>NC_071401.1:64381820-65724320 GCF_017976375.1 Cuculus canorus
GTCTTTGCTGGAGAAATTAGTCTGGTGCCTCTTTGAAAACTGAACTTTCCATATCTGAACAACATCCATTCAATCCAACAGATACACTGCTTTATTAAATTACTTAAAGACACTGACAAACTACAACTACATATCTTAATCTCAAGGAGCTCAGTTCTAATTTGGACGACTTCCACTAGATCAGCACAGAGAAAAGATAAGGTGAAAAGCTGCCTCTGTGTGCAAGCTAGACAGTACATAGCAAAGCTCCAAAGCAATAAAAGCAATATTAAATCTGCTGTTCTCCTTTAGGCATTTACTTATGTAGTGAAGACATTTTTGTTTTCAGGTTTACTAGGTTTATTTTATACTGGGTTTATTTTTGTCTTCAAGTTTACTGTGTTTATTTTATACTGGCTTTATTTTATACTGGATTTTACCTTTCAAGGAAGAGAAATTTCTTTGTGGAAGCAATAGGTTTCTTCTTCCTCTAAGAAGAAAAAAGACATAACATAAACACAATAATAATTCTAGTGACTTATTTTCATCCTTTATAGGAGCAATTCTACTAACAGAGAAAGGGAATACATGGTTTTCAGCTATTAGTCAGCCAGAAAACTCCTGTACCTGTGTGGGAATTTCAAGACCTATTTATCATCAGGACATTCATGCATTGTATTCTGTGGAGACTAAAAGCTAGAAATTCCATTGTAGTTGGTTCAGGTCTCATATATATGAGGATGTTTTTTGAAACGCAATGGAAGCTGTGTGACTATAGAGTCATAGAGTCATTCTGGTTGGAGGAGATCTCAGGAAGTCTCAAGGTCAACTTCCTGCTCAAAATAATGATTATTAAATTGAGATGGGTTTGCTCGGAATTTTGTCTAAGGTTGGATCTCAGAAGTCATCAAAGATGGCAAGTCCATGATCTCACTGAGAATCCTGTCCCAATGCTAGTTAGCTTTTCTCCTAATTAAACATTTTTTTTCCTTATATCCAGTTGGATCCTCCCCTGTTTCTATTTGTGACTACTGTCTATCGTTCTCTGATCATGCACCACATTCAAGAGCCTAGCTCTGTCTTCTTAGTTATCTTTTAGCTATTGGAAAGGTGGTATTAGGCTTCCCCCAAAAATTCTCTTCTCCAGGCAAGAAAGTAATTTGTGATTTAATACACATTTGTGACTCAAGTCCAATGCCAAATTGTTTGATTGTTTAATTGCCATCCTTACAAAGAGCTATCAGTGAAAATGAAGTGTCATTTTGCTGGAATAAAGTGCAAATGTGGGAAGCCAATGCAGTATTACTGCAAAAAAATTTTTGTATATATATATATATATATACACACACATATTCTATATTCACTTGAAGACGGAATTTGTCGTTTTGTAATAGCCTTCACAATGAAGGCACTTACTTTTATAATTACTGCATCTGCTAGGTCAGTTGATGTCTGTGGGACACCTTTAGACTCATCAGCTGGTGTTCCTTCTTACTAATTTTAGATGCATAGCTTTTTCTTTATCTTTTCACTACCTGAAACTCTGACTACTGTAAATGGAAAGTAACAAAAATCTTCAGAGAACAATCCTTTTCAAACAAGACAAGTAACTGAAGTATGTGTAATAAGCCACCATTTCTTTATTCCTCTTTCTTATTAATTAAAGCATAAGGAGCTAGAGATGACACACTTAGACTTACATATGTTAGGTTTAGGTGAGATAAATCACGTCTCTTAGATATCAGAAGATTATATCAGGCAGGTGATTACCTTACTCAGCTGAGTCCAGACCTGCAGATATAACTATTACAGCTCCTACTCAGGAAAAAAAGATCAGGCATCCAAACAAAGTGCTGTATAGGATGCTTAGCAAACTAACTAGCATGTGCATGTAACTTCGATGGTCCTCTCTTTCCTCTGGCTCTCTGTTAAATGTCCAGTCTAAAAGAGTGTTGCCTTCTACAGAACCAAGTGTCTCTGTGTGTGATGCCTTGCAATAGATGGAACGATTCAACTTTTGACCATTGTGAGAAACTTAATGCCTTCTGATGTATTCCCTCCTACTAGCAGGAAAAAACAAAGTTTTTTTTCTCATTTTCTTATCAAGACATCATATCTTTCATTAGTGCTGGCTGTGGAGCTGCAGTAGTTCACTACGCATTTCTGGAGCAAAATGCTTGGTGCTAACAAACAGGATTTAGATGGAAACATAGGAAAATTTGGGTTGGAAGGAACTTCTGGAAGTCAGCTAGTCCAACCTCCTGCTAAACATTGTCCACCTCTGAGAAAAGCCTGAGGAGATGTCTCTAAGATGAGATGAGTCCTGAGCTTCTGTTTCTTTCCACTGAAAGTCGATGAGAAGTTGGTCAATGAGAAGCTCAACATGAGCCGGCAATGTGCGTTCACAGCCCAGAAGGCCAACTGTATTCTGGGCTCCATCAAAAGAAGTGTGGTCAGCAGGTCTAGGGAAGTGATTCTGCCCCTCTGTTCCTCTCTTGTGAGACCTCATCTGGAATACTGTGTCTGGTTCTGGAATCCTCAACGTAAAAAGGATATGGAGCTGTTTGACCGGGAGGAGGGCTACAAAGATGATAGGGGGGCTGGAGCACCTTCCTTACCAGGACAGGCTGAGAGAGTTTGGCTTGTTCATCCTGGAGAAAAAGCTCAGAGGAGATCTTATAGCTACCTTCCAGTACCTGAAGGGGCTACAGGAAAGCTGGAGAGGGACTATTCGTAAAGGCTTGTGGTGATAGGACCAGGGGGTGAGGAAAGGTGAAGCTATGTTACTGGATAGGACTAAGAGGAATAGGTATAAACTGGAGAGGGGCAGATTTAGGCTAGACTTTAGGAAGAATTTCTTCACCATGAGAGTGGCGAGACACTGGCACAGGCTGCCCAGGGAAGCTGTGGATGCCTCATCCCTGAAGGTGTTCAAGGCCAGGTTGGATGGGGCCTTGGGCAGCCTGAGCTAGTGGAATGTCCCTGCCCGTGGCAGGGGGTTTGGAACTAGATGGTCTTTAAGGTCCCTTCCAACCCTATCTATACTATGATACTATGACACTATGACTGTGAAAGGAAAGGAGCGTAGATGTAGATATCGATGCTCCATACATACTTTGGTGGTACTGAGGAGAGGGGTAGAAAGCCAGAACAATTTCTTAGTCCCCTGATGTAGAGAGCATTTCATTTTTATCACATCACGTTCTTAGGCAAGTGGATCACGTTGTCCATAATGTTGTCTTCCAATAACTTCTAAACTCGCTGTGACTTGTTTAGTCTGGATGTGAAGAACAAGCAATGGGTTCTAGGGCTACAAGTGTAGCCCTCTGCTGTGGACAATGCCTTGAATAGCATGTGGCGTATCAGCAGGTGGTAGGAAAGTACATATAAATAGCCAAGCTAAATGGGCCAACAGTTGTCTGTGCAGTGGCACTTCTCATGTTTGCACCATGAGAAATAAGGAATTTTAGGTGACTGAAGTTATTTAGTACTGAATTGCCTCTTTGTAAAAAAATTCTCAGCAACCTGTGTGTTTTCTGCCTCTATATGCCTACATATGTATCAATACTGTCTGGTGAAATGCTTCCACAGATAGGATAGCATTAAGCATTTTGTGTCATTTCTTATTTTGTTTACAAGTCAGTATGAATTTCCTTTCCCCCTTTTTAATATCAAGACAGTAGCACAAAGTCACATGCAAGTTCAGAAGATACTCTGTGTACTTGGATACTCTGTGGCACAAAAGCTGTTAAGGAACTTGGCTTCTGGTAAATTACATTAGAGAATAAGCTTAATTTATCTGATTACCTTTTCCATTGTAGGGCAAGCATGAGCAATTTAGAGAATTAAATGGAGCTGCACAGAAATGGGAGAAGTCCATTTAGGGCTTTCAAAGTTTGATTCTTTTGATAAGAGAGTATGTTGTGCCAAATGAACATTGGAATGGCCTTCTGATTACTTTTCAAATGTATATTGTAATTTCATTATGGTGACCTTGAATGTGGAGTTGTATCAGTTTCTTACAGGCTGGCTCGTCTCCTCTACTCTCCATTACTCTCTAAAGGGTCAAATCTTGCAATTCTTGCTTATTCCTTCCCTACACAAAATTCCTATGGACATCTGAATCACATGTGGTTTTGAATCACAACAGATTCTAGTCAATATGTCCATAGAGTATTGAAGTGAGTGACTGACACTGCCAAATGAAAGTATGCACTGTCCCTAAGTTAATGCACTTTGGATTGACCTGTGCAAACAACAGCATGGAGGGCAGTACTGTTTTGGAAGACTCCTGCTATCCAGAGTGAGAAGAGAGTGCAGCTACTGTTTCAGGCACTCTACAGCAGTCATGTTTTACTGCAAACTATATGACATTGTTGGTGCACTGTGCACCAGGACTGCAGTAGATTTCTGAGCACAAGCAAAGGCATTTAAGCATTTCTTTTATATTTATGAGCGATGACTTGATTGTGAGTCATATCTCAAAATTTTACATTATCAATAAGATGATGTTGTGTGTGTTATTTATGAATGAATCTGCAGTTTGCTGTGAGCACGTAAATTATGAGGTAATGTGCTATACAATCATAACAACAGTAACATTTTCCCTTCTTTTTTTTGTGTTTAATTGAATTGGAAAAGTACTGTATTAAATGCTTAACCATTAAACAGAGAGAGAAGGGGAAGAGTGGTTGCAGAGTTGTGATCTCTTGCCTGTATATAAGTCATTCTGAAGCATTTATAAAGAGCATTTCAGACAATAAGGATGTAACAGACAACCACCTATCATCTGTATGCTCTAAGGCAAGGATCATCGTTTGATAAGCACTTCCATCTGGGAAGGTTTAGTAAGTCAATCACAGTAGTGACCACTTTGTTGTCTGCTTGACTAAAGCAAGAGCTGGGATAATGACCCTCGTTCCCACCTAAACGTGAATTCAACTGCGGCTGAACACTTCCTGCACTTCATTGTTAGCATAATGAAACTTACTACATTGATAGATGCTGAGGAACAAGGAACTTGAGAGACAAGGTGATGTCAAAGCTCTCATGGTGCCCCTAGAGCAATCAGTGTCTTCAGATCTTCTTCAGGGTTTTCCACCTTTCAGTAACTGTGTAGTGAGAATCTGTGCTAAACACTAAAATCGGTGCCGACATCTCTCTTTTCTACCCTGCTGCCTATACCTGCGCATATAATGACCTGTCCCTTTTCCACAGGAAGAGTTGCTGTTACCTCCCCTGGCATGGAAGCCACAGGGTTCACATTTGCTCAAGAAGAACTGCCTTAGGAGTGTGTTATTATGAGGCAAAACAACTGTGCTGTGTAAGTTGTTACATTTGCTGTTTTCCTTGATGATTCTTTTGTCTTGGATGACACAAATTATGCTGGGGACTGACTATCAGTTTGCACTAGGGAAAAGTAAATGATTTACTTGACTTTTCTAATGATCGTAGAGAATTATTATTTTTTTTTTTAAAACTATACTCTTTTCAGTATGCCAGCCCTCAGTTCTTTCTCTGATTTCAAATTTCAAGAAGAGAATCTCATCCATCTTGTCTTGAATCTGCCAGAATGCTGTAGACAGCTACGCTGCTTGGTGTTTATAGGGACAGATCGAACCATTGATTTTTTTATATGAACTCCCCAATGCCCTGAACAAATTGTACTAAGGAAAAGCTAATGGCATAACTATGGCCCTTATAGATGAACAAGATCTGGTTTATTTGACATTTTGTTTTGTTTTACAGTTGTCGTGACCCAACCTGGACAGTCCAGGGACTGCCAGGATAAGACACTGGATCTCCCCATAAAATTTATGAGTTCAGCAGCCACTGGGCTAAGTGAAGGCGAAACGATGCCAAACGATTGATCTAAAAGGAGTTTATTTATACAGGCATTTTTAGGAATAAGATTGGCATTGGCTTACTAAATTTGTGTTAAGGGAAAAGAAAGAGAGAAAAAGGAGGACAGAGAGAGAAAAGTGCAAGGATACCACCTGGGCTCTGGTTCTCTTCTTCTCTCTCCCAGGATGGCCTTCACACTGCTGCAAATGGCTTCTCTACTATAGTATAGGTTTTTGGTGGACCTGTGCAGTGCTTCTTCCGTGAAACTTTTAGAACTGAGTTTGGGGAGGTTTAAGTAGGCTCTGGAGTCTGATGTGGGTCCAAGATATAGTTCTGCCCCTGCCCTATGGATGAGACTGCAGCATGACCTCTCTGGGCAGCAAGCACAGCTGGGCTTCTTGTGAGAGTGAGATAAGGTTAAAGGACACTGCCATTGCCACAGTCGAAAACAATTCATTTAAGATAGGAAAACAAATGCTTAAAGACAGCCAAAAATAATAAGTCTCTTACAAGAATCTCTGATTAAAACAGTTTTCTGTTAGTATGCATTTCTTTTTTTACCTTGTTTTCATCCTTTTTGTTGTAAAGTAGTTAAGAGAAGAATGCATCAGGTTTATAGTATGCAGAGAATGGGTTACTGCTATTGTTATCTATGACAGATAAATAAATGGAAATATTTACTTAACAATTTTTTTTGTGTGTGTTGGCTCAAACCTTTGACAGTTACTAGAGAACCTTTGACAGTTACTAGAGAGCCTTTGAGAAAGAAACTCATGCTAAAGCCTGAGTCATTTCAGAGGGAGATTGTAAACAGCTACTCCCACATTTCTGTGCAAAACCAAGGTAGGGTACTCTTAACCACTAGTGATTCCCAAAGTCAAGCAAGGAAGGTTGAGATTGGCTAGAGCAATCCTATGTTTGATGTACAAATGGGGTTCCCACTGTGATCTGTAAAAAAATTACCTCTAAAAGAAACAAGGCAATGTATGTCAAGGATAAATCTACAGGCTTTAGAAAATCTAGTGGTCCTAGCAACTGGTCTGTAACTCAGATGATAAATTTTACCTCTTGCTCCATAGGATGGCGGGTAGAGCCCTTCTGGATGTAGCACTCACAGCTTCTTTATTGGGTTAATGTACAGCCTGCTAAACTAGCTGAAGTTCTTAGCTCTGAGCTGAACCCACCTGAGAAGGTCTGAACCATGTCACAGACCTAGGATCTCAGCTATGGGAATAGCTTTACCAACAGTAATGTGGAAGGGTTGTAAGGAGACTGACAGTAGTCTCAAGCTCATTTGCTCTCACAAAGTAATCATCTCCTATTCTGATTGCTCCTAGTAGCAGAGTTACAGGAACACCTTGTTCCTGGAATTGGATTTCATTTCAGAGTGAAAGTGAGCATCCATTTCCTGTAAGTGGAGGAAGTTACCTCCATGCTATACAATTACCCTGTAAGGATATGTTCCTAATTTTATAGAGTCCAGTAAACATATGGACAAGCTTTTCTGAACTTGCCCAAAGATCTGTGAACATCAAAACTCACTCAAGTTTGTAAATATGTCTCAATATAGAGTCTGAGTGTCTCTGTGTGAGGAAGGGTGGAGATAGATCCTAACCCAGGAGGCGAATTGGCAGAGGTGGTGGTCATAGTCAGATAAGTGGAAAGCCACTGCAGCGATTAAGGCTGGAGAGAGGAGTATTGAGATGGTTATTATAGACTGTGCCCCCTCTTAGTTCAGCAGTCAAAGGAAAAAGGCAAAGAGAATGAGAAAGGGACAAGCTGATAAATTAACAGAGGGATGAGATTGAGATATCTTTGCACTCTAGGTAGAAGAAACCAGAGTTGACTGAGAAATCAGAGACTATAAAAGGGTGAGGCAGGCTGGGGTGGGGGTAGAGGGGGGTTCAAGGGATGTCAGATGTGACAACTTTGGGACCGTGTCCATACAGAGAGGCAAATAACAGGAAGAGGGTGAAAGGTCCTGAGGATCAGTCCAAAGGTAGAGAACTGTACCACTGAAAGAGTCAATCAAGCTCCAACCAATCCGGTAGCATAGATTCATTTAGCAGTGAAGATGGCAAAACAGAATTTTCAGCAGAGGACTGGGATTTCTACAAGAAGGTGTAATGCAGAGCAGGTGCTAAGGACACATTTTTTTGTTCAATAGGTAAGGCCTAACAGGGAAGAAATGGGTCAAAAAGTTCAAGAATGGAAGCTAATGAAGCATGAAGAGCATCAAACAGTATTAAAAACAAGAGGGCAAAAAGGGCAGAGGAAAAAAAGGGACCTGGCTCTGCCTTTTAATGGGAAGTCATGAGGGAGCAAACGGCTGATGCTGAAGGGATGACCAAGAGGAGAAGTTCAGACACAGTGAATTTAGGGAAGCAGCAGTGGTGTATGGAGGCCAACTCCGGTGAATGGTTTTCATCTGGAACACCGAGTCTTGAAGAAGTAAAAATCTGGGGAAACGTATAAGGGAAGGGAATTACATGGGGGAGTCAGAAACACTGAAGATTAATATGAGAAACTGGAAAGACAGAAAAAAGGAGAACATGAGTGCGTAGCTGATCCCAAACAGGTAGGCTAATGGTGCAGACTTCCTTTTGGAAATGCTTCTTTAATTGTTAAGGCTGTAGCAAGCATATTTTTTTGTCCTCTAGGAACTTTAACCTAGAAGTCTTATTTAACACCATAATTATATCATTATACGTTCAGTTAGCTTTATAAGCCTCAGAGGAGGACCACGAGCATCCTTTCCACACAACCCTGCATTTCTCTTGCTGTTAATTTAATGCTTATGAAGAGCCCATAAATTTGTATTGATCTTTTCTTCTTTCCTCCTTTCAGGCTTCAACCACATTAGTATATGGAACAGATGTGAGTCTTTAACTCATTAGAGGGATCCAGTTCAATACTGACCCCATCAATCCCTTCTATTTTTACCTTGGAGACAAGTTTTGCTGTAAAGTGTGTGGTTATATGCATCTACTGCTGTGTGTATACTCAGACAACAAGCTCTGAAGTTACTGAGGCAGAACAAAAGGAAATGGATATGTTGCAGAGTAGATGAAGAGGAGACCTTTTGGCATGCTACCAAACAGAAAGCCTAACTAGAGTGAATTTATAACTGTGCTGCAGTTACCTGAGGAAAAATAACAATACACAAGCACAGCTTGGTATGCTTCAGAGTTTGACCTGCTTGTGTTTTTTAAAAAATAATTAACTCATTTGATGTTTACACTACCTCTTCTAAATTTAATTCCTCTGGGACAATTAGAGTAATTTTGTGTTTTCTACTTTAGTGCTCCTCTGAAACTAGAGCATCTGGATACATTTAAGAACTAATTTGGCTCAGAACAACAGAAAAGAAAAATGTGTACTTCTGTGATTAAGAGTTTCCTTTCATCAGGCTTGCTCTCTCTCCTTTTGTTTTCCATTATTGAGATTTCTAAAAGGTTAGTGTATTAACTAACAGGGAACACTTCACTTGAAAGATTACCACACATAATACACAAACAAAACACAAAAGAGTGAGAGGTGGAAAACAATGTGGCATTCATTTATTAAACAAATTAAGTTTCTGCAATGACAGTAACTTTGTTTCTAGTAAGTAGCACATTGTACAATATAGCAATGTTTGCTTTTGCTGAATTTAGAGCAGCAAAGCTGGTGAGGGGGCTGGAGACCAAGTCTTATGAGGAGCGGCTGAGAGAGCTGTGGTTGTTTAGCCTGGAGAAGAGGAGGCTGAGGAGAGACCTTATTACTCTCTACAACTACCTGAAAGAAGATTGTGGAGAGGAGGGAGCTGGCCTCTCTGGCCTCTTCTTCCAAGTGACTGAGGACAGGACAAGAGGGAATGGCCTCAAGCTCCGCCAGGAAAGGTTCAGGCTGGATATCAGGAAAAAATTTTTCATGGAGAGGGTCATCGGGCACTGGAACAGGCTGCCCAGGGTCGAGTCACCTTCCCTGGAGGTGTTTAAGGAATGGGTTGATGAAGTGCTTAGGGACATGGGTTAAGGGAATGTTAGGAATGGTTGGACTCAATGATCCAGTGGGTCCTTTCTAACCTGTTGATTCTATGATTCTATGATTTGGGAAGCTCTTGGAAAGATGGCTCAAATCTGGGGCAACCGCCCACTTATTTTTTTTGCCACTAGGCAAAACAATTCTCGTATTCCACAGCCTTATTTGAACTCAAGGCTATGGACTTGAAAGTACTGAAAACACACCCTATGACTGCTCATTTGAGCAGTTAGTAAAACTTGAATTGCATTAATGTTATTGGAAGTGCACAGGAAAGTGTAATGAAAACAAAAAAATGAGTGAGTGCAGAATACATTTGTTTTTGTTTTAAGAGCTTATATTGTCTTATAAAAACAGTAAGAAGAAAAGTGAAGGTTTCATCCGAAATAGAAATAATTATAAACTGGACAATGGATACACTGTGGTTTTCTTCCTATGTTTCTATTTAGCGGAAACACAACTGTAAAACTGGGTCTTCATTCTCTTAGAGATATTGCTTTCTCCAGTTACTTATCGCATAATGTGACACCAATATAATGTCTATAGCAGCCGATTGTCATGTCCCAGCCAGATGTTCCAGCCAGAGAATTGGCTTTTTAGTGACAAGCCATTAATTCCATTCCAGTAACTAATTACAGCGCCTTGAGCTGCATCTCCAGAATAGACTCCTTTTACTTTTGCCCTCACAAATAACTGTCATACCATTTCCTGAAAGTTCAGTTTGCTTCCTTTTAAGTAAACTTCCAAAGAAGATAGATGAATGTAATTCCAGATTATGGCTTGAAGTAAAGGATACATAGCAAGATCAGATTTTCCAGTTTTCCTATTCCAGTTTTCACAAAATAAATAAAAGGAATTGCTGTCAACATTTTCTAAACAGGTGATTGATTAAAAAAAATCTCTACATAGGTGGCCTCAGAATTTCTAATTGCTTAGTACAAAGGCCTTACAAAACATAGATAAACATCCAACATAATTTAGCTCAAATTTCTTTCAGATTTTAATGTATTAGTGACACATTTGGGTTTTATATTGTTTTCTTTAAATAAAATAAAACCAATGCGTTTTGTAAGTGGCTGTTCCAAATTATACATTTATGTCCCCACAGGGGGGAAAGCCCCATGGCCATAGTCAAGGACTGAAGCAATTTACAGACAGCCTTATTTTTCTTTTTGCATCCGTCAGTAAGAAAATAATGAATAAGAAACAGTATTATCAATATGTATTGATGACAGCATTAGGGTTTCCTGCTCTGATGTTTTTAAAGGGAAAGTGTAATTAACAATGACACTTGAAGATAATTACAGATTTCTTAAAACATAGCATAACCAATCCAAACGTGGCCACATTCATTGTGCAGCACAGACCACAAGCCTGAAGTCAGCTAATATGCATCCCAATACACAAGTAATATTTGCCATGACAATCTTCAGTTTACAGTGAAATAGCAGAAATATTTTGGGACTTCTTGTAACTGTAAGATGTGGTCCAGGACCAAAGGCCTTACCTACAAACACAGCTGAGCTTTGTCACAAGTAAGAATCACTTTATGAGAGTGTTGTGACCACAGCTAGGAGGTTGTTCTGGAAGAAGATATTTTCCATTCACTCTGCGGAAATGGATTTGCAGTACATCAATAATCACACAATGGCAGAACAAGATTAGGAGGAACAAATAACTATAGTATGGAGACCAGCACTGTGGGTTGGCTAGAAAAGCATGAGCCCAGTCCTTGCTCCAGATGTTTCTTGCGTATTTTAACAGACAGCTATACAGCATAAAATCCTGATGCAGTTTTTGAGGTGAGGTTGGTACCCGGGATTTCTCCCTTTCTAAATGAACATCCTAGGCTAACCCTGGTTAGTGCAGAGTCAGTCAGCATCTGTCCATAGCACCAAGACACAGTTTCAACACAACACCTTAGTTGATAGTTGAGGTGATTTTGAATTACTTCAGGTGAATAAAGGGCTAGAACACAGGCTTCACAAGTCTTAAGCTTAGTGAGGCACAGTGAGTAAGCTGTGTTTAAAAATAATAATAAATCAAATAAGGTAAAATTTGTGGGTTTTGGAGAAACCAGGACCATTCTTGAAGGAAAAATGACCTCAACTCCATTGATCTCCAGAAAAATCTCAAACTCTCAGTGTATGTCAGTGTTTGAACTGGTGGGCTGGCAGGAGAAAGGTATGGGAATGTTTCAGAGCTGGGCCTTGGTGGGACCTAGGTCTGAATCTGAATTAGTTTGCCCAAGTGGTGTTCAGCCTGAACTGGGACTTAAGAAATCAACAAACAAAATCACATATACAGTTGTGAGAGCTGCAGTTAAGCAATTTCTAATGCTGCCAGGCAGAGGTTTCTGGAATGCTTTTTCTAGATGCTGGTGATAAAATTTCTCCTATTCCTGTCGACTGAGCCAGATCTCTTGGCTGCATTTGGCACTGAGAACCCTGACCATATCATGTAGGACAGAAGCAGCAACTGCATTTAAGGCCTTAGTTAAGGCAATTAATCTCTGAAAGAAAATAAAAATCAGTTAAACATGTGATAGTTAAAGCAAACACAACTTTTCTTCAGAAAAGAAAAGAACTGAGATTTTCAGGTGAGAAAGTACTATAGAAGTTGATTTGCACAGTTAAAATGTAACTCAATCAAAATGAAGGGCAAAACAGCCAGTAACTTCACCTGAGAAAGGAGTTCAGCCTTTTTCTCCCATTATGCTTAATGTTCTGACTGGAAGGCTGAATTCTCTTTGAAGTGATTTCAAACTTGTTAGTAGAGACAGATTGCTTATTTAAAATACAAAGAAATATTATACAATTGATGATCCAGCAGATGTCTTTTTTCAATATACATCATGTATATAATTTTTTAATTGTCTTCCTAAAAATATCTTACAAAGAAGAAATCCCAGACTTTCCTCCAGGTAGACTTTGAGGCCTGATATCAAAGAGTGAATATGCGTGCATGTGACCATACATATTCTGTCATGAGTTACCTTAGAAAAAGCAATCTCTTATGATTTTATATGCATATAGCCCTGCCTAAAGTCTACACGATGCAGTGACACAATGACAATTATAATATCTTAAATAATAAGTATGGTTTGTTTGGTTTTTTTTTAAGAAAATGCTGCCTGATTGTAGCTCTGGAGATTTACTTGATTTAGAGCTAAACTGAGGCCTGGATTCTTACATATTAAGATCCAAGAACCTGATGAATTGCTACTGTCAGCTATATGCAAATTACATCTAGAAGCAGAGCTTTTCCCTTCACTTCTCAGGCAGCATAAAGTTAATGAGCCAAACACATGAGGTCCTCTTATACAACAGAAACAGAAGGGAAAATGAAACTTTAGGCTGACAGTATTTCAGAAAACTTGAGACTGCTTGTAAGTATGGCCTCAAAATGAATAACATCCAGAGGCTATTAAGAAATGAATATTTGTTACCAGTGGAATGACTTTATGATGGTAGCAAGTTAAAGGTGGGATTTGTGAAAGGTAGTGGCATTTTGACTTAATTTGCCATCTATCAGTCCACGTGGCAAAAGTTTCTTGTAGCTATTCAAACTACTTTGAAGGAGGCACAAGAGAAATTGAGAAGTTGCTGCAATTAGTTTAAATTGCTTAGAAAGCTGCATGTTTAGCCGAGAGAAGAGACGGCTCAGGGGAGATCTTATAGGGACTTTCCAATACCCAAAGGGGGCCTACGGGAAAGCTGGAGAGGGGCTATTCATAAATATTGTGGGTATAGGACAAGGGGGAATGGGTATAAACTCGAGAGGAGCAGATTTAGACTGGACAGTAGGAAGAATTTCTTCACCATGAGAGTGGTGAGGCACTGGCACAGGTTGCCCAGGGAAGCTGTGGATGCCCCACCCCTGGAGGTGTTCAAGGCCAGGTTGGATGGGGCCTTGGGCAGCCTGAGCTAGTGGGGTGTTCCTGCCCATGGCAGGGGGATTGGAACTAGATGATCTTTAAGGTCCCTTCCAATCCTAACTATTCTATGATTTTATGATTCTATGATATCTGCTCTTTGACTGTGCCCTCTCAGAGGCCCAGGAACCCTATCTTGATTGCTTTGCAGAATGAGACCAGCATGACTTTCTCACTTGTTTTGGCATGTTTGGGAGACGCCGTGGTGAGGTGTCAGGGAGTATTTTTCTTACACGGGGTCTGTTTCATGGAACAGAATATCTATTTACCAGTCTACTACCACACCCTGTTTTCCTGATCCAGAGCCTCTTATGAAAAGGTGTGTGCAGAACTGTTAAATAGCAAGTAAAACTCCAAAGCAAAAGAAGAAACACCGAAACACTGGTTTCACAAAGAATGTCAAAAGGAAGGGCATGGAAAGGACAAAATGTTGCCAGGTCTACTCCAAAGGGAGCTCTAAGCAAAGGAGACCTTGAAGGTGGGACAGCTATGGGATCCACAAAAAGAAAATGACTGTGTCACAGAAGAAAGGGAATTTATGTATCTCAGCTTACGATACATAAGTCGTGTTGGTCTTTGTCCCTGCTGATTTTCAATTTCCCAAATGACGAGTCCAAACACTTGTTGGACACATTTAAAGAAAGAAGGTTAAGCTAACTAAAGTCTAGATTGGGACTGCAGTGGCAACAGAGAATGCGAGGAGAGATTATAAATTTACCTACTAAAGCTCGATCACTAGTTGATCATTATATAGTTAGCAAGGACAGACGATGAAGACAGTCACATTCTCTGTTTTAAGATGTGATCCTTTCACATTAGGTTGTTAGACAGCTCAGTGTGAAGTGAGAAATGGTTTATTGCAGGTTGTGTTTTCCGTGATGTCCACAGTCCAGGGATAAATAAATGTTGGTGAGGCTGTAAGTTAGTTACCTGTCACAAACAATAGATTACGTTTCCTTGTTTGTTAATTCTATGTAAGTCTAGCTTCTGGAGTCACCCTACTAAAATATCCAGTCTTCCTTTAGGCCATGTTGTCCTTATAAATGATACATCAATATCCTTAATGGTTTTTGCATCCTTCTGCAACTTATACACATCACATCTTATTTCCCTTGCTGAGTTTGGCAGTTCTAGTTATTGAATTAAAACTTTATATAACTACACTACAACCCCCCCCCCCAAACCCCAACAAAAAAACACAAACCAAAAACCAAAAGCAGCAACCTCAAACCCTCATCTTTGTTAATGTTTCTCAACATGAGGGCCAATTTAAACCAGCCTGGAGCCCTTCTGCTTCAGCATTAATCATGAACTCAAGAAAGCTTTGTGCATTAGCACTTCTTTCCCATGCAGTAGCTTATGTTTTGATGATGGTAAGTAAGTAATTTCTTATTCTGGAACTCTGCCCCGTGCGCTAAAAATAACTGTGTGCCATTTGCAATTTGTTGTTCTTTATTAAACCTAGTGTGCAAATACACATTGGCTAATCTGTAGCCATTGAAGATCAGAACTCTGCTGCTCAAGAACTCTGTGTGTCATTAATGGTCTGGAGAAGGTGGACACAATTTCATCAAGGCAAGGAGATGGCATCTAGCTCTCCTCCCAGAGTGATCTGAACACACTCAATCAAATATGAATATAGCCATCCTGCATGCCTGACCTTGGCTAAGGAAAAAAATGGAGAATGGGCACAGTGAGAATTGCATATAAGCATCCTTCTGTAATGATTTTGTTGGAATGCTTGCAGGATATACCAAAGACAGAAAGACCTTGTGTTCTTGTGGAAAAATTGATTTTTAGTGTGTTTGAAAATGCGTAGTGAAGTGTTCAGTAGTATGGGTGGGATACACTGTGCCCAACTTCAGACACAGACAGCATGGGAATATTCATCCTAAAAGTGGATGTCATCTGACATCCAAAGGTCAGCTGAATCCCCATTAGAAAGTCCACACTGCATCTGCAAAGCAGCTGAGGTCAATCTGCTTAGTGGTGAACTTGGAAAAATAGTCCTTTTTAACTCACCAGGTAACTTTTAGGGAACTTGGCTCACACTCTGGTTTTGCATCCCATTCCAAGTTCTGATAGCTCAAGCGGCTGGTGCAATTCCACAGATGTCCCACTAACATCTGAGCTCCAGTGCGCTCTTCTGCTTGTTATTCCAGTCTCATTTCCCTTTCTAGTGAAAAAAAGCCAAAACAAAGGGAAGGAGCCTGAGTTTACAGAGTTTTCTAGTCCCTGAAGTGACTTCCTCATTACTTTTGTTTTGGTTGCAACAGACGCCTGTTAAATGACCTTGTCATCAATATGACCTCCACTGCCAACAAAATTCTTTCTTTAAAGGATGTAGCTTTTTGTCTGGGTCCATTACTTTCAAATAGTGCAGGATTTCAGCCAAGAGCCTACTGTGAGACAATTTATACTAAGGTGCGTGGGAGGGTGTGGCGGAGAAGGCCATGCTTTCAGTGAAAGTAGTAAAAATGGGCATCCAAACCACACTTGATGGCTAGAGGAAAGTCCAAACAAAGAGTTTCTAATTCCCATATGTTTTAAAAATCAGAGACAGAATCCCTAGTGGTCTGTACTTTGATGTATATACAGCGTTTGCTTTCCTATTGGGGATCTGATTTTAGTCTTTTGAGGGAGATACTGAGTACATCTGCCATGTGGTATTTTTATGGGGTCTTCTACAGGAAAAGAGTGAGCTCTGCACTGATCCAGCCAGGCACTGTGCATTGACATTAGCTCAGCATCAAGGCTGAGTTTATTTATCATTTCTCTTAGCAGTGTTATGACTGCTTGCTTTCATTAAGTATCTCCTTGCTCACTGAATATTCCAGAAACTCAGGAGGCTCAAGTGCTGAATTCAAACAGCTGTGAAAAGAGAGAATCGTGGGAAAGGAAGAACGGGAACAGTAAATTTTATTTTTAAATCAAAGCTCTGGGAAATATATAATTTTAAATAAGACTGAAAATCTTACTGGTATACTCATGCAACTAAGCAATACCTTATTCTGCTATAGCCAAGTTCTAGAAAGCAACATTTAGGAGGATGTGTTATTTACTACCGTTAGCTTTAATTTGACTTCCTAAGCTGTATTACAACAAAGTCCTGTACATACTGAGCAGATACTATCTTTTTGAACCTCTTTCTAATAAGATCTTCTTTTGAGTCTTAAAGTAATTGCCACTCTTCTTCATTGACGTGAGGCACAAATCATAACCATGCTATCAATATGCATTTTGGATGCCACTAATGATAGGAATAAGAAATCAGTCAAGCATCTAAAAAACTGGAGCCATCTCATTGATTAAAAAAGCTAAATGAGATTTTGCATAGAATAATGGCTATCTAGTGTTTGCTACCAGAAATTCAGATGGTAATCACCAGTTAAAGTTGCAAGAATGTATTTCTGGTTTGGATAGAAGCAAGTGTATCCAGAATACAAAGAAACAAAAATAATGATATCCATCACAAATATTCACACTGAAACTTAATTGAAAAATAATTCAGAATGTTTATTGGCAGGTACACTGAGAATTTTCAATGGCATGAATCAGCATGTTGACTTTGGGGGTGATTTGTACCAACTGAAAATCTGACCTGGTATTTTTTACAACATATTCCCCAAGTAGCCAGTCTTCTTAGGGCATAGAGTCATGTCTCTCACATGTGTGACATTTTCACTAGCTTGCTTAAAGGTAAACTTTGAACACTACCTAATCTCAGCTTCTCTTGTGTATTCACATGTAACTAGTTATTAAGGGGATTAGGGTTTTCAGTGATGGCTGAAATTAAGTCTCATTTGTCATACACATTGGCTTAAAAGGGATAACTAACTAATGCTACCCAGAGTGCCCTGCATCTGGCTCAAAAGGGAAGAAACTGCTGTGGATGTGAAGATCCTGGGTTAGACATCTGCCATGGCTTACTGTAAATGTCTTTCAAAAACTGTTTCAAAAGCAAAATGCATTTCATGAACTCCCTAGGAAAATAACTCCCTGACTCCAGGTCTGCTTACTGCTTCATTCCTGCTTTCCCAACTTCCTGCTGTGTTGGCCATTGGAGAGATGAGGGGAGGGCAAACAGGCCAGTGACAAACAAGATTTCCATGGGAATCCCCCTTGAGTCTGTTGGACATTTTGTCAACATATTCCCTAGAACATTTCATTTCTGATATATCCAGCATTGTCTGTCAGAAAAATGCCAAGTCTAGAAAAACTCCTGCCATGTCAGCTGTATTTATGACTACATGTTGATCTATGTTAAATCTTTGACATGTTGTTGCTTTTCAGTTGGAATTAATTGAGATAATTGAAGAAGCCACTTAGAACAAGCAACCCTGAAAGGCACATGTGTTTATGTGAACAATAAGAGAGACTTGGGGTAGTGGTAGGACAAGGCTCTCAGTAAATTGATAGTAGGCAATGGCTGGGAGCACTGGTGAGCTCTGACTGCTGGGCATCACTTTGCATGTGAGCAGGCTTACATGAAAAGAGGGGATCTGGAGGGCCCAGCACCTTGGCAGGTCCTTACTGAAGCTACCAAGACCGGAAGCAGGTGTGGATACCTGTGCCAGGACACCAGTGCTGGGCAGGAGGGTTCAGATGGTGAGTTGTGCTGCTTAAGCCACTCTACAAAGAGCAAAGTTGTACTGCAGGGATGGCGCATGAGCAGTACAACAGCTGACATGTATAGATCATTTAAATTGGTTTACTGCTTTGTAAACGCTGTGTACGGTGACTGATGTGAAAACAGAAGAGGCAGCTTAGGTATGAGCTATGTTACTTGGGTTTCACCAGAGAAAATTGGTTTATCTTCCACTGGTCCATAAATTCAATTTGCCTCTTTGACTTCCTGTATTGATACAAATGGAGCAAATCAGAAGACGGCTTAAGCAGACATGTTGAGGTAAGCGTTTTTCATTCCCTTTTCTCAATTAAATGAGCTGCAATTGCATTATGGGCGACTCTGCTCCTCCAGCTCATAAATATTCTTAATGCATTCTGTCTAGTGAAACCTATGGTGACGCAAACAACTGCCCGCCTGACCCATCCTTTCCATTCTTTGACATATGCTTAGAGAGCTACAGTTTGAATTGGAGATATTGCTAGCTTGGTTATGGAAATATTGAGGTTCTTTGTATATCCACTTTCTTTCATATGTGGGTACAGATTGTCTAATTGTCAGATGGCCATTTGACATCAACAAATTGTAGCTGGAAGCAGGATTTTATAGTACGGGCTTGCTTTTAAGAGCCATTCTGTTAGCGGTTCAAAATTAACTTTCAAAACATTTTATAGGCCATTCTCTTGCCTTAGAGGAGATTCTAGCTGGAATGAACAGGAGATTTAAGGAGTGCAGATGCTTTTCCAAAGACAGACAGAAAAAGGTAAAAAAATCTCCCGTATAATACTCCTTTACTTAATACAGTGGTCAAAAATCAGTGATGGTTGCAGAGAAAAGGAAAGCAACCAGTGCCAGTATTTTGGGGGATTTGAATTCATATAAGCATTATTATTCTGAAAAATGCTGCTCTACTAGCCTCTATAGGAGTAATTTAAAATATGTTCTGCAGCCTACTCATGAACTAGTTACTCTCTGCACTTGCAAACATCAAGAACATCAATTCTTTCAGCAAGTTTTTTTGGGTTTTTTTTTAAGTGCTTTGGCTGAAAGTTTTTGAAATCAGGAGTTTCATTTTAAGCAGAACAGTCCTGCTTACTAAAAGAATGCAACAGACTTATTTGAGGACTGTTTAATTTAACCCAGAGTTTCAGAGCTGCTGTGAAAATCAGTTATTGCTATCTAATTTAACTTTTTTTTTTTTTTTTTTTGC
Source organism: Cuculus canorus (assembly GCF_017976375.1). Classification (NCBI taxonomy): domain Eukaryota; kingdom Metazoa; phylum Chordata; class Aves; order Cuculiformes; family Cuculidae; genus Cuculus; species Cuculus canorus. The sequence continues at coordinate 64,401,438 of NC_071401.1, forward strand.
TGTAGAGTAAACTGTTCCTGTCCAAATACCCGTCATTCTCCTTACATCTGATAAGGATGAGAGTAATATAGTTGTTTTGTTTTTCCGTCATAATTCAAACAAGCATTTCAATTTGTAAAGACTATTGTAACACTGCTTTGGAAAGGAGATGTAGAGGTAGTATTTTCATGCTGCTTTAGAAACCCTTCAGAGTATTTTGACTGTGATGATCAAGTTTGCTTTTCCGTGGTGAGATATCATGGAAACTGAAGGTATTTCTAGAGCATCAGGTGTGGTTTACAGCAACAGACAACTTTCCTACCAGTGCTGTGAGGATCCGCAGAACATTTCTCTTATTTAGCCTGCCCTACAAGATTACTGTACTCCAGATGCTCTGAGATTACTTGACAACGCCACTGCGACTTGATAACCCTGTAAACCAAAGCCCAGGCGTTATGCCCTCCAGGATAATGTCATAATCAGTAGGCTACAAAGTAAGTTATTCGCATTTCTCTCCTCAGCCTTGAAGGATTTTATCTTCTTCATTGCCAAGCTGCAGTGGTTTCATGGATGTTTGTCTCATCCAGCGTTGTATAGACATGGTGAAGACCTGCTCCTCAGAAAAATATATTTTTGACATGATCCAGGACTTAAGACTACCTCATCCTGGGACCACCTCAAGGTACTTTCCACTAGGCACCTCACTCGATGTCTCAAATTGATTATGCCCAAACTCTAGGAAGGAGGAAATTTTTATTAGCTATAATTTCTTGTCTTTCTGTGCAGTGCATAGCATATTTTCAGATTGCCCTTTGGAACTGTCTAATTCTATCCATTAATCATGCAGGATGCCAGTCTGTCTGGCTGTTTTCTTCTGAGTTGCATCACATGAGTTAGAAGTGCTCGAACTCATATTATGGATCTTGCCTCCTATCTGTAACACAGGGTCCTTTAAATAAGGAGAAAGCTAACTTTTTAAAGCAAATATCAGTGATGTTGAGTTCAAGCAAAGCCCCACGATAAACCTTGTGTGCTATGTCCTCACTTAAAGAATTTCTTGTTCCCATTAGCATCAGTTGATCATATGCAGAGCAGCTGAACAGTGCAGAAAATTAAATGCTGACATCAGAGAGTGAAGCCAAGACTGGAGGCACACATAATCCACCTCCTCAGAGAGGAGTGCCTCCTTTCCTCTGGAAACTTCAGTGCTACTAGGACAAGACGTTTACTTCCTCCCAGATTTCTGTAAATTCAATCCCTGTTGGGAGCTTGGCACATAGCACTTCCCTGAGACCCCCCATCCATGCTGGGAAATTCCATTGGGCAGCAGGAGCAGAAAGCTGCTGATGTGACAGCATGGCTTGCTGGAGTTGGACCTAGCCAGGGCCTGGATAAGAAAGACTTTGTATCTGAGATGAAGGTGATACTCCAGGGTAACGGAAAAGAAAAGCAGTCTACTCAAAATTGTTTGCAACAGTCCTGGTCAGAGTTCCTGTCACTTAGCAGTGTTTTCCTTAATGAGTTTTTGTGCATTAATAGAAACGAAGTGGTTTGGTGCCATCATTCCTATCTAAAGATCATTAAAGAACTCATATTTACAAATCTATGCATCTGCAGTGGATACCACAGATAGTCTTCGATTACAAATAGAATATGCAGTGGATAATATGCATGGTGTGATGTGGGAACACTAGGAAGAAATGAATTGTCATCAGGTTTCACTGATAAGATGTGGCCTGGAATATGAAGGAGAACCTATGTCCTGCCACTGTAAAATTCTAGAAATCATCAGCTGGGCTGGATTAACAAATTATTACTTTCTTTCAAAGTCTGCAAATAGTGATCCTTGCAATATGTATTCTTACTAGAAATGTATTCTAATGATTCATAGAATACTTCTATTCTGTGGAGCATTGTTTCAAAATTTAAAAAAGTCTGCATAGATGCCAATCAATGTTTTTAGTGCAGGTCATGACTCCATTACATCAATTTCAGCTGACTATGTTCAAAGAAAGCTATGAACTAGATGAGGTCTTACGGATAAGTAAGAATGAACAGCAAGTTCCCAGAAAGCAATACCTAAGTCATGCTTGACAGTATAGTTAGTCTCAGATTATTCACATTCCTACTTAATGCCAAACTAGAGGGCAGTGCAATTTGCTCCTAACGGATCTGACTGGGGGTAGAGAGGGCTTATGTTCCTAATTTTTACTGGAAGAGTGGTGGGAATCCAGTGCTTCTTAAAGCGACATATCTTGTTTTGTCCTGAAGATTTTCCTATTCTTCTGTGTCTGTGCCAAAAATAGTAAAGCGCTGAAGCTGGTGATATGAGGTGCTTAAGACCACAGCATGAGTTATGCTGCTGTGAGAAGCAGTGCACACCAGTATGAAGCCTCCTCAGACTCTCTTCCCCCACAGGCTGCAAGAAAAGCTTGCTGCTGTAAAGCAACTGAGGTAAACAACTGCCTTTTTATGAATTGGATGGGTCTGTGTGACCTCCTGGTGAGGGGCAAGCGTGGCACTGGCAGCCTCCACATTGGAAAAACACATCCTTCTCAGATTTCAGCAGTCAGCAAATGCTCTTTGCAGTTTAAAGCAAAGTTCATGGTCACATCAAGAGACAGTGACAATTCAGGTGCCTTGCAGAGTGTTTCTGAAAATCATCATGGTGATTCCTTTTTCATATACCTTGAATATGAACAGTGTAATTCACTGTCAATGGCAGTGATCATGTACTGATGATGGGCAGAGCATTCCTTTATGGCTTTAACCAGCCAACAAAAGGTGGCTGATGTTTTTTCTCAAGCTAAAAGAAAAGAAAGTGGTAGCTCTGTTTGGCCTGATACTAGAGTTTTCATCCCAGCCAATAGCACAGGGTATTCACTTCAGCTGTGAGCTGGAATACTTTGTACTGCCCAGGTCAGTGACTTTTGCATGCCGAACTATACTGCAGAGTAACATCCAACACCGGTGCTGTAAAAGCTTCTATCCATGTCCTTCTGATGATGCGCAGAGCAGGGCTGCTACCACCATGCCTCACTGTCAGAAGAGGCCTCTGAAGAGGTCTATATAATGCAGCAAGTTGCTCTGTACTGCTAGACAGTTTTAAAGAATGACATTAGAAATTCATCTTCAATAAATCACTGTATAGTTTAAAGACATACTGTACAAACCTAGTGAAGACAAAGCAGCATAACAGTTTCAATGTATATTCTCATACTTTTTTTCAGCTCTCAGTAGTCATTGATGGTAATAAGAGGGAGGAATCCAGAAATGTGAGCTTTCTTTGAGGCTTTCCACCTCTCTTTTTCCTATCCTCATGGCACTAAATGACTCAATTTCATAATGATGTAGCTTAGCTTTCTGGAATTATTGTCAATGGACACGTAGCTGTGAGCAGGTCCTATCTTCCATCAGAGTGAGAGCATGCTTTTGAACTTAACTGACATCTAATTCAAGATTCATTGGTGTTGTATTTTGTGAAACACCACTTCTGTACAGTTCTCTCTTTGTCTGTCCAGACAGTTACAGAACCAGTGGCCAAATGGTGTAACACTTGAACTATTGTTCGTATTATAAGAAGAAAATTTTATATGAAGAAAAATCCCAAAAAGCCTCCTTGGGTCCTACTTGAATTCCTTCAATGTGATCTGAGGAGAACCATTATACATTCTGAGGGCCTGAAAGGGTCAAAAGCAGAATGATGAAGCCAGAGGCCTTGAGAGCAGTGTTCTGTGGGGCCTGAAAGGGTCGATAACAGAAAACTGTGCTGAGATTAAAAGCCGCTCCTCCTGGAAGGGAGGATGCGGACACAGAGGTTCTTGGCAATATAATGGGTTTCTCCCCATTCCAGGGCCCAAGCTAAATGTATACACTCCAGGAACACCTGCAGATTTAGTTAAGGATGTTATGTGAACTCTGGACAGACACGTAGACCCTTGTTTTGTAGAACTTGTAGAGCCTGCTTTCTCACGACAATAATAATAATAAAGTATGTAAACAGTGCATACAAGTACGATGTTATCTCAACCAGAAGAGTATAAAAACTCCGTTTGGAGAATAAAATGTTGCTACTTGCCACCAGAGCGGTAGTCCGTCTGTCGATTTAGGCGTCCCTGTGAGCTGGTCTCCGTCAGTGATCAGGGAGACACTCAGGTGTCTTTGAAATTCTGGGCCCTTGTGTCACTCTGTCCATCTGATTAACCTGTTTACAGCTTCTTTATGTGACATCAAACCATGCTCTTATTCATGTCTATATCTTTTTGCAGTCAAGGGCATTATGCTAATACCTTTTAGCACAGATGAGTTCTTATGTAGTCTTTTGCATTAAAAGCATGGGTAAATCAGTTCCATCAATAGCCAGATACTAGACACTACAGTGAGAAAACCCATTATGCACTTAGACAAAAGTTTAGTCCTGTATTATTGTAGAAAACATTGTTTTTCTTGGTATCTGCCTACAATAAAGTCATCTGATTACTGCAACTTATAGTTCATTCGGTTCATGGTGACTGATTAATTCCTTCTATATCGTACAGTATTTGGACATGGCTGGAAACACGGTGATGCACTTCACTAAAGGACCACGCAATGTTCAACCAAAGACAACAAAAAATTATTTTAGACTTAAGGTGACAAGTAGCAGATGCCTTGATTTATATACCATTCTCTGCTGGCTTATTTACAAGATGAATTTTTCATGCTGCATGCAGCCAATGGCTCAACCCATAATATTTCTGCATATTTAACTGCAAAAGGCATCAATAAATATACTTAGTAAATCAGGTTCATTTAGGAACCATGCATGTTGGGTGTTCTGTGGATTAACTAATTAGTATCACTGCACGATCCAGATAGGACCTCCAGAACATGTTAGAAGCAGCCTGATGTTCAAAAAGATTGATCACTGGGCTACAAAGCTCAGATGCTGAATGAAAATGTTCAGTGGAGAAATTAAATCCCTCCAGGCAAATTGTAACTTGCATACCCTGTTTCCACAGTCATCACTCACCTATTTGTTTATTAAAGATAGCAAATTACTGCTCATGCCTCATCATAACTTGGTTACTGAAAGATGAAAGAGCCCCATCTGGCTCTGCCCACAGGCAGAGCAGGGGAGTTGGGCAATGAGCTTGCGTCATAGCAAAATGTGTTTGCAAGAGAGCATTTATTTGCTTTTATTTTTCTGCTGTGAAGGGAATAAAAATTGTATGAAGTGTAAAGCACAAACCTGCTAGGTTTGTGAATATTGTAAGGATCTTATGCTTCCCATGGCAGTTTTCTCTCATTTGTGTGTTGATTTACATAGATGAGTGAAGGAAAAGAGTATGCAGAAGGCAATCAAGCACATTTAGCTAAAATACCACGATAGCGGCTTTACAGTGAAGGACCTTTGAGTCCTAGAGGTGGATGCAGTTGATGGTGAGCCACTAATGTGCCCTCGTGCAAAGAAAATCAATGGCGTCCTGGTCTGCGTTAGAAAGGTCATGGCTAGTAAGTTCAGGGAGGGGATCCTTTCCTTTTGCTCAACACTGGTGAGACACATCTGGAGTGCCGGGTCCAGTAAAAAAGAGATATGAACATACTGGATTGAGTCCAGCAGAGTCACAAAGGTGCCTGGAGCGTCATTTCTGTGATAAGAGGATAAGTGAGCTGGGACTGCTTAGCTTGGGGAAAACAAGGATCAGAGGATCCTATTCATGTGCATAAATACCTGGTATAGTGATGGGAGGAGTGGAGTAAAGAAAACAGTCAGGCTCATTCGTATGCTGTCCAGTGATAGAACAATAGGCAATAGGCACAAACGGAGATGCAGAAAATCCCATTTAAACATGCAACATGCTCCCGCTGACCCTGATGAGCGGGGGCTTGGACAATAGACAATCTCCATAAATGCCTTTCAGCCTCAGCAACTCTGTGGTCCTGAGCTTCATAGAATACAGCAGCTGGATTCTCCTGGCCAGCACAACAGTTCCTTTACTATTACGCCTCCTTGCAGACTGTTGTTACGTTCTCTTTGGGAGGTGGATGAGAGGGAAGAGGACCATGTTAGCAGAAATAGGACATTCTGGTCTTCTGAAAGAAGTTACAGATTCAGGATGAGAGAAAGCCTCTCCTGTTGTGACTGTCAGCTTGTGTTATGCAGCAGAAAATAAGTATATTTTATAATATTTTTGGGCAACTATGTAACTGATGTTTTGCCCTTTCCAGAATGAAGTGCATCAGTGACTAATGACTTAGCTCACATTATATGGTAAAATTAAACACACAATAAGATTAGCAGGAGTCATTTTTCTTCCCCTCTTCTAATGTTTATGACAAATGTTTCTGTATCTAACTGTAAATAATTAATGAATAACACACTAAATTAACAGTAGTAATTTAACACGGATTATAGCAACATCAATCAAGCAGCAGACATGCTTGTAAAAAAAATTACTCAGGGTTCATTCCTCCTCTATATTTTAAGGTTTTACATAGGATCGTATCTCCCTAGGATTTCCTTGAACAGCTTCCTATCCTTAAGTTCCTCTATAAGCAAGAGTTATTGTGGAAAAAGGCAGGGCATGTGGACTCTGTCTGGCATAATACAATTTTCTTTTTCTTCTAAGGTCAGCTGGGTTCATTGCAGAAAGGCAGCCCAGCTATTAGCCTTTGGGAAGATTATTCTGCGACTCCCATTCTTTCAGGAAAGCATGAAACCAGATGTCAGTTCCTGGAAAAGTAATGGGTTAAAATCTAGTAACAGTCTTTTCTTTTTATAATATAATAGAGCTTATAAGCAAAGAAAACATCTACATTCTCAGAGACATCAGCAGCAGAGACGTATTTATCATGTCAGTTTTCTCTGAGATGTGCAGCTTCCAATAAATTTCATGTGCTGTCAGTGTGGAGGATAATGTGTCCCTGAAAGAACAGGTACTGTAGAGCTGAAAAGCTTCTCCTCCAAGAAGCATAAAACCCCCACATTAAGTGCAAGTTAATGTAAAGCCGTGTTTTCAAATGTACAAGTTCTCTTCAGGGAGTTATTGGACAGAAAAGAAAAAATGCCTTTAGAGTTATTTTTCACATTACAAAATTTATTGAAATACAGAATTCCCTAGGCATAGAAGATTCAGCCTGGTGGCTTCAGTAGTAACTCTGAAGAGGCATTAAAAAGAGAGCTAGTAAAGATCACTACACTCAATTTCCCTTTAAAACCCTACATACATTTTTTAACACTGAATAGCATTACCTGGAAGCGGAAGAAATGTACTCCTTTTACCCCAAAAGGGAGTAGATAACAAAATCAGAATGTTCTTGTTCTCTTTAGAGAGAAAACAAGATAAAATACTTCCCAAACCACACAAAGGATCTGGTTTTGCATAGGTCAGACTAGATAAAATCTGATGAGGTGTCAAGAAAAGGCTCTGTACATTTGATCAGGAGCCTCTCCAGTTCATGTTAAAAAGTGGGGAGAACTGACAAGACTTTATCACCCCATAATTACTGCCTGCACCAAATTAAGATAATGACTCATGCTCCTGTCTGTAGACATGCCTTGCAGTGTAACGTCTTCTTTTTGTCATCCTGTTCATATGGGTCAGACCTCCGCGCCTGCACTTCTATATCACAAATAATTTGAACCAATGACTAATTCTTTATTCATACCTTTGCAGCCCATGGGTTTGTTGTCAGTCAATGTGCACGATTGTATCATGACTGAAGCAATGATAGTAAAAATGTCTACGTGCATCCATACATCCATATGGAAAGTTACTTGCACACAAGCTAGCAAATGTAGGCAATATATGAACTTTCAAAAATAAATCTAATTTCCCTTTGACTGTAAATAAAAACTAGAGACAGCAAAGAATAAGCTGTCCTGTATAATTTGCATAAAGAGCAGTTGGCCTTCTAGTTAAAAGAGATTGAGAAGCGGTGTGTTGGGTGACACTTTGGCAATCAGAAAGAGTAAATCAGTCCTCTCAGTGTAATTTATTTTCCCAGTTAATGTCTGTGAACTGCTTGTAGTGTGTTTTTCAGACATGTTTTTACATAGGCTTTTGCTGTAAAAAAGATGTCCAGCCGTTAGAGCTGTGAGTGGAAGCTGAAGCGGTGGAAATATGTCGAGTGGTAGGATGAGAAGACTGGACTTTTGAGACTTTTGGGGATTCTAGCTTCAGAGGAAGATTTGTTGTATTCTGATTATTGTGCAAAGTTTATTAAAAAAGGAAATAAAGCAGTAGCCTCCTATACCGCAACTGAACAGTGCCTATGGAGAGGCCTTGAGGATCTTCTGTTTTCATGGTGCAGTGGTTTGGTCCAGATATTTTAGCATGCCTCATGAACAAGCCTGCCCTGAAGCACCAGTTCTTAGGCCAACAGGTCATTATAAAACCTCTGAAACCGTTGAGTCTCACTGATGGTGAACTGTCAAGTTACTCCATTACCTTGATGGTAGTCCTTGGACTACCAATCATCCTCTGACCGCAGTTTAGCCATCACTTTCAGTTGGAGGCTTGAGAAAATTTTAGGTTAAATGGATGTTTTGGATGTTTCCGCTTACCCAAGGATTAAAGAAGATGTGATATCAACAGGTGTAGATATATGCCCTGTAATTTGCAAACTTAAAGTATATGGACTGTGTCTATAGGCTCATAACTGCCTGATGATTGTACTAGTGGAGTAACCAGCTCACTGCATTCAGACAGGGTGGGAGCATGCTTTTCCTTTTATATATTTCATGTTTTAAGAAAACATATTTATTTCACTGAGATGAACTTTACAAGTTTTTGATTCTCAGCAAAAAGCACAAGAATTAAGAAGTTAATAAAAAAGTTTCTTATGGGAAGCTTAGCAATCAAAAAATAACATTCCAGATACAGAACACTTGCTCACATCATCAGCCATGTACTTCCCTCCTAGAAGTCTGAACTGGAGTGGATATAAATAATGGGTTGCTGCAGATTCTTTGATGAACAATCAATAGCAATTTTTTACAGGAAGCAAAATCTTAAGAGCACAAAGAAATTTCCACATTCAATTCTGCTGTTGTTAACTGTCATCATCACCACAAGCCCTGTTTTAGCTGAAGCAGTGGAAAGCAAAATGAAGAATAAACACAAGACAAGAAAACAAATAACACTCCAGAAAGCATCCCTAAGGAATAAGAAAGAAGAACGAAGGAAATCAGAGAGTTCTATTATTATTTAGGATAATAGGTTCTGGAAACTCCACTTTAGCTATGAACTGGAACTGGAGAAGGACTAGGCATTGCAGTTCTCAGGGATGTAGGAATAGTAGAAGGAAAATTAAGGCAAGTCTCAAAGTCAGGCATATATATTTATCATATAATTTATGCGTTTGTAGATGAAGGATGTCTGTGAAAACTGGCTCCAATGCACACGAAACCAAATCAAGTAAAAAACACAAACTATAAGATACGCTTACACATATATATGCTCACACATGTAAACACAAAGACTGACTTGCTTAGTCTGGACCCACATAACCCCAAATTAGGTATGAAATAACTTGCCTATTTAGATCATCCTTAGCTTTTTGTTACAGTGGATTTGTGCAACAGGGGCTGCTGTTAGCTGTGCCGGCATCCAGTGCTCCATGCCTGGTGACAGCAGGTTGCCCTGCACACTGCCCCACTCTCCCCTTCCCGGCGTCTTTACCTTGCACAGCTCGGTGCTGTCCCAGGCAGCTGAACACTCAGCCTATGCGGTAATCTCTAGTTAACCTTGAACTTCATCTACTTTGGGATACCTTATCATGTCACCTTTTAAGTTCAGCTGCCATGTACAGCAGACCACTCTCTGTGCTGAATTTTTTTGAAGTCCAGTGAGAGCCCAAAATGTCTAAAGCAGAAAACATCCAGCTACAGAAGTAGGTGTTTCTGCTTTCTGCTTTCCAGGCCTCAACTCCTCTGCTGACAGAAACTTGCTGCCTTGTCTCACAGAACACTGGCTTCATCATTTAAGAGCATTGGATTTTGTTCCTCATGTTCACTGGAATCTTACTATTATGCAAAACTATGCAATGTGGGTATATTATATAAGCGAGGGACAACAGCTATAATCACAGACATGAATCCAGAATTTAAGTACAGAATAAGGCCTTGTAGAAGCATAAGGCTTCTGTTAGAGACCATTAACTCTAATGAAAACGCACATTTTTCATTAGACTCTAATAGCCTACTGCAAAGTAGGGCAACTGCTGTGCAGTGTTTGGAGAAACAAATTGCTAATCAGTCAATAAGGACCTTTACCGTGCACTCTGCTACAGCCAGCTTTTAAGCATTTTCAGCTACAGTGAATTATTTTAACTCATTGAACTGTTACTTAGTGAAAAAGAGCATTTTTTATTTATAGAGTATTCAACATACTGATGCAGAGTGATTTTTGCATATTGAGTCCATTTTGTTAACATTTATATAGGACATTTATTAGCACTTGGATTTGCCTCATGACTTTTTTTACTAAGGTTCGGAAAGATTTTATTTTACACTGAAAGCTGGTGATGAATTGAATCAATCATTCTTTTAGAAGTAGATTTCATAATTCTATTACTAGTGCCCCATGCACCCTAAATCTTAATGACAGGATGTGTTGTTATGGAGCACAAAAGCCTACTGATCAGTGTTGAGTGAATTATTCACACAGAAGAAAGCTGCAGGACTCGTATCATTTCATACGTATGTGTGTGCATACATATGTGTGTGTACGTATATACATAACTATACACTCGCTTTAATGGTACTAGACACAGAAAACACAACTGAATTTTACTTTGACAAGATAGAATATGCAGTACTTGCCACGTTACATTTAGCAGGAAAATAGAACATCTATACCAGTCCTTGCTGGGTTTGGATTGATGAAGCCCCGATATTTTATGACAAGTGAGAATATGATGGACTATAAATCTGTGTTTTACAGCCAAAATATGGAGAAACTAATTCATTCTATAACTATTGGTAATTTCAAAGTCAGCAATGCCATTTTGAATCAAATAGAGAGATTAGTATTTTAAAGGAGATGAATTTTCTAGTTAGATACAAGAAGTACTGAACTTGAAGGAAAGACAAAGAGTTAAATATTAATAGCTTGGACTTGGATAAGTATTATAATTGTCTACAAATATTTGAATATCACCAGGATGAATGATTAGTTTTATTTTTAATATTTGACTTTCAGATAAACTTACATGACAGACAAATTACTAGTAAAAATGGTGTAAATCACCAAATCTGAAAACAGCCCCTGTAAGATGAATGCAAGACATCTGAGACACCTTTATTTTCAAGGAAAACACCCAGTTGGATCTGTCAGATATGTTTCACGCTAAGGAAGAAGGATAGCCTTATAAATAATTGAGAGACATGTATTTGTTGATGAAATAATGTCACCGTTATGACTTACCATGATAAGCTGCAGAAATATTTGATTCTCCACATTATTATGATGTTGTATACTGTTGCTGTGTGTGTTGGATTAGACTATTTATTACAAAGGCAGGTTGTATGTAGTACTCTATAAAAGGGGTTATAAAACTTTGTGTAAAACAACAGACTGCAAAAGCTAAAGGTAAAATATTTTTATGCATTTTTTTCCCTTGTGAGTTGTGACTGTGTATTCTGAAGTAATTGGGGAGCTTTGTATTCCAGCATGGTAAATAGCATTATTATATTGGCTGTCTGGATACAATCAAATCAGTGTATCTAGTATCTTCTGCTCGATCTGGCAGGGCTACAGAGTGCCTGCAAACCTCATTTCAGTAAAGGTGGTTCATACGACAAGCTTTTGGAAAAGCATTTGACTTTTGAACACCGACAATGAAGTTAATCCTACGATTCTGAGAAGCATACATGCTAAGAGGAATTGTGAACTGTCGCCTTGTTTTGAAGAGAATGGTACAAGCAGGCTACTTAATGCTTCAGGGGTTTAAGACTAGGGGGTAACAAGATAAGATGAAGTGAAAGCCTGGTAGTTGTCACCTCATTACATTGAGGAGTCTGTAAAAGAATTACTAACACACTCCCTTTATCAACTAAGCCCTTTCCCTTTCCTTCATCCTCTCATACATATTCAAGAGTGGCCCTAGCAAATCAGTCCAAGGAGCAACAAATCGAAAAATACTTTGACTCTTGCTGTGCCCTATTTAATGTGTTTAAGAACAACATCTGCTTAAAGCACTCCTTGGATCCCCTTAGATCCCTATTCCTTTCGGTCAGCCATGTGTGTCCATGGCAATGGTGTCGCCTATTAGGTCTGTAAATGAATTTAGTGTGATGAGGTGCAGATACCACATGCAAGGGTGGTAATAGCCATGTTTCATTAAACTAATATAATGCACTTGTTCCAGTATAAACATTGTCACTGACTGATTGATCACAGTAAAACCTTTCTATTTTTTTGAAATAGAGTTGCTATACTTCAAACATTCACTTTTACCACAATGTTCTCTTTGTAATGACTGATTCTTTATTTTAACTTGTCCACCTTCTAGGGGTTTTTCTCCAAGCTGATGAGCCTGAGGAAGTTACCTTATCTATGTAATGAGTAATGTATTGTGTCCCACAGAATGCATCAGAGAAACAATAATTTTATGTGAAACATTTAGAGGTCCAGCCTTAGGGAAATGAGCTTTTATGAGTTCAAGCTAACTGTCACCTTATCAGAACAACTTCTCCCTCAAATGGATTTGAAAGAGACTCAAGGGACCTGATTGATATATTTATATATTTTATCTCAATATTGTAAAGAGACGCTTGGAGATCTCATGTAATGTTTTTTTGCCTGCTGCACGTGTGCAAGGCCTACTGTTCCACTCAACCCTCTGGACTGCTCCATCACACTGTTTCTCCCATGGGTCCTTGTCCCTTGCCTAACCATAGTCTTGCTTCTTGGGTAACAACCCTTGCTTTAGCTCTGGGTATAAATAGGGATATTTAATTTGGAGGTAGCATGACTGCTGAAAGTAACCTTACCCCAGCAGCAGGTTACATTAACTTGGGCAGGGGGCTCTGAAGGTACACCTAGATTGCTTGTATTGCCATATCCATTTGTTTAGGCTATCAGAAGTATCTTTATATATCATCACATAGTTCAAAATAGGGTTACTCAAAGTGAGAGATTTTAGTGGAGCTTTTTTAGAGATCTGAATGCATGCAGATGATATCATTTACCCAACAGTAAAGTTCATTTGAAGAATTATTGCAAAACCTGTGTCTAGACTTCCTCTTGGGAGTAGTGCCAGCAGCAGTTTGGAAGGGAGATGAATAGAAAAAAATTGCCAAAGCATATAATTCTGTTTGCTTATTTGAGACAGACTTTAAGAAAATGTAAAGTTTTCTTAGCTTGTTATTACCTGACAAAATAAAATAAATCCAGACACAGAAATGAAAGTAAAAGAAGAGCAACACTTCTTTATCTCAATTTTGTCAGGTATCTTACCTAACTGAGTTGCACAAAGAGGTGCCTGCCTTCCTCAAAGCTAATTGTGTTACTCCTTAGGAGCTGAGGCAAAACATGTGCCTGCAGTAATGCCACTACTGTTGCTTGGAAACCTGTTGTGGTCAGTGTGGCATCCATCACTTTTTCTGGTTGTCTAGGATAAATTATTGGGATGCTTCTCTCTGCTGTTGATGATTCTGTTTCCACATGAGCTCACAGTCACCCTAAGTCTCCCAGGGCAGCATTTAGATCATAACAGTACAGAAGTTATACTGGTTTCTCTCACACTGAGAAAAACTCTTGCTTGCCTCCTTAACTGTTTCCCTTTCACAGCAGAAAATAACAGCAATTCTAAGCTGCTCTCTTCGTGCATGCAGAGCCTCTCTGGGGTTCTGAACCACAGAGACCCAAATCTCTGACCATTCTCTTTCCCTCAGGTTTCTTCTCTTCTGTGGGACAGGTAACATGGGCAACAGACTCATGTCCTTTGAAGAAGTCTATCTACTACTAAAACAGCCTTGGGTTTATTTGATTGCAAAAATTATACATGACAGCTCATAGACTATGAGCTCTAGACTCATAGACTATGAGCTCATTTGACTATGGCAAAATACTGTCCCTGTCAGGTTTGATGTGCCTAACAGGATCAGAGCCCCTCAGCATCATTAGGCCCAAGCCACACATGCAAATTTCAAGGAAAATACTTACAAGTGGGCAAGCATTATTTCCAGACATTTAGAAGGATATTTGTCCCAGATGTATGAGATTTTATATACTTCCCTGTGTAATGCACAGATAAACCGTCAGACCAATTAGTCAATATGCAGTAGAATGTATTAGACTTATTTTTTGGGGGAGTAGAGAATGGATTTTGTATTGGTAACTTTGGATTCCAATTGTTGGGTAGCAATATCCCACTATTTTGGACAGCAATATGCCAGTGCTTTGCTGCTTACCACACTGCCTGACTAGTTGGAAAGCTATGGGTTGGTTCTGATATGGAATGAAACTCATGCCTGTAGTGGTCAAGGAACCATGGAGGTTGGCAGGAGGACAAGACAAACAAGTGCAAGTTTCATTTATCGTATAGTTTGCTGAGAGGGGCTTTCCTAAGACCTAAGAGACTAAGATTTACTGGATATCCTTGGCACTTTCGGTTCAGTAAGAACTAATTCAAAGAAGATGGGAGGCCTGGCAGATCACCAGCTGGCTCTCTAAAACCTTTGGAAAGCCGTAAAACAGCTACAGTTTCTAACAGAAGCCAAATCCCCCAGCCTTTAAAGACCACATTGTTTGAGGACATGCTGCTTCTGTTAAAATCAGTGAACACGTCTTTTTTCTGACCACAACTAAAAGTGGTTATGCACTGAAGTACACCCCAGTGTATGGGATCCTAAGCTGTCTGGAATAGCACTTTGGCAAGAGTATGTCATGGCACCTACCCTGAGCGATTTGGTTTCTCTTTGTGGAAACTGTGCATGGTGGAGCCGAAGAAGACTGTGGCCTTAGTCTTGCTCTTGTAGATATGCCAGAGTTGATAAGGGCACAGGCAGCAGAGCACAGACACTTGGAAGTGTTCTGATGCCCATCAGGTGAGACACAGCCAACAGGACCAGAAACTTAATTAATAAGAATAATATGATTTAATGGCTTATTAAACTATTAGTTATGCATAGTAAAACATAAAACAAAAGGACATGAAAGATATAAGCTTATATGGTGGATACTATTTATAGGAGGAAAAAAATGAATAAGAAGTATGAACACAGTGGAATAACACTATCCAGATGCTGTCTCCCTAATCACAGCAGTGAGCTTAGTGCTGGATTTTAATTGAAAATACACATGCACACTTTCATCCCAAGGGAATCTCCAAACTAATGAAAATACATATTATTGCCTCTCTCCTTTCCCAATTTCAAATGCTTATAGCAATAAAGATTGCTAATAAAGCCAGTTCTGTTCCTTTGGCTCTTTCAGTCTGACCTTGCCATTGAGAGGCAGTAAAATTTTAGGTTCTAGCTTTTGCATTTTTATCCTAAGTAAGTAATGAAAACTACTGTCTCTCATGTAATTTACTGCTGAATTAATGTTTTTGCTGTCAGGGAAAGGAATCCAGATGTGCAGCATAATACCAGAATTTTATTTGACTTAGTGGCATAAGGAAATCAAGTGATTCACTGCCACAAAACACTGTACATATGCCAGGAAGTAATGTCCTCTTTCCATAGATCAGAGAGATATTGCAGTCTTGCAGATTCAGTTCATGTCCGCTTTCCTTCTTTCATGCTGTTGTATTAGCCAAAGGTCAAACAGATAGCATCTAACTCTTTTTATTCAGGCAAAATCGCCAATTAAGAAGAAGCCTTGCTGCTTGCTTGATCTTCCAGCACTTGGGAACCTGAAAGACGTCTATACTGTTGGTGTCCCATTGGATTCTTTTGTCAAAGCCAGAACTAGCAAACCCTATCACTTATGTTTTAGAGCTTCTGGGAACTCTTTCTGTGGTCTTGCTCAGGGGCTGCTGAGCATACTTCTGGGACATGAGATATTCCAAGACCTTGGCTTCTGTGCCCCAAACAGCAGCTCACCAAAAGGAAAGCATGATGGAAGAGAGTGAATCCATAGTTTTACTCCAATTTCCACAGTGAACAGCAGTATTAGTATTGGATGAGGTATCACATGCTCCCTCTGTTAAGATTTCACTCTTCCTAGTGACTTCATTAGTAGAGGACAAACAAGAACATCTTAGGCCACCCAGAGCAGACCCTTCACATCAAAAACTATTTCTTCCTTTAGTATGAAGTCCAATAAAGTGCAGACCTCAAGACTGGGCGACGTCTCAAATACACATAGTCTGAAATAGGTAATTAGTGGTGCATAGAAAGTGATAATAAAGAAAGGATGAAGTGGACTCAGCTTTGCAAATGTCATTTTTCTTTGAATAAACACAGTCCTTGAAGTGCAAAGCCCATGTGCAAAAGTACCACTGAAATGATCATGTGTGGTGAAATCAAGGAAGGGATGGATACTGTGAAAGTGGAGATGAGTTGAAGAATGCGACAGAGTGACAAAAATAGTAGGAGTCTGAGAAATCTGGGATTTACAGATCATTGAGGATGGGCCAGTCCTTTCTTTAGAGTCTTGGTTTACAAATTCAGAAAAGAGAAGAAAAAACTCTGGATGATGTTACTCTGTATGGAGAGAAGATATCATGATTTATTAAAGTTTTAGGAAAAATAAACATTTAAGCAAACCCTGAGACAAGATCATTGAGAAGGCAGGCTTTGTAGTCTAACCTTGCCTGAAGTGAAAGTTTACTGTGTGCTACTTCCATATCATGCTTTACTGCCCAGGGAGCAAGAAAACTGATAGGCCGAAACAGAAGGACTCATACATGCCTGTCTTCTTATTGGTTTGCAGATACCATGGCAGGATCTCACTCTCTCAGGTCATCCAAGCATTCTGGGGTTAAAAATAAAAAAGTGGTGTACAGTACATATTTCAATTTAATTAAAACTGAAAGGCGGCGTATTTGGAACAGATAACCTACCCTGTTGATCAAAGAAAAGAAATGGAAAACACAAGGAAATCATGCAGAGCAAGAGCCTGACCCATCTGAGTTTTGGGGGTTTGATTTATGAGGGAAGATAATAATTGCCATTTTAAACTCCTCCCGTCTAAGTGTGGAGACTGCTCTCTCAACTGATCTGTCCTTTCTAACAGGAAGGAGAGTTTCTTCTTCAGGACTCATTCCAAACCCTCTTGCTTCTTAACCTAAGTCAGACAGAGAAGATTATTTTCTTCCTGACTGAAATATATACATATACGTATACGTGTACATGTATGCGGATGCACATGCAGAGTACTTAAAGGGAGATCTAACTCTGAACAGCAGATTGATGCATGGTGATATGAAAGAGGCATTGCACAGTGATCCTTCCCCTGCCATAGTCTGTCTACACCATGGTTAGTGGTGCAGGGACTTTCTGAAATGGAGGCTACATTCAGATTTCTTTTTTTCGTATTTTCCCTTCATGCCCTTCCTAGGAATAGTTTCTACCTTAATAACCAGCCTGAGCAGGGATCGTTTGAGCTGAACAAACAGATGACTTACTGCTGTAAGCAACACTGTCATTTATCTACTTCAGTGTTTGCCCCAGGTCCATTTTAGAAACTAATCTGAGATACACTGATTTGAACAGTTAATTAAATTCAGGAGGCCAAGCAATTTGCCGAGCAATATTTTAGGAAGGTCTGTTAGCACTGGTTGTTGAGGGAACAGGCATCTTTACAGAACATAGAGCAGAGATGAAGTCAGAAGTAATCCAAGGTCCCTGCTGTATGCAAGGCATATTGGATCAACAAACCGATATGAATAACTCATTCTTCAAAAGGTAGCTGGGATTGCAAAGGTAATGGTCATATTTTTCTCGGAATTGGGAGAGGGATATATACCTTTGCCTAGGTAACAGAACTGTTACCCCTGCATCAGAAATGTGAAACAGGAGGAAGTGGGAAAATCCTAAGGTTAATTTCATGGCTCACTTTGAGAAGCTGGGATTTCTCTCCCACTATAATCCTGAGAATTTCTTTATTTCAGTGGTCACTGTAATATCCTTCCACATAAAAGCAGAAGAAGAGAGAGGGAAGCTAATACTTTCTTCCCAGAGTATTACCTTCTGCTTCTTGCACAACTTCCTACTGAAAGTACCTGAAACCTGCTGATGGAGACTATCAGTAGCAGCAGAGGGCTGTTTGCACGGAAAGCTTAATGCTTTCATGACAGTTGTAATGCCTCCTGTCTCTGCAGCCAGGATTTCTGTCTTTAAACGGAAAATTTAGCAAAAAGCTGAGGAAGAACTTTAGGTGTACCCTTGTTGTCCAGAACTTTCAAAACTGGTGAAAGAGTGGGTTTCTGTTCTAGTGTATAGACAGTATTTCTTATCACAGTGAGCTGAAGTATGAGATACCTTCAAATAAAACACCTTTAGTAAAAGAAATCTAAGCTAATAACACACTCCTAGTTATGCCTTTTCGCTAATACCTGTGAGGCATAGATTTCATTTCTACATGGCATACTTCGAACCTGCACTAATACTCTTCCATTGTGATGTTACAAGTATGATTAAAACCAAGTACTTAAATAAATACCATAAAAATTTCCAGAAGTAGTTTACATTAGGTACTCACAGTCAACCAAATTAAGTAAATAAATAAAAAACCCCCTTTAAACTCAGTATTTTGGTAAGAATTAAAAAAAAACACTAAAGATTTTTGAACAAGTGAACAGGGCGACTGTTTTATTAGATGGGGAGAAAAAAGAATGCATCACCATTTTGCAGGATGCAGAAAACTGAACCGTCCTACCTGTAATACTTGAATCTCATGTGTTCAGCATAATAGCTCAGCAAGATACGTTGCTAGTCCTGTCTCGAAAACGATAGATATATGAAACCAGGAGTTGCTTAATCACTTTTCCTGGAAGTCTACCACATTACACGGTTCCAAGAAGACTTCCTCTACTGCATACTAAATCAGTCTTTATTCTGCCTATATTATTTTGCTTATTTTTCCCATTACTAGAAGGTCTCCCATCCCTTGCTTCAGCCAGCACAGGTGTGCATGACTTCTGTACAGTGAGAGTTTTGGCTTTGGGTATAGACAAGAGAGGAGAAGGAAAATATAAGCTATTCTCTAGCTTTCTCAGATCTAACTTGCAAGAATACAAAGACATAAGAAAATACTTTTTCAAATCAAATATCCATGTTTGGCACTTGGATGTTTGAGTTTTGCAGCTCTGATAACGTGGCATTAATACCAATGTTTCTTTAGTGTCTGAATTTATTTGCCTGACTTTAGACACCTAGACTTGGATGCTTTCATTGAAGAAGCTATCTCTGTATTTGCACCGTCTGTGCTGCAAAATATCCTACTCAAGCTGTTTATGTGGGAAGTGCTCTTATTCCGGAACAGTCAGAGTATCCTTGCCTTTCACTTGGATCAGAACATTCACCAAAATAGACAACATATATGTATCTTTGTTAGTTCCATTCCATTACCAGAAAAGCTAACCAGGCAGTCATATTTATTAAAATCTAGCCCTGAATAGTCCACGTAGGAACATTGGTAGCTCTGTATCTGTAGTGCTCTTCTGTATTTCCCTTTTATCTTTATTGATATTGCTATTAAATGGGTGGTTTGGGGATATCAAAACTGTAGAACTGATTCATTACACCAACTTCCTACCTCAGGCAGCAGTTTGGATTTAAAGCTGCTTTCCCCTCCTCCAAAGCAGAACGCATACATGAAGACTGATCAATGTCCACCTCTCCCATTTGCAATAATTCATTTAGTTATGTTAACAAGAGCTATGTATTTGATTTGTCAAATTGTATTACAGAAGCCACTGAAGCTGAAAGGAATTATCTTGTTCCCTGCCCTAGTGCGTGCCTGCCAAGTCAGAGGGGTGGAGGTTAAGATCAGTTTTGCCATGGCTCATTTACTCCTGCTGTGCTGGTTTATTCCATTTTGCTCTAAGTAGGATGAAGGGAGACAAGCTGCAGCCTGTTTGCCCTGTACTAGAGTACAGTTTTCAGCCTTGTATAGACTGAAGAACTATAGGTACAAGTAGCAGAGCCACAGCGAGCTCCTCCATGTCATGAACTCTGGCAGAGTGACTACTTCTAAGTCACATGCTGGACTTTTTCTTAGTTTTTATGAAATCAGTCCCCTCAATTGTTATCAATAACTCGGATCTCCAGTCAGAGCGTATGATTGATGTGGTCATAAGAGGAATTTGAAAGCTAAGAGAGTAGGAAAAGCTGGTTTAAAATAAATAAAATATGTCTATGTGCAATATTTCTGGAAATCCAGGAAGTCACAAAGAAATCAGCTGGCAAAACAAAGACTACAGCATTACTGTAAAACAACACTTTTGTTCTCTTGATATCTTTTCTCTCTGAAATGCATGTTTGTGCCTACAGTGGTGTTCATGCACCCATTCAGTACACTACCCCTTCACACATTTTCTTTCTCTCTTCTCTTCTCTTCTCTTCTCTTCTCTTCTCTTCTCTTCTCTTCTCTTCTCTTCTCTTCTCTTCTCTTCTCTTCTCTTCTCTTCTCTTCTCTTCTCTTTTCTTTTCTTTTCTTTTCTTTTCTTTTCTTTTCTTTTCTTTTCTTTTCTTTTCTTTTCTTTTCTTTTCTTTTCTTTTTATAGAGAGCCAGGTTTGAAATTATACCATACAACCAACAGCAAGATTATGAAAACCACAGTATGTTTTAGCTCTCTGAAGGACACAGCCATACCTATGGACCATAATCTAGCCATCTCTACATCGCTCTTGTATCACCTGTTGTTAAGCTGGAGAGCCAGTGACCATCTGCTCTTTCCTAGGTCTCCTGAAGTGCCTGTGGGATGCTGACTGTATGATGATGTAACCAAGAGATGAGACACCTGCTTTTTTGGGTTGATGTCAGCCCCTGAGGAGAGTAGGTATCATGCAGCAAGGCTAAGCAGTGGTGAAATGCCTAACTCGGGCTTTACTATGATAAGAGGCCGGTAGACAGCAGGAGAATGTTTAGAATGAAAATAAAAGGAAAAGAATTCTGGTCTCTGAATCCTGAGTTGTGGGTCTGTCCTAGCATTGCTGTTTTATCCACAGGTTGGTGCCTCTGAAGAAGAAGGGCCAGGAGTACAGTTAGGCTGCAATTTTACCATGCTGCTGGCCACAAGAGGTATTGTCAAAGATATTCTGTGCAGTCACATTTCTTTCCTTAATGCATAGTAGGTTGGGCTAGGGCAAATCTCCTTTCTTGCTCTCGCCTAAAAGCTACATACAGCTGGGATTTTGTGTTAAAGCTCTAAGACCATCCCCTGTTTTCTGCAGGAGACAGTCTTCCCTTTCCCAAGTCCAGTTACTAGCAAAAAAGATTTCTTCCCCCACATCTCAATTTAAAAATTACCCAGCCTTAATGCACCATTCTGAACATCTCATGGAGCAAGTGACTCATTGAACCCCTGGATTGCTGAGTAGAAATGAAAACCAAAAGAAAACAAATACTACTTATATCACAGAGGCTAAACTGCTCCTTGAAAGAACTTCTATCCAGATCCTTGAGAGAATTTAGTAGGATGCTCACAGAACAAGTTTTAAAGCATATCCCATTTGTGAGGATAACTGGATTTGTAAGTAGAACTCAAGGACACCTGAAACATTCCAGATTAAAACAGGTTTTGCCACAGACATTTAGTGAGTTATGTAACAGAGACACACACATGCAGATTTTTATTTTTATATGTTTAAGGGCTTATAAATACTTCCCAGAAGCCAATAAGAAAAAAAAAATGTTTGATATGTTTTCTTCCACGTGAAGAATCAAGCTCCAAAATGATAATATTGTCGATTTATAGGGTTTGAGAGATGAAAAAAGTCAGTGATTTAGTGGATGTTGTATTTATGACGTGGCATGATTAAATTTTACAAAGACTACCCACTTGCTTAACTCCCATAGAAACACAAAAGATTTCTAAAAGCCATATTTGTGGTTAAACACTAAATAGGATAAGCAACTGCAAAAGAAGCAATATACATACCTTGTCTGAAAAGTTTGCTTTCTCATCTTTTACAGAAATGACTAGAAATGAAAATGTCACTTTTGGTTAATATAATCTCTTTTGTTCAGTCTTGCTTTGCTGCATATTGCATTGTGTGACAATAAACATCAGATGAGCTTAGCTGGATGCTAAGCTGGAAGAGAAACCTAATTGTGTGATCCCTCTACCATCCCACTGTCTGTCCTCAGGCAGGTATTCAGGTTTTATAAGTGATGAGTTCATTAAGATTTCTGCTTCTTAAAGCCCCTCGGGGAGACACTTGTCTGCCATTCTGTATTTAAAATCTGTAACTGCAAAAATTGTTGCGATATCCTCATTCAGCTATCAGCATTATAGCAATAGCTAGGATTTATAACACATACATCTTCCTACGTATGGTTAATGTTGGTTAATGAACTAGCTTTGGAAACCAAACAAATTAAGTGCAAATCTTTTAGCAATATAAACACTTTCATTGCATAACAGTTTGCTTTAACAAAATTGTTCCTTTATTTGTCCACTTGTGAAATTTCCTTGCAAGCCAAGGGCATGCTGAGTCCAAAGTTTTTCATGTGCATATAACCCCAGAATAGCAGTTGTAAGGAGGGATGGAGAGCGGCTTAGAAAATTGAACCAATGAGAATAAAATAACCAAAATCAGAAACCATCTTAGAAAATGTCTGCAACACAAGTCTTTGGCAAGAAACTTTTAGGAGAAGACCAAAATAGCTTTTGGTTGCAATAAAAGTTCTGAACACAATTCTGCAATCATTTTAAACTAGTGTACAAGATATATAAATGCCAAACATATCTGTATCATGGTATTGCATTTTGACCATTAAACTACCTGATTAGTGCAATCTGCTGTGTCAGATGGTATTTTCAGTTGGATATTATACATTTTCCAAAGAAACACTGACAGAAAGCTAACTTCATATAAGAAGCATTCCATTATTAATAGCACATTATATGTCCAGGACTTTTATGTTAAAGGACCTGAAAGCATCCCACCGCAGTCTTGGAACAGAACAGCTGTTTAAAGTGAGCAATATATTCAGGCTTGTAAAGCGCCACAAGATGCTGATACAGGGACCTGTTTTAAAGAAGGTTGTGAGAATGTAACTTTCCCCTGGAGGTAAGTACTGTCCAAGCATTAAAATGGCAATCTCAAAGTTTTAGGCAGCTTGCCTTTGCTTTCTGAGGATTGGCTTGTAGGAAGGCACCTCTAGTAACATCCAATGGTGGGGAAATGTGAGCTGCAGCATTTACTTGTGTAGAAAGCAAAGGCCATAAATAATAACTTTTTAATGTAACATGACAACCCACATCTTAGAACTGAATTCCTGATACCACACGTCCTCAATACCACGTTTTGCAGTTCTGCAGATAAGCTTCAGAGCATTATCTTCATCATGCTTTCTAACAGTTCACCTTTGCAGCTCTGCCAGTGTTGAGCTGATGAAATCATTCCATTCCATTTTGCATGACGAGGTCTTTTGAAGCAGAGCTCTACTGTTCATATTGCTGTCTGTCTAATTTCAGTGGATCCTACAGAGGCCTTTTCTCAGATCTGTGATGAATGTCTGTATGGCAAAGTATGTAAAGTGGGATAGTCCTATAAATTTCTTTATTTATTCTGTGTACTGATATCTGGGCATTTTGTTAGCAGCTCTCAGGATGTTGTTAGTGTCTTAAAAAAGTTGGATATTAAATATTCTTCCAGCTTGAGCTAATGAGCTGTTTGTGGTGTCTATTGAGAAACTATCATAGCTTAGTGTATCTTGGATCAACCAGTCTGGCAAATGGCAAAATTCTAGCAGCATTAAATGATTTTTCTTTTGATAAAACAAGAAAAAGAAGTTTAAAATATACTGGAAGCTGCAGGCTGTGAAAAGCCCAAGTGGCTATGGCAACTCTGTTTTGTTCTTTCATGATATATTACTACTTAGTTATATGAATGTGATCTTACATCTGTTTCATTATCCTATATATCTACTGACATTACAGTACTTTTATAATTTAAGTCCTATAAGGATACGATACTCGATACGATATTTGATACGATACTTGTGTTGTGCCATGTCTTAACCCTGAAAGGAACCCCCCATCCTCTTTACTTATTCACTGGAGGGCAGCTCCAGAGCAGTGTCATAGTATCATCGTATCATCGTATCATCGTATCGTAGTATTGTAGAATCATAGTATAGTTAGGATTGGAAGGGACCTTAAAGATCATCTAGTTCCAACTCCCCTGCCATGGGCAGGGACATCCCACTAGCTCAGGCTGCTCAAGGCCCCATCCAACCTGGCCTTGAACACCTCCAGGGATGGGGGCATCCACAGCTTCCCTGGGCAACCTGTTGCAGTGTCTCACCACTCTCATGGAGAAGAAATTCTTCCTAATGTCCAGTCTAAATCTGCCCCTCTGCAGTTTATACTCTTTCCCCTGCTCCTATCCAGTAACATAGCTTCACCTTTCTTCAATGCTTTATTCAAATAGGCATTCCCATCTTCATTAAGCATAAGATTGCTGAATTGGTTTAATTTCCTTTGGATGTATTTGAAGTTCCACTGATTTAGTAAGATTTATTTGGAATTATTTTGCAAAAATGAAGCTTAACTTAGACTTGTCTGAAAACTTAAGGTTTGGCAGAGCTGGTTAATGATATGGTCAGACAAAAACGCCACAGAAAGTGAACTAACACTCCTCAAAACCTTTCATCGACTGCTGACGGCAGCAATGTAATATGCCAGTCATTTCGAGTAATAATGGAATGGTACCAATACATATCTGGGTGTTTTATTTATCGGAAGCAAGACCTTCAGCATCTGCAGCTTTTCATCTCTCCCCTCATTGACCTTGCTTTGGAGATTTTGACTGCAACAAGATCAGAATTGATTGTGATGATTTACACTTCACTCTCCATCTTGATTTCATGTTGATGTCCATACAAAATGATTAACTTGTGAAGTATTTCTCCTTCACTTGAGTCTTGGAGAGTGAAGACAAATAATCAGTTTCTGGGAGCTTTTGCTCTAAGCTTCTGCTCTGAAAGATATTGCTCTGAGAGGACCATCCTTGTATCATCCTTATCATTCTGGAGGGAGAGAATATTGCAAAAATTAAATAAAGTGTTTTAATTGTGTGTGTATATTTACACACAGTACATTTATTATGTAATTCCTGACAGTTGTTGTGAAGGTCTCTCACTCACTTACATTTATTGCTCTTTAGATAATTTAAAAAATCTACAAGACACAGAACTATGGTGTGAGGGGCTATGAATGAGATGGTTTTGTTCTGTTATTATAAATCAATGTATTTCATAGATGTCATGTTTCAAGTCTTAAAAGTGACTTAAATATACAAGCTCTTATTGTTCTAATTAAGTTTTTCTCTGTATATGTACTTACAAGCTTATATGTATGTATACAATTAATTTACCACTCCCTCTGCACTGTTTTTAGAACTGCTTTGGTGTTCTAGACATTATGTTGCCAACTGTCTGCAAAGCTCAGGCCAAGGTCTGCAAAGAGAAGACATTAAATCTTAGCCAGCTGTGTAACTAATTTGGGAACCATGTGAAAAATGCTATTATATTTAGCTGGTTTTCTTCATAAAAAGACTTGGCCAAAACCAGGAGACAAGTAGAAACATAAGTCCTGGTTTAAAGCACTTACAGTTTAAAATCCCTTCGGAAAATTGCTTACATACACATGAAAAATCCAATTAACGTTGAAGTTATACACTATGAAATCCAAGGAATAGTTGTTTTCCAGCACAGGATTAGTATTAACATATGATACTGGCAGCATAATTTTGACAGGCTGTCTGGGACATGTGCTGTTACTGCGGGGTTTCTTTAATAAAGGGTTTCAAAGAAGCATTTCAGTATTTGAAAGAAAGAGCAGTTCTTTATTCTGCAGCTGCCAGCAGTAGAATGCAAATATCTACCAGGTCAGGTGTACACAGTAAACCCCCAAAGTCTTAGGTAATGACAGCACAGATAAATTATGAAAGCAGTAAGACAGACCATAAAAACAGGCTGGACAAATGAACAACTATAAAGTTCACTATCTGCTAATCTGGCAGGATTCACTTTTCTTTAAAAAAGGAGATCATTTCAGGCACTGAGACAGAGCATTGAATTTATAAGCCTCTAAGATGTTTCTAATTTCCCTATCAAATGCAGGAATGTTGGAATAAGGTAGGCAGCTCATGTGAAATGACGTGTCACTTTAAACAAAAATATTATCATAACCAATTAGCAATTTCTAATTTAGTGGTAAACACTCTGCCAAATGCACCATTTGTCTGGAAGAGAGTGCCTCTGTATAGCAACATGACAGTTTTATAAATACTGTACTACAGGAAATTCTTTTTCATGTTGTGTGGTTAACACTGCATTGCACTTACAAAGTTATATTAGACCTGTCAGACAGAACAAATGAGAGCCAAAGAACAGCCAACATGCAAATTAATATTGCTAATAAGATTGTACTGGGGGAATGGCTGTCAAAAGCATAAGGTTAGGGATATATTTAATATTTCTATTACTATTTATGTTACAACAGTATACAGGTATTCTAGACTAACTAGGCCTCCTTAGGTATATTGCAGTCACATAGAAAGAAATGTCTTAGCTTAAATCAAAACAAGAGAAATAAGTGAGAAGAAATGAAAGCAAAGAAAGATGCAGGCCTTAACTTCTGGCCTGAAATAGAATAGTACTATCAAACACTCATTTTGTAAAAGTGCCCAAGATTGTCTAAGACGCCCAAGAAGGCAATTTTGACAAGATATGTCATCTGTCCTGTTCTGTAGTGCTGCAGGCAATGACATTCCCTTCCTGGTCCCACTGCTCCTGTTAGGTCTATAAGGCAGGATACTTAACAGGTAAGTGGCCTAAGTTTGCATTAATTATTATTTTCACTGCAAAAATATAAGCTGAAACTTAGAAGTTGTGTGCTTAGCTAGTTTGTTTGATTGTTTGCCCTTGTCTAGCCATTTTATCTGTTAGATCTTTACATATTTTCTCTCCTTCAAGTGTATCTGAATAACTCTAAAGAACAGGAACTACATCTCCCTACGTATTTGTGTTTTTCTTCAGCACAGTGAAGCAATAATTGTAGAATTCAACATAAAAGCATAATTATATAAACTATAAAAATGAGTCAAACCCACTAGAACAGCAGTGCTATGGTAGAAAAAATTAATATATGTTATCCAAATTCTTTTGCTATCTCCTGTCCTTAGTGACAGATTGGGAGGATAAAGATGGAATAGAGGCTGTTTGAAGACTTGAAAGATGTTGTATGCTTCCCAGGCCTACGGCAGTCTGCTGTAATGCATCCTCTAGTGCAATCCAAATTGCAACAGCTATGTGAGTCTTATTCTTCTCTTTCTTGTGACATACTCTCTGTTTCAGCTACATATACATGACCTTGTGGACCTGCATTTAGGAAAGCAATTTCCTGATGCCTCGATGACTGTAAATTACAGGGACTTCACTACCTATCTAGAAGCTGAGTATCTATTCATACAAAATATTTTTATACAGGACACTGCTGGCTACTGCACAGATGAGATGGGGTGCAGAACAAACACATATATTTGTTCCCATCTTCATTTGTTGGAAGTGCCTTTATTTATGGCTATCATTATTTTCTCCTTGCTCAAAGTCTCCAGATAGCTGTTTTTTAGTAAGGCACAATATAATTCCTTTGCACTTAGTGCCACCATTTTTTTACCCTACAGTGTTCCGTATGACTGAAAACCATTGCAGACCACGCATTTCAAAATTTACATTGATTTACATTGATTTACTTTGGTAACTCAGATACACTGCATTGATAACATCTGTCACAGGGGCTCATTGTGTGATTAACAAGAATCTATTACTAATGTGACTTTTATTTTAGAATATTCAATTACAACTTGTACCTCTTTAATTGCATCCTCGCTATTTGTTTTCAGGACTACTCTGGCATATGGTGACAGCAGAGACAGGACCATTAGCCTTCATTACTAAACTGAGTAATGGAAACACTCAGCGTTGTCCTGATATTGTCATTCAGTTTCATGTTGCCGAATGCTTATTTTCTCTGACATTTCTGCTCCTAACTGCAGATACTCTAATTGCTGAGACCTCTACATTTTTTGTGCTTATTTTTAAACTACAATATTGTGAAATAAATCTGTTTACTGACAGTTTGTCTAGTCTCATTAAAAACCTTTTCAGTATTCCTTAGGTTGTTAGAAAGCAACATAAATCTACAGGAGATGACATATTGAGAGGGAAATGGGTGAGCAATACAACTGTAAGTGCTTTACTAGGTTAAGTAAAAGAGAATGACATAAGAAATCCCTCAGACAAAACCTTTCTTTCTGAACACATGGGCTACAGGTGTTATCTCATTTTTGGTTTTGCCTCGCCGCTGTTGCATGCATTTTTTTCATAGTGTATCTGAATATAAACTGCTTGTGCATGAAAATTAGTTATAAAAAAGCGGTGCCAAGTATCCCAAGTTTTGATGCAAGCATTCATGCAAAATGAGTTAAGCATACATTGTAGACGATTCACTGGGCATAGGCCTGAAATGTCTGTACAGCCCAGGTTTTCTTAGTTTATATTTATGCTTTGAAGTAGCTTAAGCAGATTTAGTATTCAAGGAGCTAATGTTCAACTCTTTTTAAAAATGGAGTCCCCTTAAAATGTTCACATTTAAAACATGGTCCTGTTCAGGAATGTTCAGGAATGAAGGCTCTATCTTTCTTTTTTTTAGCAAGGAAATAAGCTCCTTATGAAAATGCATCTTATTTATTTTCTTATTCAAAGATTATATTATGCTGCTGAAAGAAACATTTCCATTATATTATGAGCAATTTTGATCAAGTGAAATCCTCGAGGACACTTCAGCAGAAGTAGAAAACTGAATTTTAGACTGATGGAAAACATAAAGTTATTTTTCAAACCTAAAACTGGGTAACTGTGCTTGCTCCTCAACATGAACTCCTTATATGATTAGCTACTCCAGTGAGCACACAAACAAATATCAGACACTGTGCAAATATCATGCTACTTTATGCAGCAGAAGAATACCAGTCAGCCTTTGGCAGTAACCACTACAACATCTCTGGAGGACTAGAGTTTTAATTGGGTCCAAATCTTTCTTTTTTTGTCACCTAAGATAAGTATTTCTATAACTTCTGCCTCCATGTGTGCAGCTGTTCCTGCTCATCGGTGTGTTTCACATGTGTGGTACCAGGAAGGATGTTCATGATCTCTTGGCTATAATTCAGAGGCTGTATAAGATGACTTTCCAGACATTTGCATTTTTATTGGCCATTGTCTTGACAATATTTGGAATATAAAAAAACCTCATATCTGAACTAGGGTTCATAGTTATTTTTCTTTCCTATTGCCATAAGCCAAAACGTGGTGTTCTGTATAGCTTTATACAGATGGAATAATTCATTTTAATAGCCTACCTTAAAATTTAAGGAATAGAAGCTGTCCTGTTTAGGTTGCCTGTCTCACATCTAGTTACTGAAGTTTATCAATAATCTGTGATTAATATGTGGTTTTGAGAGTATAATTAATGTGTACTTTTGACAATATCCTGCAGAACAAATAACTGATATAAAAAACCCCTTGTGATCTCTTTTAATATTACTTTCCTGATGCTCAGGAAGCAGGAAAGAAGCAGAAATTATTAGTTTTTTGCTTTGATAGAACAAAATATTTTTTCAGTCACACAGAATAATAATGTTTACATAGCTCTCTGGTATACTAGCTGTGAACAATTATATTACCTCTGGTATTCAGTTTACTTTTCTGTCATATTTCTGTCACCTCATCTTTATGTCTAGGAATATAAACTGTAGAGGTTAGAAATCTTTCTTATTGCTAACTACCTATATTCTTACTTGCTGAGCAACTAGGCTTGCTCTTCGTGTGAGTACAACCACAGCTGTTAATCAGTATTGAAGTAGGAAAGCCTTACTGTGAAAGAAGGCAAATGGAGATACTTTGGATCACAAAGGTGTTAATATATATGAGAGAAAAAAAAAAAGAAAACCTTAATATTTGTTAAAAGGATATCTTTGGGATCGCTCAGCAGAGCTTTGCTGTTTTTTTTTTTTTTTTGAGATTCTCTGAGATAATATGACAAAGATACGTCTTTCCCATTATTTTCTGTGTTGGTATGTAGGCTACATGTAAGTTCATATCCAGACTCAGTTCATACCCACTGTGATGCTGAGGACAGACTTAATCATAACGCTTGGCCAGAGACCAGAACAACACAAATACCAAAGCAGGAAGCTTGTGGGCACCAGGCACCTTTTCTGTTCTCTCACCGTGGCCATGCTCCTGCCAAACCTCAAAGGAAGACAAGTCTTTTGCAGTCATGGCTCTGCAGGGTTATTGGTATAGCTAACATAACATGGACATCTCAGTTGACAAAATATCACTAATCAGAGACAATCTGTGTCTTTCTTACCTGATCATGTTGAAATTACAAAAAGTCAGGTAATAGAGCTTCTCCATTCCTTGAATGACACCCCCTCAATGATCCGTCATTTTTGAGAGAAGCTTTCCCTTTAAGTCCTTCTGAAAATTGTGTCCAATGTTTTATGGATGTGAACTGCTGAGTAACACAAAGTGCACTGCAGCACTCTAATCTCTGTTATTAATACTCAGATAATAATTATATTCCATTAGTGAATTGGCAGGATAAATTTAATTCCTTTTTCTTGCAGTAAAATTAATTTGTAGCTTGGCAAAAAAAATAGCCTTGTCCATTTCTAAATTAGTAAATGAATTTTAGTGCTTCAGTCATAACCACAGAAAACTCTTACTTGGAAGAATTAACAAGTAGCTGAGATATTATTTACTACCGCAATTTTAAGTAGAAGGACTTAAACTTACTTCAAGTGTGCTTAGACTCTTAGGATGACATATGTCAAGATCATGAGCAACATGAGATATAGGACTACAACACACCCAGGACCTGACCATCACTGCTGTTTCATCCACAGGATCTATTTTAGCACTACTTCTGCTTTTTGTCTACAATACTCCAACTTTTTCAGAAATTTAATCGTATGATGAGCAATTTCTCTCTAATTCCCATTCCAAATCTATTCTATGGTACCGTACATCAATTTGTCTTTGAATTAATATACTTTCAGCTTAAATATCTCCTCCCACTGCTCTTTGTATATGAAGAACACCTAATCACTCTGAGCTTTCAATATAAGGTTGTTTTCTATAATCAGATGTTTTGTAATGCTGTATTCAGGCACTAAACTCAAAGGTGAAGTAACACTTCTTCTTGCCTGTGCATTGACTGTTTGAGGAAGAAATCTATTACCCACAGGACTAAAAGACTTATTTTCTTCCAATACAACTGCCTTTTTTCCTAGTCTCTACTAGATTTCAAATGTTTACCTGATCATGCAGTTTGAAGCAGTATTTCTTTCACTAAAATATTATGTGTCTGTCCACATTCAAGATAAATTCTTTAGACCTCTATAGCCCAGCATATAATCTTAGCAAATCCTTTTCCATCTTGAGAGGTATTCTGCCATTTTTCCCCTGCTCTGTGCAAGAGAATTTCACATATTGCTTTGGTAGTTCTAGTTCTTCTACCTCATTACTGAGGTTTACTGCATTAGTCCACAAACAACTTCATTGTTTCCTTCTGACTTCACAATGTTTCCTAAATCAATTACATACGACCAAGGCGATCAATTCTTTCGTTCACAAAAGTACTTTCTTTCCTCCTGCCTGGCCACTGTCCACTATCCTATTCTCTATCATAGCCTTATTCCTCATCTACATTGTTTTTCACCTGTTATTTATTAACAGTAGTTGTGGAGCTGGTACGTGTCTCTCTCCAGTAGAGACATCTTTTGTCTACATCCTTTGCAAAGTAGATTCGTGTTTTCCTTTATCTGTTTTTGTGGTCTTGGTTGCAGCAGGTCAGTGTTCCAGACAGCCAGGTACAAACTGTCCTGAGAACTATGATTTTTTTTGTGAATACTTCCTAAAGGCTAAACAACCCAAAGTCCCCCTCCTATGAAAAAATTCTTAGCTATCTGTTTGGTGTGCTCTTATTCATGGCTTCAGCCTCCTTCTTAAAGAGCAAGAGAAAGGAGTGGGCCACATCTCACTGATGTTTAAGCATCTGTAGGTGCAATTCTACAGTGTGCCCCATCTCACAGTAAAGTGTGAATTAGGATAAAATCTGTCATGTTTTCTGCGTCAGCTTCTCTCCTTTGACACAAGAGGAAGCCCCAAAGGCCAGATCAGGAGTGGAGAACTGCTTTGTTTATCTCTGAGACTGTAGTCACACCACTATACTGAAGGTGCTCAAGGGTGTTTGTGGGAACCGAAACTATTTGGTGGGAAGCTACGCTAACAATCTCTGCAAGCCTTGCAAAAGGGGGGAGTGCTTGCAGGGCTTCTGTTGAGAAAGACACTGTAGAGCCCTTGAAGCAGTCTGACCCCCAAGTTGTGCCTGGGTGCCTGTTTGGGAGGGTGACTCTTGGCCCGAGCATAAAGCAGGCTGGAGCTGGAGATCACCTTAATGGCCTGGAAACAGTTTTAGACATTGTTTCATGTATTAACATTGCTTTCTTTGGCATCTTTGAAGTGTCTCTCAAGCCTGGTGTAATTGTTCTCCAATCTTGCCAAGGGGAGTCTGATACTGTCCTGGTTGGGAAGATTTCATGGCGTTTGACTGTACTCGGGTTCCCTCTTTTCAAGTGGACAACTACTCAGTACAGGTGGTCTTTTCAGTGGTTTCTGTGCATTTTAAACTATGCTGGGCAAATAAATGTAAATTAAAGAAAGGGATATACATTCATACATTTTGCATAATTACTTGGTGTTCACCTGCCATCGGTCTCTGTGTGGCTGTGGTGGAAACTGATTCAGTATTCCATATTTCTAAAAAATACCTTTACTAAAGAGCTTAATTTCTTTCTCTATCCATTTACTTCTCCACTGTTTGTTTTTATACCCACTGTTACTTCTGTGAATTTGACAGAAAAATACAGAATATTTTTCCCTAAATTATTCTTTACAACAAATAAGTTGTTACTGTTTAAAATAATAAAGCTTTGAGTGATTCATAAATAGAACCTCCTAAGTAGAGTTTTGCTGTGGTTTTGGTCTCAGCTGGCCTGCATATGGCACTTCACATGACGTTATGCAGTGAAACAGCTCATTAATTCTTCCAATGCAATCATCAACGCATCCTTACTTTGTGCTTTTTCTTGCCTTTTTGAATCTATAGTGTTATGAATTTGCTTTCACTCTGAGATACAAGCTGCAAGATAGCAGGGCGCTTGTCATGAAACATGCTTCAGTTTTCCAAAGGTGTGAGTAGGGATCAAACTACTGAATTGCAAGGGACACCAAAGCATTAGAACCTCAAGAAAATATCTATGCTATGAGACATTGTTTGAAAATCCCAGCCTGTACTTCGCACTATGAGTGTGCATGTCAGTGCCCTGGAAAATAAGCCAGTGTGCCTTATTTTTCTTATCATGAGTGGACAGTACTGACTACGTATTTTTCCAATGCATCTGGGGGATAAATACATAGTATATTTGGCATGTGTCATCATAGTAACATTTGGATAGTCAGTCATTTGTGCCTTTCCTTTTGCCTCAGGCAGGCATTAGCTCAAGCTCTTAATAGGAGGATAAAAGCACAGGTTTAGTTTTCAGTCAGTTAAAATTCATATTTCTAAATAATTGTATTTATAACACATAAAATGCCCAGGATGACTTTATGTCCCATTACAAAGGGAAAAAAAAATTAAATCCTTTCTCTAGTCTGCTCACATGAAAGCTGGAATCCAGCTGCAACCTCTATGCACATGCATTGCTGCTCACATAGCACATTTGGGCTCTTTGTCAAAACTGCAGACCCTGTCCCAGTAAGACACCAGCAAGAGAAAGGTCCCTGGCAAGGGGTCACCAGGAGAGGGTCCCACTGGATGTAGATTCCTCTAGAGCTGAGAGACCTCACGAACCTTTGTGGCTGTGAGGACAACAAAGATATGACTGAAATGAGAGCTCCGTTTCCAACATGGGAGCCAGGTTTTGGGGTAGGGCTGTCTGTAGGCATGGAGTGGCCCCTCTGATTCCCTGGGTGAGGGTCAGTTCCTGCTCTGCCTGGGCCACCTCACCAGTGCTGTGCCCATAACACAAAACTTCAGGTGATGCTGAGTGATAATAAAATAAACATTTTTATTTTTAATAGATGGACAAAACAGACCCCAAACCGGACAGTATTTTCCTGAATTGCATGGGTACCATTGAATACAATACAAATGAAGTTAAAACATATATATCTATATTATGCTTCCTATCTGCTTCATTAGGTATAGTTTTAATATAACATTTCTGACACAGACAAAAATATACTATTTTTTTTTAACAACAGCCACAAATACTGCCCTGAATAACAGCAGACTTACAATAACTTACTGTCTAACTGCAAGTTACTTGATCAAATACACTTGAAGGGCAGAAGGAAAAATGAGTAATATTTTTTTTCCTAGGATACTTATATTTGAAATCCTAAACTGTTGTACTATATGAAAATAAAAGACTAAATCTTTTACTTTACTTTATTTGATCCACTTAATGTTTACATTCAGTTCAGGTTCACAAAATTATGTTTTATTTATAATACATTTAACATCCCAAATGGACAAATATACATGAAATAATAGTAACTTTTTTTGACATCTCAGCTATGTTATTAACCTTGATTTTATGAACACATTTCATGCAAAGGAGATAAAAAAACCTGTCAAATAAGCATTATGCACAAATGTTAAGAATATGAAAGTAAAATGTATGATTGTGATATGAATATTTTATCTAGAAAACGTAGGCTCAGAAACAACAATCTCAGTGTCTGAAAATGAGCTGTTTACTTCACTGATTGTAGATCCAATTTAGTGCACAATACTACTGTAAAAGTGGAGAATGAACACGTAATGATTTCCACGAAAATAAAGTCTGTTTGAAGAATCATGTCCTGCTGGCATTTTGCTTGCGGAAGTGGAACATCTTCGGATAAATTTAACGCTTGGATAGTTGAACTAAGGCAAGAAAACTTATAAACAGGCTTTCCAAGCGGTTGTTTTGTTTGACTTCGGAATGGTCCTGTCCATTACATAGCCTACCACCGCAAACATTGCAGCCCGTGGAAAAGCAGAGTTATGGTGAAATGATGAACAGTCTTCAGTGTCACTTGTCTCCTTTGCATGATAAAGCTTCCATGGTGTGCTATATGTAAACGTGCAATAACCTTCCAGTCTCCACAGAGTCGACTGGAAGACTTTGTTGGGACCACTTCCTGCCAGAGAATGCATAGCTCTATCTAAACAGAAATACTTCATGAAATCACAGTGACTTCACAGAAATATTTAATAGGATAAATAGTATAAAATAATCTGATAATGCTGAAAGCATCTGGTTTAAAATTTTTGGATTAACAGATTTTAATTTTTCACCTATCTTTTTCATTTTGAGCATTTTAGAAGCCTTTATGGTTTTAGGCAACAAGGGAATTCAAGGGAAAAGGAAAGATTTTTATTTTTCAGTCAAAATTTCTTTAACGATTCCAGATGAATCCCCTTCTCCTTTCCTTCTCATTTCACTACCGGGAATCCTGAAATAAATTACGCAGAGATGCTGCTGTAGTCAATGCCTCTGCGACTATGCAGCTTCTCATAATGAAATTCTAGCAATTCCTAGACAAAACTGAAGTAAGAGAAAATTTTCAGGAAGACCTACAAGTGACTGTAAATTGGGATCCCCTACCTTCATCTGGAACTGCAGTGTAGGGCATTGGCTATGTAAGCGAGCAAAATCATGGACTGATATCTTCTCCTGAGAAGGGAGGCAGGCTAGTTGATTTGAGCCAGAAATGGATAATAACTGAACAGTGGTTCTGTTCTACCCTCTTTCTTCCACGCGATCTCTTTCCTCTTCTCTTCTCCATGGTTCAATGGGAGAATGAGTACTGCTGGCGTATCTCATTTGTGAGATCCTCAGCATCCTGGATTTCATTGGTGGCTTGTTCATTCACCTTGCAGGATTTTTTTTTTTGTCCATTTCTTTGCTTTATTGACACTTCTGAGTGTTTAGTGCAGATGCTGATTTTGATTCTCTCCACCGAGGGAAGACTCGATATTTGTTAGCACAGCAGTACCACAGCTGACAATGCATATTCAGATCTGAGATGCAGTGTTATTTTTAAATGGAGCGTATGGAGAAAAAAAAATAACATCTCTAAAATTAATTTTCTCTACACATAAATATAAATATATATTTATGTTGTTAAAACTCCACAAAAGGAGCAAAAACATATCTAAGGATTAAACCTTGTGAAAGTTTATGTCAACACTGAATGCACAAGTTGATGGCTTCTTCCTTTAGCAGCAGAATCTATTCTTACATCTCCTATCCTCCCATATAGCTCCTCGTGCTGTGAATGTTAAAGAAGAAATTTCACCAGTGACCAGGAGGATATCTGGATTTCAGTTGAACATTTTGTGTCATGCGTAGATACTAAAAAGGATTATTGGAGCATAAGTCTTAGTTGTATAGGAATCTAGCTATTAGATCTCCCACTGTGAAAGGCACATACCAATGGGGACAGACACAATCATATCAGCCATGGGCAAAAGGAGATGACATTGCATGTAACCTGCTGGTCAGGGCAAAATTGGAAGAGGCCTCATCGCCCTGCTTTGCCATTTCTGGCCAGCGTTGCCATTTATGAGTGAAGCCTTGTCTGCACCTGGCTGGCTGGTGCTGGTGCTCCACAGAGGCACCGTGATGTTAAAGTCCAGCATTTAGTGGAAGATACCGCTATACCCTCCACTGCTGTTGCGGGTTTGGCTTTCCTCTTGGTTCCCCTCCGAGCTGCTGCTGCTTCTGGAGGTAGACACTTACAGACATGGAGCTGTCCAGTAAGTCCGCTCTTCCCATGGGAAATCAAATTTTTGAGAAAATGTGATTTTCCATGGAAAAACTTTCTGAAGTAATCCCATCAAGTCCAATGCAAAAGACTTTTTGATGTATTTGAGAATACTTTCTTATTAAGTGACAAATAGCAATTTTTCTCCATGGAAAAACCTCTCATCTGTTTTTTCAAAGCCTTCTTGACTCTCCTTACTTTTTGCTATTTGTCTCACTGCTGCACCTGGCTGGTGCCAGACTGCTCTGCTCAGTGTTCATCATGGTAAGTCAAGATGAGGCTTCTTCTCTCAACATTGAAAAGTTCTGCCGTTTTTCATAATTTGCATTTGAACTCCAATTATTGCTTTAAAAATCGTGACATCATCCATTGGTGACAGCCGCTGACCACAGGACAATAGACCACCTATAGCAACATACTTTGCTTAACATCATCTTGCATTAGGTAAAACATAATATTAAACTGGTGACTTCATTTTATCTTTTTAAATGAATATATTTAGCACGCCTATAAGGAATTTATTAATATTTGTGCATTCTGCTGTCTTATGCAAATAATAAAATACTAGATTTGTATTCTCTGAATTTCTTCATGAGGAAAAAAATGACCGGATCAAAAACTCAGGGAAGTTATCAATCTGTCCTTCTGCAAGCAACTAGCTCTTTAGTAATAAATCATTTATATCTGTGAGAATACGTTTTCACTTAATGCCAATAAAATATTTACTGACAGTACTTCAGAGTGACTGCATTATAATTTCTTCATCTGTTGTCCTAGCTAAGTAAATGTCGCATATTTTATGCTATATATATTTTCAGTTGTAAATATTTTTTTTAGTTACACGGCATGTGGTTCTGGGTGGAAAGAATTGGATCATTTTATCTTTTGGCAAACACTCTATGGTCTAATCCAACATGTTAGATACTAACAGAAAAGAGTTCCTCCCATGGGATGCTCCTGCTCTGAGAAACAACTTAAAGAATTGTGCAGTGGCATTTTATTCCCAATTTTTGCTTTTCTTCTGATAAAATGCCTCTTACCATTCTTTGTAGAATATCCTGCTTCACATTGCTTTGCCTGTGGCTACCAGATTTTTTAATTATCTTCAGTGTTGGACAGCTCTGGACTTGAATCAACATAATTGAAGGCTTCCTTGTTTACGAAAGTCGAGCTCAAAGTTAGACTGTGTCGTGGATTCACAGGTGCAAGTTCGTTTAATACAATATTGTCACTTTTTACAAGAGTTGCTTTGTCCATGTGTTCCCTGCTGTACCTGGCAACAACAGCATCAAGGAAGTCCAGCTTTGGTGGCAAAGTCCCACTCTCAAATAAGTATTTGGCTAAGTAGGAGACTATAATGTTAGTAAAGAAGGACGTAAGCATAGCAAGTGTTTTAAATGGAAATCGCTGGGTGTATATATTATTTTCATCCGGATAGCAGCCAGGATAGTAGATCAAGGGCTGAAGGTAGAGGTATGGTTCTCCTCCGGTTATTCTGAGAACAAGGCCAAATAAGTATCCCGCAATGGCACCATAGGTGTTTGTTCCTTTAATGAACAACACACACAGGAGCTGAGGGAATATGATGATATAAACAAGGTCAGAGCTGAGGTACCACAGGCCGTACACCGACGAAGCTAGCAGGGCCATTGCTGTTGCTGCTGCTCCAAACAGAAAAACAGTGATTCTCATGACCCACACGATTTCCCTGTCTGAAGCCTGCAAAAAAATGGCAGTGTTAGGTGGTGTTTTTTCCATGGCAATATAGGCATGCCTACATTTATGAACATAGCCTATGTAAGATACTACACTGTAAAAGAAAATCTTGCACGACATATTCAATAATATTTATAAACAATTATCACTACTGCTATCTCCATCCCAAGTACAGAGTAAAAGCTCATGAGTTATTGTCACCATTCCCAAAGTCCTTGATCTTTGATCGGAAGGAAAATTTTAATAATGTGTCAAAGAAAAAAGCAACAGTAGAATGTTAGAAATAACTTTTAAATATAAGCCAAATATGAATTAACCAGAAAAACACCTGTCAGTGTCAGAATTTCTTCTTCTCCATTTCCTAAGAAAACATCCAACTCATTGGCCACTCTGCTGTCAAATGCTTTGCTGATAGATCAATAATTTACAAAGATGTCTCATTTTATTAAGGTGTTAAGTAAAACTTAAGGTTGTATCAACAACTAAGAGCTATTTGGACAAACTGCTGTGCTGTGACAACTCTTGAAAGCTGCCTCCCCTGAGCTAGCTTATTCACCCCAGTCACAACCATAATATTTCTATGATTTCTAGTTTATTCAATATACTGTTGGAAACAAAATGCTATACTTTTTCTAGTCACAGGCAGGAATGTGAAAGAGGTGATTCATTATGAATTTACAAACTATTCATCACCTAGTAAAGGTCTCACCTAAAATTTTCTCTAAAAGTAAAAACAAAAATGTAATCTCACGTTTTGCCGAAAGGAAAGCTGATATATGTTACGAGCAAACATAGAACTTGCTGATAAAATCGAAGAGTCAGCTGATGACATCACAGCAGCAGATACAGCGCCAAGGCCAAAGAATGATATATAGACTGGACAAAGGTACTGGAGCACGATTGGTAAAATCATATCTGCTTCCTTTTTAGTCATGGGGTCAGGGAAGCCATACGCAGTCTCGTTCCAGGCTGCAATATGGACACCAATATGTTATTAGCAATATTAGTAGTCATCAACTACAGCATCTCTTGATTTCATGCATAGTGAGCTATTTGTATTGCCACGTTTTCCTTCACATTCAATGACCAAACTGTTGCTAGGGATAGAACAATGGTTATCCAGGAGGAAGTTTAACGTTAAAACTTTGTATGGCTGATAAATGTCATTTTCCTCAAAAAACCAAGTCTGGGATCCATGCTGCTTATGACGTGTTTAACTATTCTCTTGGACTACAGACTCAGAGCTCAATGCCATGGGTTAAACATTCCTAACAGAACTTTTGTAATGATTTAGCTACATGGCCACTGTGACGGAGATCACTCTCCCTATGACAAAGGACTTGACAAGGATATTTTGGTCAAGATAAGAAATTCATGATAAAGGACTAGGCTCTGGGAGGACTTTATAGCAGCCTTCCAGTACAGAAGGGGGGGCCTACAAAAAAGCTGGAGAAGGAATTTTTAAACAGGCATGTAGTGATAGGACAAGGTGTAATGGCTTTCAACTGAAAGAGACTAGATTTAGATGAGATATTAGGAAGGAATTCTTCACCTTGAGGATGGCAAGTAAGGCACTGGAACAGTTTGCCCAGAGAAGCTGTGGATACCCCATCCCCAGAAGTGTTGAAGTCCAGGCTGAATGGGGCTTTTAGCAACCTGATTTGGCGGAATGTGTCCCTGCCCATGGCAGAAGGGTTGGAACTAGATTATCTTTAAGATCGCTTCCAAGTCAAGCCATTCTGTGGTTCTATGATTACAACACATACACAGGTATTTTGCAGTTATTACCCTTAGTACCAAATAAAAGATATCTAAATAAAACATTAAATATAGATATTACATCTGTAGATACCTAGAATGTTCAGAGTGAGTTAATCTCAGTTACTGGGGCAGGAATAATTTCCCCTACGAGAAACATTTTATAGTATTATTTTTCAGTGTAGTCTTCTGTTGAAGAAATGATGAATTGATAAATGATGTCACATGGCTAGATTATATCTAACATAAACTTTGTAGAGTTTTCATACACTTATTGCA
Organism: Cuculus canorus; assembly: GCF_017976375.1. NCBI lineage: Eukaryota > Metazoa > Chordata > Aves > Cuculiformes > Cuculidae > Cuculus > Cuculus canorus. The sequence continues at coordinate 64,442,228 of NC_071401.1, forward strand.
TTATTAATTTTACATTTATTGTAATATTAATTTTCAACAATTTACCTGTAGATGCTCCAATTGCACCAATGAGTATTGCAGGAAGAGCCATTACAAAACAGCCAAAAGCAGCCAGAATTGACAGAAATTGGGCATATGTGGCAGAAGATGAGGACAAAACTCGCTGGAAATATGCTTGCCATGGGATTCCTCCAAATGTCTGCAAATACAACGGCAGCATCCTGTCATTGGGGGATAACTCTGGAGCTTTTGGCTATCACCATATAGAAAGCACACAGAAGCATCAACTGAATGCTGTGTTGCTACTCTTTCGTTTATTTACTGAATACCAGTCAGCCAATAATAGCTATAGCTTTCATTCTCACAGGTGATGTTAAACCTTTGTAAATACAGTTAAATTGCATTCTTTTAGACAAGTTATTCCTTTGTACAGTTAGCAACAACACTTCGCACTTACATAGTCTCTGTAACCTCCAAGTACTATGAACTGCATAAATACTTGATAGAGCCTTATGAAAGGTTATAAAATACTGTTGTCATATTTCATGTCCGGAGTATTTGGCCTCAAGTATCCTCCCCCTGTCAAAACTAGATTACACTCTGACAGGATTTGAAAGCAAGATTTTATTTTCCTTTATGAATGCATGTGGCCAACAAAACAAGGCAACACATTCTGTATACATTGAATTCAAGAATCTGAAAAATTATTCTCCCACTCTCTTAAGCAAATATGATACCAATAAAAATTAAAGAAAAAGCAGTAAAAGGAAATTTTCTTTCATGGTGGCAACCCTTTTCTTTTTTGGGGGGTATATAACAGTGAATCTCCTGATTAGACTTAAAATTATGTCTGCAAAGTATGATACAAAAGAGTATTATCAAAGGTTGAAAACCCAAATACTAACAATTCTGTCTTGAAAGCAGGATCTGAATACTCTCCACTAAGTAAAAAAGTACCTAGGACTAAACAGAACAGAAACAAAATGAAGCAAATTGCACGCTAAATGTCCACAGTCCAGTTCTACACACTAGATTAGGCAGGAGGCATTTGGACCAAATAGGGTGTATACAGGTGTTTCATACATGTTTCATGCACACACAGGGATCAAATTAATGTTTCACAGGCAGCTCTGATTTTAAATTGCTATTATGACTGTTTTCCTTTGTGGACTTAAAAATGTTCCTTTAACAAAGCTTTCCAAGCATGTATACATTTCTAGAGCTATAAGGAAACATGGTGAAAAGAAATTGTGTCACAATTTGGTAACATCAGCACAGGTGAAACCTACAGGTTTACCACACAGAATAGAGCCATTTGAGCTAATGTCATCCTTTGTTTCTCTGTGAAACTCAAAAAAATCCCAACCCAGCTTCAAACAATATATGTTAATTTAAAAAAAAAAAAATAGCAACAGAAAAAAAGAATACTGAAGCATGATGATATAAAAAGTATAGAGTTGCTCAGGGACACTGAGAATGGAAAATGTTACCATGTGTTGCTAGATCCTCTAATGGAAAGTACTTAATAACCACCAATCCCATGTGTAATACATGGTATTAAATAACGAAAGCCCTCAGTTCATTCTGGCGTGTGTGCATGTATGAATTCATCCATCCATCTCTGAAAAGCTTTTTCTACATCACCTATACATAAGGCATATTTAATCATTTGTATAACATATTTATTGCCTTCTGCAATATATAAATTCCTCTGCCAAGAATGACATAAGTTAAGAGTTACCTTCTTACTTCTAATTAATTTTAGCATAAGTCAACTCTTTCAGCCTGTTGATATTTAAATTGCATTCCTGGCAATGTTGTCTTTGACAGCTGTGCTACAATATTTCACTGATATTTTACTGAAGTCATTTAAATGTGCAGACATATTGAGCAGGAGTCAAGAGGGTAAAAGTTTTCAGTTTGCTGGAAACTCTTTACTAGACTGTATTATTTTCAACTGATATAGTAACAGAATGTGAGCGCTTAAATGCTTCATTGCTTCATACAAGCCATCACTTACCAATAAAAGGAAACTGTCCAGCCATGTGTAAATATCAACTGAGTTGATAGATCCAAGCCAAGGTGCTTGGTACACTGGGTGCACAGCTGTGAGCCCGATGTCTGTCACTGCAGGATGGGACATAGCAAAGGGTACGCTGATCCACTGTAACCAAAAGGCAACACTTTGTTTAGGTCTAAAGCAAGTATTCCAAACTCATGAAATTTTAATATTAACATTTATCTGTTTTTCTTCTTCTTGCGTGCTACAGAGCAAAAGCTAAGCTGCTGAGCTAACTTGCAGAAAAGTCGGGTTATGTGCCGGTGGAACATCTCCAAAATACAGAGTGCTTGGTAGTGGATAGCTTACCTCTGTTCTGGAGAGTGTCAGTATAAGCAGAGAATTAATCAGTGTAAATAGCAAAATGAGCAGGAAAGACACCTTTATACATCTTCATTTTATTTTCCCTAACCTTCACATATATTCTTTACACCCTTTCCTGGACCACCCTGTAAAGAAACATCTACATATAAACTTGTGTGCAATAGCATCATGATTTGCCAGCATACAGGAATGAGACACTACAAACATAGCTGAAGGCTTGGGAACTTGTTTTTAATTCAACACAAAACTAGACTGTGACAAGAGAGGGGTGCTGTTGGTGAACCTCCATCTCTCTTGCTCCAAAATACCCAGTAGCCCAGAATCACAGCACTCTTCTACCTTGAAGGCAATTTCACTCTGGCCTCTTGACTATTTTCAGTCTCTCTGGTTTTGATGTAGGCAAAAAAAATGAGTGGAGTAACCCTTCTCAGAGACAGTTTTAGCCAGAAGGTTAATTTTGTTCACCGACTGACTTTTTGTGCATTTACTTGCCCACTCATTTTGCAATGCTATAACTCACTAACTCTTTATAGGAAAAACCTTAGTAGTTCCTACTGAGACTAAAACCAGGCTTTGTGCTATATGGAACAGACCACTTCAAGCATGGCATTCTTAAGGCTCCAATGGTAACCGAAACATTACAACAACCCAACAGATCACATTCAAGTGTATGGGGTAACAGAAGCAAGCAGGGGAGAAATCAAACATATTCCTTTACTTTATTGTACAATTATTGCAATAATGTGTGAAGAATATCTGAATTATTGCTGTGTGCGCTGCACTGCCAACTATTCAGGCTGTTTATCATGTACCATAGGATTCCGTTCTCAGTTTACACATTAAACATTGCTGGTTTAAGCACTTAGGCAGAAATATTCCCTTCTCGCCATCTGCTTGGGCTCTTCTGGGAAAGATGTCTCCAAAATACTTAGAAGGAAAAATAAAGGTATTCTCAAAATTAATGGATGTTAATACTCCTCTTGTTGAGAAATTCATGGGTAACAAGGATGTCAAAAGGATTTTTTAATTTTTCATTTGTGAGTCTCAAATCTCAAACACATCCAATGGTGAGCTTCTGAAGCACTGTAGTTTGCCCATATTCAGCTGAGATTTCATTAGGGTGAAATTTTAAACATCTACCTGCACCCTGCATGAAACTGAACTCAAGATTTAATAGGGACCGTATTGCAAATGCATTATGAGCGTCTGTAATCAATTCCAGTTTCTGACAGTAACCTAACTCTTTGTGATCTCAAGAATTACCTCTATAATAGTAAATAAGCTGAGCTAAGACACTTTCTCTGGCCTTGCAGTTCACTGAGATTTCATGATTTACATCTATATATCTAGACTCCTTTCCCTGCCAAAAAGGACAGTTTCAACTGCTCCTGGGAACTATCTGGGGAATTACTAGTTGGTGTGAGCCAAAATTGTTCCAGAATTGTTAACTGTGTTTACAATTAAGCACTACAGATGATCCTGTGTTTTCACCTTGACAGTGTTTAATTTGCTAAATATAGACACAGATCCAATTTCTTCATTGAACCCATTCTAACTACAGTAGAAAATCCACTGTTTTGAATGGAGGCCAAATAAAACCTAGGCTTGTGGAATTGAAGAAGAAACTGGGACTTTCTGTTGGGGCTTGAAGCCTGGGGGAGGAAGTAGCAGGTAGCTAGAAGGATCTGAACCTCAAAGGACTGGAAACCAGAAAAAAGGACTTCTACGTGGTGGAACAGAACTTAGAGACTGCAAGGCGAAAACCAGGGAAGTTTGTGGAGTAGTTGGGGTAGAGGTTATAGAAGCCTGGGGAATTTGTTGTGCCTGAACTGAGGAGCCGGGGTAGGGAACAATAACAAATAGAAACTGCTCCAGACTCCAGAGGGGAAGCTGGGATACCTGAGTCTGTGACATCTTCTGCTGTGACACCTATTGCAAAAGTGTCCCAACTCATCTAAAACAGCCTCATCTAAAGCATGACTGTTCAGATGCTACCTGAGGCTTCTAGTCTCACTGATGCCTCTCAAATGTGGTTCCTTCTACATGACATTATTGCAGTTTATTTTAAATGGGAAATAACATAAAGATCCTAACCTGAATCGAAAGAATTCTATTAAAGCTACAGATACAAAGATTTAGAAGATTGCTATACAATCTTCGTTTGCTTTCTCCTTGCTGTCAGATTCATGCTGCCTTTAATACTGGATCACATGTTGTTATTCCCACGGGATCAGGGTCTTTAGAAGTGTATGAATTGCTCTCATTAGAAAAGGATTTTTGTATTTTGATTTGTCTACAAATCTGGGAATTTCTGTAATACACACCATCTGTAGAAACAGAATAGTTCACAAATATTAACATGCTCTGTAGGGAAGGAAACAGTATTTTCCCCACTGTGCACTTGAAGAACAAAGGTATGAGAGAAGATCTGGAATAACTTCTCTTTTGAGATGGCCAGCTGGAACTTGGACTTGCTTTTTCAGAGTATTTAGCAGCATTCCCATGAAGTGTGTTACAACAAAGAATGCTTAACAATTCTGCAGATTGGTCACAGGCCTCCCAGCAGGATGCCACAGAGTGAGGACAACACACAGGATTGGTTAGTGACCACCTGTGTGAAATCTGGCTGAAGCAAGTTCCCTAGAGCTGCACAGGAACTCTGGTAAAAGAAGAGAAACAACTCTGGATCCCCACGGTGCCATCCCATTCCTTCACCTTGAGCCACCCCATTTATTTCTGTTTCAGATCTCTGCACACCTGTGATCATCTATTACTGCCACTGGCAAACAAAGACAGCAGCTTCTTCGATTGCACCCCTGTGATCTGAGCCCTGTTGAATTGATGTTTTTCAGAGTAGGGCTTAAAGAACAGCAGTAAATAAAAGAAAGCAGTAAAAACAAGTAAGTAAAAGGCTACCCACTAGCATATCACTGATAGCTGATGAGAGGATATTCACACCACCACATTCAAACAGAAAGATCATCTGGTAAGACTTCCTTTACTATGGTCTCCAAGAGCAATGAAGGGAAATGAGGGAAAAACCAAGAAGGTGATTAAAGCGGGAGGTAACTAAGATGTGTTAGTAGGTGACAGGTACAAGAAAGCAAAGCAGTGGAGTATCAGCTCTGGAGGTCCAACGCCAGCAAGAAAATTAAAAGAGCGTTTGCACTTACTGGTTGGAAAAAATGTCAAAGAACCGGGCCTCTCAGTCAGCATTATTGTCAAAGCATGTACATTGATGCAACTGCAGGCTTCTTAAAGTCAGGGCTCTTTGAGTGGAGATATTCCTTCACTGCACTTTCAGGGAAGACACAGATCCAAAACTGGAGCTGGGCAATAGGCCTCAGTAATCATCATAATGCTCAGGACAAAATGCTCAACAATGAAGGGAAAAAAATCCAAACTTACCAGTCCCAGGAAGATGCAGAAGAGCTGAACTACATCAGTGTAGGCTACAGAATAAAGCCCGCCCACAAGCGTGTACATAGTGGCAATCAGGGCAGAAATAATGACTGAAATATTGACATTAACGTCAATGATCACACTTATAGTGGCACCTATGGAGGGAAAAGTAGCACTGTGTTAGTGTACATCACAGTATGTCTGATGAGAAGCCTCACCTTTGTTAAGTTGTATATATAGGTGCTAGTGTGTCACCTAGCAACAGCATGAAGATATTTCCTCCTCTATCTTCTACACACTCCTTCTTCACTCTTTGAAGGGAGTGGGAAAAGGAAGGCTCCTGTGGGTCTAAGTTTAACATCTATCATTTCAAAGGTTTTTATGAAATGGAGGAAGGAAGGGTGCCAACAGCCTTTCCTTACACTGCTCAAGCTTTGGAAGGACTACATTCTCTTGTTCTGTCTGGGGAAAAGCAGCTACACACAGACAGCTGAAGCCTCTCTGGTTTTGTTGCAGCTGCATGGGAACAAGTGTATCACTGCAATAAAAACTGTGCCTGGGGGAGGTCTGTTGCAACATATCACACTCGTATGTCACTTATGCCCTGAGCTAGCCCCTTCTGTCCAACGAAGTAATGGTGAAGGAGCCATCAACAATAGGAGCAATTGTTCACTGACCCTTCAAAAGTGCACTTCAGTTGTTTACATTGGACAAAGGTGGGTTTCTTTGCAAATTGGAGAAAATATCCTCTGTTGTCAACCTAGAAACCAAGAACTTTTACCAGCACCATTAAGCAGATTTCATTTGTAGAAAACAAACCACAATGTTGAGCTGATCAGTCAGTCTCTACAAAACAGCTAATAGAATCAAAGAGTTGCTGAGGCTGGAAGGCATTTCTAGAGATTGTCTAGCCCAAGTTCCCCCTCAAACAGTGCCAGTTCGAGCAGTTTGCCCAGGATTGTGTTCAGTTGGGTCTTGAATATCTGCAATGATGGAGACTCCACAACTTCTACAGGCAACCTTTGCCAGTGTTTGACTGTGAAAAAAAAAGTTTTTCCTTAAGTTTAAATGGAATTTCCTGTCATTCTGGTTGTGCTCATTCACTCTTTTCTGGTGACTGAGCAGCAGAGAGATGAGCCTGGTTCCATCTTCTTTATTCCACTCTCCTCATTGCCAAACCAGGTGTTCATGCACACGGAAAAGAATTCCGTGAGCCTTCTCGTCTCCAGGCTGAACAGTCCCAGTTCTCTCAGCCTTATCCTGTACGCCAGTTACCCCATTCCCTTAATCATCTTTGTGACTCTCCATTGGACTTTTTTCAGTATGTTCATGTGCCTTATACTGTGGAGAACTGGATCCAGAACTCCAAATGTATCTTACCAGTGCTGAGTAAAGGGGAAGGATCCCCTCCTTCAGCCTCCTGATCATAATTCTTCTAATGCAGCCCAAGACGTCATTAACTTTCTCTGCCACAAGGACATGTTGCTGACTCATGGTCAAATTAATTTCTTTCTAAGTCTCCCAAGTCCTTTTCTGCAAACCCGTTTTACAGCTGGTCAACCCTCAGCCTGCACTGGGACATTAGGTTGTACCTCTCCAGTTGTAGGACCTAGCACTTCCCTTTGTTGAACTTCATGAATTTCCTGTTGGCCTACTTCTGCAGCTTGTTGAGATGCTCCTGAACGGCAATTAAGCAATCTGGCCTATCAGCAACTCCTCACAGCTTTTATTTTCTGCAAAACAGCTGAAGGAGCACTTGGTCACATCAATCAGATTATTAATGAAGATGCTATACAACCCAGCACTCGATAATACCAAGCCCTGGTGTGGCTAGCCACCCAGTGGCTTCCATGCGGCTCATCACAACATTCTGAGCCCAGCAGTTCAGCCATTTTTCAGTTTTCCTTACTGTCTGCTTATCTAGTCTACATTCTGTCTGTTTGCCTATGAGGATATTAAGGGAGAAAGCGTAAAAAGATCCTTCTGACATCCACAACATGCCCTGCTCTCCCTTTGTGAACCAAGTCAGTCAGCTCATTGTGGAAGATGTCACGTTGGTCAGGAATTGTTTCCACTCCATAAATCCACGTTGACTCCTCCTAATCCCCTTCTTGACTTTCATTTGTTGGGAAGTAGTTTTCGGGAGTATTTGCTCCTTTGCCTTCCCAGGAATTGAGTCTTTAGTTCCTACAATCCTCTTCTTTGCCCTTCTTGAAGATGGGAGTGACGTTTGTTTCTGTCAAATATTCAGAAGCATACATTATTACCACAGTAGGTGGAGGTTAGTGAGAGTGTCCATGCAGTGCCAGCTCCCAAGGCACTCAACGGACACATCACATGAAATTATGTCTGTCCAGTACATTTACATGTCTCCTAATCTGATCCTCCTTCATCAAGATTTCTTTGCGCTGGAATCTCCTTGGTTCTCAGGGGACTGGGATTCCTGAAAGCTGGTCTTACTAGCAAAGAATGAAGCAGAGAAGGCACTGAGTACCTCAACCTTTTCCATATCCTTTGTCTCTAGATCTGCTGCCCCATTCAGCAGCAGTCCACATTTTCCCTAGTTTATTTAAAAAATCCTCTCCTTCTAATCAGGATAATTTAAACGAAACGTTGCAATAACTTTTAGTCCCCGCAGGTATTGTTGATGGATATTCTTAACCACATTGGAAAAGTTCTGTCAGTGGAACACAACAGAATGTGTGGTATATAAGTTGGGATGTTCCAGGTGGCTTTCTGTTGTGCAGTTGGCCTTCAAAGTTCATGTTCTTAGGGACCACAAGCTCAGACTTCTTTCACAAGATGCAAACTCTGTCTTTCCTTTCCATACCCTTTCAATCAAGAAATCACGAAGATCAAGAAGTGTGATATTCATCAGTGAGCAGAGATGTGCAGAGAAGGTGTAACATAACCAGATTATTCACAGAAGAGTTAAAATCAACCCCCTCAATGACCTTTATAGTCGTTGACAGTCTTTAACTGTCACCTCTTAATATACCTACTAGAAAAGTATTCACACTACATGCTTTGAAATATCACAGATTAGCTTGTCCTCAATCAAAAAGAAAGCGTATTCCAAATACTCAAAGTGGTCTTCAAGTTATTCAATTCCTATCACCTCAGCATGTAGTTTGTTCTTAGTCCTTTAAGGGTTTTGTGATGAAATTGTGGTAAACAAGCTCCCCATTGCTTTGCAGTTCATCAGAGCACAGTTGGAGAGTACCTTCAAAGTTTATTTTCTGTTTAAAATAGCTTGTGCTAGAAAGCATTACCACATGCATGCGCACTATGAGTATGATTAGCTGGTAAAAGTCAACTACTGGTGCTTCAACTCAAGGGCTTTCTCAGTTCTTGAAGGCATTGCTAAATTCAGGCCTGAAATATAATTAAAAACCCTGGAAACTGCTTTTTTTTTCAGGACTGGATGAGTAGTTGGGTGATTTTGTATTGAGTCATAGTTGCACTAATTCTCTGAATCCTTTCCTGAATCCACATATTTTCTTCACTTTTTTCTTAGTAAAACTGAATAATACTTCAATTTATTGATCAGCATGTGTCTTACTCTATTATTGGTGCTATGGAAAGCTCTGTAGATGTAGGTCTCCTACATGCAAAGGATTACTTTGTTTAGATGGATTGGCAATATTTCATATCTTTAAGGGCAATTTTGACTGTGTTCTCAGTAGTGTAAAAGAGAAGCTAGGTTGGCCTTAACATAAAAGGTACACTTCTAATCACTCAGTCACTCACTCACTCACTCACGTCACCCTCAAAATTAAAGGAAATTTGTTGTTAAATCTTTTCATGCTCTTTGAAAAGGGACAAATTAAAGGTACCTGAAAATGAATAGATACCTTACATGTCTTTCCATTACCAAAATTATTAATGGAGTGTCATTACCAGGTTTAATTACTAGTTATCACAGGTCTGAGAACTGTCACACTCTGAATCATTTCACTAGAATAGTTAGCATTTGAAGCCAGAATTTTAATGCAATTCTGATTTTCTTAATCCTTTCCACCTGTGAAAAATTAATATTTATACTGCTTATTCCTTACCTAAGGCAGAGAAGATGGCAGCAGCCCAAAACATTTCTCCCATTAAAGCCGGAATAAACAGTAGCCCTCCCATCCTTTTTCCATAAGTCTGCTGAAAAGGGTCTAGCATTGTCACATAGCCTTTGGATCTCATGGGCTTTGCGAAAAAAAGGCCACCTACAAAGAAAAATAGCATAAGACACCAGCTGCAGTGTAGAATGCATTGGCACTAAGGGGTACAACATTGACTGTCAGTTAAGGGTACAAAAATATCAGCAGTACTTTTTGTTTTTTATTTAGAGAAGTACAGTTAAAATATACTCTAGGTACTTTTACCTTACATCTGTTTACAGAGTTACATAAACACATCCACACCATTAATATCTATGACCTGATCATGAAAAATAAGTTTGTCTTCATTTGTCTGGTTCAGTTTACTTAATCTGCCATTACAGGTAATGTCAGAGTTTTGTCTAATTTTGGATGAGCCAAAGGGAATGTCTTTTCTACCTAATCCTGTTCATTCTTGGAGTAGAATCCAGCCTGAGTTTTCGCATGGTCCTACTCTAAAAATAAAACTGTCTGGGATTCCTGGATCAGAAATATAAGTTCACACATGGTTTAGTGCACAGACAGCAAATCTGATTCTTTCAGGACAATTCAGATATATTTTGCATACTTAAATCGACCTTATCACACCTGCAGGGCAGGTCAAATGCCTTCTGGGCTCTGAAGGAGTCAGGATCCCAGAACATTTATCATACATTGATTTCACTTATGTATGTTCAGGAATTTTGATGCATCACAATTGTGCTCTGACTGGCTGGCGTTATGGGCTGGATATGTACATAAATGTGCAACTTTCTAATGTACAGTCCTAAACTTTCTAATGTACAGTCCTCAAATTCTTTCTGGCTAGGAAAAAGAAAAGGACATATCTCAGGAAAGCTAAAAGAGCCCTTGTATAGAAACCTGTGTAGTTGAGATCTGCACATGTCTATGACTAAGTAGACTTCTATGACAGTAAAACTTATGAAATGCAATGTATAAGTTAAAACAGCAACAACAGAAAAGTAGGAAAACCAGTCAGTTCCCAATCTGCTGTATGTGGCAACCCTTAATTAGGTTCTTCATCACAAGGTATGTAATGTATTCATCTTCATCACAAGATATGTAATGTATTCATCAATACTGTACAGAAGATTTTCCACATTTCTATGTATTGCTTTATATCACTCATATATCTTCATTTTTAAAGTTCCCTGAACTTAAGTTCCTAGTTTACAAATGGTAATTTATTTATATTGCTTCTGTTAATGCTGTCTTTAGGCAGGTTGTTTGGGTTCAGAAAACCTCCAGTATTTTTTTAACTATTTTTGGACTGCTTGTGGATCCTGTTCCTATTCTACTTGTTATGTCATCATTACAAAAGACAATTTAAAGAAGAAAAAAAGTCACTGGTGTTATAATCTAACAGGACATTCAAGCATCTGTCAAAGGAAATAGGAGATTTTCTAACCTTTAAAAATAAATTGCTTGAAAAATTAGGAAAAGTGGTGTGCAGCATAACATTGAGCTAGCAGAGAGATTATATCTAATCTTAAATCCAGTCTGAAGCAGTAATATTTCTTCTAGCCTTGTATTTATAATTCTGATTTCTTTTAAAAAGAAGAATAAACAACTCCTCCCCCTAGACCTTCACGTGCAGATCACGCCTACGGAAATGATTTTCTCTCTGTTCTGCAGATACATACATACATACATACATATATATATATATATATATGGCCACATGATACAGACTTCTTTTCTCTGCAGCAGACATGATTATTTCCAAGAAAAAAGTCTAAATATCTAAAACCAGCTAGAAATGAGGGGAGAGGCTAACTCAACTCTCTCTGGCCCATTATTAGTTTCTGTCAATCCTCCAGACACTAAGAGTTAGGAAGATGCTTATGACTACAATTTTAACAACTGCATAATGACATTGATGGATGATGACACTCATGACCTTATAATGATGTCAACCAGTCTCCAGGCAGATATGTACTGTTACTGTTTTTCTTACAGGAAGAAGAGCTGCTCTCAGGGATGGAAACTGCTACTAGAACTGGAGTTGGCTTGCACATTCCAGAGAGGAACATCTACAATGGCAAAGGCTTCTGCCTGGAAGACTTCAACACACAATTAGACGAGTTGCTTAGACTCTTAGTGAAGATCTGTAAGGTACAAGAACTTCCCTAACCTGAAAGGGTTTGACTTGCATAAATTATAGGTGTTCTGATACTATCATGTTCCTGATCATACAGACATTTAAAGAAAACCTAAATATATAAAACTCAGTATACTTAATTAGAAAAAATGCCACAACAAAATCTTTCTTATTGTGACCTCCATAGATAGCTACGGTTGTAATAGTGAAATAGGTCTTGCCAAGGTATTTAGGAGTCTTAAGATATCAAACTATACTGGTTTTCTGTTTTTCTTTTCAATAGCCAAACCTATTAACAGAAGGGATCTGGTTTACCTCAGTCTCCTTTTATCAGACCGTGGTTGTTTAATTTCAAATGATGGACTTGTCATCAGAACTGTTTAGAATGAGAGACTATTAGCTTTAGTTCTTTGCTTACCTACAATCAGACTGAGGGAATATCCGATCGGTGCCTGAGCCCAAGCTAGACCGTAGCCTGGGACATACACAGCTTCTGCTGTCCCATTGATGTAACCTCCTCCAACCCATGTGGCTGAAAAAGAAGAGGTGGAAAAGTCTTCAGTGTGCACAAAGAAAACTTCCCATATTGTAGAGTGAAAGTATTAACACTTATAATATTGCTATTTTTCAATATAAGGACTGTACAAGGGCTGGACTGTACACAGAGCGATCTGAAGAAGAACAATAAACATACAGGGATAAAGCCATCCTGGCTAGGAAAACTCAAATCATCTAAACTAGACAAATTTAATTAATGCATTATTTACTAGAGCCTTCATGACAAAAAACTGCCTTTGTGAAATATTAAATTGTGGCTACACAAAACACTTATAATATGCTTCCACAGATGCTGTATTTGCATACAGGACTGTGGTGGGTTTGTGTTGCTATTTAAGTTCTAAACTTTGATTCTTTTATTTTTTTGTGCTTCCTGAAGACTTATTCCTGAAGTGAATCATGTTATCTGTTAAATTTCTGATTATATCTCTGTAAACACCATCAGTATTTTTAATATAACAACTTTAGACTCTTAATGAATTTACTCTCTGCCTTGATGGGAAGTTTCTCCATTCGAAAATTTGGGACCTACAGTACGTATGAAAGAAAATTTCCAACACAGAAATGTATTGTGAGTGCATCTGCAAAACTAATTCATAACAAATTGTTTAATAATATTTGCCTCTTCCTCTTTGCAGATTCCATGCAAAAGTCTCTTGATTTTCTCTAATGTATAATAAGTAAATGTTATGAACGTAGGTCTGTAGTTTGAACAAGGGCAAGCAGTTCATTAAAAGCACTAGATTTTTTTAATGCTGTTTCGATTTTCCTCAGAAACCTTTTCCATCTCATGTAAGAGTAGTTCTGGCTTTCAGAGTAAAAATTCACAATTGTAAGAAATTTATTTTCCTTAAGTGTTCTTCAGAATTTTCCCATCATCCATCATCATAGAAGCAAATCTGATTTTGTGTTTAGGCCAAACAACTGGAGATAAACACAGATGAAGAAAAATTAATTAAAATTCGGAAAGAAATTTCATAAATATAAATTAATACTGTTTTCCTCTTAACTGTGGTATCTCTCAAATAATACCATAGGGTATTTTTTCTAACTCGATACTACATAACACCATAGCTTTAGAATGAAAGATCTTTAGCAGTCAAAGCATTACAATTGTCCCCACTTTCAGTATTTTGAACACAAAAGTGGACAATTCTGTGCATGAGAAAGTCTGCAGCAAAACAAGTGAGCACTTATTGGTAGACTTTTGGGTATCAAGGTCTGTTGTGTACCAAAGAGACAAAGACAAGAGGTAAGTGATGCCCATGTGGAACCACATGGAGAAGATGGGTTAACACTGATCCTTGACAGGAAGAGCAGGGATACAGAAGCTACATAAAAAGTTGTCAGACATTTGGGATTTTGTGCCTTGACAATGTGAATTCAGGTAGGTAGTAATATGATGCTTTGGTTAACAGAGTCCTACAATCATATAATCATAGAATCACAGAATTGTTTGAGTTGGAAGGGAACTTAAAGATCATCTAGTTCCAACTCCCTGCCATGTGCAGAGACACCTTCCATTAAACAAGGTTGCTCAAAGTCTCATCCAACCTGGCCTTGAACACTTCCAGGGAGAGGACATCCACAATTTCTCTGAGCAACCTGTTCCAGTTAAGAATGTCTTCCTAATATCAAATCTAAATCTATCCTCTTTCAGTTTAAAGCCCCTTGTCCTACCAGTACATGCCCTTGTGAAAAGTCTCTCTCTAGCTTTTTTGTAGGCCCCTCTTCAAGTACCAGAAGGCTGCTAGAAGGTCTTCCTGGAGCCTTCACTTCTCTAGGCTAAACAAACTCAACTCTCTCAGCCTGTCCTCATACAGGAGGTGCTCCAAGCCCCCAGTCATCTTTGTGGCCCTCCTCTGGACATTCTTGAGCAGGTCCATGTCTTTCTTTTGCCGAGGGCCCTGGAGCCCAGGTGAGGTCTCAAGAGAGCAGAATAGAGGGAGAAAATCGCCTCCCTTGACCCGCTGGCCACACTTTTTCTGTTGCAGCCCAGTATAAGGCTGGCCTTCTGGGCTGTGAGCACACATCGCTGGTTCGTATTCAGTTTTTCATCCACTAGTATCCCCAAGTCTTTCTCTGCAGAGCTGCTCTCAATCCACTCATCACCCAGCCTGTACCCATGTTTGGGATTGCTCCTACTCATGTGCAGGACCTTACATTTGGCCTTGTTGAACTTCATGATGTTCAACCAGGCCCATCTCTCAAGCCAGTCAAGGTCCTTCTGGGTGGCACCCCTTCCCTCTAGAGTAACAACCACACCACTAAGGGTGGTGTCATACAGAAATGTGCTGAAGTTGCACTTAATCCTACTGTCTATGTCCCTGACAAAAATGTTAAATAATACTGGTCCCCAAATGGACCACTGAGGGGCACCACTTGCCACTGGTCTCCACCTGGACGTTTATCCATTGACTGTTGAGTCCATGACACCATGAGATGTGTGTTACCTATTGTGTCTCAAGGAGCAGAGACTTATAGAACACATGGCAAGCACCTCTATACACTAACAAAAGTAAATATTTAGGAATGGAATTATATTTGTCTCCTTCCGTGGAAAAAGTATGAGGATGAATTCTGCATGAACAACATGAACTTCCAGGTGGGATATAATATCCCATAGTCAATGACAGATGTCCAGCAAGGCTACAAATGTGGTGCAAAGAGGCTTCAACATCCTTAATCAATTTGCATATGGTTGCTATAGAGGTGGTGGGTGTTCTTCAATGGGGACCCGGATGCTACGCCTAGCTCATGTATTTTCTTCTTGAGGTGATGGAGCAGATCACTCCCCTTCTGTGGGATGTTTCAAGGGACATTGCCTTCCCCTGACTGGGGACAGGAACAATGCCCTGTGGACTGGTATTGCTGAGTAAGGTGGTGTAGAGGATTTAGCACTTATTTTCAGTTTGATGTCTTGATTTCCAGATTGGGGTTTCAAAAATAGATGCTGGTCAACTTTTTCTGTGCACATGACTGCTTTGGAACCTCTGCCAAGGACCCCAGAGCTCTAGGAAAGTGCTAGAAGGGGTTTTTTTCTGAAGGGTTTTTTTCTGAAGGGGTTAATGAGTAGTCAGCAAGCACATTGATATCAGTAAACACATTAGAAAAGACATAACGGGATATGATAAAATGGGATTTCAACTTTAGATATTAACTTTCTGATCCTCAGCTGCTAACCCACAATTTAAAGTTTGTTTAATACCTTTTACGGTGAAATTATTATTATTTTTTCTAAATCAGACAAAAGGAATATAAAATGTAATAACCTACGGAAACACTCATGTGGTAATCTGTTTTAATCCTCTTTGCCTAGCATCTGAAGGACCAAGAAATGCAGCAAATACCAACATCCATTTAAACATATATCCTAAAAATGATCGATTACTAGGGATACGGAGTGCAATTCTCCTAGTTCACATGAGGAACACATAACTTAATCTCAGAAATCTTTATATATCTTGATATCCACTAGAAACCCAAAATTTTTGGCACTACTTTGTGAATGATCCCTTGTCTGACCACTCAAATTATTGAATCAACACATCAAGTCCTGCAAAATGAGAATCCTATCAAAGGGTCACAAAAAAATATAATTTTGTAATATTTCTTTTATTCTTGTGGAAGGATATGTAGCTTTATTGAACTAAAGTGAAAAAAAATACATTAATAGATTACTACCTTTTTGGTCATGCTTGTGAGCATTTGATTATGTCATCTCAAACATTTCTTTTGGGGGTTAAATTGGATCACTGAAATTGGAATAGTCTCAAGTTTGTTGCAGCTACCGCTTCCTAAGAATTTCACCCACAAATTAAGGAATGCTAGTATTTAATACAACATTTTAACTATAAATATGTAAAAACAATACACAGATTAAAGTTGTGGCTACTATGGTAGCATGTTAGCTCATTTTAATATGAGCTGTTGTGATTCATCCCCAACTCAAGCTTCTCACATCATCTATTTTGACAATTACAGACACATTCAGCCTTTAAGAGGCTTCGTGTTTAGGTGCTGCAGTACCTAGTTGGTACAGCTGCTTCTTCAGGATCCTGCTATACATCCAAATATGTCCACAGCCCTTATTCATAGATAGTGCATTTGTTTCCAGGTTTTTAAATGCTGTTTAGAAAATCAGCTATAATTACTCAGGATTCTTAAGTCTGTCCCTACGAAGTTACAACTCTAATTACCTGAATTTGATTTTAAATTTATAGGCTGAGTTCTGTTGTCCTCCCCACCAAGCAGCTGTAGAAACTGCTACCATTTTTTCAGCCAATATCCATGGAAAATACTACTGCTTATCTCTGGCAGGAAAGACAGAAGCAAATCCTACTCCATAGCCCAAACTACTTTGTGTCCATATTACCAGTATTTTTTGGGAGATCTTTACAATTTCTTGTTTTCCTTTCGAGGGGTAGGCTTTGCTTTTTAATATCTTTTTATATTTCGACAATTAAATCTCTAAAATATAAAACCTGTGTTGCTATCGACATATATCTCTAGAGATATGGTTATAACGTACAAAATCTGCATCTATAATTTTAAAGAAGCAAACATGCCCTCAAATAATATGATTATTTAGTAAAAAAAATTGTGGATTTTGATCAGCTTACTTTCACAATTATTTTGTTATGGCTTTACAAACTATCCAAATCACCCTCACCAAGACAAAATCTGGACTATCCCTTGATTCAGTAGACTGGTGGCCACACCTAACTTTGTGTTCCAGGCATGGATCCCTGAAAATTAAAGTGTAATTTGCTTGTCATCTCAAGCTTTAGTTGCCATATATAAAAAAGGCAGAAGTGAGAAATTATGTGAACCCTGACAGTATAAAACCAATGAGTGTTTTAGTCGCACAAAGGTTTTAGGATCAGCTCGATTTTGAACCGCAGTGAGGATAAACTACACAGTCTCTCGAGCTTGCATGGAACATGATGAGTATATGTGGGTGTGAACTGAGGTTATAGAAATTGCCTGCAATATAGGAAGCTCCAGTTCAAGTCTCATCTCTGCTTCAAATGTTAGGGAAATCATTCCTGTAAAACAGAATTAAGTAGACCAGAATTTGTGTCTTCCACAGGCAAAGTTGTTAGTGACAATGACTTGCATGGGGAATGCCTTGTTTTTTCTCCACTCTCCCCAATGATTACAGTTTGTGGAAAGCAGTATCTCTGCAAAAGATTCCCGTTTCAGTGATCTTGACAACGTTTAATTCAGCAGAAAGCAGTCAGACCAGCTTTTGCTATGAGCAGAATCTCATTATATTGGATGCTTCAGTAGACCGTGGAGACATGATAGAGTAAATTATTACAATGTGTGAAAAGTAGAATATCTACCTGTATTTAAACTTTGGTTTTACAAACATTGTTTACTCAATGTCCAAATATCCACTTTTGAATGAGCAAAATGACCCTGTATAGAATTTTGGCCCAAGTTTCAATGTATGTCTTCCTTATTAGATAATTGTGAAATCAGAACAGGGCAAAAAAGCAAAACATAGATATAATCCGATAAATTCAATTTGGCAATTGAAAGGGCTTTGCCTGACTAGATTTAGAATTAAAAAAAAACAACCAACCAACCAACCAAAACTGAAGTATGCTTAAAATTTAAATTCCTTAAATAAAAACAGTGGGTCAGTTCACACTTCTTATAATGCGTTTGTGCTATGATACTGTGTTAGCTGTAAGACTTGAGATTTTGGGCCATATTGTGAATATCTTGCTTATCCAGGTAAAACAACTGGTTCGAGTGGCTTTAGGAGTCAGACAGCACTGCTTACAAAATTAGTGAAGAACTCTTAAGTCACTCAAGTTTTCCTACTGATACTACTATTCATATTAATATATTATTTTGTCAAACTGCAGCAAAAGAAGTTAAAAGAATCCACAAAGTAACTTTGGAGAAATCAGTGGAATACGAGTTTTTTAGAAACTTATTCTTAATTGATGCTGTGTACAAACCCCAAATATAAACTTTGTTTTACTCAGATTAAACAAAAATAACTCACCAAGTTGAATGACTTTAACAACAACAGTAGTGATTTTAAAGCTGGATTTCTTATTAATCTACATAAATTCTGTATTCCTGTCCCAAACATATTTGATCTACAGATGAATATTAAAGCAGTGAATAAGAAATATAACATATTCTTTCTATATGATTTAAAAAAATTGTTGTTTTATACAGATGCAACATTTGACTGTTCACTGAACAATGTTAGCAGCAATTGGAAAAAAAAAATATGTTCTCTATTTTGCATTACTGAACATGCAGATCACATTTCTTTATTCAGATTGAAAACTGACAAATTATATGATGGTTAGGAAAAAATAAAAAGGGGATTTTACATACCAGTCATTGTAAATCCACCAACTAGCAAGCCAATGTCTCTTCCACCGACTATAATAGCTTCACTGCGATCTCCTTCACTGCCAGTATTCTTGGTTTTCCAAGCAGCCCATATGCCGACTGCCAGGATAGCCAGGTAGAATACAATTATGGCCACCAGCCCCTCCACATGGAAAGCCATGTTGAAGTCCTGGCTCTTTCTTTGATCGCTATTTCATTAAGACCTCTGGAGAGAATGCAATAATACGCCTTTTAACAAACCTGGTAAGACGCTTTTCAGAATCAGTGTACAAAGAAAACTCTGATGGTTACTAAAATGACTGTTCTGGTGAGTTTATGAAATGACTATTTCAGATGTAATTTAAATTAGGTTTGCATGCCAATTAAAATGCCTGTGGAGCAAAAAATAATGATAATCTAAACTGCGATTACGATGGGAAATGAATGACGTGGCCGAAAGCTATGCAATTAATAGAAATTAGTTCCTGAGCATTGAATCGTTTTAGCGTCACCAAGTCCCCAAGTGTCTGGGAACTCTTCAGTCAACAAATAGTTTGTTAGACAGAATAGGACAGGAGATCATGGCCATGTGGCTTATTACAGAAGTCTCTAGTTAGTTACAACATAAGCCACAAAACTATTGCAAAAAGAACTTTGAATAAGTAATCGCTACAACAGCAAAACACATCCTCTCCAGTGTTTGCGTGGGAATGCTGATCCTTTTCCCCTTTCTGTCATCTCCGGTATTTAAAAACCTGCGCTTTCCTTTTCACACCATTTAATTGTCCAGCATTAAAAGCACTCACCTACTCTCGTTGGCAATCTGAGAACTAACCGGAAAGCTGTCGAGCGGCAGAAACCCAGCAGCGAGGGGGAAACTCTGGGGCGACCCAACCCGCGGCTGCCCCGTCCCCTCCCCGCCGCTCCGCTGTCGCACAGCCGCTCCGACAGGACCCGTCCTCGCTTCCCGACGGCTCCACGGGAGCCCTGCCCGAAGCCATCCCGCCGAACCAGCCTTACCCTGCCCCGTTTCGCCCTCCCGGCTTCCTCGGAGGCTCCGCGCATCCCTTTCTCCCACCCTCTCCACCCCGAGCTCCCCGCCCGTCCCCACCTGCGCTCCGCCGCCGCGCTGCCCCGCAGCCCCCGGGGCGCTGCCGCCCATCCCGCGGGGCGGTGTCGGGGATGAGGCTTTTTCCTCCCCCCTCCCGGGCGTTCTTCCCGTCTGGGGAAGGCGAAGGATCAAAAGCAGGATGGTCTCTTCCCGCCCCCCTCGCCCCCCGCCCCCCTTGCGCGGTTGCCGGCGGTGCAGCGAGGGCTGAGGCTGAGGTGGGGGGCTCGTGGATTAAAAAAGAGGAAAATCCCTTTATAAAGGAGGAGGGTTGAGTGGGGTGAGAGGACCGCGTCCGTCAGAGCTGGGGGGAGGAAGGGGGAAAGACGTCAGAGTGCTAAGGGACGTTGGGGGGAAGCAAGGATGACTCAAGGGAGAGTGATAGTCGTGCCATGGCAGGGAAGGAGGGTTAAGAAGCAAAACTGGGGTGAGAGAAGAAAAGGGAATGAGGAGGAGAAGGGAAGGAACAGGATCGTGTCAAACCATCAGGAAAGCGAAAGGAGGGAAGGAAAGAGCTGATCAATAGAGACATGTGGAAAGGAGGGCTGGAGGAAGGGGAGAGGGCTGAGGTAGGGAGAGGGCTTCAGACTGGATATCAGGAAAAAAATATTCATAGAAAGGGTCATTGATTGCTGGCAGAGGCTGCCCAGGGAGAGGGTTGAGTCACCATCCGTGGATGTATTTAAAAGACAGGTAGATGAGGTGCTCAGGGATGTCATTGGATAGGAATGGTTGGACTCTATGATCCAAGAGGTCTTTTCCAACCTGATGATTCTATGAAGGTGAGCTCTGTGCTCTGACAGCCCGCCCAGCACCGTGCCCACATCACCCTTGGGCCTCACAGTGGGCAAGCACCAAGCCAAGGCATGGTTGTGTGGGGACTGGTCAGGACAACCTTTCCCCACAGCTACCTTCCAAACATGGTTGATGTGTGCAGCCACATTTCCCAGATGGGGGGCAGCTGGTTCTTGGGCATCTCCGTTTTTTTGCTATGCCTCTTATAAACCTCACCTGCAAAGATATGGTAGTATCAACTTTCCCATGAAAGAATTCTTGCACTCTGTCCTCAGGTGATGCTCAACAATGAACCTCTAAGTACTGAGAGTAAGAGTGCATGTGCGAAGAGAACCCTCGTGCCCTTGTCCCAGTTTTTACAGAGGGAAGATCGTGCTGAGCTGTAGCTGTCACCATTAGCTCTTGAGAGGCAGGTAACATGGGCCATTGGCTCATGAAGGATGGAAAAGCAGAAATAGAAAGTCCACAGGAGTATGGAACTGAGATTGGTAAAAGAAATAATTTAAAGCAGAAAATATAAAATCATCCTTGACTCAAGAGGAAAATGCAATGTGGGAAGACGTAAAACCAGAATGAAGGTGGCAAATCAGCAAAGCTCAGCCCACTGCAAGGAACAACCCAAGGGCAGACACCTTCCTGCCTATTTGCCAACTACCTGGCCAGCAGAGTGGCTTCGGCAGCCTGCTCGTGGACTGCTGCAGATATCATGCCAAGAAGCGTGTTAGTCCCAGCGATTTATTATGTACGTTATGTACAACAAATTATGATTGCAGACACATAAATTGTGTGCATAATACAGGCTTGGTTGAAGAAGCCCAAATAAAGGTGGCCGAAACTTAGAGGTTTCAGCTGTTACTATTTTTGTCAGCCAATCTTAGGCTTTGTTGAGTGACACTACTGATGCAACATTTGCTTTGGGACTCTGCAGTAAAAACATCCTCCTAGTAAAAGGCAACAGAGACACATTTTAGACAAAGGGGATCATGGAGTTGCCTTCTAAACAGAAAGCTTGTCGTAAGTAAACACAATATAAATAATAAGTAGAAGTCAGAGACCTTGGAAACAATGTTGAGATTGTCCCAATTTGGAATAAACAAACAAGTTCCAGCAACTGAAATGTGATAGAAAATGCATGGATGCTAAAATGGATATTAAATTAAATTCACAGAAAGTTTTAATTACATTTTCATCTGTATTTCTCCAGTTTAACACAGAGAAAGAAGTTATGACATCACAAAGCATGGAAAATTCCAGGAAAAAGTGTTAGCCAAAGTCTGTCTCAGGCAAATTGATATAATGGTAACCAATGAGAAAAAAAAATTATTTCCTAGATTAAATCCCAAATTCAGTGGTCACTGAAAACTAAAGCAAATTCCTGTTGTCCTTAGTGGGTTTAATTGACATCTGCTTATGACACTGTATGGGAAATGATTTTTTTAATTTCTAGAAATTAATTACTTCTCAATTATTTTTTAATTACATTCAGTAAAATGGATCCTGAAAATTTATTAGTTTTTATTTGTGCAGCCTCTTTGGACAAGTTTTGTCTCTTTGGTACCAAGGAACGGTTTCCAGCCTTCACCCAATGAATCAACGGCACTGGCCAAGTTTTACCTTACACATGCATCTACTCCTGTAGTTACTTAACCACAAAGGGATTAAATTGTACCTTCTCTCATGAGATGTTAATTTAAGCTATAGATTCCTTGAGCTGATATGGCTTTGGATTTTGAAGCCATTTTTTGCACCTTACTTACTTTAGTAAGGTGTGAACACCAGTTGATGGAAAGATTTACTATCCCTTCTTTGCTCATCCACTATTATTATTTCAGGTAGTACTCTGGTGCTTTCTCTTGGAAAAGAACCCTGCTACAATGGATCCCAATGTGCATTCTCCTAGCTGCACCTCCAACAGCATCCCTCAAACAGAGCAGGGCACAAAGCTCATTTCTCGTGTTACCTGCGTGTTGTGCCCAAATGAGAACCAGTAAATTCTGTGTCATTTATGAGTACATACACTATGGTGCCAGAGATGCTAACTGCAACTGCCAGGCGGATTCATGCTCGACATGACCATGTTTCCGAAGAGAATTACTTCTTCTATAGAAACACTTCAAGTAGCTGTATGCTAAAGCTGTATGGCTACAGCTCTTTGAACTCCCTCTTGGTAAAAGTAAAGATTTTTGCATTTTAAGCCAATGTCCATCACTGAGACTTTGCTCAGAAAAAGATCTCCCTGGATACAACTCATGGCGCTGATCAAAATGAAAATGTTTGGTTAGGGCCACTCAAGCTAAACTGCCACCGTTTCTTTTTCTTTGTGTTTCCTGCTAGTTGGTCTTTCAGAGGAGTCTGAACAGTAGGAACTGTAAGTGACAGAAACTGAAGTATAATCTCAGCCAGCATCTACGTTAAGGACTGTAATTCACAGTATACAAGAAGCCACAGGTTTAAGTCATGATGTAAAACCTCTAAAGAATGAATATTTAACTGGCTAAATATACTTCTGAGGTAAAATTCTATGTTCTGATGGATTTCTGAGTTAAAATTTTGTATGGTTTAATTATGCATTTTATAAAATTGGATTACAGTTACCTAATAACTCACTAGCTTCCTTAAAAAAAACCAACGAGTGTTCTCTTAGTAACAAAGGTTTTACTATAGCTTAGTTCAAGGCTTGTACTGAAAGCTTTCCTGAGACAGATACTACAGAAAGGTTTATGGGAGAATTATTCTAAAAAAGGGCCTCTGGATCAGTTCGTCGGTTTTGGGATAGCATCCATCTTAGAATCCCTCTGCAGCTTTCTTTATTAACCATGGAGTCCCCAAGGAAATTATGCATCCATTTGCTCAACAGCTCAGAAAAACCACCTGGATGAGAACTCTTTGGGAAGAAGTGTTTGAAAGGTATTAACAATCCCTGGTTACCTTGTGGGAAGATAGATACAGCTGCAGGTTTGACCTTTCAGGATTCCAGACAGTGTAGATCACTGATGTGACTCTTTTGGTAGTAAACTGTATAAGATGTCAAAGAAATGGCTTTTCCCTACAGTGGCAAGTACCTTGCATGACATACTGTTTAATACCGTGTGGTATAGTTTCTCTCAGTCTGTAGTATAAAAAAACTCTGCCAAATAGAAAAGAATGATAGGACTGTAAAGTTTAGTACTTAAAAACATAAGAAAAGCAGAGTTAAGACTGTGTGAAATCTTAATATGCTCCTCTTGTCCGTGTACCTTTTATGATAGTTTTTAACTGCATGATCACATACTACTTTTTTCCTCTGAGATGCCTCTCTTTCGATGACAGTAAATCTTCACTGTTTATATTTTTCTTTGTCATTAAACAAGTGGCCTTACACATTATACTTCATTCAATCTTTGCAGTGAAAATAAAACTGGTGATTTTCCCCAGGTGTTTCTGCGCTGCATAGTATTAGTGCATCACCAATATGGATAATTTCATTTACAGAGCACAGTAAGAGAACAGGTAGCATTTTTTTACAAATTATATATTTAAAATATAGATCCTGTCAATTTCTGCTGCTGGTTTATTCGATGTTTATACAAGTCTCAGAAGCAACTAGTACTGTTTTTGCTGAAATGCTGAAGTAAAGAAAATCAATATTCAATCTAAGTCAGACATCTGGTGTGAAAAATTTCAGCTGGTACCCTGATGCTGGGTAAAGTTGTGTGCAATTAAAAGTAAGGCTTTTATTTTAAGAAATTTCAGGCAACCTGAACTGAACTAGGTTTTCAACACTTGTTGTAAGAATGCTATCATAAAGAACTTGAAATTAAGGGATTGAAGGAGAAAATGGAATGTGTTCAATTTTTTCATTCTCTTGCACCAGCTGTATTGCATTATTCCCATTTTACTTGGGTGTAAGTAAGAGTGAATCAGATCAAAGAGATGCACTGCCTTATGGGGAACCATTACATGTAAACTGTACTGAGCGTATGATTAAAATGAAACAAGCAAGGAAGTTGTGTATTATTATCATTATTTAATATTAATATTGCCAGTTGTTCCCAGAAGTCCATCACATCAAATCTCCCCTGCAATAAGGCTATACAAACGCATTGTAAAGTGAAGCCCCTGATGCAGAAGCTACATATTTTCCTTTACTTTTTCTTCATTGTTAATCAGCATTGCTGAACGTGAGGAGAGAGAAAAATAAAATAACTGTAACGAAATAAAAATATAATGCAAATTTGTGAACCTTGATATAGGACACAATACAGAATAGCTATTTGACAAGCTACTCAGAAATAATGCTTGTCATTCTCCTTTTGATTTAAAAAAAAATGGGAAGTTAGACCCAGCAAAGGGGAACAGATATACTAACCAAAGATCCACCTTTCTTTGGTGTGTCTTGAACTAAACAAGATCAAGCTGACTGAATTGCTTATTGGATTTCTGTGGAAATCTATCCCTGAGTAGCAAATCTGTCTGAACAGAGACCTACCATCTATCAAGGTTACAGCAAAAGACCTTTGAACTGGTGGACAGTTGGCATAGGAACACCCTCAGCTAGGCTAACATTTCTGCCATTTATAATTTGCATTTTATGATGACTTACAGCGTGTTAGTGACCAATCCCATACCCAAGAAGGCAAGGAGCATACTGGTATGCTCCAATATGTAGGTATTATGATCTTGAAATCATATTAATACCTTACATCCACATGGAAAGCAGAATTACAAATATAACACAAATAAAGAGGATCGTGGTGAATGGAGGGTGCCAGAGCTCTACCCCAGCAGATAAAATCACGAAGTCATGTGTGAACTGCTGCAGAAGTGGGTCACAGATCTGTTTGCAAACTTTGGAGACAATTGAGTGCCATTTCACAATAAAGAGAGGACCTAGATGAAAGAGAAAGCAAAAGAGGGAGAGCAGCTTCTGGATCAGTTTTGCAGCTATTACTGATGATATGAATATTCTTAAGCCATGATGGCTTATGGTCCTGAATTCGGCTTTAAACTGAAAGGGGTGCAAGAAAAAACTTATTATTTCAGATGCAAAGACTAGCAGGTGAGTTTAAGTCACTTCTGGTGTTTAAACCCTGCTATTTCATCCTGCAGTGCCAGTCATAAGGTCTTTATATTACTCTGTCTGAACTCAAAGTGTCCATTATTTGCTAGTAATTTTTCTGTTGCTGTCTTGGGAAAAAAAAGAGTAGGAATTGAGAAAGGATTTCAAGAACATTAAGTATTCAAATTTCAGTTTAGGAAAGATTTCTTTTTTCATGGTAGCATGGGGAGGAGGTCTTTGCAAACACAGTTTTAGAAGAATTTAGAAAACTGTGCTTCTGTACCTTCACTGAAAACAACCAACAACTGAGCTTCAATTTTAATCTTTTCTATTACAGGACTCCAATCTTTAGAGGAAATCTGCAAAAAGTATTGGTAAAGCCTCTGATGACAGGTTCTTTCTCATTATGAACTTCACATGAGCAATATTGCTTTTATAGATGCGTGGATGCTACCTTCTCTCATTAAGTCAGAAAGAAAACTGAATTAAAACAAAAAATTATAATAAAGTTGTTAAGAACTAAATGAAACTACACAAAAATTTCATTTTATGAACTACAATCTGAAGACACTTCTTAAACTTTAAGTGTTACTACTATTAATAGGTATGGTGATCATGTTCATGCTCTAGAGATGTTTAAATAAACCCTCTGATCATTTTCAGTGCATAATTTTGATAAGTAGGAAGTGACAAAACAATTGAAGGAAATCCCATTGACACCATGGGAATTTCCTTGGAAACATCTAGTGAGTATAATGTAAAAAACTGCCCTTCCAGGCATCACCACCAGTAACTGATATTAAACAGCAGGAAATATTTTTCACTATGGCACTGGGTAGACCGATTTATCAAAACCTGGTGCTGTTTGGACTCAATTTCTCTTCACTCATATACATACACGTCGGCTAAAGAATCAATGATTTCTTGAGGGAAAGCCTGAAAATATTGATTAGATTCTGTGAGGATTTTTGGATTAGATAAATAAAACCATTTCTTCCCCCTTTTGTTAAGCCACGCAGCATAAGTCAGATGCCTCTATGTTGGCAATAATTTCATTTGTTGCTATGTGCACAGTCTGTAATAATGAAAAAGCTGAAACTAGTACTGTGAGGAGCAGGGAGTTGGACTTGAGTCCCTTCCAACTTGAGATATTCTGTAATTCTATGATTCTAGTGTCCGCCAATTTTGAAATACTGAGGAAGAAAAAACATGTATCAACTTTAAATTAGTTTTTAGTGGAAACACTGCCAGAAATATTTGTGGACCTCCTTTGTAATAGTTACAGTAATGTAATTAACGTCTATACCTGCTTAGCTTTTAGTGAAAGTTACATAAAATGTGATTTAAGCTAGCATGTTTTGTTTTACAGTGAGAGTGAGGCATATGTACGTGAGTCATTAAAAGGCAGTAACCCATTAGATCATGATATCTCCATGCTTGTTCACACTTCTAAAGCTTTCAGAATAAACACGAGTCCTGTCTTCTGCAGAGGTCTGAAATTCATTCCACCTTGAAAGTTACCCAGTATCTCTTCAAACATCCATATTGGTTCACTTGTTCAAGTGCTGCATTTCTACAGGTAAAATAAAGTATTTCTTACATCTTCATGTCTTAAAAAGCACACACAAGACAAAATGCATGGACAAACATAGGAGAACCCAAATGGTAATCCTTACTGTAAGAGCCATTTACACTAAAAAAAGAAAGTGTCAGCTTCTTAGCAGCCAATGAACTACATACAGCCCTACATACAGCCAGTAAGGCACAATTCAGAGCTGTTTGCTGAATTTTTTGATTTAAGTTATGAATGATCTATGAGAAATATAATTCAATATTTTCAAATTAAATTACCTAAATAAAAATGAAAAATGTATAATTTCACTATTGTTAATCCAGAGAATTTAAAATCATGTTTGCATCCAAAATAAAAAAAAAGTAAAATTATTCTGATTGTATCTCCTTTGAAGTAATTCTTCTCATTAACTTCAACGGATAGGAGATGATTTTATATGCACATCTACCAGAAATTTGTAAACAGGGTTGTGACTGGTGTGGGAAAAGAATGCCATAGCAGATATATCCTTAGAGAAATGTGAAGGAAAGGCAGGGAGTGGGTGGTAGGTTAGTAATAATCTTAGGCAGAATTTATAGGAGTTTATAAACTGTTGCTGTTTAACTGCAAATTCTACAGTAGGTAAATCTTACGAAAGATGTCCTGAATTTATGTAGAATTGTCAAATTGGAAAACTTGCACATTCTGGCCTGAAATATTTTCTGGCTCATGAGGATATTGCTTTTTACCCACAAGTTATTATTTTATGACTGCTGAGTGACCTCAGACTTCACAGGAGAAATACATTGGTTTGCATTCTTTTCGTTTACTAATGTGCATTCATAAATGTTATCTAAGAGAGTACCATTAATACTTGGTGGAAACTGGCTGGAGTATTTCTGTTTGCTTTAGAATAAATTGGTTGGAATCAATGGGATTTAAAAAATTTCTCTTAACTTCAAGTAAAATGTCTCCCTTTTGAAATCATGGAGTATTTTCAAAGGATTTGAAACAGAATAGGAAGAGGACCAGATTAACATGATAACCTTGGCTTTTTTAGAAATAAAATATGAAAATATCTCAATTTAAGGGCTTTGGTAAATCTTAGGCACTGCCTGGGCATTGTGTAGACCTTTTTACACAGATGTATTTGACACAAAACATAGTTCATTCTTTTGTATTTACCACTTTGTTTCATTCATTGCTGCTTACATACAAATATCTTGTTTACCATATCTGTAATGAAATATGTTTTTTACAACAACATGATTCCTATGTTTTGATGTCCATTGCCTTTATTTAGTAACTGGGCTCTGCTCTCAGTAATTCAGATTCTCCTATGGATAACTAATTGCTAATCAGACTAATCCTGTAGATTTCAGTGGTTCAGCTACTGGGTTTACAAACTTCTTTAAATCAGAACCTCAGTACCTACAGGTATCTTGAAACTGAGAAGTAAAAGATAAAAAATAATTCCAGTACAAGATTCTTAACTGTGGACAAAAATGTCTTATCTCCTCTTTTGTGTAAGAATGCTTTCATCCAGAAAGCAATTTTTAATTTCTGTGTTTCGATGATCTAAATGTTTGTACTTTAAATGCAGTCAGAAAACATTTGGCACACAAATCCATATTGATAAATGTCTGAATAATATCTCTTGTAGCCTATATGTATCAGTAAGTACATAATCCCAGTTGAAGGGCACTGCTCCATGCCTGGCAGAATTATTTAGCTGAATTCTGTGAAAATTGGATCAGGATGTAAAAAAATGGTGAAATAGAGAAATAAAATTGAGTTGCAAAATTCCATAGATTTATTATAGGAGTCTTGTTCTGCAAAGCAGAGTGTAGAGACAAAAACTGTTCCAGGTTGTGAGACAGACATAATTGATAGAAGAGCATTTAATCACAGCAAGAAGGATTTTGAAAGAAAATGTTTGGTTTGGTCAGTGTTGGCCAGAAAAAAATGGTACCTACAGCAGCTTATATTCTTGGGCTCTTGGTACTCTCTGCTAGGCCTTTTGGGTTCTGTGTTTGTCAAAATTCCACACTTCATAGTCGTAATTACTATCCTTTTATAATCCTGATGTACTCAACAAAAGGAACAGGTAGGTGACCTTTTAATGTCTATAGCTCATGAGGCCCTACCTCAAATAAACAAACCTGCAAGATTCACGAATTTGCATGGCATATTCCCCAGCCTCCTCCTTTCTATCCTTCCTATCACTTTAGCCCTGTTTGCATCTAGATCACGCTTTTGCACCCCTCCCTTGTTTGCCTCCTTATCTTACTTGACATTCCTCAAGAAGTCACCCTGAGGTTAACTGAGCATATTCTTCTGGAGGCAAAAGGCAGAGATCACTTCCTTCCTCCATCCGTCTCGTTTCCATGCTAGCAGTTGGGTGCAAGCCTTTGTATATGAGCTTCTTCCCTTGCTAAACTTGTTTGTGGATCTATTTGGAAGCTTAAGTATCTAGTTTAAAATATGTAATTGTTATTAAAACAGTGATGCAGCTGACGCTGTCAGAACAACTTTGGCAGTTTTGATTAATTCCATTTCTAATTAGAATAATTACTTGTATTGCTTTATTTATGAAAAGTTATAAATAGCCGAGTTCACATTTGTGAACTAATCCTTAAGGTATTAGTACTTCGGGACATTTGGGAGGCAAATGCAAATAGCGTGAGAGCTGGTGTTTTTCTACGATTTGCTGTTCATTGAATTTGAAGTTGGGAGAAAGTGATAATAAAACTGAAGTGAACCTGGACAAAACTCTGTAGAAGCATTTCATTTGGGGAATTTGCTAAAAATGTGCTTCAGAGCACGATTTTGGAAAGGGCTCATAAATTAGCTGAGCTGAAAAATTAAAAAGTAAGAAAAGAAAAGAAGCTAGGCTCCATTACCCAGTACTTTAGCAGATTTATTGGGAACTCACCCTTTCAGCTAGTGTTTTTATAACTTAGACAAATTACAAGTAAACATCATATTTGTATGTGACTTCTGATGAAAGCAATGCTTCAAAGTGATTCATTATTTATTGTATGCTCTGTGGTATATGAGCTATCCATCCTGCAGCTGTTAGATGTAATGAGAACAAGAAAAAGACTTTGTATGCTTAGCAGAAGATAGCAAAGCCGAAGTAACTTTCAAATATAGGATCATAGAATTTATCAGAATGGTTTGAATTAGAAGGGGTCTCAAAGAGTATCCAGTTCCAACGCCTCTGCCATTGGCAGGGAGACGGTCCACTAGATCAGGTTGATCAAATCCTCTTCATCCAACATGGCCTTGAAGATCTCCAGGAATGGTGCTTCCATGACCTCTCTAGGCAATCTGTTTCAGTGCCTCACCACTCTCATAGTAAAAAGTTTCTTCCTAATATCTAATCTAAATCTCCCCTCTTTCAGCTTAAAACTGTTCCCCCTCATCCAATCACTGCACTTCCTGATAAAAAGCCCCTCTTCAGCTTGCCTGTAGGCCCCCTTTAAGTACTGGAAGGTTACTTTAAAGTCTCCCTGGAGCCTTCTCTTCTCTAGGCTGAACAAACCCAACTGTCTCAGCCTGTCCATATGTGGGAGGTGCTCCAGCCTTCTGATCATCTTTGTGGCCCTCCTCTGCACCTGAGAAAGAAGGCTTTTATATACAAAGCTCGTGAAACTTGTCTTGACAAATTAGAAGCTTTTCTGAAACTCCATAGCCCTTCCCACTTGCCTCCTGACTCTGAATTAGTGTTTCAATAAGAGTGCTATATGGTTATATACTGATTTAAAATGCATTTACATATTCAAAATGCAATCTCTCCCGCTGTGCTTAGAGTAATGAAAAATATTGGCCTATGGAAGAGAACTGGAATATTAATCTTGGTTTATGAATTGTCTTGATAATTTCTTTTTGCAATTTGTATATAGGTTTTGTAATATAACTCCAGGACATATAAATTGGCACAAGGAGTTATGTTAATATTTATCATAGAATCATAGAATCAAAGAATAGTTAGGGTTGGAAGGGACCCTCGAAGATCATCTAGTTCCAACCCACCTGCCGTGGGCAGGGACACCTCCCACTAGATCAGGCTGCCCAAGGCCCCATCCAATCTGGCCTTGAACACCTCCAGGGATGGGGCATCCACAACTTCCCTGGGCAACCTGTGCCAGTGCCTCACCACTCCCATAGTGAACAAATTCTTCCTTATGTCTAGTCTAAATCTGCCCCTCTCCAGTTTATAGCCATTGCCCCTAGTCCTGTCACTAAAAGCCTTTGTAAACAGTTCCTCCCCAGCTTTCTTGGAGGCCCCCTTCAGGTACTGGGAAGTCGCTATATGGTCTTCTTGGAGCCTTCTCTTCTCCAGGCTGAATAACCCCAACTCTCTCAGCCTGTCCTCATAGCAGAGGTGCTCCAGCCCTCTGATCATCCTTGTAGCCCTCCTCTGGACCCATTCCACCAGCTCCATATTGTTCTTATGTAGAGGATTTCAGAACTGGACACAATATTCCAGATGAGGTCTCACGAGAGAAGAATGGAGGGGTAGAATCACTTCCTTCGACCTACTGGCCACACTTCTTTTGATGCAGCCCAGGATACGGTTGGCCTTCTGGGCTGCGAGTGCACATTGCCAGCTCATGCCAAACTACCCATCAATCAGCAATATATACTACCATATTAATTATTAATTGCTATATTTATGATATAAATAACATAAAATAACTTCAAATTAACGTACACGTTTTTAAACCCCATAATTTCACCGACTTTCCAGTAAAACTATGATGTTTACTTTCCCCCCCGCCTGTGGTTGCTCCTCGCACAACGCAAGAAGCGGGCAGGCGTCCAGGCTGATCAGCACCATGGACAGAAGCCTTGGTCGCGCAGCCGTCGCCTGAGACACCCACCCATGCAAACAACAAAAGCCTCCCAAAGGGCTGGTTGCCTGAAACGAATCTTAGCCTGCAGAAAAGCCCATCACTAGCATGAAGGATCAGCTTCAGTTGCCCAAATGACCCTTATTCTGGGAGCAAGGAGAGACAGGTTACTGTGCGTGAAGGTCTGCTGTGTTCTCAGACCTCAGAAAGCAGGCTGCAATGAAAAATGAAGTAAACCATGTTTTACCAGATAAATAAACCATGTTGACGCTGTTAACTTCTTCAAGTAAGGACTCTATTTTCTTTAATTTTTTTTAGACAATGTCTGGCATATTGCAGATGCTCTCAGAATATGATAGGGAGCCATCTTTGAAAAGAATAGTCTAAGCAAGTAATATTAGTTATGCCCCCCCCCCACTTGTTTGGTAACAACCATTAATTATTATGGACATTAATTATTAGCTAATAGGTGACTGAACTGCAAAGTTTCCTCAGCAACATCAGAGAACAACATTAGTCAAATTAATAGGCTATTTTGCTCTCTTTCTCCTTTCTTGTGGAAAAGAGTATCACTGGAAGGTGGGCTAGGTTCCCAAACAACAGAAATATGAAAGCGTATTCAGGAAGTGACAGTGAAGAAAAACAACAAAATCCTTTCAATGGCATTAGTTTCTCATGATTCTGATCCAAGAATGACTTGGGAAACAGTTCATTTTTTCCATTAAGTGAGTTGAAAGTGTGTATCAAAACCAGGTACTGTGGTGGCAGTAGATAGTGCCTGTGGTCCATCTGTGACAATCTTAATGAAAAAAAAAAAGAAGCCTTCTTGCCTAACTTCAGACAGTAACATCAAGGGCATCTTCAAGTGAGCAAGTTACTCCAGACTTCCCTTATGGTCACTGAATCGTGTGATGTGAAAGGTGCAGGTCACCTGGAAAACATCTGCTAAGGACAAGAAAAACTGCATTCTGATTCCTTCCAGTGGTTAAATGGGACACTGGAGTAACTGCTTCAGAAGTAGACACATCCACTGCATATGCCCATTTTTATCTAGGCAGATCCCTTGAACACTGACATTAAGCAGTATGCAAGGAACTGGACAAGCATTCAGAATTCCCAATATCTTTGGGAGGATTAAGTTTCTAGAGGTGGAGTGGCTGCTGGGAAACCCTGCAAAACTCCACACTTGCCTAGAGGATGTGCCAACAGATGATAGATAGTATCTGACTTGTTCAAATACTTTTACTTGTACTGAAATGCAACTTGATGACAAAAGTCCACAAACGGCCATTAAACTTCCCTTGTATGCAATTTATACCTCAAATATCAGCCTCTGACAAAAGCGTTACGTATGCGACCATAACTAATTTACCTTCACATTTTCCTTACTGTTTTGGATGCTGGTTATACTTCACTAGTTTATTTGATTTTTCAACCTCTCTCCCACCAAAAATTTCTATAAAAATAAGTGAAATTACTCAAGAGAAACTGAAAGCTGAAAAATATGTCTCAGTTGAACCACTTTCTTTTTTAGTTACCTAGTATTGACACAGAATTGGTGTGAAAAGATAGAGATAAAATTTAGATTATAGGATAGAGATGATTAAAACAAAAATGTTTAAAACTTCCTTTAAAACTTTAAAAGTTCAAGGTGTGCTTTGAATGAAACCTCTTCTTCCTATTAGTCCAATGAAAATTAAGTGCAGTAAAAAAGAAAAAAGCATTATTGTCCTTTTGATTTTGGAGACAACCTGAAGCAACAGTTCTGCGTCAAGGCAAAGGAAGGATGCTCTAAATTTATCCAATGAAGTGGATGAATGATAACGATTGCAGGTGAAAGCCAAAAATATGCTACCCAGTTTTAGGATCCGATGGAGCTGCTTGAGTCAAAAGTCAAGTTTTCCCTAAGCTATGTGTACAATCAAGGAAGGCAGATGGTTCTGTCTAGAGATGAACTGGAACAACTACTGAGATTTCTCTGTCTCCTTCACTCTTCTGGGAAATTTTACATAATTAAGCTCTTTCTGTAGGCACTTCCATTCACTGCCAGAAGTTATATGGTATGCACTCCTTTTCACCCTTCTCTCTGCTCCTTTCCATGCAAATTAGTGAATGAAACATTATCTCAGGAGAATGAGGTGCTTTTCCCACAGTTCAAAGCTATTGAGTGAACAGCTTATTTGCCAGAAAGGAAGCTATGCAATTGCTGTGGCTTCCAGCTTTTCCTCTAACAAAAGGGCTGTTTCTCTGATGCAGTCATCAGCTTTTCCGATGCCATCAGATTTTGATTGCCCACCTGCTACAAAAACCTTGCTATGTAAACTCAGTCCAAACAAATTTCTTGATGTAGAAAGGACTGAATCATGTGTTGCTATGAGTAAGGTTTTGCCACATTTTCCACAGTCTGGAACACTCATTTGTAGTGTCGGAGCGCTAGATATTTAACTAACATCTATGGTATGCTTAGAACTGGAAAACTGATCATGACCCAAAGTACAAGAAATTTCGGTGTGGTATTTTTTTTTTTTTTTTAAATAGAAAAATCCCACTGCTCCTTTAGATCTATTCATAAATCTCATATTTAATACTGTAAAAACATCATTTCTTTATCCATAATGAAGTGGAATTTCCAGTGTTACCCAAATCACCTCCACAATTCTTGACACAGAATTTAGATCTACCTGAGGACGTCGGGGATTATGAAGCAGATTTCATCCTCTCCTTTTTTCCCCTTTGTGTGATTCTCCTCCTAACAATATTAATTCCTCTTACTACAGAGTAGTGAACAGATGTGCTGTAATAATAGCGTATCAAGAAAAAGCAATGGCCACGTTTTTGTTCCCTGCTTCTACATTGCTTCAGGGGAAATTGTTTGTGACAATCTTATTTTATGTCTAGACTACATCCCACTTCTCAATAGCCAGGCTGTGCTGATGGGACATCCCTCCTCCTGCTTTGTTCCTTACTCTATTTATTCCTAGTCCACTTGCACAGAGTAAAGAGTCGGAGACCACAGAAATATTCTTATTTTATGTATCAGGGCATGCAACACTGGAAGCTAATTTGATGAAGTGAAATGGTATTATACTGCCCTATACCAGTGCGTTATATAGGCAATATGTATTAAAGAAAAGGCAGCTGTTTATTTATGGTTTCCCTAAATACTACTCACAGAACAATGTACGGTTCAGATAACATTTAGAATTTAGCATCATAGATAATTTACAGACTAACACGTGACCACTTAAGAAACTGAATACTTATTTGTTTAAGTCTGTGGAACTCACTTATGTCTTGGACATATTGGACTGTGTGCATGCAAGCTGCCTTGGACCAGGGCAGACACATTGAGTGTTAAAGTAAATGGAAGGAACCCCTCCTCAGACAGGCACCCTTCCACTTTGGCTCTGGCTTTACTTTCTTAAGCTGTCGGGATAGGCAAAACCCAGAAATAACATGCCTGGATAGTTGATGTGAGGTATGTGTTAATTGCTTACCCATCCTTTTGGTCAGTAGGAGAGATAACCAGCAGCTGCCAGCCTCGGCACCCTAACCTTGAAGTATATGGAGGTAATGCCAAATTGTGAGTGTCCTCTGAGTGGGCATGTGGTCTAGGCTGCACACAATCCAACACAGACCTAGTAGCAGGGTTCAAGAAGGACCATACTGCAGTATATAGCACATAGTTTTAGTTCTTCAGGAATATAGTGGCAGTATTATGGTAGAAAATATTAAAAAAAGGTCAAGGAAGTGAGACTTTAATAGTTTTATAATTTTTGTTAATTTTCCATGCATTTTAATTGTAACTGAAATAAAAATACAGATTTACTTCATTTTTTTTCCAAGAGAAATAGAGTCTCAGTATTTACAGACTGAAATAAGGCTAAATTGCAGTAATGAATCACCAAAGTTATGAACCCATAGAAACAATTAAATTCATATAACCATGAACACAATGATTTTTTGAAAGATCAAGCAAAATCACTGTCAGTAAGGAAATTACTTCATATGGATCTGACACTGACTTTTCAATTTCCTGCCCCTCCTCTATACTTTTACCCTTTTTCATCTCTTTTGAAATGGCTACATGGGAAGTGCAGCTCATTGTTAAATGATCTGAGAAAACAGGCAGAAAAGAGAAAAGGGCAAGATAATTTTATTTGTATAGATGAGCAGACAGAAAAACAATAACAAGACAATCAATTGAGCAAACAGAGGCTGTGGCAGTAACACAAATGATTATGTACACACCGTTCTCAAAATATGAGGTGAAAATAATTTTTCAAGGGAGATTATTCTTATAAAATTAGTGTGCTCATAGAAGGAATTTTATCCATATCTATAAACCACTAAAATGCTAAAGTAAAACAGTATTCCTATTCCTCTAAGCAGGATATGTAGATCTTAATGGAGCCCTTTTTCCCTGTTCAATTACAGTTTTAGACTAGATCTTCCACTTTTCTGAATTACTGTGCTTCCATGGCATTTGTGGTACTTTGTTGACATACATTACTGGAAGTTTGGGTTCTTTGTACACAGTTTAGTTAAGG
Organism: Cuculus canorus; assembly: GCF_017976375.1. Classification (NCBI taxonomy): domain Eukaryota; kingdom Metazoa; phylum Chordata; class Aves; order Cuculiformes; family Cuculidae; genus Cuculus; species Cuculus canorus. The sequence goes on from NC_071401.1 coordinate 64,479,085, forward strand.
TAAAGATATCAAAATAAAGTTTAGAGATGAAGCTCAATCTCTGTTCAAGATATGAAAACAGTTTGAAGAATGAAACTTTCCTGCATCACATGAAGATATCAGGAGTAAAGAGTCATCAGAAGAAGATTCTTATTTGTAAGGGTATGTTTACAAGAAGGCACTCCAAGAGAAGAGCGATGAAGCTGGTGAAGGGGCTGGAGAACAAGTCTTATGAGGAGCGGCTGAGGTAACTGGGGTTGTTTAGCCTAGAGAAGAGGATGCTGAGGAGGCTGAGACATTATTGCTCTCTGCAACTGTCTGAAAGGAGGTTGTAGTGAGGTGGGTATATATCTCTTCTCCCAGGTGGTAGGACAAGAGGGAATGGCCTTAAGCTGCATCAGGGTAAGTTTAGATTGGACATTAGTAAAAATTTATTTGCAGAAGGGGTTATCAAGCAGAACAGGCTGCCCAGGGAAGTGATTGAGTCACCAATCCTGGAGGTATTTAAAAGATGGGTAGATGAAATGTGTAGGGATATGATTTAGTAGTGGACAGATATGTCTGGAGTTGATGATCTCAAAGGTCTTTTCCAGCCTAATTGTTCTATGATTTAGTCTGTTTTCCATTTTGGTTTCACCTTTAGCTTCTGAATTGATATGCATTTCTTTTAATAAAAAAGTCTTCAAATGTATTGAAGTACCTCTTAGATCTGTTTTGTTAAGAGGACATTCAATGCACAGATCTGGTCAAATTTAGAATCAGCTGATCATCTAAATCTTTTAGTGCCATCTGAAAACTGCATTAATCAGGAAATCTTCAAAAAAGTTCTTTGATATTGAATGCCTGGCATCCATAGATTTAAAACTTAATTTACTCTTTCAAGGTTTGTGTGAATTCTGGAAACTGTTTTAGTACAAATCTACGACCCACTGAAGCTAGTGAACGTTACAGTTATGTTTAAAATTAAGAACACTGAATCATAGGAAAAAATGTGCCCAAAGTTTGAAAAAAATCCATGTCTTTCTGTGAGGTAGGATTAACTATACCTAGACCTTCTCTGAAAAATATTTGGGTAATGTCTGCCCAGAGCTCTGCCAATGATTTGACAACATCTCCAAGCAATCTAATCCAGACCTTGACTCTACTATCAGGTTCTGTTTTCTGATGTCTAACCACATTCTTAATTTTTGTTATTTAAGCACATTGCTCCCTACCAGTGAAGAGGAGACTCTTCCTTCCTAAGATAACTGCTATAACATGGTCATCTCATTCTTCTTTTATGATTATTTTATTTATGTTTCTTTTCCTCATAGGTAAAGTCATATGACCTTTGGTTAATCTCTGCTTTTCTCTCTTCAATGAGTTCTTCTCCTCCTCAAAAGTTTGTGCCTGAAGTGAAATGCAGTACTCCAGTAGGGTGACTATCTGAACTAAGTATATCAGGTGAATTGCTTCAGTATTTCCGAGTCTTTAATCTTGTTCTAATATATGTCAGAATGGTGATTGTCCTTTTGCAGCTGCATTCAATATCTATAGGACTTGCAGTTGGTTTATGATTTTGCTTAATTTTTCTCCTTTTTTTTTCATATGGTATATCTCCATGTATACAGCTAAAAATTAAAGATCAATATATTTTCTCTACTGAATTCAGTGCCAATATTGCTATTCCTTTCAGCGGAGCCTAGAATGTATTTCAAGATAGCCCAACAGATGTTAATTGTAAGGACATTACCTCGAAACTTGAGAAAGTTTAAGTTCTTTTCTAATTGATATACTTTATTAGCAGCCATAAAGTACCATACATACATGTTTACCTCACTTTCTACTAAATGCTTGAGAATGTTTATTAGTAGCTCATAAATACATTCCAAAGAAAGCTGCTTCTTTATATTTTGTAGACAGATATTCTAGACATACTTCCTAAGTGTTGAAAGTATTACAGATCTCAAAAGAAGTAGGTGTAGCCTTGTTTCACTAGGAAAAGAAAAACAAAGGTGAAGGGGGAATTGAGCTGGCTGAGTGCAAGAGTGGGAGTGTTTTTCCTTCAGACTCAAGTCTGTGATAGAAACAGAGTTGTGAAGCATGAGAGAAGCAGCTGGCATGCTGGCAACAAACATGACAACATACAAAGAAGGCAGCTGGCAAAGGTAAGCTTGTTAGAGATAGTAACGTCACGTCAATAACAGCAATGGCTAACTACGTTGAAAATAGCTACTTAGCACATAATATCATAAGCACCTCTTAGTCAAGGAACGTAACCTGGTGACTGTGGCAGGAAGGCTCAACTAACTGAGGATCACAAACATACTGACAGGTTATAGCTGTTCAATCACATAGAAATATAAAAGTGGCCCATTTCTAAAATGGGCTGTCAAGGAAGTATTTGCTCTAAAGCAGTTAAGATATACTTGGTGATTCTCAAATTCTTTGAGATATCTTATTCTTCACAATGAAATATGCTTCCTTCATTTCAGTGAGACTTTGAATCAATAAGACCATTCATCAAGTTATATATCCAGGAACAGATTGTGGTAATCTGTTTAATCAGAATTTAAGAAATCATTAAAGGAGATGCATTTTACAACAAATGGTCTGACTTCCTGGCATCTATGAACACTTCTCAGTAAACAAGCTGTACAAACTGAAATAGCCTTATGGGAATTTAAGGAGGATGTTCATATAAGCTTTGAAATAAATAGAGTGAAGTTTTCATCCAGAACCTGAGTGTTATAATGTTTGATGTTTAATACTTGACTCAGCTTCTAGCCCATTAGTGGGGCTTATATTCAGGTGTTAGCCTACAAGATGCCTGCTCATAAGGTGTGGAATTTTTTGCTTTCCACTACTGTGCTGAACTTACCACAGCTAATATGACCCACCTCCTCTGAGTAATACCATGTTTTAAGAGCAAGGAGCTAATAAGCAATATTGTAATGTGGATCTTAGAGCAGTTGTGTGAAGAAAGTACCACAGATGATGTTGAAAGCTTGTTTTATTTCTAAAAAATCACCTTTTTCTTGAGCTTGTCAATATTTTCTCTCTTTTCTAAAGGCATTTTATTCTGGAAAGCTGAACATACCCCCATTAGCAACCTGTTCAGCTGAGAGCATCTGGGAAAATACATTTGTTGCATTAAAAAACCCCCATATAAATATTCCCACATTTGCTTTGTGGGTGATAAAACCTCATGCTTTGCAGAACACAGTCCATCACAAGAGACGTGTTTTGGTTCATCTGAGAGAGAAATGGCTATAAATCACCAGGTGGTAATAGGAATTGTCTGGGAAAGCTGTGCTCAGCAGCAGAGGAATGGAGGCGCAGAGGAGAACTCAGTGAGAGAGAGGCTTTCCTGCTCATCTGTTGCTCTGCTGTGGCTCCAGCACTGTCAGTCCTTCCCTGTGCCCCTACCACCGTACACTCTCTACTTTACTTTCCTGTTCACAGCAGGACAGTTTCCCCTGCCCTTGGCACAGCTCCTGCCTCCCTGTGCAGATATGCTTTTGCCTCATGTCACCCACCGTTACTTCAAGCAGAGCGCTCCCTATCCCTCTCCTACCACCTGCTTCTCTGAGTGGGCTGTGGAGTTACTTTATTTACTGACACCCAGTTAGAGAGTTGTCTGCCTGCTAATAGGTGTGATCTCATCAGAAGAGTACTCCTGAAAATCCTCACTGCTTTCCTGTCAGGGATGTGCAATGCTCAATATAGGTGAGAATGAGTGCCTTGGTATCATAAAATAGTTTTCTAATGAAGATTCAGACCTTGGTAGTGGTGGGAAGCATAAGTGGTTATTGTGTGATGCTGGATCTGATTGTCTGTCTGCTTTATATTAATGGAGATAGGAAGCTGCAAAGAGAGTTGTGATTAGCTCCCAGCAGGGTAAATGTAGGTATCTTCCATTCTCCACTGGGATAATTCAGCTGCTGTGACAATCCCCAAATTTCTAGAAAATTAGGAGGTCTTTTTTTTTTGTAGCCACATGGTGATTTCTTCAGCATTTATTTGGCATAGAAAGTCAAAGCTGTTTTAGAATACTGTTTTTTTTTCCCCAGGTAGAATTATTGTCTATCTAATCAGTCAATGCCATCCAGCCTTGCAAGATGTTCACTTGTTCATATTTTTTACAAAAGTTTGTTTCTGAACAAATACCCTGTTGTCCAGTCTATTTTGTCTTATATTCATGAGAAAGAGCCAAATTTGGCGCAAGAATTCAGAAGTTATGGTGTTTTTCAAGATAGAGGATGGGGTGTTAGATGTTTTTAGAAATGCCAGTCTCCTGCAGTAACCACACTGTGAATCATTCTATGTTTGCTTTGAGGTACTGAAATTCAATTAAAACAGAAGAGGGGTAAAGGGACTGTGCTGATGTGATTGCTTTTATGTCTGTCCATTTTATTTAAGAGTATTTCTGTGTTTCAGGTATACTTTTTGGGACTTATACTGTGGTTGTGAAATACTATATTTCCATGCATTATATGAATTATGGTATGGTGCAGTAATGAGGTACAAGAGGCACTGGAAGCAAGCAGATGCAACTGGAGATACTATCACAGATCCTTTCATCCTGCTGTTGGCTTGCATTTTGGACCCCAAAGAAAATTTCTGTGTGTCTGACAGTCTGGAGGAGCTTTTCTATGTTACCTTATTTGGAAGTGATGTTGCAGGATGATATCTGTTGAGGTCAGCTATACATGTACAGTGTTGAGCCTGGGGTCAAGATGCGTCCCTTACTAAGCAACACATTGGGCTTACTAAGCCCACTGCATTGGGCTGCATCTCAAACAACAGTTTAAAGGTACTGTGATTCCAAACCTTTGGTGTGAGAAGAGCCACTTGAGAATAGTAAAGCTTACAGCAAAGCATATGATATCTGTCAGAGCGTGAAAAACCTGGAATTAGCAAAGGCAATTACTTACAAAGCAGCACCCGCAGCTCAGGAAAGGGGAGCTGCTGCCACAGCATTACACAGTGATGACCTCCAACAGAGCCAGTGGGCAAACAAAACACTTGTCACCTCTCCTCAGCATTTGGTGGAAACAGGGCTTTCTTTCCCTGAATGGGTGCAAGTGGTTACAAACGGGAAGTTCACTCTTTAATTTCCTTACCACAGATCAGAGATAACCTGACATGGCATCTATTCCTTGGCTCATTCAAGAAGTGCAAAGAGAAAAGGCGCATAGTTTTCACTCCTTCCTCAGGCCTTTTATTTAGAAGAAGTACTGTGAGAAACTGGTCTGCATTTTTAATCCTGTTATCCCATCAGGTACTGGGATAACAAGGTCATGCATGTGTGTTGTATTGCATCTTTCTTGCAGGAAAAACAAGGAATACTATTGGAAAAATCAAGATTATGATATATAAAGATTGTAGAGTTTTTCTCATAGGCAGCTCTAGTGTGCTTTTACTGTGGTCATTTTTAAATGGAAATCATGCAACAAATTAGTAGCTTTTTTCTGTAAAATTTTATGAAGCTTAGAACATGGTTACCTTTAAGGATAGTGCATGCAACCTGGTTAGTGAAGGGAAATTGATCTATACTAGATTACAAGTATCCTTCTATTAATCTGCGCTGGAGAGGACAGAAATATGTGCTTGGCCGGACAGAAACAACAGAGGTACAACCAATGTGGTGGCTTCAACAGCTTACCCCCAAGCACATCTCTTTTTCAACAGATTACCCCCCATCAGCACAACTCTTTCATTTATTCAATACCAGTCACTGGGCAGGGGCCGTGGCAGCAACAGCACTGTAAAAGCACAAGCCTGTCCGCAACTGAAAGTTTATAATTCAGGGATGTTCTATTTCCTGTACTAGTCCTTATTGTGTTAAATGTGCTTCCAAGTAGCCAAACTCTGATGTCTTATGGAGCTGCAGGCCAGCTACTCCCAACCGTTCTTGCATGTCGTTGCGGTTGGGTCCAGCAGCTGCGGGGGCTGGACCTGCTTCGTCTCCACTTGTGGAATTGAGCATTAGCTGTAGTGGCTGCAATAGGAATGAATACTGCTTCCCGGAAGGGTGATTCTCTCTAGCACACAGAGCAAAATCTTTGAGGGTTAGGGCATTAATATTTGTGCAAACCTGACACAGAAAGTAGATCAGCTTCCTCCTATGCCTTAATTGTTGCTAATGCTTCTGCGGTCATTACGTCAGTGCTGAGACCTCTTGGTTGCTATGCATAAGTGCAGAAAGTGAGATCTCTAGCTTTACTCACCACAAAACCAGCTTTTCACTGCCTCCATGAACAATGGTTTTGGATATCACCAAATATGTTCTATATCTACTGTTGAAAAAGTAAAAAGGACAGGACAACGCTATTTACTTTGGGCCCATCCTCCAAACCTAGTCACAGGAAACAACTATTTACAGCAAAATAAGCTAATAAAGATAAGGGATAATCCAGGAAAATTATTTTGCTTCCAATTCACAATACAACCCTAACATAAGTTATTAACATATTGCAAACATTGGGTGGCTGCTATGAATGAGCTGATGTTGTCAGAGTGACTGCAGAACAAATCTGTATCCAGAATTGGCCATCAAAGATAGGCACTTGATTCCAGTACTGGTTAGACTCTCATGCATCCCAATTATCAAGGATTTTGTACACATCTCAGAAGACCTTTACAGACATGGACACCATATTCAGGAGGGAGTGGATTTACTATTCCTCTGCTATTGCTTATTGAGATATCTTGCCTCATTGATAAACATGAAACAGCTTTATCTCACTTTCACTTAGGGATAAGCTGCATCTCAACTGTCCTGTGGCAAAACACAAGCAGTTACCATAGCGGAGCTGACATGTTACAGATCAATATTTTACTTTATGCAGTGGTATCTTCTTCTTGTGCTTATAACCAAAATAATCTACTTGCCATCTGTCACATGTGGCTCTCCCTTTTCCTTGCAAGTGAATCCAGCTTCAGCAGAAACTGCGTTATTATATTAATGCTTTAAGGATATATTTAGCTTTTGTGATAGTGGGCTCTGCTTTTTATTTGTTTACATGGTGCATTTCCCTCTGTAGCGGAGATGATTTATACGTTGGCATAGAAAGCAGGGAGACTAGATCTGTTCGTGTAGCAGTGCCAGCATCAGAGCAGCACTGGTGCTGCTACTTGTGCTAGGTTTGTTATGTGAATAAATACAGATGTCCCGTTTCTGATGTCGCCAATTAGAGACCTTTTACAAGTTCAAAACTCACAGAAATACCAAAAGAAAAAAATAGATGGAGGATCAGAGCTGGTTGCATCAACAGATCTGAAAGCCAAGTGAGCACGAGACCTGGCTATAGTAATGCTCAGAGACTTGCGGTCATTTAGAGTGGAAGGTAGTGACAGTCTTCTAGCTACCCAGATTTAGTAACTTCAGATGAATAATGACACAACTCTGGCATGTCTTGAATATGCTCTTTTTGTCATGGAATACATGTTGTGTTTCGTAGTATATACGAATGTGAGTATACATTTTTCACAAAAAATACCTTTGTGCTTGAGTAATATTGGTAACATGAGTTTCTTAAGACTCTTTGGAAGTGGGAATTAAGGTCTAACCATTAGTCAGTCAGAAAAGGTCAGAGATGGGAAGTGAAAAAAATAAGCTGTAACTCCTTCCTCAAGAAATTATGAAGATGTATCGCTGTTATTTGAGATTTTACAGCTTAAAAATCATATTTGGGAAACACAAAAGGGAAGTAGTTAAAGCAATATGAAGTCAAGCATCCTGCCTACCTTGTTTATTTTGTTGGAAAATATAGCAATATTATACCTTTATAGCAAGGTATAAAAAATGGCCTACTGTAACAGAACATAAAATAGTTCTCAGTAATGAAGTAAAAAAAAATCACAGTAAACTAAATATTAAAGAAAACATTTTTTTGTGTAAGACTATATAATGCATGCTTCTATGTGGTATATATTTAAGTGTAGTTGTGGAGGCAATCTGAATTTTAACAACTAAAAATAAAGTCTTGCCTCATGAAGAACAATGAATAACGAAATAAAAATTCCAAAAGAGCTTAAAACTTATGTTTTTCAATATTTACATTGTCTGTTCTTTTGAAACAAGCAAGGAAATACAAACCTGTCTCAGAGAAGAAAGTTAAGCAGAAAAAGAGGAGTGGGAGCATTAAACAGTGAAGTCCTTAGGAGTGATAAAATTTCACAGAAAGGAGACTGGGGAGCAATTGCGAGTACTCTCGGAGAAGGAGTGATGCTGAACTTGAAAACATGAAGCTAATCTATCTGGTGAAAAATTAAGCTGACGTGTGCAATAGGAAGAAAAATCTATGGTGCTACGATGCTAAAAGCAAAGAGAACTTACAGGTAAGGATTTGCAATTCAATATACCTTAAAAAGAAAAGGCTAGTAGAACATGGGGCTGGGTGGAGGGGATAGGGGGGATGCGAGGACATATATCAGGTGCTGGGAAGGAAAAGCTCTTTTCTTACATGACTCTGCTGGCTCTAGGCCTTGTTTGTTACATATGGTTAAAATGACTCTAGAGGCAAGAGGGACTGATTTATACAAGAAGTGAATAAAAAGAAAAAAAAATCACCTTGACTGAAGAAATGGCTCAGCAGAGGTGCCAAACAGCAATTAATGGACAAGTGAAAACATCAAGGGAAAAAATTGATTATTATTTTATATTACCCAATCAAATAATTTTATAGTGACAAGCAGAATGTATATACTGACAATGTGATGTGTTCAAAAGGATAAGAGTGAATCAAACGTTGTGTGGAATATTAAAAAAGATAGTGAGAAAATAAAGTAATAATAAAGGAACAATATTGAAAAAAAGCATTGTGTAAAGCTGTGTTTAAATAAGAAGCTCTGTGTGGAATGTGTTGAACATTCAGGCTGCAAAAAATAAAGCTCTGTTCAGTGGCCTAGAGCTCCTTGGCCAGATAATCCTTGAATCATGATAAATTCCTTTGGGAACCAACAGGGATGGTGGCAACAAGGAACCAAGTTCACACTCCATTGGTGAAAGAATGGGGTCCTGGAGTGAGGCAAGTGGCGATGCTGGCTGTCACACGGTAGTTCCTGCTGTATGTTCCTCCTCAGCCAGGCCTTAACTTTATCGATTCAGAGTGCAGAACTGTCACTCCTCTGCTGATGTGCAATCCCAAGTTTCAGAAACACTCCCTCAGCCTCACCCTCTGACTGTTACCAGCATCTCATCTTGCAGAGGAGCAGACCCTGAGCTTGTGGACAGGGCTGAGATGTTTGGTGGGCATCGTGTGCTCAGAAGTCCAGTTCCCAGCTGCTGTGCACAATTATGGTCCCTACAGCATCTCTTAGTTTGATAAACCAAAGCATTCCCTGTTGAGGGACCTAAGGAAGCTTTCTCATACTTGCTGGGAAGATGCCTGAGATACACTTAGTTAAGCTTGGAAAACACTCATGTGGACAGTGTGAATCCTTTCTGGCTGATAACATATAACTTCATAAATGACTCCTTTCCTGCAGTCAGGAGGGAAAACAAACATGTTTGTCGAAAGAGCTTAATGGCTCATTTTATTTTTATAGCATTTTGGAGTTTTCATTTGCAATCAGGTAATGAAACACATCTTACAGAAAAAAACACCTTTCCCTCCCTTTCTTTGGAAGGTCCCATACACCTCTCGTGGATAATGCCAGTGGGAGCAGAGATGAGGAGAGAGAGCAGAGAGCGCTGGGGTAGCGTGGGCTGACCCACCGGCACAGGACGGGGCTGCCTGCCTTTCGCTTCCGAGTGAATCTGTAGGAGAAAGAGAAGTAGGAGGGTTCCACCTGCCGGACAAACAGTTATACCAATTTCTTCTGAAAGAGGCAATGGGGAAGGTTCCCGTCTGCAATTCTGCGTTTTTACCTGTGCAAGGCAGAGAGAGAATAGCAGCACACCTCTGATTTTTATTTTTTTTTGCTAGCCATACCCTTGCAGGCAAAGTAATGTCTTCTCTTGCAATGATTTTCTCTTGGGGTGAGTAGATTAGGATCAGAGGCTTCCTGATTTCCTCATTGGCCACAGAGCTAAAAGCAGTCAGCTCAGATCTATTTACATGCAAAAAGACAACTGTCTTGTCTATTCTGTTGCTGGTGGCTGAAAAAAGTAATGTAGCTCTTAAGGAGTTGTGATTAATAGGTGCTGAGGGTTGGAAGTCATGATGTTCATTACCTAATAGGGTTTTTTTCCTCTTGTGAGTCAAAGCTAACCTGACTGAGACACAGGTTTTATTATTCAAGTGTCACAGAAACCAGAAACTTGTCACTTTTAGAAGCTAAAATTTGAAACTCAAATAAAAAATCACTGCTTTTCTGTCTCCTTTAAAGTATTATCCAAAACACCACTACAACTGGTTGAACTTCTTGCAGAGCTCACCTGATCTGACTCATGTCATGACTTGTCTGTTGACAGAGTCTGGAAAGAAGAGGAGCACTATTTTGACTCTTTGTGAGTTTTATTGCAATTTGTGTCCTTTGTATTTAGACATCATGGGGCAGATGCTGCCTCATTCCGGGGATTTGAGCGGCTCCAACCCCCACTGCTACACTGGCAAAATCAGTTGCTGGCATTTCCCATCATGCTGGGATTCTCCTGGAAGAAAGAGACATATGTCATGTGTATGTACATATATTCAACTCTATCTATATGAATATTATGTGTACATAATAAATGTAATGTATAGTATTGCACTCAATAACATTATTTCCACTAATTTTTCACCTAGTTTCTTGACTCCTCTGAGATACTGAATTGGATGTAAGGTAGAAGATACTTGAAAATGGTGTACAGACTGCTAGAAAGTAATGATTTCTTTTTTCTCTCTAAAACATACATCCTGCACAGTATGCACCCTGCAGCAGAGTAAATCAGTAACACTAATTACTGAACATGTTTCTAGCAAATCTTGTTCATGTCAGGAATACACAGAGCAGAAAACAATGGAAAAAGAAAAAGAAAAAGAGACAAAGTTCACTAGTGCTGGCAGAAGAATCTTCTGTTTCTATAATGCCATAACAGTACCAGAAGAAAAAAACCCACAAACAGAGATCTGTGGAATGCAAATCTACAGAAGTCAAGGATGCCTGCAATTATAGTATGTAAACTCTATCTAGTTCTGTGGTGGAACTGATTAGAAGCACCACTTATCCTTGAAAGAGCCAGCTAACATATTTTAAAATCAATCTGTAGCTGGGTAAATGTACAGTTGAAAAGGCTCATCAAATCTCCAAGCTTAAATGGATTCTTGTTACAGGTTAACCATGATGTAAAGGTAGCATTAGTCTTCCTTCATCACCCTCTTGGGACTCACTTTCTCACTTGCTATATATTAATCACACTTTTGATTGGAGAGAGAGATACCACCTTGTGGAACTGGTTAAACGTTCCCTCTTGATTTCAAATTTATTGCCTTAGAAATATGCTGCACTTCTGCAGGATGTAAAGATAAAACCAAACACCCTCTGTGTGGGACTGTTGAAATGTGACAGATGGACACGCTCGTTTGAGTAAATAACTGGCAACTCAATGCAGGAAGGAAGGACCAGTCCAAAGATCTAGACCTCTAAGCAGCTGAGGAGTTTGCAAGTTGGCTTCTTACTTTGCTGTTCCAGCAATAACATTGATTGAATACAAGAAGTCAGATTCTGCCTTTGGCTTTGCATGAAGAAAAGAATATGGATCTGGAGATTACTACAAGCTTCTTTTGGTAGTGGTGGAAAAAAGGCAATTACATGTACTATATACCTTTGTTTTATTGGTGGAGGATCGAAAACATCTCATGTTGTACTTGCTGGTCAGGTATGAAGCTTTAAATTAATTTTGAAGTAGCCTTGCCTATAAACTAGGGGGACTGTAGTAATCTCTTTCAGGGTGCTTCATGGCCATATACACATACTGTCTACTTTTTAAAGGGAAGGCATATGACTCATCTAATGTGAATTACTACTTTTGACATGCTGTTGTGCCAGGAGATCATTTCAGGGGGATGTAAATAATTGCATTGACTGCCGGTCTCTGTACTGCTGCTTTCGATAATACAAAATTAATTGAGGTGCAGCTGACAGGGATATCTGAATTCAAGCATACTCCAAGATACTCTTTAAAGGGGAATAACCGTATCCCATTTACTAGTCAGATTTAATGTAGGACTGACAACAGCTGCCTAGATGCTGTCATCAGAATTTATTAATACATTCAATTTGCTTACCTTTTGTTGGGATAACTAGCTACGAGGTCATTTTTCTTTTTCAAACACCTAGAGTTTCACAGACACCAGGAAAGGCTTAGTCACCCTGACTTCTGCAAACCGAAAGAAAAAGAGTACAAGAAGAACCGCGGAGATGAAAGACCTATTTTTGCAGATGTTGAGTGCTATGCAGGTCGCGTTTCTTTGAGAGGAAGGGTATGATATGGCAGTCTGTGTAATGAGGATTAATTGCTGAAGGTGCAGCAAACGAGGGCAGGGAATGCCAGCGGGTTCCCAGGCGCTGCTCGCTAGAGGGAGGCAGAGGAGCGGAGTCGAAGAGGCTCTGCCTGGCGCTTGGCATGGGCTCAGTTTTGATTTCAGCTGGTTTGAGCCCCTGGAAAGGAAGGGCTCTTGTTAAACTGGCCTTCGAAATCCTCCCCTTCCCTTTTGCAAGGGTGCGTGGCTCATTAAAGAGACCCAGCGGTGGGAGTTACCCTGCGGAAACGTTTCGGAATCAAAAATATACAAAATGCAGTGCCTACTATGTACGGTATATGAATATGCGGTACGCTGGCAAAATGCCAGAGGTCGGGATAATTTCTCCCTTATTCCTGCTAGGGAATTTATGACTGGGCATTTGTATGGCGCTTGTGAAAGGAGAAAGTTTCTCTTCAGGCCAGGCAGGGAGCTGGCATCTGCAGTTTGCCTTTTCCTTGTGTTGTTTTGCCAATACCATCAACCTACACCATCCTTTATGAGAGCAAAAGGTAATCTGAGAACAGTAGAGTAGCTACCTTAAATCAAAATAAACCCACAATGACAGATGAAGCTCACAGCACAAACTGCACTTGTTCCAGCCACAGGGTAACAATTGTCTCTTTAGGCTGACCTGCCCAAAGCGGTCCAGGCAAAGAAGGGCACGTGGATTTATAGAGGAGGATCCTGGTTTCTGAATAACACTCTTGTTCACGGAGTGGAAATGTGGAGTGGTCTAGCACAGATGTCTGAGACAAGTGTGGGTATGGAAAATCTGTTCTACTCTCCCTGGACATAGGGGCAACACCTTGCCGAAAAGCGCTGTGTGGAACCCTGCACAGATCAGGGGCATGGAGTGGTAGTTCTCAGACAGTATCCATGGAAAAGGGGTTGGTAGAGGGGGGAGAAGAGGAAGGAGGAGGGGAAAATGAAAGGGTACACAGTGCTCTTTGGGAAGGGGAGAAATTAAGTGACAGAACTGACCTACAACGGAAATGAGCAATCAAATGTGTCATTACAGCCAGGATCAGTGAGAGATTTCTTTTTTTTTTCTCTGTAAATTACAGAACAATCAGTATTTCATTCCATTTTGAAATGGAAAGCCATTCCTTATTCATTAAAACTGTAAGTTCCATAAAATATGGATCAGCAGCAGGCCCCTCTGGTGAACAGTGGTTACAGTCCTCTCATTTTGAACTAAATTATTTGTGTTGGTTTTACGATGCTGAATGCAAAGTCCTGTGCTCCAGTGCTTGTTTCCAATAATTTTAAGCAGTTTTATTATAATACTTGCAGCTCTTTAATGTCTGAAAAAAGTGATGCATTCAGCGGTTATGAGAGGAAAAAGGGAAAGGAAACCAGAAAAGCACCACTTATAATGGAAAATAGTAATAAAAAAGTTGTAAAGGACTCTTGTATAGAGGAAGACGGAGAGGGAAGAAGAATTGTGTAATGGAACCTCCAAGTATAACCTCTTCAAATTTTTAAGTGCTTCGATCTGAATCATTTGACTTGAACATGAACTTACACTTATAATTAAAGGTCAGCTCTGGAACATGAAGGGCCTTGTCGCCTTGCACAGATACAGACAATTTTGCCTAAGGATCCTCCTTTCAAACCCAGTCTCAATGCAGCGCAGACTTATATTGAAACTCAACTGATTTTACATGACATATGTCATTAGCTATATCCATGAAAGAACATCAGAACATGAAGAAATGGTATGTTCTGTCACTATACAACAAAATCAAACCCAGTTGTGCCTTGATCTCAGGTTTGAACTTACAATGGTTTTCCCATAACTTCATTCAAAACCAAAACTAATAAAGTTCTTGGGCCATCCTAATTGAAAGCATCTATAAGGTCTGAATCTTAAATTAGAACCAGGGTAAAAAAATGTACATTTCTTTTTCTTTCTGAATAATTTCATTATACAGGAGTGTGCAAAATCTCTACTTCTCTCTTCTTTGCTCTTTGCCAGGTCCTGCTCTTGGGTGAAAACAACTCCATGCAGTGCTACAGGCTTGGGGAAGAGTGGCTAGAAAGCTGCCTGTCAGGAAAGGGCTTGGTGGTGTTGGTTGACGTCTGGCTGAATATGAGCCAGGAGTGTGCCCATGTGACCAAGACGGCCAATAGTATCCTATTTGTACCAGAAATAGTGTGGGCCAGTAGGAGCAGGGAAGTGATTGTGCCTCCGTGTTAGTTACTGGTGAGGGTGCACCTCAAATTCTATGTTCAGTTTTGGGCCCCACACTGCAAGACAGACATTGAGATGCTGTAGTGTGCTCAAAGAAGGGCAAAAATACTGGTGAAGGGGCTAGAGAACAAGTCTTACAAGGAGCGGCAGAGGCAACAGTGATGTTTAGTCTGAAGAACAGGAGGATGAGCAGAGACCTGAAAGGAAGTTGTAGCGAGGTGGGTGTCAGTCTCTTCTCCCAAGTAAGAAGTGATAGGGCATGCGGGAAAGTCTTTAAATTGCATGAGAGAAGGTTTAGTCTAGATATTAGGAAAAATTTGTTCACTGAAACAATTGTCAAGAATTGGAACAGGCTGCCCAGGGAAGTGGATGAGTCAGTGGAGTTATTTAAAAGATGTGGTGCTTAGGAACATGGTTTAGTGGTGAACTTGGCATTGTTAGATTAAGAGTAGGACTCCATGATCTTAAAGATCATTTCCAACCTAAATGATTCTATTATTCATTGTAAGCATTCTGGGAAAGAAACCTCACTTTTTCTCTCTACCTAAAATGTGTAGTTTTTCTTTCCTTTTTTATTTTCTGTAGAAGTTTAAAACGTTGAAAAAGACTCTTTCTCTTCTGATTAATGAAGGCATAAGTTTAAAATGCATCTAAAGATTAAGGGCACTGCCTTCTCTATGGAATCATACTAAATTGAATGTTATTTATAATTTATAGGAAAGCTGAGTAGGAGGAGACTGCTGCAATATATAGGCTTTCATCCACTAATTTAATGAATATATTTATTCTCTAAATCTTATATATAATTCTTGCCATGTTGAAAGAGCAGTCTGTACAGATTTTTCAGAATATTACTACCAAACTTCCTTAAACTTCTTTCAAATTATTTTATTTAAGATGTACTGAAAAGTACCTATTTCTTCTCGGTACCATGTTACTACACATTTTGTAAGTTCCTACCACACATACTCATAAATATTGCAGTGCAGAATACACATTATATAGAATTATTCACTGACCAGATGTAAATGCATTTATTCCTGAGGCCTGAGCACTATCCTGCTGAGCATCCGTTCTCTAGCTGAAAACTGGTGAAATGTCTTTGAACTTTAGAGGTGGTCACTGGTGTCTGATGCAGCTCCCACTGATGTCAATGTGGATATCTCTATTGATTCCAGGGAGAGAGTGTTTTGCTATTTGAAGCAAATGCTGCATCTCTTGCTGTAGGAGAGCACCTGTCAGTGCTATTGAGAGCTAAGGATGGGATGTCATCCAGAAGGACCTGAACAGACCGGAGAAGTGGGCCTCTGAGAACTTCATGAGGTTCAACAAGGTCCTGCAGCTGGGTCGGGGCAATCCCTGTTTTCAGTACACAATGGAGGATGACGTGCTTGAGAGCAGCCCTGCAGAGAAGAACTTGGGGGTACTGGTTGATGAGAAGCTCGACATGAGCTGCCAATGTGTGCTTGCAGCTCAGAAGGCCAACTGTGTCCTGGGCTGCATCAAAAGAAGCGAGGCCAGCAGGTTGAGGGAAGTGATTCTGCCCCTCTGTTCCTCTCTTTGAGACCTCATCTGGAATACTGTCTCCAGTTCTGGAATCCTCAGTGTAAAAAAGGATATGGAGCTGTTGGAATGGATCCAGAGGAGGGCTACAAAGATGATCAAGGGGCTGGAGCACCTTTCCTGCTAGGACAGGCTGGAGAGTTGGGCTTGTTCAGCCTGGAGAAGAGAAGGCTCAGAGGAGATCTTATAGCGATCTTCCAGCACCTGAAGGGGGCCTACGGAAAAGCTGGAGAGGAGCTATTCATAAAGGCTTGTGGAGACAGGACCAGGGGAAATGGGTATAAACTGGAAAGGGGCAGATTTAGGCTAGACATTAGGAAGAATTTCTTCACCACGAGAGTGGTGAGGCACTGGCACAGGTTATCAAGGGAAGCTGTGGATGCCTCATCCCTGGAGGTGTTCAAGGCCAGGCTGGATGGGGCCTTGGGCAGCCTGATCTAGTGGGAGGTATCCCTGCCCATGGCAGGGGGTTTGGAACTAGATGATCTTTAAGGTCCCTTCCAATCCTAACTGTACTATGTTACTATATTATGATTGTACAAACAATGACACTGGACTCAGACCCATTGCTGTTCTACCACCTTGATTTGACTTTGATGTATACTTTTTTTGTATTGTGACATGAGGATGTAATACAGCCTGAAGAGACAGATTCTCAGCTGGTGGAAGTCAGGATATGGTACTGTTTATATTAACAAGCCTGTCTCAAAAATTCAGGGCCAAAAGCTGCCTATTTCAGTAAGCACACTATAATTCAAAACCTCCAGCTGATCCCTGAATGTAATAAGGACAGAAAAAAATTCTCTAAGACTCTTCCTTTTGAATGTCACAGATATCTGAGAAGAAACCTATTTTACAACTCAGTCCAATCATTACTATGTCCTCTCCAACACAGTTAAAACTTTACCTTATAATATTTAAGCCATTGACTCTGTGATCATTAGAGCTTCATAGACATAAAGCTCTTGCTATTATAAACAAGTTTCTTACAATAGGCAAACCTGCTAGTCCATCAAAAAGACTAATTATGGTTTAAACTTTGCTCCATTCACAGGAATCTGTAAGTGCCCTCTTTCAGAATAACACTTTTTGCATAGTATTCCTAATTTTTACTGCTCAGACTTCTGTTGCTGTCTATTTGAAAAGCCTCTCATTTACACATTTAATCTCCTTATAAAGGTTTTAAAACTTGGCTGTGTATACATTCACAGCTGTGACAAATTTCACCTCTAAGTCTTAGAGCTTTTTTTCCCCACCAGCATTTCACAGAAATCTGTAGGGTTGTTCTGAATTTGAAGGAGTACAGAAGAAGCAGCTTATGAAATCCAGATATTTCCCCACATTTCTGCAACCCACCGAGGTGATTACAGTTGGGACCTATTCCAAGAGGAGGCACAGAGCCTGAAACTTCAGGGGTAGCTCCTTGCCAGCGTACTGAAATTTACTGGGGCTAAACTTATTTAGTACTTCTGAAAGTACGGAGGAGAATTTGTCCCATTTTCTCTACTTTTCCTGCAGGCAATAAAGAGCTGCTGCACATTAGCAGCATGTGCAATGACTAGTCACTGAATCTGAAATGCAGAAAGGACAGAGCCTGTGAATCCCTTCCTTACAGTGAGTGAAGAGGTATGTAATTAGTACATCACAATACTCCTTACTCTCATACAAGTTTATGTGAGGTAGCAAGCCCAGTAAAAGCAACCAGGATCATTTTTGCTAGCTCAGTCTTATGTTGCTGGGCCCTTCTCCTATCCTGCTAGGTTTGTTATCAGCTCACTGTGGGAGTTTGCCATCTGTATGGGAGTTTGACACCGGGCATCCCTGGATCTGATGTGCAGCCTAAGTGTGGGGTGCAGTTTAAGTGTGGGATATCAGTGAAGGACTTGAAAGTTGAGGCACAGGTCGTAAATGGAGGCTGCACTGCTGCAAACAACTCCGTGATGGACAGTTACTGTCTGTTGGAGGAGAACAGTCTTGAGAGCCAAGAAGAAATTGCTGCTTATCAAAGTTTATAAGGGAAAGCATGGAAACAGCCCAGCTGATCAGCTGGGTGCCATCTCTGCCACAGCCTGGGAAAATAACACCCTCTGTTGTCACACAATGCTTTCTTTGCCTGGGGTAGAGGTCAAAGGCGCTGAACCATGCGAAATGCAAACATCTTGCAAAAGCTCCAGGTCCTAAATTTGAGGAAAGGAGTGGGATTGCCACCTGCTGCCCTATATGTCACAGGAACCATATGCTGCAAGGCAATCAGGTGGAGATGTCTGTGAGTGTTCCCGAACTACATATAATGGATTAATATGAAATAATTATAGATGCAGAGGTAGACTGCGGCCATGAAGGAGCCACAGATCTCACAAATTTCTTCAAGCATATTCTTTTTAATCAGCATGGCGTACAGGAGTCATATTAAGAAAGTACTACTACTGTTTCTCTTAGTACTTAGTAATTAGTACTCAGTACTGGCTTCTCTCATTCAGGCAGGTCTTTATACAGTTCCTTGGATTTCTGACCTTCAGACAAACAGCATGGTTTTTTTGTTTTGTCTATTCCACACTCTCTTGACTATTTTCAGCCATATCTCCAATTCACTTACTCCCAGGCATTTTTTCCCAGCCTGGCCTTATCATACTGTGTGTCGAGCTCAGAACACCTGGTGTTTTAAAAAATGTTTATTGTAGTATGCTTGGTACCAGCTTCGTGCTTTATCTTAGTCCCAATTAAACTTCCACATACTTTGCATTGCTACAGTAGATTTAGGATTTTGCTACTAAATACTGTTGCTCAGGCATTTATATGAGACTAACTGGTAGGTGGATGACAATGTATTCAAATGGAATTTGCTATTTGTAATACTTATATAATTGTCCTGTCAAGATTGTAATGGCAGAAAATTGAGACTATGGTACAAGCAAACAGGAAAAAAGTGAATTTTATGACTGAAAATTGATTAGATAGAAAAACTGAGTAAAGAACATCTGTGATCAAAATATCTAAACAGGTCTTTTGACAGACAATTGAATCCAGTATGTGCAACTATTTTAGTTATGTTGACTATACCTAACACTCATCCAAGTTATAAACGTTTGCTAGAATGGACGTGGATATTCTACGGAGAAATTAACTGTAGGCCTGGGGACTCAAGGCATGCAAAACAGATCCAGGTTAAATGGTCTCAAATCTAGGTGGTGAAGGGTCAGGTCCCAGGATACATCCCTCCCATAGACTTGGCCCAATACTTCACACCTTTCATTGTTTGCTGCTTGAGTCGTGAAATCTGACTGGGATATTTTGAGGGGAGGGATCTAGTGACCTACTTACACCAGAACAGAGTATCTGCGCTCTTTGATTCAGAGCCTGCCCCTCCTAAATCTCCTAAGGGGGAGCTAGACTCACTCAGCTATGTACAGAATTATACACACAGTTTGTTTGGGCTAGTCAATTTTATCTGCTTATCTGAAAAGATGGGAACTCAGAGAAGCCAGGTCTGTATTATGGTTCAGAATTAAATCAGACATTGGATCCATTTCCTCATCAGCCTCCTATTTTGGTGAATAATTTTACCAGACTTTTGGTTTGTCTTAAAGCCAACATATACACAGCACTTACATCCTCCATTAAGTGAATTGTACCTGTCTTGGCAAAGCAAAGTAGTAGGACTGTTGATATCAGAATGTTAATAATAAATTGTCCGGAGTCTGAAACCTGGAACAGGCGTCTGCAATAGCAGATACCCTGATAGTGTGACTACTTTAAGAAGTGAAGATACTGGGAAACCAAAGCCATGATAGCAAAAATGCACAGCGGGATCTTTAGCAAAGAAGTATATGCTGAAATCAATGGGAGCAGCAGCGGAGCAGCACCTCTAGAAAAAAAAGAAATTGCCCCATATGCTTTGAGTTGGAAGCATGACATAAAAGAGTGGAATGTAAATCTTCCTAATGCTTAAAGAATAGAGAAAGAGTGGTGCTTACTAATTATCTTTTAAATTGGCTAATATGTCACCTGATGAGGATGTGCCTCTGCTGGGCCATCTGGGAGTTTAGTAGCTGCACAAGGCATTACGTTACATTATAAAACACGTAGGAATTCATTATCTGGGGCAATGCTCTTTCAGCCATCAAGCTATTCCACTTATTTGGAGCCAATGAGTTTACTTTCCTCTTGAAACCTACTCTGTATTCACTCCCTAAAATAAGTACTAATTAGCTAAAGATAACAGTCAAATAAACCTCTTTAATTGGGAAACAGAAATTGGCAGTTAAACATAAAAGCGTGTATGTAAATACGCTGATTAACTTTAGAGTTTGATAAATCATCTGTTTTATCTGCAGAATGCAGGTATTTCTTTCCAAATCGTGAGAACACTGCTGTCATCTTGAAGTCTTAATTATATAAATTAAAACAAAGTCCAAAATAATTAAATTGACACTTTTTTTGCCTATCTAGGAGATGCTGCTCTGTCTTTTGTCTTGCTAATACACTCCTTTAAGTACCTCTAGTTAAAAACTGAAAAACATTCTGCCTTTCATTCCTCTTCATGTTGGGAGTGAAAAGTAAAACATTTTCATAGAGCAAATGAGAAACATCGACATGACTTTATTGAAAGTCTCCATTCCTAGTTTCTTGCTTTGAACTTTATATTGTACCTTATGCATTTCAAATACTGATACACTAGTTCAAACAGAGCTTTGTGACCACGGTGAGCTGTGAGCTGCAGAATTAGTCAAACAAACAAGGTCAATAATTTTGTGTCAAAATCTTCATGACGATGTATACGTCCTTGTGCAATGTTGTAGTTCTGAGATCATTTTCAAATGGAAAAACATTCTACCAGAACATTTTCAGCCACTTCTACTCTCCAATTTTACAAGGTCACTCACTGTAAAGCAGAAAGATCATGGAGTAACTGTCCTCTCTAAATACTTGTGTTTTATTAGCATGAGTGTGTTTATTACTGAGATGCTCTTCTCCATTCTGTGACAGAATTAACATGAAATAGGACATTTGGTTACATCTACTTGGACTGAGCTTAATCTAATGTGGGCCATATTATTTGAGGTCCTTGAGAATGCATTAAATTTTAAGTAGTACAGAATTGGTACAGCTGATCAGGAGTTTTTGCTGTTTGCAGGACTGATGCTGTTCACAAAGCTAGTAGGGCTGGATTTTTATGAAACCAGCATGGGATCAGCAGAGAGCCTCTGGGTTTCCTGATGGAAGGAAAGGTTACCTCAAACTGTGTTTTTAAAATATGAATTTTGTTTAACTTTATTTTGAAAGGGGAAATCCAAAGCAGACACTGAGTCTAATGATGTAAATTCATCACAGAGTAAGTATTTCTTTTTAAATCACATCTGTGAGCTTAGGGCCAGGTGACTATCAAGGCTACTTTAACTTGAGTGAATGTCTGGTGACCTCATGTCTGTCTTGCAATAAAATGGAAGACTGTAGAGATATCTTAGTACCTCTATATACTCCTTTTAGGATAAACTTTGTCCTGTTCAAGAACTTTTTTTGATGACTCCCATGACATAAAGCCCTGGACCCAAAAGGAATCTAAGACATCGAGTTGATTTTCACCATCACCTCCTCAGACTCCAAGGTAGTCCATCCTGAAATGAAATCAGGTAAAGGTGTCAGGAGGCCTGCTAGGTGGACAAGGAGATCTGAACAAAACTTACACATAAACCCACAATGTACAAAAGGTGAAAACAGGGACAGGAAATCCAGAAGGGATATAGAGACACCATCTAAAAGGGGTGGGGCCTGTCCTTGGTTACACCAGCTCTGAGCTGGCCATGAGCCCTTGCAGCCAAACCCCCAGGAGGCGAGATCCTCACAGGGTCCCTACACAGGAATGAGATTTGGAAAGCTAAAACCCATTTGGGTTTGATTTTGAACCTGGCTATGAAAGGCAACAGGAAAAGCTGCTACAGGTATATCAAATATCACATCATATTCAGCTAGAGGTTATTGATTTTGCATATGCCTAATACAAGGGAATGGTAATATTAACATGAAAAAAGGAAAGAAGAAACACTTTCTTGCCCTTTTTAGTCTCTCCTTGTATTCCTTTTCTGTGCCTTCTTCCCTCTTCATGCTTAGCAGCCAAGGAACACATCTGATTTGTGGAATCCTATGTTCATACTTGTTTTGTCTTGTGCAAGGAAGACAGCAGAAGTTAAATGAATCTTCCTCCTTTCTGTAATACGTTACCCGCTGCTAACCATCAGACACTATCGCGTGGCAGGATCAGAGGAGCTAAGAGCCTGTGCAAATATAAGCAGGTAGAAAGGACTAATGAACATTAATAATGGGTTGCATGGCCCTTCAAAACCTCTTCATGTCACTGTAGACTTGGACAAAGGGCCAAATATGTGGATGTTAACTTTAATTTAAAAAAATGTGTAGATTAAGATGAAATATTCTTCCTTCACTTAGCAATGTGCTTACTTAAAGCCTGTGGTGTGCTTCTTAAATCCATATATAAGTTTTTATTTCCAAATTCCTTAAACCTATTTTTATTTGCTTATTTCCAAAAAATAGCAACCTCTCTGCTTGTTTAAACAAAGAGCAAGTATGGCAGCAGGAAGAGAGCATAGAAACAACAGCTGGTGCATAAAATTATGAACTTGTTGAAAATAATCATAATAGTAAAAGGTACCTGCACCAGCTCCCAGAGAAGCTGCTACTTGCTACTTGGGCTACTTGCTCATAATAATCCCTAGAAAAATCTCTGTTAGAAACTGTGAAACACTGAGTACGAATTGCTTTGAGGTATCTTTGCCAGAATATCAGTCGTTTAGGAGGTTAAAATTACTTACAAACTTACATACTCTGCAGTGTATATTCTGTGGTGAGGAATCACTACTAGAATGAATGAGGCTGTATTTTCAGCTGGATAAACTGTTTTCCACAGGCTTGCACCATAACCTGGGGTCTGAACTCCTGTTTCTAACTATGGCTCTTTATTTTTTTCATTCCAGTGAGGGAAATGTGTTCCCAACATCAACATCAGAACTGGAGTCGACTGAAAAGATCCAAAATCTAGGATCAACCAAAGAAATAAAAGAAAAAAAAAAAGAAAAAATAAAAAAGAGGAATACGTTAAAACCAGATCTTCTGGCTTTGATCCCGTTAGAGAAATGACAAAAGCAAAAGGGAGATAATGTTTTAACTAGCAATGTTTTTCAGCTCATTATACTCTGGACATCAATGACTAAATAGGGTACAATAGATATCAATTTTTCACAGCCATTACGTATTGTCCCTTTTTGCTTTCCGGAGAAGGTATGAAGAAACCCGTAATTGCAGCAGCAGGGTTCCTGCAGTCTGTAGCCCCAATCAAGAGAGAGGCCAGCAAGATGTTGCTAGTATTAATGTGAATGCAAAATTCCTACTGACAGAATTAATTGGCCTATCAACTGATGTATCAGCTCCATCTGCTGCCTGTTTCTATTTCAAATTGTAGCACTTACTGCACCAAGAAATCTCCAGCTCTTCTTCAGGCAAAGACACCTGCAACAAGGAGAAAGTCTCTCAGGTATTGGACAAGACTGCATACACTACTAGAACCCTTGCAAATATGTTGCCAGCTCACACAGCTGAAAACTCTTTCAAAGATAAAAGCAAGCAGACTCTGAATCCAAATTAATACTGCTAGCAAAAGCTCCACATGCAACTGTGCCAAAACACTTCATCAGCATGGTGTAGTAGCACAAGGCGAAGGGGTGCACATAATTTTCATCATTCTGTAATGGCAAAAATGCTCACTGAAGTAGAAGATTTTTAGGCTCTTCTCAATCTGTGGATGTTACAGTCACCATCCCTCGTGGGTGTCCCCAGGCGCCAGGGCAAGCTGCAAGGTCACAGAGAGGAGCATCTCATCTGCTGGAGATGACCAGGAAGACCAGCTGCGCAGCTAGGAACACCTCCCTTCCCTGACTGAAAAACCTCATGGAGAGCTGTCTTTAATAAGTCTCAGCTTTTACTTGTGTCCAGGACCCCTTAATATCAGGCTTCGTGTATGGGCATAGTACAGAGCCAATTAGTGATCTCCTCAGAACCATGGGCACAGCATGAGCATTTACACTTACATTTTTAGAACAGACAGCAAGAGATGATCACAAAGTACCAAGCTGGCAGTGTGGACCAACATGCACCAAACTGGCAGTAAGATATTTTGAATTTTTTTTTTTATGTAGGTGTTGCAAAGGTTGTTTTTAAAATTAGCTTCCTCACTCACATCCACCAGTTAAGTGTATTTTCCCTCATGTCTGAATTGATTTTTGGTCTTGGAAAGGTGAAGGCGTCTATTAAGAGGTGTGCTGGCTGCAGGGCAGCGTGTTTGGGGGAGCTGCAGGCACAGCATGGCAATTCATTTCTTTGCTACTCTGTTGTTTTCTCAGGAAAGTAAAGCCTAATTGAAGACAGTTAGTTTTTAATGAATAAAGCTCTCTGTAATTTCCATCTGTGGCCATGTAATCAGCGTTCATCTGCATGGAAAGGATTTTTTTGGAGCCCATATTTCATTTTGATGTGCATCTGTGCCTGTATTTTGCCCTTTTTCTGATAGGGTTGACAGTTCTCATCTTTATTAGTTCTGCCTTTCACTTCTGTCTTCCCATGAGTGTTAGAAAACAGAAACCAAACATCAGAAAGTCCTCAATACATTGCATTATGTAATAGTTTATTAGAGTGCTCCTCTGACCTTGATAATTTAAATTAATTACATTCTGTTTGGTTTGCTTACTATTTTCCAAATTACTTTGTTGTAATACATCAGATCTTTTCTATCCTGTTATTTTTGGTCACTCTCTCTCTCCACAGCACCACTGTGCACTGCAACACACTTTTTAATTAGTTTCACCACAGTCATCAGCTTTGTGATTATCTCTGCATCTTGAACACCTGGTCTGACTTTAGAAATGACTTGCCATCTGGTCAAATTCTGGGTAATTATAACAATTTAATGGCAGGATAAAGTAGTGTTGGTTAAGAGACTTGATTGTTCACTCCATTCCTTCCCTTCATGCAGTTTGGTTGCATTACTTCAAATTAAATTAAAATCCCATCATCAAGTTATCGCTCTTGGGTGTATTGTTTTTCTTTCATTCACAATACCCATAAACATCTCCTGGAGTTATCTTAGTTTTAGACTCTCCAGACATTATGTCTCTAAGAACTGTGTGA
The DNA here is from genome assembly GCF_017976375.1 of Cuculus canorus. Classification (NCBI taxonomy): domain Eukaryota; kingdom Metazoa; phylum Chordata; class Aves; order Cuculiformes; family Cuculidae; genus Cuculus; species Cuculus canorus. The sequence goes on from NC_071401.1 coordinate 64,504,450, forward strand.
ATTACTACTTTAGATTCACTGATATGATACTTATTCTATAACTTGCATTGCATATCAATAAATGAAGCAGTAAATGGATCCTGTCTGGCAAGTAAATGCTGAGACAACTGCAGGGGAGCCATTTGTCAGGAACCCACACAAATGGAATCTCACTAATGTGCTACATAATGTTTTTTTTTCTATACTGTTTAATACTACTATATGCATACTCTTGGCAGTTGATACACTGCACCATATTATAAAGAAGCTGATTCTCATGAAAAAAAGTCAGTGAATCGGATAATGAACTTTGTGTGGACTGGTCATTTTATGATTGGCTCATTTTATGAAGTTTGGGTGAATAAGGGTTTTTTTTGCCTATTTGATATTGGCTGAGAAAAGTATTCATGAAGGAACTTCCCAATTTTTTTTAGGATATTGTTAGTAGCTGATCTGGAAAAGTAAATAGATGTGGCTCATATAATCTGCTTTTTCATTCTGCAAAAGAAAAAATGCTATCTAGATTTTGTTATACTTGGTTTCTTTCTGCATTTGTATTCTGCTGGAGTGTATTTTTGCAATTATTCAGATTGCATGATGATAATTAGAGTAACAAAAGCAATAATGAAGTATCTTTCCATTGGGAAATGAATGAGAAGAACAATCCTTTTGTAACTCCTTTTTCAGTAGCTACTGGTGAGAAAAAAAAAGTCCTATTAAATTTTCTAGGGATTCTTTCTTGTATAAATAGCAAAAATTATTAGATTGACTTTTCATCCAGGTGCCTGGGAAACCAAATACTTTCGTCATGTAATACTTCCTCCTAGCAAACACCAAGTTTAGTCTGTAAAAGCACCAAGTCTATAAAACAAAGAAAACATTCAACAGCTGATGAGAGAAGACGGCATCTCCATGAGCCTATTGCACTTTTCCCTGCTTACCGAAAGGTAACAAACTATCCAGTCTCCAGAACTTCAGAGTTTCTGTTTGTATAAATAAAAGTGCTTGAAAGCCTCAAAGAACTAATAGAAAGGAAAAAAAATAGGTTTTCTTAGTATAAATTTACATTATTCTTGCAACCTTGACTTTTCAGGAGAGAAAAATTATTTCTGCATGAAGTTGTATAATCAACCAAACTCTGAACCGTTCTTACTTAATCTGGATATTCAGAGAAACAGGGGGCTTAGCTAAAGTGCATTCATCAGGATCTTACCACTGCTATATGCTTTAATGGGTAAATTTAAGTCTTAACTCTGCAATCAGTTCCATTTGGGTAAGCCCTTGCACAGAGCCGCACTGGTATCTGATTGCAGAACCAGGGTCGTGGTAATGCAGCTACACTGTGGCCTCGGGTTCCTTGTGGTCCTGAATGACAGACACCTAAAGCTCTGTCTGATAATTGACTTGCATTATCTAGGAAGTGTGAGGAACAAAACCTCAAGGTTAAAACAAGATAATAGTTGCTGCATTGCATAAAGATGTGGTAACAAGATTCTTATTTTTTTTTAATTATAGGTTTCTTTCATAAATCAAACATTCTGTGCTGTAAAATGATAAAAGAGGGGATCCAGTCTGTCTCGCTACAATAAGACATTTTAGATGTTGCATGAAGCAGCAGTGAGTGCTTCCTGCGGTCATTGTATGTTTACAGGGGGCATGAGGGATATGCTGTGCAAAGGAGCAATCCTCCCTTCCACGCACACTCTCCTCTTACTCCACGGTCTCCCAAGGCCACTTCTTTCTCCTTCTAGCTGGTGTAGTTCTGCTGGTTAGAAAGCAAACCAAAGCAGCCAGTCAGCTCTGGATTAAAATTCACCAAGCTAAGAAGCCTGGTTATTTTCACCCAGATTGGACTCCTACCCTGGTGCTTGTTCTTGCAGAAGGGAGGGCAGGGGGTGAGAGCAGGGAGCAGGCATGCAGGAGAGCACTCCCTTGCCTGCTCACCTGGCTGGTACTGGCTGAAGGGTCTTATGGACATAGCAGGTGCCCTGGATGGTCTCAGCAGACACAGCTACTCTGGAGCATTCAAAAGGCACTTGTTTCTTCCTCTTGGTTAAGCATGCCTCAGCTCTGTGACACTGCTTTTAGCAGGGACCTCTGTTGAAGTTCCATGTACGTGCCTCTCTCAAGCAAATTGTTTCCTTCAACTCACCAGTACAGTTTTGGTAGACATACGTCATGAAAATTGAGACTTCTAGAAATAAAAGCAAAAGCCCCACTGATTGCAACAGGAGCAGTATGTCTCTTGGGAAGAGTATAAAAAATACTATACAAAGGTTGCTTTAACCCAATATGAAATAATTTCAGGATATGAAACAGGTGATCAGAGGTGGTCCTAGTGCTGAAAAAAGTAACTGTTGGGATGAAACTTCAAGAAACTTGGAGAAAACCTTTTATATATCTTGGCTTAGCCTTTGGATATGATATTGGGATAGTGGTGGCAGGAAAGGGAGATATGTACTCTGCCCTTGTTTGCAGCAAGCCAGTCCCCAGGGAAACTTTTCGTTGAAGTACTGAAGAAGGCAAAATGTTCATGTAATCCTTTGCATAAGATACTTCTCTTTAAGTGTTATGACTTCAAAGAGTGGAATCTAATTAATTTTCTTCTCTCTCCTCTACTGCTCTTCTTTTATACATTTATTTTCTGTGTTGCTAGGGTGATGGCCAATTTGGCTGGGCTGCAAACAGGGACTGCACCCAAAACCTCAAGGTGAGAGACTGAGCCAACTGAATTCAAAGAATAAAATCATTACTTCAAAGGTAGTAGTAGGTTCAAATTCCAGGTAAAGTCTAGCCTCTCAATAAAAATGAATACAAAGGAAGACCTCCTTTGCGATCAGGTGTTATCCTCAAACAAAACTTTTTTCTTGTGCAGGAACTTGACTGTCACCATCACATATTGTATTAGTGCTCCATCTAACTTGATATTTTCTCAGAAAATGCCAAATATTTCCAATAAATTGACGAGAAATTCTTAACATTTTGTGACAACCTATTCATTCCCCTTGATTAGTACATTATGCCTCAAAACAGAAGGATTTATAGCTCTCTAGTGAAATTTCCAACTGCTATAGCAGCACTGCCAGACAATGCTGCAGAGCCTTTTCTATGTTATTTTTAGTATTTTAGCAAGATTTTTATCTTTCAGAAATTGCAAATTATATGATGCAATGACGTGCTACAGATGAAGTTTTCTGTCTCTATATCTTTAGGCAGCTCCAGGCAGAAGACCTTTCTGGGAACTAGGAGATGTCAGCTAGCTTCAGACTCTTACGACAGGTTTTCCTTCCTGTGGTTTGTTTTACAGAATTCATGTATGAACATAAACAGAACAAGATGGACTATTCCTTGTACTCAATGCCACTGATTTATCCTTCTTGCTAAATCAATGTATTGTCCCCAAATTCTGCCATTTTGTATCTAAGTGAAGATCATGTCAGAAGTGCAAGAAGATGGTGTCTGAATAAGGGTCAGTATAAGTGTGTATATCAGTGTTCTTTTATGATGATCTAAGTCCAGTTGCTCAAGAATTTTCCTCATTGCTTTCAATCAACAATTAGAATGATAGCATTAATGTGAAAGTGATGCTGGTGAAGTCTCAAAGGCCACATCAGCCACCTTATCCCGGCTAGAATCATTACAATCTTTCCCCTGCCCACTGTGGGGGTGCGAATGCCTACCCACACCACATACTATGTCTGAGCAAGGTCTTTGTTTCCCCGTTGTTTGTTCCCCTGGCCAGATGCAGTCCATCGTCGCTGTGAGAAGCCACCAGGCATTGTTCAGTGGACTGCTGTGTAACAGGCGCTTGCTGTTGGAGTTGTCCCACCTACGGCTGGCCAGACCCTCACTAACTCTGGCAAATGCATTTCCGCAGAACAATGCTGTCTTTGTTGGATGTCAGGAGCATTTGGACAGCTGCACCTCTATAGGAATATAGTCTCCAAATAAAGCTTGCCTGTATTTAGACTCAAACAGAATCCCTCCTTCACACCCAATTCCAAGGGCTAAAGATTGAACACAGTATTTACATTTTATATACAGGCACAAGTCTGGGAACGGTACAAAAACATCATTATATTTATATTCTGTATATGCAGAACCATGGGCTCATTATGTCGAAGCAATGCCAAACTAGAGACTAACAGCTACCCCTGATTATGAAGCAATAATAATTTTTTGCTAAAAATTATTTATGTTATATATGGTATTTCCATCATGTCTACAATAGCACCAGTGATCAACTATAAATCTTGCAAAGCTTACCTGCCTCAGTCATCAAGTGGATTATTGTGAAAAGGTCCCTAGAGATTGTCAAGTGACATAAGTTATTCCACATTAAGTGGAAAATTGATTTAGTGGCTAAAGAAACTAATGTGATGTTTTCTGTACAGGAACCTTGACTTTTTAGCTTGCAACACTTTAAAAAAGTCTAGTGCACTTCATGATGATACTATGGTATTCTCTAATGATTATTTTGTAAGAAAAGCTATTACCATCCTTTTCAACAGTTTTAATGCACTTACTTATACTTTACTAATAAACTGTAGAACAGATAACAATAATTCCTAAACGTTAATCCGTCTTCAGTTTGCTTGAAGCATTTGAAAAGGTCATGAAAAATTTTCTTGCTTCTGTGATCTGCTGCCATACTTAACATTTATTTTCAGTGGATTGATGCTTTCTGTCCAACACAACAGCACAGCTCTGCGTTGTGTGAAGTACCAAGTCAGTGACCTTGGGAAGCAATACTGTCAGTGACACCCTATCACTGTGTCTCATACTAGATCTCTCACTAAGCCTCTGTGACATATGGACTGTATTCAAAACTTCAGAGCCGAATAATTTTTTTTAGATGTTTTTGTTTCTACTTTCAAGAATACATATAAGTTTCTTATAGGAAAGGTCAGAACAAAACAAAAAAAACCACGTTAATGGAGGGCGGGGCATAATGTTGAGTGTTTTAGTGGTCATCTAGTGACAATCAGGGTGTAAAGAGGATATTTGAGCATCTGGCTTTTTGGCAATGACAAAGACTGCAGTTTTTCCATAGAGGCAGTCTGTTAATGTACCTGGTAAGAATGAAAATTTTGTTAATATGCTCAGTAACTATCCTGTATCCTGACTGCTGTATCCTTGATGCTTCATAATAAAAATCTTGTCTATAGAACAGGTGTTACAAGCAAAACTAGTAGTATATACAATTTTTCTCCAGAAAGCATGAGGTATTTATTGTATCTCAGTGAAAGAACAATAATGAACTGTTACATATGAATATGATTTAATATTTGCAGAGCTAGTATACATGTGCATAGTAGAAAGGAGTATCCCATGGTGAAATATGAACTAATAATTTCCCTAGAAAGTGAAGGAGTATATTTTTCACAGGAAAGTCTCTCTTAGGAACCAATTAGATACCTGAAATTTCACCTGCTGAAAGATTTGCATCCTTAACTCAATAGCATGGCTTCTCCTACCTGCTCCCAAGCCATAGTTCAATCAGCTCTGGTGCAGCGTGAAATACACCTTGTTGATGGGGTCAGACTCAGTTCTAAGCAGTTTAAAAAGTGCTTTGACCTCACTCTGTGTCTAGGTTAAAGTATGTTAATAAATTCTGATCATACCCTTGTTACATCTCAAATAAGGAAAATCTCTTTTCCTTAGAAGTATTTGTGGTTTTAGGCATGTCCTAATGAAATAAAACACAATTACCTGATCTACACTGTTGCCCTCCACCAACCTGTCTCAGATGCTGAGAAGAAGGGTGACTCCCCATCTCACCTTTCACATGTATCTCCTGCGTAGCAAGAAATGACTCCTTATTTCACTTTGTGCAAGAACCACTCTCCATTTTACCTTTTTTTTTTAATTAGTATTTATTTGAAAAACACTTTGATAGGAGGAAGAATATCACGTCAAAGATAAAATAAACAAGCAAAATGGAAAAAATGGAAAGTATTATAACCCCCCCTTTTTGGCAAATCCACCAAAGTGTCATTCTCTGTGATGTGCTCAGTACTAAATCTAGTATTTAGATGATGTGTTTCTCTGGACGCAGATCGCCCTTTCTTACAGAATCTGAACAGCCCTGTCTTTGTCCTGTGCAGTTATGGTTATTTGTTATTATACATGTTTATGTGTCCAACTGAAAGTGGAGAAAATGTAGCTCAGCAAAGCACAAGATAGGAAGATTAAAGAGGAGGCACACAAGGGATAAGATGTTGGACGACACTTGAATCAATGTTGTATACATTTTACTACTCAAAGCCTGTGTCAACCATGAAATATGCCTTCTTGATTATCCAGCACAGGATAAGCAGCTGTTTCTGTTGATAACTGGCATCCTGAGTGACACGGCAGTTACCATAAAACTGCTTTTCATACAGAACTGTGACTACTTGTTGCACACTTTTCCACTGCATCTGAGATTGTTGGTGTGGCAGCAGAGGTATCACGGCAGCTTGAACCCAAGTGGTTTTGCATAAGGTTGCACTCATGATGTTCCCATGCAGACCTGACAAGAGCCTCTATCCGTTCTGCTCACCATAGCGTGGCCATCTCAGCAATGCAGGGGACTGGTCCAGTCATGCATCTACTGATAAACCAGACATCTTGCCTCCAAATGCATTTTGTAAAGTAGCAACGGCCTAACACCAGCTTTGGCAATGAAGTGATACAGATGCTAAAGGGTAAAATAGTAAGAAGGCAGCTACTGGCTTATTGTTAGTTTCTTAAATGCTGTTATCACTTTTTCTCCGTTTGCTCATCAGCCGTTTTGTGTGGGAAGCATTTCACTTCCCAGGAGCACGGCTTTTACAAGCTAAGTAGCAGAGGGCCTTTATTTTCTAGCACATTACCTGGACTTGCATATCTATTTTGGAGGCCTTTTTTGCTCTTAATGTTCTCAGCTGGTGAAGGACAAAAATACTTATGGGAATTACACAGTCTAGATTCGCTCCTCGACATCACAACTCGGAGCTTGTGCTGGTCGTAAGCCATTAGAGAAACAGGTGTGTTGTCGTGAACCTCTAGCATGATTAAGGCAGAAGCATAGTGATACTGTCCTCACTATACCACCAAGAAGTTTCTACTTCCTGCTACTGTCGCTGATAACTGTGTCCCCCTATAAGGTGTTTTCAGGCTTTGTATAATCCTTTCCTAGCCTTGCTTGAATGGCTTGAAGACTGGTTGAGGCAAAACCATTATAATACTTTTTTTTTAAGAAAGGGGCAAGGACAGATTCATGGGGGAATCCTTTCATCTTCAAATGTCATCCTTTCAGTTTATTGACTAGCACTGCTATAGTGATGTCTGTCCGAAAGCATTATTTCTATAGGGACCAATCAAAATAGCATCTTTACAATTCTGGCCAGTAAGGCAATATGCCATATGGCAATGTATGCCGCTGTCAAGCAAAGAAAAATGGCCATTATACTTGTCAGCTACAAAACTGGAAGAAAACGAGGCCTCTTTTCTGCAAAGGCAATAAGGGCACAACAGGGAAAACAGTACTGGAGTTACAGCTCTTTGAAATGTTTGTTGCTCTAGGAATTTGTAAATGAGCTCAGAAGTGAAGTCAACTGATATAGCTAACTGGATGGAAACTTTCCTGGTGTAACAATCACCTCAGCCTTCTTCAGTATCTTAGATAATCTTGTTCTCCTGCATGAGCCATGATGCTCAAACAGAGAGTTGTGCTGTGATCTTATGGAGCATTTCTGACAGAAACGTTTGAAGGCTCCTCTCCTTTGGATGGCTTAGCATTAATTGGGTGGAACAAAACCAGCAAATGGTAGACAGATTGTAGATTAACCTGATCCTGACCACATCACAACTGGTTTGATATTTGCTGCTTTTCAGTGTCAGTATTTCCACTAATAAATGCAAATAGACTTGCTTCTTGCCAGTAAATTGACATTACAAGGCTTTGCCTCTGATACAAAAGTCTTTGCAGAAAGCATAGGAGATTCAATAACATGGATTCTGTCACTGGTCATATGGAAGATTTAACACCTCCTTTACCCTCATCCAGCAAACTGAAGTTGAGTAACAAAAACTTAAAAAAGATTTGGACAGCCATCTGGACATGTGGGAAAGTCCTGCTTTTACCAAAAACCCAACAGCCATCCATGTATATTCAGGACTTTAGCAGTTAGTCATACAACTCTAAAGTTTCTGACAAAAATGGATGCATCTTCCCAGGCATAGCTTCTCCTCTGATTGTACCTGTTTCTTACCATACACATATGCATGGATTAAAGTTGGAATTCAGAAGTAATAAGGCATACTCCCTATTCTGCCCAATTTTTCTTCACCAAAAAATGCTTGTGTATCCACATTTGATGTGGCAGCATGGTCTATCAGTGTAATTGATCCCTTTCAAGCACTGACAGGGATGTCACAGGAAGGTCTGTGGCACAGTGCATAGTCATGGACAGTTCGTCTAGCTAAATAAGTGTCGTTGAATTCTCTGTGGCAAACATACAAGCTGTGACTCCAAGCAGAAATCCAGTTGCAGTCAGAGTGGTATCTTCCAAGACCTCAGTTCTGAAGGCTTATCCCTTAAGATGGCCCCAAACATGTTACTGATGGCCAGTATTTAAAGGGGGTCTACAGGAAAAATGAGGAGAAACTCTATCAGGGAGTGCAGTCATAAGACAAGCAGTAACCGTTTTAAACTGAAAGAGGGTATATGCATTAGATAGTAGGAAGAAATTCTTCACTGTGAAGGTAGTGAGACACTGGAGTAGATTGCCCAGAAAAGTTGTGGGTGCCCCATCCCAAAGCTTAAGGCCAGGTTTTATGAGGATTTGAGCAACCTAGTAGAAGGTGTCCCTGCCTATGGTAGGGGGATTGGAACTAGATGATCTTTAAGATCTCTTCCAATCCAAACCATTCAATGATTCTGTGATTCCTCCATTTCCTGCAAAGTCTCTGAAGCAATGTGAAGTAACCAGGAGTGGCCAACCAGCTCCACCGATTGGCCCCAGCCTTTTTTTCTGGAGGAGTGGACATGAGGAGGTCCAGCAGACAAGTACAGAAACTCATTGGAAAGCCCCAGATAGCCCAAAAATCACCATCCACTTGTCAGTACAAGTGTCTCTTGTGCAGTCAATTCTACTTTGTAAATTAGATGTAGAAAGAAAGTGCAAGTAATGGAAATGAATGAAGAGGTTTAATGCAGTGGTATTTCACTCCCACTTTGGAGCCATGCAGATGAATACATAGAGCTCAGTGAAAACCAGTGAATAATAAAGGAGGGTGACACTTTGACTTCAGTGTCAAGTGGAGTTGCTAATTTATTTTTCTCCATGTCAGTCTACCTCCTGGATATTATATGAACAGATTAAAAGTTTAGATTTCCAAGAAGGGAATCCACACTGTGTAAATGCAGCACTTTGTTTTTCTGAACTTCATTTTTGCTGGTGAGATTGCCAGAGGCTGTAGCTGGCCCAGGCAAGTTATTGCAGAAGGAAAGAATATTCATAGTAAGGGCTGGGAAGCTACCCTGTTTCCTGCAAACCAGCTGATGCCAAAAAGGAATTGGAAAGATTTCTATTTCCCTTGCCCTGTTAAGAAGTCCATAGTAGATTATTTTGATATGATTGATGCTTTGTGCCTGAAAAAATGACAATTTTCCAAGGTGCATACAGACACATATTGCCACGGTATGTTATTTTTTCAAGTAATGCTCTCTTTCTAAGAGGTCATTCTGTGTGGTTTTAATAGATTTACCTGAAACTATAAAAAGGCAACTGAGTTGATATTAAATAAAGCAAATTTTGTGTTTTATGAAGTTTTATTAGTTTCTTTGAAATGCAGATTTGTATTAGCTGAGTGTGAAATAAAAGGCCACAGTGGCTGTATATTAGAGATAAGCAGGAGAATTCATGTATTCATGCTTCACCTCTCTTTTTGGTGGTGGCTTTTGTATTTACATTACTATGAACAATGTCTCAGGGTGAGATTGTCACCTGCATTTTTAGCCACAATAAGAGAAGCATTTTGAAGGATTACTTTACTCTTGTTAATTTCTTTTTAGCTTTGCTTTGCAGGCAAACAGCCTGGAAAATATCTTTTTTTTTTTTTTTTTTCAAACAAGATGCTTTCAAGGGAGAAAATGTGAGCTTTTACAGGACATTGCACTGTTTACAACATTTTCGACTTCTGATTTTGAAAATATCTGTACCTGAGTTGCTGTTAACTCTTCAGGTCAGCCCATTTCCTACAAGTACTCTACACAAGATAACTTTCTAATAATGTTTTTTGGTAACAGCATTAAACAAACATGCATATATATGTTGATAAGATCTGAGCACACAGCAACCTTTGATGCCTGCAGCTGCCTGAAATTAATGTACATTTTGTGTACCCAGTCAGAATGCACATTGACAACAGTGACATTCTATATGTTCTTAGTTTAAAAGTAACTGTACACACAGTACTGAAAAGGCCAGTAAAGAGTGAAAGCCGTGGTTTTAACTTCATTTGGAAAGGACATCCAAGCAATCTGTTTCCCAGCCGACACCATTAGTTTTGTTCTCGTACATTAACAGAACAGAGTAGCATAGGAATGCATAAGTCCAAAAATCTATTTTATCTTGAATTTTAAATGAATACCCCTCAAATCTTGACTTTCAAGTTTCATTGAAAAGACTTTAAAAGTGGAGGTGCCAATTCTTTAATTTTCTTATATCCAAAAGTCATAATATTTTAATGTCTGTTTCCCCTGACATATTTTTTTCCTGGAGAAAAATCCTGGAAAAAAATTTCTTAAATAAAGTATTATAAAATTTTACTGATCCGTTTAGCAGCTTATTTTAATAGTCATATTAGCATGCTTCTAAATGGAAGTCCATGAAAGCAGGAGCTGTAAACTTTATGCCTTCCATTCAGTTGCTCTTCCTTTTACTTCCATTAAAACTGCATTTACAGAAAGGATCAAGCAGTACCACACAAAACTTTTTAACTATGTTCAGTGGGATATCCTCCTGAAAACAGACATGGTCCTAATTTTTAAAAAAGCTCCAGAAATCCATCTTACATCTATGATACCATTTTTTTAACCTCTATACCTAAGGTATCCAAATCAGATCCACTTACTGGGCCAAGAATAAGTTGTTAGTTAATTTCCTGGAACGGAGAGACTCTCTATAAAGCACAGCATGCATCTAAATGACAACTGAAGCAAGCCAAAAGAGCATTGCTCCTGGGCTTATGTAAGGTATGGCTTTCTGGCAACAGAAACAGTCAAGCCTCCAGCCTTCTCCACCCTCTCTTCCCATGTCTAATTAATGACCTCCTATTCCAAAACACTGCTTGGACCATGAGGTGCTGGTTTGGTCATGTGGCTTGGTGACAATCCCACTTACCCTGTGCAAGAATTTTGCCTCACATTTGCCTAAGGAATATCAGAGACGTAGCAACAACCTTTATAGCAAAAAGTCTTATGTCAGTAAAACCTTTGTTTTAGGAACTTATTTCTCTGTGGACTGTAATTTCTTAGCTATGATTTCTTTTATGTTTCACCATAGCTTTACAGTAAAGCAAAGGATATTTTAAAAAACATAAACACCCCACTGCCCCCCCAACCAACAAAACAACAGACACAACAACTATGCCTCTTTTGCAACCAGAAATGAGAAAGCTGCACATCAGCTGAGAGTTTGCTGACACTTCTCAGCTACAACTGAGCACTGAAATAAGGCATAACTTGTGTAAATACTGAGGTGAACCTACACAGTATGAAAGTGCAGCTTTTCTTTTATGAAATCATTTGACATGTACCCATAAAAGAATCAATATTGGCATTGGACTTATAAGACAATTTTCTGAGGTTAGGCTCAAAAGCATGACAAACTATTATTGAATCCCAGTGAGCCCAAATGTGCTTTCTAAATTGTCTGGGAACAGGGACAAAGAGGTTTGACTACACTCAAGAAAAGCCGTTGTGGCAGGGAAGATGTGAAGCAATGTAGGGCAAACTTACTATGAGGCTGTCCAGGGAGAAGAAAAATTCATTAAGGGTTTGAGATTGGATAAGTGAGAGAGGCAAAGCATGTGTAAATATAAGAGATGTATGTTTTAAGGAATGTGTTTTTGAGAGTGGAATGAGCCGGAACATCAGCAATCTTTTCAAAATATCATTTCAAGACCTATAAACAAAAAAAACTTGTTTCAAGTCTTTTTTTCAATTCTGAGGAGAAGATCAGATGTCTCACATCTGCACACTTATTTCATATAGCTGGAACTGTAAAATTTAATGAAAATACATTACTGAAAATGCATCTCCTGGCAAACGATCAAATTAAGAATATATTGCATTTATTTCACATGTAGCATACTTGGACTAAACTATTTAACAGTAGCTTGTTGTGAGATAAGCATATTTTAGGAGCCTGAAGTTTTATTTATAATGACTTGCATTCAGAATGCTTCTCCTCTAATGAAAATAGGAAATATGACAAGCGTGAATGAATACATTGCTACTAGTCTGGGAATAAAAAGTCGTTTTACTTTTGTTGGAATGTATGTCTAATAAGTTCAAATAATGACTTCTTTTTTTTTCCAGTATTACATCTGCTTCTTGAAGTACTCCCCTTTCGCATTTCACCATTTATTCATGGAATGCTGACAATATCCTTCCATCTGATATCTGTGAAACAACTCTCCCCCATCTCCCAAGCAGATTCCTCATTAATGTTATCCTAAAACTTTAACTGACAGCTTGCTGCTGGTCAATATCTGAATATTCAGAAAGACCAATATTCTGCTAGTTCCAGAAATGACTTGCTCAAACAGATATTTCATGTGGGCTTGACCAGAGCCACATTAGCAGAAATGTCTGTCTGTGTGTGGCTATGAACAGCCAGTGGTTCATCAGGTTGACTGAGCAAATGATCACCTCATTTCTCATGAGCAAAATGCATTTTGTCCATTTCTTCCTATTGGACTCGGCTTTGTTCCCTGATGAAAATACAATATAGCTTTTGTGTGCACAGTGGTGCATTCCATCCTCAATGAAGCTGAAACAAGCTGGACAAGTCGGTGAGTAAAAAACAGCATGTTTGGTCCACATGCATCTCAAAATACTGAAAAATAGAGCTGTATCAAATCATGTGTCAAAATGTGTGCTAGAAAGGCCCATGACTAGGACAGCAGTGAGGCAAAATTCTGTTCAGTACAAGTTATGCTGAGCTAAAGCCACTCATTATTATGAAATTCACCCCAAATCTGTATGCATATGAGAAGGTAATAGGTCTTTATCATGGTGATGAGAAAGAGTATGATGGAGTTATTTCAAATGAATACTTGAGTTTCCAGTGAAGATGCTGTTGTGTAGTGACCTCTGTAATAGCTCGTGTCACTACAGATTGTTAAATATAATAATCAAAGGCATAACTTTACTACATAATATCCCTCACCATAAATTATGGGAGCAATGACTCTCCCTCATTGCAATAAAGCATAGTACGATTACATTTGTGCTTTAAGTAAGGGCATATTAGGAAGCACGATAGGATGGATCCATTCACTGCCAGAGCTTGGTGTGATCAGTTGGTATAGAGTTACGCTAGTGTATATTGTTACACTGGCGAAAATGTGAAGAAGATGCTTCTCTGGAACAGGAGAAGAGAAGGAAACCCTTTTAGGAATCCAAAAGTTTCCAGAAGTCTCCCCACTTTTTCCCCTTCAGGGTCAAATTCACAGCACAGCCCTGAAGTTTGCTGTAGTGTTACATTCCCTTGTCCTGCGGCAACTCACTTCTCTGGAGGCAGTAGAGGAGGATTGCTTGCTTTCAAACACAAATATATGGCATGTGTCATTCCAGCTGAAGGAAAGAGTAATAGCTGATAAAAAAAGCCATTTGTATCCTTCACAAGGCATGAGTGTGCAGAGCCCACTGCAACCTGCAACATCTTCAGGTAGCTGTTGTGACGAACAGTAATGTCTGAAACTTGCCAAGATTAGTCAGTCATTGTTTGTAGCTAAACTTTGACATGTTCAGAGCCTATAAAGCTGCTATTCAGTGAATTACTGTTAATAGCATTTATTATCAGCATTAATGGTAATTTACCCGGTGTTAATAAAAGCAGCTGGTTACAGTACTTCTCAATCATTCTGAGTCCTCACTTTACCAGTTGACTAAAATATTTTATGCTATCATTAGTCGCAAAGCCTTAGCAAACAACCAGTAAATTTAGACAAAACCTATAATCCTGAAAAGTTACACGCTGCTTGTGTCAAATTTATCGTCGCTGTTTATGTTTATGCCAAGACTTGGGCTTTCTCACTGATCAAGATTTGAAATACATAGTCATAAAATGCTCTCCAGGAGTGGGCCATGAGATTAGTAGTAGAAAATCATGTTCTGCTTAGTGGAGACATTAGTGGTACATTCATTACAGCACAAGGTATATCTTCCTGACTCCAAGGCTAGTACATATTTCTTGGGTCATTTAACTGGTTACCCAAAGGACTTACTAAAATTCTCATTCATCTCTGTATCCACTGAACTGCAGGACATATTGCAGGCACAGTGGTGTAGGAGGCATGTTCAGGATGTTTGAATAGGCTGCTGTTTAGAGGTGTCTGGTCCTCCCCTCCACAGTGGAAAGTCCTTTACCTTGAACAGAAATAGTTAAAGTTCCCTTCTGTGTGTTCTGCTGTAATATCAGTGATAATTGGTATATCCTGGAAAACAGAAGAGAAGGGAGAGTAACACTGAAAAGAAAAATAATGTCAAGTTAGAACCTCTTCAATTTGTCAGAAAGTGTAGCCTAGCTAGTGATTTGTATTAGGGATGCCCAAGGGGAGGGACAAAGAGGATGAGGGTGCCTTTGTTAACACACCAACCAATTCACTACTAAGTCATACCGGAAGCAGACTCTATGCTCCCTCCACAAAGTTCTCATAACAAAAAACATTTTAGAAGTGAAATGTTTTCTGGAAATCATTTTAAGATGGCCGCTCTGCTTAATCAGCATGAAGTTCAGTTCTTCATCAGATTACTAAAGCATACCATTACCCTCTAAGGGCTTAAAATTCCTGCAGTTCCATATCAGTCATGAGCACTGCAATTGCCATGAGCACTGCAATTCCCATAACACGATCCAGGTCTTGGAAATAAGGGTATGAACAGTTACAGTATCAACAATAGCTTGTTTGACATAGGTTACACTAATAATATATGTATTTCCAGATGTCTGGCCTCAGAGCATTATTCAAACTGACGATTTATCTTTATCCAGCCCCTATGATACAACCTGGTCAGACACAACAAACTAAAAAAAGAACGATTTCATTTTACATAAATTGGAAGACTGTTGAAACCTACAAGTGGCACTCTTTTCAAATTTGATAACGATTCTCCAAAGCCCTGTTTGGACTTGACCAGAAGTGTGCCAGTTGCCTTCCAGCTCACTGGTTGAGTTTCCTCTGCCTCAGAGGGGAGGTGGCTGCCTGGACATTGGGCAGCCTTAGATGCAAATGTCCATGGCCTGGGGAGGACACAGAGGAGACCAGCCAAGTGAGATGTGATTCCCAGAGCTGCATGGGGAACAGTAATTTCTTCTCCCAGGTATTGTTTGTCTTTAATCAGCAAAGTTTTTGTTCAAATTGGAATCAAAACAAAACATGTATTTCCTCCTAAAAATGGAGCTATTTTCTGCACAAGTCTAAACATGTAAGTTCCTGATCTGTCTCAGTAAGAATTACAGTGTTTCCATAGCTATGAAGTTCTCAGATTGTGTGCAAATGCAGGTTTGTAATAGCTTTGATTAGATCAATGTACCAGACTGGAAATACATTTTAAGCACACAGTCCCTTCCACAGAAATGAAACACAGGTCTGTCTAAGGCTATGCCTAATAAACTAATTATAGTCACTTGTCTAAAAAAACCTCTATTTCTTTACAGCCTTGTATGTTTGCATTAAATATTTGTGGGTGCCTTTGGTAAGAAGAGAGGCTATAACTGCTCTTGCCTGCATTTGGGATCAGATTCTGGATAATAGGATAGGGATATAGATAGGGAGTGCTCTGTTCTGAATTTGTATGCTCTAGCATTGAAGTATATTCTTTCAAGTGCTTAAATGTGAATTTAAGGAACTGACAGTGAATGTCCAACCTTAAATTTACAGAGATATTATAGAGACCTACCTTGGATTTGGCATATTCTTTAATACCTTGCTCTGTGTTAGAAAGGCCCTCTGGCTTACCCCTGTTTGTGTCTGCTCCCTCTCCTGACTCCATGAGACCAGGTCATATTCTCGCTCACAGTTTTGGGGGGGTCCATGACTCACCAGGTAGGCTGGGAAATATGCTGGGGAGGTGAGGTGTATGGTGAAGGTGTCTCACTACCCTGATTTGTAGGTTTGTGCAAACCCCCGGGGAAGGAATGCTTTACTGTCAGCCGAAATCACTCTTAATTTAAGCCAAGTGAGGGTAAAATGGTGGGAGAGAGAGTGGAAAGAATGGATTTACTTAAACAAAATTGACAACACAGCTGCCAATGTTTATAGAAGACACGGGTGAAGAAATGAAGGAAAAGGATATGCTTACTCTATTTCGTTTAATCCAAGGGGTTTCTCTCCTACCTCCACTGGCTGATTTGCTGTAGACATTCATAAGGCTACCTGCTTAGAGATTTTGTCTCTCTGCTTTTTTTTTGTCTCCGGTTACATCCACTACAGAGAAAAATACTTCCTGATGGGATATATTTGCTTTCATAGCTAATCCTCCACTGATTTAATCTTTTTGTCGAGAACGCATCTCTTTCTTTCTTTTGCAAAATATATGATCTTGCTGCTCCCTTCTTAATTAAAGTAAACAATGTTATAGTCCCTCTGCTAAACCAGCTGTCATCTTCATTCCTTGATTGTAATTAACCATGGGTTGACAGTGTTGTCAATGCTACTGACGTCTAAACCAGAAGTTTCAGATGGAATTTGGAAAGACCTATCGGAGTTAGAAAAGTAGCCAGAATAGGGACAAATGCAAGCTGGACCAGAAGGTAATTGGTATTGAAAGGAAATATTAACAATTTTCATCAAGTGTCTTTTTCTTTTCTACATTTGTCATTGAAATAGAGAGGTATAAATGTGTCTTTAAATATCAGGAAAACATCTGCCCCCTGCAGAGAAGCCATGTAAAACCAGATAATTAGAAGATAATGCATACATCAGGGTTTGAAACCAGTCTGTGAGTCAGTGCTGTCTCCACATTTTACAGCTTATGCAGCTTTGGTCATCTCTTTCACTAAAAGGTAAAACCATGATTCAGACAGAGTAATGAAGTGATTGCTGACATGAAAGCTTTCTATGTGTTGTTAGGATGACTGCTAAATTTTTTTTTCCTAAAAAGAGGACTATTTTAACAGGTACTTCTTATGTAAACTTCTTTTCCAGATAGCTACTGTTATGACTAGTCTGGAGAGGAAATGTATAAGGTGATATTAAACTGCCACCTAAAATGAATGGGAAGATATGGGTTGGATGCAGGAGCCTGAAAGAAAAAAAAATTGACTGGAAAAGGAAATATTTACAAACAAACACTTAAAGCCAGAATACATATTTCAGTTCTGTAACCCCATGACATATATCACGTAAGAAAAGGACGTTGCAGAAGGCTAAAAAGAATTAGACACAGAGAGGTGAACACGACGAATATTGTTCACTTACACTTGTTAAGATCAAATTTATAAGGAAACCAAGCCATATGTAGGCAAATAGCTCCCTGAAGCAAGGAAACTTCTTAGTTGTATCACAGTGTAATAGTTCATTACAGGTGGCTTGCACCTTGGCTTAAAGCCCTTGCCCTTGGCTGCTGGAAGGCACAGACTTGGGTGCTGAGGTCAGGATGGAGTTGACTTGTTCACATAGCTTTCTTGTCATTTTTCTTACATGCACCTTTTTAATATTTTACTCCTCCTAGAGTTTTCATTTTATGTCCCTAGGGTTTTTTTTGTTTTGTTCTGTTTTCTATTTCTACTCCTCCAGCACTTTCACATTCAACCTTCTTCTCCCAGTCTCATTCAAGGCAGGTTGACCCCTCTCAGCAATTCTTTTCCATACTTCCTTCTCATACTGTATATTTGTTTTACTCAACACAGTACAGTTTATTTTTCCCTTCTTTTTCTTTTTTTTTACTCTGTAGCTGTCGTGGTTCATGTATATGGAGGAACAACGTAGTAACATGTGTAAGCAAACGTATTGCAGCTAGATGTCAGGAAGATCGTGAAGCAACGAACCACCAGACTTCCTCTCTGTGTTGGACTTCTGCTCTTAGATGAATTTAGCACATTACTTTACATTACAAAACTTTTCCATTTTCAGTTCATGTGGATTGAATGAATCATCATATGGCAGCATCCCCAAAGAAAAACAGATAAAACTCCTCAGATGATCACTTCATTCTCTGTTTCCTGTGTCTAATGGGTGACTCAGCTGACGGTGACAGTCTTTTGTCTTTTTGTGCGCTGCCAATTATAGTCCCAGTAGTGCTTCAGAGGTACGTAGCATTTTTCAAACAGCAGCTCCTTAATTTCCTTTCGTTGATATTCAGCTTGAAAGCAAAGTCACAATTTTATTGTCATTTCCTCCCCAAAGGCAAAGTCTATGAAGTTCTTCTAGAAGAGGGAGGCAATTGAGGCCACAGTCTTCCCATTTATTTGTGGCTTAGTTCATATCATGATTGTAGCAACTTGCAGTGCATAGGAGATGTGGGTTTTGGAGATGAGAAGCCTCTCACTAATGCAGTATCAACTTTCTTTCACATAGCATGTGTGAATACTGTGGCTTTGGTCTGCAAAAGGCACACTCTCCAACCACTGGACTAACGGAGTTTTATGAATCTGTCTGTGATTTATCTTCACACACCCAGTGTCTTGGGTAGATCGGTCTTGATTCCCAGACACAGCTGAGCTGTGCAGGAAGCAGTGGGCACTGCTGGCTCCACTACCATCCTTCTGCATCAGAGAATAATGGCTCAGAGTGCACCACTGCTTATACGCTGTCCCCAAACAATTTCTTTCACCTGATG
Organism: Cuculus canorus; assembly: GCF_017976375.1. Lineage (NCBI taxonomy): Eukaryota > Metazoa > Chordata > Aves > Cuculiformes > Cuculidae > Cuculus > Cuculus canorus. Next base: position 64,523,468 of record NC_071401.1, read on the forward strand.
GTTCTAGCACAACTGACAGATATGACTATGGTTGTCATAGCAAGTGGGTCTTAAAAGACCACCAGAAATGAAGAGTGAACTACTTCAGGGGATGCAGAAACCTTATTAAAGAAATCAAAAAGTAATAATTCTTCTGATGTCATTGGGGTGAGGGATGGGAGATGGGGTGGGGGTGGAGTGGAGCAGGGTTGGAGTGTTTTTGCCCACAGGCTATTTTTTTTTCTTTCCTTTTTCTACCTTTATTTTTCATTTTATGTCCTTTTTTTCTTTCCTTTTTTTTCTTTTCTTTTCAATTGAAAACAAGCGGAAGGAAATGGAAGACACAAGCAAAATTAATTCCTTCTGATTTCAAAACAGAAATATATCTCCTTTGGAAATACATGCAACTACCAGATAGTGCTAAGGTATAGCAATTAAGAGATGCATGGATAGCATTGTGCAGAGCATAATCCATATTTAAGGTGCCAGAAAACACTCTTTAAACAACAATCAGGCAGAGGTATGCTGCCTCTGTTTTGTTTCAATGAGCCAAATTACGTTCATGTCCCATGAACACCATCTGTTTGGAGTTCTCTAAGGCTTTTGACACAGTCCCCCACAATATCCTTCTCTCTGAATTGGAGAGATATGGATTGGATAGATGGACTATTCAGTGGATAAGAAATTGGTTGGATGGTCTCACCCAGAGCACAGTGGTCAACAGTTCAATGTCCAGACAGAGATCGGTGACAAGCAGTGTCCCTCAGGGGGCTGTTCTGGGACCAGTGTTGTTTAATGTCTTCATCAATGACATGTACGTTGAGACTGAACGTACCTTCAGCAAGTTTGTGGATGACACCAAGCTGAGTGGTGAGGTTGACACCTCTGAAGGATGGGATGCCATTCAGAGAGACTTTGACATGCTGGAGAAGTAGAGTTGTGAAAAAAACTCATGAGATTCAGCAAGGTGAAGTGCAAGGTCCAGCATCTGGGTCAGGGCAACCTTCAGTATCAATACAGGCTGGGGAATGAAGACATTGAGAGCAGCCCTGCAGAGAAGGACCTGGGGGTCCCAGTGGGTAGGAATCATGAGCCAACAATGTGTGCTCAGAGCCCGGAAGACCAACCGTACCCTGGGCTGCATCAAAAGAAGCTTGGCCAGCAGATTGAGGGAGGTGATTCTGCCCCTTTATTCTTCTCTTGTAAGATGATATCTGTAATATTGCATCCAACTCTGGGGCCTTCAGCACAGGAACAACATGCACCTGTTGGAGCAAGTCTGGAGGAGGACTACTAAAATGATCAAAGATATGGAACACCTCCTCTCTGAGGAGAGGCTGAGAGATTTGGGGTTGTTCAGCCTGGGGAAGAAAAGACCCTGAAGAGACCTTTTTGTGGCCTTTGAATACTTAAAGGGGGCTTATAAGAAAGACGGGGAAAAATATTTTAGCAAAGCCTGTAGCAATACGACAAGGGGTAATGATATTAAGCTGAAAATAGAGAAATTTAGACCAGATATTAGGAAGAATTTTCTCATGCTGAGGGTGGTGAAACACCGGAACAGGTTGCATAGAGAGGTGGTGTGTGCCCCATCCCCCAAAACATTCAAGATCAGGTTGGATGGGGCTCTGAGCAACCTTATCTAGTTGATGTTCTTGCTTACTGTAGTGGGATTGGACTAGATGATCTGTAAAGTTCTGTTCTAACCCAAACCATTCTATGGTTCTATGGTTCATCCAAAAGGTCTGAGACCTCAAATTATCTGCATAGATTCACTTTGTCCAGACATGACAAGTTTTAGAGATTAAATGAAATCCACACAGTTTGCAGAAGGATAAGAAGGTAGATTCCTCACTCATGGAAGTTACAGTCAAAGGGTGAACAGTTGGACAAAAAGCTAAGGAGGGGAAGCTAGGAGACACAGTTCAGCACAAATTCAAAAGATTAAATAAGGCATTGCTTTTAACCCAATCACTTAGCAAACATTTAAGAGTAAATCATTTTGGCAGCTTTTTTTTTTTTTTTTTGCCTGCCTCTCCTATTTTCCTCAATTCTTTTAGGCATCCTTTTCTTCATGTGGTGAACAGCTAATCCAGCGTGTGGACAAGTGTAGGTGCTTAAGGCAATTGCTCAGTCTTGAAAGGAATTCCTACCTGTAATTGGTGACTGCCTAAGAAGGATTTTCCTCCTGCCCGATAATTGTCATTTACCTATGACCCCTTATAGGAAAACTCATAGCTGTCTCATTATTACTCAAAAAAAAGGGATGCTTGTATAAGAATGTGTTCCATTAAGCAGGCAAGTCTAAGCAAGTGTCTAACACTAGTGCCCGTGAAGTTCATCAAAGGAATGTTGATTGATTTTCTTTAAATAGATCAGACAAAGGGTAGAGCATTAGGCTTGTCTAAACAACACACAAGTCCTCATGGGACTATGCATTTTCAAGGAGACCAGAAACGGATTTGTTCCAACAGCAAAACATAGCACTGAGCATAGCATAAGTGTAGGATTTTAGGCTTGAACTTTTAAAGGCATATTTTCCGTTGATTTAAAGAGGAACTATTCCTATTCTTAATGAGAAGATTCTTTTAAAATCATGGAGCCGGCACCTAAGTACAGTTTATATTACAGAGCTTCTGTTTTGTTGATGTGCCTGAGGATTTTAAACTAGCTGCCAAATATTTACTTATAAGGGAGTGTGAAGGAGAGCTGAACTGCATGAAAGTCAGTTTGATCTGTAGAGCTAAAGCCTTAATGTGTTTTAGTATTCAAACATGCATTAAACACCTAGCACAATTTTCAGGAAGCGGAAAAATGTTTTAGGCAGCAGACTTCCCGTGGTTGTCTCCTAAAGGAAGGAAGACTCCAGAATCTGTGTTCCAGGAAGTCCTGCCCCCTGATCAAGCAATTTTATACCAAAATGGCGTCCAGCAAAATTGAATTTCCTATTGCATGAGTAGAAAATGCTATACCCTGTCAAAACAATCCTAACCATAACTGACAAGATCCTTCAATCTGCTCAGGATTTCCAGCTGTCTGGCTGCACAGCTACTAAGAATCTCAGCATCTGGAAGCCTTTACCTGCCTCTTCTCAGGTTGCTGGGGGCTTTGAAATTGCCAGGCTTCCTGCTGCAGAGTTGGACCCCAACTCTCAGGGTGATCTTAGCAGAGAACCAGTTAGAAAACACACAGGAGAAGTCTTATCCATGAAGAAAGAAAATTAAGACTTTCTGTCATTTGACCTGCTCCAACGAGGCAGGAAAACCTGAATGGTCAGTCTTGGTTGGAAAGAGCAGCAACCACTCTAGTCAGAATACGTTTGCTTAAACTTATGCTCAAGCATGTGTGCTGGAAACAAGTGTTGTGTTTTTAAGAACAACACTCGTTCTCACATTTGGGTCATCGTTCAGAGCAGGTGGTGTCAGTAAATCTTGAAAATATGTTTTCATTGTTGGGGAGGAAAGGACCTGCATCTCCCTCTCCTTCACCAGCACCCAAACACTACTGCTAGTTGCTACTCCTGTCAATAGGGAAAACCCAACCTCAGGCTGCACAGATAAATCACCTGCTTTGCCTTAAACAACAGTAAGATCTGCCTCTCATCACAATGGAGAGGCACACTCAATTTTTTCTGGGACTTTTGGGGGACAAATTGGCTTACATATATTTCAATCAGTTATTCAGCTTCTGTGCTGTCCTTGGCATAACTCATAGAACTAATATTTCATGAGCACAGGTAAAAACTATTGCCTTCCTTCAGCTTTCTCCCTGCCTTATTAACATGGATTATGCTTGGAATTGCATCAGTTTTAAAGATAGGGTCAGATCCTGCACTGATACAAACTATCTCAGCTTTCTTGAGCTGCCTGAAGGTAACTCTATATGTCTGTACTTCGATAAGCACCTCACTGTAAGTATCCAGCAGCACAGAGAGCAGAGTGTCCCCTTCCAGTCGCAGAGAAGGAAAGGAAGGGCAGCTCCAGCCTAATAGCAGCCTTAGCACCCTTATTTACTGTGCAGTCTGAGAGCAGGAAGCTGGGAAGGGAGCCTTGATTGAGGGTTTACATCTGATCTTCGGCCTCTTGCAGATCAGGAGGGGTAAGAAGGGAGCAGCAGCTACATAACAGGTACCTCTGCAGAACTCTCTGCTCCCTAACTATGAGGTATTTGTGAATTCCTGCAGACCCTGCACAGCCCCTGTGGTGTTGCTGCATGTGTGTGTTGTGACTCTAGAGACAGTTTTTAAGTGCAGTAATGAGAAGTTGTTCAGACAGTTGTTTAACCCAGGCCAGAGACGCACTTGTTATCCTATCTCTCAGTATTATTCAAGTCAACCATGTGCCTCATACTTGGCACAGATTAAACATCCCATGGAAATGTAAGGAATAAAAGGTATGGGTTCAGTGTGCTCTGAAGACTTCCAAACATATACTGATTCATTTCAAGTAAATCACCTTCCATACCATGACAGAAGTTAATTTAGAAGCTATGTCTGTAGATTACATGCACTATCATTTTGGTGTAAAGATGAGGTGTAGATCAGAAACAGGTGCTAAATGGAGAATGAAAGTTTAAATAAACCACAATTTTCAGAAGCAAGGCTCATTCCTGGCTCTTCATCTGGTTTCCAAAGTACTTTTGGAAGGCGTATTCTAGTTGCACAAATACTTCAAAACAGGACTATATTGGTTACCTGGCTAGTTCAGCCCATGGAAAGAATTGCCTTTGACATTGAGTATATTTTCAGCTGTTTAACCGGCTCATGATTCCAGGGGTTGTTTTGAGAGGTTAAAGTAACATCTCTCATCAATATCTTTTCGATGCTCTGGAAGCCTCAGAGACTGAGTTGTAGAGAGAAGAAAAAGACATGTTTTAAAGGAGCTTTATGAGTAATTTATAACAAATCTGAACACGCACAGGTCAGATTCTTTCCTCAAAGAGGATACAAACATCACTTGTAGGGAGGGTGCCACAGCTGATTTGCTTGTGTGCCATCATCACAGAAATGGAATGGTGCTGCTTGATATCAGCAGAGGGCTGGAGCTGCCTCTCTGCATGGGGCTCTAATGGAGAGGTACCAGCAGCTCCACTTGTCCCGAGAAGGAGCTCACGAGCCAGATTTTTGGGTGACTTTCACTCTGGAGTGCCTTGTCAACAAATAATGCATAGTGATCTGAAGGTATGTAAAAAGACACATCTAGATACCCACAGAAGGGGGTTAGAAATGATTATAAAGAATGTGCTTTTCCTGCCTTTGGGTTTTCTCTCTTCTGAAATGTACAAGGACAGAGTTCAGTCTATAATATCACACAATTTAGGGAATTCTCCACAGGCATTTTTTCTTTTCTTGTCTTCTTAGGAGTTGCTTTTTTTTCTTTTTTTCTTTTCTTTTTTTTTTTTTTCCATTAGATTTCATCTTTGTTCCTGTGTTTTCATGCACCAGTTCATTCTAGTTCATTATCTGTCAGTAGGTGCTCAAGAAAAAACATGGATTCCTTGATTCAGGACTTCACAGACAGATGAGGAAGAAATGTGCCTTAAGGCTCTTTTGTCTTTATGCATAATTTATTTGTAGTACTGAAGACTATCAGCCAGATCAACAGTTTCACTGGTACTGCAGTGATTACTAGTGCCCAAAGATCTTACTCGACGTAATGGTGTTATTTGTTGTATGGAATATCGAAGAATGAATAAAAGGCTGCAGTCCTGCTTTGTTACATCTAGAGTTCTTTGCTTTTAATTTGAGTTGCTTTTGTATCGGGTTTAGTGGGGTCTTTTTTGTTGATTTTTTTTTTTTTTTTTGAGGAGTGATTTTTACTTTCATGTACAAGGAATTCATTCAGATTTCCAAAGTTAAATCTCAAAATAATCCTCATGAATTTTCTAAGGTTTACAAATTATGCCCTTTGTGTTTAGGATTCATAACAAGACGAGTAATGAAGCAGAAGATGCTGCCAAAGCTCTGAGCTCAATGAAGACCATGGGAAAATCTGGATAGATGAGATCATTCAGAATCTGGAGAAGTAGCATCTTAGAATACTACCCATCTGTCCACACAAAGTCGTTCTTAAAAACTCTCAGCTCTTAGCTCACATAACTTGTATAAGAACACACATTTCAGAGACTTTTTTCTGAATCTCTATCTTTTTCACAGAATTCACAGGTTTCACTAGAAAGTCTCAGAGGCTACCAAAAAGTTTTCCAATATATTTCACTTACCTGTCAGATTTGGAGGCTCTTTGGGCTAGGACATTTTAAAACTGAAACTCAGTTCTAAGACAATATAAAATAAACAAAAAGAAATATAAAGCAAACCATCCTCCCTAGCCCTCAAAGTTTTCAGACACAACCGCTTTGATTTCTTGGTTCTCCTCAGTTCCTCTGGAAAACCTTTTCCAGTACTGAAAAGTCCAGGATAGCAACTACATGCAAAACTAACTACAGAAAGAAGCACGCTGTTAGTCACTGAAGGGCACACAACTGCCTATGGTTATAATATCTGCAACTGATGGATGAAGCAGTGACTCTTCTACCTTGCGATGGGGTGTATGTAAGTGTTTCATAGAATCATAGATTCATACAATCACTAGGTTGGAAAGGACCCATTGGATCATCGAGTCCAACCATTCCTAACAATCCCTAAACTGTAAACCATGCCCCTCAGCAAAGGACATGTTTCACTAGTAGTTTCACTATGGCTTTGTCTGGGAAGCACGCTGTGGAGCTCTATTCCTTCAGCAGGGTTTCTCCAGAGTCTCATGGTGAGTTTAAGACTGCCAGTGGAACATTCACACGGCACCTCCTCTGCATCGTATTAGAGGTCCTAGAGGGCTTCAAAGACTCTGTATCCTGGTCCAGATTTCCCCAAAGTCTAGTAGCTGTAACAAGTTGAATGTCTGTCACCTGTCTACTAGACACCTGCATTCTGGATATGACTACAGCGTGGAGCCCAGCTGGAGCTATCATACATAGGTACTGTGCTGTGCAGACACGAACTCCAGTACTCTTGGAAAACTAGCTGCACTATACAGTAATTCTTCCCAAAGGCAAAAGATTTGGACAGATTAGGAGAGACCTGATGGACCTACCTAAGTATGGCCTGTGAGCGTGTTGCCTCTAACGTGTTTTGAAAGCATCCACAGGGCAGATGGGCAGGGAGTTCATCAGGGTCTGGCAAGCCCCCAAAATGCTGGATTGACCAATCACAATGTGTACGTGCAAAGATTTCTTTCTAAGCAAATGCTAGCTACTCTTCCAGAAGACCAAGTCTCTGAGCCTTCCTCTTGGACACGAGGTGCTTGTAAAAAGGTTGAGGTATGAAAGTGGAGGCAGATACATGATTTTTATGGGAATTCAGTGGCAGAAATGTTGCAGTAATACAGTGCGCTTGGTGCACCTTGACAGGCAGCCAGCTGTAGCAAGATTTTAATGAAAAAAATGCAGGGTATGTCTCATGGATTATTGACAGATATAAACACAATGAGACAAATATCCAAAATGACTGTAAGCACTATATATTTTGTAGAAGACTCCTCTTTTGGCACGAGCCCTGTCAAAACTGGCTGCTCCTGCCTAAGCGCTGGATGCCTAAATGCTCTGGCAGAAGTATCTTCAAAATGTGCACATTCTCCAACAGATATGGTTACATGATTTTAATCCAAACTTATAAATACTGAAAGAGATGGCAATAAACCTGGCTTGACTTTAGAAAATAAGAAGATTTGTTTTTAAATACAGTATTAGGAATGTTCAGCATCCATGACGATGCAAAAAATGGCTGGATTTAGGATGTGTGTGTTGGCCACTGTGATTCAGACATGTAATACCTCAGGCTTATTATCATCCCTTTGAGGTCACCAGGGACAGCAATGACCAGAATCTCAGGGACAAATCTAACTTAATGGGAAACCAGAAAAACTCAGCTGCTAGGAAAACTGATATGTGATGGAACAAATGTAAAGACAATTGAAAACAACCTCATCAGATGCTACTAGCCAACAAACTGAAAGTATATAGAAATGTTTATTGTTAGATTGCTGCGTACATATGAAATTTTAATTTTTCGGCTTATTTAGCCAGCTTATATAAGCTTTTCTAATGAGAAAAGGGAAGAAAACTACTGCATTGTTTATGCAATCTTTTTTTTTTTTTTTTTTTAATAATGATGTTGGATTTTATTTTATTTTTTAATAATGATGTTGGATATTCTGCTATTGTTTGATCTAGACCTGTACAAATTTATCTGATTTGTGTGGGTTTCATGCGTGCTGTTAACTGACCGTTGCTGGGATCAGTGCTATACTACAGGCACTGAGTTGGGTCACCATAAATAGAAAGAAAATCCGAGGCAATAAATAATTTAATGTTGCCACTCATTGTGCTAGATTATCTTTAAGATTACTTCTTTGGGAAAAGTAATCTAAATTGGTCTACCTTAAAGCAGAGTATTAAGATCTTTATTTGCATTGGGGAGCTGAAGGTACATGAACTAGTAATAGATGAGGAAAAATTCTAAACAGAGCAAACTGTCAAATGTAAAGACAAATGTAAGAAAAAGTCGAATGTAAGAAAAAGATCTCAAAAGACCTAGACTGGCTCCTCAGTATTGTATTTAAGTTTCTTTCCTAGTGGATTTGCTGAAATTCAAGCTACTCTGGACTCCAGGCTATGTTATATTTTCCTTCTTACATGTAGCACACACAATTTTCTTTCTCCAGAGGATAAGTGAGCTGTCAGTTTGTAGAGGGTATGACCTCTGCTTGCACAACAATATTTTAGCAGAGTTTAGAGCAGTTGGAATAAAACAAAGATCTGGAAGAAATTTTTATGCAAAAATAATATCCCTGTGGCTTTTCATTCTGAAGTTTGCATATTTCTACTCCCAATGTGCTGTTTTTAGGGAATGTACTGACAGAATCTGCAAATTCTTTTGCAATGTATCGTGGTCTCAATGGCAAACCAGCCCAGCCCAGCAGACATAACTAAGGAAGCAGGATGCTGCAGTTTCACCTGCTTCAAAAAGGTGAAAAAAAGCCAGTTGAGAGTGGTACAAAAATACACAAATCACTATTCAGTCAAGGCTTCGTGTGTTTGCTTTCTGTCTTGCTGCACCATAGTAGGCTTTCCTGTGGATCTAGCAGATCCTTGCTGAGGGAGGACAGGCAAAGATGGCTAAAGTTTCTAAAAGTTCAAGGAGCACACTTCTGGGACAGGCTTCCAGTTAGAAGAGTGCCAAGATCTGAAATGACTTAATGATAAAATTTGATGTCTTGCTGATAGTATTTCTATGAAAGTGAGACTAACCCAGGAGCCTGTAATTCAAGCCTGTGATTAAGGTTTCCAAAGTTGGCTTCGACAAAAAATTAAAAGGTGATGAACTCAAAAGTGTTCTCACTTTTGGATGCTGCTCACCTGATAAAAACAGGCTTCAGATGTTGTATTTAACTGGGTACACATCTTTGTTTAAAATGCTGACTTTACTACTGTCAATTCTGATTGTCTGTCTTGGTTGATCACCTAAAGTCCTTAATTCAAACACCTGAACTCAGACAGCAATTTATCTACCATTTTCTCAGTACTGTTTTCACAGCAATGGTTCATAGTCTGAACTGGTCACCTGATCATTTCTGGAAGGACTGACATATATTTGTTTAGACTAACAATATAAGGTTGATGAGATTACTCATGTTCAAACTAGACGCATTGGTGGATTCAGACTTCCTGCACTAAAGAACTTGAGATTTGCTTATCTGATAGACAGACAACTTTGTTTTATGGAGGTATTTAAGCTGTTGGTCTCCTGGCCTAAAAACGAGGAGCTGATTTAAGGACAATGCTGATGAATACTGTGGCTCTGACTTCCCTCTCTAATTTAGTCCAAAAGAAGCAGTGTTTTAGACATTAAATCCGTATTGAAAAGTGGATCTTTATTTCTTCTCAGAGGAGTCTGAAAAGTCACAAAATGCTAGCAGAATGTATTTTCATCCAAATATTTTGAAGTTCAGAACTGGGCCAGGCTGGATTAACCTTTCGTTGTTTCTATTAACTGTTCATTTTATATATTTTCTAAGTAGTCATAAAAGATATATAGAATATAATTATATGTATAAATAACTGTATATGTAAACTTACAAATATGATCCACCTATTGAACATAACAGGCTTTGTATTAATTGTAAATAGCCCTAAAGAAACAATTAGGACTCTCATGGCTCAAAATTGCCTGAAATATTGAACTGATGAGTCAAGTGTCATGTTTATCTCTTCATGAATCCAAAGTACTGAGGATAACATAGAATAATGTTAGCCAATCAAGCTGCATATGTAAATAATGCCTTCTGATTCACCGAGACTGATGAAAATAGCAATCCCTGATGAACCCGTCTAACAAACATATGCACATTTCTTCCTTACTAGTTTTAAGTGATGAACAATAGTTTTACCCTTGCCCCTCCTGCCATAGTACTGACTCCATTTCTGAACAAAAAGACTTCAGCACCTACTGATGAAAATATTCAACACCCAATTCCCCGGTGCTTTTTGTAGACAGCTCTGCATGTGTTCAACCAGAGCTCTGCATAGAGACCAACTAAAGGACATGTCCCTGAGAACATGTGAAATATATATGGATGGTTAATCAGATTTGCTCTTGTAAGGTGTGTAACTGGAGAAAGACCAGAAAAGGGTAGAAAGCAGGTTAATTTATAATAGCTCTAGCCAGCATGTGCTGGATCAAGGTAGCCAGAGAAGAAAGGAGGCCAAACACATTAAGTATGCACCTCTTTCATGGTCACATCCTCTGTCTCGGGTGCAAAGAAGGACATTAAACCAGTCTTCTGGTGTTTCTGCTCCTGCTGGGAATTTGTCTGTATAGGTGAGATCCCAGGGGTCTTATTAAGGCAGCTTTTTAATTTGATTCACGGATTTGGGAGAGGCACAGAACCTGTGCTACTGACCTCTGGCTTTAAGAAACATAAAGTTTATTAGCACTTGGCTGTGGTTTGGCCAGTGTTTGTCTTCTGGATTAATAATTTCTAGTATTCACCTCCTAAAGCAAATGTTTTTCTTTCTTGAGCAAGCCAAACAAATATACACAACAAGAAGAACTCCATGTGACCCTTTTCTTCAATTTGTGTACTGAAAGAAGTCTCTATGAGAACTGCAGCTTTAATGTATGCTCATAAAATCTTTCAGTTATTATTTATATAATTATTTGCACTGTGCTGTTGCCATGGCAACCTTTACACACAGTGAGATAAATCCTTATATAAACAGTAGTCACGACTCCGAACACTATCACATGAAGATAAGGCTGCATGGACATTTCAGGGTTTGCCAAGTTTTTCTAAAGTAGTTATCGACATTAAAATAATGTCCTTCTGCTAAATCAGAGAAAAGCCTGTTTTCAGCCTATTTTCCTTAAGAAACAAGGCTTAGGCAATAATTTTCTCCATCCATCTGTCTGCTTATCCCCTCCTAATATCTTTCAAATCTGCTGGCATAATTTCAATTACCTTTCACTAAGACATCTCAAAGATAGTTAAATCTGACACACTTGATAGAAAGTGGCTGTATGAAGGAGTGAGAGTCTTAAAATGAAGTGTCACAGAGGAAAATGTTCCATGATGATCTTGAAACTGGTGAGCTCTTTTTGTCCTGTTGTCCAGACAGCAACAAACTGGTAGTGACACGGGCTATTTCTTTTATAGATAAAGGAGAAACAAGATAGAAAACTGGAACTGTGGGGAGGGTGGAAGGATAAGGAATTCTGGTGCAGACAGGACACATTAGAGGCCGAATGTGGGTAATGTCCCTGTTGTAATGATGGGGCTTTAGGTTTGAAGAACATGAGTTAATATGAATGAGGGCTTCATTGATTCTACCACACAAGGACAACTGTTTCCAAATTCTGCAGCCTATAGCAAACTCCATCTTGGCGAAGGAGGGCTCTGCAATATCTGAAGCAGTCTAGATTTCTTCACCCCTGGAGTCTTGCTCTTTGGATGAATTACAAACACTGCGTGTGCAGGGGTTAGCAACTCCGCATATCAGACAGTCCAGGAAGCCAGGTAGCACCACAGACTGGTGCTTTGGTAACCCTGATGCAAGGCAAAATTTGTCCTGGAACTATCTGGGCTGAAATGGACTGTGACCCATGGGACAAAGATAATGGAGCTCTTGCAAGTTTCAGTTTCTCACTATTCAACTGTGACACCAAAAGCCACCAGAACCTCACCAGGCTTCTCAGAAGCTAACGCATTATGGGGGTCATGTTTCATGTTTAGAAATACGTACAATACAGCTTTGTCTGGAAAAGCAATATCATGACAGACACATGAATTTTAAACAGCTTTTGTTTATTGAGAAATTTGATAAATGTATATGCATGCACTCATAACATTAGTTGCTCCAAGGTGGCAGGACAGAGGGAAAGAGACATGTTTTTTGAATGTTTAAATCTGGACAATTCCAATCTCAGCATTCCAAAGCAAATGAGAAATAAGTTTGATATTTTGCACCACAGTGCTTCAAAGTGTTCTGTGTTTTCTGTATATGTACAGTTAACTGACTTCTTTACTTAAGATTTTGATTGGTCTCTTATCAATGACACTGGTTCAACATCTTTAAAAGTCATTGCAGCTTTAGGTGTCTGAATATGAATTTGATGTCTGTGTTCAAACATTTTCTTTTAATTTGATTGTTGTTCACTGTACAACGAGTCAAAAGCCGTAGAGTAAATTAGAAGACTGGCAAATAACTGTGAAATAATGTTTTTCTTTTTGGACGGAAGATTTAATATGGTTGTTTTTTTAATTAGCTAAGAAATATGAAGTAATTCTTTTTACTCTGAATCTAAATATAACTATTCGTTCATACTTCTTAAGAAGTGATTGCAAACAGATGAAACACTAATGAAAATAATTAAGTATTTTGATATTTTCAGAGAATATGGTTCTCAGAAGCTCTGCGACAGATTGTATGGGAAGTGCTTTGTGCTGTCAGAAGATATAGTGAAAGTCAGGCCCTACCTCAGTGACTGAATTCTGTGATCATTTTTTCTGAATGTGTGGATTAGACCAAGATGGGTAAAAAAGCCATGGAAAAATAAGCCCCAAATCACATCAGATGATGATGTAGAAGGAAAGGGTTTTTTTTGGCATCTTACCCTATCCTCTCTACTCCTTGAATTTTGCCTTAAAATATCTCACATTCATACTTTAACACTCTTTCTTTTCCACTCTAAAAGAAGCTTGGCAGTCAGGGATGAGAGATTCATGCACTGCATGATTTTTTTCAATAATATTAAAGTCCAGAATGTCTCAAAATTCAAATGGAATTAAAGAAAACATTTTCTAAGAGTATAAAGTAAACCAAACAGCCAATAAACAGTGTAAGAGATTTGCTGGCAATGCAGGAATAACCAATGAAACCAGCTAGTCAAGGCTGCCAAGAAGCCAGCTGTGAGAGGAAGGGCATTTTTTCATAGCTTTCAGTCAGTGTCACATGATTTCTGGCTAAGAATAGAAAGAAGACACTCTGGTGGTATTTATTTATTAAGATTGGTGACACTGCAAGTGTTTAATTTCCTAATCATGTTCTTTAAAGTTAGACAGGAACTTAAGAATCAGAAAAATGCCTTCCGATATCTGGGTCTGATTTTGGTGGCCTCATCCTAATCTTCATTTGTGTTACCAAATCAACATAAATGTGATCCTTATTCATTAACTAGGCATTCTTTGATCAAGAGTGAGCCAGGACTGAATTAGAAAGAGGTTTGGAAACTGGATTATTAGGCACTTAAGCAAGCTTTCCCTTATAGCTCTTCCACAACTGTCTGGCACTGTGCCTGGCCTGAGTTACTTCATTTCCATAAGCACCACCTTCACTTACAATTTTGTCCAAATTAAAACAGTGCACTCAATCAGTAAGTGGCACATATCTTATCAGTGAAAGTATTCATTCCTCTCTATATTTTGTTCATGGGATTTCAGGTATGGGAGAACAGAATTCATATTTTGGCATGAGACTTGTGCAAAAGGTTTACAACAATATACAAGAACAGGTGATTTTAATCTGCTTTTCAAAATGGCTATATAAGTTGTCTTTGGGTTTATGTACCGGTATTTCTTGTGACACTGAGAAAGTCACAGAACAGAAAAAAAAAAAAAGAGGAAAGAAATCGCAACTCCTTGCCTATTCTCACAAATATGACTTCTCATTAAATCTGCCTGCTATATAGGGGGCCTGCCTCCTTAGAAATATTTCTGAGGGTAAATCTGCTGTTCTAGGACAGAGAACACCACATTGATAGAAAGTTAGTCTGTGGAAAAGCAGCGCTGTTTCAGGAAAGGAGAAGCAGTCTTCTAGATCACTGTTCATTCTGAAAGTATCAACAAAGGTTGGCATTTTTCCTGCACACTTTTGGCTAAAGCATCTATTTTCTTTTTTTTTTTCTCTGCACACAACTTTATATATAAACTTTGGAAAGCTCCCAAGAGGATTTGGATTTAGACCTGCCTCGGTCACACAGAAATAGATTATTCCACCTGCAACACTCATGTTAGTATAATAAGGGCCACTTTTACTGCTGGTAGGCTTTTAGGAATTAGTCACTGAACAAACCACCTGTAACCCTCAATTAAGTTCAGTGCTCCTGTATTTCAAATGAGAAAAATCATCTTATAGACTCAGAGAATGCTGAAGGAAGAAGGGAGCCGGCCTACTGAGCCAGAGACAGTGAAACAGAGGTCAAAAGATGATGTATGTATACATAGAGGTTGTTAGGTTAAAACTGAAAGATGGAACAAATGACTGAAATGCAAAACATCTGTTCTGTTGATCTGATCTATTCTAACAGGCAGATGAAGTGCAAAATCTGGTTTAGAGAGTTATTCTCAATGGGTGCATCATGCACACCCATATGTTCATTGTTCATAAATTGGAAGCATGATCTGAAGGCCTTGTCTTGCAGCTTCCTAGGGTTCATAATACTTTTGTATGGGCCAGGGTCTTGACCTGGGTCAACTGTTCATTTTGATGACTATAGACCCAAGCTTGAGCTCTAGCTTTTCTGCTCCTAATGTTAGGGGGTTTTCCATGCTTGGATTCTAAATCTGTGTTGCTGTTGACAGAGCTATTCTCACTCCTGTAAATCCAAATTTTGAACCTATGGAGACCTCACCTTGCCTTTTTCTTAGCATTTAGCAGCAACATTAGAGGGAGAAATGCTGCAAGTCTTCTGATGTCTTCCAAGCCAATGTCCTCCAGGACACAAAGCTGGCTGTAAATTCATTGTTTGCTGATGTTGCTGGGTTAGTCTTTAGCCCTGCAGCATATAAATCATGTTCACAAAGGCAAAGAGCTGCGAAGGTGTGACTGGAAATTGTATGGGACAGAAACACTTATTCAGGAATAAGCTGAGAGTTTGACTTAGGTTATTGTGTGACATCCACCTATTTATCAACTCTACTATGTCTCATCTGGCACTGTTGCTTCTGGTCGTTTACTGAGCCATCCACATGTATTAATCCAACACCAAATCACCTCAAAAAAGTCAGTTAGTTTGCCAAAGTGGCTCAGCAGAGTTGTGGGGAGTAGTAGAGTAGTATAAAGTGGGGTTGGAGAGTGACACAAGAGTCAACTTTCCTTGTGTGAACCTCAGCTTGTGTAGACTAAGGATGAAGCAACACCCAGCACTTCAAAGTGTTCTGTTATTCTAGAGCTAGCAATATCAAGAAGAAAGCCTGTTAAGGTCCCCTGTATGTAGTATACTCATGCTACTGTAAGTATGATCACTTTGAAATACGCTTATTTTCTGTGTTATGTGATGCTTTTTTTTCTGAATTATCTCCACTTCCCAGCTTTCCATTTATAAATGATACATCCCGTTCCTTCATTTCTTACATATTCCTGGACAAAATTTACTTCTCAGCTTCATCAGTACTCATCTGCTGCCTCACAGGATGCTAAATGACTGCTGTCATAATAATAGAAAGAACACTCTGTAGAGTTTGAAATTAAGTTAAGTTGTAGCAGGTAGCTGAAAATTGACAGTAATGTGCTTAATCAGGGATGTACAAAAGAGAATGTGACTTAACACTTCACTTATTGCTAAAAAAAGAGTGGCTAAAAGATTTACTACAACAGTTTTGCTACATGCTTATGATTTATTTTTAGATGTAACCAATCTATAGGGTAATTTTGGGATTTATCTGATTGGATGTAGACTTCTACATCACAGCTAGTCACTATAGGCCTCCTTTATAGCTAATACAGAAAAATTAACCTTACCAGAAGACAGCTGATAAAATCCTTATGTAAGCTAGGTCATCTGAATTGCATCCTTGAATTATATTGCCAGTAAAAGGAACCAATAGCTACTAGTTTAGATACAGCAATATTTTACCGTGTTGGTATGAAAGCAGAGGACGACAGGGCAAGATTTTTTAGGTGTGGTAATGTCTGTCATTAAGCTAGTAAGTATTGTTGAAAAAATTACACCAGCTTTTGGGCATTTGAGAACTTTTTCAGATGTGAAATAAAAGGAGTAAATTTTAGAGGAAAATAGAAATTGAGAGCAATTTCTCAGCATTTACTTACACAGGTAGAAGATATACAAAATTAACAGTCACTAGCTCAGATCCTTGCTCTGCCACTGGGTTCCCATTTTGTGTGTAGAAGCGGTGAAGGCACAAGTTTATCCTACAGGACAAAGAAGATTAGAGCCTGCAGAACAGGGGCAGGCTTGTTGCTAGTACCCAAGAAGCAAGAACCTGGGGAGAGGAACTCGCACGCCAATGTTTGTTGCCTTCATCAACATCAATGACAACTTCTATTTAAATAATGGCTTAATGAAGTGATTTGAATATCAGTTCTCTCTCTTTCTTAGTAGCTACAGACATCTTTAATTTCAGAAAGTCTAGTTCTGGCTCCCTGGGTGGTTAAGTCTTGTATATTAGGCAGGGTATTGGATAAGACCTAGAAATAAATCTCAGAAAAAGAAGTTTGCTCTCTGCCAGTGGTGCACCTTATTCAGCAGGGTACAAGGCTCTCTGTAGACTCTCTCCGATGATCCTTGTGTCTCTCTCCTCCTCTTTCCTACCTCAAACTAGTGCAGAGATGTGAATTGGTACCTCTGGGCACACTGGGCTCTGCAAAAAGTACCTCCTCCTTCCTCTGCCTGGAAATATCTGCCTCTGAACTCTGGCCCTCTGGGGGCAGGAGAGGACTCTATGAATGAATGAACTGCAGAAGAAATAGGGACAATCTTTGTGACTATGACAGCTCCACATGGTGCTAAGTGACAGGGCTCAGCCTGGAAAGCAAAGTATCCTACTGAGGGGACCCATGGATCTGCCTTTACAACATACAGTCATAAAATCACATGGCTTTGTGATCGTGAGCCCAGAGGGAGCTGAGGCACATGTTGGGGTGGCTCTTCGGAGATGCAGCTGCCCACCCAGAACTTGTACCTGGCACAGCTTGGAGAGGTGAAACCGCTCTCCAAAATACTTCTGCACTCCGTAGCTGCTTGTTTGACATCAAACTTTTCAAACCATGAAAATTAAACTACTCTTTTTTGAGTCCACAATCCAAGTTACAATATAATTTGCGTTTAATAAATGCCTTTCAATTGTTAATGAGATAACAGTTGGAAAATATGAATTATTCAAGGCATGACAAATATGATTTGATGGCTACTTGGCCAAACTTTCATGGAAATAATTATGTAGCTAGTGAATTAGAACAAGTTGCATGCTTTTGCTCATAGAAGCTGGTTAATCAGAGGGCTAACTAAACAATCCATTGATGAAAATTTGACCACACATACTTTTGGCTATGCATAGCTCCATGACCAAATTTAAATCCTGCATCTGAAAGCATATTCTCCAATGATTTAACAAATACATCTTAATCTTTATAATGAATTAATCTCATTTTAGCAATTTTTCATTTTACTAGACTGTATTTCATTATTTTTTTTTCTGCTATATTATTCTGGAAGAAATATGCTCTCATTTATGAAGTATTTATTTTATATGAGTTAAATATCTTAATAAATCTAAATTAACTGTTCTTAAAGCATTTAAATGCTGCTAAAAAACCAGGAAAATAAATTCTGTGTGGAAAGGTATAATCCCAAATCAAGTTTATTTTGAGCACAGTTCTGTTTAGATTTTTATCACCATTTTTGCATACTAATGTTTTTAATGGGTTTCAGGAGCATGCCATATATTCAGTTGAGGAGCTGAGTACCTTGTACAATAATTCTTTTACATCTGCTAGCTCTGTGTTTCCTCCACTTGCTATTGAATAATGTATTAAGCTTTTCCAGGCTCCTTCTGTTTGCCAGATGAGAGCTGCAATGGTTTCTTCATGTTCATTTATTCTCCACGTTTGGGTAATGTTATATTACAGCCACAATGCTGCCATTGTTAGACAACAGAAAAATGGTCATAAATAAATCAGAGAACTGGCCTAGATTTACCTTTCCACGTAAAACAGGGGAGAGGCATCTGGTATCTTTTTGTTATCTGTGTACCTGTAATGTATGTCTACATGGGTATGAAAATAAGAGGATATCAAAATACTAGCTATTACGTATGGACAACTACTGCTTTATCTTCCCGCAAGAAGTGTTATTTCCTGAAGCAGAGTTGTCAGATTTTCTCATAAATGCCACTTGTCTACTATTTTGCCTTTGTCGTAATTTTCAAGTAAGCTTGAACCATGTCCTGTGGTTTGGTCATGTAATGGAAATCAATTACGGTTGGAAAACTTACTTTTCTATTAAGATTATGTTTTTCAATATGATCTATAGTGCTAAAGGAGATATGTGGATATTCCATTACTCCAGTGCTTGCAATAGAGATTGTAGATGAGATATGGGCTTAAGCTGATGGGGTTTAGGAGAAGCTAGTGAAGGTACGGCAGGATAGTCACTTTGTCACTCAGTATATTCACTTGGACAATATGGGAAAAAAGAGCTACCAAAAGTTAAATTTCACAAAGTAGGAGTTTGGCTGACATGCCTGTGAGGAAGAGAAGTGGATGTGATTTTTAGGTAATAGGTTAGGAAGTAGAGCTCAGGTCTAGTAAGCACTATAGTGGAGAAAACAGGACATGGAAGGTGGGAGCATGTTAGAGCACCTGTGAGTCATCAGAACATAAACATTTTGATGACACATCATTATAAATACTTCAGTCGTGCCCAAACTAGAAGATATTTCTAAGAGAAAAAAGGATCTTTCTCCAGCCAGTTAATAAAGTCTATGATAATGTGTAAAGGAATTAATCTACTGTGTGAACCCAGGTAGAAGGTTTAATGCAATCCCAGTGACACAAAACTGATTAGCATTCAGTGATCTAGAAAAGAGAAACATATCCAAGCACCCAGTATGTCCATCCATATCATGAACATGTCAAAACCTAAAGCAAAAGAGAGGATTATAGTTTGTGTTTGCTTTCGAAAGCCTAATTTCACCAGGGACGAGTATCACAAGTTTTATTTCTATTCAGAATCCAGCATTGTGGAAGAGCAATCTTTTTTAGATTCTAATCTGAGCAAAGTGGATGCTGGTATGTGTAGCTATTGCACTGCACTGCATTAGCACAGCTAATCAGCAATGATGGTCTCTCTTCAAGGAGACAGAAAGACCACAATAAACTAGGGTAAAATGTGCTCTTCAGTCTGAAGAAAATTTACTGCTCCAGAAACATTCATCACTGGTAACTCCAGGCTAATAACTGTGAAATTTCTAGAGGGAATATTTTGCTTCAACATTCAAATGACCCGAGGTTTAACAATGTTTCATTGCAGCTGAATTAAATGTTTTGATATCCAGATGAATGATGTAAACTTTTCCCTTAACTCATGCTGTGCCCTTTCTGTAGACATGTGTTAATTCTGTTAGTATAAAGAAAGACTGGTAGATCTGTAGATTAGCTCAAAAAAGGAAAAAAGTACCTGAACAAATTCAGCAACAATTCATCCATAGTCCTACATTTCTGTTGTTTTATTAATGAAAAATAGTGTCAATTAAAAAAAAAAAATTCCAAGGAAACAGTCAGATGTAGGTCACTGTACAGTCCTGGGAACACATTTTCTTATTTTGCTAAGTTGAAGAAAAGTTATACCATGCCACTCAGCTAAAGTGTACGTTTTGGGGATGATAAAAATCTTCAGAGTGATTCTTCTGTGAGTTACATTCAAAGGGACTGTTTCCAGGAAGATGAAATGAAGCTAAATGATTGCCATTCGCCAGAATAGCTCATCAGACTCAAGGGTACTATTACCAGAGGGATAACTAAGGGCAGTTATTAACGATGAGCATTTCGGGAGAAATTTACACATCCAACACTCAAATGATGCAGGTTCATATTTATCATTGCATGTCTTTTCTATGCTTCATTAAATTAGCATAAATACTTTATCAAGAGATTAAGTATGATACTGAAATGAAACAGGTCACTGCACCTTAAATTTCTATTGAAGCTTCCAACAGGCAAGGGACAAGCAGCAAAATGAAAATGAACTACTATGTCTCATAAAAATGTCACAAGTCAATTCTTACCTGTTTGTGGGTTTTTTTTTCAGACTTTGCTGATAAACTCTATTTCTCTTCTATCAGTTACCTTCCACTCCTGAAGTTTTCCCAGAGAAATCTGTAAGACTGAACAGAAATTATGACAGGACCCTGTCTGTACAAAAAAACCAACCTCTGACCTTAAGAAAAATATCCTCGCTCTTCTGCCTTTTGTACCCAAGAAGCAAGTACCAGCTCACTAGAGCTTTTTCACCAAAATTGAGATCTTTCTTGGAGACAGCAAAGCAGTATTTAAATTTGGACAGCTGGAAGGACAAGGGTATTTTTTGGTACATGTTTTGTTTTTCACAGCTATTGCATTCACTTTTTCATTGCCCATAACTTTGCAGTATCAAATATTGCTTTTCATGTTTCTTAATGAGGGCTTTGCATTAAGGCTGAAGTGCTTTGAACTCTGTATGCTTCCTTTCAGCACAGCATGAATCCTTGGCGGCTAGTCTGCTGATCACTAGGAAGACTGAGATGAAGGAACATTAGGGAAAATTAGGGCATTCTGGTGGAAGCTAAGTTTTGTCTTCTACCACCAGTGAAGACTATTTTTTATTTGCCGAATACATCAAACTGTGCCGCTAAAGTAATGTAATTGTGCATCTGCATGCAGTTTCTTTTTGTGCAAACTCCATCTCATTTACAGAAGCCGCATGGAGTAATATAATCCAGGAAGCCAAGGGTTCTAATCAGCATGCATGAAAGTGGGGAGAAGAGGAGAAAGTAAAGTCATTCGCCCAACCTCAGAGCAAGGTAGCAGCAAACTTCTTCCTATAGTTTGGGAATATTTTGCTGTAGACTTTTGTTTGCCTCGTAGCATGTGGTCTTTTGTAAGTGCTCCAGTAACTTCAGACCTTCATGCAGATCAGGGTTCTTGAAAGAGCAATCATCATACAATAAAAGATGTGACAGAAATCAAAGCAAAACACTAATAGAAAAGGAATAATGTGAAAGCACAAGAAGAAAGCATGAGTACAAAAGAACCCTACTTGAACATTATGGAGGAGTTTTTCTTGAGATAATTGCAGTCCAATTCTTGTGAGATGCTGTCTTGAGAGGTTTTTCTACTGCCTTGACTTCTCTGCAGCATTATGCCAAATACTGGCCATGTTAACCCGTTACCTTGTGGCTTCCCAAGGAACAGACTGAGAGCACTCTCATGGCCTAGGGATTTAATTGTCCTAATTAGCTTAATTAAGCGGCTCTTTTAACTCTAGAGCACAGGAAAGGGGACAGCATGTTTGCATCTATTTTCAACCAGAAAATGTTGCTCATTTAAGAACTCTAGAGCATTTTTCACTTCCACTGGTCAATCCTTATGACTCCCATGCACAGACAGGGAGTTCAGATGGCTATTCCACTTGTAAAAAAACCCAGCGAAATCCCAACTATTCTAGTAAACCAGACAGGAGCACTTTCTTTTCCTGTGATCTGCAAAAACTTATGCCCCTGCAGGATGAAGGTCCAAATGGGATAAAGATTGACTTTCTAAGGACAATATGACTAGTATTTTAAACTTTTTTTCTTTTAGAGTGGTCATCTATAGGTCTCTTAATATTAAGCCACACCCAGGGAATCTTGCCCAGTCCTTTCCAAGCAAGGCCTGAGCAAGAATGGAAGGATTTTATTATTCAGCTCCCCAGTGGGGAACTTTGTGCTCAGAATGAGCTGCAAAAAGTTATTTTTTTTTTTGTTGCCACTGATGGAAAAAAATTATAAACCAGATCAAATGTTGTTACCCTCATAGAACAATAATAAGAGAATACAGTTTCTTTTAACTATATTTGCAATATTTTCAGTTTTTGAAATCTTTTAATGACCAGAAAACTCTGCGAGAGGGAATTCTAGGTCAGATTTGAGTATGTAAGCATGTGGACAGGGCATAAAAACCTAACCTACATCTCAGGCTTACCTCGTAGTAGAATTATACACCAGATTTTCTTTTGCATTCAGATGCACTTTAGCAAGAATCATTTTGTTGTACCTTCTCCTTTACTCCTGATTGGCATTATATTTTTTCATTGTCTCAGTGTCTCAGCATATCAGGCTTTTCTTGGAAATCTTTGACTAAATATTGCCAAAATTAATGATCTGTCAGGAAATTTGAAGTAGGGATAGAAATGAAGCTGTCGGCAAATTCGTATTTGCATTAGATTTTACTCAGTTTAAATTAACTTCTCTTTTAACTGGGACTGGCAGTGGAGATTTACAGAAGATATCACTATCATTTACCATCAGTAGTGATCAGGTTGTATTATCTAGGGAAAAGGGTCAACCAAAATTCATTATGTTCTGAGATAAAGAACTGGAAGGTATTGAATAGAGGAATTTGAGACCAACTCAAAACAGATGTTGGAAATGTAGGCATAAAGTAAGAGAAGCCTTAACCCTCCAAAATGTGCTGAATAATATATTCAAGGAATGATAAAACCCCAAACCAAAACAAAAACCCAAATATGAAACACACGTATGCCAATAGAAAGAGAAACGTGGAAAAGGTCCTGAAGTAGTAGAAGCTCTTAAGTGACCTAATCTTGGCTCTGTTTTAAGGATTCTGGTTTCAGGAGACAGCCTGTCAAATTCTTTCAATGTATGCTAAAATGAACAGTGTGAATTAAATGGAAAGCCTTGTTTGCTACCATTGCACCAACAGTGTGTTGCAGATGAATGCAACTTGGATGCAAATCAGAATTTGAAGCAATTTCCTTTTATTGCATTTAAGTAGAAATTACTATTAAAGGTGAAAGACAGTTTGAAAACCACAAAAATCCAAAACAGTACCTTCTTTTCTGCCTGCCAGAGGACATAGAGATCTTGAAATACTTTTTAATCTATAATATCTGCCTCTTTACCTGCCTGTTTTGAAGACAAGACAGAGGAAAAAAAAAAGCAAATGACTGCCCAAAGCATTCTGAGGGTGTTTCTTTCTCAGCTTCATGCATGGACTGTCCTGCTTAGATGTGAAAGAGTGCCACATGGGAGTGACGGGTGCTCAGAAAATATGCTTTTTCTGGGAACATAAGCTTAAAGAGATCCATCTCTTTAGCTTATCAAAAATAAGAATGAGAAGTTTTTTGATTGTGGTACATAAGTACCCTCATGGGGAGAAAAAAACAAAGGGCTTTTTTGTGTAGCAGAGAAGAGACTCAGCAAGAATCCGTGTTGGGAGTGAAAGGCAGACAAGTTCACACTGGAAATAAGATGGCAATTGTTGAAAGTAAGAGTACCGGAGCACTGGGACAAAACAGAGATCGGAGCTGGAGCCTTCATTCTTGTTCTTCAGATAAGAGGGTAGAATTCTATGCAATTTATGCATCACCTGGTAGACAGAATATAAGGGAAATGAGATGGAACGTAATAGCCATTACATACAGGAAATTACTTCAAGCTCTAAAGTGGTGCATACATGTGAGCCCAAGAGGATGAGGACTATATTGTCACCTTTGGAGTGTATCATAGTCACTGCAAAACCAAGTCTGGGACATAGTGAAGGCCTGATTGCCTGAGGAAGATATAGTCTGACTTTTTTGCCTGAAAGTGATGGTAAGAACCTCAATTCCTTTTCCCAGTATGCTTTTGGTACTTGGGCCACTGAATTTTAATCACAGTAATGTGATAGCATTTCCTAGAGTAGTGACTCTAGATTTCTTCTGTTCCCAGGCAGACTCATGCAAACACCTACACAAGACATTAAAACTCCCTGTAGGAGTAACCTCCCTGGGTGGTTAACCATTTGTTGAAAGTTATGCGTATAAGTTACTTCAGCTGTGCAAATTATTTCTTGTAATGCCGGAGCACACATTGCACTCCACAGTAGTGTACGGTACCTAATGGGGATGGAAAAACTCTTCCGAGACCTGCATTAGGTTTCATACGAGGGGGCCTTTTCCAGTGTAACTTAAAGGCAGTGGAGGTAATTGGCACAATTATATGTGAGTTTGCTATTGTTTTCTGTGACTAAAATAATAACAGATTGTCAGACACTGGGCATATGTGGCATTCATGTTCTTTTGTATTCAATTAAATGATAAAAATAACTATGAGAAAAAAATTCAATGTCAAAGTGAGATTGTATTGCCTTTTCCCACTGAAATACATTAGGTGCCAGGGGTTGTCAGTAGAAAGTAGTAACTCTAAGATATGGAAAGACGGAAATGGATATGTTCAGCCTTGGGTAAACTGACAAGAAAAAAGGAGGAAATTAGAAGAATGAATCAAAACTGACTCAGCTACCTTAGCTGTTTTTTAAATGAGGCATGCCTCATCCTGTGGTGAAAACCTCCCCCACTACCAAATCCCACTATATCTACTGATACATGCATGACACACCCCAAAATTGTGCACCCTTTCAGGGATATCGTGGCAAAATAAAATCATATTTCTCAAGTTAATGAGATTCACAATAGCCAGACTGGTGTTTCCTTTCTCTGAATCTCAATCAGGGTCGAAAATTTGGGTGAAAAGACAGACATCAGGCTAGGAAGCTGCATCTTTATAAATGGGGTGGGATGGGTAAGATGTGTCTTTGTAATGGATCAAACACATGCGTCAGATATATAATAAGACAACGGACAACATTAATGCTGGTGGTGGTGGGAAGCAGTTGCAATACTGTGACGGTTTGGATCCTTGCTGAAATTGACAACAGGGAGGAAAAGTACAAGGGGTAGATGAGAGAAGAACAGTTTCAGGGTATTTAGGTTGCCAGTAGGAAAGACAAGTTATTTACTTGTTGTTTTACAAATTTGGCAGACTTAATGAGAAAACAAGTGGATATAACCTTTTCAGTTGCATGAGTATGCATGAGGATCTCTGTGTTGTGATAGATAAGGATCCAAGTTCCGGAGAAGGGCATGGTTCAAGTGTGACAAGCCAAGAAGTACATTAGGTCTTAGAAAATAACTGGAAGTTCTCCTCCAAGAATGAATCTGTATTACAGAGTACAACTGTAACTAAACTGATTACAAAAGGCAAACACACAGAAGACTAGTCTGCTTTCTTTGAAGCAGATCCATTATGTAAGGAATAATAATAAGAAGCAGTTTTATATAGGTCCATTAATTTTTCCAGGAAAGGCATGCTTTCCACAAAAGGATCTCCTGCAGAAATTTATTAAAGTCATGATCCTTTGGCATTCATCACTCTTCTCCATGGATGCCTGCATTAAGGACTCAGTCACACATCTAGATTTTCTGCTTTCTCAGCAGAGAGAAATAAACATTTACAGAACAGGAGCCATCTCTTCTGAAGTGGATAGCTGGAAAAGATCAGATGAATCATAAGGCAATAGTGCCTATTTCTCTTTATTGATTGTAGAGGAAGGTGATGGTGATACAGGGTTATCCAAGTGCTGCTATCTATATTGTTTTATGAGAGCTGCTCAGACAATTTATTAATCGCCCTCAAATCATCAGTACCAGAAATAAGCAGAAAAAGATTTTGAAACATTCAGGTGCTCAGATACCAGTTTCCATTTTAACTTGGAACTGAAGACCAAAATGTTTGAAGTTGCCTGCCAAAGACAATGAAGACTCCTCATAGAGACCTAAGGGTATATATACCTAAGCGTATGTATACCAAGAAAGCTTCCAGATTGGCTGCAGAAAGATTGAGGGAATAGGCTGCCGAGAAACTAGTCTGATGATGCCCGTGTTCTGATGGGAAGCAATTACAATGAATATACTCCTCGTTTGATGTTTTGCAGTGTTTCAAAGTGTTGTACTCACTTCGTGGGTAAAAAAAACCCCAATTTTTCTAGTTCGTGTTGCACCTGGATTGATTCTTTTATACCAAAACTTATAACCTTCCCTCTCCAGAGGACTGAAAGACAGAGGGACTGGCATGCCCTATTGATGCATCATCTATGAGGCAAACTATTCATTTAATAATGATGGGCTGACTATACTTCAATTTACTTTAACCTATCCTCTCTCAGAAAGTGGTTTTGGGGTCCTACCATACCCAATGGTAGGACCACATTGATATCTAGACCCAAGGCAGTTGTGAATATGGACAAAACTTTGAGATGAAGGTGGGCCGTGTACCACAATACCAGTGACATTCCTGCAGTAGGTTTATATCTCCCACCTTGGAGCCCTAGAGCGTAGCCATTGTTTTCAGCTCCCTGCACATACCTGCCTCACACCTCACTGAGGAGTCAGTGTGGGATGTGGGAAACTGGCAGCTAGAGTGGGAAGGAAAGAGTCACGTGAGACTCCTTGACACAGCTGTGTCTTTTGTCAGTGATACATTCTGGCGACAGCAAAGCTTCTTTGGAAGCTTATAACAGTTAAAGTGGGACACCATTCCATAATTCTGCAGGCCTTTGTAGAGCATGTGGGAGCCTATGAGACACTCTGACTTGCTTCATGGAGAACATTAAGATGGCTGGTCTGCTTGAGTGCTAAAGTCCTGTCTGCATGTGGAGATGGTACAACACACTTTCTGATGACAGTTGCATGCATCCACCTGCCTAGGTCACTTTTAGTCTACCCATCCACTTCAGTGTTGTATCGAGCTATGGTTAGGGAATAGCTGAATGGATCATCACCAGTCTTGAGGACGACCTCTCAAACACCACCTGAGTCACTGAAGCCTGCTATGGTCTCCACAACTAGAGGCTACAGACAAGTCGTTACAATCAACGTACAGATGAAGGTCCAAGAGCCCTTCAGAGCCCAGCAAGACTGTGAGTCCTTAGGGAGAAGCATGGAACATCTGAGCCTACAAAGAAAAAAGGCAAAATGCACCACCCACTTCACAGTCTTAAGAAGTTTGTACTTCCACTCCCTCCCAGATTTTCCTTTGCAAATGACAGTCTAAGTAGAAGCTGAGTACATGAATACTATTTTCTGATGCCAGCATACCTACTAGGAGACCTTCACTAGTCCAGATGTGATCTCTGTTTCAAGAAGACAGTACCTAGGTTAATGGTGATCCATGTGTCCAGCTGTCCCTATGTTTGAAGAGACTGCTTTAGCATTCAAGGATGCCCCGTATACTCCCTACAGTACTTTCCTGTTGTGGATTCTTCACTGGGATGTTTTTCTTCAGCAAGGCCAGCTTATATATCCAGGTGAAGGGGATTAGAAAGAAAATGGACATATTTTCCCTAAGGTACCCCACTGTCAAGTCTCATAGTGGAGCCTGAAACCACAGGCTATATGTATGATTAAGGCACCAGTAGTCAAATGCAAAGCCAAGTGGCCATTAGCATGGATAAGTTACTTATCTGCATGCACTCACAGAGCCTTGACAACTACTCTCACAGACATACTGCTGTGAGTAACTCAGAATGAATTTTTCTCCAAACCACCATTTGAATGCTGAGATTAGAATTCAGTAATGCTTGTCTTTAATTCCCCTTGATTGACCTACTATACCTTAGGAGGGAATGGAAAAGAAGGTGAATATCAACGGTAACAATTAGGAAAAATCAAAAGTGAGAAGACCACAGTAAAATTCAGGAAGAAGCGATCTTAGCAGACGTGTTTCTGATGTAATTTCAAGTTCTTGGAAAAGTCCAAGTCTCCCCAGTGAAGAAGTCTTTCCCCAGAATCTTCTCTGCTTACAGGGGCAGGATGCCCTTCGGTCAAGCTTCTTATCTGTGTATCCAAATATCATCTCAGGCAATGTTATTGTTCAGTGAATGCAGCTTGTAACACAGTTTGCACATCAATGAAGTAAGAAAAAATAGGTGGGAGGAGAAGGCACAAACTGACAAAGGGGCAAATCTCATCATGTCTAGGTACTTCTCAGAACCATCTAGGTACTTCTCAGAACAGGGACACGATGTCCCTGTTGGTCAGCAAGAGTATGTACTCAGCTCCACCAGCATATGATACAGCAATCATCTAGCCACAATGTCCAAACAGATGAACTAAGCGTGGCATGCCTGTGGGCCAAATATCGAACGAGGAAAACATTTTAGCCTAAAGTGGATACAACAGGAGAAAGACTTCAGGGAAAGTCTCTAACTTTTCCCCTTCCTCACCTCCCCCTCTTGAGTTTTTGTCTAGGTGAAATACCTAACTAATGAAATTGTCTGTATTTTCCCTACAAGTGAAGCTGTTAGTGTAAAATTACTTAACTACTGACAAGAATTTTTTGTATTTTTGAATTCAAAAGAAAAAGTTTAATCACACCATTATTTACTGAAATTCCACTAAAATCCATCCTATGGTCTCTTTCTAAGGTTCTCAGGTAAAGTAGCTTCCATCCTAGAACACAGCAAGCCTTTGGGCCCTCAGTGAATTGACAACAGAGGATATATATGTACATACACACACACACCTCAGTATCCCTGAAAGACTTTAAAAACTTTTCACAATTGAACTTTTTATTCCTATTACTACTCTTGATCAATTTTCATATGAAAAGATACTTGCAAAACTCTCTTGAGACTCAAAACCCACAGTAATTATGTTACAATAATCTTCACTATGTGAATTCAAACAGAATGGAAAGTCCCTAGTCGAAGAATGATAATGCAGTTATCTCCTTGCTTTTTTTTGTCTAAGTATATTGATCACCCTAATTACAATCTACAGGAGAGTAAATAGAAATAAAGCTTTTGCATTCCCACCAAAAAAAAAATCCTCCAAATGAGTTCTCAGTACACAAAGCAGATTGAAGACATAAGGTGCAGTCCGTTCTTTTGTGCTGCATCATCAATGGAACTGTAGCGACAGTGAGCATTAAGATGGAAGATCAGGTCCAAATCTTTTAGCACTGCTTGACAGTGCAAACTGGTGGGATACAGGCTGCATGGCAGAAGACGGAGGTGGAAGAAACTGATCCCAATTTGCCCTTCTCTTTCTAGGTGCAGTTTAAGAAGTCAGCACAAGCTCAGTGCTGTACAGCACCAGCACCCTTGGTGGTTTTGCTGAATATTTTCTGCAACCATCACCTGAAGACTAGGCCTAGAGAGGGGGTCTGGCTGCAGCTTTGAGCTTCCATAAATATGTTTTGGAAAGTACTCATGCCTATGCTTATTCCCACCATTTCTTAACCTTCCAGCTCCTTCCTGGTATTCGTAATAATGTCAGGGTTTGAGAGTGTCCCTCCTGGCAGAGAGAAGTGATGTAGGACAGGCACATTACTGGCTAAAAAGAAAGGTATTAGTACCTAAACAACGTATATTGCTCTACGTGTGGGACGGGGACTCCCTAAAATTTTCAGAGAGAGGCTGAGAGGAATTTTAAAGATTGTCCCCTCCTTTTGAATGGCAAACATGGGCACAAAGATCTCCTGAAACCCTTGAACATCTCTACCAGGTCACATGAGTTGATGGTCTTCACCAACACATGTGAAGAGACATGCCTGAGAACCTATAACCCTTGAAAAAAGGGAATAGCTTTGCAGGAACCACAGTTTCAGGTATGAATGATCTAATTTCAGATTTTTGAACTTCAAGTAAACTTTACCTTTTGGAGTTTTCATGTAAGACTGAGTTTAAAGACTCTTAAAATAAACACAGGAGAAACTTAGTACTGTGAAAAGCAGGGAGCTGGACTGAAAGATCTTTATGGGCCCCTTCTAACTTGAGATATACTATGAATATATGATTCTATGAAAAAAACACAAAACAATTGATTAATTTTTAGTAGAAAACAGGTGGAAATTAAAGGCTTCATCAGAAATTAGTAGATCGGGTTAATAACTCTCCTGACCTCAGCGAAGAAACAGGATTTTTACCACTAAACATAACTGTTTCTGTTTTGATAATATGACATCCTATGGGAGCTGAGACATTGAAAACAGGATCTTGCTTCTCCTGAAAATTTTATGACTATTTCAGTGGGCTGCTGCTAAATTTTGCAGGTTGGCAGTGGAAGTTGATTTTGGGGAGCAAAGCAGTAAAATAAGTTAAAGTGTGCCAGAGATATGAAAGCAATGCAAGAGCCTTTGGAAGATTACCAGAGGCAAGAAAGCAGGTCTACTCATAAATAAGGAAGACATGAAATTAATAATGTTTCAAAAGTGACTGAGATAACTTACAGTGGTATCAAACCTGTCATCAGTAAGAATATACATCAAAAATATTGAATTATTAGGAACAGAGGAAACCTACTCAGACACCTTGGAAAATATGAATGCATACAATCCAGCTGGTCTTGATCATATCTTAGGGCAATCATCTCCCAGAGATACATAAACTGTAGGCTTTAACTACACTTGAAAATTACAGCAATAAAATTGATGATGTCATCCCATAATTGAGCGTGATTGAATTACTGCAGGTAAGCAAGTTACTGCGTGCCAGCTGAGCCATGGTAACTGACTGTGTGGCTCTCAATTAATAATATCTCTTCACTTTCACTAACAACAGAAAACCAATTTATAGAAACTAAAGCAAAAAAGCAGATGCTCTTATTCCCATTTAGGTGTGGCATATTTCACTTTGACATAAGAAGATTCACAATTTGTCTCAGGTAAACTGAAATGTTGATATGACTTGGGAGGTAAGAAAAGTTAAAGTAAAGCTAAGATAAAAGAAACTTACTGAACAGCTGAATGAAATAAATACTTTATAGTATTTGTGCAATTACTCTGTGAAAAGTAGGAAGTAAGGGAAGGGAAAATATATCACATAAAAATAGTTCACAGGGCTGGATTCTTCCACTCTTACTTAATGAGCAGATTGCAATTTTCTAACTGATCTTGCTTTTCTCTCAGCATATTATGGAATAAAACATTTTCACAGTTAATGAATGAATCAAACTATGTCTCCAGCGAACGCCACATTAGACAAAACATGAACTGCTAAAGAACAAATACTGACCAGAAAACATGTTTGGTTAGAAGTGCTAGAAATAATATAAGAAACACACAGCTATTTCTAAATTTACCATAGTGTAAAGCATCCCATTGCACATGGTGTTATCCAGAAAAAAGGTTTAAATTTACTGTGGATAGAAGATACCTTCAGGATCAAACACTTGGAAAGAAGTGTTGAATGCCAGAATGAGTTTTAGAACCACTATATTTATATACTACTGATGTTAGATAAGTTTCTTTTTAAATGAGCACCTTATTAATGAACAAATAAACAGCACTTATTGAAAGCCTAGAGGTGATACTGCACAGAAGTTTGTATTACTGTAACCAAATCAAGCTCTAGCTTACTTCCTTAAACTGTTGAGATAAAACAAAAGGGATTCAGAGAGATTTAAAAGTCGGATTCAACTGAAAACTACCAATGCAAAACATGTTCAGGATGAAGAGAAGACAAAACTGAGAGGCAATAATGCTGAAAAGTACAGAGAGATGGCAGAAAACAACATGCATGCATTTGAACTCTGAGACTGCGGCTGAAAAGAGCAGTACAGATTGAAGCTGTATATGCAACATCTTGATAAACAGCATGGGAGGCAGCTGGCTTTGTGCTCTCATGCCATGTCTTGGAGGTATCATACCCACCTCATGCATCCTAAGAGCGGAAGTGTGACAAGTTCTAGGAAACGGGAACACAGGTTTTGAGATTGAAGAATATAGAAGCATTTGAGGCATATCATTTAATGAAGCAACGAACAATCAGGGAAAAGATGGAAGGATAGGTAATAAATGGCAACTACTTAAAGGCAGTAGAAGCCTAAGGAAGGCAAACGTACTAAGAAATGGGAAAAAAAAAACCAGATCGGACATTAGGAATGTAAAATGGTGAATGAGGATTTATAAAATTTTTTTTTTACCTTCTGGAATAATGTGCAGATAATCAAAGGTCTTTGACTAGTTATTTTACAGACTGGGGTCCAAACTCATCAGAAAGTCTTTGGCATGAGACGTATTGGCAGAGAATGAGTTAATGGGATCTAACAAATCTGCATTTATTCCATTCATTTTATATGGGTCTTTCTCATTCTGTACCAAAGTTTCCTCAGAGCTTCAGTTATGAGATATATAAAATAAAAAAACTGCTTGTATTTTTTCTGGGTAACCAAGTTCTGTGAAGATACATTGCATGACATATAAAGCCTTCCCCTTAAAGAAAAAGTGGTGTTACCAATTGGTTGGATAAAAAGCAGGTCCTTCTCCTCTCTTTTCCTTGCCAGCAGGTTTAGAATGAGTAAATGTTCCAAATCCACATTTTTCTTTCTTCGGCTCTTCTTTCAGGATCTCAAATCGCCATTTCTTCGGCCTATTGTGGAACAGGAGTTTCTCCACAGTAATATTTGTTTAACTAAGATTGCTTTCCCCCTTTGCTAGTTTTCTTCAGACTAAACCAATCTGTCCAATGTTTCACATACACATGTTTTTTTAACTGACCATACTTTAAAGTTTGTTTTGGAGGAAGTCAGACAGGTTATTTATTAGGAATTGTAGCTTGAAAAGAAAAACCAAAAACTGGGAGGACTGCAGTCTTTGAGAAAAAATTTGAGGGGTGAATGTATCTCCAAAATTATAGTGTATAAGCCCAGCGTCTGCTTGATTCAGCAAAGTCTAAGCAAGATCCAGTGCCTCTAGCTGGCTAGAAATACCTGAGAAGTCATTCTTCAAAGTTAAATAGTCTGGATTTTTATGAATGTGTCTCCAGTGAAACAGTTTAGGAATGATGTCACTGTGCCCTGTGTGTCATGGTTGCTCTCAGAAAGACTGTGCATTTGTGAAGGTAGAGGGCAGGCCCTCCACAGCAGACTAGTCTGAAACCAACAGATTTTTCCGATGCTGAGCTGAATGCAAGGTTTAGAATTTCCCACTGCAAAACCAAAAAGAAATAATTTTCAAAGTTTCTCACAGAGTAAAATGATATTTTAAAATTGTTCTGGTTTTGCTTCATTCAATGTCTTTTTACAATTTCCCCCTATGTTATTCAATTTTTTTTCTTACTTTATAACTATTAACAAAGGCTGTGATTAACATCTGACTGTTTTTGTTTCCTCTAGATCTAAAGACCTTGCTTGCTCAGTAGTTACTTCAATGCATACATGTAGTGTCAGCAGTGTCAGTGTTGTACGGCAAAGCTCTGGGCATTGCCCACACTGAGGTATCTGGTGCTATTTGAAGTACCCTGGGGTATCCGAGTAATCTGTTCTGGGCAGGTAGTGAGGGCACAACACACACAGAAGATCTGGACTGTCGTCAAGTAGCAGTTCAGGCCAGCTGGGGGGCCCCAGGGCATTCCAAGGGACCATAGCTGCTATAGTTATCCTATTGGATTGCTTTCTAAGCTCTGTTGACTGCATTAAATCTTTTCAAAGTTTGGACATTTACTACGCATATAGAAGCCTAAATTTAGGTGTCTTAATCTGGAAATGAATCCTACAAAAAAAATAAGATCCTGATGCCTAGCTTTAAACACCTTGTGCCATATGAGTTCCTGGCATATCTAAAACACTCTCTTGGAGCAAGCAGATACAACAAAAGGCATATAGGTAGCTCAGGCGACAGTATGAGTGCAACTGAAGGTCAAGCAGGTTCCCTGAGGTGTCTCACATGGCACTAGACATCTAAATTTAGTCAGCTGAATCCCACTCTGGGTGTTTATGATATCCAAATAATTTTTTTAAATCTTCTTTGGTACTCAACAAAAAGTATCAGACCCCTAAGATTCACTTAAGTAGTCCCATATTGTCTGACATGACCAAAGAGTCCCTTCTGACCTGCGAGTAAGCTATACGAATGTCTGAGATACCCTGGCTCATATGGCAGAGGATCATTGACTGAATGAAGTCCTCTTGGAGTACATTTCTTCTTGTCCTAAGGTTCAGGTCTAAAATACACTAGATGAGTTACACTTCAACAGTGTCTAGTTTCTATTGCTTGAATATAAGGGTATTTTACATCTACTCTAGCCATGTAACACCTGAGATGAATCCCACTTAGTGTATCAGACAATACTTAGATAGCTGCTGGTCTTGAAGATTAAAATGATGTATTCATTTCTTTAGTAATGATATTCTCCAGGTCAGAGTTTGCAATGTGTAATGCACAGTAACTTTTGCAAAATTATTTTCAAGAAATGTTTTGAAGATGCATTTTTCACAACTTTGCATTTTGAAGGAAGCAAGAGTAAAATAACACAACAGTATGGCATTCCATCAGCTCTCCAGTATCATGCTGCATAGCTTTATCTATAAGCTACAGAGTAATGGAGACTCAGCAGCCATTATTGGTAGGTGGGTATTTATTGTTGATTTCATCAGTTCTCATTTTTATTTTAATGAACATGAGCAGTAGTTTCGATATGTCATCATGTATCTCCTGCTTATGGGTACAATCAGGGAAATCAAAGATTAAAATAACTGTCAGGAGGAAATTTGGAGGAAGCAATCATGATTGGGAAATACAGAAGTCAGAATAGTAAAGAAGGCAGCAAAATTTTCAAAGGTGTTTAATTATTGGTCTAACAATGCTTACACAGGAGTAAGTAGTACATATCATACTTGTTTCAGAGGCCAGAATGTTATATACTTTAGAAAAAACCCTAACCCACTAGGAAAAGATGGAGAGAGAAAGAGAGGCCTAAATCTGAGGTCATTTGACTTCAGAAGTTGAGAAAATGGGTTAATTTTTGAAGGCAGTTCTAAGACTTTCCTACATGGGAAACAAGTAGGTAGAAGAAGACAGAAATTGCTTCTCACCACTCAAATTTCCCTTTCAAATATGGTGGCTTAGCTCTAAAGACTCATTTCAGGTACGAACCAGTAGTAAAATTCAAGTGCAGTGTTTTGAAATGCCTTGCAATGCAGTAATAAAGCATTTTGGGGTGTACCAAATGGACCACAGGCAATGTGTCTTCCCACAGACACATCGCTTCAGGTTTTTCAGTCAGTGGGCTAGAAAATTCACAGAAGAGGACACTGCACAGCATTCAGGCTTTAACTCCACCCTCATCCCTGGCTTCATCTCCCCCCTTCACCCCCAGTAATGCACCTCTACAGGGAACTGGATTTATTCTTATACAGATTTCCTTCAATGTTAGTATCATAGGGCGTGGATATGTATCAGTGCAACTGGACCTTTTGCTTAATTTTCTTTTAAGAAGGACCAAAGATGGTTGCTAACTAGAAATTAAACTTTATGTTTTGTTCTTTTCTTTTCTTTCTCTGCAAGGAAACCTCATGCACTCTTACCTATTGCTGAGACATTTGTATTCTCAAATTTCCTGAGCTGAGGTTTTTCATGCCTCAGTAATGACATTTGACTTCTCATTCCTTAACCACTTTCCAGTGAGACTACCAAATAGAGCCATCCACGCTTATCAGTTATTTGGTTTGATTTTGCCCCACTTACTCTAGGCAAAAATTATTTGTACTGGAGTAAATCGTGACTTTGGAATGTATTTTAATACTGTAGACAAAATAAGGATTGGAGACTTTTAGTTCTGAAGTCAGTGGTAAAACCCACCAAGCAGAAGCAGAATAAGACCCGGAAGACCAAAGGTAATAGGACAACAGCTAGTTAAAGGACAATGGTGCACATTAATTACTAAGCCTCCATTCTCTCTCTCACTTCAATAGTCTTAAAACTAGTACAGACATCTAAATTGAAAATAAATAGTCTATAGTTCGAGGCATTCTTTTAACCTTGATACTGAAGAGCCTCTCTAGGGATACAGGCTCGGATACATAAATACATGCTTGATAATTTGGCAAATGCTCAATTTAAATTAGAACAATATTTCTGCATTAAGCAAACACAAAACATTCTCCCAGGACATCGTTTTTTTACCTGCAGTACAAGGTAAATATGATATCCCCATCACCTTTAGGATGTTTACTCAGCCAGGCCTGAGCTTGCTGCCCAGTCTTGTCCCTCCAGCCAGGTGGCAGGGAACATGACTTCCACACCTGAGTGTGTGATAGAGTTTCTTGTTTCTGTGTTGCCCTGGTCGTTTGTACAGTGAAGATAGAGATGGAAATAATACTTCATCAATAATATTCCTTGTCCAAATAATTTGTGAACACCCTCATTAAAACACCACTTATTTTTATGCCAGTCAGAGGCAGTTGACAGTGGTAGCAAATCAGTACAACTGCTAACTGAGAAGAAAAAATAACATTTAAAAACAGAATTGTCAGGTGAGAGCAGAAATATATTCTTTCTATATAGGCTGTGAGATTTAAGCATTTCACATAAATACATTCAACTCAGTAATAATTCATATCCTTCTGCCTCTTCTCTTAGTTTCTCACTGTTAGTAATTGAGACAATCACTACTCTCCACTCCTCTCATTTATTGATGAGACTAAGACAATGTCTGTATTAAGCACTATTTTAGGAAATTCACAAGAAGTTCTGATTGAGCTGGGAACCGAACCATATCTTAAAGTGTGCATTAGTGCCTAGACTTTGAACTAAAAGCCTATGCAGATTTTGGTAGGCAGCTGTTCCACAGTTAAGCTCTCATTTCTCATCTGCATTGTAGCACCTTCCTCTACTGTCTGCCGTTCTGAAAATATCCTGGCAAAATCTATCACAACATATTAATCCATTAAACATGGCATTCTCTTGCCTGGATCAGGACACAGGCTTCCCATTAACTAGCAATATGGACCCTATGAATTCTCAGGCTTTGTCTGGACTTTGTTTGGCCTTCCTGGAAATTTAATTTAGCTAGTAAGAGCAATTATTTAAATAACATAATTTGGTTTGGGTTTTGCTTAGGGTAGTACATAACAGTTAATGCTATATGTATATATATATCAAATATCATCTACTAATAGTAAAACCAAATATTTTTCTTCATTTTAGAACAATATTTGTTACTAGAAAG
This sequence comes from Cuculus canorus, assembly GCF_017976375.1. Classification (NCBI taxonomy): domain Eukaryota; kingdom Metazoa; phylum Chordata; class Aves; order Cuculiformes; family Cuculidae; genus Cuculus; species Cuculus canorus. The sequence continues at coordinate 64,560,758 of NC_071401.1, forward strand.
ATATAGAGCTTGGAAGACTACAGGCATAAAAGACCTTGAAAGCATAGGCAAAGACTGTGGCCCTAGGGCTATAAGTAACACTTTGGTGGTCAGTTACTAGTCATCAGAGGAGTGCAACATCATATCATGCTTATCTTGAACACAGAGTACCGGCAACCCAATCCTGAGCCTTGTTGTGCTCCAGCTGCATGTTGCTGTGAGATTCTGGAGTAGTAGGGTCACAGCGATGAGGTTGCATTGGCTGTGGAACAGCAATATGTTAATTTCTGAGTTTTTACCTTGTCCAGTATTGGGTGAATAAACTTCTCACTTATAAAGGCTGGCCAGGCTTGATTCTTTCTAGCATGTGCCCAGTGGTTTATCGCTGGTGAGTCCTCTCTGTGTGTCTCATTGCTGTCAGATGTACACCACCATGTGCTATATCTGGCTGAATGTGTTCCACAACACTCTGGACACAATTTGGAAAGAACACCCTACTCAGATCAGTTTGGATGTTTGTACAAGAAACAGTCTGATCCTGTGGTCAGAGAAGGAATGGGATTGGAAGGGTACAACTGTTATAATTGCAAATGGGCCAAATGCTTGCTAAAAGTAGTCTGAAATTTATTTCAGAATTCTAGAGTCTTTCTCTTATTACAAAATATTGCCCTATTGTACACAAGATTGGTGCAGAGTGTATAATGATAGTCTAAGCTCAGTGACAGTGAGCAGTAAGCAGTATGTTTACTGTGCAGTAAACAGATGATGTCTGATCCATGGATCTCTGCCAGGAGTGTTTGGGTAGCTCAAGTCGCTGTCTGTGAGATCATTTTTTGGCACAGTAATGAACAGCATCACCAGCATGGCCTACTGCACTTTTCTCAAGCGGCTGGTGACTGATATGGCAGAAGATAGGCCAGGTGCTCCACTGTCCCCCACCTAGCCTTAGGCAGATTTGAAGGATTGCTTAAACAACTGCCTCTGGGTAAGGAAGGAACATTGTATGTAAGTCCAGTGCAATACACATTCCACAAACACCAATTGTTTCTCTGTCTTGTTCACAGACTCTCCATCTAAAGCCCTTTTCTTAATTCATCTCCCCTCCTCAGTTCTCTCTGCAGAGAACAAACTCCTCTCTTGATCATCCTGAGGCCAACAGCAAAATGCTCAAGCTAACCAGCTTATATAGATGTCCCTAATCTCTTCCCTTGGCTAAAGTAACTTCTTTTGTAAGAAGCATTATCTCAGTGATAAGCACATATAGGTAACTCTTATTCCATGCTAAGAACACCCTGTTTCTCCTCCTTCAAACAGTAAACACACCAAATGGTTGTAGAGGAAGAGACACATGGGACACTTGCCACACAGGGCTCCATAGAATAAGACCTGTCTTGGGAGACTTCCAGGATAACTCCTGAATGAGTGGATCTTGTAGTCCTCTTCAGTTATAAGTGCAACAGGGACAAAAATGTTCTTGCAAAGTAACTGGACTAAGAGTGGAGAGTAGTCTACTTAATAGGGGCCCAGTGGAAGCATAGTCATAATATGGGAAAGCTATTCTTCTTTCAAAACCATACAAGCTGGCTGAAGGGTACGTCAGTCAACTGGGCCACAGGTAACAGCTGGGTTGAACAAGATATTTGTCCCACTGGAGGAATAAAAATGCTCAGAAAAAGGTTTGATTTGGATTTTCTTTTAAATAGAAGCCTACTCCTTTTGTACAGGAGATTTCTGAGAATATTTCTTTATTTTGGTTGAGCTTTGGATAAAGATCATTCTTATTAGGATTTGTTTGGTCTTTATGTCCAAGGGGATAACTGATTCCCAGACAGGTATCCTTGTTTAGGAAGGCCAGCTCATACTAGTCATAGTCATAGTCATAGTCACAGTCATCTGGGGCTTCCGCAGCACCATCTAGAATCTATTCAGAACATTCACTCAGAATAGCAACACTTCTGCACACCCACACTGACTTTGTGTAAGGGAAGTGAAGACTGAACCTCTGTATTTATGAGCAAAAACCTGTCCTTGAACTAGAAGTGGCACAAAAGACCTCTGTGCCCTGGACAGATGCGTACACGAGGCCAAGTGCTACTCAAAACTGGAGGAAGAGAACTTATTCCTGAGTATGATATCTGGTGCATTTATTCACCAAAATAGCACTGGAAAAGCTGAGGCAGAGTCATTTTTGGTGTAGCTTACAAGAGTCATCAGAATTTTATAGAAGGTCATGGAAGATAGTCTTGGATTAAATTACAATAGCTTTTCTAAAGAGAGCAAACTTTGGTAAATTAGGAATATGCATTAGGAAATTCAAATGACCTGAGCTACCCAGGACTTGAATGCTGAAGTAATTTAGGATTTATTCAGATCAAAGTTACTAAAAACTCTCAGGAATATGCATGACATGCAAGCTGCAGGCTTCCTTGCATTAGTAATCTCTCCCTCCTTCCCAAGACAGGCATTAGGAAGAAGCAGAGAACTTGGAAGGAGTTAAAAAAGCTAGAGCAGCTCAGGCGATGACTGTATAGCTTGCCTGGGAGCATTCCCAAGTTCCTTGGTCTGGGTGTATACTTCTGATATATACCAAATCCTGTCCCTTCTCCTTCCTCTAAATGCACTCTGGTTACTGTGATCAGACAAGCTTTAAGAAATATTTGATCTGAAGCACTTGGAAGATCAGGATCCTTGAACAAATTGCGGATAAGTCTGTACATGGCCAAAGAAAGCTGTAATAGGGTAGTATATTCATGCAGCAAGAATTTGCTATGGTGGAGACAAGGTAGGTTTAGTTTATAGCATTAAAAAAAAAAAGAAGCAGCAGGTGATTATTCAGCTATGAGATAGAGAGAACAAGAAGAGAATGAGACAATAATGCAATATGGATACAGTATTAGTTAGGAAAATAGTTAAGACTATGCATATGATAACATATGCCACAGTGGTGAGCAGAGATGCAAAGCAAATGACCTTTAGAGACAGAGCAGTCAGAATGAGGACAGGAAAAGGAATTCACCACAAGAAATCTAAACTGACACTCACACTACATTGACAGGTGTAGTGCAAAGATTTTTGAACTGATATACCATTTAGGCAATAAATAGTTTAATCATGCTCTCAGGACAATGAACTCATCTTCTGTTAGAGGGAAGTAGTGGCATTGGGAAGAGGTGTGGTGAGAGCACTTCTTCTTTTAAACCCTAGCTTAATGCTAGCACTGGCTTAAAATCCTCTCATATTGCATTTCCAATTTGGGGGCGAGGGGACGTTAGTCTCAGTTGACTCAGAGGTAATTATCTCAAGGGCAGACGCTACCTTAAAAATGTGACTGAATTCAGCAGAAACTGTGGTATGAGAAAAACTCCATTGCTGAAGCAGGAAAGGAAGAAAGTATTACAAACTGAAGCACAATAGCTAACATTTAACATTGAAAGACTTAGGAGCAAATGGACATGAATTGACTGAATAAGCAGAGGCTGGAGGCTAAAATATTTTTAGACATCCAAGTAAAGCTGTTCCAAAGCAACTGTCCAAAATGACTTAAGGAGAAGGACAAAAATAAGCTAATTTTCAGGTAAGGCTTGAGTAGATTATGAATGAGTCCTTAAGGAGAGAAAGAAATATAAGGCAGAATTTGCTGGAAGCTTTTTCTTCTTTATGTGCAGTTTCTTGTAGCTCAGCTTGGATGATACTCCTGCGAAGTATTTTTGCAATTAGTTTGCAATTAGTCCTACTTTGACTTCGGCTGTTTTGCGCAACAGGCATAGCCCAGAATAGTTCCAGCTTGGGAGTGGGAAGCACTTAGTGATAGTATAAGAGGTAACTGGCAGCCCAAGGAGATTTCAGAAGATTACTGTATACTCTTCAGATTATTAGAGTTGGAAAAATATTTGCTTCCTTTCTCATGAAATGTGAAAACTGGTGATATGCTTGGAAAAAAAACCTTTGTGGGGGTTGTTATACTAAAGCCACACGTGCTACAAATCACATTGGCCTCACCACAGCAAGTTGATTGTCTGATGTTACTTGCATTGGTCTTCACAAGTTTGCTTACTGGGCCAAACCAGGCAAAGAAACAGAGGAGAGGGTAGGAGGAGATTTGGGCTCCTTTCATAGGCCTCAATCATATCTGGATTCCCGGGCCTGGTCTATAGGCATGGAGACCTGAAGAAAGCCTAAGAAGGGACCAAGAGACTACTAGTCTAAGATTTAGTGGCGGTCATGGCAAGTGGAGTTGAAGTAGCCCATTTCCATAAACATTCAATAAGTACACTTCTGTATTTAAAATAATTCCTTTTATCTGTAGCTTATGCCAGAGGGGCTAATGGGTTCGCTAAAGAGATGTCAGCAGCAATAAAGAACTGAACAATATTGTCATAAGTGATATCTGTTCACCCGGTGATCCTTTATTTCAAAAGACAGATTCTCTATTGACTGTGTTCCTTCATGGATGTAACCTTGGTTGCTTTACAATGTATTATGCATGAGGCAGATAAACCCAAAGTCCCCTTTGCAGACAGGCTATCTCACATGATAGCCAAGATATTAATATTGGAATTCACTTTCTATTATTATAGGAGGCACTCTCATCTATATCTTAAGTAGCATAAGTCCCTTTATTTCAGTCATCCTCACATATTCAAAACTGAATCAAAGAGGTGTGAGGCCTCTAAGCATCCATTTTTGTAGTCAAAGACATATGTTTCCATTTTAACCAGTCAAAAAAAGTTCTTGTTCTCATTTTTACCCTATGGATGAGTATGAAACAAAATATAACATATGTTGGAAGTTAATTTTTGAAATTAGGTTTTATATTTTGGGAGATAAAGTCGTAGAATAATTTATTATATTGACATTCTCAATAGATTGCACTGCTGTGGGGCAGACACGTCTCTCACTCCTGCAGTAGTCTCTTGCAGCACCATGACAACAGGCAATGAACTTGAGGCTATTACTTAGTCTGAGCTACAATAGCTTTTGAAAACAATCATATGACATCTCTGGGACTCCATCTTCACTTTTCTGTTAGTATTTGATACATAGCATAGATATATATTGTGAAGCAATACACTGAGAACTCTTGACATCCTCCCAAGAGGTTAGCACAAGTATTAGTGTTCAAGCAGTGATGAATCCTGCTAATTTTAATCCATTCTACTAATATTCCAGAGTCCCAAGACATTTATTAGTCATGTTTGACAATAATTTAACCCATCCTACAGCACACATAATCATTTCCCCTCTATAATTTGCAAAAAGAAAAATGAAAGAAACCCTACAATATTAATAGAGTTTCGCATATTTGAAAGCAATTTCTAGATAACCCTCTAAGGTTTTATCTTAAGAAAATGCTTCTAGACATAAAGACAACACTTTGAACTTCAAGAGGCTTTCCGTGATAGAAAATGCCATCATTTGTGTATGGCTGTTCCACAGATCTACTCTGGCATAAATTTCGTTAGTTTTTAATTCTGAGAGATGTATAGAATACCTTATATAGATTGCTGTTTCTCAATATCTAGATAAGGTTCATACAGGAAAGGAAAAAAAAATCTCCAAGCCTGCTTTATTCCTTAGAATGATTATGGTGAGTGTGTGAGATTGAACTCTTCACAACCTATTGAATTCTACTATCGCACCAGAACACTTGGGCTTTACCTAGATTATTACAGAGGCATCTGTGTGTGCTTTTGCTATATACCATTATGCAAAGTGGTAATATCAAACAGCACCTGCATCTTTGAAGGTTGCTTTGGCTTCTGTCCATTAGTATTTCATTAGCCACACTATACCAAGGCAGGTCAATACTTGCAGTGAAAGCTTCAGGAAAGCATGGGGTGACCAGCTATCCTATGCTTTAATTCAGAAATCAGAAGGTGTCTGAAAACATCTGTAGGGAGCTCTCAACAGCCACAAATGTTATGTCTTAGATGATATTTGATCCTCACGCCTGCTCATGTGAAATTCCAGCAAAAAGGTAATATTTCTGCAAGAAAAAAAAAGCTGTTATTTTTGAGACTGTCACTAAATTCAGGCTTTATCATGCTAAAGACGACTAGGAGACGGCATGCCTTCTATTAGTCAATTTGATATAGTGATAAAAAGGATAGAGAAGCTTTCAAGTACACCAATACTTTTCTGGTTGGAAACTTAAATTAAAATGCCTATGCTTTCCTGAAGTTTCAGTGGCACAAATTATTCTCTGTGCAATAATAGATCAACCTGGAAAGGACCAAGAAATATTGTATCGTTAATGTCCTTTCCCAAAGGAAAGTCCAACTACATCAGTAAGAAGCAAACCGTCTGGATGTAGTGGCCACAGCTACTCAGAGCATCCTACCTCAGCAGCAAGTTAGAAGAAAGGAATGCCTAATTTTTTATACAAAAAAAATGAAGATTTTTAGAGTCAGTTCTGGATGACAATAAGTGAAGGAATGTGTTATCCAAGGTATACCATTGGAGTATGCAAGTTGAAATGCAACAGTTTTGTATAACCTACACACCAAAGACTTTCTTTCTAGGGCAAATTTCAAGACAACTTTAAGGTTTTCCTCCCTTGCCTTCTGCTAAAAGCAAAACCCTTCAAACCACAAAGAGCTGATATGCTGACTACTTCTGAAGTGCAGGTGTATTTTTTTTATTCGTATTGGCAGGAAGAACACAGGAGGAGAAATGCTAGCAGTTTTCTTCTAAGTTATGCTGGACTGGTTAAAAATGGATGTTAAGATTGGCACTGTTCAGTCACTTTATCGGGGATTTGCTTGGTGAGGCTCTTGAAGTCTGCCAGAGTGAGTGAACAGCAGGTAGTGGGAGATGGGCTGCCAAGGCACATCAGTGGAAGATCAATGCTTGCTGTAGCAAGTGCAGACAGATTGAGTTTTATAATTCATAGCAGTAGCTATGAGACCTGCTGGTCAAACTGAAGAGCAAGAGGGAACCGCGCAGGCAATATGCGCAGGTACAGGTAACTGGGGAAGAGTATAGGAACTCTGACTGGTTGTGTAGGGGTGGGATCAGGAAGGCCAAGGCACAGCTGGAGCTGAACATAGCAAGGGAAGTGGAGACTAAGAAGAAGGGCTTCTACAGCTAAGTTGACCAGAAAATGAAGGTTAAAGAATGTGTACCCTGGCTGATGAAAGAAAATGGTGACCTCATATCAACAGATGAGAAGGTTGAGGTAGTCAACAATTTTTTTGCCTCAGTCTTCACTGACAACCCTTGTCCTCACCCCTCCTTGGTCAATGGACAACAAGAAGGGGACTAGGTTGTATAGCCCCCTCTGCCGTAGAGGAAGATCAAGTTCGTGACCACCTGAGGAACCCGAACATATATAAGTCTATGAGACCTGATGAGATGCATCCCAGAGTCCTGAGAGAATTACCTGATGTGGCAGCCAAGCCACTCTCTATGATACTTAAAAAGTCATGGCAGTCAGGAGAAGTCCCTGGTGACTGGAAGAAGGGTAACACTCGGGTTGGTGCTATCCCCAATTTCAGTAGAGGATGGGGGATAATGTGATTGAGAGCAGCCCTGCAGAGAAGGACTTGGGGTGCTGGTCAATGAGAAGCTCGACAGGAGCTGGCAATGTGTGCTCACAGCCCAGAAGGCCAACCGTACCCTGGGCTGCATCAAAAGAAGTATGGCCAGAAGGTCCAAGGAGGTGATTCTGCCTCTCTATTCCTCTCTCGTGAGACCTCATTTGGAGTATTATGTCCAGTTCTGGAGCCCCCAATATAAGAAAGATGTGGAACTGTTGGAACAAGTCCAGAGAAGGGCTACAAGGATCATCAGAGGGCTGGAGAACCTCGGCTTTAAGGACAGGCTGAGAGAGTTGGAGTTATTGAGCCTGGAGAAGAGAAGGCTCCAGGAAAACCTTATAGCAGCCTTTCAGTACCTAAACACGGTGTACCAGAGAGCTGGGGAGGGAGTTTTTACAAGGGCATGTAGTGATGGGGAGGGGAATGTCTTTAAATTGAAGGGGGGGAATATTTAGATTAGACATTAGGAAGAAATTCTCCACAATGAGGGTGGTGAGACACTGGAGCAGGTTGCCAAGGGAAGTTCTTGATGCTCCATCCCTGGAGGTGTTCAAGGCCAGGTTGGATGGGTCCTTTATCTGGTGGGAGATGTCCCTACCCATAGCAGGGGTGTTGGAACTAGATGGTCTTTAATGTCCCTTCCAACCCAAACCATTCTATGAGTCTATGAGACCGGACCAGATGTGGGCACACTGCTCATTCTTATTTCATCCTTGCGGATATATTCTGTGGATGAAATAACATTTAGCAGGCCAACATCCTGTATTTCCAATGTTGAGGGATTAAGGTAGATCTTTTGATGGTGAGTTGGTCTTGAAGCTCTGCAGAGGTATTTCTAATCTACCAGATTATCTTCTGTAATGCCTATTTTCATCATCCTACCATATATCCCCAGTGGTGTAGTTAGAAGTGCCTTAAAGTAGAATAGAATAGATTTCCTTGATGTTTTCCATTTACTCTGCTGAATCTGAGGCCTAAATTAACTCACAGAAGGTGCCTTGCAAAGACCCTTTTACTAGTAGTATTTGATCTTACACTTTGGGCTGAGCTATGCATACACATGACATATCTTTTGAAAGAGACATTTATTAAAACCCGAGAGATTCAGTATCCAGTTAGCTCAATTCTTTTGTCGCAAACAGCTACCAAAATATGTCATAATCACATTTTTAAACTCATAGTTTATGGAAAGAGTGAAAAAAATTTACAGCTTTCTCTCAGGAGATTTTACAGTTAAAAGATAAACATTACAAAGATAATGAATTTGAATTGATTACTTAGCTATAGCTTTTTTTCTCTTCCTTCCCTGCAGCTTTAGAGAAATCTGCTGCAGGCAAATTTCAGAGACTCTCAGTCCAGCAAACAAATCACCAAGGCAACCTTGACACCAATGTCTGCATCTCAGTATGGAGAGAAAAAATAAGCACCTTATACCAGTATCCTGAGTCTAAAACACGTTCAGGATCTCATAGTGCCCACAGCAAAACCAACTTCTGAGTCTCTGATTTTTTAAAAACTTTTGCTGCTACTCCATAAATCCTAGCCACTTCTTGAGTGCTGTACATCCATAGGGTCTTATTATAAGTAAAAATCTTGTCTGTTAATCTCTGAGACAGATCTTAATTAAAACAACCTCCTCCTCTCAAAATCGTTAGCCGCTAATCTGCCAGTGCTTGCATTGCAAGTACTATATCTAATCGGAAACGTGTCTTTGAAGCAATACAAATGGGTGGTTGAATTGAGTGCATTCAACTCACCTGCATGAGGAAGTAGATGCTTTTAAAAAACAGTCAGTGGACCAATTGAATGGCATAGTTGGTTGTTTCCTCTGCATGAAAGCTACCTATTCTTGATGCAAGAATGTTATCTTGGATTAAGTTCATTCAAAAAAATCATTTGTCATGCTATTTAAGTGTCTATGTTTAGCTAGACTGAAAGAAAAGATGCAGAATATAAATAGTCTTGTCTATTCACTTTGTCAGCTCATATACAATTCTGGTGTTGCAGTTCCCACATCACATTTGGGATGCTTTGGGAGCTCATGGGCCTCTGCAACCACAACATGCAGCTCTTTCATCTATGTATTATATTTCCTTTAAATATAAATCAATGAGGAACTTTAGGTAGAAATTTGTGACAGTAGTATTTTATAGATTCCTTTAAATCAAAGCTTAGAATATACATGACTTTTCTTGAAACAAGAAATTTTGCTTGGAGAGTACCTGTAAGCCACAGAAGGTGTATGTCCATCTGAAACCAAGACAACAGGTCAACTTGCCTTTCAAAATATGCTTGTTCCTTGATTTCATAGTGGCTTCAGTAACGTGCCTACGTGTTTCATGCACCCATACATTGTAACTAGCATTCAAAAAGCTCAATTCAAGAGACCTGTATGGTTCAAAGCAATCAATTTAGTTTTATTCAGTAGAGCTAAGATTCAAGAGTATAAAACTCTTACGATGCAAACATTTACATATGATTTTTCTGCTCTTTCTTTAAAAACACTATAGCCTAAACCTCACAGCAAAGATGCAATTCTTTCTGCACTCTCTACTGTTGATAGGGTAAACATATTTGGTATTTTCCGCTCTCCTAAAACAAATAAAAGAGAAATTAAAGTTTTTTGTTGCTGTGTGAATTGCAGCCTTGTATAACATTATTTCATGTAGTAGATCATTTAAGAAAACAGCAGACTCCCACTTAAAATCAGCTGATAATTGCTTTCTGTTGAGCTTTTTTTTTTTTTCACATTGCAGAGCAGTGTGCCTTACTGTTGAGATTTCAGCTTTGAATTTTTTTCTCAAGTTGCCCTGACTGCTAAAGAGGAGAGCCCAAGCAGTGTGGCTATATAAATCCTGTGTTGTTCGGTGCCGTCTGTTGCTATAGGATAATGGATGACTTTTCAGGTGTCACTCTCATTGCTGTCAATAACAGGAAACAGCTGTTTTCTACTAATCATCACTTCTCACTACCTTTCCCATCAGTGCCTCCACTGAGTTGTAATTCAGTTAAATTCAGGAAGAGGAAAGTTGACAGCTTGCCAGCACAGGTGTGCTGGGACATGGATTGGTATGTGAGGGCTTCAATATTTGTGTCTCAGGATCATAGAAGCATAGAAGCATAGAATCATAGAATCATAAAATAGTTTGATTGGAAGGGACCTTATAGATCATCTAGTTCCAACCCCCCTGCCATGGGCAGGGACATGTCCCACTAGATCACATTGCCCAAGGTCCCATCCAACCTGGCCTTGAACCTCTCCAGGGATGGGGCATCCACAACTTCCCTGGGCAACTTGTGCCAGTGCCTCACCACTCTCATAGTGAAAAAATTCTTCCTTATGTCTAGTCTAAATCTTCCCCTCTTCAGTTTTTAACCATTGCACCTAGTCCTATCACTACAAGCCACTACAGTCTCTCCCCAGCTTTCTTGTAGGCCCCTTTCAGGTATTAGGAAGTTGCTATAAGGTCTTCTCAGAGTCTTCTCTTCTCCAGGCTGAATAACCCCATCTCTCTCAGCCTGTCCTCATAGCCGAGGTTCTCCAGCCCTCTGATCATCCTTGTAGCCTCCTCAGGACCAGTTCCAACAGTTCCATATCTTTCTTATGTTGAGTATTCCAGAACGGGACACAATATTCCAGATGAAGTCTCACAAGAAAAGAATAGAGAGGCAAAATCACTTCCCTCGACCTGCTGGCCACGCTTCTTTTGATACAGCCCAGGATATGGTTGGCCTTCTGGGCTACGAGTGCGCATTGCCAGCTCATGTTGAGCTTCTCATCAGCCAGTACCCCTAAAGTCCTTCTCTGCGGGGTAGCTCTCAATCACATCATCCCCCATCCTCTACTGGAATTGGGAATTGCCCCAACTCGAGTGTATGACCTTACATTTGGCCTTGTTGAACCTCATGAGGTTCACACAGACCCACTTCTCCAGTCTGTCCAGGTCCCTCTGGATGACATCCCATCCTTCTGGTGTGGCAATTGCAGCACTCAGCTTGGTGTCATCTGCAGACTTGCTGAGGGTGCACTCAATCTAACTGTCAATATCATTGATTAAGATATTAAACGACACTGGTCCCAGTATGGAACCCTAAGGGACAACACTTTTCACAGATCTTCATCTGGACTTTGTACCACTGACCACTACTCTTTGAATGTGACCATCCAACCAGTCTCTTATCCACTCATCAAATCCATATCTCTCCAATTTGAAAGAAGGGAAGGATGTTGTGAGGGACCATGTCAAAGGCTCTACAGTAGTCCAGATAGATCACATCCATTGGTTAATATGGATACTTATATATGCATCTTTAGGTATTTATATTTACATTTATGTGTGTGTGTGTGCACTTGAGTAAAACACAGTGCAAGAAGTCCAGCTGTGGTGCTTCCATGCTGTTCATGAGGATACAAGCAGTGTATCAAGTGACTGGGACAACTCAGAGATATCTTCTCATGTGCCAAAGGAAGAAAAGATTTTATCATTTGTCTCCCTTGACAGAAGGAGTTACTTACCTGTTTTCAGCACAGCAGCTAGCCCTCTTCAAGCTGTCTGTCAGCCAGCCCTTTGGCCATATCACAGAAGCATCTCCCAAAGAATTAAGGTTGAAGACCTCCTCTACCTTTTCCCCCCAGACTGCAGCAGGGGAGAACTTTGCCTCTTTCATCTTCCCTCTCACAAGGGCAGAGTACCAGAATGGTTGATCCTCACTCTTTTTTTGGGCAGCTGAAAGCATCTGAACCCTGTTACAAGTAAAGCTGAAGGCATTTTTAAAGACCCATTCTATTAATTAGAACCACAGAATCATTAGGTTGGAAAAGACCTTTGAGATCATCAACTCCAACCATACAAGACAGACCAGAAATGCTCTCCTTTTGTATTCCCAAGATTTTGGTAATGAGTAGGCTGCAGGGGTGGTTTCTGTGAGAAGACACCAGGAGCTGCCCCATCATGCTCCAGAAAGCTCTGGGATGGACCTGCCTCTGCCCAAAGCAGGGCTTGAGAGCAAAATAAAACTTTGCTCCAGCTGGCACATCTTTGCTTTAGTCCATTCATCAGCACCCCTCTCTCAATTTCCATATTTACTTGCAAAGTAGACCAATTCAAACTTTTGCTCTGCTCTGAACTCTTATCTAGACATTTATGGTGAGGAAAAAGGCTATCTTAAATGCTACTGCTCAGACTTAAGGATTCAGAGTCCCTCTTCCTTCTCTGTGATGTATTCCAGTGTCTGAAATCCCAAGAGAAAGCAACGTGCTTTCCTCAAAGAAGACAAGAAGGCAGGTTACACTCCCAGTTGCTGCAACTTTGTCTTCAACTATACTGTGATATCTTTATTCCCTCTTGCTGTCTCCATGTGACATGATCCCTGCATTCCCATCAAGACAGCTGATAACAGCCTGGTCCCGAGGACCAGAAGGAAAAAAAAAACTTGAATGACAGGGTTCTTTATAAACAAAACAAGATACATCTTTCTTTCCCATATGTACATATAATAGGAAAGGCAGGTGGGAATGTACTGTTGCTGGAACTAGTGTCTATCTGGAAAAGCAATGGATATCACACAGCCATGAACATGAACAAAGTGGGGGACAGCAATGGGTCATTCTAGAGCAAAAAAAGAATCAGCATCTTAGTTACGTGTTTTAATGTCATCTCGGATGGACTCCTTTTTGCAGGAAGGGTTCAGCATTATGTTGGATCCTCATTTTGTATGCAAGTACTAGCTATTACCTTAAGAAGACATGAATGAAATATTAGCCAATTTAAAACTATGTTCCACAGAGAGATGTAGTTTATGGATGGCTGCCATGCCAAGCAAATTTTAGTATCTGAAAATCTTCTGACAGATTGGGACAAGAACACAGATATGCAAAGTGCTTCTTGAGAGGGGATCAATAGCACTCTACAGCTTTAATTTGGCCTGTGGTGCATATCCTGGCCCAAACCACCTTAAACTTTTGTATCTTAATGGCTGAGATCTGGAAATAAGGATTTTCATATCATGAAGGGTTATACCCTGGAATTGGTTCTGCTAGTACTATTTAATCAACATCAGAACAAAAGAATTATTCAAACGTGCTTTATATTTACTATGTGGAGAATCCTTCAGTACTGTTCTGATCAGGCACTCTACCTCTGGAATCTGTCTACATTGCAGCCAAAGGCATGATGGAAAGTTTTGTAAACATCCAAGCAAGATTTACCAAATGCACTTGAATATCGATATTAGCTTTCCAAGTACTTTCTTCAGGTCCCAAGTTGACTTACAGCCTAAACTGCGTATTGCTGCAGAAGTCCTCACTGCATAGGCAACTTTGCTATTATAAGCTAAACATGAATATGTTGAGGTTATGCTAAGGTCACGTCTTTGGCTGCAGCATAAACTCACTATAAAACAGTAAGGATGTAATCAAGAAAGTCCCTATAGTAGACACAGAACAGTCCAGTTCAGTGGACTCCACCAGTTTCAGAGTGTTTGGAATGGCAGCCAAAGGTCAGATGTCTTGTTCTTTAAGACTTGGTTACCATAAGGAAAATTGTGCAAGTATACCTGTTCATAATGCTAAGGCAAGACATGACCTTCATTCTGCAAAATGAGAGAGTAAACTGCCCCTGTGCAGGTTTATTCTGTACCAAGACAACAAATCCCCAGTCAGGATTGGAATGAGAATGCTACTGAGACAGAGTTATCTCTACAGTGCTCAAGCCCTTAGTTTTGACATGCAACTAACCAGATCCAAAGGCGTTTTTGAAAATAAGTCTTTAGCTTAAATTTGTTAAATACAGGAAGGGAGGGTTTAATGGGTGTAAAGCTGGTTTGCTGGTGTGGACAGTTAGCAGGGTGTGAGAACTGACAAATGAAGAGAAAATGAGAGAAAGAAGATCAATTTGTTTATGAACATCAGTTTCAGTGTTCCCAGAATTAATGGAGCCTGCTTTCCAATGGGTGTGTGTTTCATGGTCAATTGGCTTTTTAATTAAACTATACCAAGACTGCAACATGAACTCAACCATTTTGAGACCCTGGTGGATATACATGGGGACACTACCTACCTGGAGTATCTCATGCCTAGCAAGGTAAGAACTAAGACCAAAATACTCTCCACATTTGCTGTGCGTAATTAACCCCTAAGTCAGTGAACAATCTTCTACACTCAGATTCCTTAGGAAACTAAGATAAAAAAACGGAAATGAAAACAGGCAAATGCATTTCTGATAAAACACCGTTTACTATAGAGATCCTGTGTGTTATGTATTATGTCTGCTTCTTCCACCCATTGTCTCTAACCATACACCGCACAATCTGCAGGAGAAACACTATGTCTTCTGCTGATCTGAAAAGCATTTGAAATATTTTGGGTCCTAACGCAATAACAATAATAATGATAATGAACCTAGATGGATGCTAGAGAGCAGGACTTGTAGTCTGAAATTCTAGAACTGATGGATATCAGGCATAGACTATTGACCAGAACTGCATTCAATTTACAACCCTATGCATCTACAAGAAATCCATTATTTTTTACAGAAGTACTTCAGGGGACTTTAAATTTTCACCTGAATTGCTGAAGTCAGAATTTGACCCAGGTTGATAGATATTGTAGGATCAGAAAGCAGGAAGAGGAGAGCAATAAATCATATACCAAAGAGCAGAATGGAGTTCAGCCTCCGGTAGATTCAAGAAAGTGTACTTTAAAGTAGGGGGTCTCCTTTATATTATTCACTTTTCGTTATATGATCTTCTTCTTAGAATTCCTCCCACTTTCATCATGCATGAAAGTTACACCCACTTTTATCTGCTACACTTAGTGAGTGGAATGGATCTTTCCCAGAGCTATGCAGAACTGAACTCATGTGTATTAATATTTAAGCCAGCAATATGACAGCCTTCTCCTGACATAACTGACTGCATTTTACAGCTTATTTGGATGCTGGCATCTGGGCAGGCTTAATTGGGCAGTGCACCCTCACCCTGATATCCTTTACTTAAAATACAGAGGTACCATCCAAGCTTACTCAAGAGGATTTAATTTATTCTCCTTGCCTCTCCTCTCTTCCCTGAGGCTGTGGAACAGTTGAAAGAACTTTGACTTAAATAAACAAATACATAAAGTCAGCTGGGGAAGGAAGAGTCTCCTTGTAAACACCTCACAGTTGCAGTAAACTTCTTCCTTTTGCAGAAACCTTCTCCCTTTGCACAATTTGGGTACTGGAGGGCAGACAGATGAGAACTTGCTCTTTTATTGATGTGTTTACATCTCATTGGCATTTTCAGAGACCGTGCTTTGTAGACTTAATACTGATCACTGGTCATATTAAATTGCTTTTTTTAATGTACCTTGTCCTTATTCATGTGTGTGCTCTCACTTTAAGGTGAAAAGGCAGCAGCAAAGAGGAAGACCTGCACAAAGAGAATATAAGCAGAGTAGCAAGAAGTAATTGCCAGTTCTTTTTCTATTCAAGATTATAAATATAGGGAGGGGAGAAAAGTTCTTCTTTGCATTTAATTGCTTTAGCTAATTCAGCAGATTAAAAGTGCATAAATCTGCTCTTTCTGGCTTTTTCAGTTTTTCAACAGTGACCCATCTCCTCACCTTTAGTTTTCTGCACTGTAATTAAGGTTTATTAGTAAATGTTCTAGAAAATCAGTGGTGGAAAATGTTTTATGGATCTGTGTTACCTCTACTTTCATGTTAGCTTGCCACTCATCTTTCATGGGGAGCAAATCTGCGTGTATTGCAAACAGGCCTTTTGTCTCGTGGTACATACCCTCTACAAGAGTTAAAAAATGTGTGTGCTGAAAGATGATGAAGCTCTGGTTATGCAGACATATCTAAGTATCATGGGAACATTCCTTACTGGCAAAGAAAAATTAAAACTACTGAAAATATGGAGATTTATGGAACCTCAGGAAAAGTGTTTAGACTATTTTTGGGACTGGTTGGATCTAAACAAATGGACTAAGGTATCTTATCAGACTCTCAAGTCAAGTTTCTGCACTCAGTTTCAAGTTTACCTGTCTGTAAGCTAGGTCAGAAAGTTGCAAATAATGCATCCCCCAAAGTATCTTGGTGTATGGACAGTACAAGACATTCAGAAATGCAGTCATTTCTCTGCCTTTTTTTATTTTTAAAGGGATGGAATTTTTAACTCCTTTGAATCTTGACTGTGGTTCACATATGTAAGCTGAAATGCCTTTGAAGGTGAGTTTCTGTAATCAGGCAAGACTATCTAGCATACTAATGTACATACAGAATTGTTAACTATGCTGAAGTTGGGAAAATATGTATGTCACAGAGTTTACACAGCACACTAAAATTCTAAATTTACTAGAAGAGTAATTTGCCTAAATAAATGCAATATATATCATTATCACACACATGGCCCTTATACACAATTTTCAGAGGCCACCAAGTAGGTGCTGATAGAGTGTTAACAAATACGTTCCACCAAAAAGATTGAGGCCTGAGGGCAGAGTGCTCTTTCAAAAGGCAGTTTAATCATTGAACTGTTTGAGCTGTCATTACACATAATTTTCTGAAACAATATTATTCTGCCCCTGACTACCTTTAATTAGCCTTTCCTTTCTTTATTGAGGCTCTAAGGAAAAATCGTTCTCAAGGGTGTGCGCATCTGTGTCAGTGAAGACCTCCCTGCAGTGATTTCGAAACTGGATAGTTCTATAGGAGATTTTAGAGTCATGCCTGCAATGACCATGCAAGAAAAATAAAACACTAGGAGAAGCTGAGTGACTGAGCTATTAAACGGTTCACATTGAATAGTGGCTTGATCTTACTGCTCTAACCTTCCTAACTCATCCCATAGCTCTGCATCCTAATGCAGCTGTGCTGAGACCAGGAAGATGGGCACTGATAGTTCTGCAAGGGCTTACATGCTACACCTCCAGGACAGAGTTAACATTGGCAGCTGGCTCAACAAAAGAAGGTGCCCCATTCATAGAATAATAGAATCATAGAATCCCTAGGTTAGAAATGATCTTTGAGATCATCAAGTCCAACTGTACCTGTCCACTACTAAATCATATCCTTAAGCACTTAATTTACTCATCTTTTAAATATCTCCAGAGATGGTGACTTAACCACCTCCCTGGGCAGCCTGTGCCAGTGCTTGATAACCCTTTCTGTGAAGAAGTTTTTCCTAATGTCCAATCTGAACCTCCCCTTGCACAGCTTGAGGCCATTCTCTCTCATCCTATCATCTATAACTTGAGTGAAGAAACCAACACCGCCTGTCTACAACCTCCTTTCACATAGTTGTAGACAGTGATAGGGTCTCCCCTCAGCCTCCTCTTCTCCAGGCTAAACAACCGCAGTTCCCTCAGCCACTCCTTGTAAGACTTGTTCTCCAGTGGCTTCACCAGCTTCGTTGCTTTTCTCTGGACACACTCCAGAACATCCTTCTTGTAGTGAGGGTACCAGTGCTAAGTACAGGAGCAGAATCACTTTGCTGGTCCAGCTGGCCACGCTGTTTGTGATACAAGCCAAGATGTTACTAGCCTTCTTGGCCACCCGGGCACACTGCTGGCTCATGTTCAGTCAGCTGTCAACCAACAACCCCAGGTCTTTCTCTGCCAGGCAGCTTTCCAGCCACTCTTCCCCAAGCCTGTAGCACTGCAAGGGGTTGTGTCCCAAGTGCAGGTCTCTGCACTTGGCCTTGTTAACTCTCATCCTGTTGGCCTCAGCCCACCGATCCAGCCTGTTCAGATCCCTTTGTAGAATCTCCTACCCTCAAGAAGGTTGACACTTACTCTCAGCTTAGTGTCATTCGCAGACTTATTAAGGGTACATTCAATATCTTCATCCAGGTCGTTGCTCATATTGAACAGAACTGGACCCAGCACTGATCCCTGGGTAACACCACTTGTGACTGGCCTCCAGCTAGATTTAACTCCATTCACCACAACTATTTGGGCCTGGCCATCCAGACAGTTTTTCACACAGCAGTGGGTGCGTCAGTCTAGGCCAGTGGAATCCAGTTTCTCAAGCAGAATACTGTGAGAAATGATGGCAAAGACTTTACTGTAGTGTAATTCCTTTCACTAGGACCTATGCCATATGCACCGTTTGTTCCAACAAACATAATTACACCCTTCTTCTTATTGCAAGGTGAGCTGAACAGCCTCCAAGGGTCCGTGTCCACACCAGCCTAAGGTTCCCTGACCCTGTGAACCTTCCTTAGTGCTGAACAGCATGCTGTAATTGTTTTGGTCACCATCCTGCTGCTGCTAGACACGGGTATGGGCTATGCTGCACTGCTATCTGGGCTATGCAATGGCTTGTAAAAAGTTTTCCAAGCATTAGATATGCTAAATATCTTTGCTGAATCACCTTAGAAGACCTTGTAAGGCCCAAATGTTCTTCCTAGCATGTGAACAGGAGTTTATCTGAATGTCCTCCACAGAAAATGTAGGCAATCAACAGGGACAGTAAGCCTCTAAATAAACCAGTAATATTTTAATAAATAATCTTATTGGATCTCTTTAAAGTGAAACATGGAAGTCTTCATAGATACAAGACTTTGCCTAATGAAAACATTTTCATTATGTGATTGGTAGTGTCCTTTTGGCTCAGGACAAAACCTTTCATCTGATCAGTCTTTTCTTAGAAGATTTTTTTTTTCTTATTTTTCCTCCATGGAAAGGTAGAAGAGACCAGTGTGGGGAGACATAGACACAATGTTTCAGAAGCTATCTCTTTGTTTTTAATTTTTTTTTTTTAATTAATTTACTTTGGGAAAGAAACCAAAAGTGTAAATCCTATTTGTTATGTTACCATGGGCTGATTTTTAGAGAAGTTACAGAACCAGCTGAGAAATACAAGACTGCAGTAAAATGTAGTGCTGAAGCAATATGGCATAGTCAAAAAGCTCTGACAGCATAAAACTAGAGTCAGCATGAAAAGTAAACACTTCGCCTATTATCAATTTATAATGAACAAAAATAGTTCTGTTGTAAAATATCTATTTAATGGATAATCTCAATATGCAGCAGTTCATTGTGCCTTTGAGAAGATTATCTGTTTATTTTCTCAATTGTAGCAGTGCACAGGAGCTCTGTAGCTCTGTGCATATCAGGTGGGAATATTCCTTGGTATTCAGATTATGAGTGAATGAAACTTTTCTTTAAATAAAGGTTTTTCTGATTTATTAAGGGGCTCCATCGCTTCCTCAGCCTTAGATCACTTACATTACTTACTCTTTCCTCTGTCTTTTCAGTTTTTGCTGCATAAGGATTCGACCTTGCCAACAATAAACCCCAAATTTACTGTGATGACCCCAGAGAAAACTGCCACAGGATCATAATTAGACAGGTGGCCAGCCTATGCTTCCAGGTTTGTTTGTTTTTACTTGATATTTTACCTTTGATATTAGACCATCCCATAATTAAATCCTCTTATACTCCTGTTTATCAGTCACTCTTCTGTTTCTCCTGTATTAGCTAAAGTACTCTTCCTAAAATTGAGTTCAGGGAGAGTCTTGTGAGCTTACAATTCATGTGGATTCAGCTGGAAGACCAGGATTTTGGTTTCTTAGCAAAGTCTGAGGCAGACTTTTTCTTTCAGGTTGTTTGTGTGAGTGGTTGCCAGAGTAAGTGGTGAGTTGTGACAATGGTCCATGCTTCTCGTGCTAATAGCTGTGACTGCCCCAAGTGTACTTTTTTTGTATCAAAAGTACCTAATCCAGGTTTTGTAATGTGTTGACAGTCTTTCTTCTGCATAAGAACACATAGGTAGTTTAAGTGGGTTTTGACTGATAAAATGCCCTTTCAAAAACATTTTCGTTGAAAAGAACCCACTTCTCAGGAAACTACATCTTTACTTTGTGTTCTCATTTTTAATGGACTGTTCTCTAATGTCTTACCTGTTTCTTTCCAGAGGTTAAAAGGTATGAAGGCAAAGGGCCATGTTTATATTTTGTGATCTGCAAGCCACTGCACAAGAGATGTAAGAAAGAATCTTGGCTGTAATAAATCTGGTTTTTAAAGTATTTTTAAAATCTCTGTTCATCTCCATTGAGAATTTTTTCTGTTATAGGAAAAGAATTTGGCATGTGTCAAGAACCGGATAATAGCAAAGTCCTCCAGTCAGCTCTCACAATCTTAAGTAAAAATTCTCTGTGGTGTAACTGTAGCTATCCCAAATCTACACTGTAGGATTCTGTTTTCCTTTGCCCTTCCTGCTCTTGGATCCTGCTCTCAACAAGATGGTAACTCCACCTATGTATTTGCGTTCCCTTCTACTAAAGCTCAATGTGCTAAACCCTTCTGACAGCAAAGGTTTGTAATATAGCAATGCTGTGGATCTATTTATTATTAATCTATGTAGCATAAGACAATAATAATTTTGATTAAGTGATTTGACTTCTTTTTTAAGTTTGTAGCACATTGTACATTCCACACAGCTGGAAAAGAAATATTGACTGATCTGGAGGAAAAACACAATTTTTGTGCAATGAGTCTGGCCTCATCCAGGGTGTGTGTCTCCAAATACTACTCCTTGGAGGCTGCTTGTGGAGATAAAAGGGTAGGTAAAGGCTCATTCAGTTCTTGGCTTCTTCTTTTAGACTGTATAAGATAGGGTGACACAATGAAGTACATGCCAACTCTTACAGGCTCATCAAAAAAGATCTGCTAAGTGGATGCTCCTGAGAGAATAATCAGCACATCTTCCATCCATTCCTTCAAAATCACCCCTCAGTGCACTACTCATGCTTTGCAAAAGTTTAGCCAGATGAGGGGTTGCCAGCAAAAGGAATTTTGCAGCCGCTTTTTGCTGCTGAGTCTCCAGCAGTGCCCCTGGCTGACCTCCTGCCTTAAGGTCCCGCTAGTAATCTATGCCACCAGATGCCAGTCTGGAGACTAGAAACCCAGACAGAATTAGAACAGTGAAATTCTGGTTTGCTTGGAAAAAAAAGGAAGGAGGGAATTCTCGTCCAGTTTCCACGAGTGACTGCTACATGCAGAAGACATGCTGGCTATAAAATCTTGACTTGCCAGACCCATCCTATCACATGGTTCCTTCATTTATTTCATTCTAATAAATGAACACTGTGAGAATAGGCTGATGAGTCTCAGATGATGCTGATAAGCACATCTTCTGAAGGGGCTAAACAACCAGAACAGGCCTTGATGATTTTTGATAGGATTTAAGTCTCTGTGAATTAAAGCTTTAAAATCTGCCTCCAAAATAATGGTTGCTATACTGGGGATATGAAGATGATTTAATATCTCAACAAGCATGGGATGAAGGACGTGTGGTTTACAGAGCTACTCACTCCATGTTTCTTGCCTACTGTGATTCTTTGATGAACATAAAGTATATTCGTGAGGGTATTAACAGAATGAAATGGAGAATGCTGTCTCAATAGAATAAGGAAAGTCTCAGAGATTACATTGTCACATTTAGATTTTCCTGAACAAATGGAATAAACTGGAAGAATCTGTTTTTTAAAATATGTTTAAAAGGACACTCAAACTGCAGAGTTACAGACCTAGCCAGATGAATTTGCACTCCTCATTGATCCTCACTTAGAGATATCACAGCACCTTTTTCCTGGGAGGCAGAACACTCAGTGTTTGTGTGAACTTTCTCTTAGTGAAGTGGATGACAAATAGGAGATGTAAATTCACTTTAAAGGAAGATGGGGAATAGTCAGAAAGGAGTGATATAACCCTGTGCCCATTCAGAGATGCAGGGGTATGTTTTCTATAACCTGGAAACGGTCACTTCATCCATTCTCATCTGCATCCCTGCATATACCTGGGGAAACTGAGTTGGGCCCAATAACAAACCTATTTGTAAATCACGAAGTGCATTCATAACACAGCTGGATAAATATATCTGCACAGACATCTAGCATAAATAGTCTGAGATTGAAATGATGTAAACTCATAGAGATCTATGGCTGTACAAAATTGCCATAATTTTACTGTCTCCTGTCTTTTGAAAGTTCACCCGTGAAACTTCAAGGTTCTTTTAAGATATAGTTTCTCCTTTTTGAAGAAACTACAGAAACTGTTACAAGAAAAGATTTAAAAGGCTCTTGCATCCCTTTAAAATGTATCTTTTGTCAAAATGGCTGTATCTCAGATCTTTGTATAAGAAGGACCTCACTGGTGACTTTTATAGAGTAAATGGAGCCAGTTCATGTTTTTCACAATATAAGCACTTTGGCTCTTGTTAATGCTGCGCAGTAAGTAAGAATCTTTTGGGAGCTTTAGTGATGAGATGGATGTTCAGATTGATAACAGAGCATTCCTACTGCGAACATTAGGTTTTGTCCTTTAAAATAAGGAACTTATCTGGAACTATCTCCGAAGTCTCATCGTACATGAATATTTATTTATAATGCAGCTTTATCTCATCAGTATATTTCCATTAAGACAGAAATGCTTTCTTCAAGGACACCTACTCTTTAAGCCATCCTATGGCATATACTTTTTACTTTGTCCCTGTAGTCAATACACAATGCAAGGTTATATAGAAAAACTACCTACTGTTTCTTAGCTTGCACACCAAAATTTTAAGATAAGTAGGGGAAAAAGGGCACTGGACCATTTAAGAAAAATAAACTACAGAAAAATAGTATGAAGAGCCTTTTGAAAACACATTATCTCTTCTATTTTTTCAAAGTTACCTTTCATGTTTGTATCTCAGCACCAACCTCTTATGAAAAAAAATTCTTATGCTCTCCTGCTGTTATGTTGTATTGATGCCAGTAATAAAGATTTATACAGCCTTGTGTTGAATTTGGCCTTGAGCTACATTTCTCCAGGGAAATCCAAGTGGTTATACCCAGAGTTAGACAGAGGTGGCTATCTCCTAGGGTAGCATGAAGGGAGTCTCACAAAGAGAAGACTTCAAAGACCATGTTCCCCTTGTCTTGTGTTCCTCGGTCATTCTTGTTACAGTAGCCAAGACAAAATAACATCAACCAGCAGCCCTTGAAGTAGAGTCAAGCTGTAGAGGTGATAAAGGAGCCAACTGTCTTTCAGTGCACAAAAATGCTACTTCAATCTATAAAGTGTCATACTGGTGAGTCATCTTGTCATCATTACATGGAAAATGACTTAGTTTGTTAAATATGTCAGCTAGTCCATTGAAGTTTGAGTTAATGGCAATCAGTACAGTCTATTACACATCACAATCCATTAATGAAAGAAACATTTGCAAGAACTGGCTCTGCTTTTTTATCTATATTCAAATAGAGCATTTAAAAGGACTACCCAATAAAATGTGACTATTTATCAAGCTATAAGTGTTCTGTTCATGATTTAAGGAATTGCTCATTAGTAGTCTTCCATTGTGTACTTTAATTAAGCACTGAGTAGATGAGTGGCACACCTATGCAGAGTGATTAGGCAATACTTTTCCAGCCACAATTTTAACCACATCACTTACGTAATTGAAAGTTTTCCTTTCATAATGGATACAGGCACCTGTGTAACTTCTGCTGTAGCTGTTAGCTCCAGCTGCACAGCTCTTTGCTATATGCAAACAAGTCTTAGTCATTTCAGTCAGGTAAACAGCATAATCAAAATGACTGAGCTGTCTCATATGATTAAGTTGAGGAGATACAATCTGTGACTGAAATGGATGAATACGAGGTTACTCTTTCACTTTAAAAAAAAGGAACATATCAACATATTTTACTCCAAAGGACTGAGAAGATGGGCTGAAAAGGTTAGGTTCACCTCACCAGACAGAAACATTTCACCAAAATGGATTTACTTTAGAGGCAACAAGGCAGAATAGGCACTTTCAAGATGTGACACACCATACTACAGGTGTCCAAAACAGCTTGCATGAGTTCTGTGCTAGTATTATTTCTTCCTCTCTTTTGACTACAAACACGTCACCTGGCCAGCTTAGGTATTAACATTTCTGCAGTAGCTGTTTAAAATGAGTGGTAACTGTATATGCAGGATGAAAGATGGTGTTGGAGAAGCAGTGAGTTTGTTACTAGTGTCTGTCTTGGGCCACTGAACAGTATGATAACTGCACTAGGTATAGGTACATGTGGTGTATGGCCATTCCTTCCACATCAGTATTATGATGGCTTGGCCTCATGGCCCTGCAAGCTATTGCCTTGGTCACAACAATGTTTTCACCTTGCAGCTAGATGTATTCTTCTTTTTACCATCTTCCCTGCCAAATATCCTCTTCTCCTGACATTGCTCTGCAGCTCGTGATGACAGTTAATTTTCTTCAGCCCTCCCCAAAAGTGGTATCTACCACCACCTCTGCCTTTTACCAGGAACCCTACTTCTGACATCTCTAGGCTGGAAGCCTTGTTCACGGAGACATGAGAGTTTTTCCCCTTCTCTGGGGGACCAGCATAGACAGTTTCCATGTCAGAAAGGTCAGACTGAATGCAGCAATTCCATCTTATCCCAGGTATGATTGTCAGTTCCCCATTCCCACTCCTACTTCAGCAATCTTTTCTAGATTTTCAGGTGCATTGCCAAGCTTTTGCTAACAGAACTGAAATGCCTCCACAGAGTTTCCGCCCCTCATTTTTCACTCACCTGTCTCCCTCTTTCTCTATCACTGAGCTGCTTTGCAAACTTTTTTTTTTTGTAACACAATCATACAACTCCAGAAAGACAATTAAAATCATTAAGAAAGTATATACACACATGCAGTTTTCTTCTTATGGTGGAATGTTTGTGTGGAGATAATAATTTCTTTTATTAAAACAGCTAATGCATTCAGAAAAAATACAGAAGCTTTTGGGCACATAGTTCTTTCTCAGAGATGCTGTTCAGGTTACATATTATTGATGATATAATAATAAGAGGAAAAAGCTGAAGAGGTTTCACCATTAGTCTCTATTCCAGGACTTCCACATCCTACCACCTTAAGAAACAATTATGGCCTGCCCCAATTCCCAAGGAGTGTACAGTAAAAGATAATTTACGTTTCACAGAAATAATCTCCTTCTGTTCCTTGTCTTGCTTCCTTTCCCTCTAATCTGCTATGATCTGTTAGCACAAGAGAGAATTAGTGGTTTAATTTAGGCTTTAAGCCTCCCTTTCATAGATACTTAATTTGATGTGAATTACAGGAAAATGCAAGAAATGCAGAACAAGATTTTAATCTCTAACTTTCAGGTAGAAATATCTACCTGATATATCAGGCTGATCTGCAACTAGAGTAAATTAATAGAGTTAAGAATAGATATAGGTTAGAAATTAGGAAGAAATATTTTGCTGTGATGGTGGCGAAATGCTGAAACATGTTGTTCAAAGAAGTCACGGATGTCGCATCCCTGGAGGTGTTCAGGGCCAGGTTGGATGGGGTTTTTAGCAATCTGCTGTAGTGGAAGGTGTCCCTGCCTATGGAAGGGGCTTGGAACTGGATGTTTCAGGCCCCTTCTGACCCAAACCAATCTTTGTTTCTGTAAATGAGAAAACAAAGGTTTTAGGCTCTTATTTTCACTTACTCAGATAATGACTACCTCACATGATTTGGAAACGATCCCAGCTCGTGGTTTTTGGTGTCTGCCCCAGCCAAGGTTCAGCTCCACATTAGAATGAAGTCCAGGAGTGTACAGTCTTTTCCACTTAGTACCACTGCGTGTAAACAATTGTGCAGGCTTGAAGTGAGCCACGGTGTTCTCCAAAAACCTCTCAGTGTATGTGACTGCAGTGTGAGAATTGCATTGTAAGGGGCCCCACAGAGTGTACCCATCCCTCAGAACAGTCATTACCCCCGTGGAATAATGACAGAGCCTTTCAATTCACAGCTCTGTGCTTCTGCATTTAGTCCGCACCAGCCTGATGTCAGAGGCATTGAGCAGCCTTTTTGTAGATGTCAGCTGTAGTAGGGAATCGTCAGCTCTGTTCCCTGTCAGTCCTACTGGTCTGGAGTTGAGTCCAACCATAGTGGAATCCAGAGCTTTTTCCAGCTGTTCCATATTTTGGTGTGGTGGGTTTTTTCTGTGATTTCCAAGAGTCTGCAAATAGCAAAGGCATGGAGAACAGGCAAATCATTCTAGTATCAGGTTCACCTGCTCTAACATCAATGCTTATCTTTACTTCCCAAAGCCCTTTTACCTTGCCCTCAGCAAACCTCCTAATAGCTACATTCACTGCACAATTACATATGAATTCCCTGAGTAGCATCTGCTATGTGTCTTGAATAAAACAGGTGTCTTTGGAAACATGGGATATTACAGAGCAATTAAGATTGTAGCATAGAGACTGAAAATGTAAAAGCAGCATGAAAACCTACATTTGGCATTTGCTGATTTCCAAGTTTTTGATTTGGCAACTTATGCTGAAAAGTTCTTTCACTGTGAGGGTTTGAGTTTAGTATAATTCCTTCTGTTGTTTTAGTAGGAGGTAATAGGAAGCCTAGCAACACATCAGTGCATATCACCACCTGAGTTTGAATTTTCCAAAGAAACTGCTGCCACCTGATAAGAAGACTAAACAAAGCAGGAAATACCACCCTGTACCATATCAGGCTGCTGAGCCACTTGCTGTCAGAGAGGAGCTTTGCCTGACAGCAATTGTTTGATGGCTTTGTGGACTCTGAGTCAGAGTGGAAGGTTTATGTTCACCTACTCTTTGCCATGAGTTGAACTCACAACACAAGCAAGAGAAACAGATGGGTTTTTTTAATATTAAGTGCCAGCCTAAGCTGAAAAGAGTTTCACAGAGTATTTCTTGAGCCCAGAGGCTTCTAACTTCTTAGTTTTGAAAAGACTGCCTAATGCCAGTAGCAGGAGCTTCTACAGAAACTGTCCCAAGAATCTTTTGTAACAGGAAATATAGGCAATCTATTTTTATGGGTTGTAACCATTTTTTTTCAGTAAGAAATACGCCAAAATGAGATGGAGTTGTCGTAAAACCGGGAGAACACAGTGGCAAAAAAGCTGTTTCTGTGCTGTTGTTCACAACTGATACACTAGAATTTTCTTTCATAAGAAATACAAGCTGCAATTGAAACTAAAACAAATCAGTAAATATTCCTGTCTGAGGCTTAGAGCTATGTTTCCTGCTGTCTAAGTGTGAGGCTTAGAGCTATGTTTCCTCCAGCAGCTGTAACTCAAACCCTCTTGTGCAAATGAACACTTGTTATTATTGCACATAGTATTAAAATTTGTGCATTTAATTTTTACTTTTGTGCTATTCAGTTTTTAGGATATTTACCTCTAAGCTTATGAAAACAGGCTTCTCTGAAAACCTGGTTGCACATGCCACAGTTAAAAAGAAGAGGACTACTGCATTGGACTGACAAAAGTCCCCATCAAACACCAAATATTCCCACAAACCCCAAATGCATCCTTACTAATGTGACTTGCCAAGTCACTTTGCTTCAAGCAAAGGCAGATAGATAAACTATCAGTTATGTCCTGAAGGTCAATTTTATCATTGCTAACATTGCACTCAATAAGTTTTTCATCTCTCTCTCTTTTTTTTTTCTGTTTCACAAAAATTAGTTGATATTTCTAAATTCGGAGGTGGCATCAGATATAATGCCCTACCTCCAAGACATTAAAGATTATGTTAAAATGTTTGAATTTCTGTATTTTCAATCATTATATACAAAATACAAACCTCTATAGACTCTGTCTGGATGACAGCTTTTTTTTTTCATGAAGTGTAGTGTAGATAGCTGAGGTAAAGTTCTGACACAGTCGTTCATAAAGTTATGAACAACATCTCAATTTCAAATTCATAGTAACCAAAGCTGTTGATTTGAAAAGCGTTGAATTTTAGATGGTGTTCAGAATGGGTAAACAAACTCAGTATTCAAAACAAAACAAAACAGAGAAAAAAAATCATTTCTTGCTGTTTTTTAGTCTAAGCATGTTTCAATGGAACATGACTCTACTGTGATTTAGAGATCTCCAGACTACAATTGAAAGTAGCTGAGCTGTAACACAGTGACAGACCTAGTTTGCTTGCAGACCTGAACTGGCATCACTACTACTGCTATAATGCCTGATTTGAAGTTTTCCATTCAGAGCAGTGCACTGATGTGCAACAGCTGAATTACAGGGTATAGATATCCTTACTGGTTCCACTGGTTTCCGATGGTTGTTCGTTGGAGTCAAAGTATCATAATAGAAGGTGATCCCTGCTCTGAAGCATCGATAGTATTGGCTAGAAGACAAAGGGCATCACAGACTGAATAAATAATAGCAAAACACATTAAGCTAGATCATAGAATCATAGAATAATTTGGGTTGGAAGGCACCCTAAAAACCATCTAGTTCCACCCCCCCTGCCATGGGCAGGGTCACCTCCCACGAGATCAGGTTGCCCAAGGCCCCATCCAACCTGGCCTTAAACACCACCAGGGATGGGGCAGCCACAGCTTCCCTGGGCAACCTGCGCCAGTGCCTCACCACTCTCCTGGTGAAGAAATTCCTCCCTATGTCTAGTCTAAATCTGCCCCTCTCCAATTTATAGCCATTCCCTCCTGTCCTATCACTACATGGCTTTGTAAAAAGTACCTTCCCAGCTTTCTCGTATGCTCTCTTCAGGTACTGGAAGGTCGCTATAAGGTCTTCCTAGAGCCTTTTCTTCTCCAGGCTGAATAACCCCAATTCTCTCAGCCTGTCCTCATACGGGAGGTGCTCCAGCCCTTTGATCATCTTTGTAGCCATCCTCTGGACTCATTCCAACCATTCCATATCCTTCTTATGTTAAGGATTCCAGAACTGCACACAATACTCCAGACGAGGTCTCACAAGAAAGGAATAGAGGGGCAGAATCCCCTGCCTTGACCTGCTGGCCACGCTTCTTTTGATGTAGCCCAGGACACGGTTGGCCTTCTGGGCTGTGAGCGCGCGTTGTCAGCTCATGTTGAGCTTCTAGTCAATCAGCACCCCCAAGTCCTTCTCTGCAGGGCTGCTTTCAAGCACATCATCCCCTATGCATGAGCGTCAGGTTGAAAAATTCCTCGTTGGGGAAGTAGTTCTTTTAAGGAGATTATTCTTGCTAGTTTTGACTGATGTTGCAAAAATAAGCTGTGAAAGGCATTGCTTATAATATTCATTTTGCTGTTTGAGAGCATGGTGAAAAGCCTGTCAAGGCCTTGAGGACAGTAATATGCCTTACTGGGTTCTGACCAGCCTCACCTGGGGCTTTCATCCCCACCCATGCCTATGGGCCAAGGGGCGCTGTTTAGTTCAATCCTGGGCACCCATTCTCTGTCCACTGTGTTGCGGGAGCGCTGGTCTACAGCTCAGCCACAGCCTTGTCTCTGCCTACCCATGGGACCTGCTTATCTGGATCCTGACCCATGGACTGACATACCAGCTTGACCTAGGTCCTTCCTTGTTGCTATGAGCTTGCCTGAGAGATGGCTGGGCTGTGTCTAATTCTGCTTAGTCTCATCAGACCTGATCTCAACCTTTTGATTGACTTTCCAGCTTGACCATATACCTACCTCATCACCACAACTTTTCTCATGATCCAAACTCTTGGCTGAAGCTGTCTGCTGTCTCTGGACCTTCCCTGCTCACTTCCCTTGAATTCTGCAGGAGGCTTCTACCATGCTATCCATGTGGTCAGCTTCAGCTCCCTGGTCCTTGGGGAACAGCCAGTGCTCACCACTCCGTGACTGTATATTGATTGTGTTGTGGTATTTAAAAAGTGGTGAATAACAGTAATATTGCATTTTACAAGATTGGTTATTTTTTTTCCTCATGACAGAAATATTTGAAGTTAGGAACCTGAGAGAGCATTCTCAATCACTTTTACAGTGTCAGTACTGTATACTTATAATTACAATAAGTGCAATTGTTGCATAAATCTTATTACAGAGAAGCTCATATGAGCCAATTAACTGAAGAAAACTGTTGAGTTGAAGAACCAGAGCTTCTGTTATGAAGATCAAACCAATCACACGTTCAGAGCTTCTCTGTTTACTTTCAGGTTGCACAGTAGTTTGGATGCAATACGAACCTAATAGATCATAAGAAACATCCAGATAGTGAAGCTGCTTGATCATTACCAAAACAGGTCAGACTATAGCCAGCAACCTCATCCAATCTCTCCAGCCATCCATTCCCCAAGGGTATCTTCAGGACGAATATTGCCATCTTTTTCTTCAAGCTAAAGTGAAATCGGAGCACTGCCAGGTTGTCACCATCTGAACAGCATTGACAAGTCAACCGTGGAGCCCACCACACAGCAGTCACTGCTGACATTTTGCGTGAGAGATCTAATTGGTTTTATGGTCTGAGAGTTAAAGAAAGAGAACTATAACCTGCTGCTTAATATTTGCCTGCCTCTCCCCAACAGGCATCTAGATTAAACTTTTTTTAGAAGCTGAAGGTACAGTTTCAATAACATCTTGCAGCTAAAAAGCCTCCACAGTTAGCTGCAGAGCTGTGGCTGTTTATCAATCCTACTCCGTCTCTCTGCTCTAGCTTTTGGCAAGATCACTATCTTCTTACAATGATGAAAGAGAATATTAAGTACATACATCAAAATGAACAACATGATAAATCATTTTTTATCTTACTGTTTATTAAGTCTTCTTCCCTGATTTATTGAGTGGTCCTTTTAATTGATAATTGTGAAAATTAAAGCTCTGTGTTAATAGATTATATCAATATCTCCTTGTATCCAAGACTAAAACCTAAAAAGCAATTATTTACTTCTTGTAAGGATCATCACTTTGTGTGTTTTCTTATGGGAAGCCAGTCCCTTAGGTTGTACTTGCAAACTTAGAGTGGTGGCTCAAGAATGTGGCTGCTGATACAGATATGCTTGCACAATGGGAATTCATAGAGAAATTTAAGAATTAGGCAGGCTGATGAGAGAATGCTTTGAAAGAGTCAGACTGATACATAATTATCAAACATATATGCAGAGAGGCAGGTGAAAGCCAGCAGTCTGGCTCTTCACACCGCTACAGAAATTCCAGTTCTTTTGGTAACATTTCACCTATTCTCTCCTCAGTCTTTAAGTCCAGAATCTGTCAGTAAGAATAGCGTAGTGAGAATAGACCTTGCAGAGAACAAGTTCTTTGAAAAAGTGCTTTCTCAGGTATTCAAAGATTTGTTTTGTCATCCACACAGCAGTCAAAGTTCAGAAAAGCAGACCTGTGTTTCACACACGTAACAGTCTCACTTTTACAGAAATGGCAGAAACTTCCACCCATGCTCACCTTTAGGATGCAGTAAAATGACCTCCTGGCTTGCAGCATTGTTCCACTGTGCCAAGATCTCATATGGACTTGACTTCTTCAGTGTCTGAAGGTGACACCTTCTGCCTTCTGAAGGTGTCACCTTCAGACACTTAGGTGACAGGTAGATAACATTTTTTTTCAGGTAAGGCTAAGGTGATTCTCATCAGCCTACCAAATCTTTGGGCAAAGTACTGAAAGTATTACTTGATCCTTACAGTATCAGGGAACAATCATACTTCCATTCAATAAAAGTAAATAAATATTAAATATACACTCAGTTATTCCCATGTTTGCTACTTCCACACTGCTCTGCCATTGAGATCACAGCTTTCTTTATGCTCCCTTGGAGCCTGACACTTGCTTTTATAGTCATGCCAAGAAGGAATTTATGGGCATTACTATAGGCTTTGATGGGCCCAGATTCAAAGCAATGTCTGCTCTGCCATAGACTTTAAGGAGTAGCAATCTCCTAGATGACTTTTTTTTTTTGTTCAGTTAGATACAGACAATTCTTAAAAAAGATTCAACATTTATCCTGAAATAGATTACTCAGCTCTTAATGAGTGGCGATATCAACATAACAGGAATGAATATATGGTTTCCAGTGAAAGTACCCTGTTTACAGGAATACACCAAAAAGATTAGAAGTGATGTCCATGATCACCAAGTCTGCTGCTTTGCTGTCACAAAACCCTATATCATTTAAAGACAGGTGTGCAATGAAAGAAAGTGGACAGTCATGCTGATGGTTTTACCTATGTCAGTGGCTTAGAAAGTCAGACTTGCTTCCAGTGCACTTGGGTACACCAAGAAATAGGGCTGAAATATTTGGCATCATGACAACTGCCACAGTATCTTCTTGCAGAGGCAGAGGTTGCATCTTAACTCTTCGTTTCCAAACAGTGGCAAAGGCAACAGGCCAAATTCTCCAGGGCTTTCCTCCGAGTGACTTCATCCTTTCTGATGAAGGCCAATTTTTTGCTGGTCTTAGACCCCTATTCTTAAACAGCAGTATCCAAGTTTAATTACCTTGCAGAGCAGACTCAGCTTGGCAGGTGACATCAAGCACTCTCTGTATGAGTTTTTCACACTGTAGGTGAATACTTGATTCCAATGCTAAGTACCAAGGGGTGTTCTGTGGTCTCACTGTTGCTACTTGGAGCCATTGTAGGCAGAACAGTCCTGTTTTGTGTAGTTTTTACTTGATTTAATATTTTTGACACAATAACATGATTATTATTGTTACTTAATGCAAACTTCTGGTCACTGGTTTTGGTGTTGAAAATAAAAAGAAAAAATGTAAACAAATATTTCAATAAACTGCTTTTCTTTCCTGGGCTCAACTTCAGCCAAACACCTGTCTTCTTCCTTCCTCATGTCAAATTTCCTTATTTCTGCTACAGTTACACTCAGGCTTTCCCAATTCTTTCTGTGAAGAGGCTGGCAGTCCAGGAGGTTTGGGGTTGTGGGATGATGGTTTCTGTCTGCTGCTCCATGCATACTGGTGTGTTTCTGCTCATGTCTGCTTCTTACTTCTTACTGGCTTTCCTCTACTTTGCTGTAGATCACCAGTGGCTGCAGACTCTCCCAGGTATCCTTGTCCTGATATCTCTCAAACCAGTGTCAGGTCGGCTAGAAGCAGTGTGAGCATCAGGGGCAGTTCACATCCTGCTGCACAGATTATCCTCAGCCCCTGCTGCACAAAGCAGCCAGTTACACCCAGCAGAGGTTATTCCAGAACAGCATATTCCTAAGGGGTGCATTTTTGCTTAACCTAGCTTTGTTGATGTCTAATTCATTCCCCTACCATCACCGCCCTTTAGCTTTAGTGGCTACCCACTCTTGTAAGTGTTCACCTGAGACTAGAACCAAATGAAATAGAAGGAAATTTTCAGCAAATTCCAAATAATGGCTTTTTTTTGCCAGGTCTCAGCATTATAGACCACTTTTTTTTTTTAGTTGTTCAAACACGATGGTGTCTGAGTCATTAGACACTGCCCATGTCCAATATTTAGAGTAGGTATTTATGGTAACTTTATGGTAGCAGCTTATTAAGTCTGGCCTTCAATGAACTGGCCGGGAAGTCGCAGTGGAGAATACTGCAACAAATAAATGGTTTTAAGAACAAGTACTTAAGATAGAGGGATCTCCAGTAAGAACAGATTGTTCACAGAATCCTTGTGCCTTGGTATAAATTAATTGAAGCATTATCACAGCCAAAATTTGAAAAAGAAAATTCTCAAAAGAGCAGATTACATAAAGCCACATTTTTATGAAAGCTGTATGATGACAGAAACGACCCATGGAATGCCATGTCATTTCCCCTTTTGTTCTTTCAGCATTTAAAAGATGTATATTTACATATTCTGCCTTTTACCATTGATTTCTTATATACACTAAGACACAACTTATATGTCCCTGTCTGCCTTGTCTTTGCTTTTGTATCCTATTTTACCATTGTGTTTGAAGTGGACTAATATACACTGGCACATATTGTGTTTTCTGTAACTTGTGATTACTCACCAAATCATTCTGGAGTGTTCTTTGTGGTTTTTTTTCTAATTATTTGGTTTGATCTCTGCTTGGGGAATAGGGCATTCTTTGCTGTGCTCTCCCGAAAATAATTGCATTTGCAGTGATTGTTTTCTAATAACAGTTCTGTAGAATAAGTGCTTTGCGGCCAAATCCAGATTTAGCTATGAGAATAGAAGTATTTTGCCTGAATAATAATTGAGTAAGAACTTTGTGAGTTGGGTCATTATTTGTAAAATATTTATACAGCCCATGAAAGTTACTAAGTATCTCCAGTACAATAAAAAACAACCATCATGTCAAAACAACAACTATTACATCATTATCATCCGATTTGGGCAGCACAGTGTCTTGGTTTGGAGATGGGTCTTTCACAAATATTCATGAGAACTGATGGCTCAGACAGTGGAGAGATATCTAGAATAAATGCCGTTGTGAGTGTTATGCCTTTGTTTTTTTATATTAACAACCCTAGTTGATTGAGGTCTAAATTGTGACAATTTAAACAAGACTATTCGCTTTTCCATAAGTATCTTCATTTATTTTATACTGGGAAGATTCAGGCTTATAGAAGGCTAATGAGAAAGAATAGGAATATAGGTCCTCAGCAATTATTTGGGTTTTGAATAATACCTAGTGTTTATGCAGCGTTCAAGGCATTTCTCAGGTTGATGTCTGCTACTCTTGCAGTGCTGTTCTTCCTGACATTCATTTCCAGCACAGTTCATGGAAGTTTAGCCAAAGCTTTTCACTAATATTAATGATGGGCCTGAGCAAGTAAATCCATCTCCTTTTTATTCTGATTCTCCAATTAACATTTAAAGCAGTATTTTCCATGCTGTAGTCTTTACTTTTAATTTACACTTTGTGAAATATTGAACATGTGAGGCATTCTTTTTCCAAATTTTCTCTTCTTAGCTGCATAAAAGTAACACACAGGATCTGTCCTTAATAATTTATCCCATTCCAGTGCACTAGTGTAATTCTAACATAGCCTGTAGGTTTAATTGTTTCTTCCTATATTTCAGCTATAAGACTACAGTTTGTGAACTTGAAAAAGTTAATTCAAGAAATAGTTTTTGCTTCTGTGAGAAGTCAAAAATCAAGCACTATATTGAGTATTATATCTGGAGTATTATCATTCTGAATTATTGTGACACGCTATAAAATAAATGTAATAAGTAAATATAGATCAAATATCCTGGTTTTGAATGCAGGAAATAAACATGCAAACAGAGCTGCCACGGTTTAGTTCTACAGTGGTATAAATTAGTCTGGACAGCTACAGTTGTCTAATTCTATGTCATGTGGAAACAGAATATCGTCACTCACTTATGTAGTGATTGTCCAATTAAGATGCACACGTAAATATACAATAAGTAAGTTACATCCCCATATTTACATTGCAGTTTGAGTGTGATTCTAATAGTTAAGTTATTCTTAGACACTTCAGTGACAAAACCATTCTGAATGCAATGTATTGATCGTTAGTCTGACATACTAACTGATGTGGCTGCACATCCAAAACTAATGTGTCATCAGCACCCTTTATTAAGTTGCAGTGGCTTGTTCAGGTTATCAGAAATCCAGAAAGAATTGTAACTTAGTACTTCATTAGTGTTTAATGTTAACCGTAGTGTATATCTTTTCTTGTTTACCCTTTATAAATCTGACCACTCCTTTTATTTTTTCCTACCGCTTTTCACATGTGCTTTTCTCCCTCTTACGCACTTAAAAAATCTTTTTTTTCCTCCAGCTAGCAAGGAGTTATTGTCTGCAATGAGAGCGCTGCTGCTTTGATCCTTTCATAAGGTGGCTCTGATTAGTGTTCATGGGTGTTCTACAGAAAGGAAGAGGACAGAATATATCCCTGCATTTAGGATAAAGTATTAAATGCTTAGGTATGCCTTACTCAAGTAAATCTTCCACTGACATAATTTACTACAAAATAGATCAAGAAAACACAGAGGAAGAATGTGAGGGCCTGGATTCAATGTTACCTGTTTGTCTTGGCACCACCTATTACTGCAGTGCTCAGAGCCTTGATCATGCTCACCTATTGATATTCACCAGCCTGCTGGTTTTGGGCCCCCAGTGTGAAATGTAATTGTAAATTCCCTCAATTGGGGCCAGGGTCTTCTTTGGCTCCTCAGACACTTTTCCTTTATTTATCAGACCTGCATGGAGCTGAGATCACAAACAGCTTTTTTTAGCTCTCAGCGCCAGTTGTAACTCCTGGACACTCCCCAGGATTAAAAATAGCCTTCTTTTACTAGTTCCTTTGTTTTATAGTTTATCCTATCAATAGAGGGTTAAATCATATGTAATACAGTGAATTTGTAATGATTTCTAACAGGTTCATTCTTAATTCTACATAAAGTGAAAGATGTAAATGTGAATTAAAATAATAAACTTGTCTGTGTCTTTGCCTCAATTTCCCTTGGAGCACTCCCTGGGTTACTATGGCAGTCATTTTTACAGCCAGTCCTTCGTTCTGCTTCTAACCTCTTTCCCAAGAAATAAGTGCCCAACAAGGGACAATTCCCTTTTTTGAGGAGGTTATACATTTCCTCACATACGTCTCTGAGCTTAAAAAAAAGCCCCTGTACATGAGCACTTTTATAGCACAGTATATAGCAGTACCAGCTCCTTTGCTGAAGAGAGCTCCAGTTCGAATAGCATAAAATCAAAGTGTAACAATAATCTATTGTGAGCAATGGCTGAATGTGAATGTGTCTCTCAGTACAAAAGGGTTTTGCTCTATGCTCAGGGCGGTCACAGAAAACAAAATAGGGTATGAAATGTGAAGAAATATCAAAAAACATGCTAATCTACCAGATGACTTATACTGAAACATACTGAACAAGAAAACATGTGCTTTTATGTACCTAATGAAAAAGCTAAAATACGATGTTCATTATCTTTTGCTTTTTTTGTTGTATGTTGTAATATATTCTGTAAATTGTTCTGGTAAATTTTGACCATAAATGTACCTGGTCAATTACTATTCACTGAATAATTTATTCAAAGATTGATAATGAAACAGAGCAAATAAATTACGTGATGGTTTTTTTTTTCCAGTGTAGTCAAAAGGCTGTAAAACATATTACAGGCTTTCATTTATAATACATGCAGTTCTCTGTGTAAGAAATTAACAAGCACCACGAATTACAGAGCTACAATTTTATTGAAGGTTTGTGGGGACTTCATAAACCTCAAAAAAAGATATCTCAAGCAGTCAGAAGAGATACAGGTATTCCAAAATGGAATGATAGCCCCATCACTGAAAGTGCATTTGAGTTTTAATTAATTCTGGGAGTCGGGTAGCAGTAAATCTTCCCATTTTTTCACCGACTTCCCTTATGCCTCCTCTTTCTGCTTCAGTCCCCCTCTACACAACCACTTCTGTTCCTCCCAGTTCTGGCATTGCTCCCATCTAGCTCTGACACCACCCTCTCAGCAGTGTCTTGATGTAGCCAAGCTCTGTTTAAGATAAATGCTCAAATGCTTGCTGATAAAAGCCAATGAGGCAATAACACACCTGAACACCAGCAGTGCTCAAAGGACTTGGGGACCACACAGGGGATGGATGCAAGGGTAACCCTATTGTCTTGCCTCTTTCCATGTTGTTATTACATGCAGCGCACACTCTAGATTCCCAATGCAGTTTACTCGTGTGCTAAATTGTTACAGAAAAATTAGATTTTTTTCCCCCATACCTCATACTGTCAGTTGTTTTTCAGTAAATCAGACTGAGTTTACCTTCAGGTAATAAACATATGACTTGAAAAAATGAAGGTAGCTGATGTTTTGCTGTTGTTCAAAAAAGATTATTTTTAACCCTCTAAATAATTGTAGGCTTCTGGGTATCTGTCATTTTACTCCTAACTGTGCAGGAAACATTGCCAACCTCAGGTTTTGAGTGTGTGCACTGTCAATGAACTCACAGAATCGTAAGCTCAAAACATGAACTCCATTCCACTACGTAAAATACACCTGTCTCAAACATATCAAGAAAAACACTTCGACATTACTGACTGAGTGAAAAATTGCACTAGACCTCCCTTGCCATATCTCTGAGTGTTTTTCAAAAGTGGTATTTAATACTATTCTATGGATAGAAAGACTGAGACACAAAAATAAGAAGGAATATGCCCAGATTTTAGAAGTTACATTTGGCACTCCCTAATTTTCCTCTTCCTGTCCCTTTTCCCTAGTGTTTAAACCCTGTGGTTGCTTCAGCCTCTCTTTCCTTGCAGACTGAGGCCAAACATGTTGGGAGACAATGTGTGCAGTGTCCCAGGCATAGAAGACATTTCTTCCCAAACTTAGAGTCACTTCAGTTTTCCTTTGAAAGAGAGGACCATCCAGAGGCCAAAACTTCCAGAACAGTTTAATTCTGTTTAAAAAATGTGTTCTTTTTACATTGAGTTTAACCACCAGCTGGACTACTGCAGATACCGTGGTTCCTTCCTGTGTTTTCAATTGAGCTCATTTAATAAAAGTTTGTACATCTAGTGCTGTTACTTTCAGAGTGTGTCAGTTTGGGAAAAAAATAGCATCTTACCTTTTTCTCCTTTGCAGCTTCCTAGTTGGGAGAATTCCTCTTTTAATCAGCAGATTTTTAGCCGTATTCGAGCTCCTATCAGAGAGTTGCAGACTCGTAACATGACTCAAGTTCCAGATTAATAAAATTACTGTATCTAATGAAGTTTACCTTCCCTTTCATTCTTCGGTATTCCAATTTTGCTTGCATTGTTGAGTGCTTGGAAAGTGGCAAGCATTTTCCTCTTGCTTATTCTTAAGGAATAATAGATTTCCTTTAAGAAACCTGAGCTCTGTCTAACCCTTAGCTATTGTAGCTAATGTGATAAAGATAAAACAGTTTTGGGTGATGAAGCTGACTGAGTTTGAGAGAGGGCAATGTTCTGTTCTAAGTTGGACCTACCTTGAGTGGTTTGAACCAGCAGAACTCTCAAGGGCTTTTGCAAACTGAGCTGCTCTATGAGTTTATGATTCTCTTTCCTACTAAGAAAACTGTTTCTTCTTGAAGACAGCACTCATCCTGAAGCTGGTTCCTGGAACTATATGAACTCAACTCTTTTTGTCACACATGAAGCTCACAAGTACAGAGCCACTCTACTTTGGAAATACATTGAAAGCAGATACTGCATTGTTTAAAGAATACAAAAAAGTTCTTATACCACCAGTATCAGAAAATATAAATAAT
The DNA here is from genome assembly GCF_017976375.1 of Cuculus canorus. Taxonomy (NCBI): domain Eukaryota; kingdom Metazoa; phylum Chordata; class Aves; order Cuculiformes; family Cuculidae; genus Cuculus; species Cuculus canorus. The sequence goes on from NC_071401.1 coordinate 64,600,215, forward strand.
GTTCCTTGTGTTTGTGATATGAAAGAGTACATGAACAGTGCTTCATTTTCTGAAGAACGAGGTTCAATAAACTGAACGGTAGCAATACTGACTGAAAGGAAAAGATGTCTGTCATAGGGCTCTGGCAGTATTTTTTATTTCCTCTATCCTACCTTTTCTGTCACAGCAGGAAAGATTTTAGAGAAGAAAACTATAACAAATGATTTACAAGCTTTAAGCAGCAGCAGTGGGTCTTATTACTACAATACACTCCAGGATCACTGTTCCCACCTTTAGTAATTTGCAGTGGTTGAAATTTTAAAAAATAGTCAGAAGGAAGGGTGTTATGCTTTGCAATATCAAAGTTCATCAGCACTAGGCACTGTGAGAGTAGGTTCCAGCTGCAAATGTGTGAGCTTTAATTCTTCTGAAGCTATTTTATCTTCTAACAGAGTTTTATTCCCTTCATGTCCCTTTGCTCAGCTTTTTTTTTAAAGCACCTTTCCTGTCATATGAAATACAATTTCACAAACTGACTGGCAGCAGACATTGAATCCTAAGGCTCTTCCACACAGAAAGACAAAAATAAAGCGGAACATTCACCCTCAAAGACCTTAAACTGCCATAAAAAGATTTTGACTGTGGCAGATGCCTCTTTTCTATTGCACTTTTAAAATAGTATGCTGAATTATTTTCTTAAAAGAGTAAGAAAGCTCTCAGGCATTTTAACCTTCTTGCCAAGGTAATGTCTGTTGCCATTCATGGGTGCTCTGAATGAAATCGTCTGTACCATCCAGCAGTGTATGAGGCATTTGAGAGAAGGCCAGGATTATAGAGCTGGCTGTCCTGTAACCTTCATGTGGCTTCTCACAAGGCAATCCTACCTGGTTTCTCTGAGCATCCAGAGCTACAGTGCAGAGGTTGGATTGTAATGTATCTCTTGACAAAACCAAGTGGGCTCCAGTGTTCATGAGAGCCATGAGACATTGCTATATTACTATTAAATCATGTTAATAACATCATCAGAAGACAAAAACCCTGAACAAAATGAAGTCCAAAAAAAGCCTACCTCGAAATATTTAAGTCTTGGCAGCATTTCAGCTGTTGAAGAGTTCAGGAACAAAAAGAGCTATTTTTACCAATAAGGTTATGCAGTTGCAAATAAACCAAAACACATTGATAAATTAAGACTATCGGACATCTCTGTATGGCTACACTCCTCAGAGCTCCTTCTCAAGACCAAACTTGCCAGTCATCCATGCTATGAACTCAAAAGCCTGTGTTAAGAGCCCAAGATCCAGTGAATTTTAAGGGGCAGAGCTGAAGTTTCTCAAAACTCCTTAAAAAGGACTTTAACTTTCACTCATCAGATTAAGAAAATCCAGCACAGGCAGGTCTGGATATGTTGACTGACACAAACAGCAGATTCTGGACTGTTCCTAAACAGTACAAACTTTTGAGGCTGAGAGCAGGCATAGGCTGAAAGCACTTGGGCGTGCAGTCCTCAAGCTCAGGTTGTTTCCTGGAAGTTCAGCTACAGGTTAGGGATAGAAAACATTGCCTCCTTGAAGAAAAGGGCAATGTCTTCAGAGCCAAGATAACAAAGGAGCTATTGGACCATAAGTCTGCAGACACTGAAGAAACGACTCTAAGGGATTATCGCTTTGAAGTTCATTGTCACAGGCTGTAACCTGCTCCAACCGCGTTAAACCATAGTCACAGCTGATTCCTCAGATCAGTCTAATGGGAGCCGACAGCAGTAAACCTATATGACTATGATGCCCTCTGCGTGAAGATTCAAGTAGGAAGTGAAGAGGAGGAGCAAAAGTGTAACATTTACATAAACACTAAATGAGAAATAATGGTAAATATTAAGCTAGATCCAGACAAAGGAAGTCAAATTATAATTTAAGAGATTTGTGGTTCAGTTAAGAACTCTGCAAATTACCCTATTACAGTTAAATTGGGGTGAGAATAGATCTCATACATAGTAATGAAGATGAAGTTTAGCCTGCAGAGTTAAATGGGAAAGTCCGTCATTTCGTGTTAGTGTAGGCGGAAATCAGGAGAGACAAAGGATGGATGGACAAAATGATAGCGTTAGCAGACAAAAGCTGTGGCAAGCTGTTCACCAGGGGGCTTTGTGTATCCAGAAGAGAGTCTTCATATTTTTCCTTTAGATTTCTCTGTTGACCCTAACTAATCTCTTCTTATTGGATTTGCACCCCTGGAAACCTTTCTTTGAAGAAAGTTTGGTCACCAGAGGAAACTGTCCAGACAGTCACAGATTTGAAAAACAGTCAGTGAAGGAAAAAAATCCAGTATTTGCTGACCAATGGAAATTCATGAAAACTTCTCTAAAGCGTTATAATAACATGTCATTTTAGCACAGCAATGCACACAAAATATGGGGCCAAATATAACCATCTCATCAGGGGCTCCTTGAAGAAATAGGAAGGTTTTGCTGCATGTTTAGTTGGACTTTTCCTGTTCTTCCTCAGCCTCCTTGTGCTGCCCAGGGCCACATTTGGCTGATATGAAAAGAGACGGCTAATTTTTACCACAGATAATCATCCACAAAGGTAGATCACAACAAAATGGTCCCGAGTGACAGATTCAGGCTGTGTCAGTCCTGTGTGGCAGCAGAAAACACCAGTGATGGGGGGGTATGGACCAGCAACAACAGCAGAGAGGACAAAAGATGGCACACACTGCCCCTTACAGGTGCCTGAGGAAGGAAGGAAGGAAGGAAGGAAGGAAGGAAGGAAGGAAGGAAGGAAGGAAGGAAGGAAGGAAGGAAGGAAGGAAGGAGCTTCAGATCCTCTGAAAAGGATAGGAGGGACTTTGGATTAAGTTTGAAAGCATTTTATGTTTTAAAACCTGAGTGTGTGGAAGGATATTGCACTCCTTGACGTCTGTTTTTGCTTTGGACTTTTTCTGAAACCTCAGCAACTGGAAATACCGGACCTCTAATGGTTTTGCACAATGAAGAAGAACAACATCACATCTCCTCTGTCACAGTTTTACACATATTGTACACAAAGCCATTGACTAAATTTCTGTAAAGCTGGGTCCGGTATATCTACGCATATCACCAATAGAGAAAAATGCAGGGAGCATTGTACTTCAGAGGTACTATTTCCTCAGCGGGCTGACTGCAGATTTTTTCAGGCACATTGAGAAGAAAAGGGTACCTCACAAAATAGCCATCATTTCCACTATATTGTATACTTTGTCTTGGAGCTAGTTCCTACCTGTTGTCTACTTTGTGTAGACAGATATATCTGTACAGAGAATATTTAACCACTCACTGATCTGACTGAGCACAATTTTGAGTCTTTCAAACACAGTTGTGAATGTTTCCTCAGCGATGGGGCAGAATTCACATCCCCCGAAACAAAACTGTGTCTTTACTCTTCCCCCACCTGCCTCTTCTCAGTTACCTGCAGTGCAGGGCTGGATGAAATTATAAAACAGCACAGCAAAATAAATCTACTGTTCAAGAGGCAAAATAGCCATACATGGGTTTTGAGTTAATATAGAGCATGACTTACGATAAACAATTAATTTGTTTATTCCTCCTATGTTATCATCCTGATCTGGGCATCTGAACAGGTTATACAAGTTATTAAATATTATTTTACTTCCAAACTTCATGCCTCATTCTTACACTCATACTGATGTCCTGCATTTTCCTGACCTTGTATTTAGAAATGACAAAATATTAAATCTGTATGACCTTTACCATTCCCAAACACAAATTAGGCTTATATTCTTTGCGCTCGCATTTGAAATGAGTTATTTGGTCTACACTGACAAGACAAGTGTGCAGGGGAGCGATAAGGCAACAGTGTAGTATTGATGCAAAAATAAGTGTAGTAATCTTCTTAAAAAATTATTTTAGCAAAAAAACAACAGATAGCAACTCAGTCTCCTTGAGATCATGGTTTAGATCTCTGTTCTCCCTGAAGTGATGTCTGGGAGCTGTAATCTGTCTTTGTTTTCCAGTCCAAGAGGAATGTACAATAAGCTGAAGTAAGAGGTCAGCAAACAAAAAAAACACCCTCCAAGAATACTCTAAATACGTGTAATTACATGCACGCACACCAGCAGAGCTTTTAGTTTGTTTTAAATACTGAAACGTTGGAAGAACTCTGTGTGTCTTCATGCTGTCTCTCAATAAGAAAGGTGTATTGCAACTTTATAACTACAGCCTTCAAGTTAGTTAGATGTCTCTTGTACCTTCTCATGGTGCTCAAGCAACTTGGTGATCTTTCAGCTACTAACCTCAGTTTTTGTTCTTCAAGTGAATGTGCTAGGTAAAAAAATATCACAATGATTTTTTTTTTTTTTAAAAATACATTTTCTTCTGCTCATATGATCATATGTTGACAGTTTTACTAGAGCTGTAGGCAGTCACTTGTCTCGCATCAAGCATATATGTCTCTTATGTCCAAAGCTAAGTTTCCGAGTCTGGCACTCTTTTTAGTTGGACTTTCTAAAGAAACATGTACACGTTCCTCAGGTACCTGTGACCACAGCCTTTCTTTTAAATCCATTATTCCATTTCAGCCATACCTCACAGAGGCAGATAGCCATCTCTGACGTGGTAACTCCCTGCAAAGCTGATCAAGATGAAAGGAGAGACAGCTGCTACTGCTCTCACTGGGAGACAGAAGGGGAGCACTCACTGCTTCTGCAGGCTGCCCAGCTGGCCCTGTGGCAGCCTGACCCAATGTCCAGGACTGCATGGAGGAACACAACACACACATAATCTCAGCTACTGGGCAGCAGAACTAGCCAAGGGATATGGAAAAATTTTGGGGTAGCAAAAGGAAAGGTGTCAAAGATGTAAAGGGCTCCATGAGAAGAAACATAAGAAGGGTGGGTGTTAGAAGGGGTGTGTGAGGCATAGGAGAGCAAGAGGAAAGGTCACTGCTGTAGTTCTCAGCTCTCTCAGTTTTTCTTCTTGTCAAATAACATTTCCTGCCCTTCTTCTCACTATCCTACCACTTCCATGATGACATTCCTACAGCTACTTGAGAAGTTGCCCATCTAAGATCTGTGATTTATCTCTTGTTCTGGCAGAACCCAGTTGTTTCTCTGTACCTGATTTTCTAAGGAGACAATACCTATGCTGACTGTGTGAAGCCATCTTTCTTTGCCTTCATCCTCTCTGTAACTGTTAAACTTCATATCTGATTTCAGTCAAAGGGTGGAGGAAGAAGAGAAGCCTTAAAGGTATTAAGTTCTTATATATTCCATGAAATTTAACAGCAGAGCAGAGGAGAGATGCCTAACCCAGGAAAAGTATGAGATGACACATCTTTAGAGAGGGAAAAATCTGTAAGTTAATGAACTTAATGTAACTTAATGAGACTATATCATTGTCTTTGCTACAAAGCTCAGCCTAAGAAATCAACCTGGATGAAAGGGGGCTTCTGTGGACTTGATGCTTGGAGGACAGGCGGTTTCTTCAGAAAAAAATTGAGGCTGGGGAAGACATAGTTTATTACAGAGGAGAACACACGGAGTGTTCGCACAGCACTTCTTTCTCTCCTTCCTTCCTTCCTTCCTTCCTTCCTTCCTTCCTTCCTTCCTTCCTTCCTTCCTTCCTTCCTTCCTTCCTTCCTTCCTTCCTTCCTTCCTTCCTCCCTTCCTTCCTCCCTTCCTTCCTTCCTCTTGATTTGACATTAATCATTCAATCTGTGTCATTTGTCATGTTAGAGTACACCAGTCTGATTTTATTCGATGCAGTGGAGAGCGGAAGAAGTGTTGAGATGTGACATGCAATTTATCTTGATTATTATTTATCTCTACAAAAGTGCAGTGAGATGAAACTTTAGAAATGCCCATTGTAAAGGACAGTCATTACTTTGTGTTTACCCAGTTGTGCTGGAAGACTGCATTTGGTAAAAAGCTTTTCAGGCTCCATACATATTTTCTGTTTGAGAGCTGAGATAGAGCACGCTGAGAGATGGGTGGAGACAATGCAAATTTACAAGTCAGAAGTGACTGACTGGCATAACACATAATAAAGGAGAACACACAATATGGGAGAACAAGTTCCCAAAATTTACAGTACTTTGACTGGAGATGAGAGTGTAATTCCTATTTTATTTACTTGGAAGTTGTCTTGTAGGGAATTTTAGCTCTGTGCTGCTTGATTTATTGAATCAGACAGAAAGTACTTTTCATCTTAAGAGAGTAAAGGGTTTATGGGTTTTGGGAGAGGGGAGGGGACTGTAATTTTCTTCTAAAGTGTCAGAATCTCAGGTAGATAACAGCACTCAGTATCACAATTCTATAATGACTGAGAAGTCATCTTGGAGAAACTGAAGGACAAATTTAAATGGGTACATGTGTATAAAAACATAAAACCTGATGTTCTCTATTTAAACAGAAATCTGAAGCAGTTTTAAGTATGATGGGATGAAGGGAATCTGTAGGAGTTATATAAGTAGGTTTGCACTCTAAGAATTGTTTGAAAGTCACTTGGAGTATTTACTATGTTTACATCATTCCGAATATATTCTATGAGCATTAATTCCTTTCTGAGAACTACGATAGTGTTTCCTTACAATACTGACTCAAAACTATTAAGATCCTGTAGGTAAGTGTTACATGTAACAGCCTTGAGGTTTAATATTGGATGATTTCTAAAAAGCCATGAAATTTAGGAAGGCTGGGCAGTGTTTCAACAAACAGATATACTACGACAGAAATAAAATTGTTAAGTTGTTATCTCTATTTCACATCGTACCTACACTTTGTGATTTCAGGCTGTAAAACTTCTTGATAAGCCTCCATAAAATATTCAGTTTTCTCCCTGGGAAAGTTTCAGCACTCTGGTATTTTCTCTGGTATGCCTTTACTTTGTAGAAGAGGTCTATTTAATCGAACAGTAAAAAAAATGTACCTTATGAGAAAGCTAACATGATCCAACCAGAGAAATCTAAATAACAAACAGTTGAAGAAGTACTTGCTACAGTCGGGCTCAGATGTGTTTGGAAAAAGCTCTTCATCAACCAAATAATGAAAGCCATAATCACTGCACAGATAATTCTCCAGAAGAAAAAGGGTCAAATCCGACAAATGAATTGTTCATGAAGGCCATTTTGATGAGCTATAATTACATGAGTCAAATCTTATTGTCTCCTGTCTCCTGATTGCATAATACTCACAAAAATGGAATTGGATAGAAAGGAGATTAAGTTCTCACAGTCAGTAGGAGAGGTTGTATTGATTCTAAGTTGTTGCTTGGTAAATAATTAAACCATGATTTTGATGTTGATTTTATTTGTCTGCTCTGTGTAAAGGCTACTTAGACGCATCGGTAAAAAATTAATGTATTTCTACCACTGCTCAAATAATGGAAATCTATAAAGATGAAATTACTGTAGTGGTCTGAAACCACTCATTAATGATCTATCTCAGCTTCAGAAAATCTCTCCAATGTCTAACGATCCTGACAGATGAGACCGTCATTATTCATTTTTTTTTAAGTCTTTGTATTTTCTGTAATAAATAGATAACTATGAATGGAAGATGCAGCTTAATCAGCCAGATTTAATATGCTGAGTTTCACTGAGTCTATATACTCACCTGACTTCTTCTTGATGTCCCCCTGCCCTGACAGATTTTTTGCCTGTGTAGATCAAAAGTATTAGCTGGCCATGTACACTGCATCAAGGGAAGGGCAATGCTGAACAAGCTGAATCAGCAGACAATGGTTATCACTGAGGTCCGCTGTACCCATTCCTTTTCCACAATAAAACTTAGCTGTAATGTGACATGTATCTACAAACTGAAGGAAAAAGACAAACAGCAGGGAAGGTCTGAATAATGAAACCTCTGAGTAATTAGCATGGTAATACCTGAGGCATAGTTGTACGCACCACATCCATGTTAATTGCCCGTTTACCAGGCTAATTTAACATCAGTTATTTCTGGGTTCATTCCATCATCAGTATATTTCTCTTGTTACTAAGCTACTGTAATTTCAGCATCAACTGTGTTTTGACTTACATACTCATAGTAACCCTTCAATATCCACAGGGGAGCACAGTTTGCTCCAAGGTTTTCTGTTTGAATATCTTATATATAAAAGCTGCGGAATTTGCCTTTCAGGTCCCAACATGCCCATTTCAGACCTGCTTCTTTCAAAGACATCTGATACAGAAACCTCTAATCGCAATGTGGCTGCCCAATGTAGTTTTGCCAGTTCTTTTTCTATTTTCTGCAGATTTCATAGTATTTAATTTCCTCCAAAGTTTAATCATTCACAAAGCTCTTCCAGCTGCTAAAGTGATTAGCTTCTTCTGCACATCTGAATGGCTGTGGCAAGTAAGAGTTAGAAAGCATAAATTTTATTGTGCAGTGTGGATAAGACTTCATCTGCAAGGAGATTAACTAACTGATATGGTATGTCCTTTTCATTTTTAATGTGATGGTTCTATGATATTTATCAAATTGGTATTTTTCTTCATCATCTACCAATAGGACTACCAATAGATACATTGTTGTTCTTATTGAAAAGATTTTGTAGGATATCGAATTTCATTTTTACTTTTTGGGGGAGATAAACTGTATTCTCCACATTTATGGTAGCAAATGAGAATTTTGTAATTATTTTGATGCCAAAACACTATGCTTTTATTTCAGGCTGTGAATGGAAATCTCAGTCATCCTGAAAACCTAGAAACAAGAAGACTCTGGTCGATTTCTTGGTAGTTCTCTGAAGGAAAGATAACTAACTGACCAGTGTACAAGCTGCATGGATTCACTGGGCATCATAACTGCTCTGGGGATTTCAGGGCATTAGCAAACATGCAGTGTTCCAATGTAGTGTAAATACAATAGGTTGTAATCAGTGACCAGTGAGAAGTATCACACATATGAGGTCCAACACAAAAAAAGCAAGACTAACCCTATAGCTTGGGAAACAAGAGCGGGAGAGGAGAGACAAAGAGATGGTTATAGAATATGTTCTAAACTGTCACAGTGAGACAAGGCTCAACTTGACCACTTCGCTCAGTAAAAGTGGACATGTGTTTAACTATAGATGCTCTCTCAGCCTTGCTTGGAAAATGTTGGTGTGCAAGAGTGAACAGTGACTTAACAGCGTTTCTTGTGAAATTGAAGAAATCCACAATGGAAACTTTTCAATTATTGCCTGTAACCCATTTTTTTGTTGGTAGAAGATACGAAAACAAAAATGATGGAGATCCTCGATAGCCTTTCAGAAAATGATCTGAAAAATTGCTTTAAATGTTGGCAGTATCATATGTAGATGTGTGCCAACTCAGAAGGGAACTGTTTTGAAGGTGATCATAGTTGATTTTCTTAATTTGTTAAATAAAAAGAGTTACAGGCACAGACTCTTTCTTCTGTGTGTTGAACCTCGTACATTCTTATATAGATTATCTACTAACAACCAGGATATGTGTTTCTTACCTGCATGCTTAAAACTGAAGAAGAGGTGAAAAGCTCAGAATGGATTAAAAAAAATTGATCTAGGTAATTTGCTTACATGTCAGCCCAAGTACATGCTCCCTCAAACACAGAACTTACAAATATTCCGTTCAGCTGCTGACATCCCTGGAGACAGCAGAAACTCAAGATGTTTGAGTTTCTGTGAACAGAGACCTATACAACCTTAAGCACTCACTGATAAGGAGGACCTGACTTGTCTTCCTGGAGTGCCTGGTTCACACTAAGGTAACTTTTCTATCTGTGAGGACAGTAGACAGTGGACCTTGTTGTAACTCCCCTGAGATCTTGATAAGAGATGGGTTTTGTCACTGTTTTCCACAAGTCATGTCTAAGACTTGTCAAACCTGCTGGAATTCAAAAGATACTCCTGTGTTTTCCATATACGAAAAGATGTGAATTATTCTGTTGGGATTTAGGGGGCATAACTATCAGTCAGGGCCTTAAAACACAGGTGAAGCCGGGGCTACAGCCTAGAACCCCTCTGTGGGAGATCCCAGGCTATGAATGTTGCACTGTATTATAACAAATGGAGCAATTTTAACAGAAAATAATGGAAAGCCTATGCAAATATGTTCTTTAGCTGGCAGTGGAGCACCCTCTTGGCAGCTAGAAGTCACTGCTTGTCAGCTGCACTTTCAAAAGACAGAGGTGTGCAGTCAGTCCCAGATATATGCAAGAAGAATGTTATTGACTCCTCAGAAGAGGGGGTACAAGAAGAAAATGTCTCTTTTACATTGCCCAGATGCATTTTATAAAACATGAATGTTTTTTTAGTGTCTAACTGCAGCTTCAAGTGGTGAACCTTGAATACAAGGAAACAGACTTTGTCCTGTATATCTATGTTAATCTTTGACTTCCTGGTGATGGCTCCACATTCAGCAACCTGCTACATGTGTTACCTTGAAGTAAGGTATAATGAATCTACCAATTATTAGGGGGGTGGATGACCCCAGCAGAGAGCAAGGTACTTTGCTGGGAGTAATTTTATTTAACAGATGGTGGGCAGTAGACAAAATTTTCTTATCTTTATGGAAAAAAGTGAACATTGCTTTCAAGAAATGTAAATTCTGTTGCGTCATTTTCTCAAATGTTTGAAATTGAAGAGTAGGCTATGGAAGCAATTAATTCCACAGATGGGCATTTTTGAACCATTGTCTTATCTGCTCATTGAAATCCCTGGTCTCAGTTTTCCATTGTTTTATTAATAGTAGCTTCCTTTAAGAAAAGATGATGTTAAGGTTTAGAACTAAAAACTGAATATAGAATAAGCTTCAAACAAAACAACCTGAAAGGACCAGTTGGCAATTACAGCATGAAAAGACGCTGAAAAGTAGAAACCAGGAAAGTTACAAACTTTTCCTGTGTTAATATTATCATCAATACAGCACAAAAATGAGACATGTAAAGCAATTACTGTAGCAGCAAAAATGCACAAAGAGATGTATTGGAGAACCTAAAATCTGTGTCTACATTTGCATACAACTACCAGAAGTGTCTTGAAATTTGCTCTGAGCAAATGGAGGACTTGATCAAAACCAGAGCATATATTTTACACAACAAGGGGCTTTCTACAGATGCACTAAATTTTACAAAGGCGACTGAAGGACATTTCAGACAGACTTGACAGATTACAGGTTGCTGCTGCTGCTACTGTCACAGTCTCTGTGTAAATCTGGTTTAACAACAAAGAACTGACATCACACAAGGACAAAACTGAAAAACAATTCAGAGGGCCTGTAGAACTTTTCACATTACCAATACCAAGGTAGCCAAATACAAAGGTCCTTAAATATAAGGGTCAAAGATTGAATCCAAAATGGGGAAAAGAACATGCCAGGTGAAAAGTCAGAATCTGCATTATGCTTTTCATACATTGAAATGATGGATACATGGAAACACATGGTGACTAAGATTTTTTCCCTGTTTTTAAAGGATTTGTTTGTCAACTCAGAATTACTTGAGTGATTTCAGCAGTTTTGACTGAAAATTTATAATGGGTGAGAAGATGAAAGATAAAATAACCTGGTGAAAGCATAATCCATATCAAAGAAGTGACAAGAATTTGAGGATAAATAGGGCAGGGACTTAAATATCCTGTTCTTGTCGTTGACTCGGCTTAAAGTATAGAAGCATGTTCAAAAGAGATTACAACTCTACTAGCTGGAAGATTTTGATTGTCAGATGCACGAAGGCATGCACGGAAGTGTCTGAAGACCTCAGATTTTGTAAGGACAGTAAAGCAAAAAAAAAAAATAGTCTTTCTTCTCAGCTAGTGAGCTGCATCCACACACTTCTACCTTGTCTCAGTAGCATTTCTGGGAAGCACCATTATGTGCAGGTTCTTTCTTTCTAGGCAGTGGCCACCACTCCTAAAGTCTTTTGACTTCAAATATCTGTTCTTTACCTAGGAATCCTGGTGCCTTCCCTGAGTGCTCGTCTTTCCAAGGCACAGCGTTTTGAACAGTGCTTGGCACCCACAGCCAACCACAGCCTAAGACAGTTGGGAGCTCAGTGAAATATCTCTGTTTTCCCACCTCATATGTTTGCTGTGTGGAAAAAGAGATTGGTGGTGTCATTATAAATAATATCAGAGAAACCAGAGAAGCAGATTTACCCGTGTGTGTCGCTGGAAGGACATGAGACGACAGTAGAGGAAAGCATGGTGGTGTCAGGGAAGAGGCTGATGGCTACACTGTGACTGAGGGTCTGTTACAGAATGATTGATGTAAGAAACTTCTGAAAACCTTTTATAACATCTTCAACAGTGACAGCAGTAAACAGGTACCATGTACAGTGCAAACGCCGGGGTCTCCTCATAGGGTTAATTTCCCAGTAGACTTTTCTGGTTTGCCACTACTAAGCATAGATTACCACATGCTGTTAGGACAGATTTATCCTGTTCCCTATCAGGCCAGGTATTTAGACTGCATCAGCATAACTTCACTGCCTTCAGGAGTGACAGTAACTTTTGTGGAACTAGACCTCTTCATAACAGCTAAAGGTCAGCCAGTTATGTATAAGCATGCTGAATTTATGGTCTAAGAAAACTCACAGGTGTTTTTTTTCCCCCTCTTTCCCTTACCCTTACTTTTTCCATGTGCTTTAGGAAGGAATTGTGCTTAGATACATATTGCATGAGTGTAGAATAAGTAAAGGCTTACCCATTTATTTATTTATTTATTTAACAATATTAATTTGCATTCATTATTCAAAAACTAATCAGGATCTAATCTATAAACCTTCTGGTAGGAATTATATTCTTCATAGGTCAGTTACACAACAAAAGGCCCTAGTCCTTACAATCTCAACCCTCTGCCCCAGGCTCTTCTTATAGTTACGGTATTTTTCACATTCAACATAGGTAAAAGAGTTAATATTGAATTAAAATTATTAAAAAATATTAACACATTTCCAGACATAGTAGCAATAAAAATGTGCAAACAAATAATTTGTAGACACCATTGTCTGGTGCTTCTGCAGGAGAAAAAGCACACCAAAGATCTCAAAGAATTCTTAGAGGCATTTCATTAGAATAATTTTGTATTGTGCTGGTTTTACTGCTTGTGACTCACTAGAAATGGTGCAGCAAAATATTTAAATCCTAGAGCAATGTTTTGCAAGTATTTTCTAAAAACATTTAATTTTCCAAAATCTGTTTACGAGTGAGGAAAGACGAAAATGTTCTAAATGGAACCTGTGAGTCTCTACTGCCAGTTTACCACTTTACAATACTATGCAAGTTTCAGTTTCCCATGGATGTGCTTGACACTAATGTTGACGTCTTTGATGTGTCAAAAGCATTATGTAAGTCCAAAATTCACTCTTATTTAAGCAGTGACTACTCCTTTAGATTTAGGACAATTTTGGTGTAACATAAAGTCTTAAATTTCTCATCTCTCGAAGTTCTGTTAGACAAGGTATAGCCCTACCAACTGATGAGATCTAGGATAATAATAACGTTGTGCTGCACTCTTACTGGAAATGACAGAAGAAAAAAATAAAGTAGATCTGCCCTTAGTTCCACTGGGATAAGTCAAGAAAACCCCTTTAGCACATGGAGTAAAGCAAGCAAATGATCAGAAGTCAGTCAACACTTTTCCTTCCAACACAGCTGTACATTGGCATGGATCTTCATTATTTATTGCCACATTGCTGAAAATTAATACTGCTGCACCATCACTTTCTTTCCCTCACTTTGATTATAAAATGTTTTTTGCCAGTTCATGAAAGAAAAATGAGCTTCCTTGCACATTGTCTCTACCATCTAAGTGCTCTGTTTCTCCAGAACTTATAAAAAAGAGGCACAGAGCTCCTCACTATGAACCTCTCTTAGACTCTTCATATCTTGTTTTCATCTCACTCTGCTTGTCCACCAAAAGATTGTACAAGGAGAATTTTTGCCACGTTCGTATCCAGTGCAGTGAAATGCCACAGGTCTGAGGAACCCAGAAAAAGTCAGCAATGTACTATTGGATTTCTTCAGCCATATCCAAACACAGCTGCCTCGTGGCCAGTGCTTGCATATCCCTAAATGAGATATGGACGCGTAAGTTCATTAGATGCCATGAATCATGCGGAAAATTGCAACAAATCTCAGGTGACTCCATTGGGGCTGGCTCTAGTTTCTTTAGTGGTGTGTAGACAAATATACCAATTAATTCTTTCATACCCTCCTCACTGTTGTTGATAATATGATTCACCCAGTGGTAACAAGATCCAGTCTTAGTGCACAAGAGCGACTATAAACTTCTTTCCACAGGTTTTATAGAGAACCTGACCTACATCATTCCTGTTATCACTGCACATCGCTGACCTTCCCAGTTAAGATCCAATTGAAAGATGGCTTTATAAAATATACATACATTCACTGAGAATTAAGATAAAACTCTTAAACTCATTTCAAGGATCACCAGAATGAGCTTTGAACCATAGGACTCTAGAGTTGAAGGGCTAGCCTCTTGCCTCATTAGCTATCCATATTCCATTGATTTCCCTTCCCTGCAAAAACTAGACTGTTCAAATCAAACAGAATTGTTCCCCTGTTTCCAGTGATGTATCTCCACCATGTTCAGTTTAATCTGTAGCTCAGGAGTGTTCTATCCTTCTCCCTGCAAAGGGACAGCATTTATTTTTATAGCATAAATAGCAAGCACTGAACACATTAGCATGCATAAAATTGACCATCACCAAGTTTCCTACTGACTTTTTATCTTGGATGTGTAAGGGAAGAAATGGGAAAGATCATGAAAGAGAAGGAGGGTAGAGTTAGCTCTTTTTTTCTTGTGGAGACCATATGGGTTATAGGATAAGAGTACTTCAAAACAGTCTGTGTTTCCAAATCAATCCTTCCTTCCTTCCTCCTTAGCTCTGTAATATTCACTTCTAGATAAATATCTTTAAAAGATACCTATACTGGAATACTGTACAGTAACATTTTTGATAGTAGAGATAGCTCAGGAACGGACAGTGATGAGATAACTGGCATCTGTTCCAATAAGCAGCATTTATTAACCTGGGAACCATGTTCTCATGCAGCCGCCTGTACTGTTGTCAAGACCAAGCTAATGTATGACATGTTTCATTGTGCTGCACAGATCCAACTGCTCTGGTCTATGACAGTTCTTGGCATGATAATCCATTACACTGGGCAGTTATCCTCTTAACGATCCTCAACCCACATTTCCAGTCACTTTCTCTGTCTTCCTCCATCATCCCATTTTATTCCCTCCATGACGAAATTTCACAATTACTTGCCTCTTCCTCAGTTCATGTTTCATATTCTACATTTTAGCATTCCTACTACCTCTGGTTTTAGGTTCTAGTGGTCAGCTGCCAACAACCAGATGAAGGGCCACTGCTTCTTGATATTAGTAATTCACTTTCTTTGGTCCCGCTGAGAGCTACAGAAAAGCTAATGCCTAACTTGGAGCTCAGTAGAGCAATAAACTCTTGATACTCTACATATGACAGAAAGTGACTGAGTAATTCACATGCATGGAAACTTCATTTAAAAATGTGGAAATATTTCTAATATTATTAAGCTTTGCGAACCAGACTTTCAGCTGGACTGAGTTTTGGGCTTAAAACAATTTAGTTATTAATTATTTCTGGAGCATGCAAGCAGCTTCTAGCCAGTGACAGAAGATTTCTATGGCTTCTCTTTTTGCTGCCTATGAAGAGTGCTTATTTTTGGTAACTCTTGTTAATGATTGATGAGACCAATTTCCCAAACATAGCTCTCTTAATTATTTCTGCAATGGTTCAGTTTGCATGCCAATTACCAAACTCTGAAGTGAAGAAGGGCTTGTGTGCCTGAGAGCTTCTCTGTTTTATTTCCAATGACCTCACTGGTACATTAAAAGCTATCCCCTCTCTATGTAAACTTAGCTTTGCTTATATGATTAAATGATCACTGTTATAACAACATTATTACTTTACTTATTTCAGGCACATGCTTCAGCATGAAGAATTTTATTTTACCATAAATTTCTTCCCAACTTTCCATTTTCTTTTGTTTTAGTACACAAAGAGTGTCTCTCTGTGTTCCTGAGGTAGAACTGAAATGAGTTCATCAGAGTTAGCACTGCACACCACAGCAGTGTAACTGAATTATCAGACTTAAAGGCCACTTGATAAAACCTCTTAATGCTTGTAGCATTTGCTCCTTGACAGTCCATATGTCTGAAAGCATGTAACAGAGGAAATTATAAGGGGTCAGATGATCAGATGATTGATTCAGATGCTGAATGCTGGGAACAGATGTCTAACCTTGTGTCTGTCACCGGCGTGTGAGAACTCGCACTACTTCAACATGCTTCCTCACACCAGAGCCAGTGCAGCACAGGACTCAATTCCATTTTAATTACACACACATTTATCAGTACTTGCTCATAATAAGGAGATAAAGTCCTTCATCGCTATTTAGCAGTGGATAATTGACTTATATCTGCTGGCACTGATAGTGTATTTTCCAGGGGCCAAACCTCAAGGTCTTTACTCGAGTTCCCACTTAGTTCCCTTATTGACAAATTTCCTGTGAAAGCAAAGAAGGAAAAGACTGAGTTTAAAGAAATTATGGGCTCCTAGTCTTTTCCCAAGTCACTGTCAACTAAATACTTTGTTCTTCTCAGGTATTTACTTTTTTTTTTTCTTTTTTTTTTAATAAAACGTGATCTAAAGGCTGTGGTTTTTCCCTCTTATACTTCTCGTGACCACCATTCAGTCAGCTTGCTGTTTCTAAGGCATGTTGTCTGGTCTGGTATTTTTCAGATGTACTTTTTTATGCAGCTTTGGTTTTGTCTGATCACAGTACTGACTTCCACAAACACAGCTGAAATGTCTAAATATTGCTGCACTCGTATAACATCGAATTAATCCCACTTGTTTCATCTCTTAACCTAGGACATATCTACACTATCACTTGAGGACTCTTAGTATTGTGTTAAGATATATCTGAGTTAGCTTTAGTTTAATTAACTAGCACACCAGTATATACTTATGTTTCCGTATCACTGACAGCCAAGCGTAGGAAGTTTTTCATGGAGGCTATGCACAGTCTCTTTAGACTGCATGCAGAGGCAGGCAGTAAAGTGCTTTTTTTGCAATTTCTTATGCTTGAAAAATTGCGCTGTATTGGTCATGACCATTTGTTTGTGTCAAATTTTATTGCCTAACTCCTTCTTTTTAAAATTCTCTTTTATTTTCATTTGTCCTAAAAATGCTGACTATTTCATAAAGTTTATTTTCCATTTCTTATTTCTGGTTATGTTTTATTTTTGTTTAGGAAAAAACAAACCATCTTAGGCTTAAGAGAGGGGTTTTTTTGTCAAAATTTGATAAGTAATTCTCTGTCTCAAGTGCTAGAAGGAAAAAATAAACTGGAGGCCTGCAAAGCCAGCTGTGTTGTCATCTTAACTTTCCTTGCATCACTGTAGTGAGAACAACATATAAAGCTATAATCTTCTCAAGAGACATCTTCCTATATTATACTAAAACAATCTTGTGAAAATTGCGAGATAAGAAATATTTAACTTGCTATTATAATTTTAAATTATATTATTGCTGAGTTACTTGACTGTGATTCATGAAGTCCTCCCAATTAATTTTCTTAAGCTATTACTAAACAGCATAGTGCATTTGATGGCATTTAGAAATGAAAGAAATCTTCCTTCCTTTTTTCCACAATCTGTTTAAAGTCTGAAAGGTATTAACAGCATAATGGAAGTCATAGAGACTTTCAAAGACTTCAACAAAAAAGGACTAAGTTACCCATGATTGATCAAAGGAATAAATGGATTTTCCCCATTTAATCTTGAAAGACAAAAACTTGATATTCACTATCTTACTGAAGCATCGATTCTAAAGGAATATTTTCCTACTGTTACACTGATGAAATACTGTTAAACTCTAAATCAACATGAGTCTACTATTTTTTATACTTGGCACTAGCCTTCCCATGACATGCAGCTGCTATCAGAGTGAAATAAAGGTGATGTCTTTTTAATAAATGGATACACTTGTCACTTTATCCCAGGATTTCTTATTTATCATCTGCTATTATGCAACCCTCATGAGCTGTCATCTTTGGATAGGGAAGCAGATATTTAGGTATTTAAAGATCTTTTGTTGTGTAAGAATTCGTCTAATTTCAGACAATTCACTTCTGCTCCTTAAAGACATGTCTTTTGACTACGAATATCTGTCTAGCAAAGACATTCTCAGAACCACACAAAATACTGCATTAACACAACCAAAGAGTAAAATAATTATCTTTGTCCCATAAGGTAAAACTTCTGAGTTGAGTCTTAGATCATATTCAGTTTTTGGTTACTGTGCCATCTTTCAAAACCAGCTGACCTGCTGTATATTTGCCCTTCAATCTGGAATACACAATTGTTTTGCCGATTCTAAAAAATCATGGCTAGTTGCCACAAATCTTGTCTGCTATGGCACAGCCTCTAATCTTGTTGCTGTGGAAGATTTTGTTTAGTGGAACAGTCAATTAATTTGTCATTTGATTTAATATAAGTATGTATTTTGCAGAAAATTCTGGTGATGATCATGAGAGAGAGAGTGTTTTTATTTTTATTTATTTTATTTGTGCTTATTTGGGCTGCAGGAATAGGAAGCTCATCCCAGCTCAGCCAAATTAAGGGCAGGATTGACTCCAATAGAGACCTTTAAGAGTGTATGTGGAGTAAGTTGTCAACAAGGCAACAAACATCAGTTTACTTATCCGTAAACCAGGAGAGTCACAATGAAACAGAGGTTTTGTTTCTTACTTATGTTAGGAAATGTTAAGGTAGATGGAGAAGGCAGCTACAGCATCCATGAGGGAAATTTCAAATATGGCACAGGCCATGGAGTAGGTTGGATGTTGGAATTGTGAGATTAGCATCATTTTAGAGCTAGTTCTTCATACAAGATATTTCCTGAGAGAGTGGCTGGAGGAGAAGTTTCAGTTTATGAAAGTGTAAATGAAGACAATGGTAGGCATCAGACTGAGTTTTACGGATGTGATAGAAAGTTAAGATGATTTTCAGATCCCTGACATATAAGAAGACACCCCTGCCCCCCCTCAAAAAAATCTATACAGAAGAAAAGGGATCTCTGTCATTATGTGACTATGAGGAAAACATCTCTCTGTGTGCAGGAGAGCCCAAGCACTTGAGTGGTTTCGCTCCACCAAGGGAAAAAGCCAGCAGCATGATATAGTGGGATGGAGAGAAGGAAGAAAAGAACTAGCCTGAAGTGAAAGGACAACGAGACAAGGAGAGATAGGAGAATGCTCCAGAGATGTTCAAAAGCATCCAAATTAAAGAATGAAAAATGAGAAAAAGAAGAATAACAGAGAGAAATAGATGTCTCTCTTGTTAGAACCCTCATTACTGGGATGAATAAACAGGCACATTATGAAAGAGAATCAAAAAGGTACTGTCTGCTGCGGAGTAAGGGCACATAAGGTAGACTCAGAATTTAAGAGGAAGCTGACATAGTGTGGAGAAAGGCCATGGACTGCTCTTCACGTCAGAGGAGGCAGCCAAGTTCTTGCCATAGACAACGAACTGTTTACTCTGGTGGGGAAACCTAGTTGAAGAATGGAAGAATTGGGGATTGTTTCCATCCAGAAAGACAGATGAAAAGGATTCAAGAGTTTGAAGAACAATAAGTGATTTCTTGGGTTTTTTTTTGTAGTATATTCCAGCATTCACAGGTACACTACCTTTTCTTAAAGGAGATTGAATATGACATTACTTTTCCACAAGAACATAAGGTAGGCAATTGCCTGAGAAAGTTGAGAGAGTCTCAGATAACCTCTGCTCCCTGTACAGATACCATGAGCGGCAGAAACAGTCTGTGCACTGTGTTTGTGTGATTTTATATCAAAAAGACAGCTGTGAGGAAGAGAACACACAAGAATGTATGTATTCTACCTGGGAGCTCAGGTCTGGATTGGTGGAAACCACTGAAAGGTTTTATGCGTGAAAGAGGCTGAGATTCTTGGAAAACTTGTGAAACCAGACATCATAGGAAAAGTGAGAAAATGGAGGAAAGGCAGGGCTAACCGGAATGAAAGCATTCATATGTTCAGAAAAGAGAAATGAGAGATGTTGTTGTGCTGGATATTTATTAAGTAGCTGACAGAACAAACTGCACTGTGACAGCAAGGATAAAATCTTTTCTGATAAAGATTACTCCAAAGGAGCCTGTTAAAAACAGTATTACAGACTTCTCAGAGCTGGATATGGATGTAATGAGTGAAATTGTATCATTAAAGTATATTTCAAATACACTCTAGGGTAAAAAAAACAAAACACCAAAGACCCCAAACAACGCAAAGCACCAAACATGATAAGGTACAGACATCTGGGATAGTATATTTACTTTTTTTTGACAAATACTCAGTAAAACAATTATACTATTTTAGATTTGGATTTCATAAGTAGCAAAGAAGAACTCAGAATAAACACTCACAGTGAATAATCCTGGATTAAATAACAGTGGCAGATTTTGATTATTTTAAATGAAAGACAGAAAATTTAGGAGAAAATAGTGTATGAAGATTTAAGGGTAAATGTAAAGAAACAGAGGCAGGCAGTCTGTAAGGCTGATAGGAATTACATTCAAGGATTTCTTTGGAAAAGGAGTAGAATTTCTTTAGGTCTGAACTGCAACACTTTGAGTTTTTACTAATAAAGAGGGAGAAAATGTAAAAGAGGAAATACAATTCCCCTGAAAAAAAATACAGAAAAGGAATGGATTAGCAAGAAAATTACATTTTTCTAGTTAAAATATACAGAAAATGAAAATGTAAAAGATACTGAACTGGGACTTTAAAGGAAAATTAAAATAAATTGCTACAAGTAAGGGAATATGGAATAAACTTCGGGTAGTATTGCATTAAATATCTCCTGTGCAGCAATTTTGGAGGCCAAGACTCTGAGCCAGATGGTCTCTTTAAACTCTCCCTCTTCTTTCCACTCAATTTCTACACTTTCTGCTTGGCAACCTGAGGAGGAAAATAGTGGAAAATTAATTCTAGTATTAGCTAGCTTTTGTCTGTGTGTCTGGCCCCCTTAAGTCAGCCTGCAGACGTGGATGTGCCAACAACCTAGAATAAAGTTGCTAGCAGCACTGTCAGAAAATACTCTCTTAATTAGGGACAAAATGTTCATTCTGATGATGATGAATCCATGGACTATGCAGCAGGGTTGTCTATTCCGCACCAATAGCTCAAGTATAAAACACAGCAACTGCATGAAATCCTCACCATGCCTTTCTTTCAGAAATGTACAAAAGGTCCATCTGTGGTGGTCAAAAGCACCATTTTGAGGTGCTTCTCTATACCAAGAAGTTTCACAAAGATGAGTCCTCTGTCTTTTCCTGTTCAGTACATACAGCAGCCCTATTGATGAAGCGGATATTACATGCTCATGTGTCCACCGTGTAGCATCAATGCTCATATCATTGGTAGAATAGCAGTCTTTCCCACCTGCTGCAACTCAAAAAATTGATCATTTCTTACCAAGACACAGTTCAACCCACTCTTACCATCTAAAACTTGTCTTTGTAACGGTTAACAGGGAGACTTTTAAAAGTTAGCAGTTTTGACCACTCCCACAGAATGTCAAACTCAGACATGATTTTGTTTGATTTGTGATTCAGTTTACCAAGTGGCCAGAAACACCCTGATTTCACTTTTCATTGAGAAGAAGGTTGTGCATCTCCCTCTTACTGAAATAATCTCATTATACCTGTTACTTATTACTCAGGAAACTGCTACCTCCAGCTACTGTAAGTCTATGCATATGTACTTTTTTCCTACAATTGCAGTAATAGAAGCATAACTGATTTTCTGGAATTAATACTGTTTCCACATACAATCCAGATGTGTCATATGGTCATGATCGTCATCGTTAGTAGGCAAAACCCTAGCTGCGAGGGTGGATTTATTTCAAGCACCTTTCTGTATTTAAACAAACATATTTTGCTTAATAAGATGGGTACATTTCAGAGTTAAGAGTGAAATTAGTTCTAGCTGAGGTAAGATTTTATGAGTGAACACTAATCTGATAAGAGTCCACAAACACAGCAGGAAAAGCTTTAAGAAAAATATGGCTGCTTATTAAGGAAATGTCTCATTCTGCCTTGGAAAGTTTAACGAAAACAATCACTAATTAATATCCCCCACTCTCCCAATTTCTATTTTCGTAGACTCAGCAGTACCTGACTGTACTGGGAAATCCATGACTTTAATTATTATGCCTATTAAAACAAAAGCTGGATAAACATCTCTTCTCAAAGTATAGGTCAAAATGACAGCTGGTGTTTCGTTGTGTGATTTATCCCCAACACAAACTCTAAAACTAAAGCTGTGTTTTGAACTGTAATGTAATCAGACAGCTCAGATAAGAAAAGATCATGACCATTAGTGGCTGTATCCTTGGTTAGTCTCTTCGGTGAAAGACTCATGACTGACATTTAAAAGTGAATAAAGACATTAGCTATATAACAGAAAGAGTATCAATAATAATAATTCTTTTATCCTTGTGCTTAAACAGAAAATAAATAAATTTGAAGTAAAAAGTCACTAACATCCAAAAAATTGATTGATTTGCTTTAAGGAACAGATACAGTGGCAATGACTCCTCAGATGGAATATCACCTCAGATGAATCTACCACCTCTATTCATATTTGATAAGCAATGAGACTATATAGAGCAGAAAATAATCCCATTAAGTGGAAGTGTTGCAACTGTCCCTTGACCTTTATATTTGCCACGGACAAATTGAGCTGACTAACTTTAAGAGACTGTATTTGCTGCAAAATATTTATCAATGGTTTATAAAGCTTTGTTATTTTATTTTAATGCATTATCATTAGCATAACTTCCATTTCTGGACTGTCTCAGAAACATTGAATAATGGTGTACTATGACACTAAAAGTCACATCTTACTGTGAACATCTGATGTTTCTAACATTTTGCTTCCCAGAATACTTACACAGTTGTTCTAATCTCTTGGGTTAAGGTTTGCTCTGTTAGTACATGATCATTCATTGAATTCCATAAAAGATTTACCACTTTCGGCAACATTTGAAATTACAGGGATGAAGCTGAGAGAAGGATGTGACTCACTCCATTTCAGAAAGATCTGAAACTGAATTTCTTCACATAGAAACTAAATTTTATTAATAATATCTTTACAGAACTACTGTAAGCTTTCATTTTCATTCATGGCTGAAAACACATAAGGTAGAAATGGCTGAAAAAAACCCAACAACTTTGAGAATTCAACTCTATCTTTTGTTAACTGTTGAAAGCAACTGAGACTTTTCCACGTTTGTAAATTTTGGATGCCGTATTTTTCTAGTAATATTCTCTGCTGTAGCAATATTTTTTGTTTTCATTCTTTGCATGAATAAAATTTAACTTATTTCGTATGTGTGCCCACTTGTACACATTTCATAACTCAGGAAGAAAATTAATTTCCTTTTCTTCTACTTGGGAGCAGTGGGGGGTTCTGATTATTCGTTCTTCTGCTATTGAATTGTATTTATTGAAACTAAGAAACCATACAGTACTTTAAATATATAAATTTTGCATATGTTTATTGTTTCATATCAAATCCAGGCTTGCTGATATTGGTTCAGTATTATTCACGTACAGAATTCTGCATTGCAATAACTATTTCATATTTAAGATAAATTTCAGAATGGGACATTCCCTGAAAACTTCTTGCTGCTATATTGCTAATGCTCACTAGAATCCAGCTAAATTAATCCCACGCACAGCAGAACCTTCTGTAATGCCGTATGAAGAATTTTTCTCAGTGACATTCTTGATTCTTTCTGACAGTTGAATGACACACAGCACTGTTAATTCACAAGGTAATGCTGGGCATTTTTATGCAATGTGACTTTTCATCTTCCCCACAATTGCTTGTTCACGTATTTTGTTCCATATTAAATTACTCATATGCAAAACTGATATAATCTCCTTTCTACATTCACATTTGTCTACAGGATTTAGTTATTATCCTGTCTGGAATGAAGTCTGAACTGCTCTCTTACAATTAAAAAATTATTCTGGAATTTTATATCTCCCTACATTAGGTGCAAAGGAACATGTTATAAAAACTGCTCTAACCTATATTAAGGGAGCTTTCCTAATTTCCATTCCATTACCCTTATATTCTGGATGAAAGTCTTGGGCTACATCCAAGTAAAACAGAGGTGGTGATTACTGGCAGGTGCATACATATGACAGAATCAATATACTTTATTAATGCTTTCCCTTAGTTCGATTTCCTGAAGGTAAAGTCTTGGCCATTTTTAGCACATGACGCAAGATCCATTTTTGTCTTCTTTATTAAGCACAGTGTCTGGGACCTCCCTGGTGACTAATCTCTAAATCTTCACTCCTGGCCCTTGTGGTATGGCTTATTTGATAACAAAGCAGGCACATGATCCCTGTGACACTGGAGAATGTTGAACCGTCGTGAGCACATTTGCTGCACGTATGAGGAGAAATTCAAGACACATTTCCCATGAAGATTTGCTTAGCTTTCAAGGCATGTCCACTTCCATTATTGTTGCAAGCTATGTTTACATGTCTCTCAGATATTCCAGTGATTTAAATTAATGACAGAAGTGAGCCCAGAACCACCATGTTCTTAGAATTGCTGCCTAATAAAGAAAAAGGGGCTTTGTATTAATAAGGTCTGGTGCAGACAAAGAGCTTCAAAGAGTCCTGGTTGATCCATAAAGGGACAGAAAGTATCAAGCCATAGGTAGACACTTGTATAGTGAAATAAAAATGGGTTGGATTTTGAATATTCACTATGAACTGCTCACAAATCTGCCACGGATGCAGAGCGCTCACTCGGATTGCTCGGCTGGTTTTGAATGACCCTGTACAGGGAGAAATCACACAGCACGATGTGTGCTTTCAGCAGCCTCCAGCCTGCAGAGGAAGGATCTGCTAGGTACCTTCACAGCAGCATCTCCTGACAAATGCTGTGTCCATTACAAACTCTTTGCTCTCCTTGAAGAACAAAGGAGGGTCAGGCATGTGGGATAAGATGGTCTTCCCCATCACAGGGTAGTAGTGGGCTTGGTGCTAAGTGACAGGGTCTTGTGGGATCTGGAGGGCCTCTGCAGCAGTGGAACATAGGCTTGCCTCTAGATACCAACATGCTCTGTGACCAAGGAATGTTTTCTAGCTCTCAGATCTGCAATGAATAATGAGTCTTAGTGGCATGTCATGACAAACTCTCCATGTGTGCTATCCCTCTTTCTACATCCTTCCTCCTCACATCTACCCTCCCTTTGAAAGGGAATATTATAACAAGGGAATATTTCAGTTAGCCTCCAGTCAGCTTCTGCCCCACAGTGAGTGAGACAAGATATAAGAGAAAGCTATTCAGGGTTTAAATTGATGTTTCACAATGTACATTAATGCAATCCCTCTCTCCCTTTAATGAATTTGTATTTATGTTTTCTTTTATTTAATCATCCTAATCCATCCACTTGTTCAGAGGAAAAAGACCAACGGGATCTAAATCAATCCCTAAAATGTCTGGTCATGGTGGGGAAGAAAAGGACTGTGATTCCACCTGATAAAATCTGACATATCTGGGCTTTAGGAGTCTCAGTAAAGCCTATTCCAGTTGCACCGTATTACCCCACAATGTAAATCCTAAAGTTGCTGCCTGTCTCTCTGTTGGCTGCCTTAGCATTTGTACTCGCTAGAGATTTCTGACTCTGACTAAAAATCAGCTATTGCGAAACACATGGTTCCCACAGATGGTCTAGTAAAGCCAAAATATTTTCTTTCTCTTAGAGTTTCCGCCAATCCCACTAAGGCTGTGTGCGACAGATGCAGTTGCAGTTGAGATACTTTTTAGTGGTTGCTATATTTTTACTGTCGGCATCAGTCCTCACTGTGCCACCACATATAACTTTTCAGTGGCTCCGTTTGTACAGTGTAGAGTTCATCAAAGGCAAAGTCATGTCATCATGAATGAATAATGTCCTCATGGCACACGGTACTTTGAGTAACTCCTGTAAAGGGATTTTTCTAATGTACTGTATTTGTATAATAGGCTTCTCATGGCAGTTCTGAACACATGTAACCAATTTAATTGATTATGCTTCTATTAAAAATAGTCATACACCAGTGATGGTCTTGACAGCCCATCTGTAAACAACAGAAGCTATTTAAACCCAGCGCTATAACACTAATTGGTAAAACACTACTTGTGGCTGCAAGTGAATCTCTTGAGTGAAATCCTCACACATTCACCATATAGGATGTATTAGGGGAATGGATGTGACATTCTCCTTTAGGAATCCTCCAGGCATGAGGAGCACCTTTCCAAGGCAGAAACCAATGATAAAAAGAGGTGTTTTGGCTTTGCTTTTCTGACTACTAGCCTTACACTTACAGAAGCACAGGCTGGTGGTTGCTGCAGCATATGCCCGGTACAAGCATCGCGCTTTGTCTTTGGACGTTTCCCACTCCACGTGCCAGAACTGAGCAGAAGGGCAGGAATACAGGCACTACCAGCTCTGTTGAACTGTCACAATTTCCCCTTACATTGTGGTGATTTTTCTAGTCCAAATAAACAAACTGTATATGGGAAATTTGGTTGGGAATCAGCAGGAAGTATGAACATTGTAACAGTAAATCCACGTATTACCCCTGCAGCTCTGTCAGGTACAGTATCGCTATTTTAAGGGAGGAAAGATGACATGAAAAGAAAGTTCCTTTGTCAGCACTGGAATGACAATGATTTACTCTGGCTGAGGGTTTAGGTCACTGAATTCTTCTTTGCATAACTAACAAAAGATTTTCTTTTTAATCTAATTAATTCTTCCCTCTTAACTCTCCCTTCAGTTCTGCTTCTGCTTTGAGAGGGTTTTGAGGCTTACTGCAGTTAAAATACAAGTGCATGGACTTCACATTAAAAAGAAGATTTGATGTCAGGTACCAAGCAATCATTCATAGAAAGGTACCACTCTAATTCCTGAACAGAATCTAAAAGACCAGCCACACATTTGGGCTGAACCTCAGACATGTTAAGTATCTGTGAGAGAGTAACTTCCAGGCTTAACCTTTATTTCTAAAATCATTGTTTGAGGAGATGTTGCCATTTTTCTCATAGACATTTTTCAGCATGGAAGAAAGCCATCATTTGGTGACATTCTCTAAATTTCCAGATTTCTATTTAATTTTAGTTCTTTGAAAACGTATTTGACAAAATTCCTGTGCATGATTTATCTGAACTAAATAATAGGAAGTGTACCTTATATTCAAAGGAAATCCTTCGACCCCTGTTGGGAGGGACTGACTGATATAGTAGTATGGATCAATGCTTCTATTACCAATAATATATGAAGTGATAAGGCATTTCCTCAGTATTGTTTTACATATCTCTTCATTTTGAATAATGTGGAGCTGTCACATTACTTATAGAGGCACCAGTTACAAAGTGTATTTGTATAGAACCATTTCTCTTTTTCTTCTGCTCACACACACAAACAAGGATAAAACAGGCAAGCTTTTCTTTTTTTAAAAAAAAAAAGAAATTGGAGCACAGATTTGTTTCTTTTGACTTATTAATTTAAAAGCACCAGAAAATTCACCATAAATCACCACTGAGACGTACCATTATGCTTAAATCCACTTTAGCCGTCATAGAGACTTATTTGTCCATTAACAGCTGACTGCAGTGCACATGCATCAGGCACTTACATTTCTGTTCTCTTCTCTGTTTCAGTAATTACTTCATTCTGTACCTTTTAATAGTACAGTAGTATTCAAAGTGAAAAAATCTTTCCAATACTTGTCCAGCAGTTGCTACAACCTATCATCACAGCATAGGCGAACCATTACATTTTTAAATGTTTATAGGCACAAGTGGCCTAAATCTGTGCTTCACAAGCATCCTCTAAACAGTGAAGGTCTGTGTCCTGAAGTCTTTGCAGTTGCAACAAATATCTAAAATGGATCGTGTATGTGTTATTATGTGCATTGGTTTATTTTTCCTGAGGCATATTGAGAAATCTAGTGATTCCTCTTATTTTTCTTTTTAGAAGCAAAACTTTTTTCTGTAAGATAAAATTTTTATCATGTTTAGCAAAAATAAGCCTGAATAATTGACAGCATATTTTTTGTTTGGTTGATTGCTTTTTGTTTTGCCAGTGGTCTGTGACACCTAAGACTGCTATATAGCATGTTTTTTGTGATGAATGTTTTTTTTCTTGATGTTTATTTAGATGCTTTGCTCAACACAGTATTCATTAAAGCTTATATGTCACCTACACTTTGCCATTCAGATTTTTATTTACTTTTTGGAACTTAGCCCCCACTCTTCCACTTTAGGACCCTGCCACCTTTAATTACACAAATCATCTGTCAGAGAGCCGCACTTTGTGGTTTTTTTCAGTCAAAAGCTTGCCCACAACTTCTCCCTGAAAGCACACTTGTTGAAAACAAAGCAAGTATTTAATACAAACACCCTCAGGCAGAGGTTAAGAAAGGTTACTGCCCAAGGAGTGGAGAAGCTGATTAGCAAGCAAGCTGGCTAGGGCTGGCTGCACTGAGGTGAGGGTTTTCAAAGGTGCCCTAGAACTGGACACACAGATATGAATTAAAAGGAGTGCTTTGGGCATGTATTTTATTTTCTTCTTCGAAACTCCAGTCTAACTGGTATAGTTAACCACAGTTAATTCTGAAGGCCTGCGTACACACAAATAATGCCAGTATGTTTAAATGAATGACCTTAAATGAGTTTATATAGATCTAGCTGGTTTACTAACCGTAGCGAGAAACAGCATTTATTTTTATACATCCACCTACCCCAGCAGAAGATGTTAGTTCCTCCTTGCTACTCCTTACACCTGCATATCTCACAGACCACCAGGACAGTTGAGGCTGGGATGGCAGTGATGATGCAAAAGCAAACAGTAGTCAGGGTTGTCGCCTTACAGCTGCCTACTCTCTCTTACGGTATGAAAGTCAGAGCTACTTGTCAATAAGTGTCTCTTTATTCTAAAATCTTCACGGTTTCAGAAACCAACTGACAAGCAGAAGAAGTGGGACAGGTAACTAGGTGTTGGTAACCTCAACAGCTGAGAAACTTGGTTGTACAAGAGGGGCTGGAGTCGTTATCCAAAGCAAGCCAGTAGTGAACAGGAAAACCAAATCTATTAAGGCCTGATTGTTGAATTTAATTGAGTTAAAGGAATGCCTTGCAGATGGGGGAGACCAGCCCAGTTCTACCAACAGACCATTTCCAGAGCACATAAAAAAGTTCTCCCTCTTGATGGGTTTCTGTGTATTCCTTGACATAAGAGTGGGTGGTTCACGAATCTTTAATGAATTTCACTGAGAAAGGGGAAGGGAGCAGGAAGACTAAGGAAAGCCCTGAAGTCTCATACGTAACTGCCAGTGCCTAGGGATACGACTTTGTGCATTGTGTTCATATGCAAAAGGCTGTGCAATGTTCTGCTGCTTGTTTGATGTGTCAGGTTTAGCAGAAATTTTCTTTGGATCCCAGAATTGTTGTGTCAGACTCTTGGCTGAGGAGGAGCTGGGAAGGGAGAAACTGGAGGGGATGGCTGACTACAGGCTAAGTTGCAGGTAATGCAAGCAACGTACTTTCGTCTTTCACATTCAAGATCTTATTTCTCTGACTAGCAAGCCTTCATTTCTCCATCTCCTGGATAGAGGAAAACTACATTTGTTACCCATTTTTGAACAAGTGAGGTCTCTATGGAAAACTGATTCACGCAGAGTATTCTTCCCACAGGGATAGCTAATCTGCTAAGCAGGCAGGGTGGTCTCGGGAGGGGTCTGTCATCCAGCTTGGATTGTAGGTTTGAGGCATATGCTATGCACTTACTATTGCATCATGGTATTATTCATACAAGGCAGTAATCCTCCTTAGAGTATAATTATGCACAGTCTGCTGAGCTCCCAAAACGTAATTACCTCTCTATGGGCCTGGGCTTTGTTCAGAGGCTGAGCCAGGGCAAGACTCCCCTTTCAGGCCTGGGTGCCCTGTACTCTGCCAAGATTTTTCCTTCTGTTTCTTCTTGACAGGTAATCAGAAAGAGTGAAAATTAAACATTTCCCTGACACAAGCATCAGCTGTAACAAGATATCGGTGGTGTGGATCTGAATAATACCATCTTCTGCCCTTTATACGCTTGATAAACTGCAAAAATATACCATTTTCAAATGCAAAAAAAGATACCCGCATAGATTTCACTGGCCTCATTGAGTTGGGAAATGGGTCTTGGTCTTCTCCGGGGACCTCAGACAACTTTCACTTTTCAGGTTATGAGATATAAAGCACTGGCTGCAGGGACAAAGAACATTATAAAAGCCCATCTTTAAATCTCATGGGGGTGATCTAAAAAGATTTTGAAAAAGAACAGGGACTTTCATTGTTCTGTTGTAACTTTCTCCCTCCTGCTGCTTACCTCTGCTGCTTACCTCTGCCCATGCTACTTGGCTACTGAAGGAGGGGTATCTGTCAAGTTTCCATGCAGAAACAGGTAATTCTGAAGATTTTCCTTCAATATCTTCTAATAATTTGTCCCCCTGCACACACACCATTCTTGGCTGTGGGCCAGGACAATCTAGAGTGTTTCCAGGGAGATTTGAGCTCTGCCATATATTACTGTAGACTCAAAGAGAATAAATCCAATATTTTTATGGAACAGTTTAGGCACAGAAACAGGCAAATAGCCACACTAACACATTCCTTGTCTCCAAAGGGAGACAAGAAAATATTTGCTCTGTCTTTGATGAGCTTTCTATCCTCCATAATTGTAAAAACCTTCCAGCTAAGAAAGTCTGCATGGTGCTGGGTCTTAGCTGCACACATCTGCAACTCCTCAGCAAGGAAATGCAGACTGTACTGAGTGCATCCAGGGCTGTCTTCACGTTATCTTCACTGAGCGAAGGAACCAAATGGCTTAATAGCTGCTCGACCATTTCGGAGATGTAGATTTGTGATGCTGTCAGGCTTGTAGAGGAGATGAGAGGAAACCCAAGGTAGTGTTGAGCTGAGTAAGGCACCTACTTTTTGTTACTCAGATTGCTTACTTGAGACAATACAGAGACCCTCACTTGCTTTAGGGGAGGCAACTTCTTTGGCAAAGCTTAGGGCATGAGTTGTTGCCCCTCTGCAAGACTCTGTTGTAGACCACTGTCTTGTTAACAAAAAGTTGGATTTTTGCATTTCACCTAGACTGTGAGAAAAATTACGCCTGCATGTAGAAACATTTTATATTACTGAAGGCCACGATACCCTTGAAGGACCATGAACAGTGCAGTAAGAGGAAGCAACATATAGCAACAGTAAGCTATGTTTGTATGCCCAGAAGCTGAGAGGGAGGTGTAAGTTAGAAAAGTAGAAATCATGGGAAAAACTTAGGGGAAAAGCATGTAAAATATGCAAAGCTAATTAACAAAGTAAGCATTTGATCTAGGCATGTGGACAGTAGCAACTAATAGCAGTATAAACTTATACGCGTGAACAGTTGTTCGTAACCAATCAAATGATGCCAAGTTTTAGGTGCAACATAACATTTTGTATATAAGGAGCTCGCTAAGAGCAATAAAGGTCTTCGATCCAAGATATCGGAGTCCGTGTCATTAATCTCCTCACCTGCAGATTAAAATCCCCATCTTTGTGCTTTATATTCTTGTTCTTTTGCTTTGTCTTACCCCATACTATAAGCTTGACTGTGAAAGAACCGGTTTGGTAGTCTTGGTGTGGTTTACACGACTGAATCTCTGAATATGGAAGCATTCCATAGCCATTTTCAAGGTTAACAATTAAAAGAAACATTAATTACATATGAAAAAAACCCCAAAATAATACTTGATCCTCAGGGACTTATACTCAGCTGGTGACCACAGAATGGATTAATATAAAACAAATCAATTCCTTCCTGTTATTTTTAGCATAGCCAAAAAAAATTTGATGCACCATTACATGCTTCAGACAAAGGGTAAAAGTGATAATCCCACATTTTATTTTTTCCTACTTCTGCTCCTGCTAGAAGTATTTTAGTGCAGACCAATTAACTGGTAGAGGTCTCCATAATGCTCTGTGTATTCCTCTGTCTCCACCTGGGTGGCAGGTAGGTGTCCTGCTACCATCAGAGAGGTTCAAGCTACCTTGGAAGGAAGTCTTCCCTTGCCACTACTGAAGAGGTAGGAGAATTCAGTTTTGCAAGCACGAAACAATAAAAAATTGTTTTTCTTGGCAAGGAGGGGGTATATAAAATTCTCTTGGTATTTTACTGTGTGCCTAGGTGCTTTCTTTGTTGCTCTGACAGATGATTTTTCAGAACACAATAAGGTCCGCAAGCAATGAGCTATGGGTGGTGCTGAGGCTGCTGGCTCACCTGATGGAGTGCTTCTGCCATGTTACGTACCTGCAGGCTCCCCATAGCACAGCAGACAAGACTGCTCTTCAAGGCGCCATCCAAGAAGTCAGCATGGATGTGGTCTCCTGGCCTTGCACTGTTCTCTATCCATAAAGGCTTGTGGTGATATGATGAGGAGGAACGGGTATAATCTGGAGAGGGGCAGATTCAGACTAGACATTAGGAAGAATTTCTTCACCAAGAGAGTGGTGAGGCACTGGCACAGGTTGCCCAGGGAAGTTGTGGATGCCCCATCCCTGGAGGTGTTCAAGGCCAGGTTGGATAAGGCCTTGGGCAGCCTGATCTAGTGGCATGTCCCTGCCCATGGCAGTGGGGTTGGAACTAGGTGATGTTTAAGGTCCCTTTCAACCCAAACTATTCTATGATTCTATGATTCTATGATTTTATGATTCTCTTCCTACAACTGCTATTCCTCCAACCTCCCCTTTCCTACTGGGCAATTGAGGCTGAATTGCCTGCAGGGCAATTTCCTGCTGCTACTTTCTGCATAAGGCTGTGTATAAACACCGTGGTTAAAATGAAATAGCACTTGAAATGGAAAAATTTCAGGTTTTGTTTTTTAAAAGTTTACAAAGCTGCAGCCTTAAAAAATCTCTTTTTTGGTTATTGATCCAGAAATATCTTTTTAGCAATCCTGACAGCTTTCAGAAACAAAAGAGCCTTCCAAGAGAATTTTAAAGAGTTTTTCAAAAACACTTTTGCCTTTGTATTGAAGAGAGATTTTGGCAGTGCTGTAAAACAGCAGTGCTTCTCTTCACTCCCTCTTCTATTTGTCAGTCATCTGAATTTACACTGCATTTAGGAGTTTGTCACATAAAGTACTGGAGACCTTAAAATCATTCCTTCCAAACTGGTAAATTGTATGGAAAATCTTGCTGTGAGGTGGTGGGAAACTGATTCAAACAAATGTATAACACAGGGAATGATGAAATTCTGAACTTAAATACGTTAAAGAAAAAACTTTCTCTGCTTTTTCTTATATCCAGTGATTTTCTGTTCTTTTACTAAAAAGAACACAACTGGTAGGCGTTGCTGAAAGAAACTGCTGATATGGTAACTGTATATGTTTTTCTCCAAAAAAGAGTGTTGTAAAGAATTTGATTGAAACCCACAAGTGAAAACACGAAGAGAATTCCTGATTAACTTTTTGTTGGAGGGAATGTAAATGAAAAAGAACACCAATTCATCAGGAAGGCACCAAGGTTAGTGTCATGTGCGTAAGAGCAGGCCAAAAGAGGAAATGCAATTAATTGCACTCAGTGATGCAAGTGATGCATTAGTAATTTGCAATAGATTGAAATGGAAGTCTGCTTACAGCCTAGTAAGGAAAATGTACCTGTTCCAGCATCAAGTTGGTGCTTCCTAGTTTGCTTCGCACCCAGTAAGCGTGTGTGCAAGTTTTTCTATCAAAACTATGGAAAACAGAAGTGTGGTTCAGCTAGTCAAGCACATCCCTAATGTGACCTCATTTCTACCATAAAGCAAAGCTAAACTTTCTGTCTTTGTTCAGTTGTAGAGTCTTTATTAAGCAGACATTTAGCAGAACTTTAAAGCCATTTACAACAAAATATTTCACAGAGTATATGCAGCTTCTGACAGTATAAACAGTAGATGAACCAGGTCTGTAAAGCACAGGAGTTCAAGTGATTGAATGGAACACGTAGTAAATAGGAATGCATGTCCTGACACCAGTAAACACATTAATATTTATATTGTAGTTTTTATATATATTCACATAATTTTTAAGTGTTTCGTGTTAGAGTATTTGTTTATTGGATATATAACTTGTATGCATGATTAAAAACCCAAATTTTAAACACATTAAAATAATTTTTCACATTCTTTTTCTGAATAATAAGACAAAATAGAATGTCAAACCGAAAGATGTGTGTAGCCGGACATAAAAAAATGTAGAGGTTAATTTGACATCCCGAAGGCTGGTAACATTCTGCTACTGTGCTGAAGAATCACCAAATAGGGAATCCAGGCTCATACCGGTTGTCTTAGGGGGAAAAAAGAACTGCAAAACCAATGACGTAATTCTATCATCTCCATCAAAGCTCATACTTGGGTGTGTTTTACTGTTGGTTTATTAAATGTCTGAAGAAGTATTGCAATACAGGACTACCGGCAACTTTTCTGGGACATTATCTGTGGAGCTCAGACCAAGATCTGTAGGGTGGGTCTTCAGTTCTCTAAAGCAGGCCTCATCCAACTGCCTCACAACATAACATTCAACCCTGATCCCCTCCAAGGCTTTTCCTTCCCATCAAGATAAATTTTATTTTTAAGGGTTCTTTCAAACAATGACGTGAGGAATGCATTGCAGCTCAACAGACAAGTATTTTTTGGCATGAGCAGGAATTGCACACCTAGGTACGACTGAGAGAAACAAACTGAGAGCAGTCTCAGTCAATATGCCTGATAAGAAGGGTTCCTGGACAGAACTATTTCCAGACCGTGTTAGGGTTTGTTTTGGACAAAGGTTCAAATAAAAGCCTGCAAATGAGTGAGCTTCCCTGCACTGTGAGCAGTCAGAAGACCAGAACACAGAATTATACTGTGCAACAAGGATTTTTGGTAGTGGGGAGTCGCTGTTAAATTTGGTGAAATTATTTTTTACTATGTTCCTCGATTTCATTTTCTTTAGCTTCGTGTTTTACCTTAAGGTCAGCCTGTATGGGTATCTTCTTGAAGGTCTGACCAATTTAAATGCTGATTAGTGACTGCTGTGATGTGAAAACTTAGGCTGTAGGAGCTGAAAAAGTAAGTAGCAATCTTTTAGCATGAACCCCAAATTCTACCAGCATATTACAGTCAGTATAGTTGAAATGATTTCCTTTGTTGTGCGTAGCACATATAATTTCCTTTGTTGTACATAAATGCTGTACTGGAGCTTCTGTTTGCAGATGAATTTTCAACTGTTCAAAGCATTGAGATAACACAATATACAGTGGAAAAAATTGGTCTTAAATTATTTCCTTAACTATTCATTTGAGTAGAATCCCTCACAGTAGTCTCTTTCTCTCCACTGGCTGTACAAGTTGTCTATACTATTATTAGTTCCTAAGTAGATGTCTTTGCTGTTGGCATCATTATTTAATCAAATTCATCTTTGTTTCCTTTTCCAGGTCATGATTAAAATATGTGGGTTTTTTTTCATATTCTGCATGTAGGAAAACACCTCTTAATATCATCTTGTGTTAATGGGTTGATTGACGGATGATTGGGAAACTGCACAGTGGATGCTGAATATTGGAAGTGAACTTCATTGATGAGCTGAGGAAACCAACAGTGGTACACCAGCATGGAAGGTGTTTTTTTTCTTACGCAATACCTGAAGCTGCAGTAATACCTTAAGTAAGTATAAGTGAATTTTGGAGGTTATTTTCAGTTAGAAAAGTGGAAGTAAATCAAAGCCTGTGTTGTGATTGAACAGCTCTATAAAAAAAAAAAAAAAGGCTCATAAATGTGTTGCTTTGGAATAAAATCAAGGGGCTCCAATAAAAGGTAAGTTATCATACCAATGTGAGTACTGCTGTCCAACGCCTGTATTTCACTGTGTGCATGGTGAACTTTTAAGGTAGCATTTTGGGCTGCGTAGGGCAGCTTTGCCACATTGGAAAATACTACAGTAATCACTGGCTATCACAGCTAAAATAACAAAGAACAAAGGGAAGCTCAGGTCAGGTGCTGCCCGTTTCTGCATGTTTTTTTTTTTCTTTTCCTTGCAGAGCCCTACTAAACATAAAGTGATGTAGGGTTTGTAGGTAGGGGTGCTATCTTTGATTATATAGATAGATGTAGGTATCTCCATTTTGTCTGTTTTTAAGTGAGAGTGTCCCTGCCATAAATGTCAAATTTCAGTATCCTTCTTATTGCAGGATATGTAAATTGTTCTTATGAAAATAATCTTTTTTTCACTGCAAACCTTTCCCCATTATCATCTGAGACCTTCAGTGATCAGCAAGAGGTAAAAACAAGTATCATTTAGCAAGAATGCTTCTCTAAACAACCTCAATCTTGGTATTAGCAGTGTTATGTGCTCCAATAATGAGAAATCTGAAACATGTTTTCTAAGGAGCCTGTTGAGTATCAGAAACAGGCAGCAGTGAGCTGGTTACTGGTTCTCCTGTTTCCTGTGCAGAGACTGAAAACTATTCTTGGAGAAGAAAACTGAACAAATTACCAGGAGTGTGAGAAACAAAAGGCAACACCAAGACAAAATAATTTGAGAGTATCCCAGTATGCAGAATTACGGTTACCATTAATCAGTACTCATTGCTATTAATTATCACTAGACTTCAAATGGATCTCTGAACAATGTCCCATTAAATGATTTTTCTGATTAAGCACAGCCCGATTAAGAAGAGTGCACTGTATGGTACTTGAAAAACGGCACCATTTATGTACAAATCGAATATAAATAGAGCACTTATCAGATCCCCATTTAGGAACCATTTGCTGACATCGGAATATTCTCTTATTGGCACTCTGTAGTGATTATATAGTAAAACAGAGAATGATCTGATTGGGGTAGTAAAGATGAGATAAAGGGTACTGTGATTTTATTTCTGCTGCCACCTGCCATGGGATGGGATAATTTGCATGGAGTCAGTGTTAAAGGAGCCCTGGGTGGCTGTTTCAGCTGATGAAACAAAGGATGAAATCACTGGATAATCACTCGGAGAGATGAGCTCATGGTGCAGAACCCTAGAATTTTTACTATTGATTTTCAGTTTTATGCATTTAGCATCACTTTATCAGAACCTTGCAAGTAAACTGAAGACACATCTTGAAATGTTTGTCATAGCTATATACTGCTTTTCTAGCAGGGTCTTTTTAAATGACTGTAACAGTTAACCTGCTATTATTTTCATAATGTATTAATAATGGCTATGATGGGAGGTAATAAGATTTTCTCCTAAAAGAGGTGAAATTGATGCATAGTATCAGACTCTGCATGCAAAGAATGTTCAAGGAACAAGAAAGACATTATTTTCTAGGAAAAAACTTTTGGTGATATTCAGATTTTACAAGAAACTGTCTACAGGAGCTTAATGGCTTCAAGTAAGGAGCATGAAATTTGCTTCCTTTTTTTTTTGAATACAGGTTCAGCTGAGTATTTTACCACTGGATTTATTTATCAAAAAAAAGTCTCAAAGATATTGATCTGTGGTTAATTGTGCCAATGAAGAAATAATTAGAATGGAAGTTGCCCAAGATCCTAGATCTCTATATAAATCCCATACCGATCAGCTTTCAAAGTACTAATTCAGTCTTCAAGGTTTTGTATTGCTGAGTAACATCTAAAGTTATCATTACATTCTATTTTTACTTTCCCCAGGGAAAGCATTTAACAGTCATTCTTTCAGGTCATCTTGGCAGTGGACCATAGTTTTAGAAAGATGTTAATGCTACTGTTCTTTGCAGAGGTATTAGTGGGAGCCTTTGACACAGACTCCATTAAACCCAATGCATATCTGACAGACATTGTGTGAATTCTAGTAAGTAGTTTTTCTTCTGGAAGGTGTTGGCTTTTGCCCGTCTGAGAAAAACATAATAATGCTTTATTTGAGTATTTGAGACCTAAAAGTATCGATGGAGCTGGAACAAAGTACATGACTGGGGTTGTCATTTTTTGTGGGGGGGAGGGGAATATCTGCACATGTGCAAAATCTACTGTTTTAGGAAGTGATCTCTAAGCGGCCAGTGCGTGTATTTCCAAAAGCGACAGATTGAGAACATCACTGTATTTGGGCTCTCAGAGTGGTGCTTACATGCATGGGAAACAAGGACGTGAACTTCTCCATTTCATGCCCTGAGCTAGGTTCTTCTTTGGCCTATTCTAGTCACAAGTTGCTTACAAATATGGTGATATACTTCAATTGTCCATTCAGCCAAGTTTTTAGCTGCCTTACCACAGTGCACTCCACTGCTATCTAGCCAGTGAATACCTCAGAGGAGAAGTGTCTTGCACAACCTAGGAATAAGTTCACAAGAAACTTTTGAAATATCGAATAAAAAATAAAATTAAATATCACTTACTGGAGCTTCCAGTTGCAGATCAAGTCTCTGCCTCAAAATCATTCCTTGCATATGCCTTTGCCATTCCAGTGACCTTAGAAAGATATTTTATCGGTAAGGAAACATGAACAGAATTTGTAAGAAAGACAGAAACAATACAAACTTTATAAATCAAGCTATAATCTGAAAATTTTCCAGTCTGGTTTTGTAGGCTTGAGAAATTCATATGGTTCAAGAAATCACTGCCATGTTTATCTAAACCTTTCCAGCCCATCAAAACTTCTGAGGTCTAGCCATCAAGTCTTGAAAACACTCAATTTGAACTTAAAAACACAGGACTTGACTCTGCCCTTGTATTGTGAAGTACACAGTGCAGAGAATGTCATGGTGTAAAACTAGAGAAATTCAAGACATTGATACAGCACTAATATGACATACTCAAAGTCATAGTCAAAATATCTCTAATTTGGCTTACAGTTGCCATGGTGACGTATGCTATACACTTGGCTGAAGTAAAGCAGCATAATGTTCTAAAGACTGCAATGGTATGGTGTGGTGGTGACCAGTGCACAGAAACTTGGAAATGTTTTTATGTCTGGATGCAAATCAAAGAAATATCAAGACATGGCAATATCTATGTGTAGGAACTTCCTGTACTGTTCTGTCCAGAACATCTTAGTACTCATAAGCATTGCTGTAAATTAATCTATCTATATAAATATATTATCATTTTTGAATTTTAAAGTTGTAGTCATTAATGTAAGAACTTAAAATACGTTCAAATTTTTTGCCTATGCTTTGATCTTGAACAGTCAATTAAAACTATGAGAACTTCAGCAGGATCCCATAGGAATTCAGATATCACTAAAATTCATGCTCCACCTCTGCAAGGACTACTCAATACTAGTTATGATGCTTGACTGGTGTGGAAACAGAGTTAATAGCCATGACTCTGGCTTGATCTAAATATCTTTAAAATTTGCTATGATTTCCAAAAAGAACAACTTAAGACTATCTAAAACACACCAGAAGTGTTCCAAAATAAAAGGAAAATGGTCTGGCAAAGCAATCATCTCAGCCTTATTCTAACACACTGTGATTTTAAGACTAGCAATGCTGTAAATCTATTTTGCCTCAGAAGCTATCATTATTTGTCAAGCATGCTTAGTGAACTATTTCTAAGATCAGACTAGTAAGCAATAAAAAAGTTTTCATTCTTGGGTGGCAGACAGTAGAACAACAGATGTCCTACAATTCAGCTTTCTGGTGAAAAGAAACCCCAGCAAACCAATATTTCTTTTAAGCCTGCTAAGTTTTCATTAGATATTTATTTAAGCAGTTCTTATTTTGATTTGCTGCTGCAGTGGAAATCCACTGAGAAATAAAGATGACTAAAAAATGTAAAACTCTAATAATGATACATTGCCACAAATATTTATTCTGAGTCTTCTATTAATTATGTTATAAAATCAGCTTAACTTGTATGATGTACTACTCTCTCTTGCACTTCCTTTTCCTTTAAGTGATAAAAGCCTTTGTTTCTCTTACAGTAAGTTGCTATTCTCTGTGGTCTGCCTTGGAGAACAATATTTATTGCTATATATTAGTGTCACAGAAAAATATGGAGAACAACAGTAAGAGAAAATGTGTGCAGTTCAACAGAAAAAGTGAGAAGTGCCCCTTAGTTATTGAAAATAAAAATAGATCTCACAGAAAGGATGTTTTTATTAGCACTACACTTCTAAGAAAGCACATCTTAGATTTCCTGGCAAGGCTGCAAACCACCCGTGATCTTGTTCAATTCCCACTTACATCAGCAGAAAGAAATCCTGGTATGCTGTAGGTTAGCATCTAGTGCTATGGCTTCTATAGAATCACAGGATTGCTGTGGCTGGAAGCCACTTCTGGTCCATCCTCTATGATCAAACAGTGCCAGCTAGAGCCAGTTACCAGTGTGGGTTTGGACATTTCCAGGGATGGACTTTCCACAATCTTCCTGAGCAACATTCTCCACAGTTTCATGACTTTTAGTAAACCACTTTCTTCTTATGTTTAAGTGCAGTTGCCTGTGTTTAGTATCTAACTAAAGCCTGAATAAAATGCCTGCTAATATTTATTATTAGGTAAAGTCATAAGAAATTAACAAATGATACAAAAGTACATAACAGAGGAGATGCACTGCTTGACAAAAAGCTATTACACAGATAAAGATTTTAAAATAATCACTTAAACAGTGGTTTAACATGTGCTGCATGTTTTCTTTTTGGCTTTCCATGAAGTAGAACAACTGTCCTTTTCATTGCTGTTCACCACTCAAGAAGAAATGAAAATACCAATAAATGTCATGGAAACAAGTGAGAGATCTCCATGGTGATACTGGTTGGGTTTGCATTAACTATTCTGTACCCTTCAGCCTGTGAATTGAGGCTGCATACCTTGGACCCAGCATGACACTGATCCAGGGGGACTTTGGAATGCACCATCTCTGTGTCCTTAGGGAGGAAAACTAAGTTTGCAGACCCATGAGGTGATCCATTGACCTTCTTTATCAGATGATGAGTGGGGAAATGGGACAGACCCCATTCTATCCACAGAACTTTTTGCCACACAGTTTAACCACAGCCATTGAAACCCACATGGTAAGAGAAAATAAAGTAATAAGCTTCTTGTCTAACAGCTCTCAGTAACCATTATTACAAGCAATTAAAGTTCCACCCTCTTGCTGGATCAAGAGCCTGAATAATAATTTCCCTTTCTCTATATTCACACCAGAAAGAGAAGACTCTTCATTATTCAGACCTTGTTTGCAGGGCTGATGGCTCCTGAAGTGTTTGTAATGAGTGACACATCAACACAACGCATACTGAAAGACATTTAACAAACCATTTAATCAACAGCCAAACATATAAATGGATCATCAGGACAAGACTTAATAGTGCACAGAGTCAAAAGACATCCTGAAATTTCATTCCCTCACTGCAGCTCAAGCTACAAGCACGTACTATAGGACCGATTATATTTTAAAAATTGATTCAGCCAAAGGTCCCTAAGTTTCTAAGGGGCACTTACAAGGAGCCCGAGCTAGAAATACTTGTGGAAGTCGCTCAGGAAAGTTGCAAAAGGAGAAACTGTTAAAAACAAGGTAGCTTAGATCTTGCTTCTGCTGTGTCCTTCCCAGATGTTTTTTGAACAACATTAAAGCTCTAATAGCCTTCAACATATATATATATACATATCTATCTATCTATATATATTTTTTCGCTCATACATCCTCAGGCAAGAAGGGATTCCATCCAAAGCAGTTATATATCTCTCTGGCACAAAACTAGCATTGGTAAAGGAAGGTGCAACCCACCTCCTGTCTTATTTTATCCTAAGTGTTTCAGACTTAGCAGTTATAATTTCATGCTGACTGAAAGTGCCAAAATGAGAGATGACTTACTATGTAGAGACAACTCTTGTCTTAGGGCACTTGTCCTAGGAAAATGAGAGTAGGAGGACCCTTTTTAATGCCAGTCCCTGGTCACCACTGGTCATGCAATAAGTAGTGCCTTCGTAAAGTCAGCATCTATTTCTGCCCTAGGAATTACTTGGCTCACTTATTCCTTCAGCTCCAGTTGGAAGCTTATTCTAGAATATCATTGCCCTAGTGGTAGGAGACTTATGATTTCCAGTCTAAATTTATTCTGAGCCAGTTACTGTGCTGAAAGAGCTTTACTTCCTCCCAAGGGAAGCTTATTCAGTGATCTCTGTTCCCTTATTTACTCAAACCTTATTCACAGAAGGAAATGTCTTTCCACCAAGCGTTCCACTGTCTGGCTTAAATAACCAAGATCTTTCTGTCACCTCTTCTTTGCCTTCTTTTATCAATCTCACTATAAATTACTGAAACTACAAGGCATAAATGCTAATAATCAGGATTAGATAGTTTTTTAAGGCAAAATTTGTATGTGTCTGGCAGTGTCTAGGACCTACTGTATGAGAGGCTGGACTCACCCTGATTTCCTCGACTGGATGAAGA
Organism: Cuculus canorus; assembly: GCF_017976375.1. Lineage (NCBI taxonomy): Eukaryota > Metazoa > Chordata > Aves > Cuculiformes > Cuculidae > Cuculus > Cuculus canorus. The sequence continues at coordinate 64,642,710 of NC_071401.1, forward strand.
GAACTTATAGATCTTTTAATACATCTGTACCTTTTAATGACAAATTGGTACTGGAATTCAGCCTGACCCAGCTGCTTCAATGTACACGATCGCATTACTGACTCAGGACTGAGAACAAGGAAATCTCTTAGAAAGTGAAATTGCTTGCTGTAGCAGGTAAAAATATATATAGCTATAGAAGGTAGTCTCAAAAAGTGCATAATTCAGCTTTAATTTAAAGACTGGAGCTGTGTGTCTCTGTCAAATGTAAGGGACCCACGCTGAAGCAATACCAAGGGGAAAATCTGGTAGGGAGGCAAGCCTGTAACTTAAGGAAAAATCCTGTACTGACGAGGATATGCTGCAAGGAGGCAGGTCTGAAACGATGGGTATTAAGAGGAATCACTTAATTTAAAAGAAGAATAATAAAAAATGGCTGCAAACTCCCATTCCACAAACCACCACTGCTCCACTTAGTGTTGGAAGGCTTTTGTCCCTATAAAAAAGACAATAAATAAAATCTTTTTTTTTTAATTCAGTGAGGAAAGAGAGAGATTTTTTGTTTAGAAAGCAGAATGAGAAACCCAGAAAGATTGTTTGCTAGACATGTTGGTTTTGTTTCCCAGGAAAGAAACTCCAAAGTGCTTTATATAGCTGCTCAATTTGTGGGCGTCTAGTGCAAAAACCAGGGTCACTCCTGGAGAGTGTCACACAGCTCTGCACCCACACAAGTTCCATGGGAATTGTGAGCACTGACAAAATCACACAGAAAGGCATCACATATTTTCCCCTGCTCATGAGTTTCTGGGCTGTTTGGTTTTGTACTGTTCTGCTTTTACATTCTTTTAATAAATCCCAAGGCATTTCATCACTAAAGCAGCCCTAGACAAAACAAGTGGGAAGGATTATAAGAAATTTGATGAACAGCAACAAAAAGCTAGTTTAACTGTGGACTTACTGCTCTGCTTGTGATGTTTTAACTTTTGTGACAGGCATAGGCTTAGTTTACACTGGGATTTCCTGCATGATTTACAAAGCAGGAGTGAAACCCTTCACATCCATTCTGTTAGATCTCCCTCTTCATCCATCAGTGCTGACAGCATTAATCTGTGAAGAATTAGTGACCTAGAAGTTCAAGTCAGCCATTCCTTTCATCTGGCTGTAACACTATTCACGGAAACTGCATATTAAAGGTACCAATAAATGTCAGTATACAATGTGAATAGAAATGATTAATTGTACATTTTTGCATACGAAAGTATTTTAGAACAAAAAGCTCGATTATCAAATCTTTGGCATAAAAATGGGAGTGCAGATGATGGCATCTTCTGTGTAGAACTTGGTTTTTGCTAGCTAAATTGTTTCTGTTCTCTTTTCAAATGGCATTGTTTCATCAGAATTAGGTGGCAGCACTTACATCACACCATAGATGGTGTGTATCTACAAGATAGTTTTAAGTTTCATGTGAGACACATGATTCCTCAACGGACTAAAAGCATAGCTAGGATGGAGCTGGGGAGCACCATATATATCCAATTCATAAACGAATTGGTTTAGTGGCACAGCATAGACTGAGGAAGTCACACTGACTTTGGAGACCCAAAATGCCTGTGATTGGCTCCTTTCTGATTGAACCTGGGAATATCTGCTGCCTCCAGCTGACCGTTTCGAAGAGTCCTAACTAATGTAGCTATTGAAGCCATGAGCTGGAATTGATGTGCACAGCACAAAGACGAGACATAACTTTTCAGTCCTTCCATGAAGAACAGCAGCATATTTTCTCGACAAGAAAACATATGAGGTACATTTACTGTATTGCTACAGTGAGATCAGAAATGCAGTTTTTTGCTGCATGTCCCATCCATGGCGGCAAAACATGCAGACTGAAGAAAATAAACTGAGCAACAAGAAGGTCAATAATTCCTGACGTGTTTTCTGGCCTTCCTTAATTTGAATTATGACAAAACAATGAGGCTGCTGACTCACAGCCAACCAACTTTCTTTTCCCAATAAATTTGTTGACTAATAAAACTGAGAGTCAAGAGGTACAATACTCGCAGGTAGCAGTAAGTAGTGAATGCAGCAGGCCAGTTCTCTTTTTTCATCCCTGATGTAGTCTCAGGCTCCTGAGGATGTTTACTATCCAGTGCCTGTTTGGGGGAAACCAGACTAACCCTCAGCAGGGGCTAATAGAGTACTTGCTCTGGAGCAATACACTTTACAGGAGGTTGCCTGAAACATCTTGGCTGCATTTCAACAATAGCTCCTCCTTCGTGGACTTAGGTCCTCTTTCTCTTTCTTTTCTCTCAAAAGTTGTACCTAACTAAATGGGCTTGATTTTCATAGGAGATCAGTGCAGACCTGTCCAACAGATACCTCTTCAAAACCGTGTCTGGACTAGAGTTAAAAGAAATTGTTCCTGAATGCAATTTAAATGTCAGTTTAAAGTGTTCATAACCAGACAAGGAGAAACACTTCACAGCAGCATACAGCTCCTGCCATGCTGGGCAGCTGGCCAGTTTTTTGGGGGTAGATAAAAAGTACTCAAGTATGTCTCTCATACTGAGGTATGTCTGGGGTTGCAGGATATGACACATCTTGTCACAGCACCAAATTGTCACCAAGATCCCCTGGTGGAAGTGAATTGACCCAGGCTGCTGTGGAAGAATGACTCAAGACTTCTGCTGTGAACTCCTGCTTTCTTGTTGCCTCCAGTACTACCTCGATATGATGTCTTGAATTGATATAAGATTTTGGCTGTCTGGAAGATCGTAACACTTGTGTGTTCATTTTCATATTCTCCTGACAATAATAAAACATTTTTTTTTTCACGGTGGTGTAGGAAGATTACAGAAAAATAAGTGTCAAAAGAGTGCTGAAAATGAGCTTGAGAACAGCTGATACATTTCACAGGAAGAGAGGCTGTGTGGGCTGGAGGTCCTTGAAAGACAGGAGAGATTTTAGATGATATCCAATATGCTTGTCATATTTCCCTTTTGATAAAAGATACATCACAAGTCCCAGAAAACTGAGTTTTAAAGACGATAGGACAAGCCTTTCTATCCCTCACAAATCCAAACTTCGGACAAGGTAGAGGATGGGAAATCATTATCTACTGAGAGAAAATGACGTGACCAGCATATCCCAAGGCAGTGCTCACATATCAAAAGAAAAGAAGTCTTTAATGTGTTCGCATATTGACAGTTGCAGTAAGAAGAAGCTCAGAGCAGACGATGACAGAGAGCAGCACTTTTCTGCGATGTTTCTTGGGTGTGCACATAGGTAGTTCAGTCTGGAAGGAAAAGAAGATGCCTTTCTGACAGGAAAGGGCAGAAAAAGGCCTCTTCTTTCTTTGCAATTGATCTACAGTTTGATTTGTGCTTTATCCCTGCAATGGCTTCTAAAACTATTTTAAAATATATGATGGGAATTGGCATGAGATGGCAGAAGGAAATGCAACAGAATATATTTTTAATATTTAACCCAAAAATAGTTCTACAAGAAAGACTGTGCTTTCTCAGCTCAACCTAGAAAGATTTTTTGGGAACAGGAAGGTTCCAAATTTAACAGTGAGTATAGTTGTATGTATAAAAATGTGTTCACATACATAACCACCCAAAACACAGCTCCTATTTCACAGTTCAACTGTCTGAGATTGGCGGCAAGATTTTATTTATCATCATTTTGAAATTAGGGCTTGAAGAATGAAATTTACATTTTCTTAATTAGGTCCCATAAGAACAGTAAGTATTCAAACATTAAGCATTGGTACTTTAAGCTCTAATCAGTAAGTAGGGGTTAATTTTATTGGATTTTAAGGCAACTTCAAAAATCTTTTGGACAAAAAGGATATATGGAAAGCATCAAGACAAATCCTGACAGGAAAGCTAGTCTGTCATATTTCCTTCAGTCATAAGAGCTATGAGAAAATGGGATGAAAAGACATTTGTGCTGCAATTAAAATCTTTTGGGAAAGAGGCCACTGAAAAAAACCCAACCTGTCTTGGAGAAATATATGAACTGAAGTTGTGCAGCAAATAGATGATCAATGTCAATTCCCTCATCTCCCTGAAACTCATATCACAGTTCTTGAGTGACCAAACTGGACTGACTAAGTAGTGTAGTAGGATGGACATGTTTTTCTAGCCCAAGGGCAATTTACAGAACATCCATGCAAATTTTTAATGACTGCTGCTGTAATTTCTTTGATTTTATACCTGTCATATGACTTTGACAATACACAGAGTCCCTCTGCATTTACATGGTATGACCATCTCTTTTAGGTGATCTTGCCACCAGAAGTATCTCTGTCCTGTTTCAGACTGATAGCAAACTCATAATGAATACTAAGGATAAAATTATGCATTAAAAAAGATATCATGTTTTTAATAATGTTGATAATAATGTTATTTGAATAGTAAATGATTGTGATAAGAAGTCACAACTGTTAATCAAAGAGGTTGCCCAGTATTTAACTAAATATATGTGAGTGAAGATTTAGGGTAAGAAACACATATTACTTAATGTTCTATATTAATACTGAAAACATAAGGCGGACACATTCCAGCTGTAATGTACATTCTTATGGGAAAGAATTCCTAGTATTTCTGCACAACATCTAATTTATTTCATTCATGCAAATCCTCAGAGGTGGCATTATAATCCTCCAGGAAACAGTACTTGCAGCACCATATGAACGGAACAATACGTTAATGACAATTTTTTCTCTTTTCATCTACAGTGATGCAGCTGTAAGGAAAAAAAAAAGCATATGTCTTTAAACTTTATCCACTGTCCAGCATATTTTTGCATATTCCTTTCTTTGAAGCATTAACTTGTGTAACATGTAAAACAAATAGGAAGAAGCATTTCTGTTAACGTCAATATTCCAATGTCATATTTACTATTTCAGCTTCTAGTAATCTGAATCCCATCCTTCCCTCTACATTTAGCAGACATACATACGTACAATACATATATACCTATATGGAATTTTGTTTGAATCTGAAATTCTCTGTCTTTCTCTCTGTACATATATGTACATGTATGTATATAGTTATAATTATATATATGTTCATGATTGTAACCACATCTTTTTTTTTTTTTTTTTTGCCAAATTTCTTATGATCTAAATCTAAAAGCATTCATTTCTAAAACAAGATTCCAGAGGAATAAAAATGAAATTGCAAAAACTTCACGCAGGAAACACAGCCTGAGATACATAGTTACAACTTAGCCTTCCACCTTAAACATAAATTTTGAGAGAGAAATGGCTGTTTCAATCAAGCAGTAACAAACAGTTGGTGCTATTTGTTTTGAAGGAAGATACCCCTTTATTGAGTAGCTAAACTTAACTGAGGGCAAGGAACTGCAGCCGGCACAATCTGTCATGAGAACTTTAAAAATATGAGTAAATTTAATTAGGATGAGCTAAAGTATAGTGCAATAAATTTCTGGTCTTTTATCGTGTCAGCAGATAAGTTTTGCATTGAAGTTCTTTGGTATTTCCACAGAAAGGAAATCATCCTGGAATACAGAGTTAATGTGTAGAGAAGCTTACATAAAGTTCCAAGGAGAACCATTGAATTCTTTCAACTATGTCATTCATAACAGGCCTCTCTTGTCATCTAGGCTTCCCGTACTGTACAACAAATTAAGAGCCATTGCAGAGCGGGTTCTCTGGCTTAGTCAGTTTAGAGATTTTCATGACCCCTTGATTAGGTCAGTTCCTTTAGACCCCAGGTCAACACAGGACACTTTTGCTACACCCTTGAGAAGTCAACTACTTCTGAAACCTAGAAGGAGCAACGCTATGTATTTGCAGACTGTCCTATAACAATTTTTCCAACGAACATATTGGGTCATTCTGAAATGTAGTTGAAGCAAGAACACTATTTCAGTACTATACTGTGCTTTATCCAGGGTACTGGTGGACTTCATTTGAAATGAGAAACCGGAGTACAGTGGTCTGTAGATAATGATTGCCAGCAGATATGAAGCCAGTGAGAATACTGAAATTTTCTGAATTAAAATGAAAAAAAGTAGAGGTTTGTAGAGAAGACAAAGATTTGCCTGCTACTGTAAAGGCTGCGGTCTGCTGCAACATTAGGTGATTACAAAGAAACGGTTTGACCTATGAGACTTTCTTCTGTGAAAGCTGAGCTGATCTTTCCATATTTTTGTTTGATCAATACATTTACAGCTTCAGTTGAGACTTGACACTACAGATGTCTGTGGGAGCTTTAATCTTGACTTCATTGGAGTCTTCACTAGAGAACTGTTAAAGTTCATTGCTCTGAAAGACAAGAGGAAATGGATATATAGGTGCTTCCCAGTCAAGTTTGAGACTCTCAAACATTGCATTTGAGGAGTAATTAATGTAGTCTTATTACTTTGCAATAAAAAATGATTGAATTGACGTCTTGAGAAAATACCTTCATGATATCCTTTGCACAACCAATGGAAATAAGTTATTCTTTCAGCAAAATTTAGTTCTTCCTCTGCGTTAGGTATGTAAAGCAAGTGAACTAGCTACTATTTAGCATTAAGAAATACATCAAGAAGGTGCAACTTATTGTCATTCAAGCAGAATGAAGTGGGGAAAAGTCTGGACATGAGTTTCTTGATTGTTGAAATATCATACTATTAGCGACATCTAAATAAATAATAGATGTTGTGCAAACAACACTGCAAGTGACTACTGAAAATATTTCAAACTGAGGTAGCTGGGGAAGAAATGAAAATATTATAGAAATAATAAAAAGGGGAAAGCCATGGCTCAAGGCAAATTACTAATATAAAATCTCCACATAGCCAAGAGCAAATCTTTTTGTACTCACAAACATCCACATTTATAGAGAGGGCCATACACTTAAATATTTCTTCTGTCATCCATAACCACTCCCCTTGTAAATGATGCACTATGTGAAGAGTAGGAATTTTAGGGTGGCTTGACTTCCCATGCAGGCGAACTCTGGTTTTCATCTTTAATAATACCCTAGGTGAATACCACAGACAATTGCTCTTTCAGTCCACTCTGCACTCAAAGGCAATACAACAATCCCCCTGCAGACAGTGCTTTGAGTAAACTGATGAGATGAATGAGGATCTTGGTTGGCAAAAAATCAAATTGCAACTCCAGTCTGCTATTCAAGGTGGAGGTCATCAGAGGGGCAAAACGATTATTGTGGCATAATTACAATAGCCAGGGATGAATCAATCTATTTCATTTGAAGTGATGGCAAGACCTCAATCTTTGTATCTACAAGCAAAGTGATACACAGAATTAAGCCCGGGCAAGGGTGGAAAGAGGATATATTGTTAAAAGCCAATTGCATTTATAAATCTTTCACAGACAGTATCTAATTAAGTGGTTCAGGGAAATTGTTGTCACAGCTTTGCAAATCCAACCAGAAAATGTCCTGCTTTGGATATGAGTCTGTATTCAGCAATAACAGTGTCTCTGCTATGAAAGGAACTGCATTAAAAACATCAATCTCTCTTTAAGTAGGATAGGAAAAATGTCATAAGAGGACATCCTCCCTTAGGCAATGTTTGTTTATCAGCTGAAAAAAAGCTGCTGTCACTGAGGAATCTTAAGTCAATCTTGAGAAAGGTGGAAAAGAACGCTAATTACACTTTCACTAATATTCCTGCATCTGTTTGGTTACTCAAATCAATGCTGTCTTAAAACCTAGCATTGTAAATAGACATGTTTAGAAAAAAATCAATCAGAAAAGAACTTAATATAGTATTTTTTTCTCTAATGATGATAGCAGGAAATCGATCTTCAAGTTTAAATAGCCTAATTATTGTTTTGTTACACCAGTCATCACCATGACTGTGAAGTTAAAACTACAGGGAACAGGGTAGCAAATGAAAACGCATCCATCAAAATATCTTTCACTCTAGAACTAAAAGTGATCATCATTCATTGTTAGTAGCCAGCCAATGGAGGAATGGCTTCCAGCCTACTGTTCCCACAGATTATGTTTCTATATGAGTGAATATTGATGTGCTGTGCTGGTGGGATGTATCTCTCTGTTCCCAGCAGAGAGAAGTGTGGTGATTCTGCAGAGTCCATATTTGAGTGTGTGAGGGTCTGAAGCACAATAGGTGAAGCACAAGTTCCCCGTTATACTGTGACAGCTGCAGCAAAACAAAGCCTGAGAAAACAGAATTTAAGGGGTTGAGAGAAAAAGGAAACTGGAAAAAGTGGGAGGGAGAAAGAGAGGGAGAGATACATATGGGGATGAAGTCAGAAAAGGGCTTAGGGTGTGCGAACTTTGGCAAGGGATATGCAACACAGAAGGGGAAGAGGACAGCAAAACAGGAGAAGGAAGAAAGAAAAAAAATTGAACTTATAGATGGCAAAGGAACCATAGAAAAAAGCATAAGAGGTATGATTTGGAACAAAAATAAAAGAAGCAAATAAAAATTGGGCCTTTTTGGGTTTAAAATCCTGTGATACTGTGTCAATTATGTACCTGATCTTAATTTTAATTTTAATCTTAATTTTGCAGAATTTATCTTGCACTAATTTTTAGGTATTAGTTTGCTACCACTGCCAACTACAAAAATCCAGACAAAAGAGTAAACAGCAGATGATCCACAAGGAAGTGAAGGAGGAGGAATAATTATTTACAACCACCATCTCACATTACAGTTACTGATGGGAGGAAGAAATTGGAACAAACAAGAAAATCTCCAGGACAGGTATCTTAGTTTGGAAATGGGTGAAAGATTCCTAGTGGGAGGAAAGGCCCCCTTCAGTTTCAGATGAAGTCCACACTGACAACATGTCATAATTCACTACTTCTCGTAATTCAGGTTAAGACAAATTCTCTGTCACTACCTGAAGGCTGCCATGTCTTCAAGACTCGACACTGTTTAGTTACCCATCTGCTGATAAGATGTGCCCTGACACCTTATACATATACCTTAAAGTCAGTTACATGTCTGACCTCTGACAGTATTTTTTAGGGCTGACTAAAACGTAAATCCTCCTACACACTGTTATTCCTCGTGTTCAGAGCAGTTTGCATGTTGGTGATTGAATGTGAAAAGTAGAACTTGAAATACATGTGTGTGTTTGGTTTCCTTACTGTCCCAGGAAATCTCTTTTTGCTGTTCATAGAATCACAGAATCATAGAATCACCAGGTTGGAAAGGACTCGTGGGATCATCGAGTCCAACTATTCCTAACACTCCCTTAAACCATGTCCCTAAGCATTTCATCTACCCATTCCTTAAACACTTCCAGGGAAGGCGACTCGACCTCCTCCCTGGGCAGCCTGTTCCAGTGCCCGATGACTCTTTCCGTGAAGAAATTACTGGTTTCTGTCTTTTTTTTCCTTCATGCTGTGTAATCATTCACTTACTATGCTGGGTATCTAACATACCGCAGTGAATTTAGCAGTAAAATACACTGGTCCACCGATTTTAAATTGAGGACCAGAAACGTGCAAAAGAAAACTATTTACCTATATCTGGAATAACCAATTACATTAATATCACAGTTATATTATTACCACATTAGTATTACTCTTACCCTCCACAGCTTATGAACAGTGTAAGAAAACGCAAGTAATCCTCAGAATTTTTTCATGTTGTAGTCTGTATTGTTGTTCCAATGAGGGCATCATGAACATTAAAATGGTGAGCAGACCCTTCACCACCTGCAGAAGTGGACCTGAACCAGATAAGAGTGTTGCTCAGATTAAAGCTAATTAACAGTTTAATTGCAAGTTTTACAGCTTCTTCACTAGCAACCGCATTCCAACTTGCTTATACCAAATATCACCCCCGTTGCATGGAACCCACATTTGTGAAAATAGCTATTTGCATGGTGAGGATGGATTGAGGAAAAGCCTTGCTCCAAAGTCAAGATATTGTAGAAAGAACAAAACAGTTCAGCAAAAGTCCTGGGTGCAGTGGTAGATGTGTAGGCATACAAATTAATATAGATATCTGTCAAGATACACAACTGGTAAAGTGCTTTGGGAATTTCAGGTTTAGGAGGCTAAATTTCTTGTGGATTGAGGTCTAAAAGTTCTGTTGATGTTAGCAACAGCCTGGATTTTTCTGTAGCCTGTAGCTGTGAGATGAACAGGGCTCCTGATTCTGCCTTTATTAAGAGTTGTGGATTCTGGGCATGCTCCAGGATCAGACCAGGAATAATTTGACTCTAACTACACAGTAGATTCTGTACTCACAGCTGTCTGATCCCTCTAATATGTCCACCCCTTCCTCTGTTCCAAGAGAAGCCTTCAAGAAAATTAGACATGCAGACAACTGCAAAGCAATTTAACTGAAAAGAGAAAAAGTGTAAGGACCTTTTCCCCAAACGAACGGGGCTTAAGTTAGACAGCTACCATCCTTCATTGGCTTATGTGTACACTCAACCATACCATTCTTTTCCTCATTCATGTGGACATACCTCAAAGCACAGCCAGAATGTTATGACACTTTAAAATTGCCTATTTATCCAAATTGTCAGCACCTGAATGGAATCCTGTGCCTTCTCGGAAAGATACACCAGACATGGAGGCACATTGTCAGTGTAAGGTAACTTGCAGAACTGGTGTTTTAATTTTTCCTCCTGCAAGAGTTTGCTAAATGTCATCAGTCATTGGAACAGGCCTGCTGACCTCTCTGGACCATTCACCTGAATAATGAGCTAAGTCTGCAGGTCTTTTAGAAAAAGCCAACAGAACTGAACTTTGGATACCTTTTTAAAAACATTTTACTGGGAAAGAATAAAAACTTTCAGAATAACAAGAAATATTTCTGCTCTTTCCCCACCCACATATTATCTCATTTTTCTTTATAAAGGCAGAGTGTTCAGTTTCCTTGAAATTGGTCTCTTTAGAAATTTAGCAATTTCTTGGAAAATAAAAAAAAAATAAGGTTAGCTAAAGGAATAGCAATTTGTCTGTGGTGTTTCAGCAAATGTGGCAGTTTTCTCCTGTGCCTCCAGTTCATTTCAGCTGTGGGAATACAACTAACCAATAGGTTTCTGAATCATCAGTGAATAAGAGCCCATAAAAAATATCTATCTGTAAGCACAGAATCAATCAGTGCTGCTATAGTCAAAAAAGACAAATTTTTCTCATAGTTAAAGAAAGTGTGTCAGATTACCATAGACCCAGAAGTTAAGTGTGCTAAGAACAAAATCCAAGATCGATGTGAATGTTTCTATGGGAGTGTATCATACTCTATGAAGAAATCTTTTCATAACAGAATTTAATTAAATGGATTATCTCTAAGATAAAAGACAGGTACATACATGACACCATCATGTTAATGAGGGAGATAGATCCTTTCCTGAAGAATGATGGTTGCTGAGTAGACTATCACTACTTGTGAACATATCATGTAGCGGTTTCATAGATCATCTGGACTTATCTGAATAGAGACGTACCACCTTGTGTACTTAGATGACATAAGGCTGAGGGTGGGGAGTTGTTCAGGGGTTTGTTCCTCACTTTAATTGTTGTTGTTGTTTATTTGTAAGTTTATTTGGTTTTAAGGTATTGGCTTTACCAGAGGTGCTTCTCTTGGGAATAAAACACTAAAGGTGAGATTCAGGTGCCAAATGCATACTTCTTCTACCATAAAAGGTGCTCTGCTGTGTGACCTGGGATGTCCCCTACTTGTGACAGATCTATCTTCCTGCTCCTGCTTCACCTTTCTGACATGCAGTCCCTTCCCCAAAAGTGGCCCAAACTCTCTCTGGGGAAACATTGACAAGTGACCACTAAGTGGAACTAATAAATATACAATAAAAATTCCCAAGAGCCACACTAAACATCATCCTTTGGCCACTGGCTTCTTGTTCTTCCTTCCATCTATATGTTGTCTACTTAACCTGTAATCTGTCAGTACCTTAAACAAGATGATGATAATTATTAACAATTGTGTTCTGACTCTCTTTGTGGCACAACAGCCAGACATGCAGTCTCAGTGACTTGAATTAGTAATAACTTCTCAAAAAGTAAAGATATTTTTACTGTGCAACTATAGTAAGGCTGTTGAAGGTGGAAACAACTTCCATTGGTTTCTCTAATCTTGCTTTAACCTTCTCTCGAGACCCTTAGGAATAAACAAAAAGAGGACAAGCTATTGACTTCATTGGGAAATATCACAATTACTTTCAATTAGAATTTTTAAAAGTGAAGAATAGTTTTTTTTTTCTCATGTCCTACACTGCAAGAGGTTGTGTAGTGTGTTGGTGATGGCCCAGCCTTTGTACCTGGACAGTAAAGTACAGAAAGCCATGATCTCAATCTCTATTTCACCACAGGATTTGGGCAGACCTGGATATCACTTGCAGCAAGCTAATTATCCCGCTGTTCAGGAAAACAGTTTTCCTTTGTGCAAATACTCATCTCACACTGTTTTAGTCCCATGTTTCCAAATAATACGTTGATCTCTCCAGGAAAGGTAAAAAAAGAATAGTGAACCCTAAAAATTAAGTTACTCATTTTTTTACCATCATGATACGATAGCCAGAGCCATGTTCTTGGTCATCTTTCTCACTTGACCATTGACATCACATTCAAGCTGGGTGTAATTTGCTATATGGAGCGCTAATGCTTATATAGCATGCAAGGCAATAGGGAATCTGGTCCAGTCTGCTTTAAGTACAAGACACACCATAATAGAACAGAAATTGTTTTTTTATGTTGTTGCGAAGTAAATTTGAAAACATGAGAGACTTCAGAAAAGGAAAGCTTATCAATCTGCTTAACCCTTTTCTCCAACAATATTGCAAGGATGAAAATATACTGTCCAGCTTGCCAGAGTATGGTACACTGAGCAATTATGCAAGGTCAATTAATATTGTCCAGCTTGCTCTACACAGCTTTATTGGGTTCTTATCTAGCAATCAATCTTGTCTAGCTTGATGAGCTTAAATCAGAAACCCTCTTAGTTTAGTTAGTAAGATTCCTGACACTCATATATGTATAAACAACTTGATTTTATTGAGAATAATTGATTATAACAACTTGTGACTAATTAAGGCTTCAGTGGTGGCTGGAGATAAGATACTGTTTGGGAAAATACATTGAAAGTCAAGCACCAGAGTACAGATACAAGTGATATGCAGGTAAGATATATGTAATTAAGCTCTAAGTATAGAGAGATACTAGTAATCAGGTTGGTGTTAAGATTATATGTTTAACGCGCATAACACAAAGCTCTTGCCCCAGATGGTGTTCCAGTTTTGGTGGGAGGAGAGATGGGACTGATCCCCCGTCAGCGGATCCCAAAAATTTTGATGATATTTTCTGCTCCCAATTTTCCCCTTTGTTTACATTTTTATAATAACTTGGACCTTTAGGGTAGAGTTTACCTGGAGATTGGGTGACTGAAGTCATTACATCAAACCCTCCTGATCGGTGGCGCATGCCCAACACTATTGGTTATGGGAGTGGTTTGCCTCAGAGGTGGTGAGGAGGCAGCTAGCCCTAGGTGTGGAGGCGTGTTTGTTTTAGGATTATAATGATATTACAATGATGTTATAATGAGTACAAGTCGACTGGAGGGCTGGATTTTCAGAGCAGCAGCTGCAATTCATCTTTTTGGAAAATAATTGGGCAGTTTTACCAGGCTCCTTGCTGTTCCTTGCTGATAGCAGTGGCTGGTTACGTTTGTCTCCAAATGTCATGTCTCCCACTTCACAGGGCAAGAGGTGCTTGCTGTATTCCTTTGTGATGAACAGTGTGCTGCCACTGTGCATATTGCATCTCCACTGACTTTGCTTTTAAAGAAAAAACACCTTGTACTCAGCCTATAAAGGGGGAGGGAGGGGAAGAGTATTCAGTCCCATTTCTCTCCACATTTATTCTATTTGAATTTTTTCCCACATTTAGCTTTATTCACCCATGTGTCTTGAAACCAAAGCATTTTCTTTATATAATCAACACCACACCAAAGACAGCATTGCAATTAATCACCGTAGCTGACATTCCCAAGCTTTGCTCAGGTGGATATTCCTTAAACATTTCCAATGTTCAGCTGAAATTGATGGGATGGTTTTGCTGAACAAAAACTGGCAGGAACAGGCCTCTGGTTTTCATTTTGATTTTCTCCAGGAAATAAAATACAAGCAAACAAACAAAAAAAAGCCTATGAAATATACACTAATTCATTTGGGTTTACACTTAGTACTTTTTTAAATGCTTTACATTTCCTTGGTGAACAGCTTGATGCTTCCATAACAACTGCACAATAACTTTACAGGTAAATTCATCTAAAGATGATATGTTACATACATAAAGAGGAAATAATTAAAAGCTCTTAGCTCTTATTTTTTTTTTAATTTCCTTTCTTCAAAATCTCTTCATCTACTTTCTTTTGAAGCACCTTCAGTTGCTACCTTGGGCAATAAATAGTGGGAGAAATACATTCAAGAAGCATTCTGTGTTGAGAAAGTTACTTTGGTACATACAGTAAGATTACTAGATGCAAGATAAAATAATTTTAAAGCACTGGATTTTGATCTCTCCAAACAGTGTTTATTAGAAGGTAACCTGTTGCGTCATCTGACAAATACTGATTGATCTCATGGAGTTAGTGTTATGACCCACTGAGATCTGTGTTACAAAATGGGACTGGTTGGTCTCAACAATATTTCTCTGTGTTCAAGGTGCAAAGACGAATCATAAGAAAACCTCAGTCTCTGTCTACTCTTTTACCAGCAGAGTATGTGTGAAAAGTTAGATAAGAGATAGGAGAACCATACATGCAGTTTAAACATGCCTTGCCATGGTTGTCATTTGAGAGATGCCTCCTCTTCAGCCAGGTCTGTCACTTCTCCAGCCTTCTTTTCAGCAAAACCTTCATACATTATAGTCACTGCTGACATCGGAGTGGCATGCATGTTTCTTGATCTGGATGCCATCAAAGTTTCTCCATCAACGTCCAGCCCTCTTTTGGCTGATACCTACAAGGGAAATGCAAGAGACTTAAGAGGCCAACTCCCTTACTCCTGCATGGACACTTCCCATGCTGCTACACGGAATCCCAACCTCCTCAGCTTGCAGTTTCTGAGGTTTCCTAGTATTTGTGCACTGCTTTTATTTTTCTATGTTTTTAGCACATGTCCTAGATGTAGGCTGGTTTTTGATTACTCCTTCAGGGAAACGAAATTCCAGAATACACAAGCTTCTGTCCTAGACCAGCACAGCCCTTGCCCATTGCCATCTGCAAGTTCAATGTTATCTTCAACTCATAGGCATTCTTAGTCCATTAGGTATATCTTTAGGGGTGTTTAAAAACTGGAGTCAGTAACACGTGCACACGCACACAGTCACAGCTGTATGGCGGAAAAAGGAATTTGTTGGTAATGACATTTAAAGCCAGCTAGTCTTCCCAAACTTTAGTCAGCCCACTGGCTTGTCTGGCCCAAGTTGTCAAGGTTAGCCTTCTGCTCTTCCCGTGACTCAGCAGAGGACTCCAACCCCGTGCAGCAGCCTTTTCAAAGCAACAGCTTCCACATGACATCGAAAATCCATAAAGTACATGTAGCTGGATTACCCTGATCGTCACATTTCATGCCCCTTTAGGGTGATATCGTCAAGAGAGTTGCCTATGGATACCAACCTTCCCTGTCATGCTTACTGCAGTAGAATGTGCAGTAGGAGAGGGCTGTCTTTGCCAGAGTGTTCTTGTGCAACACAAAAATCACCACAGACATACACAAACCGCATCTACTGCTGCTGGCAGGCTTTTCCTCCTTCCTTGTGCCACTGCTTATCCTGAAGCAAAATCCTGCCCTGTCTTTCCTCAGTGGGCTCATTGTTTGTGAAAAATGTTAAGCGTTAGGTTTGCATTAAGGAATTTAAATTTGGCTTTCTTGCATCCTTCACATTAAGTCTTGCTATACCTCTACAGGTGCTGAGCACCCAGGAGATTTAGCCATATATTTCTTATGCCTGGCTAGTATTAGAGGACATTACTATTTCTTCAGTACAGCAGGCTTATGTAGAGAAGAAGGAAGAAAGAATCAACTATAGATGATATTTAAAATTTACAATATATTCAGTTATGTTGCCTGGGATTTATCATTGTTTTCTAAATATTCTTATCATCTGATCCTTCTACGCCTTTTATTCCTCTGTGGACTCATGTCTGACAAAAACAACAACCCTACACGTGAATTCTTTGAGCAGAAATATAAACCCGCAGTTAAGTGCATAGCAACATTGTGAATTTAAACCAAATCTTTACAAAAATGCCTAAAGCGTGTACAGGCAGTGTTGGGGGAATTAACTGAAAACAAAAGGAACAAACTGATGTAACAGTATTGTGTTCCTCTGTTACACTTTTCTCAGATACATAGATGCTCTGCTGGTGTAAACTGGACTAATTCAATTTTTAGCATTTTTAGCTTAAGATCTACACCAAATACTGTGATAGCTGTTTATATTCTTTTCATACAAGATGTAACTTTGCAGTATTTTACCTAGGACTGAGTAAATGATAAAGGAGGATATTTCCTACAATGCCCTATTTGTGTAGTTAGGATAATCTCAAGTCTTGTCAGGCTTTCAAGATTTTCAGGCGTGGAGTAGAATGTATTTAGATTTGTACTTATTCAGAAACCAAAACCCCCTCAAGTACTGAGGGCTTAATTTATATTTCATAGAATAAAAATGTTAAAGAGTAGGATTTTCTAAGCTGAGCAAACCTTTATCAGCTGTTCTTGTGCTTCTGGCATTATTTCTTTTGATCCCTTTCCTTCAGGGAGACAATAAAAATAGCTAATGTTCATTTTTTTTTTTCCCCAGTTCTTGCTTCCACTGCTTCTGTTCAACTTTTGTCTGTCAACCCAGCTTCCATGGCAGTCAGAGCATGATTTTGATGCATATTAGCTCTTTCTGGAGGCTGCTAATCGTACTTTCTCCCTTGCTGTAGGTCTCCTCACATGGCTTTGTGCTACCACTAATTGTGTCCTAGCTAACAATACAAGGTTTGGTTCAAAGACAAATGCATCTCTTCATTGGAACAACTGTTTACCAAGGCATGGCAAGATGCAACTACCACTCCAACAGCACTATGAGAGACTGACTCCCTCAATTACTCCTCGCTTTCTCTTGGTATTCCTTCCCCTAAGATCCTTGCAGTGTGCTGTGGTGTTATAGGGCAGAGGCGACACAGAGGATCAGTTATGGCCCAGCAAAGTCTGGAATGCATGAGAAGAAAGTGGATATTCATAGGACAACAGCAGATGCAGGCCTGGATTTGTGTCCTGCAATAAAGACATCCTGGGATGTCAGGTTTATTGTAGGAAGTTTATTTGTACTATAACTAAAAATATTAGTTGCTCATTGGTGTGACAGTGATCTAGTCTATGTTGTCTCCTTTTTTCAAGCACCATTTTCTCAGCTGGATCATATCCACATTGGTTGTGCACATATTTCTGTGTCTGGGAGCACAAGCAAATTTCTCTGGATGGGTTGGATGAGGCCTCAAGGCCATGTTGGTTGGGTCTTTGAGCAGCCTGATCTACTGGGATGTCCCTGTCCATGGCAGAGGGGTTGGAACTAGATGGTCTTGAAGGTCCCTTCCAGCCCAAACTATTCTATGGTTCTATGGTTCTATGATTCTATGTGCAAATCCAGGCTGCATCCTAACAACCCATCAAGGCATAACTCCTCTTCTTCCATACCTTACCTTCCACACAAAGGTGGACACATGGACAGAAGCTGAGCATTACCCAAGTGGTAGATAACTTCTGCCTCCAAGGAGAACCATGGCTTGAACATGCCAAGTAACCCTCTGGCCCTTGAATTACCTGTACTCTGCTCTCCTTGATTTACTCACCCTCATCTGGGTCATATGGTGGACATTGATCTGAATTAATTCATTTCTTTGCTTTGTTTTCATGCAAGCTTAAGCTCAGACTCAGACTGAATTGAGGACTTCTGTCCCCTTTCCCTTTTCAGTTTCCCTTTTCCTCTCCTTCACATTGTCAGCCTCATCATCTCTGAGAAGAAGTGGGATAATTAGGGGCCCTTCACATAAAAGGAACAACAGTGAAATCCTGTATCCACCTTTCTCTAGGAGACAGAAAAATTAACACTTAGAGAAGGTTCTTGAATTTTTTCTCCAGCACTTTCCTCTCTGATAATCTAAAGGAATAGGCTTGGGATGTTTCAAATCTGGCTTGTTGTACAGGTACTCCATGTTCTGATGGTGAAGCACATCATTCCTTGCTGATTAAACTTATAGAGGGAGATGCTTAATGTAAAATAAGTCTTAAAGGTATTTGTGACTGCAGAGAGTTTCAATGCAGTACATTACTTTAGAGGTATTCTCATGTAGGAGTTTATGGTATGTTGCACTGGGCTAACATTTCCCTGCTGCAGAAAAGGAGGATTCTCACACCCCTTCCCATCCTCCACCCCTCTCTTAATCATTCTGGTGCTGGCTCAGACACTGCTTTACTTGGAGTAAACCCATTTTGATCACTAACTAATAGATTTTTCATCCACTTCATACGCTGGGCAAATCTTAAGCCATTTAATGCATTGAACCTCTTATTGTGCATTCAAATGAGACCCAGCTCTGTTTCAAGGTATACCACAAACGTCACAGTGGGTATCAGGAGGTGGGAAGGGTGTCCAAACTGTCCATTTTGGCAGAGGCTGATAAATTGTCTCATGTTGTATCAGGCAAGCATGTACTATCAGGCACTTCCCAGACATTTTAGCATTTGCCCATAGTTATGGCTCTTGGGTCTGGAAGACATCAGCACAACCACACATTTTAGCACTTTCCAAGCAAACAGTATAACCATGTTTGCAGCTTTCCTTTCCTGTCACTCTTCCCTATCAAACACAGCAGCAACACTCACACAAGCTTGTTAGCCATCACCACAGCCATTTGGAGTCAGAAGAAGGGAACAATCTCTTAGAACTTACTGCCACAGCAGCTTGTTGGGGACAGAAGTGAAACCTAAACAGAACCACTGCCAGATCATTTAACATGGATGCTAGCACAAGTGTTCCAATGGATGGGAACTGAATTTGCCCATACATTCAAAATGCTCAAAGTGATAAAGCAAGCCACACTGAGTGCTGGCTCTCTGCCAGATCAAAGCACAGGGAGATGAGGACTTGCTGGAAAAGCAGCCAACCACTTTAACACTCAGCTCACTTATTTGTGCTGCTCTTTCTACATGCTTCACAGATGTGTTTTGCTAGTGGTCTCCTCCCCAGGACAGCTGTATTCCTGGTGTTAGTTTAGTACTTTCTTTCCTAATGTTCTTATTTTCTACATCTCAGGTATTTTATTACATCCATTCAATGGCAATTATGATGCAAACTGCTTTTCTGCCTCCTCAGATTACAATAGGCAGTAAGTGTCATTAAAACTCCCCAAATGCAAGTAAGAAAGTGGAAACCCAGTTTACAGTTTGCTTTCAGTAACTTGTGAGCTACCAGCTGGGTTACCCTAACTCAGCTTTTGTTCTTTGTAGCAGAAACAGGCAGCTTTACATATGCTGAGGGCCTGCCTAGTGTCAGACTTATTCTGTCTTTCAATCTGTTGGGTCAGGCAATATAAGGGTAGAAGCCCACTGCAATGAGATCCTCAGTCAGACAGAGCTTCTGAATGGATCTGTCTAGTACCTTACCATGAACACCCCCAATACCCCCACAACAGAACATCTCAACTCAGTAGCTCAGGTTTTATTAAAGTACATCAAGACTATTTTTTGTGTTTTCTTTTAAATACATTAAAGACAAATACAAAGGCTTTATAGAGGGTTTTTTTTCCCTGCCCATTTCCTCCTGGATTACAAAATTTTATGTAATTCTAGTTAGTTAATAAAAGTTATTGCGAATTATATTTGTCTTCAGTTGAAATAAGAAGTGCATTAGCACTGGTATAAAATTCAAAAAAATTGTCATTTACCTTCAACTTCTTCCATTTACAGAGAAACACCCTGTTCATAATAATGACTTCAAAATGCCAGTGGCACAAAGTATAGCCTGGAAATCTTGAGGGTGATACAACTCGACCTTGGCATTTGGGTTCCGTGGCACCATTGCAGAAGTTGCTGATGGCATATGGACTTTAAAAAGCCACAAGTCAATGTTTACAGATATAAAAACTTGATGTATCAAGCAGCATTTGTGGGGTTTTTATATACTATCCTAGATTTGACAACACTAGCTTGACTAAGTTGTGTTGCAGACCATAGTTGGTATGGGTGCAAATCAACAGTTATGACACAGAAATTACATTTACCTGGATGTAAATGAGAACAGAATATAAGCATTATAATAAAAATTCCTCACTTCCTTTCTATAAATTGTCTTTAATCAAGGAGGTAAAATCTTACACTTGTGAGATTAACAAGTACATGCTTAATTTTGGCAGTCTAACCCATGAAAAAATTACTGCCTGAAAGACAGATTGTGTCTGAATCTTTGTGCTGTAAAATTATTAGAGTTTTGTGAGAAAGGAGATAAAGGGGATGGTTATATCTTCAGAAATCAGTTCTATCTAAACTGTCACCACAAAAATGAAATGCTCTTATTGGGAAAGTATGCCTGTAGCATTGGTCTCAGGGCAGAGGTCGTTTTCACATATAAGTTATGTATTTCCATGCCTCAGACCATTCAGATTTCTTTTAACTCTGGAAGTAAATCCAATTGTCCTGTTTAAGTAATACTTATGCTGGAATAATTCTGACACCACTATAAAATGTGTGCTGATAACTACTCTCTTAATGTGACATTTCTGGCCAATCATACATGGAGAGTATTTGGAGGAAGATGAAGAAACATGCTAGCACCAGTCAGTACCCACACCACACTGACTGCCAAAGTATCATGTGCCATATTAGGTACATTTTATTATTTTCAAACAGCAAGCAAGATAAGAGTGTGTAAAACTCCTAGGAGATAATAATTGAAAGTAGCATCTACAGAAGAAACAGAAAAACCCTTGTAAGCCTTGTATCTCACTCAGTATATTAAATATACTTTGCAGTTAAGAGGTGTAATTAAAGCAAAATGTTGCACATCCCAGGGAAAATGAAAGCTGTTTCTTTAAGAACCTGCTTCTACTGGAGGTCAATGGCTTTACTATCACACATCAAAAGTTAAGTACAGGTATTGACAGGCAAACCACAGAAATTGGTTTAGGTCAATGAAGAATGGCAAATAGATACATGTATCAGGAAAAGAGCCCTAGAGGAAAAGTTCTTTGCACAGTAAAATTAGATTCACAGGTCACAGATAATTTGTTAGTTCTTTCCAAGTTGTAGAGCAGTAATTTATGGGAGAGCTCTCCCAGCGTCTTTACCTGCACTACAAAAAGAAATCTTTTTTATTAAAGTGTAAGTTGCATGTCCTTACAAGTGACAACCCATGGATCTGACTGAATTAATATAATCCCCCAAGAACTGAGCCTTCCTATCATTCTGAAGTTAATACACATTCTTTGAACCCTTTGTTTTCATTCGTCTCTGTGAAGTCTTCTTTTAGCAAGCCCAGATGGACAAGTAGCTAGAGGGCTGGAAGGTGTTGTATACAACACAGTGTTGTATCCATTGCCTGCTGCCCTACCCACTCTGAGCAGGATGGAGGCAGGAGCAACGAAGACCAGAAATCTGCATTGAGACAAGTCAAAGCCTCAGATGTAGCAACTGCCTGAACACTTCATGTTTTATGACTTCCTAATAAACTTGGCAAAACTCCAGAATTATTTGTCTTTGATGAGGACTAATTAAATACTAAGTATATGCTTTGGAGATTAACAATTGGACAGCTGCGTGTGAAAACATTCCCTGAAAAAATGTTAGGAGGCTTGAACAAGAGTGTCATAGAGCATTGCAGAGCATTACTTTGTTTTAGATCAAATTGTCAACAAGGCAGCTCTCAGTGGTGACTGCTTTTTTAATAGGCTTCTGTTAATTGTTTTCTCTTCCATTCTCCTGATTTCCAACCCTGTTTCAAGGTTTCTTCATGTCTCAAATGGTGGTACCAAGTCATTGTCACATTGGGGCACTGCAGAGCTGACTCTGTGGTGCTGCCTGCATTGCTCACAGGGCAAAGTCACATTCATATGCCCTGCTTCATTTTTTTGCCCTTTTTTCATCTGCTTTACAAAAGAACCTGTGGTTACTGAGGTTGTAGCAAGATATGGACAAAGCCATTGCTATCTGAGGAACAAGGCTACAAGTAAATTAAAGGAAACTGAAGATTTATTCCCCAGTTGTTACTTTTGCTATGGTGTTGTGCATGTGTGTAGGTGGGTGTATGGGTGATTATACATGAGAAAATGAGATGGAGTGATCATGGGAAATCTTCCAAGAACACTTCTCTATCTTGCTAAGGGAGATGATATATTTTATCTGGTTTTTTTATCATACATGGCATAAGAAGTAATGAAAGGATAAATAATTTTAAAGCCTCAAAGAAAGATGATTCTTTAATAAAGAAAGGACCTGTTCTGGAGACTTAACTTCCTTAAATCCCTCAAATCCCTTTGCCAAATGCCATAATATTCCAAATTTTTATGACAGTTTTTACTTCATGTGTATAAGGAGCAAGGAACAATCACTGCTAACTGAAAGAGTGGACCTTCTGGAACAGGCATATTGGGGCACCATACATTTATCCTCTGTTCAGAACTTCTATTATAAATCCTCCTGTTAAGTTACACGTGGTATTGTTTGTTCCCTCAGTGGTGTATGTAGGTACAAAGAGGCAGTAGTATGTATTTACTAAACTGTTACCTTCCCAGTTAGTGAATTGCTTAGCACAGATGCTTTCTTTCTTAAGTATTGTCATTAAATACATGAAATTATTGATCTAAACTTCTTTCCTGAGAAGCTGCTCCTTACAAAGAGCAGAGTAGGGTTTCTTTTTTTGGCTGCAAAGTAGGCTGAATTTCATAATAAACCTTTCATCATAAAAAGAAAAAATCTCAAAACTCCAAACAGCAATAACCTCCCTATGATACATCACTGACTAAATCTCTGAGAGAAGTGGCTTTAATTTTTCTTACTATTGGCAAAAAAAAAAGAAAAAAGACAAAAGAAAAAAAAAAGGAGAAAGATAGCAGGAAGGATGCAGTGTTTCTTTTTAGGGATTCCTTTTTGAAAAGATCACGGTAAAAAGGCTGCTAAACGGATCTCTTGCTGCTGTAATTTGTAGGAAGCAGCTCTCTTAATTATATTCAGAATTTATTGCGTCTCTCACTCTCTCTCCCCCCTCCTTCTCTGTGTGTATGCAGAGAGCTAGAGAAAGCTGGCAGCACTACCTGAACAGCTATTGAAAGAGTGAGACTTCTCAGTTCCTGCTTCATTACTGGGTAGCAGCTATTCCAGTGTGTGAGAGCGCCTAGCTGCATCCTCCCGTCAAAAAGCCTTTGGTAAGTCCCCTTAGTCGTCAGGGCTGTGGATTAACTTAGAAAAAGGCAGGAGGGGGGTGACAGGGAGTCGTGGGGACTCTCAGAGCCTGTGCGCAGCATATGATCTGTTAGAGTTCAAAAATTCTCTGTAACGATTGTGTAAGATATTCTGTGCATTGCTGGGATGTGAAGGCAATTGCAAGGAATGTTTTGTGCGCTCAAGAGCAATGCTAAGTATGCTCAGGAGTGCCTGAAACAGAGCAGAATTTTTCTAGGGAAGATGAGATTGGTAAATGCCTCTCAGAACTGCAAGAAGAGTGCTTCTCCTTTGTTTTGTTTCTTCCTACCATTTTCCTCTGGTTTTCCTCTCCCCTGTCATCGTGTTGAATATATTGTTAGGCTCAGAAAGAAGAAACTATGTCTTCCTCCTGATTGGTGGCTTTTGAAAGGTAGAACTTTTATTAGAAGAGGGATGAGAGCTGACACTATGAATGAGATATATATGGGTTTTATTTGCATGTACATTCTTGTCTATGTTTCTGGTGTTGTTTGTATAGCTCTACCATGCTCAGAAAAAGTCCAAAAATCTTGGAGATGCACATTTACTGCTCACGATGCTGATGTTTGTGCTTGTTAGATAGGCTCGTATCACGTTTTATTAGTCATTCGCCTGACAAGTGGTGCTCTCCAGGTAGCTCCATTCAGTATATATAGCAAAAATCACTCCCAGAGAGGCACTCTTCTGCTTTACCTTGATCCTATGAACCAAGCTCATCGGGCTCAACACAAAATGATACAAGCCATGAGGAAGGTCAGGTTGCATCTTTCCTTGCCCCAGCTGAGCAATGGCAAGTGAAATGTGAGACTGGAATGATGCTGTTATCTGGGGGTCCCAGTACCCTGAAGCTAACTGCATTTTGATTTGAGAAGTATGAACGAGTTCCTCCAGGGTTGGGCCAGAGGTTATTGTCTAGCAATACAGACGATTAACAGAATGACTCTCTCCTAACTCAACCCGCATCTGCTCCCCTGATGGATAAATTCCATATACAAGAACCAGCTCCCTAACAGGAGAAGGGACTATTGGCTCATCTGTTACTGTCAGTCCAGTCCAGATCTCTGTAGGCTACAGCTGTCTATTGGATCATATAGGTGACACGGTTGTATTTATAACTGTGTGTGGGAACGCTGCTCCATATATTTAGAAAATATACAATCATGATTTCAAACTGCTGCCTAGTGTCTCTAGACATCATTTTATTTGCTACTGAGCAAACATGATTGCTCGAAGAGTTAGGTTTTAGATCTGCAATAGTTGCTTTGCAGTTGGTGTGAGTAAATTTATATCTCTCCTACAGGTCAAAAGGACTAGGTTGACATTTTTTTGTCCTTTCAGAAGATTTCAGTGTTTATTAATGGACAACTTTTATCAGCTTATAGTAAAGCAGAGCTCAGATCTGCAGCCAAGTATGGAATACATATAACTTCCTGAGACTCAGTTGTTTTACATTATATCACGTTATAGGTGCAGATGACTAAAGGATTGATAAGTGAGCTTATATAAATATATGTAATGGCGATTATAAGTAAGAATATGCCGTATGTTCCAGGTTTTCAGGGGTAGCATCAATAAATTCAAGTGTCAAAATGGCATAATTACCTTTGAGGTTTAGTGCATTATATATAATACTGGGGTGCAACATAGAGAATAATAATCTTCAGGAAACAAAAGAAATAAAAGAAAGCTAAGAAACAAAGAATATGTTTGATATCTTTCTTCTATTTTAGTGTCCATTAACTACATAAGCTTGTTGTTTGAATACTCTTCAATACAACTGTACACTGCCTTTTCTAAGTCTGTTTTGCTTTCATCATCTGCATGGATGTATGAAAAAGCGGAATCACACCAATGAGAAGAATTCCAGAGCAAAGGAGATGCAGGAACAGTAGTAGCTCTATTCAGCTCTGTGCCACATCCTTGTATCAAATTCAGTCTTGATCACGCTCATTTTAGTAAGGGGACTCTGTTGACATCTGTTTGCTATCAGCCTGGCAGGATGTTCTCAAAGCAACTTAATAACAGGTCAGGATGGTAGAAAAATGCTGGGGGCTGTTCATGAGGGCCAGATACCATGACCTTTCTGCCTACTGAAAGTGGTGTGCTCTGTGAGGATGATATAATCCAGCACAAGAAAAGGGAACTAGGAAAGTATCTTGGCTGATACACAAAGTCTGTGTTTACTGTGGTCAGACTCACCCATGGCACAAGGAACTAGGTGCACCTTACAGACAAGACTGCCCTGCTCACAGTCATGTATCCACACACCCATATGTGGTAGATACCCTAGCAAGTGGTGTGCAGGAGATGTTGCCTATGTTTGGGCTGATAACAACCATCGTAGCAGCCAGTCAGCATGTATCTCCAGGCAGTGGCTTACTCCACCCACACTAGAAGCTCCAGCGGAGGGTTTTTTTTGCAGAATTACCTGGCGCAGTCCTAAGTTCTCGCTGACACAAGAAGTCTTCAGACCTTGCCAGCATGAGCCACAGACTTTTAAATGTAGCTTCAAGCCAACATGAGTTTTCATCAGAAATTCTCTCTGTTGCTCCTCTGACTTGAAATGAGCTCTCCTCCCTGCGCTTCATGACAGATTGCAATACATGAAGCAGAAAATGCCAGATATTCAAGCACTGGTAGAGTTCCTTTAAATTGTGTTTCTAGTTTATCAGTTTCCTGCCTCTATTTTTATAGATAGCTAAATGTATCAATCCAGGCACTTCAATACCCATCACTAATGCATAAGGGTCCATATATCCTCATGTACTGAATAAACAGGGATTTTCAAAGGGCATTCTCTGTGCTGGGGGTGGCTTTTGTTTGCATAATTTGATTACAGTCCTGCTTATAAGAATTGCAAAACCAAGTCAAGAAAGCAGAGACTGGTGTAATTCATGGTTTATTGCCCTAAAAGCCCTCCCTGTTGTCCCCGGATATCTTCCTTCCTTCCCCATTTCCTGAGAAATCCCCATGAGTCTGATTTAGAGTGAAGCTCTTTGGAAAAGGTATCACATCTCCACTGATTGCACACCTTCAAGTCCATCACGCTGCATGGAAATATGAAATATTAACCACAGCTAGAGTATTCAGACTGCATAAAAACCTAATGCAAGCTCCTGATCCTAACTGTTCCTTTTTCTGTAGCTCCTTGCACCTTAGCAAGGTCAAAAGAAAAGAAACCTATTCCAGTCTTCTGTGATCATCTTTTTGCTATTGCTGCTGGAGAAAGGTCTCAAATCCAAACACGCGCTACCTCCTTCTACTGCAGGGCAGTGGTAAGGGTGGGAGGACCTTGAAAAGCCATGCTCTTGCAGCTGTGAGAGGAATTGTGAGGAACAAAAGGGAGATTTTCCAGTGTGGCATTCTTGTGATTAGAATGACTTAAAAATTGTTTTTGTCATTGCCAGGACAAGAGTGGAACTGACATTCAGCAGCATATGATTTCCCCAGTAATTGGTACCCTATAATATAAATTAGATTAGATGCAGTTTACCAAGTCCCAGTACAGCAAGTTTTCATTTTACTGTTTTCTCAAAGGAAGATAATCTACAATGAGCATTTTGGAAGACAACTGCAGCATAGGGAAGATACAACTCTAAATGAAAAAAAAGATTACTTCAATGTGGATACTTATACCTCAATTACTTTTGACTTTGTAGTCAAAATTCCTTGCCAGCACAAAGAAGAATATCTGTATCCAGAAATAATACTGAGTTTGAGTGTTTCCTCTACTCTTAGTGATAACTCTGATAAATAATTAAAGAAAGGAGAGGAGGGCAGAACAGATAACTAGGTAACAGCAGGGACGATCAAAACTAGCCTGCCCATTCCTTTAAACTTGGATGTAAATTGACTTGAAATTGGACTTTTTTCACTGAGAAACTGTGGTATGATGTGTTTGTAGCACTACACCAGATGCTATTAAAGCAGCTCCTTTTCATTATGAAAACAAAGCTGAAGCACTATAACATATGTTGTGTTGATTCATGTCTTAGAAAATATAATTCCATGGTGATATATTTGATAAATGCAATAAGAAAACAGCTGATTCCTTGGGAAAATGCATTTGACTGCAACATTAGCCACTTGCATATTGTACTTGACAAACACTCAGATGTGATATGTTTTAATGCATTGCTCTAACACCTAAGGAAGGAACACTATTGTTTTCGCTTCTTGAATGTCTTAAAAGATGCTACTTGCAAATGAAAAACATTGGTAAAAAGTTCCTTTTATGGGAATCTGACCCTGATATTGAGTTGCTAGCATTCAGACCTTACGTTTCTAAGGTTCCTTCTCTGCAAAAGAGAGATAATACATCTGCCTCCCTCTCCATGTATGCATCTTGCATCTGTCTTCTTATAGTCTATACTAAGGGCAGAGAGTGTGACTTATTATAAGAACAATACCTACACAGTCAGCACCTACATAATTCTTGGCTACAGCCTGTAGGTGCTCCTGGAAAATAATTTTCCCCACGCACCACTAACTGATATTCTTAGTATAAGCCTCAGCCAACTCGATGGTGTCAATAATGGCAGTAGTGTTTCCCCCCCGGAATACTGAGCCTAGAAGAACCTGCGGGCTTCAAATAAATCCTTTCCAAGAACTGGCACCATGGGGCTTCAGTTCCCCCATCTATTGCTTTGACCCTTTCAACACATAATAAAATCTCCCCACCCAAGTGTTTGAAGAAGAGACTTAGCATACCATTTCTTGAATCAGTGTCTGGGAAAAGTCACTGCAATTATATCAAAGATACTGAGAAATATCAATGTCTTTGACAGTTATATCAGCTCCACAGAACTGACTACAGTAAGTGCTTGGTTTTGACAGTTGACTAGATAAGGTGAATCCATGGGGAGTTGATAGGTGCCCTAACAAGGTTTATTCTTGCAGCATTTTCTTTCTGACCAGAAACCCACTCATAGCACTGACAGCTGGCATCTTCAATAAAATTCAGCACAATGCAATCAAAACAACAGCCGATCTTACTGATGTATCTATGTCCCAGGCCTAACGGTGCATTTGGCTGGAACAGGCTGTGTGAAACAGGAGCAGGTTTTGGAGAACTGCTGCGCCTTATCTTTCCAAAAAGTATATCTTGTACTAAAATACATTTTAACAAAATTAGAAGGATGTTCTCTGCCCCCTTTAAAAAGCAACAAACCATGTCTCAGTTGAAGTAAAAGCATTTAGTGAATTGATCCTTGATTAATTTTATCCACTTCAGAGCAGTTAAATCAGGTTGAAGGAACAGGACAGAGTAGGCAAGGACTGTTTCAGGGGGTGGGGAGTCTGAACTGGGGGTACAGAGCAGCTGTTCTAGGCCTTTCTCTGCCTGATTACTCCACTGGGATCACTGAGAGGACAATGCAAGTTACAACAGCCCAGCAAAGGACAGGGAGAAAAGTGAAAACATTGGTTCAAAAAACCAACAAAATATTTTATGTGGTTCTTCTTGAGAAAGACAGAATAAACCTGACCACCTCTCTAGCTCCACAGAAAGCCTAATTTTTGTTAAGTCTTAAAAGAAATCTCAAATACCTAGATGCAAAAAGATCTCTTTAATTTGGTTCAAATTGAATCTTTGTAAAATGCCTTCAGATAAAGCCAGATCTGCCCATTTCATAAATCCCTCTTCTCCTGGCATTCAGCTCAAGGTCGACAAGGTGACTCAAGCTGAAAGTCAGCATAGAAAACTCCCAAGAGCTTTTTGTCAGAGCTGCTGTCTTCTTTCAGAGACATAATCAACTCCGTAGTGCTCATTATCAGAGCAAGCAACCTGACTCTGGCACAGAAAAAGACACTTATGTTTTTTCCATACAGTTGGGAAATCTGGCAGCCCCATGTGTTGAGACTGCAGCTCTGATTCTCTTTTTGGGGCACTGCTGGTGCCAGGTTACTTCCTGTTACAGAATCCAAATGTCCCTGTTTAATGTCTCTGAGATTAAGTCCCAGGAGGCAGCAGTTCTTACCTCTCTGGTTGTCCACAAATCCACTGATGGATCTTTAGGGAAATTATGATAGTGTGTGGTTCTCTGCTCCCTGTGCTTTCAGATTCCAAATTTCTTCTTCTCTCAAGTGACACAGTATGGTTGGCCACTTTCACAGAATTAAACAAAGTCATTTGGTGGTGAAATCACTCAGCAACAGAGGAACGAGTACTTATTGATTGATTGAACTCCCCACAGACATTACCTGACGTCGCTGAAGTTTATAGGATCAGTTGTTTGTGCCAGCAAATTGCAGTACATAGCCTTAGAAATTTAAGTAGGTGCAATGTTATATTTAAAAATGAAAAATTGATTTCTTTGTGAGAATGTTGTGCAAAGCATGCAGGAATTTATTCTGCTTCTCTCGTTGGGAAGCACTAACTGATTAATCTTTCCAAGGCACTACAGAGAGCAATACAGATGCAAGGTACTGTCTTACTTTCACCACAGGTCCCCTTTGAATTTCCTGAGCATATTTTTCTAGTTTGATATCCTGCTGCCAGGCATGTCTGAGGTCAGAGCTCAGCACCTCTGTTACTGAACTAGCTGCCATGGTTTTTAGCTTGACTTCCCTGAGAAGTGGCTTATAATAAAAGTAAGCTAAAAGAATAAGGGCACTTGCATGTCCTCCCTTGTTAAGATTTGATTCTCTTGGCTTAGATTTGGGACTATACTAAAACAAAACTGATATTTTCTCTGGCTAGCAGTGGAGTATCTGGAGAGGAGCAGGGTTCCAAACAGGCTAGTGGAGGGAGGGGAGAACATGCCTCATGGCAATGTGTCACTTGCATTGTGCTCCAGATAAAATATCTGAAATGTCATCAGGATTTTGCCATCTGTTCAATTTTGGGACCACTTCCAGGAAAGGGCAATGCCTATGAAGATCGTGTCCATTTTGTCTAACAAATTCTACTCTATCCTCAAGTACCAACCATATACATTTCACTTGTGGACATAAATGCAGGCGTATGTGTAAGAGTTTGCATGAACACAGCTATTGAGAGGCAGAAGGCTTACTCTTCCTAACATGCAAGTAATCTGCCCAGCAATACATGAATTTCTAAGCAAGCAGCTCTAGATCTCTGTAATGAGTATGTTTTTTATTAAGGTTGGCTAAGCCTGCCTAGTTTAAATCTGGATTCAATCTTATCTTAAGATATTCAGTGTTTTGATTTCGGTTTGGCAAAGTGTCAGCATAAACATATATATATATTGCTATGTCTGGAAGTACACACTCTACTGCTGTGTTCCAAAGCTGTTCCCCCAGAAACATGCAACACCTGTATGTCAGTACAGTTCTCATTTTTCATTTTTATCAAGTGGCAACTACGAGCATAGCAGAGTGACCAGCTACTGCTTATAAATTGCATGAACTGACAGCCTTTTGAAGTCTACTTAACCAGTAACACTCAAAGGAAGAGATTAAGGACCATCACATTTTCAAACAATGTATCTTAAGATCTGATCTCATAATGCAATGGGCAGATGAAATCAAAACACTGTTTACAGCAGTGCTCTTTCTTCTCATCTCTGCAGTTATTAATGGCATTTAGCCTGAGTTAATTTAAAAAAAATAAAAAAGAAAACTGTTCTCGACTAGCTTAAGGAGTAACATGTGTCATGTAATTTGGATTTCTCAGTGATTTAGACAAGTAAGCTCCATTACTCATCCACTTCATTTAAGATATGTAGATTCTGTAATCTTCCATTTGGATTTTCAGCCAAACTTTGGGTTGCCTTTTTCAGTTGTTTGAAAAAGGCTGAAGAAGAATGTTCATCTTAGAAAGTACAAAGAAGGGTGAAAATTGTCCAACCAGAAAAAAATGAGCACATGACAGAAACTCACCCTGGGCTACAGCAATGTATGGGAGCCTTCAATTTATTTTCAATGGCCAAATGACTCTTTTACTTTCTTTCCTACAGAAAACAGCCCCTCTGTATTTAGGGTAGGATCAATCTAGAACCAGAGTGGCATATTGGTATATGACACTCACAAGATTTTTCCAGTCCCCTTGTCCAGCTATAATGGTACATATGAACTTGTTGGTGACAAGAGATCAGACTGGAAGAAATCCATGGGCAAACAAATCCAAACCTTCTGCTCTCAGGGGAAAAAAAAAAAAAAAAGAAAAGAAAAAAAAAAAAAGAAAAGGGGAATTTTAAAGGGAATTAAGAGAAAAAACATGATACCTTTGTCTGTGTAATCCTGCAGTGCAAACAGCATTCATTTGAACACAGAATACAGATAATGCCCAGCTGCTTGCATAACTGTTAGTTTTAGTAGTTCAAATCTATGTGTTTCCTTTCATTAACTATTGCATTGGGGTTATCCCTAGACACTCTCTTTCCGCGACTCAATGGAGGCCAATCTGTTCAAGCAACAAAGCCAATGTTAGAACTGCCTTGGAGCATAGGCGAGAAAAAAACTCCCTGCAATTTGATCAATTGTGAAATGAAATGAGGAGTTGAAAAAATAAAATAAAATGAAAAACTATACAAACTGGTGTTGTTCAGAAAGATATTTAAAAACTTCAGGGGCAAATCTACCTAAGGCAGTTGAGTCATATTCATATGACATTTATAAGAGGGAAAGGACCCAAGTTAATCCAATTTGTTAGGCTTTGGAAAGCAACTGCAAAAAATCCTTAGCCAAGATCGTCTATGGGAACAGATGCTCCATGGTGATAAAGAGAGGTGCACACAAACATTGTTTCCTCCCACCCCTTCAACCTCAAATGAAAGAACAGTTAACAGGAGTGGCAGCTTCTTCAGGCCTGTTTTTTCCTTGGCAGGTTTCTCTGTCAGCAAAAGCCCAGCCAGGTTCACTGCAACATCCTGATAGGCCTTGTTGGAAGCGGGGAATACCTCTTACTTGAAAATGGATCCTGAGGTGGGGCTTTGTCTCTAGGCAGACTGTTATGGAGGGTGCCTGGACGATGACTATGATGGTACAGCTCCATGATGGTACAGTTCAGCAGAGCTCCACAGTTGCTTTATAATCCAAAGGATCAAGAGTATAGACTTAAGCATTAAAAAAAATGAAAATCAGTGCTATAGCCAAGCAATATGAGTTACTTTTGGCACCATTTGTTCATTTGGCAGACTAGCACATGGCAAGGTAAGGTCAGCTTTGTGCAGCTGAACCATCGGTCTACTGCCTTGCCAAGTCCTTGTTACTGTTTTAAACACATTGGGCCCCCAGAGACTGCTGAAGCCAGACTCTGGGAAGGCTAATATGAGCAATGGCACACTTACAACAAGTGCCAAGGGCAGCCTTTTGCCAAGGGCTGAGTTGCTTTACGGTGGTACAGGACTGGTCCAGCTAGGAGTGATGCCAGCATAAGCTGCCGTAGGGCAGAAGACTTTGGTTCTGTGGCACCATGAGCCATCCATCTGAGCCAGAGGAATGCTGAAGGCAGCATCAAACTACACGTCTTTGCCTTAATTTGTGTTTTTCCATTTTTATTATTTCCTTAAGGAGGGTTTGAAGGACGAAGTGTTCCGCATGTGTGATGAGGGGACTCTGCTCCATATGCAGGCTTTCTTCTGCAGCAGCAGCCACTACATCAGCTGGCAGCTTCATGGGGCCAAGACCACCCTGTAGAGCAGAGCAGGTGGTGACTGTTCTTTCTGTCTCCCACCTCAATCCATGAGACTTGGCAATGTGGGTGAGAAAAGGTGTCACTTTTCACAGGCTGGAGTTTGCATTGAGCATAAGGTGAGAACTACAGCATTACGTGGCAAAGCTGCAGCAACAAGACATTAACAGTGAGATTACCAGAACTGCTAAGATACACATAATGTTTACAAACGAGATCCTGGGGATAAAACCGTGGAGGATAGAGGTGATTTAGCTCACCATACCTGCCCGGAACAATCAGGCTGCAATTGAACCCAAGATATACGGTGCCCAGGGCCAGGCAACCAGGGGTAACTCTGAACTAAACTTTTGTAGAAGGCATAAAACCCTCATGTTTATGAAAGAGTGGTATCACCAGGTTAGAGATATTGCTGGTTAACAAAGAAAGAGTAACCAGACACAAACTAATTTTCTTGTGGTGCCTCTAGTCCCAGGTGCAGTGCCTGGGAGTCAAGGTGGCAGTGAGGCAGAAGCAAGAAGAGGGACTTTACTCAAGCCAAGCAGTTCAGCAATTGGCAGCCCCGTACACGTGGCAAATACCAATACATCAGAATGGATTTGAAGCTGTTATTACACAGATTCATAACAAAAAAAAATTATATATAAGGAGGTGTTGCCAGTGTAAGCTCTGTGGAATTCGTGTTTGACTTGGCACCAAAAGTATGCTTTTCAGATCTTGACCTGACAGCATCAGGTGTGATCTTTTATTGAAAAGATTTATGCAGCCCTGAAAGTGAGGATTTAGCAATTAACAAGAACAAGTTTATCAGCTGTTCTGCCTAGTTTATACATTGCAGAAAATTATGTACACACTGTGCAAAAACCGTGTATCCCATTGGTGACAAAAGGGAATTCAGAAGATTTCACCATTAATGTCTCTTTCATGAAATTTCCAGTTCCAATGCTAATGTTTTCATAACTGGGAAAGTACAGGTTTTGAATAATCACAGAAAAAGGAGATGCGGCACTAGAAGTAGTGAAATAGCTCCATGTACAAGAATTTAGACAACATTTCACTTTCACTTTAACTTTTAACAGTTTCTTTCTGTTTTTTAAAGTAGAGTTTCCCCTTTTAAAGAGGATGTAATCTGTTTGAAAACATTAGGTTACACGATGTCTTGCATCTTTAGAGGAGTATATCTGTTTTAGCATATTTAAATATTTTGACTGGTATTAGATATTTAGCATAAAAGGACTTTTGTGGGTAAGGTATTGAAAAATAAGAATCTAAACACAGACTTCTGAAAGACATGTATATCAGCGTCTACATATATAAATGCTAAATATATATATATATATACATATATAAATACTAAATTCTAAATATGGCTTTCTGAGTTTACCAATAGGGTGCAATATTAAGTAGCTGAAAGCAAGATAGATACATCAAGAGGGTAAGTTCACCTGGCAAGGGACATCTGGAGCAATGCTGTGCTGCTTCCAAGGCATGCACTAGTGTGGATACTTTTTCATAGCCCTTGTCTTATGCCACGCAAATGTGTCCAAACAATTCCAGCTTGAAAATATGACACTGTTTTTATCACATGTGTTTAAGGACAGTCACATTTCTTATCATTGCTATAGTGGAAATGTAGGAAGTGCAGTGTTTTGTCCTTCAACGCGGCTTATATGACTACTTATTGACAAGCTCTGGTACTGCTAATGTCAATGGAAGTGCTTAAGCTATGAGTAAAAGACAGTGAAAGTAGTACAGACGATGGTTAACCGCAGAAATAGCGCCCTCTTTATTTAGTTCCCTACCTGTGTTACTTTCTAACAACCACTGCTGTTTATTGTCATTACTGGGTACAAAAATGGACTTGCTTGGTTCACTTTCCAAGGGATAGAGTAAATCAGTTCTGACATTGGAAGCAGTGTGCTTACAACAGTGCAAAGCATGTGGATCTGGAGCGTGGCTGCAACAAAAACAGCGAGCAGAAAAAGCCCCTGGATGCATTCGTCACCCAAGGGAACCGCAGAGGAGGGTGGCTTCATCACTTTCTTCTTTTTCCTCCTTTTCTTTTTAAAAGCATTTTGAAATGGAATATTAAAACATGTTGCTCTGCTTTCAGATCTAAACCCAAGGAATTTCACATGGTAGTGTTAGTAACCGCATATGTCACCCACACGGGATGGGTTTTATCCCTTCCTCCTGTCTCCCAGGGAAGGGAGGAAACACCAGTTGTCACCGCTTCATTAACTGTTCCTTTTCTCCGGGGGGGAAAAGACAAATTTTAAATGCCAACTGGCACAGTTTGCGAAAGTGTGTAACTTATGAGGCTTGTGTGAGAAACTGGAAAGATAGCGACAACCAATATATGCATAAGCAAAACATTCAGCTTGCAATCTCTGCCACACAGTGTGGCTGCCCATGCTTAGCTATCAATCTGCACATATTTTTACTATCTTGAACAGTAACTTTTAAGTTCTGTTTGTTTGTTGTTGTTTGTGGTTTTGGGTTGTTTTTTTTTTTTAAAAAAAAAAGGCTACATATTTTTAGGCTTCTCAAGAGAAGGAGAGACAGTCTGGAGAAAGCCAAGACTGAAAATGTATAAAGAATAGTATATCTTGCCCAAATGAGATAAACATTACTGAATACTGTGGAGGGCGGAGGTGATGTGAAAGTAGAAGCAGGATTCTTACACAAGACAGTTCCTTACTGGAAATGGAAATGGTCTGAAGAAAGACAGGCAAGGCACCCTTTTATAAACAAGAAGGGAGAGGAAAGGAAGGCAGAAATGCAATGATCTTGGATACACAGCTACAGTTCTAACCAAACTCTCTGCATTGCTGGCAATCTAATCACAACAAAAGCCAGGTGTCTGCAGATTTGCATAGACCTACATATGTTTTCTGATATCTGAACTATTGTGCAAAAGCATATCTGATCTTTACAAAGGAGAAAATGGAAATGCAGAAATACTTTAGGGTTTAAATTCCTTTTGTCTGCATATGCATTCTCTCCTTCTGCCTGTGTATTCTCATACCTCCCTTTCAGCAGGAGACTTTCAATCTAGTATCGCATCACCCTAAAAATTTTCACATCATGAAAAACCTCACAGCCACATCTCCCCTAATTTAACTATATTCCCTTAATTTCACTATACTGTCTCCCACACAAAATCAGGAATTCAAACCCACTCCTAAACTAAACCAGCCTTGAGCTCCATATATCTTGGCCAGATGTTAACACAGATAACATTACTTTCTTAGGGCTATATGTTTCTAATCGCTGTCTTAAATAAGAAGCATCTGGCTTTAACAGCATGAAGCACTGGTGCCAGTATTGCTAGGAGGGGTTTGGCAGGGACTGTGATCTCTGTTCTTGGAGATGCCACAGGCTGCAGACAAGGATTTATGTCATCATGTAAAGAGGTCTGGCCTGGTATACAGTGCGCTTGGGCAATTCTCCATTACATACGTATATTTATGCGACTTTCGTTTCCAGTGATGAAGTACTAAGCAAAAGAGGAGATAGACTTCAGCTTAGCATCTCCAGCCTGTGCGCGCATGAAGTGATACCTTAATCTATGCAGCTGCATGTCCTCAGAGGTACCTTGACCTGTGATGATCTCTTCATCAAATGAATATGAGCCGGCTGGGGGAAAAAGCTGGTGAAGGGGCCACAAGGCCAGTGCTTAAAGTAGACCTCATTCACTGTTAACAGTGTTGAAGCACTCTCACAGACAATGAAGATGATTTGATTTTGTCTCCACCACCTCTTGTGGAATAATTTAAAAATCCATTTAGTTTAGCTTAATACATTTTTATGTGTATCTGAATTTCACCTTTAAGCGAAAATAATGTTCAGGAGTCTTTCCCATTAAAACCATGTACATATCTCTAGTACATTAAGTACACACTCAGAAGGGAGACTGAAAATAGGTTTGCTAGATTATCTGTCCTGATGGAACTATTTCTAATTGGGGTGTCAGGCTTAGGTTACTGTACTGTAGTCCACACATTATCCTGCTGTACAGTACAGGGGTAGCAGGTATGATGATAGCACATCATAGAATTATTTATCAGGATGAATATAATTAAACCTTGAAATGAAATGTGCAAGAAAAGAAAAAAATATGGTTCAGTAGAGCAATTTGGACTAGGATTGTTATTTACTGAAAAGATATGAGAAAATACAAAAGAAATATTATTGAAGAAAAAAATTTATTACTTCCTCCCAGTGCAAGTAATAGTTCTAGCAAATCTGCTGTAAGAAAATGTTTCCAAAACTAGTTTTATTTAAAGAGTGTCTAAAAGGGCAAATTGGCTAGTAATCAAGCCATTTCATGACTTAATTTACCTTGATTACCATGGTACTTTTCAAAAAGTGTTAATCAATTTTAGCTTCTAGTAAACTGGAAACACCACACAAATTGCTGTCTCAGTCTTAAACTGTTATTCAATTTCGAAAATCTAAATCAATGTGCATTTTTATACTATTATTTTTCAGTCATTTGCTGGAATGCCTTTCTTGGCCTTGAACTGTGAGGGAATTTCCATGTAAAATAATTAGAGGAAAAGATGCCAGAGTTTGGCATTGCAATTTCTATTTAAAATACTGGATAATGCTGAAGCTCTCACCTGATGTTCAATGCAAACTACGAAAGGCAAAAATATTTTAGTAAGTAAGGTCATCATAAGGCGACCTCTTTTTCATAAAAAAAAAAAAGCATTCTTTTTTGTTAGGACCCCATATTCTCTAAGCACGCAGCTCAAATTTATGCTGCATAATACAAACTGCTGGGCATGTTATAGTAACAAGTTCTCTCAAAAACTGCAGCCAAAAATACTTCTAAAATCCTTGTGTTTTGCAAACATAAAAACATCCAAAGAATGCCATGAGATAATTGATAGTCTAGCCACATAAGAATTTTCTATATTATCATGCATCTCTTTCATTGTCCACATTACCACAAATAAACCTGTCACAGGTGTTTAGGCAGGGTAACTATGTCTGGAAATTGTGAATTCTGATGTTAAAAGTTTAGCAACCAAATCTAATCATCAGCCATCTTTGGCTTCTTTCACTTATATGTGTATTTGTAGAATAAAGAGACCTACTTTATTTTGTAAAGAAGAAAATCCCAATCCTAAATCCATTGATATATTCCATTGCACTATACCTACACACATTTTTTTTCTGGTGTAATTCTGAAAGACACCTATAAAGCTTGCCAACAGAAGGCAGACCATCACATGTATCCATCTGACAAAAAAAACCCTGGCTGGATCTGGACATCGTTCTTTAGACTGGAAGGATAATGCCACAAGAAGGGCCAGTTCCTGTGGAAAAAATGGTGAACAGCTCTGTGTAATGTGGAACAGCAGCAGAGGAGTGCGGGATCCCCCAGAAGACATTGGTGCCTCTACAGCACAATGTCCTCTGGTTTATGAAGTAGCAAGTAGGGCAGCCAGAGGCCAGAGAGTTGTACACCTATGCTTCCCTAAATGACACCTAGTAAGGAACAGGGTATGTTAACACTACTTGTACTTATATAGATGCCTGCCTCTAAGGATTTCCTCAGTTTCCCTGTTGTCCCTAGGCAGCTCATGGGAAAATTCGGAGTATTATTTTTAAGCTATATTGCCTTTTGCAGGGGAAATCTCCATTTGACTGGAAGTCATATCAGGCAGCAGTCTGTAGTTATATGATACACAGACTTCTTCCCTGAGAGGTCTAGTGATGTTTAAGCACCATTTGGATCCTTGCAAGTATGTGTCTTGTCTTCCTTCGTGCCAGTGCTGCATATTTAGGGCCTGTGTACTGGGGATTTTTCCCAAAACAGAATCATAGAATCATAAGATAGTTAGGGTTGAAGGGACCTCAAAGATCATCCAGTTCCAGCCCCCTGCCATGGGCAGGGACATCCAACTAGATCAGGCTGCCCAAGGCCCCATCCAGCCTGGCCTTGAACACCTCCAGGGATGATGGGGCATCCACAACCTCCCTGGGTAACCTGTTCCAGTGTCTCACCACTCTCATAGTGAAGAAATTGCTCCTTATGTCTAGTCTAAACCTGCCCCTCTCTAGTTTTTACCCATTGCCACTAGTCCTATCACTACAAGCCTTAATGAATAGTCCCTCTACAACTTTCCTGTAGGCCCCTTTCAGATATTGGAAGGTCGCTATATGGGCCTCTGAGCCTTCTCTTCTCCAGGCTGAACAAGCCCAACTCTCTCAGCCTGTCCTAATAGAGAACAGCCCTCCAATCATCTTTGTAGCCCTCCTCTGGATCCGTTCCAACAGCTCCATAGCCTTCTTACATTGAGGATTCCAGAACTGGACACAGGATTCCAGATGAGGTCTCAAAAGAGAAGAATAGAGAGGTAGAATCACTTCCCTCGCCCTGCTGGCCACGCTTCTTTTGATGCAGCCCAGGACATGGTTGGCCTTCTGGGCTGCAAGCACACATTGCTGGCTCATGTCGAGTTTCTCATTGACCAGCACCCCCAAGTCCTTCTCTGCAGGGCTGCTCTCAATCACATCATCCCCCATCCTGTACTGAAATTGGGGATTGCCCCAACCCGAGTGTAGGACCTTGCAATTGGCCTTGTTGAACCTCATGAGGTTCACACAGACCCACTTCTCCACCCTGACCAAGTCCCTCTGGATCATATCCCGTCCTTCTGGTATGGCAACTACACCACTCAGCTTGGTGTCATCTGCAAACTTGCTGAGGGTGTACTCTATCTCACTGTTGATATCATTGTTAAAGATATTAAACAGTACCAGTTGCAGTACAGACCCCTGAGGGACACCACTTGTCACTGATCTCCATCTGGACTTTGAGCCATTGACCACTACTCTCTGAATACAACCATCCAACCAGTTTCTTATCTACCTTACCATCCACCCATCAAACCCATATCTTTCCAATTTAGAGAGAAAGATGTTGTGGGGGACTGTATCAAAGGCTCTACAGAAGTCCAGATGGATTACATCTGTTGGTTTTCCCATGTACACTGCTGTGGTTACCCCATCACAGAAAGCCACTAGATTGGTTATAGAAGACTTGCCCTGCTGTAGCCATGCAGGCTGCCATTAACCATCTCCCTGTCTTACATGTGCTTTAGCATAGCTTCTAGGAGGATCCGTTCCATGATCTTCCCAGGCACAGAGGTGAGGCTGACAGGTTGGTAGTTCCCAGGGTGATCTTTTCTACCCTTTTTAAAAATGGGCACAATGTTACCCTTTTTCCAGTCACCAGGGACTTCTCCTGACTGCCATCACTTTTCAAATATCATGGAGAGTGTCTTGGCATCTACATTGGCCAATTCCCTCAGGACTCTGGGGTGCATCCCATTGGGTCCCATAGACATATATGTTCAGGTTCCTCAGGTGTTCACGAATCTGATCCTACTCTACAGTGGGAGGGGTTATACCTTTCCAGCCACCATCTTGCTGTCCCATGACCCAGGAGGGGTGAGGAGGGCGGTTATCAGTGAAGACTGAGGCAAAAAGTTGTTAAGTACCTCAGCCGTCTCCTCATCTGTTGATATAAGGTCACCATTTTCAACCATCATTGCAGTATGTTCTCTTTAACCTTCCTATTTTGATTGATGTACCTGTAGAAGCCCTTCTTGTTAGTCTTCACATACCTTGCCAAGTTCAGCTCCAGCTGCACCTTGGTCTTCCTGACCTCATCCCTACACAACCAGGCAGCATCCCTATGCACTTCTCAGGTTCCCTGTCCCTGCTTGCACTGCTTCTGCAATTCCTGAGTTGTTCTTGAGTTTGACCATCAGGTCTCTTCCTTTCCCTGCCTGATTTCCTACACTGGTCCCAGTTGCGGTGTACTAGCAGACCATTTTCAACTTCATCTCCTCAGATACATTGTCCTCCTGCTTGAATATCCTGTGCTGTCTGCCTTGATAGATTAATACATAACCTACCTGATGTATATTCATCCAAAGACTATAACCTACATTTCTTTCAGTTTGCAGTTCCTATATATACTGGATGATTTTCTCAATATCATTGCTCCATAAAGCATTTCCCATTAATTTCTGATTTTATGTAGTGTATCACTCCTGGCTGACCTGAGTAAGCCTGAGGTATTTGCCTCTGTGCTGCTCTTATTTTCTGGAGACATCTAGGGCATAACAAAATGTAAACTGAAAAGCTTTCTTCTGATGATTTTTTGGTGCTATTTTCCTTCCAGTTATGTTCTGTTTTCCTTCCACAATATGGACCCTCACATCCAGCTCCATTGTACCCTGGGCAGCAGGAGGCATAAGAACTTGAGGATCCTTTGTGTAATCAACATACAAAAGAGATTAGATGTCCCTCATTTATTAAAAACAATGTGATTTCCAACTTTCCAAACACTGATAAAAGCTGAGAAAATATAGTTTAGAAGACAAAGAGCTTATGTGCCAGAATAATTAGTATTAGGAGGACTCAGTTGTTTGTCAGTAACTAGTATAGAGTAGGTGTAAAGAAGCACCAGTAATATGAAATTCTGCAATGCTGTTAATAAACATTTGATGCTTATAAAATGAACGTATACATGCTAAAAACTTTTTCAGTACAGGATGACCTACCACTATGGTGTCAGACAAATTGCAGGGCTTGCTGATGCTACTGGACCTGGAAGATCTTTACTGAAGGGAACTACATAGTCTCAGTGGTGACTCTGATGGCTCAAAATGCTAGTCAAAACCCTGGGTAATTTTCCATTTGTGGAGAAAAATCAAGCTGTTCTTTGATTTGAGCCCACATATTTGGCATACGAAGTCGTATTTCCTTCAGAAAAGCAGATGTAGAACAACAGAGAAATGTGACCAAATTCCCAACATTTTCTCATCTATCATTCAGCTCAAAGTGCCTCCCTGTCATGCCCATCCATTACGCAAATGCTCTCAGTGCTTGCTAGGGCTGTATCTCATGCATCTTTTCCAATGTCTCATTGCCTCCTACCATTAACATGCAAAACTGTAACTGATGGAAATCAGGTCATCTGCCACGTGCCTTGCATGTCTTTTATTTTGGGTAGTAGCTGAATGTCTACCTATGGTGGCTGGATTTTATGCCTACCTTAAATGAATGGCATCAGCTTCCTTGTCCCCCTTCATTTCAGTGGGTGGAACTCCTCTTGCTTGTATCTCAGCTTAGAACACTTCTAGGGTGCAAATCGTCTGACTATTCACAAGTCTGCTTTGGGATGAAGTGACTTTTATACTAAAATTTTCACAACAGGAATGTTGGGTGCCCTACTTAGACATGAACAGTTATGGTCTTGGTGTCTGAACATCCAGTGGACATCTGAGGAGATGTGCTGAAGCACCACTAAACACAAAGGTAACTCAGGATATAAGTATGCAATGAGCATTAGGGAAGTACTGAACTTTGAAGATATACCATCACTGTTAGGCTAAGCAACTGGAGGCTTGAAGAGGCAGCTATGTCATAGCAGCAAAAAAAAAGTATAAGCATTGCGTGTATTTGAAAGATGAGGCAGAGCAAGAGAAAATGCAAAGCGAGAAATTAGACTGAAATAAGTTGTGGGAGGTTGAAAAGAGGAGAGGAATTGCAGAAGACCAGATGAGAGCATAGATGACAGGACCTCAAGCAAATGTGCAATGCAAAAGCAAGAGGGCACAACCA
Source organism: Cuculus canorus (assembly GCF_017976375.1). Lineage (NCBI taxonomy): Eukaryota > Metazoa > Chordata > Aves > Cuculiformes > Cuculidae > Cuculus > Cuculus canorus. The sequence continues at coordinate 64,685,369 of NC_071401.1, forward strand.
ATATAAAAATTGTCATATTGGATCTGTGTCACTGTCCTTGTTGCCTAGCATCTTGTTTCTGCTAGGAACCAGGGTTAGGTGGTTCGGTGGATGTTGCATGAAAACTGTTGAAAAACTGTGATGCAATCAGTTTACTCTTAACTCTTGCCTAAGAGAGATTATTTGAAGACCTGAAGCATAAAGGATGTGTGAATACTGAGGACAAAATAAGAATATAGGGTGGAGAGAATGGAATGAGTGAGGAAAAGAACAAACTGGGATGTGAAACAAGCCCAAAGGAGCAGAACTGATTTTCCCCCAGTGCTGTGATGAATAGAGGATCCAACTCAAGATCTTCATTTTGGGTTTCTGTACAACATATAGGAGAGCATACGGTTTTATGTGATGCTTGCCAAAGTTCCAGGATTTCTAAGTTACCCAGTCTGTTACTCCACATAATTAATATATTTTTTTAAACAAATGAGCTATACCAGTTCACTTCTTAGTCCTCACAAAAAAAATTTAGAAAAATAGTTCCTGAACCTTTCTTATATCTTTTCTTATGAAAAGTGATCTGAAATACATTGACTTGGTTATACAAGTTGCCCAGATTTGGGTACTCAAGCTGCTGATTTCAAATCTAGATACTTGAACGATCAATATTAAATATGTACTCAGGTGTCTTCTGTCAAGAAAAGATTTCTTAGCTTATATGGATTAAGTAGAAAGAGAAATTCCACCTTTCTACCAAGAAACTCCACCTCTAGCACTTACTAGTAATGGTGCTGACAAGTGGCAATTACCCTTGGGCAGCTCCAGGAGGAGTCTTGGCTCAGTCTTAGCTCACCAGCTTTCCTCAGTGCTTTCCACTGTGGAGGAAGAGTCTGTTCAGTATGACACCTCTCCAGAGAGTGGAGCAGATGTTGCACTTGGGGCTTACTTAGCCAGTACTGCTCATGGTACCTGACATAAGATAAACGGAGCTCAGAGAGTACGCAGAAGAGTGTTATGCAAGTACTGTTACCTTAGTAATTCAAGACAATGAGATCCAGAAATCTTTATTTCAGTAACCCCTATTTCCCTTCCAGTTGAGCTCCTCTCAGGACTGCCTTAGCACCAGGATGTTAAGTAGAAGTGACAGCCAGAGCAGGCCTTGTGCACCTCTGCATCTCAGATGTTTCTCAAGGAGGAGGGGGACTGGGGAAGAGAAGCTACTGACAAAGACCGTTCACCCTGCGTGGATAGAAGGGAACATATTTGAATGTTTTAGTACAAATACGTCAGCTTTTTGCAGGATATTGAAACTGATCAGCAGACGCTATGATCAGCATATCAGAACTGACTGATCTGTCGGTGGTGTCAGCTTATTTGTTGCCAGGGATAAGTTTTTATTGTTTATGGTTGTCACTTCAGCTGGAGATTATATATGAGATCTACTAAATTTGCAGCATTGTTATCTCACTGTGGACACAAGCTTTCAAATGTGCCTTGGACAAAAAAAATATATTTACACGGGAGAAAATGGTCCCTATACGCCTCCTAAATGGCTCAGATTGCTTCAGTTTCTACACCTTAATTTTATTACTCTGTAGTAGAAAGTATACTTTCAGGAGAGTAACTGGAATAGCATCTTATCAGGGAATCTTGTGCAAGAAAGCATGCAATTTCCTCATCTTCAGTTGAATGAAAACTTTTAAAGACATGACAAGGTAAAAAAGAGGGTAGATGGCAAAAAAAACCCATGCCCTCATAGCAGACTAACCCTCTACATTCTTGATTTAAAAAACATGCCTCTCTTTATACTGCATTAGTATTTCAACTTCTGCCTCTCCTTGGGTGTAGCTTAGGGGACTTTGTAACTTATAGTCCAGTGTTCAGCTTTTCTGTTTCTAGTCTTGTGTTGTTTACTTTGCCCAAGCCTGTAAAACTAGCTGACCATCTTGCTCTGACAAATTTGCTCAGGGTCAGCAGGGTAAAAAGTCTGGCAGAGGAATTATAAAGAAAAAATTCACAAAGACATAGAGTTTCTCCTCTAGCACAACTAAGTCAGGTCTAGGCTCTTTATATACAGCATAACTACCACTGTTTGTGCTTTGTACTGAAGGAATTTGAATGTGCTGCACTGAGAACACAGTTGTTTTGCCATAGGACCAGATAGATCCCCTCGTCACACAAATGGCTGAGTATAACAGATTGCTTTTTCTCTGAGATTCAGATTGGAAACGCTTGGCAGACAAAATGAAAGAATGAATGTTTTCTAAAAATAGTTGATCTGTTTTTGCTGTGACAAACAAAGATTTATGTGGGCCCAAATTAATAACAGTGTGTTTCACATTTCCTGGTCTGACTGTTATGTGTATCTCATCAATTGATGTGTTTATTCATAGGATGCAAAGAATAAAAGTGCAAAAGTAGCATTTTTTCAGAGGATGAAAGAAACAATTTGGTGTTTCTAGAAAATAAGCTTGTGCTTTGTACAAGAAAGTGGGACCACTGGGGGGCAGGAAGAGGGATAATATGTACCAACTCTCTTTCCCCTAAGTGAGGTATGAACATTTATGTCTGGTTTAAGCAAAGACTGGTCATATCTTAGCCTTTGATGAGCTGGAGAAGAGAGGTACTTTTGTGGATCAGGTAGGAAACCAGGACTCTCTTCCGCAGCTCCAGCTCACTCCTTGACATATTTCCTGTGTGATACTAGGCATGTTACTTTGGGAAAGGCTCATCCCAGTTACTTTCAGCCATGTAAAAGCTAGACTTCTCTAATCTACTTTAAAAGGAGCAATATGGGCATTTCCAACAAGCAATTAATTCCACCCATCTGAGACACCTTCTAAAGTTGGGATGATCTACCCAGCAGACAATCCGGCAGCTGCAGCCTTGAGTTCAGCTAAGCCCTACTGCAGTCTGCCCACACTGAGCAGGCATCTGGCCAGCTCTCCACCCTCCCTGGGACAGGGCTGTTTGGTGGCATCTCCTCAGGATAGACTCTGTCACTCACACGCACGCTCATACAGCACTGGGTATAAAGGGGCCCTGGATATCCTGCAAGACTGCTAAGCAATTCTGGAGTAATAACCGAGTAGCAAGAGCAGAATGTTGCTTTGGGCTTCAATTTTTATAGCAAGAGTCATCTCAATTCAGAGAACTATAGAGTACGAACAGCCATCCTAACAGACCATCCTCTATTGTTTTGTGTCTCAACTTCTGTAATTTAGAAATCCAGTGGCAATAAAACCAGGAAAACTGGTCCCACTGAGTGAAATATGCATTGCCCTCTGTTTTTTTTTTACCTCTCACAGCTGGAAGCCCGATGTGATGTTTCTGACAAAGTAAAGTTTTCCAGACTTCTATTATGTTGTTTTTTCTGTTGATCCTGATGGCATCCATGAAAGCACGCTGACAGCACAGTGTGCCTGAGCACATCCGAAGGGCTTTCATGGCCTGCTCAATTTCTTGTTCTTACACACACACACTGCTGAGCCCCACAGGTATCTAACTCAGGAAAAGGCTGATTTGAGACAAGGGCTGTGTTGCCAGGAGCACAGCTGACCCACAGCACCCCATCTGAGGGAGGGCAGCCAGTGGAGTCTGGATCACAGCAGCCGTGCTCTGGTACCTATAGCTATGCACACATTCCCAGCTTGTCCCAAAAGAGCAGAAAATCACATTCACAGAGAACAGTGAAATGGTGGCTTCAGCTACAGCATGTTACTCCACATCTTGGGTGGAAGTGCTGGCACAGCAGCCAGAGGTGAATATTCGGTTGGTGATTGGAGTGGACAGACCACTCTTTCTTGTGAGAACAGCCCCAAGGATGGCAGGATGATATTCAGAGGACAGTCCCAGCCTCTGACCAGTCTTCTTGCATGTTCTTGGACAGTGTCCATCTATCCCATCTTCCCACTTGCAAAAGAGGATGATATTATTTTCTTTCTTCCTTCCCTGACTATTTTCTCTGACTGCCTCAGGTATCTGCCTTCCTCCCCTGGGCTTGCACAGCCCCCAGTGCAACATTGCATTGATGGGGCTGCTGTTGAAATAAAAAGACTTATAGCTCATTATAATCCCACTGCTTTAACCTGACCGGTACCTACTTCCCAGGGTCAGACTCACCAAAACCTTGTGTTTTACAGTTCCCTCCTCCAGCATGGACTGATCTGGATCGAGTGTAGCTCTCTTTGAGATCCAACACAGATCACGAGCAAAGCGACTTTGACAGGCTCAGCCTAATACCTCATGAACTCTCCTCTCAGGAAGGTTGTGACAGCGTGCAGTTTGACTCTAACTGTATTAATGGTACTCGACACTTTGCAAATTCAAGATGCAGGAGAAATGGTAGGTTTTCAGATCAGGCTACTCCAGCAGCATACTGAGGGGATATTTGCTCTGCTTGTCTACATCTCCACATGCTTAATTATAGTTAGTGGTGTCCACTTTTCACAGGCAAAACCAAGGCAGACAAACTGGGCTGGGAAGAACTGTTTGCCCCTATCACAAGATTTCTGATTCCAGTCTTTGTTTTTGAGCTGGCCTTGAAATTTTCTGTTTCTTCTCATGTAAATTGACATTCACCCCATTTTTCTTCTGCCTCCATTCTTGAAGAAATTAAATTTTACAGAAATAAAAGAAGCACATTGAGAATGGATGCACGTTTCGTTTACTCTAATTATGCACAGCGAAAAGTTTCCATTTCAGCAAACCTCATTGATATTCTGCTGTGAACTTGACTGGAGGAAAAAAAAAAGAAAGAACACAAAAGGAGATTTTGTCAGTCAATTGACTTTAACTAAAAAAAGGGTTTGTGGATTTAAGAATTTTTCATTTTTCACTTTAATTTTCTGCCCTTCTTTTTATGATTGCTGCAGTGACCAAAATAACTCCCTGGATCATCCTGCTATTCTGGGATGGTTATAGTACCCTAATAGTCTTATACCGGAGCTAGTGTTATGTTATGGATTAATCTCAGATAGTGGGACAATATTGCACATGGCTTTGAGTTGTATATGAATATGGCAGATCTTAGGCCTCTGGGAGAAATTCTTATTTATCTCACAGATGTGGTTAAATCTCTCAATATTTCATGACCCTGTCAGTAATGCATTTAGACTCTACACGATCTTTACGAACAGTGTTCATAAAACTTACGTATACAGGGATTTAATAGATCTGAGAGCAAGCTCAAGAGTCATAAAAAGAAACACTGAATAATTTGTTAGAAAATACAGAAAACCTCAAAGAAGAAAAGAGACAAGAGTATGTTTTACTTACAAACTTTATGAACATTGTTCTCTCAGAGGTACAAACTGTAACAGAAATATATTTTCATAGTTGTTAGTACTCTTGCTTCCTTGTCTACCAAAGAAGTATGAATTAAGCCTACTGGAGTAATTGGCCAGGCCATGACATATGCAGTGTTGTCATGAGAAATAGTATAGTGAATTACTTTCTGCATTCCTGAATATGAAAAACACTTGATAGGATTGAATTAGAATTTTAATAAGTATTGGTCACTTAAAGAGGAAAAAAACCCTAGTCACATTTTATTGTTTCATAGTCTAAACATCAGGAATACAGATTTAAATTACACCAGAAGATGTGCTAGTCACTGTAAATTGCAGTCAGAGAGAATAATATCATGACCTAAACTTGGTCCCAGTATAATGTAACTATCCTTCTTTGAAATGTTTAATCTGCAATCCTGATTAAGAACTTCAACTTCACTCAAAATACAAGAGCAAGAGATGTCCCTGAATTTTGTAGGTATAAGTCTGAGATGAGTTTAGGGAACTTCCTTGTATCATCAGTAGGTTTAATCTTCATTCTTTTGAGCTGGGTAGGCTGTATACACCCTCTTTCTGTTTAGCATAGGCTTGAGTCAGCCTCCCCAGGTTTCCCTGGCCTGGCAGTGAGTTCATACTACCCTTACCTCTCCTGCAGCAAACCGAACTCTGTGGTGTTCCTCAATGCTGCATTTGAACATCATCTGACTCCTCCATCGAGCTTGGGACATTTCTTTGGCAGGTCGCAAGTGGAAGGCTGCTTATGTTCACCTTTACAACAGCTGCATCAACAAAGGATATTTTTTTCTTCTTTTTCTACAGGCAATTAACAACTGATCCCTTCAGACCCCAGTATCCCAATATCAGACAAGATGTACTGAGACATGAATCAAGGCTATTTCTTTCAGCCAGCTTCAGACCTGGGCCATTTTGGTTTTAAACCTTTCATGCAGGAATATAGGTTCCCCTCAAATCCCCACAGCACTAGCTCTTCCCCCTCCAGATCCCTGACTCCAAGGAAGCATCAAGACAGATTTTTCTCTGGTTTTCAGAAGTCTATATTGCATCACTCAAAGCACAAGCCTTGCAAATTCAGTAGAGAAATATTTATACGCTTTTCAAGGGGACATCACTTTCTAGTCTTGCCCTGTCATCAGAGTAATCTGTCAGCCACCCTTTCTTCTAAAACCATTAACAAAGTGAAGCCAAAAAACTTAAATGTATTTACTAACTTGAAGTTACTGCAAGGATTTAGGGGAGGGTTTGATGCTGTATTGTATCACTATTACCTTTTATTTTCTTTTCTCACTGTTTCTTGTGCTGGAACATAACTTTACACGACTATAAATCACCATGGTTACTTGTGTAGCCACCAAAGTATTCCACATTATAATGTATGAATAAAACCCACTGGGAGCCCAATAAAAGTGCAAGGCAAACAGAAATGGAGAAGCTGCATCTGACATATTGGACTTGGAAAGTGCCTTTAATCCAATAGGATTAGTATTGCTATGTTTCCATCTTCCCTACTGATCTTCACAAGAAATGCTTCACCAAAAAAAAAAAAAAAAGTTTTGTTTAAGTAAGCAAATAAATGCATGTGTGATAAATGAGGTCATGTCATTTCAGACATAGAAACTGGTTTTAGTAAGGTTAGGGTGAAAAATAGATGCCAGCAGACTGATATCCAAAGCCTTCCGAAATCAAGATGAGCTTTTCCACAACTTTCAGTGGGCTTTGGACTAGACCATCAGCCCAAGTGGGAAGGACAGTAGGGCAGAAGTCTCTCATTGGGTTCATGAATGAGAAGAAAAGGTAAGAAACAGGTGTGGCAGAAGAACCAAAGGCTGTAAAGTGAGTACTACAAGAATGCCTGATGGAAAATACCAAGTGAAATAGGAAAAGCCATTCTGGCCAAGGGCAGAAAAGGGGACATGCCATTTCTTTGCACCTAATAAATGAAGAACCACCCGTATATTCTAGGTGTTGCATAGAAAAGCTCAGCATCTGAAGAAAGATTTTTATGGTATAGCTGAACAACATTTGTCAGTTAAATTTTTTGGGGGAACCAGAAAGACAGATTTGTTCTTCGTGAAACATTTAATGAATTAATTTACTTTTCATTGAATTGATCTTTTCATGGGAATAAAAGAATACAAGTTTTGTTTTGACATTTTCCAAATGAAATGATTCAAGTATTCAATCAAGATTTTAATTTTTAATTTCCCTTCGTCTCACCATTTTTTCATGCGTGTGTGTTTGTGCGCTCATATGTGTGTGCAAGCGCGTGTGAGGAATGTATATAAATTTCAAAATTATTGCAGCTGGGATGTTTTTTCAAGTCAAATTGAATACACTATCTTAATGGTTTAAAAACTAAATGAGAAATTGTTTTCTAACTCAGCAACTTTTTTAAAACACAAATTTGTTTAAAATTTGTTCTGAAATTATTTTTGTCTTTCTGGAACTACCAATAACACTTTCAAGAAGGATGAACATTATTAATACTTTTGGAAGGCAGCTCCAGAGATTTTATGAGAGCTTTCTGCAACTGGTAAACAAGGATAAACAGAAGCATTTACAATGACAATGCTCAGAATTATTCTGACCCTACAGTCACTGTAACCAGATAACATGGTTATGATAAGAGAAAACATCCAGCTTTGCTGGACTTCATGAATAGCAGCACAAACTACTTGCTGGGAAGAAAACCATTATTTTCAGCTCGGTTTATGTTGCTGCAAAAGGACCAAATGAGCCTTTGGACTGCATATATTTTTATTTTCTCATATAGTTTTATGGTTGTGACTATGAACACAACTTTACATTCTTGTGTTCAAAGTGGAAAGCTAGCCAGCTTTGTTACATGACAACAGTCATCTGAGCAGTACCTTAGGTGCTGAATATGAGCAAAGAATAATTACAACAACACAGTATGCACTGCAGTAGTAAAGGTGTGTCAGCTTTTCAGCATCAAAGCTGTGGTCCAAATCCTAATGGTATAATTGAAGAGAACAACGCTTTTCTCCTCAATGAAGTGCTGTCACAGAAGTTTTACTTTCCTAACTGATTAGAAATTAAGAAAAATTTCCAAATTTGGACATTTATCATTACTCATGCTGAATTTGATATTTGTTTTTCATTCTTTTAAAAAACAGAGCATGTTCCTCTTTAGCCACACATCACTCCAACTTAAAAAAAAAATGATTTTTGATGCAAATATGTTTCCTTGGCCTTGTGAAATGGGTAGGTCCAAGAGAGAGGTGCCAGCGTTATTTGTTCTGTAATTTTAAAAGCAAATTTACTTGCAGCAAATACTAGTAGCAATAAAGTAAATCTCAGAGTTAAAAAAAAAAAGCCAGCCAAACAACAAAGATTCAAGCACACGCAGCCTCCTGAAAAAAGTGTTGCACAGATGTGATTGAAGCAAAAGAAAAGGAAGGTGAGAGAAGAGGTGGGGAGGGAAGAAGAATGGGTTAGCAACAAAGTAACAAAAATAATTAAAAAAAATTCTTTAGAAATATAAGAAACATAATAACATAAAAGTGGCTGTCTTGGATCAGACAGAAGTTATAGTCTAGGTGTCCTATGTCTGAGCATGGCTGGAACTGAATACGTTAAGTACAGAGGCAGGAGAAGCATGTGTGACACTTTGCACTAGGCACTCTCAGCTCCCAGACCCTTGAGGCTGTAGGACTTCCTGAGTGAGTTGTGCATTCTGTTTAATCAGCAGCCTTTGATGTATTTCTGCTCCAGATATTGTTACCCTTGAAAACATGCAAACCTTCAGAGTCTACAACAAACTGCTTCAAGAAGTTTCTCAGATAAACCACCTACATTGGAGGAACAACCTCCTTTTGCTTGATTTGAACTAATTTCCTGCTGACTTCATGTGACACTCCTTAACCCCAGAATGTAAAGAACTGGAAGCAGTAGCTGACAATCAAACCCTCTTTGCTTATTTCATGCTATCGGTGACTGTAACTCAGAATTTTGTTTCCAAAGATGTATACAGAATCATAGAATAGTGAGGATTGGAAGGGACCTTGAAGATCATCTAGTTCCAACGCCCCTGTCCTGGGCAGGGACATCCCACTAGATCAGGCTGCTCAAGACCCCATCCAACCTGGCCTTGAACACCTCCAGGGATGGGGCATCCACAACTTCCCTTGGCAACCTGTTCCAGTGTCTTACCACTCTCATGGTGGAGAAATTCCTCCTTATGTTTAGTCTAAATCCACCCCTCTCCAGTTTATACCCATTCCTTCTCATCATATCACCAGAAGCCTTTACGAATAGTCCCTCTCCAGCTTTCTTATAGGCCTCTTTCAGGTATTGGAAGGTCACTATAAGATCTCCTCTGAGCCTTCTTTTCTCCAGGCTGAACAAGCCCAACTCTCTCAGCCTGTCCTCATAGAGAAGGTGCTCCAGCCCTCCAACCATCTTGGTAGCCCTCCTCTGGATCCGTTCCAACAGCTCCATAGCCTTCTTACATTGAGGATTCCAGAACTGGACACAGGATTCCAGATGAGGTCTCAAAAGAGAGGAATAGAGAGGCAGAATCACTTCCCTCGCCCTGCTGGCTATGCTTCTTTTGATGCAGCCCAGGACACAGTTGGCCTTCTGGGCTGCAAGCACACATTGCTGGCTCATGTCGAGCTTCTCATTGACCAGCACTCCCAAGTCCTTCTCTGCAGGGCTGCTCTCAATCACACCATCCCCCATCCTGTACTGAAACTGGGGTTCACCCCAACCCAGGTGTAGGACCTTGCACTTGGCCTTGTTGATCCTCATGAGGTTCTCAGAGGCCCAATTCTCCAGTCTGTCCATGTCCCTCTGGATGACATCCTGTCCTTCCGGTGTGGCAACTGCACCACTCAGCTTGGTGTCATCTGCAGACTTGCTGAGGGTGCACTCAGTCTCACTGTCAATATCATTGACGAAGATATTAAACAGCACCAGTGCCAGTATGGACCCCTGAGGGACACGACTTGTCACTGATCTCCATCTGGACTTTGAGCCATTGACCACTACTCTCTGAATACGACCATCCAACCAGTTTCTTATCTACCTTACCATCCACCAATCAAATCCATATCTTTCCAATTTAGAGAGAAAGATGTTGTGGGGGACTGTGTCAAAGGCTTACATCTGTCGGTTTTCTCATGTCCACTGCTGTGGTTACCCCATCATGGAAAGCCACTAAGTTGGTCATACAGGATTTGCCCGTGGTGAAGGCATACTGGCTGATATCTATCCACAAAAGCTGCAAAAATTCAGACTTAAGCCTACATTTCCTTTCTTAATTCATGTAACTTTGCTTCAGAATTTCAGAAGCCTTTGTAGTCTATTTTGTGATTACTGCCTTGTTCTTCAATCAGGTAGGGTAACACAGCACAGTACAGAGGTTTACCTATCTGTAGAGGCTGACAGGCCCTAAACAGCACTTTAACACTTTTTCCCAGGGGGATTCTGATACACAAGTAATTAGCTTATTTAGACAGATGACAATACAGTAGTGTTACTCAGTGTTCCATGGAGAATGGCAGGGTAAAAGTGAAGAGTAATTATCTTTTCACTTGATGAAATTGTTCGCTCTGTTGAGAAGTCATTCAAACTGGAGGTTTAATCCCTATCAAATCTTCATTTCCAATAGCCCAATATCAGCTGTACATAGCCCTTGTGGCCTTAGCTACCTGTACTAGGTAACTACTATGGCATTGAACATTGTTAAAATAATTCTACCATGTGTAAATGCTTCAGTTTCCAACAGACAACTTTCCTGCATTCTCTGTTGGGGTCTGACTTCTTTTTGAAGTACAAAAAAAGTACTCATTGAATGGAGGGGGAAATAAAATTACTGGATGGGAGGGACCTACCAGCAAGCTTACCTCTGCCAACAGCATGCATGCCCAATATGAAACAGGTTGAATCTTACCAGATGAAGATTTAAACATTTTACAGAGCATTCTCTCTGTCTCTATTTTTTTTTTTTTTTTCAGAGATCAGTGGCTGCCAGTTATAATTTAAACTCAAGCTTTTATATTGTAAGCTGTTCTCTGCTCCTTAGAATCTTACCATAAGTTCTACCAGAGATTTTAACTTGTGGAGAGCTTTTGTCTGATCAGAATTTACTGACCAGAATTGAATGAGGACATTCCACCACGATATAGTTATCTTATGATAGTTTTCATTGGGAAATACTCCTGGTAAACATACTAACCTGAAAGGACTGTGATGTGTTTTCAGGACATTAAAAGAATTCATATTTGAGTTTAGTAGAATAAATACTATTCCCACAGCTGAAGAAGATCATCCACTGGGTCAGTTGTGGGGAAGGAAGCATGCATTGCTTGCTTGAGCTATTACCAATTTATATGTTCCCAGTGCCCAGTAAAATGAGAGGAGATTAGAACTTGAAGAAAAGGATGTAAAAAGCAAAATGCATGTTTATGAAAATCTACAAAAAAGGGATGGAAATAATTCAGAGAAGCAAATAGCAAGTGTTTGGCCACAGGGAGAAAAAAAGAAGAGCTATTTGAGATACATACAGGAAAGAAAGAGTGCAGACGAAACCAGAAGCTGTGGATCAGGGAGAAAGGAGCAGTAGAGGAGAGAACTGGAAATTTCCCAGAACAGCGTGTAAGAAGGCAGAAGAAATATCAAAAGTCCACATGTATGGTAAGTGTACTTAACAAGAGCTGATAAATAAATGAAGTCTTGTGAGACTGGAGGCATCTTGTCACCAAGACCCTCAAATGACAGGCAGTTTACACTTTTGCATCAGTAAAGAACACTTCGATGTTGAAACCTGTGTAAGATATTATAGTTGGGTGTTGGTTTTTTCCTCCATTTCATTTTGAAAGTACAGAATATTATCCATTAAGCCACTTATTCCTGTAACAGGCAGAACTAAATACCATCACAAGATTCTTCAGACCAACAAATGTAGTATAGAGCAATCCAATGCGTAACGTCTTTTGTTTATCCAGGTGAGATTAGTTGCTCATGAAAACATCTGTCTTCACAAAAATGTGGATGTATTCACCACTACAGTTCATCTAGAAATAGCCCGTAAATATATATTCATGCAGTCATGTATAAACTTAATGCATGCTCTGGCAAGTGTTTGCTTGAGTTGTCCTGATAGTTCAAATCTGTTACTTTGATCATCTCTATAGCAAATAGTTCTAATGTCTTGGAACATTCTGTTATCTGCTAACTTGATGACAATTGATTAATTAGCCCTTCAGAAAGCCCAAAAGAAAAGAGAAAAAAAAAAAAAAAAAGATAAGGAAAGAAACAAGTGTTATGTGTTTGATTTATTGTACTAACATCTACTAACCAATTAAAGGCAGATAACAAATAATCCCTAATTAACTGACCCGTATTCTTTACAGTGAATCTACGAAAGAGAAGGTGTACAGGGCATGCCTGAATAACTAATGTTCACTTCTGATGTTAGGACATGTTTAGATCTTTTTGGTCCATCTTTCCTAATTTAACATCATTTTTTATCCCCATATTTGCATCTGTGACAGTTTTAATCAACATAAGTCTCGGAAAAATATGGTAGATTAGTCTTACCTCAAGTACCTATCACTAAAATAAACTAATAGTGTTTTCTTGTTTACCTACAAAAATAAGAATTACTCTTGTACTTGATTTATAATATGATAATTGGAATCATTAACCACAACTACCACTTTCCCTATCCCAAATTTTGGCAAAATGCATGGGTTTTTACTCAATGTAATTGAGTGAGGAAATAATCAATTACAGGCTGAGGCAGAGGTTTTCTTTTGTTTGTGGTTTGTTTTGGGTTTTTTTGGTTTGGGGTTTTTTTGTGGTTTTCTTAACAGTAGAATTACTTATGGAATCCTAAAGTATACAATACCATTGTCATGTAGCAGCATCTTAGGAGACTGAGAAATTAGGAGATAATATCTGAAAAAGTGTTTCACGGATCCATTCGTGATAAAACATCATGAATGAAAATGATTTTGCCATTAATTCCTTGATACAAAACTAGCGGTAGGAGTTGCTCAAACTAGTTCATATTTATAAACATACATTTACACACAACAAGGCTGTAGAACCATTTTGTGATCTGAAATTTTAATGATGGTTGAAGGAATTTTAGTGATGGTTGAAGTACAAAGGTAGATGTCCAGTCACCTCCAAAGACTCCGTGGAGATTTGAAAAAAGATACAGGGAAAGCAGAGTCTTTGAAACACTGTTCAGACTTCTAAATCTTCAAGATCTTACCATGGCTATCGGCATCATCTCCAGTGATGACATTACCTTGTAGAACTTCTTGCCCTTCTCCTACTAGTTTAAAAGTCTGCAGCTCTTTACACTGTGAGAAACTTTCTAGCTGTGCCTGCGAAACTGACAATTCTCATTCCATCCCAGCTCTTACAATGTAAAGTACTGTACATACTAAAAAAAATCTTCACTTCATGCCAGTGACAACTCTGCACATAGAGAAGTGGGAAGCGGAGCACTATTTTAGATGTTTTGCATCTGACTGTAAACATATTGTTAGTTTCCATTTGGAAGACTCTTCTATTTCTTACATATATTTTTGCATGGGTAAATGAATGGACTCCACTCCTGAGTGAAGATGAATGTGGACAGCTTATATCCCTTCAGCAGTGCAGGTGCTTATTGGGATGATCTGAGCAGAACTTTGAGACATGACACAAGCTTTTTATTATTTTTTCCCCGAAGTTTGGGTAAAATCACAGTAGAGATTTTCTTGAATAGAATTTATTTAAACAATGTACTCTTCCCAAGATGAAAGCAAGAAGTAAGACAAGTGTTACTCCCTAAGAAGAGAGAGTTTTTCCTTGGAAAATGTACTCATTTATCAAGTATGTTTCCAGAACCTGTGGACCAGCCTGAGGTCTGCAGGTAATAAGCCTGCACATTCATACCTACTCAGGCAGAATTGAGAACTACACTTATGAACAGAGCCTGCTTTGTTCTAACATGCAATTACCAAACCATCAGGTGGGATTTTGAACACAAAAATGTAATATACACTGCTCTATGTACAAATCAGTTGTCAGGATCTGAAATATTGTCTCCAAGTATTCCTTAACGCTATAATAAACAATGATCCCTATGAAGACAGCTGGGTGCACAATAGGATCCGGTAAATCTTGGCAACAAGAAATGGAAAGAAATGATCCTCATTGGCACTAAATTAAACAAATTAGCCCTCTTCTAGGTCTTAATCCAGCCAATACTGAAAATAATAAGCTTTGATCCCTATTACGATACAAATCAGTTTGGGTTTATGATGGTAAGCTTAAAATCTATTCTCACATAATTCTGGTTATTCTAAATAAATAAACAGAAGAAACAAACAGCTGTCTTAATTACAGATTTAAGCACAATGAGTCTGATTGTTCTCTCACTTCAAAGCACAGGGATCAGGCATAGCTCTAGCATGCTCGCTGCTAGGCAAGAATACAAGGACTGATGTAGTGAAAAGGAAGGATATCTAGGGCCTGGAGGAATAGCAATGTGCAGTCTATGTAGATTCTGTTTAACAAGATTAGAGAAGGAAAAGCTCTCTGATTTATAGATTCAGAGATTCATTAAGTTTCAGGATAGGCCGCGGTGTAATATCAGCAAGCCCTTCAGTGCACTTTCAGAGGTAATATGACCTTTCTATTCTTGATTAATATTCTTCTGTTTACACGTGGAAGAACAGCATTAATCCTTTCAGCTGTCTTCTTTCGTGTTTTACATGAGCTCCTTCCTTAGTACGGTGTTCAGGGTCATCAAACTACCAAAAAAGTCATATTTAGCTGATAATCTTAGATAATTCAAAGATTTTTGCAGCATTTCTGCTTCCCAGAAACTGCCCATCTGTTCTTCTTTATCAGTCTACTTATATTTAACTGAATGGAAATATATCATTGCATTTCCCAATCAATTCAGATAACTGTACTTGTAACCCATTATTTTCATTCTTTATCATTCCTTCATGCTTGTTGTACAGAAACTATTACCAGTGACGATTCTGTATTTGTTTCTGGTTTTTTTGGTATGAATCATAGTGAAGTCAACTTACACATGGATACTTCAGAACCGTTCTCATCTGCCATTGCACTCGGATGTTGACAAACTGACCAATTTTAACCCTCTTACTGTGAGCCATGGCGAGTGTGCATTTAAAGGGCTGCCCTCAATCCATTCATCACCCAATTATCTACATGAGCATTTATCTGTGCAGAGGTTTCTTCCTTCTGCCAGACCATCCTGTGACTGGGAAGTGGTTCAAAGAGACGGGCTGATCATGGTAGGTGGAAGAAGCATAAAAACTGAACAGGGTCAGGGCCCCACCAAGAGACAATGGCCTGGAAAGAGAAGCTGGGAAGCCTGACTGATGCTGAAGAGCCACAGATGAGTAGACACCTGGGCCTCAGAAGTAGCTCTGGCAGTGAGAAGAGAAGAAAGCTGAGAATTGGAGAGGGGAAAGGAAGAAGTAGTATGGGAAGAAACCAGTGTAAAAGCATCATGACAGGAGCAAGAGCAAAGAGATCTTGACTAAATGGAGGGGTACAAGAGGAAGATTTTAAAAATATTTTAGAGAAGCAAAAGAATAGTATAATCATGCAATCTGAGCTAAGAAATGAGGAAAATGAGCAGCAGGCTGGGTGCTTTTATGGTCAAACCAGTAGTGACTTGGGCAATCTTAATGTAATTTTTTTTTTTCATTTTATCTAATTTATTGACAACATAAACTTCTGATCATTCTTGCAGGTGTTGAGAAGAAAAGAAGACAACATAAGCAATAAAACCCTTCCCTCTTCCCATGCTCAAATTCCTTTATTTTCACTGCAAGTTGCACTCCGTCTGTCCCAGCTCCCTCTGTGAGGTACAGGAGGTTCAGGGTTGTGTGCCGGATGGTTTCTGCCCATCCATACTGGGCTGGTTTTCTGCTGATACCTGCTTCTTACTGATTCTCCTCTGCTGCAGTTGCTTTGCAGGTGTCCCTGCTCCAGTATGGTCAGCCCTGAGTCCCTTTCCACACAGCCACCCCTCCAGCCCCCAATACTCGAATATGACTGCTATGCCCAGCTCAGATGTGGGAGTCTCCCTGAGCCAGTCCTTGGGCACAGCCCTGAGTTCTGGCTTTCTCCCAGGAAGTTCAGCCAGGGGCAATGCAGCACTTTGGAGCCACTCTGTTGCCTCTCTATCTCTGCACCGCAGTCCTCTGAGCCACGCAAGCATGTCGAGGCTTGTAAAAGCCTGTCAGAATAACCCTCTTAATCCTCAGAGGAAAGATTTAATTAAGTTATTCTACTCTGGCATACATGCTGCGTGTTGGACTGCACATTCAATGACCTCATCTATGACTTATGAGTGTCAGTGTTTCAGTGAAGCATATTAACATTTCATTGAGAAAAACATGTTAAACAAAGCAGCAGGCACAAATACAGAGAATCAATTAGCTAAATGGTAAAAAGATTCATCAATGTTGCTACAAATTGGACCTCATGTTGATGTTAGCTCTGCAGAACTGTGTATAGATTAGGAGCAACCACATTTGGAGACAAGCTTGTGATGAGGTATCAAGGTGATATCGATTACCGAATAATGTGGAATGCTGCCAAGATAAGCTGACAGGCTATTGTTTCTAAAAAAATGAAAAAAAATCAAAGAAAACCAAAAATGCTTTGCTATGCCGCTCAGATATTTGCCGGTCCAGAGAATGAACAGACATAATAATACACTCTGTAGATCCTTTATAGTCCTGCAGGCGCATCTCCAGATTATTTTTTTAAATCAGCTAAATGTGTTGACAGGATTTATCTGCAGCTACACTTTATTTCTGTGACACAGATCTGTATAAAAATAGAAAGGCTAAAGGTCGGGCTGCTGAATCATTAGCTAGAGCATTAAGGTTATAAACTCTGTGGTGGCTTCTCCCTAAACCTTAATGAAAACACTTGCAAAATATAATTAGATCAAATCCACAGTGCAATGACTTTTTTTCCCATAAGAAAGAAAATAATTTATAAATGTTATTGAGTGTTGAATAAGAGCATCTACAGAAATCTAATTGTATCTTGCAATGGACTGGTCCAATTGCTGCTACCTGGGCTGTCCTCAGAAGCAATGGGTGGACTCATCTACCTTTCAGCACTAAGAGCAGGCACTGCTGTTTGCTTGAGCCCTTCGATGTCTGGATCTTTTCATTGCCTCGCATAAAGCACAGTAACAACAAGAACAGTTCAGTAGGTTTTGAATCCCCTTAACTTCAATGGACTTCATAATCATGCTTTGGAGCCTAAAGCGAACAGCCTCCTGATAACACCACACCTAAATCTTTAATTTCTGTGAGCTTTTGTGTGGATGCCAGTCTGAAATCTACAAAGCTGGTATAAATTACTCATTTGTAAGAAAGAGAAGTGTTACTTGCATTTTATCAGCTCAAGTGAAAGTAGCACAGCCCACAGACACATGCTAAATTCCATTAAATGCAAAGAGAGCATTGATTTAACTTTTTTTTCTGTTTTGAACACAATGACATAAAAAATGATGGGTTTCCATTTTATTTGTATTAATTGTAAACACACTTTGGAAGCTGATATGGTAAGATTGATTGTAATTGAGCCATAAATTTAGCACTGAGGAATGTGATCCATTTAGCTGGACAGTTCTGTGATGAAATACATTTTTAAAGCACGGATTGCAAGCAGAGTGTCTGAGATAACAAAAGATGAATGTCTCATACCTATAGCTACAGAGAGGCAAGTCTCAATAAAAGTAGATAACTTCTCAAATAACAACTGTAAATTATTTTCCCTTGATTTTGTACTACAATAAATTTGTTTTGTTAAAATACTGTTTGTAACATTAGTCTTTTTATTTGATAAATCACATAAAAGATACATTCTGAACTCTAAAATACTGTGCATCCTGTCATTGCGTGATGCGTCACTAACTCTTTACTCCACAAGAAAATACTTTTACATAAATCTGATTAAATAAATCAGACTCTTGATATCTGTATATATGTGAAAAGGCAAGCTGGTGAATACTCAGATACATTTCCATAGCTATTGTAGACTGCTATAATGCCACCAGATTTGATAGAGCTTTAACAGTTCACACCAGACAAGGATCTGTTTTGAAGGGTCTATAAAGCTATCTGAAAACAAATCTTAACGTGTTTTGGAGGTAACTATTTAAAAATTTATTTTCCCTCAAGTATTTTTGCTATTTTTCCCTCTATTGAATTTCATAAGCAAACCAACCTGCCATTTTGATTTCAAGATCTCATTGAAGAACTGTAAGAGGTTGATTTCTTTATCAAAAAGATAAAAGTTGTCTTGCAGAAATATGAATTTTAAAGTCTCATGCACTCAACCAAATTCTCATTCCTGAGTTCTTCTCTTTTTCTCTGAGTACTTTCATGTCCCTCACCAGTCAGATGCCCAAGTATCTTTTAAAGTTAAATTATGTCAGTTTTGTTTCCGTTTGTAAAAGAGATTATTTGGGTTTAGTATGGAGAAAATATAAATATTCCCTTGAGAATGGATGACAAAAAAGTAAATAGTTATGTTTAGAAGTAAAAGCAGTGTTATTGTCAGTCTGGCTTCAATTGTGATTGATCCATGAAGGGTTTTGTCTCCTGTACACCTAAGTTCCCTCTTAATGGTCAATGGAACAATTCTGTTCATACAATGAAGCTTCATATCAATGAAACATGAAAGTTTACCAGATAAAGAGCTCCTATTCAGTGTTGTGTTTTCTTGTGTAGAACTATGCACATAGCAGAAATATTTTTATGCATATTGACAAGCATATTGGAGATACATAAAATTCTGTCTTCCTGCTTCCTTTGGAGACTAGAGATTTTTGCTTACCATGTGGGTCATCACAAAGAAATTTCTGTGCTGGAATAGAGGATGGGAAAAGGTAATCTGGGTCATCTATCCAGTTATCACAGTTATTACAACCTCAGTATAGGAGGCACATAAGGGGCTGTTATTTCTGGGAGTTCCTATTATTTCAGCCATCGGAAAAGCAGTAGATTTTTTTTTTTATATGGATAATACTAACAAGAGAATATAAATCATAATTTATTTGCAGCAAAACAGTTCATAGTATGTTTGAAAGAAAAAGAAAACCATGTTTTGAACCAGAGTCAAGTGTAGAGTTCAGTTACTGTTTCAGGTCTTAATGTATAAATGTTTATTTTGAGTCCATAATAATAATAATAATTCACTTTCTTTTGTCATTATTTTATCTGAAGTTCATTAAAATAATTGACTGAAACAGCAAAATAGTTTTATCCTTGTGCAAAGTAGAAAAAAAAGGTGACCTGATTAAAATGACAAAAGTCTAGAATATGGCTGTGGAGTTTAACTGCTGAGGTGGTGTCAACTTTGCTGATAAGTGATCTTCATTCAAAGAAAAAATGTTCAAAAAAATACTTACTTTTTTTCCTTAGATAAATAAACTTTTGGAGGTGTTAGAAACCCTTGTCATTAATATGGTGGCTTTGTCAAAAGATACTTAATCGTTTAGGAAGAAACCAAATAACAAAACACCCAAAATGAGGTGTTGGTAATGGATGCTTTGATGGAAACAAAAGAAAGAATTTATTTTGATTCTTTCAAAATTGTTATCAGAAAAATGTTAAGTCCAAGCCCACCAAAGCTTGCCCTCTTGTATAAAAAACCAACCCATAAAATCTTTGTGTCTCGACTTTAACCAAAATGCAAATAATAATGGAGAATTTGTGTTATCTGTATCCATCCTGAGCTACATGGTTTAGGGAACTGGATATGTGCAGATGCAAGGAGGTACTCACCAGCACATGTATTCTGCTCACATAAGATGCGTACAGACCCAGTATTTTGCTTTACTCCTGACATCTAGAATAATAGTTCACATCTTCTGCCAGAGATGAATGACTGTAAATGAGCATTTAAGAGACTGATCTTCATCATTGATTCCACAGGCCTTTTTTTGCCACTCAGTATCCTCCACAAAACTCAAGCTGCTTTCCAATTTCTACCCCTTTTCAATTTGTTTTGCAACAGAAATTCATCATCCAGTGTATGCTTCTGAATTTATAAAATACACACTAGGCAGTCAGGTTTTCAGCAATAGCATAGCTCTGGGGATCTTTGAAGAACTTTACAGTTTCTGCAGTAGTAAAACATGCTGTGTGGAGTTGAAAGTTTTTTTTTATTTTTTTCCTTTGTAATCATAATATCAGCCAAAATCATCAATACACAAATGCAGGAAATTAACATAGTGATTAAACAAAGAAATGTAGGAGACGGGTAGGGAGACAGGACCTCCTGGTAACGAGAAACACATTTTGTGTTTGGCATTCTTCCATAACTGTTATGATCTGAACTTCAATTGTGGTTTTATTTCCCAAAAACTTTCTGCCTCCGCTCCAGTGGCAGCTCCGTCTTTTTTGCTAGCTGAGTTGGAAGCACATGTCAAGATATGTGCATTTGCTCTCCCAGGTGATGAGTTGGTATGTGTAACTTCTTTCAGCACAGAAGCAGAATCAACTGTCGACAGAGTAAAGAGCTTCTGCCCTCCTGGGCTTCGTTTAATGTCTATGTTCCTCCTGTTGCACTGAGAGGCAGGGGTCAACACACTGTATGACCCTAGTGCAGGTGGGGTAGCTTTTACTTCAACAGGTGACCAGCCACATATTGCAAAGGATTCCTCCTTCTCCCTTGTCCTGCTTATTTCTTCAGTTTTAGCCTCTGAATTGAGGACTCTGTTAAGTACAGAAGTTCTGTTATAGTCTAATTACAGTCTGACTGCTCTTTCCCCACTTTTTATATGATTTTCCTGCTTGAGCCAACACAGGAACCAGAGGGTTTTTAGGGTCCTTGTTAATCACAATTCTATGCCTTTTTAAGTTATTGTAAGATCAATCATCAATTTAAAGGCCCAATATGTAAGTCTCAAAGGTGATTTATGGTGCTAAGACAGGAGGACATCTATTTTAAGGTAGCTCATCTGAAGAATCCCCTTTTGAGAAGATTTAGTTTAAGAAAAAAGGGCGAGCCTTGTATAGAATGAGGAACTGAGCTTATCGTAGCTGTGTAAGCTCTTTCACTGAGACCTCATAACAATATTCAACCTGGCTATGTTTCTCTCCAGCAGTTTCTCCTTTCTTTACTCTTTTTATTTTTGTCTCATTGTTCATGAGTTCATCCTTTTCTTCTTAGGCCTCAGAGCATCCTATTTCATCTCTCCATCCTGGTGTTCTGCAAAAAGGGCTTACTATGAATGAGAATTATGTACCCCTTCTCTCCCTCTCTTATAAGCCCACATATGGATACTAACAGAAGCCTCTTTGGAATCACAAAGCTGGAAGTTGGCACAGTAATGAGTCCCTTCCAATACATTAATATTAATCAGTGATTCATTAGGTACTTTTAAAAATTAAGAAATTATTGAATCAAAAAATGGGGGCAGAGAAGGCTTGTATCCAGAAAAATAAATACAAATAGAAATTGTTTATTACAAACTGTTCTAGTAATCTGTCCTGTTTCTGCCTAGTAGTAGAATTAACCTTGTAGAAGTTCACTGGTATTTTCAGAGAACAGCATGGTAAGGTTTTAAGAATACACTTAAGAATACTTTTGAAAACTATACAAACTTTGTATCCTTTCCTGATGTTGCCAAAACTTCACTGACTACACCAAAGACAGGGTTTTACCCTAAATGTCAGAATACTTTGAAATTGTGCGGTGCTGGATTGTTGCTTATAATTCTCTACACATTCTGAGTACAGAGTTCTTACAGATACCATTTATAGTGGATAGGATGTGCATTCATTTGCACTCAGGGTACAAACTGTGGAACAAAAAAACAGAACACCTTTGGTAGAGATTTCTAGCTCAGAGCCAGAATAAATACACTTCAAAATGGGGAGAGATGGAGAATGTAGCTGAGAGAGAAAGATATCTTCTCAGCAAGCTTCTAGCAAAATCAGAGGCATGTTGTGGACTCTAGAGAAGCAACATAACTGTCACAGGTTCAGTTTATAACCAACAGTTTAGACAGGAGGAATGATAGGGCAGAAGAGAATATTAGTTTGCCAGACAGTTGCAACCATTAAGCTTGATCTGAAACATAGAATAAGTCTACGAGTTTATCTGAACCTTCTTTTGGTTTAGCCTGAACCTATCTTCTAGAAAAATAAAAAAAAAGATAAGAAGGTGGGGGGAAATCTGTCTTCATTTTAAAAGGTTTGTCAAGTGTTTTGCAGTTGTCTCAAAGACTAATTGTTATCACAAGCTGAAATGTGCAATCTGCTTGAATTCTGAATTTGTTGAATTTCAGCTTCCAGCCATTGGCTCCTGTTATTCCACCTTCTGCTCTATTGTATTGTATATACAATACTGGTATTTTCAGAGAACAGTATGGCAAGGTTTTAAGAATACACTTAAGAATACTTTTGAAAAATATACAAACTTTGTATCCTTTCCTGATGTTGTCAAAACTTCACTGACTACATCAAAGACAGGGTTTTACCCTAAATGTCAGAATACTTTGAAGTTGTGTGGTGCTGGATTGTTGTTTATAAGTCTCTACACGTTCTGAGTAGAGTTCTTACAGATACCATTTATAGTGGATAGGATGTGCATTCATTTGCACTTAGGGTACAAACCGTAGAAAAAAAAAAACGGGACACCTTTGGTATCATTATATTCATGCCCTAGTTTAAATTGAGTGCCAGTTTTCATGTTGTGTGTAGCCTGTTTGACTTTTACAGGTTGCATTTCTGCAGACAGATAGAATTTCAGGTTGTTGGTCTTGAATTTGTTCTGACTTATGGGAGGATTTCTTCTGACTGCTGCATGTTGAAGATTTGAAACTTGGCATCTGAAACCTGCAATTTTCCTCATGAATATTAATTCTGTAGTAAAAATTCTCAGTCTGTGCTGCTTGCAGAGGACAATTTAGGTTTATTTTACTCCTTAAACCTTTTCCCCCTCCAAATGGAAAAACTAATTTGCAGTAAGATTTTCTTTTACTTTTTTTACAAGATGGAGGTATAGGGCCATCTATGCTTCCCGAATATTCTGTAGTCTTACACAGGTTTTCAATCCCCAGATTCTAGAAAAAGCTAATAATGGAGGGATGGTTTAATAGAAAATTCTACTTTGTGTCTGTACATATGAAGAAAGTACCTACATGTCTTCATTTCAGCTATAACCCCAAACAACACAAGTGATAGCAAATCTCTATAGCAATGGGTAACTCTCAAAGCACTTCACAGCAGGATTGTCTTGGCAGAGGAAAGGTCATGGTTATAGGTTTTGACAAAGAGTTCTTAAGAGGCTCTCTTTTCTCCCAAAAGTCTGGATTTTCCTTTTGTCTTGTATCATTGTTCAAATACACTGAAGATTGTCACTGTTCTGAAAAACATGCTGAATAAGAGGTGTGTCTAAGCAGAATAGCTATCATTCATTCAAGTTAATGACACAGCAAGTTCTGAAAACCAGAGAAGCTGATAAACCCACTGTGCACTGCCAGGAACTGAAATTGCTTTTTCTTTGGAAATGCTGACATTTCAAGGAGGAAAATGTAATTCATAATAAGAACAAGATACTGAAAATTTGACTTCTGCTCTGAATTGAAAATAAACTGAAAGCATACTTTTGGAATAAAATCTTTTAATTTGGTGGAGTTCAAAAGTTTTTATGTGACTTGATTACTTCAAGTAATTTTGTTTAAGTTCCATGTTTGATGAAAACTTCAAATACAATCAAAAGCGGGGATAGATGAATGGTATAAAAAAAGAACTCTAAACACAATATACAATGCACACAAAATAAATACTCAGTATAAGCAAACACAGAATCAAATACATGCACTAGCTGTTCTTCCTCTCCATAACTAACCAACTATATGTAAACTTTTGACTTCAGACCATAATTTCTGACCCAGAGTAAAACTGCTCTTACAGCTTTACAAACTATACAACAACATGGACAGTCAAGGAACAGTACTTTGGCCTATGCCTAAATTTGCTTTTTAGTTTGCTTATGCAGATGTCTCCATAGAGATTATTCCAGGAGAGAAGAGCCCAAATACTCCTCCTGAAGACATGATTTTAGAAATAACAAACAAGTCTTGCAACAGAAAAGCTAAGGAGGAGTTAACCAAATGACATCAAGAAAAGGAGAAGTATGGGAGACTAGTGAAGCCTCAAGTGTTGTCTCTGAGCTCGTCCTCATGACTCAGGATAAACATCAATTAAATTCCTGGGTCTGACCTGACAAAAAAAACCCCAAAAATATGTGAGATAACCACAGAGGACACCTGGCCGAGTTCCAGAGTTAGATTCCCAGCCTAAATAAAAAAAAAAAAAAAAAATTTACTTACTGCATATTCATCCACCTTCCAGACTTTAAGTCAACTTTTCAAACATTTACTCCTTCAAGAAATATTTAAACATGAGGCTGATTTGTTCTTTTCAGAGCGTGAGGGTATATATTTAAGTTACACAATCAGGTTTTTAGCTCCATTGTAATAATATATGCAGCGATTTTGTAACATGCCCATTATCACATGTATACAGCATTCAACTGATGATGATTTATGCCTCCCACTTTCTGTCAACCAGTTATGACAAGTGTCCTTGCCTTACTCTTCAGATTTATAGCATAGAAACTTTACTGAAGTTCCTTTTGTTAAGTTGACAGTGGCAGAGAAGGCACCAGCTGTATCCCATCTGAAGGAAAACCTTATCAGAACACTGCCCTGGTAATACATAAACTTCTGAAGTTTTCCAAAGCAGTAGCATTTTTTTCATTTTTGAACCAAGAACAAAACTGATCGAAGCATGAAGCCTGCAGGGGTGCCAAATATGTGAGGAGATGCTATCAATGTAATTCAAATCAAAGAATCATATAGGAGTTCAAGTAACCTAAATGTGCTTTCAGAGTTGATTTATACAGTATAGTACATAAAGAATTCAGTGATAGATCAGATTCTCTCTTACAACAATTTGTATGATAGTAAGTCTATGATTAATGATCATCAAGTGTAAAGCCTCTGTTAATATAGCACTATGACTGAAACAGCACGTGTGAAAATATCATTCAATTTCTACATACCCTTTTCTTTTGCTTGTATTCACTTTTGGGTTTCCCTCTCACTTGCACCACGTCTCTCAGGTTGGTCCCGTGATAAGGCGGTCCGCAGTGAATATGCAGCAGTGACAGACATTTTTTTGTGATATTACTTTGTGACATTTTTTTCCAGTGTAGTCAATGGCTGACATAAAACCAAGTACTCAGCCATGTGTAGAAACTGATGTGGAAGGTCAGCCTTGCTCAGCTGGCAAGCAGGGCAAATAAAGTGTGTGAGTTTGTGACAGAATACACAAATATTGCCGGTACACGCTTTTTGTAGTGAACGTATTTTTTTTACATGGCACGGAAGGCAAATGTAAACTAAGTAGCTCATCCAAGTAAACAGATAGGATGAAAAGGAAAAGGAGGAAGGAGAAAGACGAAAAAAACAGCAATAAGGAACAGTAAGAAATGGATCAGTGATCAGATTTCAGTAATACTTTGTATCCTCTTAAATTAATGTTATTTTACAATGCTAATATTCAAATTTGGGTTTGCTTCTTTCATTGTTTAAGGTATATAAGACCCGCAATTGAGAGCATAGACAGTCTGGGTTCTATGTACAGTCTAAGTTACATTAGCCACTCAACAAGATGATCTTTACTCTCTCTCATGACTGTATGGATTATTTAGTATGTGAGATATGTGAGGGTCTGAAGTTACAGATGGGAGGAATCTGGGCAATGCGTTTAAATATGGGGTCCTGTGTCTCACTTGGAGGCTGGAGAACATATCCTGTGCAGTATTTTGCTTTCTCATTTGACACAGAATGCCTTCAATGCCTTAGGGATGTAGCTACTTTGAAAACACAACATTGGGTCAGATGTATTCTATACTCATCCTCACCAACGCTATTTAGAGTTCTTCCTTACCTTAAGGATTCCCCCCCTTGTATTTAGGAAGGTGTAACCATACTTCTGTGGTGACAGTCTTTGCTCTTTATTCTTCTTTTAATATTCATTTTCAAAAATCAAGGTGAATACAGTGGATACATATCCACCATTATTACATCGTGACCCTACTGAAACGAAAGATTCTCCAGTGGAATCAAGGAACTAAAGGTGGCCTGCTGGAATATCATAGCTTCCTAGGGTTTGGAGAGGATCCAGGCTGGTGGTGCATGCATAAAGCCGCACAAGTACCTGAACAGAACTAACTCATCAGACACGAGAGATTTCTAGCTCAGAGCCAGAATGAATACACTTCAAAATGGGGAGAGATGGAGAATGTAGCTGAGAGAGAAAGATATCTTCTCAGCAAGCTTCTAGCAAAATCAGAGGCATGTTGTGGACTCTACAGAAGCAACATAACTGTCACAGATTCAGTTTATAACCAGTTTACACAGTCTTCAATCTAAATCACCTTTGCTTAATGCATTATTCTGAGATCTCTCATTCACCTGATTGCCCAGAAAATCTTTTCTAGAGGCCCTGTTCCCAGAAGAGAAGCTTCTACCTACTCTTTAGCAGATATTTCATTTAACGTTTTGTCTTAGATGTTCCACTTCTGTTGGGATTGGAAAACAGAAGAGATATTGTTTTTTATTTCCCATCATTTTCCAGTCATACATTCTGTTTCACAATCAGTTGTTCTTATGAACCACAGCAAATTAATTTTCTGAGCTCTCTAGGATCCTCACGAGAAAAAGGCGGCCATGGAGTAGCATTCATTGAAATAGCAGTCAAGTTTCTGAAGTCACCAGACTGAGAGCTTTGATCTGTTCCAGTAATATCGAGATGAGATAAGTTCAGGTGTGTTTCTTAGTCTATCATTAATAATGGACTATTCAACTTCCCACCCCACACGCCTCCAAAAAAAAAAGAAATACGAAGATTAACTTACATTTTGGAAAAAACTCTATGGACTATTTTGAGAAGACTGACCATGATGATTTGTATTTATGAGCAGAAAGCAGGTTACACTTTGAATATCCCTTTTTCTCTCCCATTTTGTACATTTTCTTCCTTGAAAACAAAGAAATCTCTGTATGTGTCATATAATTATTTGTTATTAAATGCCATTTCCTGGCACATCAACTTCAGCTCTTATACAGCTAAATGGTGGGTTATCAGCTGCTGCCTAAGCAACAAGGTTGTAGACCACAATCACTGCTTTACCTGTATCAAGTCTTTGTAAATCATCTCTCTGGAAGATTTTAAGCCTGCCGTATTACTTTTCAGAGAATGGAAGACAGAACAAAAGTTGATGTGTACAGACGGGGAAGGGGAAGGGGAAGGGGAAGGGGAAGGGGAAGGGGAAGGGGAAGGGGAAGGGGAAGGAAAGGGGAAGGGGAAGGAAAGGGAAAGGAAAGGAAAGGAAAGGAAAGGAAAGGAAAGGAAAGGAAAGGAAAGGAAAGGAAAGGAAAGGAAAGGAAAGGAAAGGAAAGGAAAGGAAAGGAAAGGAAAGGAAAGGAAAGGAAAGGAAAGGAAAGGAAAGGAAAGGAAAGGAAAGGAAAGGAAAGGAAAGGAAAGGAAAGGAAAGGAAAGGAAAGGAAAGGAAAATTTTTGATTCATGGTCATATTGCTAGTAAAGGTCTAACCCTAGATCTTCCAGCACTCAGGGAGAATGTGATTTATAGATCTCATAGAGATAAGCCACAATTTAGGGCTTCCTGCCTTGACATCTGACCTTCCACAGACAATTATGGAAAAAGACATGGCAAATCAGAGCACTGAACAGTCAGCGTATAGGACATGCAGTTCTTCTGTGGTGTCTGCAGTTTGCTCTCCACATGTAAGTCTTATGTACTCACTGACAGTCAACACAGCTTTCATATAACATGTCCCCTTGGAATACTGAACAAAAGACTTTGTGTCAGGCTCCAGGTGGAGACTACAGATCTTCTCTCAACACAATGATCTGCACAATCTATCCATATTTCCAAGATGAGTTGTCAATTACAGCTAATAGTATTCATCAGCAAAGTCTATTATCCTCAGCCAAGTGTCTTTTGTGTTTACTGGAAATACATACCCCATGCCTCAGTCCTGAAGTATCTTCTTTTTCCCTTATCTTTCCATTTCCCTTGTCTTGCCATCTTAACATTTTAATTAATTGTTAAGTTGACGACTTTGAAATGGAACAGTCCAGGCATGGTGGCAAATAGAATGAAATCTGGGGATACTAAGGAAGAAAGTTACTGACAGTTGCGCATCACCCTTGAAGTCTGGCTATAATCAGGGGGCACATCAGTGAGTTTTCACGAATAACAAGTTTGAGAAAGGCACCAAGAAACACCATACATTGCAACTAGGTTTGTTGAGGTTCTGTACACACTTGAGCTGAGTAGAAAGGAAAGATCTGAGCTCATGAGGGCATTAATAATTAGAAGAGCTAGGAAGATGTAGTACAAAAATACAAATGCCAAGTACATATATGCAATAATAAACATGGCCATTTCCCACTGGTTTGGGAAACTATAGTGTGCAGGACATTTACCCCTGTCTTAACATGTTTCAGATCAGCTGTAGTCATTTTCTGCTTTGAAATTTCCCCAGATGTGTTTAGGCATGCTGTTACCATAGTTTGAAACATTAGTCTATATGTAATGCTAGCCAGCATAAGACCTTATTGCATAAAATCCTTGGTTGCCTCATTTGAAATGAGTTTTTATAAAGTATTGGAATGAATAGGTGCTTTTGATTATTCTTAAATTTGTGAAATACATGAACAGTTAATAAGGGCTTCTCTGCAAAACAAGGCAATGAGATGCCAAAGTCACCGTATCTGCCCAATAGTCCCTCACAATGTACTGGCTTTTTAACCTTCTGTTCTATTCTCTTCCCAGTCCTGCTCTGGACTTCTTAGCATGCATATCTGCTTGAATCCTTTTTGAGAGTGGTTCCATAAAACAAGTGGAAGAATCACCAGAGGGACGCCTGTTTTCTGGGGAAATGTATTTGGTATCTTGACTTTCTTCTTTTCTGCTCCACCTTGATGAGGGCTTTTAACAAAGTCAGGAGCACATGGTGAGCATTGCTGCAGAATTTACAAGTTCCCCATTGTATGACTTCTTTCTGCCTTATATTCAGGCAACTGAGACAACAGGTACTTTCTCATTGCCTCTTTTCTACATGTCTATCTGATCATACATCTCCATGCTCTCTCATCTTCCAAAATCAAGGCAAGACCAGGTCCCATGAAGCGGCAACCTAATCAGGTCTAGAGACAACTTCTTGTCTCAAGGCAGGAAAAGAAGGATAATTACGTTTCAGGGCTAATGGCAAAAATGCCTGTCTTTTTTGTTTCTTCGGTTGTGTGTGGCAAGGTAAATATAAAGTTGAAAGGAAGATGAAAATACCATGTCCCAGTTGAAAAGAATTAATTTATGCCATTTGCATTCTGTTTCATCTGTTCAACTAATACATTGTATGGGGAAGAATTGCATTCCAAAATGTTGAGCTGAGCATAAGGTTTCTCTTTGTCTACACACAACATTGCTTTCAGGCCCATGGTCCTATCTGCAACTGCTCTTTGCAGTGAGCCTGGTGCATGAGAGGACTGTGGGAAGCTGGACATCAGTAGCTGGCTACACCAGCTCAAATCTGGAATAGCTCCTCTGACATGAGTGGAAGACTTTTTCTTTAAAGCAGTGGAAAGCGGTATTTAACTTGATGCCTTACCGCCTGTCCCTGTCACTGCATAAACCCACTAGAGAGATTTCTCTGTGGCTTATGTATGTCTGTATGAGAGGAAGAGTAAGGGGAAGATGAATTAGACTGTATTTGCAAACCACTGTGAAAAACAGAAAAAGCTTTCTTTGTAACCTTGATTTCACCATTATACGAGGCAGAGCTTAGTGCTTGTAGCAGAAAAGATCTTGTGCTCTGGAAGGCTAATAGCACTGTTTAAGCTTATTTGTTAAAATGAGTCTATTCCTGTCTAAGACAAGTCTCTTTTCCTGTATTAGAACTTGTTAGCATTTAGCAGAGAAGGGAGAAATGCCAACTAGGCACTAAGAGCCTGCATTAGCTATTAATTATAAGGAACAGCTATGAATCTAAATCAGCATCAGCAACTAATGAATTCATCCTTGTCACGAATGAAAATGACTGATGAATATGGTCCACACATAGCTAAACAATGCAAGGTAACTATAACCTAGCAAGAAAATGAAGGGATACTGTGAGATCTTGGGTCTGACTTTGCTCCCACTAAAGTTAATGAAAAGGCTCTTGATACCCTTCAACAAGAACAAATGCAGCAGTGTCTTCTGATATGGAAGAGAGAGATAGTATTTTTTATAGCTGAGGCCCTGTCCTTTGTGACATATATAAAAGACAAAAAAGGGATATTTATTCCTAGAATGCTCTCGAAGAGCATTAGAGAAATGTCTAAGAAGTTTAGACTCTAGACTGTAGACAGTATTAAAGAAGTGTTACTGAGAGCAAGAGTGAAACATCCACATAATCAATAAGCTGTCAATGCTTAGAGTAAAAATTAAGGGGTACTTGTGAGAGAATAATGTTCATTCATTAGGAAAGCCATTACTTGGTATTTACATGTGTCTGTCTACAGCTGTATTATTTTAGTTATTAATTTCTAATTGACTATTTTTATAGAGATAGTATAATAATACCATAATCAGCTATTAATGTTTCGATGTGATGGTACATCTCAGGAGACAGAATCAGGAAGAACAGTTTTTCTTCTTCCTAACATTTTAGCAAATAGCAAAATAGGTATCACTCTGTTCCTGTGCGGCTATTATCTGAAGGAATTGTGTGGAAAGGCACCTGGCCTAGGGAATTAAGATTCTCTCTCTGCTTGTGAGAGGTGGAAAATACCTTTCTTTCATGCAACTTCCATTTGTTATTTTATGCTCTGCACCTGCAGTGTGTAGGAAAGTAAGACAGGTGGTAAATCCCAGTTGTGAGTTAGCATCATATGCCTGGTCTGTTGTCAAGATACCACATGAAAGATCACAGCCTTCTAGTGAATGAATGTATAGCTATCCTCAGTGCTGTCTAACTGCTGTGTCCAATGGATCAATCTTCTTAGTGTCTGTCTTACAGTTTTATCATGGAGCTGAAAGATAAGACAATAGGAGAAGGAGCACTGGTGGTACTTTGAAGTAGAACTCTTTGCTTTTTGCAAAACTGCTACCAGAGCTCTGCTGCACTATATCCTCAGGGCCAGCAGGTGCAAATCAACATAACTCAAATTTAAATCGATCAAACTGTAGTGATTTACACTGGCCTCAGAATAAATCCTAAACTACCCATGTTGTTAATTCAAAACACGCTAGGACCACAGCACTATGCAGTGAAATAAAGGTAGGAATGGCAAGTGCTGATGCAGTTGGGTGTTTATTTAATCCTTTTGTTCTGAGATAAACAGCTTTCATTCAGACATAATCACCTTTGATTGACACACAAATCTTAAATTCTATTTGGACTTCAAGATCCACTCTAGGTTGCTGGAGCTCCAGTCAGGTTGAGCTTGGTTAGCACTTGTCCTTGTCCATGTTAGGACACAGCTTAGAAACCCCCAGGAACCTGACCTTGGAAGCTTTATCTTCCGTGAAGGCAAAGGGAGTCTTCAAGGACTGCAGGCCTCAGGTTAACTAGCCCCCCTTTCACAGTTCTCTCCCTGAGTTATTGAGGTGCTCCCCCTATTCTTGATTTTCATGAGAAATGCTCTCTGTCACTGTTATTGCTTCCATAGAAAGGTCCAGGTGGCATGCCATCACAGTGCTGGATTTTGGCCCCGAATGTTCCCTACATCAAGGTTAGTCGAAGATTAAAGGAAGCCAATAGAAAAGAATGAGGATTTGAGTTTAAGTAAAAGCCAACTTGATTTCAGGAGGTGAGCTGAAGTAGGGCTACAAGGAAGATATGCAAGTGGATTGGTGGAAACTTTGCAGACAAACTCATAAAGTTTGTACTCCATGTAAGAATGTCATCAAAGAAAACACAGAGGTCATAACATGCATTCTACTTTATTTATACAGATACTATATACTTTGACTACAAATTGTGTGAAACTCTCTGTATCTTGCAAAACAGAAACTCACAAGCTTTCACTGTTTCAGTCCAATCCATCACTGGAACAGGTTATGTGCCATGACCAAGCACCTCTCTGCCTCTCCTAGCAACCTCTACACCATTTTCCCTTTACTTTCTGGCATCTTGGTGCCCTTATGAACGGAAAAACTGCCCAAGAATATTATTGCAGGGTTATCACAGGATCTTGAGCTTCCACAGAGCATGTCTCTCAGCCTCTGTAACCTATTCTCCACAACCCTGACAGTTAATGCTCCCTGTATCCTTTTCTGCTTCCTTATTTTCATTTCTCCTGTTTTTCAAAAGACATGGACTACATTGGCCTATCAAAAAAAAAAAACCTTCCAAATGTAAATTTCTTCTGAAATAGTGGTTCTCTTTTCTGTTATATTCCTGTGCTTCATATTTTGAGGTTTTCCTCTGATCATTGAAGAGGAATATATTAACCGTAATTTTTTTTTCAAATTAATGTATTTTATTCCAAGGATTTGTTTAGTTGACATTTTAATAGTCAGCAATTTGTTCTCAGTGAGTTCTAATGCTGGATTTATTGTAAAAATGTGTGGTGGGAACAATTAAACATTTTGAAATTGCAACCATACATCATTTTCTACATATTTTGCATCAGGTAATGTCTGCAGCTTTCCATGGGAAAAGAAAAACATTGCCTTCACCAAGGACACTATTCCACAGCTTTGAAGAAGATGGAAGGTTATCCTGGGTGAAAGACTGATACAGTCAACCACTTCTCAAGGCAAATCAGCCTAGTTAAAGCCAAATATTTACTTTATATCTCAAGTTTATCCGTCAATCAATGTAGGCTTTTAATCCACAATCCCATTCTGCGTTAGAAATTGCATATAAAATTCCTTCAAAATATCAATGAAAAAAGCTCTGACATCAAACTGGGTCTCTGCTCTGAAATCTGTATGGGTAGCACAGAGGGTTAAGGTTCCTTTACACGTACTGTAACCGGTGTTCTTGAAGGACCAAGTTACCTTTTACTGAGCATTCCTGTCACAGAGGTTGTGTTGTGTTTATGTGGGACCACCAACATTTTAAAACCTTTGCTGTGGCTTTTACTGTGCTGGAGGCATATCCATAACTCATAGCATTATGCTACATTTTGAACTGAAGAGATAGACTTAATTTCCTACATTTACCAAGGACAGAAAGTTCAGATTTTTTTTTTTTTTTGTCACCACGAGGTCAGCATCTTTTTTTGTTTCATACAAAATATAAAAAAAACTGATTTCACAGAATTAACTTGAAAACCCTGTTCTGAATAATTCATTCTGGAACATCTCACTGACTCATAGAGGCTTTGCTGCTGCAAGGAACTTCCAAGCCTAAATTGCTCTGAATATCTGCATTTCCTTTGATTATTAACAAGATGGACAGGTTTCAAACTGGTTTGTGCTCTTTGCATCAACATAAAGAAGGCGAGCAAATGAAACTTACTCTGAATGTGCCTGATGTTGTGTGAACTACATTCTTCTTCTACTGAAAACTTTATTTTCTCTGTCATTGAACTCAGGGAAAGGGGAACTATTTTGTTCTTATGACTGAAGCAGCTGGCTTGACTTACCATTGTCTGCATTAGACGGTCTGCAAACCTCTTTTTAACATTTCCTGGATTTAACATATTTATTTCTAGTCTGATACAGTATAGGTATAATTCTTGTGCAAAAGCAAAATAAATTTATCTTTCAAGTCAATTAAGCAGTGAAAAGTAAGAGATGTTAAATGTGCAGTTAGATATAATTTGGTAAGCAAATCAATTTACCATATGAAGAGGTTTATCCCCAGATCTGTGCTCTGAAATTGCATTAAATAGTAAAAATACCTGCTGAGAAGCACCCAAACCAGCCTACTACCTGACATTTGAAATATCACACATTTCTTAGTGTCTGCCTGCCTGTTGTATCTCAATGAATTCTGCAAGTACACCATGTTTTCTGCTCTCTACGAAGACCTATCTTCAAATCATACACGACATCTAAGTCAAATGTGGCACCACAGGAGTTACAAGTGCAGGCAATTAAAACCCTGCTGAGGAACTGTGAGATATGAAGGTGACAGTTAATATATATTAACATTAGTTTTTTTAGTTCCCTCATAAATTAATGAGTATTAGCTGCAGTATCAGCTTCTAATTATCACATATTTGCTATAGGCACCATGGGCTGGAATTCGGTGCACACGAAGTTTATAGGCTATGGTAGTAAAAAAAGCTGATGGGTCCGGATAGCTGGGTAGTCATCAGAGGGACCTGAGTGCCTTCTATGACATGGGGTGTTGGGAATACTGAGGAGGCCTAGGAGCATCTTCTGATTTTCTCCCACCTTCAGCAATCTGCAGGCCAGGTAGCACGCTGAGTTCCCACCAGACCTGCCTGGTTCTCACGTAGTCCGCCCTTCAGTCCTCCAAGTGCATTCGTAAGCAGAGTGCCCATTTGGGTTGCTCTGCCTGCTCATCATCCTAAAAGAGAGCAGAGGCTGAGCCTGGATATCTCTGCTTTTCACAGCCCCAGTTACCAAGTTTATATAATTAACAGCTAAATTATTTCTTGACTACTCATAGCCTTGAGGTCCAGCTTCTACAGAAACCCTTCCTGGAGCAAGTTCTGCCAGTCACCAGAGAGAACAAAAGGGAATCTTGTGAACAGACCAGATGACAGGACTGAACTGAGTCTCAATGACCGAGGGGGAGAAAATAAAAGAGAATACAAGAATGATTATGGAGGATCGAGCACAAAGACTTTGATTAAAACTACGCAAGTTTCTTCTGTAATTGCAAAATGCTGCAGCTTGATACTAACTGAGCAAAACATTCCCACCTTGAAAAGTCTCAGCCTTGCAAAAATTCATCTAAAAAGCACAGCGATGCTGAATGGGGTAGGAAGTGGGAGAATTCTCAAGTAACTAGCCAGAAGGTGAAACAAATCTGCTGGAGGCAGCGGTAGCTGCCTCTTCCCACTTGTATGAGTCAAAAAAAAATCTGAATCCAGCCTGTAGCAAACATTTCCTGCCCTTCTGCATGGCTGTGTGTTCTTCTGAAACACTATCTGTGATACAGAAGTTGAAATCTCAGCCTGGAAAATAAAAAGCAGCAACTGTTCTTATTTGTGAGCAGTTGCATAAATAAGTTTATAGAGAGAAATAGGTCAGAGAAGATGCAGCCCATAAAACTTCAGAAGCTATATTACATAAATCATTGAGCAAAGCACTACCTAGACTTCAAAAAATAATCATGAAATTGCAAAAAAAAAAATCATTAAGCTGAAATATTGTCCCAATAAAGAGCTTCTCATATCAGACATGCTTTCAGGAGTACTGATAAACACTGAAAGCAAGAAGCTGCAGGAAAAAAGAGTTTGAAGTAAATATGATTTAAGTGCTACTTATCACTGACACAAAATTTGACATGTTTGAGCAAGAAATGTAAAACGACACAGCTTCATAGCTCATGAGGGAGTTGTCTTAGACTGAGGCTAACAAGAAGCAACCTAAGCACCACCAAGTATACAGAAGTTATTTATACAAAAGATATTTGGATTATGCAGCTCTGTGTGATGGCATTTTTTATGAGAAAAAAGATAGTCAAAATAGGATATCATAAAAAGCAAGTAATGTGACAAAAAATCCACATGAGGTGTGTTGAGTAGAGTGGAGCTCTTGGTATCTGGTGCTGGTCACAGAGAGGACTCTAAACAGAAGTCTGTCCAGGAACAAATTTTCTTGCTGGAGGTAAGGTAACCCAAGTGTATGTCCAGAGGAAATGTGTCAGAGACCCAGTGACACCACAATTAGGCATAGTATGAATGAAAATCTTGAATCCATAGTAAGGGAGTCCAACAACACACTTTACATTCTTTTTCTGAGTTAATCAGTTTCAGAAGTGAGAGGAAAAAGGAAAAATAACGTTTACCTTCACCTACTGAGCTAAATAAACTGAGGGTAAGCAGCCCTGAAATCATGACAGAAAAGCCTTGTGCCAAGCAGTGGGAATAAAAGACATGAATGACACTCACCAGCTGGAAGTGGAAGAATGTTGAATTTCAGCCAGCAGGCACTGGCACCACATACCAAGGATGGAGCTTGCTATGTCCACTTCAAGGCTAATGGAAGGACATTGAAACAAAACTGAGAAGAGGTTGCAGTCCCTTTCCTGTAAGAAAACAGAAAGTGCTTCTGGTGTTGTACAATTACTACCTGGACAGAAGCCAGCCATACTGAAGAAATGATGCCCTTGCTTCTGGAAAGTGGAGCTGATTGCAAGTTGATACAAGTAGGCAAATGCACATTTAAAGCTACAGAGCATTTCAGATCATCTGCACTGAGACCATCTTGACGTCTTTAGTGCAAACTTGAGCACAGTTTTACCATGGGTCTTGGTGTGTGGCTTTATGTGACTCAGTCCTGGCACTCAGCCTGTCCACGCTGGCACTGCAAGTAGTTAGGGGCATTGAAAGTGAAGGATAACTAACTAATACCAGTTTTACACATATTTTAACTGAGCTCAGGAGGAGTTTCTGAGCAATTGAAAGTAAGGCTATATAGGCAATTGTTTCTGTGATAGCACTGGATCCATAGTATCATAGAATAACAGAGTCATAGAATTCCTAGGTTGGAAAAGACCTTTGAGATCATCAAGCCCAACCGTACCTGTCTACTATCTGTCCACTCATATGCCTAAACACTTCAACTACCCTTCTTTTAAACACTTCCAAGGGTGATGACTCAAGCACCTCCCTGGGCAGCTCAGCCTGTTCCGCTGTTTGATAACCCTTTCTGTGAAAAAAATTTTCCTAATGTCCCATCTGAACCTCCACTGGTACGGCTTGAGGTCATTTTCTCTCATCCTACCACCTATCACTTGGGCGAAGAGACGAACACCCACCTCTCTACAACCTCCTTTCAGATAGTTGTAGACAATGATAAGGTTCAGCCTCCTCTTCTTCAAGGTAAACAACTCCAGCTCCCTTAGTCACTCCTCATAAGACTTTCTCCAGTACCTTCACCAGCTTCATTGCTCTTCTCTGGACACGCTCTAGGACCTCAATGCTTTTCTTGTAGTGAGGGGCCCAATACTGAGCACAGTAGTCAAGGTGTGGCCTCATCAATGCTAAGTACAGGGGCAGAATAACGTCCCTGGACCTGCTGGCCATGCTGTTTCTGATACAAGCCAAGATGCCATTGGCCTTCTTGGCTACCTGGGCACACTGCTGGCTCATGTTCAGTCAGCTGTCAACCACCACCTCCAGGTCCTTCGCTGCCAGTGCAGGACTCAGCACTTGGCATTGTTGAACCTCATACTGTTGGTCTCAGCCTATTGATCCAGCCTGTTCAGCCTCCCTACCTTCAAGCAGATCGACACTTCCTCCCAGCTTAATGTCATCTGCGAACTTATTAAGAGTACATTCAATCCCTTCATCCAGGTGAGTGATAAAGATATCGAACAGAACTAGACCCAGCACTGAACCCTGGGGAACACCAGCAACATTCCCTCACTGCCACACTGAACCAGTTGCAGGTGCAGCTCTGGAGAGTTCTAGTGTGAACCACACTGGAAATTGTTCTGGCTCTTCTTCTTCTGAAATTAGTTGCTCACTTCAATGGCAGTGGAAACAGTGGAACCACAGAAAATAGCACTGGGGAAATGGCATTCTGCATGTATCTTCTAGGTGGTCAAAGGGCTGAAGACAAAATCACTATACCTCCAAAACGGAGAGTATCTTTGAGTTCCAAGAAATTAAAATATGACTTAACTTTGTTATGCCTTTCAGCTTTATAGATATATTGCTTTGATAGAAAAAAATCTGATTTTTCTTTTCTATTGTTCTTTTTTTAACTGATAAACTTTCTTGTACAAAGAATGTTGTACTGGAGTTAAGGTTGTTGCTTACTAGTTTCTTTTTCTGCTTTTTCCACATGGAAATATTTTCTCTGATGGCAGGCAACTTTTGTATGATTGTGGCTATGTCCATTCTAGAGAAACTGAACTATTTCCACTCTGCTGGAATACACACTGTCTGGAAGTAACCAAGGCCCTGATCACCACTGCAGATATTCATGTTCTTTTTAATGCATTTTTGACAACCTGAAATCCTATTTTTATCCTTCTTTTTAGTTATATTAGGCAGTTTAGGATGGGCAAACTCAAAGAGAATCCCTAATCATCTCCTGTATGAGACACCACAGTTTTGCAGCAGAAACAGAGGTATGAGAATCCCTAATCAGGTAAATGAGGTGCTTGAGATAGAAAAAATATTTCTGAAAACAACAACAAAGCTCCCCCCAAAGGATAATGATGTAAATGTCAGAAGTTTCAAGCAAGTAATCATGATGACGGTTGACATATTGTTCAATAACTGGAAGTACTTGCAGAGCTATCTAAGTAATCATTTTCTAGCATTGATATGTACTGAATCAGTAAAAGTTAAGAAGAGATGTAGACAGATCTGACAAGGTGCAGAGCAGCTTGACTATGCAGTCCTAATTATTTTGTTTTATTGTAAGCTTTTGGTATGTGGTACATTTTGTCTCCTGTTTTGATGCTGCAGTTGAAACGCTCTTCTTCTCCACTACACCTAGAAAGGAGGAAGATACAAACAATGAGCTCCAATGAGTTATTCTATTGCCATTCCCACAAATACAAGTGGCAATTTAGGAAACTACAGGGGTTTGTTGAAAAATAATTTCTTTAATATCACTGCAAGTACTCTTGTGTTACAAAGTTCTATCCACAGTGCAAATTATATTTGGAGAAACTTGGCATGAGGTAGATTCCAACAAAACAGGTCATTCAGTGTCACTGTATATATTTTTTTTAATCACGGAATCATAGTATCATAGAATCATTTGAGTTAGAAGGGATCTTAAAGATCATCTAATATCAACCCCCCTGCCATGGAGGGTTTTTTAAAGTAATATTTAGCAGTACTGTGACAGTTACATTTTGGCAAGTATATCAGAAAATAGTCCCTCTTCTTTTCAGATTAATTTCATCAGTCCTTGTCTTTTACTAGCCTTTTGAAAATATATGGTATCTGAAAAATTTTGAAGTGCTATTGAACTTTGTTACAGTTTTTCTGGGTTTTCCTGACTACTGAGATGCCAGGATCCCCTTGAGCATGTTGCCATTATTGTAACTTTAGTGAATTTGATTACAGAATACATTTAGTTTTGCTACTACTATGAAAAGTATTTGAAAAAAACATACAAAAATGAGGGATGGATAAATATCCATAATCCAAAGAAACTAAAAATTCAGGTGACTTTACTCATTGGTATTCATTGGATCTGACTTATGTTATTCTATTCAATGAAATAAACTTCCCTATGCCCTTAGTTTCCACAAAGCAGTGGCTATCAGTGGAGAGTAGCAGAAATTTCAGAATGGGGCAGAAAAAAGCCTGGAAAAGATCTGTTCAATTGAGGGCACCTTTATAATGCACTCTGTGACTCCACAGTCAGTATGTGCCCAAAGGCAGGAAGGATTATATTGGTTACTATTTAAATTAAAGAGATCTCTAAAGAGAGCTCAATAGATTCAGGTCTGTTTTCCCATTTATCCACACCATGCCACTTGGCTTTCCCTTTTGAAAGGATAAACCTTTTCAGTTTTTACTAGATTTTCTATGACAAAGTCCACATTTGTTACTTATGCGGTTATACCTAGTGCATAACCCAGAAGTATGTCTATGCAGATGAGTGCTCATTATCTGGCATTTGAGAACAGCAGAATTTCATTTGTCATCACATTCCCTCATTACCCCCTTTCCCAAGGTCCTTCTAATACTCCTCAGACTTATCTCTAGTCTTGACTAATTCAAATTGCTTCGTGTCCTCTGCAAATATCATCACCTCAGGGTCTTAGCTGTTGGAGAAGGATCAGCTTATACTTACTTTCATGTTCTTTCTAAGCATCCACCTAGCCACAATTGAAATATCAGGCTAAAGAGACCTTCTGTCTAACAAGTGCAGCTATTCTTACAGTCACCCATCATCACCCCTATCCTCAGGTTTTTAACTCTTTCACCACATAAAGTAAGTGAGACCTTGAAAGTAAGGCAACGCAAAAGGCTGCTCGGTAAACTAAATGGTGAAGCCATTATTAAGCCGCAACTGCTTGTGTATGCTGATGCACAGAAAATATAGGGCCATATCGTCCAAACTAGCTATGAGCTCAGGTCTTACTCAGGAAATCAGATTTGGTGAATTTGAACTGCACGTTAAAACTGAGAATATGCAAAGCAGTGTTTGCAGAAGTGTGAAAACAGGCAGAGTGTGTCCATCTTAAAAAATGTCAGTGTCACACAGTTCTAGTTCAGGGAATACTTTATTTACAATATTGCCCAGCGGACTGACTGATGGACAAAGATAATCTTTGCAGGATTGTGTCTGGAAACAAATTCATGGGCAAAAAATATTTTGATAATTTGATTTTGAGTGGAGAGACTACACTTGACTAAGTGCCACCTCTACCACCTTGTCTCTGCATTTCTGTGTGTGCTATTGGCAGATGAGTTTCGGAAAAGCCAGGTGATGGCTGTATTCTTCTAGTTAAGAAAAACATTGTTGTCTGTATTCCGAGCTTTTTAAACTAACTGTTCCTCAGTCATAAGTAACTAACTCTAGTTACTTGTGAAATCTTTGCCGCTCATCTGTCTGTCATATGAAAATGATTAACATTCCACACGAGGTCTCATCTAGTCACTATTTGATTTATCTGTTAAAGCTTCACCAATTCTTTACTTAAAATTCAATTATTCTGTTGAGGTTCCAGACCTAAATTATCCACAAGTTTTACCGTAATTTGATGGGAATATGATATACCACACAAGGAAACACTTGTCTTCCAGGAAAGGCTGAAAACACTTCATGAGAACAATAATCTTGACTCACATTAATTGTGATTGCAATCAGAAAGAGAGTTGTGGTAATAAACTAAGAATGTGATTTTTGATGGTACATGAAAAACACACGGCTTTGAGTCCTGAAAACTAGATAATTAAATTCTTTTTGTGTTAGGCACAAAATAGTAATTAATACTTTTATTGAAGAAGATCCTTCTTTTTAATGTTATTTGTGTGATACATTGTTTTAATGCAGCTGTGGTAAATTAAAATGGGTTATGTAGATGGTAGCCTTATCTTGCAAGCCAAATCTATTATCTGCAGTTGTCACATTTTAATAAACGTTAGGCTTTAATTTTTTAAAACCACACTGCATATTTATAACCTTCATTATTCACCTAAATTAACATTTTTTTCTGACCTCCTGTGAAATGTATGTTTGTGTTCTTCTAGACTTTTTTGTCAGCTAGATGCTCACTTCCCATACGTACAATGTTGTATTTGTGTAGAAGCTCTCCATAGTAACTAATGAGCTTCTGAGGGTAGGAAATGCTGTGAAGCTCAACTTTGATTTACAAAAACAAATACGACATTCCCCTTTTTTGTTAGTGACTTTGAAAAGATTTATAATTCAACTGCATTGTCATTTGGTTCTGGTACAATTGCCCTAGAAAGTTTAACACTATCCTTCACAGCCTGCTCTCTGGAGCTCCAATTTATTCTTCAAGTACATCAACCTCCATACTGGACGTCTTCTTTTCACTCTGTGGCTGGGGAAAATTTTGAAAATCCAATTACCTGGTGTTGCAAAGTGGCACATTGCAATTGAACTGTGGTAGGAAGGTCTTTTTATGGCAATACTAGAGCAACATCTTCTCTGCTAACGGGTACCATTTAATTTTACTTTCGCGCTGCTCTGCTTGCATTGCTCCTGTCATCTGGTCAGGTAATCCTCAACTCTTTCCTCTGAATTCTGAACATGTAAAACCACAATTCCCATCAGTGTGGAGTAAGAAAGACATGGGAAGTCTGCCAAAGGAGGTCCCTTTCTGATAGCTACTGGCAAAACTGCAAGCAATGTTTTTTTTTTTTTAAAACTTGTCATTTTAAAAATCTTTATGGCTGGGTCTTGGGACCGATGTTAATAATTTCTCTCTTCATAGGGAAACAAAAAGGAGGCATAAGAACACTTTAAAATATTGTGGCAAAGTAATTGGAGTTCCTAAATTTTTCTGCTGAACTTTATATTCTGCTGACCAGTGCCCCATTGAGTATGTTTGGCTTTGTTTTAAACCCTTCAGATACATCTCCGTGAAATAGGTATATGCCACACCATTATTTTATTTCCATGATACTGTTTTTTATCTTCCTTTTTTTCAGCCAGAATATAGAACTATCCACTTTCTCTATTTCTCCATCATCAGTTTATCAACAGCATTTCCTGAAGAAGCAAAACTGAGCATCCTGAAAGACCAACTCAGATACTGTAAATGGAAAATATCAACCTCCAACTATCTTCTGTGTGATTTTCTTGCTCATCAGTGAGCACATACCCATGTTAAATTCCATTTTGATGTAGAGCCATCTTTTTGCTTCAAGTGCAGAAAAGAATTATCCTGCTTTCCAGAAGCACTGTGAGAAAAGAACTTGCACCTTGTGTTTACCTCTGGCTTTCATCTATAATCTTCCTGATGGATGTGCATTCTTGGTGTTTAATAATCAAGTTATGCTTGATGGGAATTCAAATACTGTCTCTCTGGTACTAACAGGAACACAATATCTTAATTCTAACTTTCTACCTATTAAGTGTAAATTAGTCAGTATGTTCTAAAATTATGAGTCAGACTGACACACAAAAGAACATATGAAACATAGTCAGATCTGTCTGGTTTCCTTAGAAAAATAGGATAAAAATCCTTTAAAATATTCAGGCCTCTTTCTATTGTACCAGAAGATTACATTTCTTTCGCTTATTTTCCCTTGCAGTATAAGAGAACAGATAACATTTTGCTGCAGATCTTTGCATGAGCATTAGAAAACCACAGTGAAATCTTCACTACTTTTTAATGACACAGTTTTTTAGATGTTATAGACAAAAAAATGTAGACTAAGACAGACAAGC
This sequence comes from Cuculus canorus, assembly GCF_017976375.1. Lineage (NCBI taxonomy): Eukaryota > Metazoa > Chordata > Aves > Cuculiformes > Cuculidae > Cuculus > Cuculus canorus. The sequence continues at coordinate 64,728,770 of NC_071401.1, forward strand.
AGTTCTTTTGGGTTTTTTGAGGTTAATATTATAAGGTAAACAGTGTTTTCAAATTATTATCCATCCTCTTTTTCTCTAAATCCTAAATAATCTTCTCTCTAAACAGTACATAACTATTCTACTCATGACCCTTTATGCAGCTTCTCAGAATTTCAAATGTATTCTGTTATTTATGCAATTTATTATCCTAGCAGATCATTGTTTACCAACATTATCCATCATGCCTCTGCCTTTCAGAGTATCACTCAATCAGAATAACTCAGGATTTTTTTTTCTTCCACAATTCGTGAACACTTGTATTTTTCTCTTCTGAAACACTGACACTTGACAACAATAAAAAACATTTTCCAGTTACCTGAAAATAGCTGCACTAAAAAATGTTTTATATTCCATTAAAGTTAGAGCCAAGCAAGTTAGATTCTTTCCATATTTACATGAATTTGCATATTGATCCAACTGTGGGTTTTTTTAGGTTTTGCCCCAGTTCCAATCCAAGTTACCTTTAAAATGCTACAGAGTATCTTGTCTTCCCAGGACTTAGAGAAAAAGCAGTGGCTGTCTGTGCAAAGAAGCTGTTTGGCTACTAATATTAAAATAATCCCACACTGTAGTGCATAAGAAACATAATGGGATGTTTCAGGGTGCACAACCTGCTGCTGAAACTGCTCTAAAGGATCAGTACATGCAGAATTCAGTTTAGTCTGTTGAAAGTGAAACTAAACTTATCTCTTCCAAACAGGAAAAATGTCGCTGGAACCAATGCCCATGGCAGGAGGGCTGGAACTACATGATCTTTAAGGGTCTTCGAACCCTTACTATTCTATGCTTCTGTGATTCTATAAATATGGGCATTGACCTTGTCAGTATCGTTGGCATTGGCAATGCTTGGCTCTTATGCCAATTGAAGCATTCCAGAAGGGAACACTAAAACAAGCAAAATGTATGTAATTTCCAAATATTAAAAGCAGAGCTTTTTTATGTCTTTCGTTTTAACTCCGTGATAACCTTAGTCCATTTCTCTTCTTTTTCCCTTTTGCAAAAAACAACATTCAGCTATTTCTTTGTCAGAAACCTTATGAATACATGACAGAAGTCAATAGTAACAGACTGCATAGAAGATTTCTAACAGTACTGAAACTATTAGCACCAGCACATCTCCAAAATTACTATTAGCTTCTCTTTATCTCAAAGTGTGTAAGAAAATGGCAAATTTTTCATTTCAAATATCCGATAACGTTATGCAGATTTTTCTTCTTTTTGAAAGCTCACCCTTGTGTGCATATTTGTACCTGCTACCCCTGAGAATGGCTAAGCCAGACTTTCTAGTTTTGCAGCTTTACTTTAAAGTCGAGTTAGGTATTAAGACATGCCATATTTGCCAAAATCCAATAGTATTCTTCCACAAATATATGAAAACAAGCATTTCCTGAGCCGGATCTGTAGTGTGCAGGACATTGTGCTATTTATATTACTATCCTCCTGATAACCAATCCACAAGTGTATGGTTTTGTCCAGGTAAGAATCAAGATGATAAATATTTATCTAACTTTTCTTCATGCTTAGACTGAAAATTACTGCAGCAAAGACAATTTAAGTGCTGTGCGCATGGTGCCACTCTTCAGCTGTTCAGCCCCTGCAATCTTCAGGGCAAGGACTGGACACAAAGACGAGACATCACTTTGGAGCTCTTATCTCTGACTTATATTACTGTGGCAAAAATAGACAGATGCATATCAATTTTGCCAAATGCACACATTTAGGTGGTGACCTCTGCTACTGACCACAGACAGCAGAAATGTCTGGCCATAGAGTACAAAGATGATAAGAATAAAATCAAGAACATAAGAAATTATGTGGAAAATTAAAAAGATTATAGGGATGGGGGAGTGGTGAAAGAGCCAATAAATGTTTTAAACACACCAGGAGCAAGAGGTCAGTAAAAGATACAGAAACACTTTTTGAAAAGGAAAGATCAATTTATTGACAAAAAAAAAGGGTGTTTTTTAGAAAATGCATTGTCTCCAGAAATGGATCCCTTGTCTCCATGTCTATGAAGAAAAACGAGAAGCCAGAAACAGAGAACTATATTCTTGCAGGGAAGAAGAGGGAGTTAGAAACCAAGCTCTGTAAAAGAAGGGTGTTAGATATACTTCTCTTCCAGGCAAATCTAAAGTATGACGGAAAATTAGTCAATATGAGTTAGATGTTTTCTTTAGTATGGAAAACTGTGCATTTGGAGTTTGAAGATCAAGTGCATGAAAAGAAAAAGCAGCACCTTTCAGTTTCATCAGTCAGTGTATTTGGTAGCCTAGTATGAGAGCAAACCCTTCCTTGCTAGCATCCTGACGAGTACAGGCTAAGGGACGTCCAGCAGCCTCTGTCCTATGTACTCAACAGTTTGCTTTGTACAGAATCTGACGGTACAGTTCAAATGAAGGATGCTGAGTGGCTGACAGATGCCGAATGTTTTTCTTCCACATTTCATGTCCTCTTTAATGCCATAAGCTCTTTGTGTGTGCGCATGTGTTCTGTTTGTATGTGTGTGGGAGTATCTAGACATTACCACAAGGAACTGGAAAAGCTCCTTTTTAGGAACAAGGAATGTGCTCAACAGTAATCTGGTAATCTAAACCATCAGTATGTGGGATCCCTCCTCTGTCTAATTTAGACACAGATGTGGATGTGAACTTCCTACCTCCCATATCTGCATCCTGGCCACAGGGCTATTAGCTACCCTGTTGTAGATTTTTTCATTTCTCACTGTTGTAGGTTGAATTAAAAAAAAACAGCCTCCTAGTTTCACATTTACAGCACTCACCAAGTATGTGCTGAATGGTTCAGGTTCATCTCCGTGTGTTTTAGTGCTTGTGTACAGTGCCTTGTCTTCTGTATGCTCTGAGCCACTAAAAAAAATATACACTGGCTCACTGTTCCCACCAGGGCTGTGTAAGACGTGTATCACAGGGACCTGCATCTCACAGATCCCATAGGCATACTGTCACACAAAATCAATCTGAAATACTCCTTTCTTTGCATGGAACCTCTACTGGAGACCTAAAAGAACTTTCATAGCAGCAGTTTTCCAAGGAAGTGGTGCGTTCCAACCTCTGAACTCAACAGAGTCCCTAACAGTTCGCTATTCATATTCAGATGTAACGGAGAATTTCTTTGCAAAGTGTACATTCACTTTATAGCGCTTGGCATTTCTAGGACATTTTAGCAGAAAGGTAACCCTCTGACGTTACATCTGCTTCCTTTGCACCTGTCTGTGCATCCTTTGATATCTATAACTCTCCGAAATGCAAGGTCTCTCTCCTGTCCTGACAATGCAGCAAATCCTGGGGCAGCAAATACTGCTCTGTGTTGCAAAAGAAGGTGCCCACGTTCAGTGAAACATTGCTCTTGGTATTCAGTGTATGGAATTCAGCACATAAAGAAGAAAGAGGATACTGAAAGTGCTATCAAGGAAAGCCAGTCTTGTCAGATCAAAGCAAGGGGGACACTATTTGGGTGTGCAGCACACACACCTTAGACATAGGAAACTGCAGTCAGATGGCTATACTCTATGAAAAGGTCTATGGTGTGTAAAGGTGACATATCAAACACCCATCTAGTATTGTGTGCATTGATAATTAATAGGAAATAAAACGTTAGTTGTGAATCACATCAGTCAGATCACACTTTTGTTTTGACTATTAAAAAGGGATGTTCATTACTATCTTGTCAGAAAGATTCATAATACACTCTAACTTACCCTTACAAAAAAGGAAGTCAGCAAGGTTTCTTCTCCCTTACTCAATGCAAGAGAATCAGTGAACTACAAGTTAGAAAATGTCATCAATAATTTCCCAAATGGAATAAAAATAAGGCCAGAAAAAAGATTACTGTCTGCTTCAAAAGTTTCAGTGAAAACATCTCACAGAAAACTGAAAAAAAAAATAATTAGTTTTTTTTGTGGGAGACAGTTTTCCAAAAACACTGTAATTTTACAGCAATTTTGCTCATGAAAAAAAAACAGAAGTTCAGCAAAAAAATATGTTTTTCACAAATTTTACTCATTATCTCATCTCCATTGACTGGATAAATACAGTCTTTCGGGTTTAAAATGGACAGATGTGTCATACAGCCCCATTATCTGATGGCCAAATGCTGGATGGGGGCCATCACAACCCTGTGGTCACAGAGCAGTTGAAGGCCAACAGACTTGTGCTGTAGCCCAAGCTGGCTTCAAGTTCAGGCACAACAGGAGTGTTACTGTGGCAGCAGCCCAGGAAGGGACCACGTATCCACTTTCCAGCTGATACTGATGCCATGTTACACCGGCACCATCACTGGTCCCAATCCCACGGACGCTATGCACCAAAATAGCTGGGTGAAATATTAAGAGTTTTACCTCTAAAATTAAAGTGATGAAGGAGTTTAAGGTCCGTTCAGATTTTGCTGCACCACATACCCTGCACCTTCTTCAAGAGGGATTAAATGTGTCAGCTTATATCTTATGCTGGGATAAGTGGCTGAATCCCCATTGATGTCAGGGAGATGAAGCCATTCACACCAGCTAAACAGCCGGCATGCTGAGAACACATCACTGTGTTCCAGCCACGGCTTGAACGAGTGGCTTTGTACACAGCAGCTGCACAGAGATCCAGAAAAGAGCCTTTCCTCACTCGAGCAGAGGAGTCTGAGCTGAGCTCATAGCAGCGGGAAGTTTTCAAATCATTTTCATATCTTCCAGGACACATAAAAGGGTGTAGTTACCTGTTGCTTTGTAGACTGATCATGAAGAGAGCTTTGTACTGGGAATAGAAGGTGTGAGCATCATTCCCTTTGAAGTCGAAGCCAGAACTCTAGACTCTGATGGCAGAAATATCAGGAGCATCATTAGTAACTTTCCTGTTTCTTCAGCACACAGTTGAAAGGCTGCTGTCATGGCAATTTTAAACCATCTGCTTTGAAATTAGTTCAGATACTTTTTTTGCACTTCACCTTGCAGTTTTTCATGTGCATTGTTTACAGCTCAAACTGTGTAGTTTTCCCTGTATTTAAGTTCCTTATATTTAATTTCTTAATATTGATCTAGGTTTGATTTAGAAAGGTAAAATCAAAGGGCCTCAAAACACTGAGAGAGTGAGATGAATGGATGGATAGACAGACAGATTTTGTCTTCTAATAACTTAGCAAATCAAAACCTGATTAACTTGTCTTCTTTACTTCACATTGCCTGGATCTCCTGCTCAAGGGAGCAACCTTTTTCCTCATTTGCTTTTAAGGTGATATAACAGAGCAATCTGAGCAACAGTAGCAGACTGCACTCCTTAGCAGGTGCCAGTAAAATCTTCAGCCATTTTCCTCAAAACAAGTAAAAACGTTGATAATGTTAAAATAGGGTGGGACCATTCAAGACGTATGATTCTTCTGAGAGCAGATATACTTTCTGCACTGTGCCCTATTTATATGTTAATAGAAAAAGTGGGTAGCCAAGACACAATGTGTCTGTATATGAAAAGGAAAAATTTATGTGTTCAGTTTTTCTCATGACAGAACAAGAGAGAGGTTTTTGAAACCACCACGATGTCATCTCAGACACAGAGAGGGATAATGAGGGATATTCCTTGTAACCAATGGTGCTTTTGCTTAAAATGCAGTATAAATTTCAGATGGTTTCAATTATCTGGGCATCAGCAGTAATAAAGCATTTCTCCAGCACCTAATGAAAGTAGTTCTTTGTATTTTTTTATCAGAATTGGATTTCTGGACAACGCTTCATGTATAGGAAAGTGTGTGAAATCAGGTAGCTCATTGTGAATTATTTCAGTCTGTGGAGAGGGAGGGGAATCTGCAGGAAAGCCTTGCTCTTCTGCTTCTGCCTCCCTTCACAGCTGGGGCTCCTTCCTGGCTCCTCTGCAGGCTGAGAGCAGCCTTCAGTTTTGTGGTGCTGAAGGAGGAAGGAGTGAGGTCAAATCCCGCTCCGCCTTGCTTAATGCAGTGGCAGAGTCCATTTCAACAAAGGAAAAACCCAGGCTGACCTCGTGCTGATCTCAGTTGCATCAGCACAGAGAAGGAGGCCGGTTTCAGCCTACATCTGTCATGCACACACACACGAAACCGGATCAAATAGAGATGAGAGACATCTTGTTCCCCCTTCCAGCGCACTCTTTGATGACTGGCAATATTCTCCTTTTCTTCTCAGAAAGCGGTTCACCTTCCTGCAGGAACAGCTTCCATCATTAGAGAATGTTTGGTTATTCTTATATATCTCCAACCTGTGGCTAAAGAAAGGTAAATAAATAAGCAATGACAGAAAGAATATCACTAGCTAGGTCATGCAGTTAAGGTTTCTGCTGATCACAGAAATCAGGGCTGAATGGCAGACCTCTGGCACCCCAGCAGATCTCTGCCAGAAAAATAAGCTAAATAACCAGTGTTTCATTACAATAATAGTAATAAAAGTCACGGCAGGGAATTCTGCCTCCACCTGTGCAGAGCCAGACCTAAATTCCCTGAAGCCATGGAAATGCTGCCACCAGTCCAGCAGGCTTTGAAGCACTAGAAGAGGCAGGAGAAGAAAAGAGCAAAGGCTGCCTTCAACTAGAGGCAATGGACATGTGCGGCAAAGGCAGGACCATGGAACTTCTACCCTGGGGAACATTTCTTCTGCATATCTGGACAGCAAAATACTAATACGGGAAAATTAGATGCAGTCACATTAAGGGTATATCACAAACTGACTCCCATACCCCAGCATCAGCCCAGCAAGCTGCTTCCCTAAGGCTGTGTGGTCCCACACAGGACAACTCCTGGGCTCAGAAGGAACTGTGAACACAGGTGTCTGATGTTGGGTTTTTTTAAATGAGAAGAATAAAAGATTATTTTTTAATTTACTACAACAGTTTAATTTCCTAAATTCAAGGTCCTGTGTAGGTTTCGTGTGAGAAGAGATGTGGAAAAAACTCAAACAAGTAACACATCTTTTAATATGATCGACTGATTCTGCAGTCATACTGAGTGGGAGGAGGTTTTTTCCTTTTTAAATAAAGCAATGATTATAAAAACATGACAGGAGTATGTGTCTTCACGTGGAAAAGCCTGTCATCTTTAAAATTTCTGCTGGCAACAAGCACGAGATGTCCTTTCTGAAACATAAGCCTTTCACTCACAGGAACAGAATTGAGGCATTTCCCTTGTGAAATGCAAGTAGAAAGCCAGAGATGAATGCAGCTAATTGTATTGGGAGAAGCTGTTAAAATAATCACTCATTTCCATCTTTATTACTTATGCCACAGCAACACACCTTGGCCAGGTCTTTCCTTTACACTGCCATCAGAGGTATGCTGTGATCTTTCGGAACAGAGAAGATGACTTCTCTTTCCTGATAAGTACCGAACCAAAGCCTTAAAAAGTCTATTCTTTTTCTCTTTTAAAAGTGAACCTTTTATTTAATGTTTTCTGCACCCAGAGTCTCTTGGTGTTATATCATTATTTAGAATGTGTGAAAAAACCCTCATTTTTAGCTCAATTTCTCTTTTGACAAGAACCATTAAAGTTCACACTCTGAGCTACTAGAAACAAGGATTTTAAAGTGAAGATAAACAAAAAAAAAATGCAGGAAGAAACCCAAAGAGTTGTCTCAGACATTATTGCCAAGAAATTGCAGGGATGTTGAAGGGGCAGAGAAATTACAATATTCATGGAAGAACAACAGCTGGGGAATGAGGAGAAGCAGCATTCCTGCTGTGCCATAGTCCCACAGGATATCCAGTGTGCAGAGAACATAGGTAACATCAGCATTTGTCAGTGTTACTGTCAAATCTTGAAATTTGTTGGCTCAATTTGACTAAATTACTCTTCACCAACCTCACCCAACAGCAAGAATTAGCTTTTGGTGATTCAGCTTATGAGGCATCAGTGTGAAAGGGAGTCAGATATTTGGTCCTCTGCAGGTAGGGTTTGAGTATCTTAAAAAAGGTGTTGCTATGTCCAAGTCTGGAATAGCCCACACTGCAAAGTACAGTGCTGATCTCCTGGACAGTCTAGACCAGGGAAAACATGGCTGTCAAGCTGGTCAGAGACATACGCCAAGCACCCACTCACATAGCACCCAGCATGCCAAGCTACTCACAGGGGAAAGCCACTGCTTCTGCCTCTGCATCTGTGCAATATAAAACACAGGAGAGGGCTTCAGAGCAGCTCCTGGGAAATGGTGTACTTTTCTCCCTTGTGGATGTCCGGAACAGAAATAGGCTCTGAGTTAGGATGGTCTTGGGTAGAGGAGATAACTGACCTGATTCTGACACTTTTGGCTGAGCATCTTGACCCCATGGGATATCATAAAACAAGGAAGAGGTGAAGGCTTCCCATTTCCCTATTACATTTGGGAGCAAGGGGTAGCCATAACCACATTTTGTAAGGAGCTCGGTTGAGCGATAAATGTAAACACTAAAAAACACTCATGTGTTTGTTACTCACTAGGAGGTATACACCTAAGGAGTAAAGATGAAGATGAGAAAAGGTTCTGGGCCAACATTTTGGCCCAGCTGCTTTAATCTCACCTACATTTGTTGGGTGCCTACCTCCTTTATCAGGTTTGGCCCCCACCTGGCTCTGCTGCATTCCCTTGCCTGCTGAGCAGAGAGGAAAGGAATGCTAGGGGCCAAAGGCTGATGGTTGGTGTTAACTTACGGCACCAAAGTTTAAAAACAAACAAACAAATAAAAAAACCCAAACCCAACCTATTTAAATGCAAATATTATAACAAATCAGTGAAAAGGGTAATCAATTCTCAGGCCAAAAAAGTCTCTGGACAAACATCAAATCACGAGCAGGAAAACAGACAGCAAGGTAGAACCTGTGCAATTCCAACATACAAAACCAATCCCCAGCCTTCACAGAAGGGTTTGGCAACCAGTGGTGACAGTGATTGAGTTTTGTAGTACCTTGACACCCACTCAGGAATAAGGGCTATTTTGTGCCAGTTACTGCCCAGCAGGTTTGGTGGGAGCCACAGTATGTCTCAGAACTGTCAGAGGGCTTGTAACAGGTGAATAGAAAGAGCCCTGTTGGGGTGGTAGGAAGAAAAATCAAAGAAAAGTTTGATAGCAAAATTTAAAGTGAAACTGGTCCCAGAAGTCCTGAAGGGTGGTTCCTTTGGGAATTCATGGGGTGTCCTTTGGGAAATGGGCTTTGGGGAGGAGTTTAAAAGAAATTCATTATGATCTTGCACATATGTTTGTGGGAGAATTATGCTAGACAAAACTGCTTGGGCGCAAGCTAATCTACAAACTGTGTTTATTCATTCAGACACATGTTTTCAGAAACAAAAGGTAATTTTGGGTGCCATCCTTTGTCCTACTCCCTTTTTCTGCTGGTATCAGGCAGACATTTAGCATTCACTCTGCAAAAGCAAAAAAAACCCAACTATCTTTTGGTGGGTACTCAAAATCACTAATCGCTTATAAAAACACAGGTTTTAATATGTGGTTGGAAGGGATGCCAGTGAGAAAAGAACTCATTTATTACTGGAGTTCGATTTATTTCATCATCCATTAGAAATTATCTGGAATTATCAGAACTCCTCACTCTGACCATAGAAAACACTTCAGAAAATCCCATTTTCTGTGTATCACCATACTTTTCTTTCGAGTCAGCTTGGTTTTGGTCACATTATAAATGGATAAAGTACTGTTATTTTAATGATAACAGATAATATGCCTAACTGTGTAACACAATCTTCCTGGGCAGGGTTTTCATTTATCTTTGCATTTTCTCCTGTCACTGTCACCTCCATTGCTCTTACTGAGAACTGCATGGTTTTCTAAGAATCCACATAACAGCAAGAAGGCTCTGGATATTACAGTGAGACAGACAGACAAAAGTAAATATGGAAGGACACTATAATGTCACAATATGACAAAATCGCCCTTTAATTCCATATTTGTGCAACTCTCTGGTATTTATGGAAATCTAAATGGATACTAGATGCATCCTTTCCAGAACTATATATCCCAAGATGCATTTGACAGAAAAAAAAGGCCCAAATAATATGTTTATCAAGAGGTAAATTTGATTGATACGAAAAAAGTTTGCTTCTTTAAAAAAACAACAACAAAAACAAACCCCACAACAACGCATTTGTACTCATATGCAGGAGTAAACAAGCTGGTATACAAAGTTCCCTAAATTTCTTTCTCGGAACAGTGGTAGTAGTTAGAAGGCCTAACCAGAAATCTGTGTAGTGCAGGCATGCAATCAAGATCCTCCTTGAATTAATAAGAAAGTGGCGACAGGCTCCATTGGTATATGGCTTTTGAGAGTATTCTGTTCTCTGAGGATTCCTGCACTTATCCACTAAAAATGTCCTTGCTTTTTCAGATTGATGTGTGACCTCCAACCTTCTGTTAACAGTTTTCAGACATAACTGCTCACACAATTTTTCAGCTGCAGAAACAGGCATTTCTTCACACTGAACCGCTGAGGAATAAAATTTAAGTTCACATAAAATGCAGTGATGACTTGGAAATCTTTCCTTCCAAACCAATATTTCCCTGATAAAGTGAAAATAATGAATTGCCTTCCCCAAGTAAGTGAACACTTTATTCCAAGGTTAATCACAATATTCTGAAACAATCACTCCACCCTAGAATTTTTCCCAAATGATAATAAAACTATTTCCTGTAATAAAATCATCACCTTCTGGAACACAAAGAAGAGTAACTTTGAATTATTCCTGATAGCGTTAATGTGGCTGCATCAGAAACATCATTTTGGAAGAACAGAACTCTCTTCTCTTGGAAATGAGACTTACAGTTTGCTACTCTCTATATACATGATATAGTTTTGAGCTGAGCCATCCACTGATGAGCTGGATAAATATTATTTTGAACTCAGTGGACTCATTCTAGCTCTTCTGGCCTCTCACATCACAATCACCAAGAAGGCAACAAGGTCACCAAACTTAGATTTGCTAACAGTTAAATATCTGTTTTAGAAGGCTGAATTTTAATGTACTAGAGACTAAGACCTTAGAGGATTACAAGAGCTTACTACCTAGGAAAAAAAAAAGTAATGTGGTCTGAAGGTTTGTTTAAATTGACTTTAACGACTCTTCACTTCAAGCCAATAAGCCTGAAGTAGCATTGGCTAATTAGCAAGCCAGCGTCTTAGCTGATTTTCTTTCCCTGAGTCCACAATGTAACCATTGCAAATGATCTTGTGACATTCTTAGGCCACAAGAATGGGTTTAGAGAGTCTACATTAAGGCACTGAACAGCTGGTTGTGATGAACAGCCCAACATAGCCTGCTCATTTTATACATATTGCAAGTGAGGTTCTAAACACCTCCCATTAGTGCTTTTCTTTTGGGAAGCAGTTTCACCAAAAGGAGACAAACACAAACGAGAGTTCTCAATAAGTGGGGGCTATCAATATCTGAGCAGTAGGTGGTCTGGGAGCAGGTCTCTTTTCTGAGTGTTATCTAATGAATGAACTAATTTACTTTCTCCTTCAGAGAAAAAATTAGAAAAGGATTTCATCCCACTTAATCAATATTAGTCAATATTAGTCTGCCTTGGTGAAGCTAGAAGTCAATTAAAGCACACGCACCTCCCACTCTAATTCTATACTCATAAAGATCAAAACAAATTACCATTAATGATCAGTTTTCCCCCATCTGAACACCAGGGTCTATCTTTGGCAGAAACGAGATACTTCAAGCAAATGCTACCAGAGAAATAAAATCAACCACTGAATTGTCTCAACAGCTACTGACAGTGTCTAGTTGCTTGCAGGACGATGTGTCAGCATCTGGTACATGCTCTATGAGATAAGGAGTGCTACATATTATTTGGGGAATTGGATTCCCACAAATACCTTTGTTTCTGCAGTTTCAGCAGAGCTCTTCACAAGTGTGAACTCTGATCCATCTACTTTGTGCAAAGTGCCAGAAAGAGCGTGACAGAAGAGACTGGAGGACAGCATAATTCAAATTCTTTAGTTGTCACACTGGTACAGTAGACTTGAAAGAGATGTTTTGATATTTCAGTGGTGTGGATAAAGGCTGCCTAATCTCCTTGAACAGTGTGCAACCATTCATACACTTTTTGCTGACATCTCAGTGATGCTCTTTTTATTCTACAACTTGAAATATCCAGGCCTGTGAAAAAAACACATTATCCTATTTTTAAGTGAAGTTTGGCTTGAAGAAAATTAGAACTCAATATATAGAGTATAAACCAATATACACACAGAAGAAACACAGGCAAATCCATCTATTAAAATGCTTTTTGTATCCCATGAATGCATTCATCCCTGCCCATGGCAGGGAGGTTGGAACTAGATGATCTTTAAGATCCCTTCCAACCCAAAGTATCCTATGATTCTATGAGTCTATGATTTTGTTCCGATAAGAGTATATTCTGCTACTTGTTCTATGAGTTTTTCTGCGCAGCTTTCAGGTAGCTATCAAAAATTATGATTGTTTGGTTTTTTTCCAGAATATATGCATCTGGTATTAAACAAGACTTAATCCACCTTTAGTCAGAGCTCAAGTTTATTCAAGTACTTACTGATTACTGTACCACATACTCCTCACTGTCCCGTGTTCTTTCTCCCGTCTTCACCCACCACAGACACATTTAATTAACATCTAGGAATTGATGTTGCCATTTAAAGATTAAGGTTCTCAGGAATATATCATGTGTTTTACAATGCCTTTCTATCATCTTCACGGGTTCTCTCTGTGTGGTTTGCCACAATCTAGCTAACCCTTTGTGTTAATTCCACTTAGAAGCATCAGCAACCTCCAACATAATGAGATCATTTCAAGCAGTGAGGTTTGGGATCTACATATAAAAAACAGTGATGAAGCACATGGGGGATCTTTGTACAGATGAGGTTTTTCTTTGATAAGCACTGCCGCTGATCTCAAAGAAACACTGTGGGCCTCCTCATCATTCTTCTTCCCAATCATATCAAAATCCAACAGGGCCAGCACAATTCCTACCATTGCATTGTAAGTGCTCTGCTGTAATTAATCTTTTTGTTGCACTCTTTCCTGAGTGATTTCATTTCTAACTAGATATTTCAAAGAGAGGAAGAAAAATGAGCCTTGAGTTGCAGCTATATTGCTGGTTTTATGAAGATACATAGTACAGCTGGGCAAACAAATTCTCCAGACTTGAACAGCCTTTCTTGAAACTGCAGATATCAAGAAGACACAGTTCAAAACAAAATGATAAATTTTAAGCAAAGAAAAAAACTCACCCCTTTTAAGTCATATAAACTAATTATTTCACATTCAAACACACACATTCATTCTATTCCTGTTTTTCACTAAGGAAAGAGGAAAACAATTTAGAAAAAGTCTACTGAATTTGATGTCAAGGGTAAAATATCCTTCCTGCATCTGTTAGGGCTGTTCATGATAATAGTGCACACTGCAAGTCTGTCAGGGACACCTCAAAACCTGGGGTTCCAATACAGGTAGGCATTGTATGAATATTCTGGAAAGTGCTCCAAAACAGTTGTAATCCTTCATAATGTCTTTAGAAGACCATGAGAGAAGATCTTTCAGTGAAATAAGAGAGATCCATATTTGGTTGAGCTGTAGACCCAGCACCAGAATTACCTTGGATATTTTGGCTCACAAGGTTTTGCAGGGCCAAGCAAAACCAATCTCCTTCAGCTAGGGTGGGATGCAGTATATGGGTCTTAATCCAACAGATCCACTAATTTCAACCTTTTGTCTCTTGTTTAATCTTCTCTTTTTCCCATGGATATGTAGGAAGAGTTGCATTCTGTGGTTTTTGTCTTATTCTTCACCTTTTTTTCCTCTTATCCTTTGCTTGGAAAAGGATATTAGGAGTAACGACATCTTCAGCCTAGGTTATTTGCAGATGTTGAGCATCTTTATCTCGGGGACAGAAATGCTCATGCAGGTGTAATAGGAGCAGTAACAGCCTTCAGCTCTTTGTTACTATTCCCACACCTGAGACACTTCTGGTGTGAGCACTTACAGACTGTTCTGTTGCAAAGGCAGCTAGTGGATGATCTTCCCGGCTTGTGAACCTTTGAGTGTGGCTTTGAAGGGGATCCCTATCAGCTGTGGATCCTTTGGGTTCCATGAGGAATATCAGGCATTTCATTGTACTTGAACATATGCTAACATATGGACCAGAGGTTCTGCTTGCCTTTTTTCGTATGTGTGACTGACATAGTTCAACCTTTTCACCCAGACCCACCTGGCATATAACCCAAGAAATTATTCCAAACTGATATTGTTCTATGCTCACAGTGAAAGGCTCCATTGAGTTTGCTCCAGGGTGTGAGTCAAAATAAAACTAAACCAGAGATTCATTCTTTGTCTCTTTTTTTCTGAGGATATCTGCAACTATTGTCAGCATCAGAACTGTAAGACAGTGTGATGGATCTGTCATTTGTGCTTCAACTGCATGTGGTTCCATATCTAACCTTCTACAAGAATAGCTCCCTGCTTCTTCACGAGAAGCAATGTAGTCTACTGTCCTGCTTTTTTGTCAAAAGCAATAGATGAGAAAGGTGCTATGTTAAATATTTGTCAAACCAGGATAGCACAGAGAAGAACTGCCAGCTTGTCTGGCCTTTGTTGCTTTTTTTTCCAGAAATTTGTAACCATTCAATCCCAAGCAGCTCCGGTTACTATATCTGTGTGGAGTAGATAAATCTACTATGACCATGTCTTGGTTACTATTTTTTCTGTCATAAAAAAAAACATTGAGTTTGTTCTTGCCTTCAGGGGCAAGTTTTTTTCCTGTGGTTTCTTCAGTGTTAAAGTCCATTTCCTTAGAGATGTTTTCTCCCTTTATGTAAATTATAAAATGTTGCTTGTACAGGCAGGAAAATATGGTACTCCTATTTTCTATTGTCCAATTCCTTGGCTCCTAGGGGGAGGGGACAAAACCTAGTTTTGGACTAGCCAAAGCCTCAGAGTTTCCTCATTTTCATCTCTCAAGACAATCTTTTTTGTTTCTTATTTACTTCTTTTTCCTATCTTACATAAAAATTGGGGGGAGGGGAAAGGAAATTTAATGTGCCCGGCTTGTCAGTTGAAGTCATTCATTGCAGCTCCACAAAGCCCAAAGGACTACCCCAGTTTGCTCCAATAGTGCAGCTAGTTTGCCAGACAAATTTTCTTATTGTTACTGTGTTTTTTTCAACACTACTGTTAAATTCTTGTTTTATAATTGTTTCCTCTTTTCTTCTGGCAACATCCACTGTTCATTATACATTTTTTGAATACAAGAGGAGGAATGTTTTTTGTCAAAAAAAGCCCTGCCAAATGGATGCCAGTACACATAATTCAGAAACTCTGTAATTATTTTTAAATAAGAATCTAACACTAACTTGTGTATCCAAAACTATCTTTTCCAAATAATTGTAATTATGTGTTATGAAAAAGATAAGGAGTTAACATTTTAAGAATGTTGAGACTTCAATCTAGCCAGTGATCAGAGGCTTTGCCAACAAATGGGTTGGATTGGAAGGGGATCTTAAAAATCACCTAGTTCCAATCCCTCTGCCATGGGCAGGGACACCTTCCACTAGATCAGGTTGCTCAAAGCCTCATCCAACCTAGCACGTCCAGTGAAGAGGTATCCGCAACTTCTCTAGCCAACCTGCTCCAGTGCCTCACCACTTTCACAGCAAAATATTTCTTCCTAATATGTAGTCTGAATCTCCTCTTTCAGCTTAAAACCATTACCCCTTGTCCAATCACTGCACTCTCTGATAAAGTACTTCCCTTTAAGTACTGGAAGGCTGCCATAAGGTCTCCCCAGAGCCTTCTCTTCCCTAGCCTAAACAAGCCAAACTCTCCCAGCGTGTCCTCATATGGGAGGTGCTCATCATCTTCATGGCTGTCCTCTGGATTCAATCCAACACATTCATGTCCTTCCTATGCTGAGGACTCCAGAACTGAAGACAAACCTCCAGGTGAGGTCTCACGAGAGTAGAATAGAGGAGGAGAATCAACCTCCCTTGACCTGTCGCTCACATCTCTTTTGATGCAGTCCAGGATATGGTTGGCTTTCTGGGCTGCAAGCACACATTGCCTGCTCATTTTCAGCTTCCCATCTATCCACGCTCTCAAGTCCTTCTCTTCAAGGTTGCTCTCAACCCATTCTCTGCCCAGCCAGTAATTGTGCTTGGGATTGTGCCTGGACCCAGGTGTAGAACCTTAGTCATCAACAAACTTGCTGAGAGTGCCCTCAATTCTGCCGCCAAATCCCTCTGTTTAAATTGTACAAAGTAAGACTACTGTAATCTATACAATAGCTGTCAGATATGTCATAGAAATTCTTTTGTGAGTTTGTTATTGACTGTTGCTTGTAATATTGTTTGTATTAGTTGTTCGTTATGACCCCCAAACTTTAGACCTGTCCAGGAAAAATGGTTGATATGCAAAAGCATTCAGTGTCAGGAGACAGGCATGATACCAAAACATGGGATAACTGTTCCTCATTTGTAGCCTTTGGACAGGTTCTACCCTAAAACTCATACATGCTGCTGTCACTGATGGAGGCCTAACCCTGTAGCGACCTCAGTGTAGGCATTTGTTTCTGTCAGGACAGAATTTGTCTTAAACTGGAGATTTGAAATGGGCTTAGGTATTGTAAGACAAAGAAAAGACCTGCTCGGTTAAATTCAGTTAGGGCAAACTGAAGACATATTAGAAAATAAGATGGATATATGACAAAGAAGGAAACAAAGAGTTGTCAGTGATGAAGATGTGCTAACTTTTTATTTAAAAAAAAAAAAAGTTTTAAAAAATTCCATGTGAGGCTGTCTTTTTAGCATGTCTCAGAAGTATGAATTGCCCCAGTAGAATCAGTTCCACCTTAATGAATGCATTGCAGTAGGGTCTTTCTCCAGAGGCCTTCAAAGGCTGTTACATCTCTCCACTGACAATGCAGCTAAATGAAACACTTTTTCACCAGGTGCTTATTGATAAATTAAATGGACAAATCTCATGCAGTGGCACTGAGGGAAGTGAACTGCATCATTTTGATACTGTCACATAAAACCAGGCTATTCTTAGGCAGCAATGGAGCTAAAGTTGTGAAATACTAAGGGCTCAACTTCTTTTTGATATTCTCAGACTTCCTCAGAAAAGCACCCCTTTGGAGCAGAAAAGCAGAACAAGGACAGTCAGAGCTCTGCCTTGTCCCTCTATCCCCCACTTTTTTCCTCTCTGCAGCTTTGGTAACTGTGAGAGGAAAGTGAATCAGATGAGAAGGTAGTCTAACATCTCTTTTCTAGTACTTTCTCACAAGGGCCAGGGACAGAGCTGTTACACTGACTGGACAGGGTCATCCACTCATTGCAAGATTTCAGCCCTGGCTATGGAGAGAATTTTACTCAACTTGTAAGCATTGAAGGAGGTGCATCTAATCTCACATTGGGGTAACAGAGCATTGCAAAATTAAATTAAATATACCCAAGATATCAGATCACTTTGAAAAGGAAAAGAAGGTCAGCTCAAGTCACTCCAAATAAAGGCTTGGGAGACTGAGTCAGTCAAGAAAACTGGTGTCAATATTAAAAAATATGGTAACTTCAGAACAACCGGAACCTGAAAGCACTAAGCTTTGTACTTCTAAGTGTCAGAACAGAAACAACTAGCTAATTTTCATGGCCCAGAATGAATACAGGCATTATTTTACTGAATTGATGTGGCAATGAATATTGCCTGCCTCTTTTGAAGTCTACCCAGAGCTTCACCAGGAGATTTACAGAACTCCTGCACAACCTCAAGACCCGGCAACTGAAAGAAGATCAGTTTTATAATCTGATCTTCAGCAGCATGAGGAGGGTTGTTGGCTGCAGGACAAAAACATGTCAATGAAAGCATGTGAGGGCTTTCACAAACAATGTGCTTGCTGAAGGACTGCAACACTTGCTGAAGAAACCCCCTCTAATGCTGAGTCTGGACCACAGCAATGTGTGTCTTTCCTTTCAAGAGCAATAAATTCAGCTTGAACCTAAGCTGTAAAGGACGGATGGTACTACCTTGTGGTAGTATGCCCACATTACCTGCTTTAAAACAACTGGTATTAATGGAGGAGCAGCAAAACCCTTAACCTTTCACCTCCTTTTGCTCCTCTCATTTCCTGACACTAGTAAATCTCCATCAGGTAATTCAAGCCTGCTCGAAAATTACTAGGAAAATAATACACTTTCCCAGATATGTTGAAAAGATCCTATAGAAATGGAAACACATGCTCATTAATAAAATTCTGAACACCAGGCAATTAAAGTCTTGTTAACTCTGTTACTTCTGAAATCCACCCCTGGAATTGCTATTGTTCACAAAACTCCCAGTCCTGCACATAGGGTCTTGATCAGAGAGTTGTTCCTACCTGCAGCAGATGCTGTCATTATTTAGACAGCAGGATTCTTAGAGTCTCTGAGATGTACTCCTCCAGGAGCAATCTGTGTATTAAATACAGGTGAAACTCAAAAGGTTTAATACTGTTTGCATTGCAGTAGCATTAGTCTCCATGGCAGTATTGCTAGCGCAGGGGGATGCCTCTTTGACATTCTTCCAATACAAAGTTGTTTTTTTCTAGGTGTTTGAGCACTTCTCAGGTAGTTGGTGCTAGACTGTGCAGCTTTTTGCTTTATGATAAGCTCAGAAACACAACATGAATGCAGTAAAGTGGTGGAGAACAGCTGTGATGTAATCTTTAAGAACATGAAAATTGGTGGTTGTCACAGGCCAGGTATGCCAGGCAGTGAAGGGTTTTGAGGGCAAAGGCAGGTCACCAGTGATTGATAGATATGGAGAGAAAGGG
The DNA here is from genome assembly GCF_017976375.1 of Cuculus canorus. Classification (NCBI taxonomy): domain Eukaryota; kingdom Metazoa; phylum Chordata; class Aves; order Cuculiformes; family Cuculidae; genus Cuculus; species Cuculus canorus. The sequence goes on from NC_071401.1 coordinate 64,747,594, forward strand.
AAGGTAGCTGTTGAGCAAAATGTGGTTAAAACAAGGAGGTCTGTCATAGCAGCATTTACATGCATATAGGTGGAGCAGAAGGTCCCTGAAATGAACACCACACTATTGCATTGCTCATTTCACTTTTTTTTAGATATAAGTTACTTTTCCTCTGAAAGAGGACAATTTCACCCCCTGGAGAGCTGGGAGAAAACTTAATTCTTCATTTAAGGAAAACAATTTGGAAGATTCAAGAATGAGTTCCAAACACAGTTGATGCCATTTCTTTTTCTGTTTCACTTAACATACTTTTATTGATATGAATACTTCACTGACAGAAGTAATTGAAGGGGCAGGGAGGTAGGAACTGTCTACTGTAATTTAATTTTCTATCAAAATCTATATACTTTTTCCGCTCTCAGTTTCGATATTTCAGTGTATTGCTACTGGCAGACTACTCACTGAGAAGATTCTGCTTTATCGACAGCAAAATGCTCTTGTGACTTGTTGTTCTATCACAGCTGTGGAGAAAAAAATACATAGACTTTAGTTTAACACAATTCCTAGCTGCAGTTTCAGTATTGGTACCAGAACAGACTAAAGGAAATACAAGAGCAAGTTAAAACAACAAGTGCTTTCTGTCAATGCTGATCCTACAACCATTCACCTGTGAGTAACATTGAAAGAGATTTTGCCTGAATGAATGATCATTAGACGTGTCAGTCAATGAAAGCTGTGGGGTTGTATTTTCTGTTCCATGTGCCGAAAAATGCGACAAAATGGTCCTTTTTTTATAGCTGGGGTGGGGCTGTTTGTTATCGTAGAAAATGACTGATGGATTGTAATTGCAAGTTTAAAATCACAAAAATCAGGAATCACATAAATTAGGACTGTAATGCAAGCATCAGCACAACTCTGATTTTTGTACCGTTCATATTAAAGCATCCAGCACAGCTTCCCAAAAATGCTCAAGGGTCTCACCCAGTACCCTGGGTCTGGCTCAGACCAGTGAGATTACCCCAGATCTTGAGTACCCTTTCAGGGTCTATCTGTGCTTACAGTAATGCAAAGCAGGACAATGCAGTGGAAATGAGGGAAGGAGAGGATCACAGCTAGCATCTGCTTTTTCAGCTTCAGAATGGAAGACATCCTGGCAGAATCTGTCCCTGGGTGGGTAAACAGCTCAGAGTCAACTCTTCTTTTGTCAGGAGCCCTCAGAAGCAAGGGTCAGAGAGCAACTCTGACAGCCAAACTACCACTCTCTGCCTAGGCATGGGCCACCTTGAAGCAGCTGAGGTACTCTGATCTGGAAGCCCTCGCTAGAAGAAATAGTCATTTTTTTATCCCTGAGAGGCTCTTATCCACTACAGAGTTTCAGGCAACTATTTCTTTCGACTTCCCTGTTGTCACTAAAACCAGTATCTCGTGTTTGTTTTCTATAAGCCAGAGGAAATACGCCTCATTTAGCTCAAGGACCTCTGAAGAGTGGCATAGGAGGGAGCTATGCTCTGAGACTCTTTCCAAAACAGTTCACAATACAGCATGTCTGCAACAATTAGCTTTCCCATTTTCAGGACTTGATAGCTTCTGCTGGTTCACAGAATATATTTCATGCTTACCTGTCTTTTCCTAGAAGTATAGGGAGGTCCTTCTTAACCTTGCCAATGAAACAGAAGCTCTGCTGACCACAGAGAGGCCCCTCCCGGCTACAAGAGTTGGTTTGTGCTGATCTTTTCCTCCAGGTGAAAGGACAGGGGGTTTTGTCCATTGTTTTGCTAAGGCAGAAAGCTTTCCTGGGGTCCCAAGAGTATGAGAGGTCCTGGGTGCTACAGTCTGTCATGGCAGCTCCTGAGTTCACAAAGAGCATTCAGAAAAGCAAGAAAAGGGTTAAACAGTCCGCAGCATCTTACAAACTGGTATATGCTTTAGTGGCTAAATTATTTCTTGCTTCTCTTGTTTTCCTGCTGCCTTGTAAGATCTTTACTGGCTGACTTTTAAGCAGAGTAGGAAAAGTAGCATATCTATAATGGCAATAACACTTAAATTGCCCTCACGTACATCTATTGTGATAGAGATGAGATGCACTGAAGGGGCCTGACTCTGCTCTCAGAAGCGATGGCCCCTGCACCACTGTCACTTCAGCAGAATTACTTACAGTCCACATCAGGGTGCACAAAATCAGGCTACCCCCATGCCACATCTTCTTCCTTTTCCTTGATGGTCAGCAGCAGTTTCTCACTTTTATGATTTATTCCTTGCTGAAAGCGAACAAGTGCACGAGTTCTTTCTTCAGCTTTTTAATATCACTTGAATCTCTATGTAAGGAGGATAGATTTTTCTTTCCAATAAGGAAAGGGATTAAGAAACTCAGATTTGGCAGGGTAATGGAAAGAGATTAGAGAATTCAAATAATTGGTATAGTGGTTACAGCTCAGTTCTTGCAGTACATGAAAGTGCTTTAGAAAGAATCTGAGAGGTCAAAACATAAAATTACTTTCCACCATGTTCCTAGTTTTCCCTGGCTGCTGTAGAAAAGCACACCAGAGGGCCATTTTCCCCTTCTACTTCTAGCAATACTGTTTCTCCCATTACAAACCCACCACATAAAGTTTTGTGGTATGCCATATCTGATTCTGCTCTTTCTTGCATTTCTGAAAAGAAATTGCTAACTACAAGTGCAATAACTCTTAGAAGTTACACTGTCATGGGATGTGAGGAGTGGGAAGAAGGGCAGAGTTCAAGTCTAAAAACCTATTTTGGAATAGAAAATGTTCTATTTTATTTGTTCAGGCAGTCAAAAACAAGTATCCTTCCTTTTTAAGACAATACTGCTGCAAAGAATGAATTTAAATCAAATTGAAATTATCATAGTGCAGTAATTTTCCAAAATCTGTGCTAAATTGAATGCTTTCAGTGTTCAAACTCTCATAGTCCCTTGTAGCTCTGTTTTCTATGGTTCTCCAGCTTTCCCTGTCCTTCTCTAGGGAGATTTCTTTCTATATTTCCATACCATTGTTTACAATTACTTCAAAGTGCAGTAAAATAAAATATGCATTGAAGTCTGTGCAAAGATCAAAGGAGACCTTCTTAACAGTTGTTTTGTATGCAGTTATATCTTACAAAAATACAATTTCAGAAAGTCAGTGTTATAGAATATGTGTCTCCATTGAAAGCCAGTATTCACAAAGCTTGATGCCTGGTCTGTATGAAGATTAAGGGAAAAGTATGGGAGCCCAGAGGCAGAAATTTGCCAAGGACAGAAATGCAACACTCAGTGTAACTCTTCTTTTCAATCACCACCACTCCAGCAAATGAGGTAGAGTTTCTCTGATGTGCATCAGTAAAAGAGAGAACAGGAAAAAAATCTCCCTCTTTTTACCAGCTAATGTGAAGAGATGCATAGATGAAACCATTTGCAGTGCACAGTAATGTGTTTTTATTGGTCCAATAAAGAACAGGAAGCATAGTAAATATTTTTAAGTGCCACCTACAGGCACTTTATCCACTGTTTACATAAATACAGCTATTTTTCCTTTCATAGAGCAGATGAAGAGCTCTAGAAATTGAGTAAGTTTCATCGGCTGCCTGGCCAATAGTCAAACAGACTTCAAAGCTAGATGTTACAGCATTTTGTGCACAGAATGAATATCGCACCTTTCTCCTGCAGTTCAGAGACCTGCAAATTTGAACTAAATATTTGTAAATCTATGTGAAGCAGATGCAATCATTGTAAGAGTATTCTCATTGCCAGCAGGACCCACCAAGGACGGTAGTTACCAATTCTTGGTTCCACTGCAGATCTCATGGGACATTTCTTGTGAATACTGTAGCTCCAGGAGACAAGACATTGTGTGAGAATATAAATTTTATTCAGGAATAAAATGATGCATGTGTGTGGTTCTGGAAGGTGGTGGTGGTAGCCTGAAAATGCTCCCACTAGCCTAGAAAGCAAAGAAGCAGGAGTCACCTACAGTAACTCCTTTAAAAGCTCCAAGGTAGACAAAGAAGGTAAGACTGGTTAATTAATTTGTGTATTGAGGCTTGGCAGCTTTGCAAGAGTTGAATTATGAGGCTTGCATCTCACAGGAACTCTGTGATGCAGCTGACAGGAAATCCCAAAATTTCTCACTCCCAAAGTCCTGCTTACAAGTTGTTTCACTGATCAGTATATCTGATTTTTACTGATAATATGTACTGAATAGGGGATTGGAGCTTTGGGTTTAGTTTGGTTTTCTTGTTTTTGGCATTAGTGCTATTGCCACTGAATGTGAAATTTCTTTATATGTCTATTTTCCTTGCAACGCTGAAATGCCTAGCATGTTGCAAGAAAGGATTTTAGAGACTTCTAGGGAAAACAAAATTAATGTAATGACGTCAGAAAGTGATTCAATATAAACATGAATTTTTAGGAAAAATTATTAACCTTCTGTAAAAACTCCAATCAAGAGTTATATTGCCTACAAAACTCACTAATAATATTGAGAGTAGGGTCCCATGAACAACTTTAAAAGAAATTATAAATCTGAATAAGCACATCTGAGCATGAACCCTGCCACTTTCTCAGAACAAAAATAATATTTATCATGAGTTATGAAACTTTGGACCCTATTAGATATTTATCAATCCTATTTATGACCAGGTAGTTGAGTCTGAGTTATTGTGCTTACTCTAAACATTGCTTTTGCAAGATTCACGACTCAGTCATTTTACAACCTTCAAGGATGAAACTTGCCATTTATAACCACAGCAGAGAAAAACACTTTTTTGTGATTTTTTTTTGAAAAAAAAAGTCCAATCAATAAAACATCAGAATGAGAGGTTAAAAAATGGTGTTTGGTTTTTTTTTTTTTTTAGAAAGCCCTCATACATGCTGAAAGAGGTTGCAACCATGCTTAGCTTTAAGAATAACATAATTTTGAAATCTATGATTTTACACTTCCTTACTCCCAAAGGTAATTGAGATCATTATTTACAGTATTACTATTTAAATACATATGTCTAAGAATTATTTCCTATGATAAACAGTTGCTGCATGCCCTCTAAAACAAAGTAACATTCATAACATTATTTTCTTGCCAGCTGAAAAAGTATCTGATTTGAATAAAATGGCCGGTTGGTCTCAGCTCTGTGCCTGGCAAGATCATGCAGCAGATCCTCAAGGAAACTATGCTGAGGACACGGAAAATAAGGAAGTGATTGGTTAAAGCCAACATGGCTTCACTAAGGGCTGTGATGGCCTTCTACAACAGGGTTACCACTCTGGTGGATTGGAGAAGACTAACCGACATCATCCACCTGGATTATGCAAAGCCTTTGACACTGTCCTGCACAACATCCTTGTCTCTAAATTGGAGACACATGGATTTGACAGATAGACCACTCAGTGGATAATTGAAGGCTGGATAGTCACACTAAAAGAGTTATGGTCAACAGCTCGATGTCAAAGTGGAGACTAGTGATGAGTGGTATTCCTCAAGGCTTGGTATTGGGATCAGTACTGTTTAATATCTTTGTAGGCTACATGGACGGTTGGATTGCACCTTCATCAAGTTTGCTGATGACACCAAGCTTTGTGGTGCAGTCAACTCACAGGAGGGAAGGGATGCCATCCAGAGAGACCTTGACAAGCTTGAGAGGTGGGCCTCTGTGAACTTCATGAGGTTCAACAAGGCGAAGTGCAAGGTCCTGCACCTGGGTTTGAGGCCTCTCTGACACACACACATGCACACCAGCTGCGCAAACAGCTTCTGTATTACTAAACCAGAACACACTAGAAATTCAGTGTTTTGGGGTGGCGAGGGGACAGGTTAGGATTATAGTTGTTAGACATATGTTAGAACCTCACAGTGCTGCGAACCAGATCATGCACTGAACTGTCACACTTACTATAACTGGCATGGTAAAGGTTCCCATTAGCTGTGAATGTAGTCCTGTGTGTCTTCTCTGTGCTTGTTCTTTTTTTTTGTATGTTTCATTATGCAATGAGCAGGTAATAACAATATTAACAACATTATTTTTAATCAGGCAACTTCATTAAAGTTAAAGTGTGAGGTTAGGTGTAACAGCATGTCAGTGATGACAACATTGTGACATAAAGCTGTCCAGGCCATACTTCAGCGAATTTCAACCATTATGCTAGCAGAGATTGTCTCTAGTTTCCTTCTGTCTTTCAAGTCTTCATTGATTCTTTGTAGCTGCTCACTGATATCATTGATCATGAAGTATTGCTGCCATTTCTGGAAGTCATTAGAGGGATGGACAAAACGGTTCCCGAGGCTTCATTCCCTCTTGGAGAAAACCTCAAAGATAGTATTGCACAACTACCTGTCTGTCTGGAGGGCTTGATTGTTTGTAAGCATTAGAAGGCTCTAGCTTCTTGCACAACCCTGATCAGTGTACGTTAGGACACTGGCTGCACCCGCTATGCAATCAAGCCTCGTAAAGTATTCCCACATGTCAATTCTGTCCATTTTGTTATGGACAATTTCTGTCTTTCTTCTCTTATGACCACATTCCCGCAAGGAACAAAATTGTTAGATGAGAAGATGAAAGGCAATATATCGAGCATTCACAGCCTCAAAAATAAAACAACAAATAATGGGACCAGTTTCCTGGCAGAATAAAATGGCATATTTCTGCAGACTTCACCTGGCCTATGTTTTTTGTTTGAACCTGGCATAATGTTTCTTACTGTACGTCTAACTTCTGAAATTACTAATTAATTTACACAGTAAATATGCTGTGAGCTCACTGCAACAGAACCAACACGGAAGCTATCCTGGTTCTCAGGGCAGAGGAGGACTGAGAATGGGAGGGAGAGAGACACCAGGAGACCTCTCTGAGGTGAGCTCCCTGGTGATTAAACACAGACCAGATACAAGAACAAAACTTCCAGCCACTGTTTAAACAACAGCAAGGTCCTTTAGCAGAATTCCAGGTAGGATAGTAGAGACAAGCAGCCCTTGTACAGTTTCTGAGAAGGATCCAGTGGCAGCTATGAGGTATTGAGAACACTTGTCTGCACTGGCAGCACAATGTACGAAACCCAATAGTTGGAAACCCAATAGAATGATCGCTATATGCCATCTGTATATGCCCAGTATGCAGTTACCGATGCCTCCCCTGCCAGACTTGCAAGGGGAACCTCAGTACTCCAGTAGGGAGAAGGCTAGACTGAGTTTCATTTCTGAAGTAGATATAAGTAGATTGAAGATTTATTTATTTTCTTTGACATACAGTAATGCCACCATACCTCTTAATGTAGACATAATCATACTTGGGCAAAAACACTTTAATAATTGTTTGAGATGTGACTACATGCAATAACAGGGAACTAAAGCAAGCGTTTCGGAAATGTGTTTCCCACCTCTTATCAGACATTTCATGTGCCTGTATGTCTGCACTGCTGATTAAAAATAATCAAGACTAAAAGCCTGCACAATTCCCCATTTACTCTCGCAAAACCATAACCAGCTTTCCCTTGGAAAGAAACTACAGCCAAATGAAAGTGATGTTGGTTTCAAATCACATTAACTTGTAGAGCCTTGTGCACAAAAGGGCCACTCACATAGTTGTTCCTATGAGGCATAACGAGTTTGGCCTTTTTTAGGGAACTCATTACTTAACAATACATTATTGTGTTTGAATTGGCACTGATATGCTTGGCAAGGCTGCAATAAGAATCTATGTTGTCATGCCAAATGTTTTTCAACCTGTGTGTTCCTGTGTTCAGGTCTGATAAGGTTATCCACAGTGCATATGCTTCTCATCAAAAGGTTATATTTTTGTACTGTCCATATAGGCTTCAGGGAGGCTGCATTTAATGCTGAAAAATATCCATCTGGAAAGGTGAGTCTGCCCTAGCCCAAGGCTAGATCAAGCACTCTCTGCCCTATTCTGCTTATATACTTGTGACTTGTGCTTCCCTGCTACACCGTCCCCTCAGGTTCAGCAGGAGATTGGAACAGTGCTCCATTCATCCTCACCTGCAGTCTGTTTGGTGTGGCATTTATGGAGGCAGACGTGAGTTTGTGTATTTTTGTGCTTGATGAGGTGACTTAAGTAACTCTTTCATACCTCATACACAGGTATTAACCACTGTACAATAAAGGACAGCCTTTCTCTGAAATGTTATAGAATATTAGAATCACAGAATCACTAGGTTGAAAAAGATCCACTGGATCATTGAGTCCAACTATTGTGAAATGAGTCAGGACCCTGTGCTGTCCACATGCACTAGACACATGGAGAACATGCCTACAGTCAATGTCTGACAAGAGGTCTTAAAGAGAAGATTCCACTTTTGGGTAGGACAAGGTATCGAGCTCACCAGTCCTTTGTGCATATATATCCTAGTATTCATATTTAGGTATCTACTAGATTTCACTAACTTCTTTCAAGCACATACCAGTCTGGGGACTGCTGGGCTGTGGATGGATTTCAGTCCTGTAATTTGTGATTTTATTTCAGGAGCCATTACAGGTATTCCAGTTCTCTTCCCAAAGCATGATTACACCGGAAAATTAGTAGCTTCAAAAGCAGGTGATTAAGAAAAAGCAATGTCTGCGTTATATGCTGACTGGATTCATGGTTCATGATGCCACTTATGATCAACCTGCATAAGTAGCCATGGCTGGAAAGTACCTTTCTTGACCCTAGCTTTTCTTGTCCTCCTTTCAGTTTGCCTAAGCACAAATGGCTATCTGCCTTTCCTGTTTAAACAACTGCAACCTGTTTGGCCAGGAAAACAATTACTTTGATTGCCTTATCAATGTCTGTGGCAAAAAGCTGTGGACAAAGATGATAGTGTCCAGTCCGGCACAATCTCCTGTAACAACCCTGTGTGTCCTCCTGGTGGAATTTTGTACAGGCAAAAAAAGAGCAGCAGCAAGGACCCTTCTCTACATCATTGCAGGCATTCAGACATAAAGGAAAGTTTCATGCATCCCCCCTGAGTGAGAGCTGGACCACTGATTCTTGTCAGTCGTGTTCCATATATTTCTATGTGAGTATAGCAGCAGTTGCTTTCTTTGACCTCCCACAGCCATGGTAAAAATGCCTTCAGGAACAGCTCCCTCTGCACCTTCCCCCCACTGCCAGATGTAGCTGAGAGCTGCAGTCCAGCCCTCAGACTGCAAATGACATAGAGTGGGGATTATGCTTTTCTTTCATGTTAAACCAGAACAACCCACACTGACTGTGCTCATTAAAAAATCATGTTGTTCAACACTGATCCCTTGGGCTATAGTTAGAACTTCACAATATAACATGTGAGAGACAGGTTGGCTTCTCAGTCTAACTAGGCTCAGAAAGAGATGAGTGGATGCGAAAACAGTGTGTCAGAAAAATAAAGCCCATACCCACACTGGAACAAAGAGCCAGCTTTCAATATGAGATGTTCTTAACAATGTGGCTACTTAAAAGAACTTAGATGGGACCCTAGCAGGTGTGAAAGAGTGATTGTTTCCGTCAACAAGGAAGATAAATTCTTGGCCACGCTGCATCACAAATCACATTAAACCCCAAATTAAATAGTACCTTGTGCCATTACTAGAATGTGTGTTTCCTGGCCTTCCCCATCCAGGAAACTGATGCATCTCTAAAGACCACATGCATAGATGGATAAATGACACAAGACAGAGAAACTTGACTAAGTATCTAAGCCTGTTGTGCATCATGTTAACTTCATAAATGTTCCTAATGATTTTGCTGTGGGTGAAGCAAATGAGGGAACTAGCAGAGATAAAAGAAGTTAGAGTGCATAACAGTTTAAGCATTCCAAGCATAAAATAGATGCCCCACTTGAGCTGAAAGTAGAATGATGTCCTGAGAAAAACATTGGGACTCCAGTTTTTTTTCCGTCCTAAATATTAGGAACCTTAAGTGAAAAAACAGGATCCCACACACAGTTGCTACTCCAGACATTTTGATAGACTTCAGCCTCTATGGGCAAACTCTTCCATGTGAGATTTTCCCATTGTAGCCTGTTGATTTCTCTGCGCACACTCCCTCCCTCCAGTTGCACAGGGCCCTTTGCAGGAGAGAGATCTCAGAAAACAACCAATGCACAGAGGGAGAAGTGAAGCCTGCTCCATTCAAATGCAGGCTGAAAAAGCAATTGCATCAATACAACTTGTATTCCTTCATGCATTGTTTGGGAATGAGATTTGTTAAGCAAATATCTCTGCATCACAATAATGATGAGGTGGTTCAAAGTTTGAGCCTCAATACTCTACTAGCCTGAGCTGAAGGAGGCAGAAAAGAAGCTTCTTCTTTGTTGCAATTGCATTATCCACTGTTGGGATAAAAATAGGCTGAATCTTTAAAGAAACCACCAGAGACACACATATCACAGAGATGTTGTGTCTCTGCTGGGTCCAGGGTGTAAGCTTAAAAGTATATACAAGACAGAAGGAGAGTTGAGGTCACTTAAAGAAGCATTTTTTCATCCTTTGTCTGCAGAATATAAATGATCTGTCAGATATTCAAAGATGATTCCAGAAAGATTCTAACTATTTACATTTAAAAACTAAAGCAACATCCCCTGGATTCTTCCCACTCATGCAGATAAGTATGGCAGGGGGCTGAGGGAAAGAAGCTAGATGTAATAAAAGAACTCTCGCAGTGAATCCTATTGAAATTAGCCTACACAGTAGCAGAGTTGTGACAGCATTGCATAGACTAGTCCAAGACCATCCTTTGAAAAAGCCAGATCAGAAAAGTCTGAGAAACACCAAGCCTGCAAACAGTTCAGCATCTGACTTGACCAATGCATGAGAGTTCTTTTTTTCCTCCAGGAGAGTTTTTACATGGAGACAGTTGTATATGAAAGCCCAGATCACACACTTGTGGCCTGATCATCTGAGTTTGTAGCAACCTATTGCCTCTACAACACTCCTCTTTTTCCACCTCCTCAGCAAGGTGGAGACAAACCCTACTGCTTTCTCTGGGCTTGGTCTACAGGAAAGGAGTTAGCAACGTTATATGAGAAAGCAGGGAAAGGCAAAAGTGACCAAAAGTCTCAGGATTATCCTTTTGCACCTGAAACACTGCATTAAGGACACAGGGGACTTCCCTGGGGGCTGTAGTGGCAGAGCCTAAAAGCAATGGGAGGTGCACATGAGGGCACTACTTGCCCTGCAGGAATTTTGCTGATGGATAGACTAGCTAAATTACTTTCTTTCACTTTGCAGTGGAAAACTGGCACATTACCAGCACAGTGCCCTAATGCCCGGACAGTTCTGACAGCCGGAGCGTATAAACCATATTGTCCTAAAGAAACAGTCTGTGCTACTAAAGCACTCATGCTCTGTGTCACCAGCACCAGCAGTGAACTGACTTTGGGACCAGTGCAGAAGATGTCCTTCCTGAGTTCAAAAGAGACACAAAGGAGACTCTCCTTTCCCTCCTGGGAAACCTCAGGCACATTTTGAAAGACTTCCTTGCTTGTGATTGGGAAAATAAGCACTGTGACCTAAGTATACTATCAATTTGCCCTGCCACGTTACCATCTGCAGATCAGTGGTTTGCACTATAACTCATGGGTTAGCAGGTACCTTGTGCAATAGCTGGAGTAGAACTGATGGTAACTGTCATGAAAACAACATCTATTATGCCAATGCTAAGGAAGCACTTAATTGGTTAAAAAGCTCCAAAACTGCTTTTCTTAATATAGACTTGAGTTTGGCAACAAAATTGGAAATAATTATCAGAAATCTGCTTTAGAAATACAGTATTTTATTCCTCTAGAAGTACGTAAGTTGCTTATTAATGCATGCCAGGAGGGTAGGATAGTATCCTTTCCATGATGTTCCGTTTTCCAGGTGCTGTTTTATGCTTCATATGCTGAAGGACATTTTACTGCTACTCAATGGAAGAAAGCAAGCTTGCAGTGCAGGGTACACAGGCAGAAGTGAACCATTTTTTCCGTCTGGAACTAGGTTGTTGCTATAACAACACCCAAATGATAGACAGATTTTCTGAATGTGCAGTGGTCTACTGTGATAACAGAGCTTCCAGGATTTTTACCAAATAGCTCCAAACTTGCTGGAGTGCAATAACACCAAATGCCACATCTCTGAAACAACACAAGCAAACAAAAACCAATGCAACAACAAAATCATTCTTTCACCTAGCTTTCAAATGAAAAGCCCACTTAACACAAGGCATTTATATTCCCAGACAATATCTTCCTGCCAATCTCTTTTCAGTGCACTGGCATTCCGAACGACAGACCACACTCTAAGTTTAACACCACCTACAGACAGATTCAATGCAGTGGTATGCAAAGTCTTGTGTGCACAAGACGCTCGCTCCTTTGGGTTTTCCTTTAGGCTGCATACTGCCTGCACCCTGGTGAGAATCCCATTGAGTCAGTGAAGCTCTGCCAGAGCACACCACTCTGTTCATGAGTATATTTTGCAGCACAGAGACCTTAGAGACTAAATAGCTGATGGCAGAACAAATATTATATTCATAAACTATCCAGAGAGACATTTCCTAGGGGCCACTTGTGTAAAGTAGAAAGTATACCTGCCTCGGCTTTGTCTCCCTTGCACACAATGTGCACCTGATTTTCATTTAAACAGTTTCCTCCTCTGCTTTTCCTTCTTGCTTTGCTACAGGGACGGAGGGTCCAGGATTTCAGATTTCCGGGAAGAAATATCTTCCTGAGAACAGCCAGGGCTCATGGAAATTGCAGAGATTTTTTGGCTGTGTCTCTTCATCCTCCATTACATCTCAGCGTGACTGCTACTGCACCGTCTGTGGTCTGCACCTGATAAATTGTGTTTAATGTCCTTTTGCCCCCAGTACCTGATCCTTCTGGCAGTTCCTTTCCCTAGGAAGTTGCTGCCAATTATATTGGTAAAATCTTCCAGTGAACTTAGCCTGATTTCTGTAAAGGCAATTTCATCCCCATTGAAATATGTGTCTGTAAATCCAAGACAGAGGTTTTGACCTGTTTGTGTGAAATGAAATGAAGTCTGTACTTAGATTACCCTCACCACCCTTAGATCTGTAACCTAGGTTTTACTGGAGACTTTATCCTCACCAGAGGATGTGGAACATAGGAAGGTTTTAATGGCAGCTTTGATGTAAAGGCAGCTGGTAACTTGGAGACCTTTGCACAAATGTTAAATCAGAAGACTTCATTTCAGGGCTTAAACCTTATGCACACAGCCTTCTGCTACCAAATATTTCCAGATAATAAAGAAAAACTTTCCTACACCAGTACGTTCAAATCTCACTGGTTGCAAGAGGAACTATGTGTGCAGAAGGGTATCAGAAGTAGAAAATCACACTCGTGCCTAGGTAGGATAACAGATATATAATTTAGGAATGATTAATAAATAAAAGAATAACTTTTAGTTTTATTAATTATTTATATGCATTTGCTTTAGGGTTTTTTTAGTTATCTTACTACTTAAGATTGCACTGGAACATATTTTCCTTCTTGCCTACTTGGCTTAATATAGCTCCGATAATACCCTGCAATAGAGCTCACCTAACTGAAAAGAAGAGTTGCCTTTACGAGTCACAAGGCACTCTGGATAATTAATTGCTCAGAATTTATGATTTGGCATGTGTTCATTAATCATTCAAAAAATTCACATTTGTAAACATATCCTTTGCAGCTGGTCTTATGTCAGACTTCAAAATGACTAGAAGAGATATGAGAGAAATATAAATGTTTTTCTTTGAAATTTACTAGTTGTGCTCCAGTTTATTTCTTGTGGGAAAAATTAAGCAACAGATGTGGTAGGACAAAAGGTCTAAGAAAGAATGGTAAAGCATCTTGAATGGTTCTCAAATTTACTTTCTTTTCTCCTTTTCACTAATAGATGTTGGAATTCTTAAATGCTCCTTGTTATGGCTTGGGTCCATGTGCATTTGTTCTGGTTACAGGGTGGCTGTGTGAAAAATTTTGAAAAGCCTAAGATCAGGCCTGCTGTGGAATGGGAAGAAAAGCTATCTAACAAAGTTTGCTTCCACACCGATCTGCTCAATAGGGGAAAGAAGTGTAAGAACCACAAATCCTGAAAGAATAGGCTTTATTTTTTATAAGAAAGACCAGCAGCTTCACATCTTACAAAAAGAATTCTTAATACTCGACACTGTAAGACTAGAATCAACTGGTCATTAGATAACAGGAATCACAATGATCAGAGATAAAATTTTTCATGCTGAGTGTGAATTTTGGAACATGAGATAGATGTCCTACAGCTAGCTAATTCCCCACTGCACAATACTGATTCATGACCACCCATGGATTCTACTGCCCTGACAAAGGCAGATATTCTGTGAGGAAAAAGAAATGCCTGCTCATACAACTAAGCACCACATGATCATTCAGAGGTCTCTTCAGATTTTTTGAGTGATCTTATTTTTATCATTTACTACGTTGCAAACACTTGCCATTTTAACCTGTACACTTTGTACAAAGTGACTAGCAGTCGCTATAGGCATGTATTTATGTATGCAAATACAGAGAGTGTATGCAGAATCTATTTTTACAAGTGATATGGGGAGAGGGGACTAAGCATCAATCCTATTTAAATTACAGCATCTGTTGGTTTCACTTGGTTACTTCTTTAAAGATTGTACTCATGCTTTTAAAACCAGATGCCAGCTACAATGCCACAAAGAGGAACTTGGATCTGCCTTAAATGTAGGCTTTAGCTATAGAGCTGTTGAAGGACATATATTTAGAATTAGAAAGATCTCCCTGGTTGACACGAGACTGTACCGAAAGGTAACTGCTGTAAGGAAGAACTCCTGGAAGGACATGACCAAGACTTTTGACCACGAGCAGATGCAACGTCTGTGACTGCACAGGCTCCACATACAGATCAATGTAATTCTCATGTTTGTTCATTTTGATCAACTGTGGCAAAGAGATTTGTGTCTGGCTGTTGTCATGCTCCCCAGGCAGCTCTGCCCCTGGGCTTGTAGCTCTGTCCCCTTGTCTTTCTCTTTCCTCCTAATATTCTACCCTGTCACTAGGGCAATTTATGACCTCCCACACCCAGTATGTATTTTCTAATCCTGTTTTGGGACGCTGAGGAAGAGAAGTTTTTAGTATAAGTAGTTTTGTGTCTCAATAATATATTAAAAGATGAGCAAACTTTCTTGCATGCTACATATAAGATCTAGGCAAACTCAGAGGTGCCAGCATTACACCTAAACCCCTGCTATGCCAATGTTGTATGCATACTCAGTCCCCACCACTCTGAGGGAAGAAAAGAGTGGTGTAAAGGTTAGAGTAAACCAAATTCTAAATACTGAAGAGTCACATGCAGCATGCATGCAAGGCAGGACACACTCCCTAGGGCTGGGGCAACACAGTGCTATGCTAAGACACTGTAGATGTAACCGAGGTTGTTCATAGCAGAAACAGGGAAATTCACTTTATTTGCACTTATCTTTGCTTGCCTCAGACCCTGAGATGGCATGTTATTACAGGCTCATTTTTGTTGCAGCTTAGGGAAGAGGAAGGCATCTGGACAACGGCACTGTTCTGCACAAGGGCAGCTCCACCAGCTCCAAAGTGTGGCTCAGTGTCTGTTCTGCCCTGGCAAACTGGTTAAGCGAACAGTGTGCTCTCACAGAATCTGGGGAAGCCTCAGGCAAGTGAACACGTGGACCCAGAAGAACAACAAAAACTCCTTGATTACCACCTTAGGGCATTTTTCACTGCTGTGAGATGGAGGTCAGAAGCATGTAGCTCGTGCTGCACAGGACTCATAGGCTTGGATGCTCAAAAGCAATACTGAGGAATGCAGAAAGAAGAATCCAGGGGGAATAATTCAATAGCACTGCATTATGTGTTATGAAAAACCTTTGGAAAGGTTTAATGTAGATATATAAGTGAATGCAGTAAATGAGTTTTGTCATGTGTTGAGGGACAACAGACATGACAAATGTCATGAGTGGGAACATTTGGAAATATATACAAGAGACTTTAAAGGTTAGTTTATCAAACTGTTTAAATCTTTGCCTAACAGTATCACAAAGGTGAAAATATACATATATATCGCCCAGCCTGCTAGCCAGAGTCCTCCAACATGACAGGTCGCATGAGGGAAACACCCAGCCTGTCAGAATAATTATTGTAGCAATAATGCAAAGATAGTATAATATTATAATATTATCTACCTTGCTACATACACAATAATTAATGAGAGAAATAATGCAAGGATCAGTAATAATAATAATAATAATAACAACAATAATATCTGGCTTGCTGTTTCGAATCAGAGACTCCCCTTTACATCCCTCTAAAAGTTATGAGACACTGCAGGGACTTCTACAAAGAAGTCGATTTTATTAAGAATAACAGCTCAAGACTTAATAAGGTTTGGTCCTAGCAGCAGAAAAGATACTATTTGTGAAAACACATTGAACAATCCTATTTACGACTTGATACTCAAATGTGCACAAGCACTCAACAAGCAATGATATTAGCATAGCAATAACTACCAGATACAAGTAACGATAACACATAGATAGGGTTAAAGTACAGAGAGAGATACTAATAATCAGCTTGATGTTAATTAGCTCAATGTTAAGATGTATATTTAGCACTCTTAACACAAAGTGCTTACCCCAATGGAATTCAGGGACTAGAGGTGAAGGAGGATGGGATCCAGCCTGTCAGCAGATCCCAAAAGTTTCAGTCATATTTTCCCCTTCACCTTCCTTCTTCAATGAAGTCCGGGATGAGGGGGGAGAGATGGGGTTTAGCCTATTGGCTGATCCCTAGAGTTTCAGTGACATTTTTCTATCTTTGTGCCCACCTGCCCAAACTTTTCCTTTGTTCTACACTTTTATAGTAAGCTTGAGTGAATGTGGTCACTATATCAAGTGCTGATTTGTGGAGAGAGAATTCTCGCTTTGTGTGACAACACTTTGCTGCGCAAGCCCAGTAAGTGTGGCCATGAGAGTAGTTTGCCTCAGAGGTGGAGAGGAGGCAGGTGTGGAGGTGTGTTTTAGGTGTGGATGTGTGTTTTATTATTAGAATTATACTATAATGATAAGCACAGGTCATCCATGGGCCAAGTTGTGAGAGCAGCAGCTGCAATTTGTCATCTTAGAAAATAATTTGGCTCTTGTTCTTGCAAGGGTCTTGCTGGTAGTAGGAGATCACTGTGCCTACTTCTAGACATCTCAGCCCCCACTTCAGATGCTGTTATGCCTTTGTTGCATTCCTTTCTGTTGAAGGCCTTGTACTCAGCCCATGGCAAGGAGCAGGGAGAGAGGGTAGAGGGAAGAAGCAGCCAGGCTTATTTCTCCCCACATTCAGCCCCACTCCCATACTTAGCTTTTATTCCCTCATTCAGCCTTATCTCCCATAAGTTTCAGCATAAATTACACAGTCATTTCCTTCTCCTACTGATGCACATGATAGGGAAAGAGATTTTGCATTGCTAAATACAGAAGGAATGTGGGACAGAGATACTTTTGTACCTTGACTAGAGCTCGCATATTACACGAGCCTCTTTTTTGTCACTTCCAGTCAGAATACCATGTGTTTGCCTGCCATTTAAGCATGGCCTGTGCTAGAGAAGCTTTACCATACTATAGCTATTATCACTGGTACACAATGATACAATTTTTGTTTTGCCTGGATGTTTTGCATTTTTTTCACAAAGCTGCAGTTTAGGTGTAGTTACACCAGCATGAGAGTACTCTTTGGGCTAGAGGAATTCCATTTTGTAGCCTGAAGCAGAATATGCTTTAACACTAGAAGCACATTTAACTCGTTTAATTGCACTGGGACCCAGGGAAGTAAGAATGGCTTCTTTACTGGTGCAGTTGAAGCTGCAAGACCTGCTAGTATAAACAAGTCTTTAGATTCATTTTTCCCACTTTAGCTGTTTCCATCCAAAACAATCCCAGCTTTCTCAGGTCCTTCACTGCAACCTGGAGTACAGTGGGAGAGACAGCTTGGAAAAGCAAGGGGTCATAAACTATGTATGTCTATGTGCAAGGACTTCTGTGGATCCGGAACTTCAGAAATACACCTGCTTTCTTTCTGAGTACCAAACTAGTGGAGTAGCTGGTCGATGTAACAATCGTTTATTTTTAACCAGATTGATTATTGTGATGAACAGTGCTGAAATTGCATTTCTGGAAAAGGCCATTGGGTTTTGCCCAGAAATAAACTTGTTCTGAAAGCACGGCTTGAATTTGCCAGCATCCCAACAGAACTCAGCTCCCACCACACTCCCAAGACCACTGCCCACAGTCTCCTGCTGCCTTATTGGCACTGGATGGTTTTCTGCCCACACTCTGAAGGACACAGCCTCAGCTAGAGCCTTGCCAAGTGCACAGCTCCTCAGCATAAAGAGAACAGACAGCAGGGGATTTACTTTAAATTGAGCAAAATTAATTACACAAGAAAGAGAACTTTTCTCAGGGAGAATGATGCCTTTCTCCTGGCTTTTTCTGCTTTCAGGATTCTTTTTGCGTGATTTATTTTTACCTTTCTTTTAAATGTGTGTGGTGCCCAAAGGCTTGGCTCAGAACAGTTCAGTGCTGTGTGTACTTCACCAGCCTAAGCCACGTTGACATCATCTTTACTTTCTAAGAGCTTGAGTTCAAAGATTTGGGTCCTGGGCACTCACTCTGACCTTCTGTGGACATGTTTGAAGAGGATTGTCCCTGAGACACCCTGTGGTCACATTGAGGTCAATCCTAGAGTTCAAATGTGCATGTACAAACCACTGTAACACATCCTTTCCTTTCAGTGTTACTTCTCTTCGAAGACACTTGGCTTTGATAGGACACACTCATTCTCATCAGCCTGTCCACTTTTAAATCTGTGAATCACTACTTTTTTTTCTTGGCCCATCTGTTCAAAGCAGCATTTAAAAGTTACTCTCTTCCAAAAGTTTATTGCCTATGGGGATATTCTTAAGGAGAGCTTCCTCTCCAAGCTGTGGACGCACAAATTCTGATATATACATGTAGGTGTTTACATGTAAGCTGTATCTGTAAACCCACTGCCTTTATACTCATTGGAGATTTAGTCAGTACAGTGATGGAGTATGGGAATTCATCTCATCCTGTAATAAACACCACCTATCTGGTCAGCTGAATCACTTTCCAGACTCCACTGAGTGCACAGAGTTTCAGAAGAAGGGCAGAACATGGTCAAATCAAACTGAGTACAATAGCAGTAGCGATAGACTTTTTTCTTGACTTTCAGCAGAGATAGCACTAATTTACTAGACTTACCGTGGTCTTGTGGAAGTCAAAGAGGTGCAAAATTACTGCAAGAACTAAGAAAACAAAGTATCTGTGAGCCAAATCAAACTGAATGGTGTGGGGACAGAATTAAGACATCTGAGAAAAGAAAGCAAGCTCCAGAACTGAGAAGAGCTTGGTTATGTAGACGTGAACAATTTTTTCTCAAGTTTTTCAAGTGCACCCTCACAGATTTTTCCCCAAAGTGTCAGAGACTTGTTTCTAGCAATAATCAACCGACTTGCAGGCCCTGCAGTCTTTCAATGAGCTATAAAGTTTTCGTAATTTGAGGGGAGGGGAAAAGGGGCTGTGACTGGAGTATTGCCCAGTTCAATCTGTCTAAAGATCGAGTTTGAATCTGTAGTACTATGCATGATGTCCTGGAAATCTGGGCACAGACTGCCCAAAGTGGAAGGAGATGGTCTACCTTGCTTTGCTTAATGTCATTTATTTGTACAATTTTTGCTTCATTGAAATGTATATTCAACTCCTGTACTTGTAAATACATATTGATTAAGAATTGTTCATAGAAACACTATTACATGAAGGTATCACTGAAAACTCTGAAAATAATCAGAAACAATGGATGATGGTGAGTAGAGAGAACCCACTCCCAAGAGACTGCAATTTACTCTCCCTTAAACCCTGTTCCCTATGGAATATGTACATATTCGCTATGAAATGTACATGGTGCCACCGAATTTGCTGCAAGTACAGGCTAGGTCTGTAGAAATGCTTACTACCTGACATAGAATCTTGCACATTCAGTAGTTTGTGCTCTAAAAAGCAGGGGAAAATAATTATTCCCTTCTTGCCCTGACCACTGAAAGCTGTACATAACCCATGTCCAGGCTTAATTGCTTCAGACATATCACTATTTGAAAAACAAGGCTAGCTCTTAATGTGAAAAATAAATCCAAAAAAAACCAAAAACCAGTTTCCTTTTTGTTCTCTTGGGCAGAGAAAGAAAAAAAACACCAACTGTTCTGAGGAGTAAAGTCTTTGCAAGTGATTGAATTATATTGTGTTAGGACACTGACGATTTCTTGGCTAGATGTTACGCCTCTCATTTGAGGGGTGGCTACTGTGTGCTGCTAGTCTATTACAAAGCAACAGTAATGATCAAATGCCCTAAACTATGTCAGAAATTAATGTTATGGAACAGCTGCCATTAATTGTTACTCTTTCATCCAACTTCAAATAAAGGCCCGCCTAGAGGACTGCTGTATTGTGACTACAACCTTTCCCCATGAACAGGGATAGAAACAACATAGATGTTTTGCAGACGTATCAGAGTGGGCATCAATTTCTTCAGATTAGGGCCTTCATCCTCTTGTTTCAGGGACAACTGCAAATAAAGCACCTTAAACAATGTTGGTGGAATAGAAAGCAAGACTGCATGTGTAATTCACAGATCTGCCTCTGAAATCACGTGACCAACCATGAAATAGGATGTCTCTAACTTCAAAACATATTTTCTCTTCTGAAGATCAAACCTCTGTACTTTTATGTAGTGTATATATAGAACCATAGAATGGTAAATGTTTTATAGACTAAAAAAAAAAATCCATTTATGGTTTTCTTTTAACTCTATTGAAGAAAGTAAAATGATGGGATCCTGAATGTCTTCTGTCACCACAGCTGCTCTGTTTCAATACAACCCAAGTGGACAATGCTTCACAGAAGTATCTGCATTGCCTCTATCTCTTACAGCTCTGTGTTAATGCCAGGGATGTGGCAAGATGCAGCTGCTGCCACAGACTTGCCATATCCTTATGTGATACCCAACAGCTGTTGGAAGCTGTGTGTTAAAATTCATGCTGGGTTTTGAATTTCTATATAACCTACCTCAGGAAGTGAAAGTTGCATAGCAATCTTTATGTCCCCTAAGTCCCAGTCTGTGCTCCTATATTATGCAGGATTACACTTTGGCTGAGAACATGCACTCTGCTATGCCATTTTCTTTAATTCTTTTTCTGCATAAAACTACATTTTGGCATGCAATCACTCCCTCTATCAGTCTGCTCCACATGCATGTGCTTTCAGTTACAAAGCACTCAGATTTATATCTCATACAAAGATGCAAAGCTTTGGGAAAATATCTCGGTGACATGTGGAGATTCAGGAAGGCGGCAGCTTTCTCTGGACTGGCAGCATCTGTATACCCCAACCTCAGCCAAACAACATACAGAAGCCTCAGCTCCAACACCATCATTAGAGCTGATAAAGCTGATTTCAGTCTACTGCCCCACTTTCTGAAAGCTGCTTGAGGGTCTTACCACTGATTCCCCTGCTGGAGAGGTGAGAACCCAGAGACAAGAGAGGAGCAAACAGGGAAGGTAGACAGCTGCTCCCCAGTCTAAGCATGTGTCTGCCAGAAAATCTCCAAGAAACTGCAGGAAATTCATAAAAGGGCAACAAAAAATAATTAAAAGACTTGAGGGATTCATTTCTAGAGAAGATTAAAAGAAAGAAATATACTCGGCTCAGTATCACTAACTGGCTAAGGGGGGATTGGATAACACCATACAAGCACTGTCAGGTGCAAAGAAGCTGAGAACCCTTGTTTAAAATTATTTAAGGAACAACAAGTAATAAAACAATGGCATTGATTAAAGGAAATGTGTACAAAACTCTAGGAAGTTTTTTGTAACATCAATTGTAACCAAGCAATCACTGAATTCTAGGAACTGATGAAAGTCCCCTTGCTTTGATTGTTTTAAAAAAGACTGGACAAATTCCCCGGTACTAATTGGGAATGGATGAGATTAATAAAGTCATAAGGAAAAATATTCCTCACCCCTTTCTCCCTGAGGCTTCAGCATCTGCCTTGATGTGTTATATTTCCTCCCTTTGCTACCTCACAGAAGAGCCTTTTGCATGTCTTCACAGCAGTGAGGGCCCACTACCCTCTAACTGATCCAGGTGTGAGTGGCCATGAGATAAAACCTTCCAGACTTGTTTGTCATATACCAATCAGCTCCTTTACCTGAGCAAATTTCTGCTGCTGGGATTAATGCCAGTTCAGATGGGAACTATATAGAAGGATGAATCCCATCCTGCATATGAAAGGAAAACTTAATTTTGAAGCAACAAATTGCTATAGGTGATTTCAGATATTTCAGTATGAATTGGGAGATTTGGCAAAGCTGACCATCTCCTGTGAACTTTTTAGGTGTCAGACAATATAATTTTCCAATACTGGACCAAGATATTTTTTTGGAAGTATTGCCAAGCCACTGAACTATGGATTCCAACTTGTCCGAGCAGTCAGCAGAAGTTCAGTATATGTTAGAAAGACAGAACAGTTGTATCTTTAACTGCTTTTATGGAGCCCTTGCTGGCCAGGAGCATTGCACCCCATATCTGAGCCTTCACTTCTAAAGGAAGACTGTGACCTTTCAAAGAATATAAGTGTGAGTGGTGAAACAGGCAATCTGCACGCTCAAAGCTGAACACTAATGAAGTTACCTAGCCTGAGAGGAAGAGAGTGCATGCTCCATCTTCCTCTGTCAAGCCAACATTGTTATGGGCTTTTAAATTCCATACTTAATGCTGATATACATCTTTGAAAAAGTGATATTTTTCCTCCTGAGCCAAGCATATTTATCAATCCCATGACCTGCATTTTAAGAAGGTAGAGATTCAAATACTCTAAAACCAAACCATTGTGGTTTAGGGAGTTCTTGGATAAACAGGATCCAAGTTAGGCCCTTACTTATAAATAATCAGCTATACTAACTATGCAACCTGATTAATATCACTGGACTTTTGTATTTCTAAATCAGGCAGAATTTAGTCCTCCATGTGTTATAATAACTGGTCACTTAGTTGGAATATTCATGAAGTTCCACTCAGGTATTGAAAGTAAGTCCTGGTATAAAAGATTTATAGTCCCAAATTCTGCATGCCCAAACATTTTCAGAGTCCTAAACATAGCTGCTTAAGCTGCTGTTCACCGAAAGGAAAGGAAAGGAAAGGAAAGGAAAGGAAAGGAAAGGAAAGGAAAGGAAAGGAAAGGAAAGGAAAGGAAAAAAGGAAAGGAAAATCTGGAGAAATAAACTCCTAATTTAGAAAAAAATGAATGAAACCAAATTTTCATAGGCTTATGCCTATGCATATGCATCATGGCCATCAGTGAGAAACTTAATTGCCGATGTACTGCCTCTGAGAGATTTGCTGGATCTCACATCTTTGATTGTTCTGATTTTCTTCTAGCTGATGTCCCTACCTGAGTTTCTCGTGCAGCTGATTTCTAGACTAAATCAAAAGAAGAAAGCTTAATTTTAATGTCCTAAAGACTTTCACACTGGAACAAATTTTTTTTATTACATTAAAAAAAGGCAATTAAATTTGCCAGTAATCTTTTCACTCATATGTTTGGTATTACTTCAGTTGTGATTTTAAATTCGTTCTCTGCTGCTCACTTTGCTTTCTACTTGATTTGCCAATGAAATTTGATCTCAGTGTTAGCCACATAAGAAAGTCTTGTGAAGGAACTAACCTGAAAACAGATTTTACTCTTAATTGAACCTACATAAGTCTGACAGAAAGTGATACCCAGACACTTAGCTACTCAGTTGGTCAATAAACTGTAATCTCCTCTGAGGCTGCAGACAAGTTGAATGATTTTGAGAAAAACTAGTTGGTTTCAACATAGTATCTGTGCATCACAGCAAATCGGTGTGCTTTTGGGCTCAGCAGTATGTCACGCTTTCGTTAGGCAAAAAGCAATAAAGAGTGCTGCTAGTTTACTCTTTGTGTAGTATGGGCTGCTGAATCCCCCCCCAAACAGGGCTATGGGCTCCTGCAGGAATACTAAGTCTGTGCTACATGCACCATGACCTGGGAGGCACGCTGAGTACCAGTGAGAACTAATGAGAAGGAAATACAATTCCTCGCACATTCCTAGACTTCAGAGTGTGTCTTCATCTCTGCTGCTGGTTGCTGATGAGGAACACGGTTTTGCGTCATGCCTTGGTGAAGCAGGATGTCAGAACACAGCTAGGAGACTCACATCATTACAGTCAAAGATAACAAGAAATTTCTAGCTCAGGTCCCTGGCACAGCTCAGTAGAAAGGTACTTGTCAACTTTAGACATGAAAAAGTGTCATGCCCAGAGAAAATCACAATTGTGATTGTACACTTTTTCTACGTTTTGTGTTTCCTATTTGCCTTCTGCTTTCAGATTTTGAAGGCATAGCAGCCTCCCTACTTTCATGAGGATCTTCCTGGCTGCAGAGGCTGACTGTCCTCTTTTTGTGAGGCTGGAAGTGCAAGATGCTAGAGAAAAGTGAAATTCCCCTGATGCAAGCACATGTCATGCCTCCCTAGAGCGGCCCATGGCTCATACTGACATCAACCCAACAGTCCAAAGCTGTCAGCTATTTCCTGGTTGACACACCTTTCCTGCCAAAGCTCAATACTGACAGTCAGTGGCAGCACTGAGGCACTTCATTATCCTGTGTCCTTCCACTTGCAGCCCACTCCCACACTGCAGCCCTCCAGTTGCTTCATCTCCTCCACTGGTCATCCCCACCTGGCCAGCAGGCTCAGAAACTGCTCCTGAACCTTCTTGCCTCCTTGGATTCGGGTCTCCTTCCGTTTTGTGAAATCTCTGGGCTGTCTCTCAAGTAAGTGATGAATTGGATCTGTGCTTTCCAATGAAGATCTTGGCCACACGCCTTTCCCAGATTTTCCTCTCAGAGAAGAATGACTGCTTGGGAGGGAGCTGATAGACTGCCTGCCACATATTTTGGGGTTTGGAACTAGATGATCTTTAAGGTCCCTTCCAACCCTAACTATACTATGATACTATGATATTCTGTTTCTTCACAACCCTCACAGCCCAGAGCAGGAGGCATGCAAATGAAGCAACTTGGCTCCATCCCTACTAAGTCTTAGTCCTGAGTTAGTAATGGTCCATATGCACTTTTTTCTCCTGGTTAAGTTTCTGTGAAGCGTGGCTGTCAGTTACATACATGTGAAAATACTGTAGTTTTCAGCTGAAAAAAGAGGTTTGTATTGAGGTCTGTACTCCATCCTGATTCTGTAGGAGGAGTTCACCCTCATACTGGGTGAACAGCTTCTTAATAATTAAACTGAGCACAGGGACAGCCCTTAGTTCAGTTTATTGTCTGCCATCTTCCTGTTCAAGCAGCATCAAGGTGAAGGCAGGCAATGGCTCTATGGAAAAGGTGTTAAAACCTATCTTTTCAAGCATTGCAAATGTGTGTTGGAGGAGGAACAGGATATTTTAACTGAACAGACCCCCTGGGTCAGAAGTATAAGATATGTATGTCCTGAGGTGAAGATCCTTTTGGTGGGAGACATGCACTGGACCACAGTCTTGTTTAGGCATTTGATCTCGCCTAAGAGAGCTGTGGAAGCATCCTGGCAGCTGTAGGGATCAGAAAGGATGTCCTGGCACTGGGACAGCCTGTAAGTTTTCCTTTTATTCTCCGCATCTGGAAACACAGTAACTCCACCACTGGTTTTTGGACTAAAAAAGTCAAGTCCATCATTCGTTTTACCTTCACTTTTCTCTGATCATCTGAGTGATTTTAAGACAATTGCTAAACTACAGATGCTCCACTTCCCAATAAAACAATAGGCCACAAATCAAGCTTGCTGTGATGTTTTTGCGGTTCCCAGCACATCCCTCAGTACTTGGGGAGCAACTGAATGCTTCCATCCTAAGCAGCAGCTACCACTTTTGAATGCTGGTCACTCAGGGCATCAGCCGAGAGGGATGTCCTCTAGAGACGGGTATTAGCAAGTGTTTCTTCAGTGTGCTGTGCAGTGATGGGGGTGGGTTCAGGCCTCATGCAAGTTTGTTACAAGAGTCAAGAGGAAATATGATTTTCAAGGCTGGAAGAACACCACTTCAAAGCAAAGGCTAAATAACCAATGCTCCCATCTAGTGGTGAAACTGTAACCAGTGGTTTAAATATGTCAGACTTCCTAGGGAATATGGAGTTGGAAGGACCATGCCACAGGACAGTGCCATCCCTGGGAACTTCTGTAGGACTTTACAGGCTGTGATAAACACTCATACACATTCAGAAGCTCAGGAGAAACCAACTAATAATCTCAGTTAAAGCTACAGCATTAGTTAACACCAAATGAAAAGTTAAGGGCCAAGGGTTCTTTTAAGGCAAAGAAAGTGTGGAATAGCTTTCTCAACATTTCTTTAGCAACTTTCAGTGAGATGCAGAATTGTAGAATCATGGAATCACAGAATAGTTAAGGCTGGATGAAAAGAAGCATGGACAGCGGGTCAAAGGAGGTGATTCTCCCCTCTACTCTGTTCTCGTGAGACCCCACCTGAAGTGTTGCATCCAGTTCTGGAATCCCCAACTTAAGAAGGATATGCAACAGTTGGAATGGTTCCAGAGGAGGGTCACGAAGATAATCAGAGGGCTGGAGCAGCTCTGCTACAAGGACAGACTGAGAGAGTTGGGGTTGTTCAGCCTGGAGAAGGGAAGGCTCTGGGGAGACCTTATAGAGACCTTCCAGTACCTGAAGGGGCTTCAGGAAAGCTGGGGAGGGACGGTTTTCAAGGGCTTGTAGCAACAGGATGAGGAGGGATGGCCTTAAATCGGAAGGGGGAAGATTTAGATTAGACATTAGGAAGTAATTCTTCATAATGAGGGTGGTCAGGCACTGGCACAGGTTGCCCAGGGAAGCTGTGGATGACCCATCCCTGGAAGTGTTCAAGGCCAGGCTGGTTGGGGCCTTGAGCAGACTGGTCTTGTGGGATGTGTCCCTGTCCCTGTCAGGGGTTTGGAAGTGGATGATCTTTAAGGTCCCTTCCAACCCAAACCATTCTATGATTCTATAATCATTAAGTCCAACCAATGCCCACGTTATCCTGGCTCTGGTTCCTAAAGCATGAAAGCCCATTTCAAAATGTTGTCCAAGTTTAGTAATTAGCAACACATTATAATTTGTGTTGCTGTTATGTTGATTATCATGTCATGCTAATGTTCTAATACACTGCTTCACTTATAATTAATGGCTAGAATAAAACCACTTTTTTTGGTTTCTTTTTTAGTTTATGTCTGAAATCTTACAGTAAGAGTTGAACGGTTACCATATGCTCAGTTTGTGACATTACTTGGAGTCATTCCATGACACTATTGTAAATCACTTCACGAGGTCCGCTCAGTTCTTCTTAATATGCCTATTTTCAATTGTTATGCTATGAAGATGAGCAGATCAGCAGGAAAATGGTGCTGTTCTTCTCACTGGATGTTTTTTATAAAGGCACAGCTACTGCCTACAGGATATACCCAGAAGCAAAATTCTTTGATGATGCTAAGCCATTACTTTGTCACAAGAATGACCTGCTCAGTTGGGAAAGAACTTTAAAATATCATCTCTTGTGTTAAAGTTTAGCCTTTCGCCGTCAGCTAAACAGTACGCAGCTGTTTACTCACCCTTTCCCACCCAGTGGGATAGGGGAGAGAACTGGAAGAGAAAAAGTGAGAAAACTCATGGGCTGAGATAAAGACAGATTAATAGATAAAGAAAAAGCCATGTGTACAAGCAAAGCAAAACAAGGAATTCACTCACTACCTCCCAATGTCAGGCAGGTGTTCAGCCATGTTCTGGAAGGCAGGGCTCCAACATATGTAACAAGTACTTGAGAAGACAAACACTGTAACTCTGAATGTATTTCCCCCTTCCTTCTTCTTCCCCAAGCTTTATATGCTGACATCATATGGTGTGGGATATCCTGTTGGTCAGCTGGGGTCAGCTGTCCCAGCTGTGTCCCTTTCCAGCCTCTTGTGTACCCCCAGCCTACTTGCTGGTGGGGTGATGTGAGAAGCACCTGTATAACAATTGCCCAGCAATAACAAAAAGATCTCTGTGCTATCAACATACTTTCCAGCACAAATTCGAAACATAACCCCATATTATCTACTGTGAAGAAAATTACCTCTACTCCAGCCAAAACAAGCACATCTCATTAGATTGTAATTGTCACTGCTCTGTTTTGATTTCACTGATGTTTTTTACTATACCTACATATAACGCTGCAAATAGCAAAACAGTTCTAACACCGATCTCATATAGGCACTTTCTAACAAGACATTTCAGAGCACTTCACACTGCCATAATCCCATTTTGCAGTGTCATAATTCCCACATCTCAGTCTAGTGTCAACACGAGCCAAAGGACAGGACACAGCTTGAGAGGATGGAGTGCTTTGAAGATCATGCCTACTGTAGGACAGAAAGCCATCTCTTTTGAGAAGCAGTAGGATTCTGAGCAACAGGCAAAGCTTGGCTTGAATTTCACTGGAACCCATGACTGAGAAGGAACTACATATTTATTTATTAACCTGAGCAGGAAGGAGAGGGAGCAACATGAATGCTGCTCGGCTAGATCTTAGATGAAAACATAAAATGTTCTCTCCAAAAGCTAATCCAGTATTGGCAAGCTATGAATTTAATGACTTCGTACAAGATCCAAAGTGAACCCATAGAATGGCTTATGAAGGTTTGTTAATGAAGGATTGTGTGTTTATTGATTGGGATGAAATTAATCCAATACTAGGCATTCTTTGAGACAAATTCAACAAGAATTAATTCAGGATGACTGAAACTAAGCAAAAAAAAAAAAAAACCCATTGCTAAAACTATTGAGATGATGAAAATACTGCTAAAATCCATTTCCAATCAAAAACATAGCTGTCAATGTATGCATCTTATATGGAGTTTATACACCTGTAAATGAAGGGACAGTATGCAGCAAATGAATGAGAACCCACAAACCCAGTGGGCGTCTGTCACAAGAAGTTGTGTTGCCAGGGTAAAAGAACAAATTACTCTGCAAAATGAGAGCAATGCAAAAGAGTGCATAGGTAGCAAAAAAACCAGAGAAGTTGCCTCAGTGAAGAAGGAGGTTAAGGAAAGTAATGACCACACCAGAACTCCCATCACATAGTCAGTAAGGTGATATTAGTTCTGGTAGAGATTATCCTAGGATGAAGTCCACTGCAAAATCCAAACCAAATTCCGGTGTACCTGTCAAAATAACGCTTGCAAAAGTGCATAAGCAGTCATAGCTCTCAAACCTTGCACAGATGTCAACCAGAGATTTTTTTGATAAAGGACAGAACTGCTAATCATCATGTTAAGTGTGTTCATAGGCACACTGCATGCACAATACATATGGACCCAGTTTTCAGATTGTATAAAATTGCCATTCCTGTATTGAAAACCTGAGAACTTCAGGTTGCCAGGATACAATTGATGCAAATCCACACCATGCTCCAGAGAGCTAAGAAAGGCAGAGGGGTTGGAACTAGATGATCTTTAAGGTCCTTCCAACCCTAACTATTCTATGATTCTGTGAAAGGAACAAGCACATGATCAGAGTAAAATACCTTTGTCCTGCCCTTTCTGTTTAGGATAACCCTAAGAAATTGGCAGCAAGACGTGCTACTTTTGTTGCATGTTCAGCTTAAAAAGATATTAGGGATGGCAATTTATCTCACCAAGTTTTTACCTTACCTTTCAGAAATCTTGCTAACACTAATGTCGGTTGAAGATTGGGTCTCAGTGGGATGCTGAATGGCATCTAGGACAAGGCTTCTTGGCCAGCTCCCCACGGTGCAACTCTACACAGCCAGCTCTCCATGGAACAACACTACACAGTCAACTGTCCAAAGGGACAACTCTATGCACGGAGCCGCTAACCCTCTTTCCCTTCGTAAAATTGTCTCAGCAGAGAGTCAGCCATGTAGAACTGTCCAGTTGAGCGCTGTCCTGTGGAGAGTTGTCCCACAGAGAGTTGTCTGCTATATAGAGTTAGTCATGAGAGTTTGCCACAGAGAATTGTTCCTTTTTTGCTGGCAGGAATATATTTTCATCAAAATGAAATAACTAGTAAAAATTCAAATGGATGCATCCAAGCAATGACTTGTGGCTCTGTTACTGCAGGTAGGGCAGTGAGTGGTTTATGTATGCAGCTTTTCCACTTCCACAGTAATAGCCTACACACAGATCAAAAAAGAGATGTATGCAATTGTGTTTGGCTGTGAGGGTTTCCATGAATCTGTGTGGGAGAAAAGTGATTGTGGAGTCTCATCAGATGTTACCCATGCTGACTCTACTGCAAAACCACCTGAAAAGCCCTACTTTTATTCCTATTATTTTATTCAATAGTGTGGCCTGTTGTTAAATATTAAGGCTCTACATTAAATACTCTAGGCAAATTTTAATTTCATATTAATTTAATATATCTTATTATTTAAACACTGTTAGGCAAGGGGAGGATGTATGGGATCTAGAAAGGGTCCTACAATAAGCATATTTTGATTCATTTCAGCACAAAATAAGTATTACTGGTGACAGAGAATTCTTAGTAAAAAAAGTGACCTTCAAACCACCAGTTGTGTGAGGCATTAAAAAGAGAGGACATGATAAAAATGAAAGAGCATTTGACTGTTTCACTCCCCCTGCATTCCCCTGTCAAAGGATGAAGAACAGAAAAGCATAGCATCTGTGCTAAGGAAACATCTATGAGCATTAATTAATTATAATTCTAGTCCTCAGTGTGCTGGATGTGGTGTCACTCTCACAAAAACTTTACTCGTTCCGCTATCATCAACTCAGTTATTTGAGATGCTTCTCAGCAGGTGTGTATGATGCAGTCTTTCAAAAGCTTCTTTGTTATGAAATATTCTCAGTGGCTTAATGCATATTCCCTTATGCCACAGACTGTTAAAAGCCCAGTTATATCCCCAGTTCAAAAGCCTCTTGGTAATATTCAAGCTGACAATATAGCAAGCGCCAGCTACAATGACAAGAAAATTTGTGACTTATGTATTGAGGACAAACAGACAACTCAAAAGAATACCACAGCCTAAATGAATTGAAGTCTATCCTTGTCTCGTCCTCTGGCTTCAGTGTGAAGGGTGTGAGGTCAGGGTGAGAGCGTTTGGCGCAGAGCAGTGTGACTTAGAGCCTCCTCTCTAGCCAGTGCAGCTGTGTGAGAGAGCACACGCCTGGCACAGGTTGGGAGGCTCTGAGACAGGACCACTGGCTTGTAGCAACCTGCTGAATAACAGCAACTGCTAGGATCAATAGGAAGACATTGCACTGTTTATTGTCCTTAGGGTTCTATTTTATCCCCTTTGACAGAAAAAAACCTTTAATCCTTTCTGTGTTCTGAGGCTCTCCTCTGTTTCAAACGAGTTCTCTGTCTCTTGAGCAGATTTCCCCATGCTTTTGTCCTTCTGCAGCCAACTGTCAGTCTTAAAGCAAAGGCTCAGCAGACACCAAAACCAAATCACAAATAGCCAAACGGATCCACAGCTACTCATATCGCAACTCCATCCTTGGTGCCTGGATGCATATATTTTATTCATAAAAATAAAAATACTCTCCATACATAGAATAA
Organism: Cuculus canorus; assembly: GCF_017976375.1. Taxonomy (NCBI): domain Eukaryota; kingdom Metazoa; phylum Chordata; class Aves; order Cuculiformes; family Cuculidae; genus Cuculus; species Cuculus canorus. The sequence goes on from NC_071401.1 coordinate 64,779,236, forward strand.
ATTAAAAAAAAAAAAAAGATGCCTCCAATAGTGTTGGTGCGCTTAGTGTAGGTTATGCATTCAGACACCAGGTTTTACAGCTACCTTCCACAGAGGTGACAGTGAACTGTACTGGGAGATCAAGATCCCTTCCTTTGTTTCACAGTCATACCTAATTAAAATCCTACTTGTCCACATCCACTGCTAGAGACCAATCTGCTTCCACTGTACAAAACAATGAGAAAACTGTAAATAAGAAATCTGGCTGCCAATATTCAGGAACCAGCGTGCCAAAGGTTGCTCCATTTATCCACAGTACAATGTATATGCTTTACAGATGTGGGATATAATTAATGGAGAATATTACCTGTCTCCACTTTTAGAGCTATTGTTTCAAGATGATGTCACATACAGACAATAGTCCCTGACTAAATTTTACTCCCATGGCAGCAGGGAAGGAAGACATTTTGGACTATTTGCTATACAAGCCCAGGCCCCATTGCTTCGTTTTGCAATAGAAATGACGTACAAGTAGGCTAGCTTCTGCTCAGCCCCTTGTCTTGTTTGCAGTTATTTTGTTCTCTTATTTTCATATATTACGAGGCAGTCAAACCAAAAACATGTTGGTGTTATAGCCGTGTACAATCTGTTCTTTCAGCTTTGTGAATGTTTACTTTACAAGGTTGTTTGTCAGAGAGACGGAGGACAAATAGGAGAAGCCCATTTTATACTGCTAAAACTAAATTCAGACCTGATAGAGAGACAGGAAAATAGTGCTGTCGTTCTTCCAGTTAGGTGTTTCATCCTGCCTCTGAGTTAGATCCTGCCTCCATAGAAAACAATAATAAATTCCCATTGATTCCAGGGTTAGAGAGCAGGACTTAACTTCAAAACATTAGCTGAACAGCTCTTTGGTGAGTGGTGACCTTTTTGACTCTCAAACCCTTCATTAAGATGTTATGCTGTAAAAGACTTCTAAAGAGTCTGCTGGCTTTTTTCAAACTTAATAAAGTTGCTGTGCAATCACAATGTTCCTGCTGCTAAGGGAGGTAGCCCATGGATGATATACATTCCCATGAAATCCCATCACGAGGTGTAGATGCTCTATTATAATGCAGTAATATTTACAACTACTCCCATTCTGTTTGACACTCCCTAGGCTTCTCTGTATTCTATCAAGATTTATATGCATCTGCATATTTAAATCTCAGTATGCTCCTGCATCATCTCTAGTGCCAGGTACTGGCCACATTTTCTTACTCTTACAAATGAATCTTGGTCTTACATTGGTGCATGATTTCACTGATACGAGGATCTCCCACAATCCCAGAAATTAGAGTCACCATTTTCCCAAACTCAACCTGCTGTAGTTTTACTTTGGGTTTATGACTTTATTCTTCCAGGACCAGGTGATAGTTGGAGCAAGAGGGCATTGCTGGAGTCAATTTTTCTAATCACTCTTTGCTTTAGCAAATGCAAGAAATATATGGATGTGTGGGATAAATAGAATAGAACTATGAACTCAAACTCAGTTCACCATACTCTTTCTTTACCATTCTGAAGCTTTCTTCATCTTTAGACCAAAGCCCTGCCTTGACTTGCTTTCTCTTCCCTTCTAGACAGTCTTTCATCTCTTACTTCCAGAGTTTTTTCTCTTTCTCCAAATGGCTGGTAGATGATCCTGACCTTAACAACACTTCCCACTGACTTGACCTGTTCAGACTTTGGTAACAGAGTCAAACAATTGTCCACTTATTTAACGTACAACAGCCAGTTTTCAGCTCAAGAGGATTTCCAAGTAAGGAAGAAAAACAGATGTTCAGCACTTCCCCCTTACTAGGTGTGTGTCACTGCTCCTGGAGCCTTCCTCTGGCGGGCAGATGGGCCAAATGCTCCAAGGGCTGCAATCTGATATACGTATGTATTTGTGGTCCCTGATGAGAAACAGAATAAACTTAATATGAAGGCCCCAAATTGATACCATTGTTTGTTCAAATTTCCCAGATGTTATGATTCAAATGTTTTCATGATGCAGAGGAAAAAAAAAACATATTCCCTGCCATCAGAGGAATTCAAGGCTTTCCAATTATGGTCACACACTCAGACTTATTAGCACAAAATTTAATTTGCTTTAATCAGACTGAGGTGGGTAGAGCGCGAAATTAACTTGACTTTCGTTTTGCATTGTACAGTAAACTTACTTGGTGAAATCACTGTAGAAATCTGAGCTGTAAATGATGGATGAGATGAAAAAAAAAAAGAAGAATAAACAGCCTTGTGTAATTGTCACTGTACTAAAAGGAACACAATATTCAATTCATTTCTTTGGAGAAAAGCTTTACTTCCCTGGCAAACTGAAGGGCACACTGCCCTCAGCTGCACCCTTATTTTGCCACTGAAGCTGTGGCAAAATAAGAACAGAGATTTGAGACCAGAGTTTGAGAATAGAGTTTGGACCCAAATATTTCTTTCAAGCATCCCCTCTATTTTGAGAGCTCTGTATGCTCAGTCAATCTTGCCAACAACTTTCCAAACTGTTATTTGTGCCAGAAAATCACAATCTAATGAAAATAGAAATGCATTAGTTTCAATGAAATTTCCATTTGCAGCTCAAGATTGTTGTTCACAATCCAGAGGGAAACAGAAGTGTTTACTCAAGGTAAGCCAGAAGCCACAGGGTGTCCGACTGGGATATGGTTTTCTGTTCCTAGTCTGTTCCTAGTGAGGAAGAGTAAGAACACACACCTGAAATCTTCCACATTCCAGAGAAGTAGGTTGATGACTGTCTCTTCTGGAAGTGTATTTTCCCTTGAACTTTTTCAAAAGGCTTCTGTTTCACCTCAATGTAGCACGAAGTCTTGACATTTTCTTTTTCTTTTCTTTCTTTTTTTATTTCAAACTAGAACTCTATCTTCCAGCCAAGTCTAATATTAATTCCCTTTTCCCAACTCTCTGCTACCTTTTCTGTGTGGTTAAAATAAATGCTTGCAAGATGGAAGCTGCCCTTCAGACTGGAACCAGAACTGCATCCACCTGAGCCACTTCCTTGTAAACAACAGGGAAAATAAAACAATGCTTCTTAAACATTGGCCTCCAACTTTTCCAATAAGATTTTAACACTTTTTCTCACCCTTTGCCATAAACAGAGAGATTTCTGTCTGAGAGCAGCCTGCAAATTTGAGAAGGGTACTGACATGACAAGAAAGCTGCAGAAAAGCTTGGAAGCTAAAACCAGCAGATTCAGAGGGGAGAAAAAGAGAGGGGAAGACAGACATCCATTTCCTTCAACAAGAATATAAAAAAAATGAGAAACATTAAAGTTCACTTTTGTGCAGAAAGGCTAAAAAAGTTCACTTTTGTGCAGGAAGACTTGGGTGAGATGAGGATAGGGGCAAATTCAGCTGGGGCAAGAGAATCAGAAGGAAGGGTATGTGCTTACAGCTGTGGTGACAGGTTCTCGAATGTCAACTACTTCCTGACAGCAGGACAAATCCTACTCCTGTTTATACTCAGTACTATCTACAGGGGCAGAATGTTCCCCCCAGAAAATGGTTTTAATTATTTTTTTTCCAGGGAAAGTGTAAATTTTATCACCAAGTGGGAAACACTGCTTACTGTTTACTATCTTTAAACTGTGAAATGTGCTGGAAAATAAAGACTTTAATTAAAGTTGTCTTTTCAATGTCTATTCCTTGCAGAAAAGTGACACCATTTCAAAACACAGCTTTTCTTGTATGCCTCTATTTACTTTTCCATTTTTCATATAATAGCTTTGATTTAACCAATTTCAGCAACATATTTAACATCTTTGCAGACGTACCTGCAACATGTTCAAGTGCATTGCAAAATAGAATAAAGTTGCATGGTATCTTCTGGATCTGCGAAAAGGGGAACACAAAATAGACCAGCCTAATAGGGTTTGTTTTTTTCTCAGATTAACGTCAGAAAGCTTGCCTCTATTATTTAAACAAACCAGGTAATGTTTGCACTGTAAAGCTCTGATCTAAAAACACCAATGCAAGACAGGGACAGGGTTTGCCAACTCTTCCTATTAACAGTGGAGGGTAAAAATTGCTGACTTGCTTTGTGACAGTAATTGGCTAAAACTCATGTACAGTGTTTTTAGCTATCTTAAAACAAGGTATTTGCATATTCGAAGTATGATGCATAGCTTGTATGTATGCAAATAACCATTAAACCACAGAAATATTCATATTTCTTTATTTGTCTTAAAGCATTTAGAAAGTACACATGATGAGAATGGCTTTGCTACACTGATCTATCTGCACTCCCCTGCAGTGGAGAACAAGTCCTGTTTTTTTAGGCTACGTACAGCAGAAAGCAAGGCAGTATTTCCCAGTCCAGATACAAACTTACATGAAACCGTATACAAGCAACGACTAGCTCTGGAGCGATGAATAACCAACAACCCAGCAACTCCTGGGAAAGATTTTAATTCAACAAGAAAATGATGACCCATTTTCAAAGTATAAAGTAATTCCTGTCAGAAAACTAACTTTCTTTTCGTGGTTCCTAACCAGGTGAAACAAGTGTATAGGACTTCTGCAAAGCTGCAATTCCACTTCAGGCTAAGAATCCTGCCCTCGTTTGCACGTCATTCACTAGTCTGTCTGTGGGAACATTGCACCTTGACCTTGAACAGCAAGTGCCCGTGTTTAGCGGCTAGATGACTAGGAGGGACACTTGGAGCAGAGGCAGGCACTGAGCATAAATTTTTGAGAGGTTTTTGATCAAATGTTAAGAGCACATTTTTTAGACACTTCAGTTACACCTGATAAACCCTTACTGTATGAAGGTGGCGGCTGGCCACGGCAATGAGCATGGCCTGAAGGATCTTCTAGATCCCTTCAGCTACAGGGGCCCTAAATCAAACTTGCACAACAGTCAGCAGAAGGTCAGAGAAGCGGAAGCAACAGTAAAACAAGAGAGGCCTCTCTTCATCCAAGCAGGTGCATAGTTTGCTGCTGCACCGCGTGCTGCCTGGCCTGAAGGGGTTAATTCTTGCCCTGCATGCTGCCCCAGTCTCTCAATGCACAGGCTGTGCTGCCTCTGAGTGGGCACATGCTGCAGCCGGTAGGCTGGACAGAAAGGGCTATCTGCCTGCTAGGGTTTCAGCAAGTGAATAGATATTTGCCTCCCTTCTGATAACACCATGACAGCAAATAGGTATTTCTTCTTTGGAAGGAAGTACCCTACTGTACACTGAGAAAGCTGTCATTCCAAATCCATTTTGTTTCTCCATTCTCCTGCCTTGATGATTCAGCAGACACAGCGGTTTTTTCCTTCGAAAATCTGCTACATAAAACCATGTTTATTTCAGTTAACCTTTTAAACCAAAAAGCCACCCTACGGCAGCTCATCAATAATGCCTCCATAAATCACAACTGTGCAGAGTGCAAGGAGAGATAATACCAAGTAATTTTGTGTGTAAAATGTGTTCCAAAACTCATCTGTCTCTAGACTTCTACTTACATATATAGAATATCCATGTTTTTAATTCCATTGAAGTTTTGCACTGACTGATTTTTAATAAAAAAATGCCTAAAGGCTGCAAATTAATTTAGCACCCTCAACTTCCATTGAAAGAAAGTTGACAAGGAGTCAAGACACATAGCACCCAATGAGTGCTACTCATAGTAATAAATAACAAGGAGGGAAAATGAACAGAAACTTCCAGAGCTTCAGCAGAAAAGTGGATGAGATCATTGTTCAAGTTCCTCAAAGCAGCCAGCCTTTAGGAACATTTCACAGCCCATGTCCTTAGGATGCTACAGCCTTTAGCTTGTGAAGGCTTTGTGATGTCGTTAATATGGGACAGCGATTTACAATGTTTGTGATTTTAACTGTGTGACTCTGCCTGTAATATTTATGCAGTGCCACGAAAACACTGGCTGGAGAACATCAGCTGAGGTCGATGGGACAGAACACCAGAGGTGACAGAAGGGAGCCTCATGTCGTACCCACGTTGAAGTCCCAACTCTGTTACTCACCTGGTTTACAGATGCAGCAGATCAACTTTTTGAAGCTTACGTATGACTTCTGCAGTAATGTGAAAACTGGCAGAACTATCCAAGCTGAAGATAGCTCAGGCTCTTTACTGTTTCTTATGAATCTGGCTCCTTGACGAGGAGAAGTCACAAAGGTGACTTGAATGTGCCAGCGAGTAAATAGACAAGTGACCGTGGTGTGGTTGGAAGTCCATGCTGTGGACGTGGAACTTGGTGGTTCCTTCCTAAGGCAAACATGAGGGGGAGGAAAGCAAAGATTAGGTCGTGACTCGGCTTACTGGCTTCCACATCTGAGCCAGCGCTGAAAATAAGAATTATTTATTAATAGAGGTCAGGTCAGCAGTAAGTTAGCACTTTCGCTCAAGAGCAGAGAAAACTAGAAAAACCTTGTATCCCTTATACCTTTGATTCCCAGGGCTGTTTCAGAGACAGTGCCGCTTACTTGGTGGCAGGCACTGAATTCACACCTGGTGCATCCCCTACTGTACCTTGCTGAGACACAATGAACACTAGCCTGCAACTGGGCTGGCTCATCAGACACGTATGCAAAAGGATACACGTTTATTTCAGAGACGATCTTTGCCAAGCTGGCAAACACCCTCCCCGTCTTTTGCCCTGCCTCTGTTCTGTGCAAACTAAAGGAGTTCTTAGAAACACCTTGCACAAACACCAGCACCCATCAGCCAGGATATTACAAGCCCTGTGACCTCAACCGAATGTACATACCCATCTGAAACTAAACCACCCCACCAACAAGTCAGGAAGAATTTCATCAGGATGTGTCTGAAGGGCAAAGAAACAGCTTGCTTTGGAGAGGAAGCAATTCCACCTGTCACCTACCACGAGGTGCTATGAGAAAAAGAAACCAGGCCACACTCTCTCCTAAGGGAGAAGTGTTAATTGAGCTACATAGGCTCCGATTCTAAAGCCACGCCTGCATCTGAGCAGCTACAACACTAAAATGCATCTGAGGTGCACAATACCCAATAGAAGTAAGTCCAGCTTATTAAAAATCTGCTGGATTATTAAAAAAGAAAAAAAGAAAGTCAGGTAAGCACTAATGAGAAACACGGCATGTGACAGCTGCAGGTCCCTCTGGATGCTTGGCCGGAGGAGCCTTTCCTGGCAGCAGCATTGATGAAGATCTAGGAGATTCGCTGCCTTCCCAGGTGCTGCAGGAAACAGGCTGCAGTGTGGTCCTTCCTTCCTTGTCCCAAACAGCGATGGCATGCACCCCTAGGCTGTCTGAGGGTTTGCAAAAAGAGCGATAACCCACCTCGTGCATCCCGTCTAGCACTAATGGAAGAGAACTATCTTGGGGAATCGTGAGAGTTGGGAGATGCATGATCTGCGGGGGCTTACTCACAAATATAAACTTAAGAGAACCTCTTTTGTTCAAAATCAGACAAGTTCTGAAATAAAACTGCAGTCTCTTAAGTGCAACACAGCTCTGGTAAAGTCAAGGGAAAAAATCCCTTTCATATCAGTGGAGCAGTAATAGCCCAGGATATATTTTGAAAAGCTTGAATGAGATTGTGCCAGGGCTTTAAGGATCATTGCGTACTGTACCTTGCCAGTTTAAATGATGACTACAAAGATCTGTTATTAAACTTTTTCCAAGAGAGGCAAAAGCTTTCTCTGTGTCACAGTTTTTAATATAGAGTGACTCTTGCTCATAGTAAATTAGGTTATTTATCCCCGTTATTTATATGCGCTGCTCTAACACTATAACAAAACAAAGTGATAGATGCACCTATACCGTTAGTCAAACTCAATAACAAAGCAACAGCAACTGTGTGTAACTTTAGTCTATTGTTATCAATTCATATAAAAGACAAATTCTTCAAGCTGTGAACATTTGAAACTAAATTCTTTACCATTGTGGACTTGCCAACAATTACTTTGTCCTCTGATCTCAAACCATTTCCCAGAATGCTGGGACATCACAAGGGCCTGATGCTGATCTCATAGACCTTCACTTTCCTGATTTCCAGAAAAGCTGTTCCTTATTAAACCCCTGAAATTGAAGACAGAATCAAGCCACTGGTCAGAAATACAGGATGTAGAGGTCATCCATTTCAAGAGTTCAGAGTCTAAGCCAAGCAGAATGTCAAAGGCAGAAGCAAACCCTACTGGATTGCAGACTAACTCCACCTGCCTCCTGCAGATAAATTTTACATTTAGATGTGTAGGGATGACTCCCACTGCAGTCAATAAATATTGTGCTCAACTAGCATTACTTGTCACCAATCCAACCACTCATTCTGGAAGTTTTTTGCTGAGAGAGGGGAGTATTTGGGCGACAAGGTCTTCTGATACTGTGTTTAAACTAGCTCAGATTCCCACGTATAGTATCTTAGTGCTACCAGCTTCCCCGTAGTAATCACTTAATTTATGCTATTCATTTACATTCTATTCCAAATTGGAATTCTATTTCACTGGTATATTAAAAATGAGCCTACTAAAGAACAGCACGTTTTAAAATAGTAACAGATGGAAAAGTCTGTAGAGTTCTACGAATCTAGATTCCTACTTTAAAATTAATTAAATACATTAAAAAACTGATTAAGTGGTACCTACCTTCCATTTCCTAAAACATGTGCTTATGGTTTTATTGCATGAGCCAGCGCATCATTTTATAGACAGATGCAGCAAGCCTAGGCAAAAAAATACTGGAAAAATATTCATCTCTTAAATGCTAATTATGTTTATAAATTCAGATTGTCGAATGAATGCTATACTAGGCTATGCCTCAAGCAGCAGTGTGCCCATAGAACCAATCTGTGGATATGTCTACATCACAACCCCTTTCAATAGATTTTTTTCTGCCTTTATCACATGTATGTAGGAAAACCCATTTGTATCACATCATATGACATTGATAAATGAGGATTTTTATATTTTTGAAGAAATTAGCTCTAGGTTTGAAATTTGTTTTCACAATGTCCTAGGCTGAGGGGAGAAGTGTTATTTTTATTCATTAATTTCTTTGCAAGTCATGAAACTTCTCAGTTAAATGGAATAAGTAAATGGATGGGCTTCTCTGGGATTTACAATCATAAATTGCTTTTGACATGGAGTGTTATCTCAACGATCATATTTTTTAAACTGTTAACCCATTCTTAATGGTGTTTTATCTTTCACATCTTCCTGATTTTTCTTCTATTTCCAAGATGTTACCTCTTAATTTAGACAATTTTGCTTTAGTAATAATTGGTTTTATTTTACCATGCTTGTTTCACTTTGAAGTCAATGCCTTCTGCAGGCACGTCGTTCCACTCATCTTACACTTTACTTTACAAATAGGGGCACAAAGAAGCTACAGTCTCAGATGCATTTACAGGGATGCTTAACTCAGACCATAGGTTCAACACAATAAAGGTTATCTATCACCGTACCGATTATTTGCGAACCAAGACTGACTTAGACTATTTGCAAAGTAAACTCCTATTCAATCTGAACAAAGACAACAAAATATGCTTTAAGATATTTTTAGCTCCTCAGCAAGCTGAGAAAGGGTGGCAACGATTGCACTGCAAACATTTCTCTTTCTCTGTACCGCCGGAGAGACGCTGAAAGCCCGACGGGGGCGATGAGCATCGTTTGGGTCCAGCGGCTTGAGGGAGAATTTACCGCAGTTCCTTTAGCATCTATTTGATCTCTCGTTTCCTTTGTGCTCGCCGCTTCTACCAGCCCTGTGTTGCATTGGTTTTTTTTTCGAGCCGCTTTATGAGCGAGTTAATGCGTTTCTTCTCAGGAGACCTTTAAGCTTAAAATATTTCTCTAATTAACGGAGCCTGATCTTAAAGGGCCGAAGCCGGCTGCGCTGCTCCCACGCCGCGCGGGTGCGAGAGCCCCATCGTCCCGGCTCCCGGGGCAGAGCTCAGCAAAGCACCGTGCCTGCAACTTTCTGCACCGGCGCGGCTTCCCGTGCTCGGCAGGGCAAGGGGACGCCAGGGGAGAAGCCCCCCCGGCCCGTCCGCTCAGCTTCCACCCTTCCCTCTGGCTTTGAACTTCTCCAGCACAAACACCCTCCCGCCAAGGTGCGCAGCGCCGCCCCCAGCCCCGCGCAGCCCCGCGCCCCCTGGCAGCGCCGGGGGAAGATGCTTTGCCGCCCCCAGCCCCAAGCGGGGAAGGTCCCCCGCCGCCACTATGCCAACCCACTCCCCTCACGCGGAGAAGATACAACGCTCCCTCCATCCCCACGCGGGGAAAGTGCCCCGATGCCGCCACCCCCACTGCCTCCATCCCCACTGCCTCTATTCTCACTGCCTCAATCCCCACGCGGGGAAAATGCCCCGATGCCCCCATCCCCACTGCCTCCATCCCCACTGCCTCCATCCCCACTGCCTCCATCCCCACGCAGGGAAAGTGCCCCGAAGCCTCCACCCCCACTGCCTCCATCCCCACGCAGGGAAGGTGCCCCGATGCCTCCATCCCCACTGCCTCCACCCCCACTGCCCCCATCCCCATGCGGGGAAACTGTCCCGGTGCCTCCAGCCCCACTGCCTCCAGCCCCACGCGGGGAAAGTGCCCGATGCCTTCATCGCCACGGCCTCCATCCCCACGCGGGGAAGATGAAGCGCTCCCTCCATCCCCACGCGGGGAAAGTGCCCCGATGACTCTATCCCCATGCAGTCCCCCCACACGAGGAAGGTGCCTCTCTGCTCCAGCTCCACGCAGGGAAAGTGCCCGGCTGCCTCCAACCCCACGCACCCCGCCCACACGGAGAAGATGCAGCGCTGCCTCCATCCCCACGCAGGGAAGGTGCCCCGATGCCTCCATCCCCACGCGCTGTGCCCACACGGAGAAGATGCTCCTCCGCCTCCATCCTCACGCGGTGAAAGTGCCCCGATGCCTCCATCCCCACCGCCCCCATCCCCACCGCCTCCATACCCACACAGGGTGGGCGCCCCGCCTCCTCCACCCCCACGCGGGGACGATGCCCCGCCGCCTCCATGCCCCTGCCCACGCCGGGGAAGGTGAGGCTCTCCCCCCTCCCCCCGCAGCGCCCGCCCCTCCCGCCGGGGCCGCCCCGCCCGCCGCTGCCCTTCGCGAACAATGAGCCGGGGCAGCGCGGCGCGGCCCCGGGGCACCCCCGGCCGCAGCGAGGTAACGGGGACGGCCCCCATCCCGGCGCGGGGGATGCTCCCCGGGGCGGAGGAGGAGGAGGGGGGGAGGCGTCTCCCGGGGGTTGGGGAAAAAAAACCCAAACGAGGGGATAACGGGGTGTGGGGGGAGGAGGAGGCGGTGCCGCGGCGCCGCTGCCCCGCGTGTCACCTCCCCGGCGCTGGTGCCGCTGCGATCCGGGGGTGCCGCCCGCGCCCCGGCGCGCTTTGTGCGTGCGGCGGCCGCCACCATGCGCGGGGAGCGGCGGCTCGTGGGGAGCGGCTGCTGCACCTCGGGGGGCAGCGACCCCCGGCAGCCCTGAGCGCCCCGGAGCCAGGTAGGGGGGCACCCCGGCGGGAAAGCACTTTTATTGCTGCTGGGGACGAGGAGGAGGAGGAGGAGGAGGAGGAGGAGGGTTTGTGCTGCGCAGCGTCTGCTGGAGGAGAAAATCCCATCCGTGAAGCCATATGGAAGCTTAGTGGCTTCTTGCTTCCCTAGTTTTCAGGCGGGGAGCGGGCAGGGTGTGTGTTTTTAGCAGGGTTCGCCTGCTCAAGGGAGGTTGAATGGATAATGTTTAGAGAAGCATTGCTTTCCAGGAATTTAAATGAGACCTTTTTTTAAGGGCTGCTTCTCCAGGCTATTCTATTAGTTCTATATTTGCCTTTGCGGATTGTGCTTATAAATAGTTAGGCGGTCGTTTTAGCGTGTAGAAATCGATATTCTGAAAGGGAGAAAAAGAATTTGCCTCTAATAAGCACTGTAGATCACCTTTCTGGTCTCCTTATTTTGTCGGGAACGTTACCATCTCTAATACTCAACTACCATTTGTAGTTTGTTCTGCCATGGTGATGTGTTTCAGTTGGTACTAGGAAAATATTTTGATGAGGTTACTCTTTCAAGTAATTTAATTAATAACTTGGAGTAAGACTTAGTCATTTCTTCGCGTGGAGAGAAATGTTCAGTGATAGGCAGCAGCAAGCCTCAAGGTTAAGGTTTTGGCTCGTTTTTCAATCTGATTTTCCTTTTTCAGTCTTGCAAACTTTGTGAACTTTAACCCTTTGCAATGAAACTTTCCAGGTGTGGTGTCTGCATCCAGGTAATTTTAATACATATATATGTGTATATCTTTTTTTTTGTTTGGAAAACTCACATAAAAATAATTCAGCTGGCTTTGATAGTGTGGGACTTTTGCATATGGGAAAAGAATTACTACTTTTTTTCCACTTAAAGATGAAACTCTTGCAGTTTTCTTTAACAGGGCTTTTTATTATTATTTTAATTCTTTTGAAGTATAGTTTAGAGGTATTTTTCCTTCATATGCACTTTCAGATTGAAATACCGTTTGGCTGGAAATTTTGCAGTGGATACCTACTGGTACTGTGTGTCTTGCTAAGACTAGAAGCTGCACTGTTGGGAAAAGAAGTGCTATTTGTTGCTGAATGAGAAGCTGCAATAAAGGTTCTGGAGGTAAGGGCCAGCCTGTGTATTCAAACCCAAGGGTATTTGGCACTGATTCTGCTGCTGACAACAAAGGGGCATCTGCGCAGACACCTCTGCTGAAGAGGGCAGAGTTCCACTTACCATTTGCTGTGAAAATACTGGATTTGAGGTCTTATAAGCGAAGCCTTTGAATAATTTGTAGGTAGAAGTCTTCTGTGATGGAGTTTAGGACCTCCACGACTCCTGATGTGGTAGTGAGAACTCTTTTTCTTCTACAGTTTGTCCAGGCAGAAAACAGGATTTCCCAGCATTGTCCACATTGCGCATTCTGAGTTGGAGGATGTGTACAAAATATTAGAGGTTTGTTACAAAGTTGCAGACCTCTGCATCTGTTTTGTAATGCATTTTCTTCCGAGGAAAGGAAAATGAAGGCCAAACAATAGAGAAAATGTTATAAAAACTTTGTAAAAGGAGGTTAAAGGGATGTTGGAATTATATATGTAAATGCCCCAGTGGAAGGACTTCCTGAGTAAAGTTATATGTTCACATTATCTCTGTCCTTCTTTGAAGTCTTTAAAATGTTTCTTATATGCCCTCTTAGATTAAAGGTTGATTTGTGTATAAATAAATTCAGGAGATACAATTTCCTGATTTAAAATTAAGAAAACAAAATAGAAAATAGTTGTAATCCTACAGAATTTGGTTGTTTTTCTATTTCAGATTAGTGAAGTGAGATAAAAGAGCATGCAGTTGGTAGCATCCTAATGATTGCACTGTGAATTGAGGCTGTGTATCTTAGTTACTGTGGAGCTTACTAGTGGAGCATGCTGGATTTTACATAAGTTGTTGGAATGCTACTGGTCTATCAGAAATTGTATGCAAATCTCTCTGCAGTAATATTCAGATTGTGTTTTGGGAACTTCTCTGTATTTGCTAAGCAATTGGCTGGCAGTCTACAGAGGAGTACTTGGGCATATGGTGTTGGCTCATTTTCCATGTATTTATCTACTAATGGCATTAAAAGAAGCCAAAATATATTAGATACCTCTTTAATATCAATTATCTTGATAAGAAATTGCTGCAAATACTATTAAAATTGCAAATGTATACAAATGCTGTGTGATCACTGTGAAGGCATATCCAGGGAATTAGATCGGTGGGAAATCTGTTGGTGTGTGAAGGTCTGTTAAGATGCTGTTTCTGCTACAAAAAGGCTGGGCATCCCTGTGACACCATAACTTTGCAAAAAAAGACGTAATAGGAACTTCGTTCAAGGAGTGGAAAATCTAGCTTTGCTGCTGCTTTCATAGAAAATAATTTTTGTCAAATAAGACTGTTGACTTTCTCAGAGTAAAGGTTTGCAACCCTTTGATAGCTCCTCCTGACACTAAGCAATATCCCTTTCAGGTGTCTGAAGCGTGTTAGAAAGGTTGTCTAGTAACACTGGTACTGACTAATGAAAAATAAAGTAAGTTACAACACCTGATACTTTTCTTTAAATTGTTTCCCTTTTTGTATTACCAAGCATTAGACTGCTGCACTTGAATATAATGAATGTAGTAAATGGCTTATTAGGCACCATCTGAACTTTTGTCTTGTTTAATTATGGAAGCTTAGTGCAGTGGTCTGTGTACAATATTTGGCCCAAATAATTGCTTTCAGACTTTTATCTGACTATGGTTATTTTTGGAGCAGCTGCATGCATGGCTTTTTCCTGAACTTTGCACTTTTTAGGCTCTCATTTGTAGTCCCGCCACTACATTTCCAATTTGCATAACTAAAAGCAGTTCCATTGTGATTTTGCTGGTAGTAATTCAGAGCATTTGTTCTGCATGCAGTTGTATGCAATATGTTTTGATCTTCCATAAAACTCTGTCTTTCATATTTAGGTATCCACCAAACCACAACACAAATGGAAAAATTGCAATTTTGTTTTTTTCCTGAAAGTTTCTAAATGGCTATTGAACTTAGTCCAGTGATATTATTTGGCTTGAAAATTATTTTAAGAATGTAGAAGTAGTGGCATGTGATGAAATCTGGAATTTATTAAAACTCACGGTGTCGTACATAGGGTACAAGTTCATGTGAGAAGCTGACTATAACTACTATATCTGAGAATAATGTAAAAAAACTCCTGATATTTGTTACGGGTCTTACAAGCATTTTGTAGTTTAGATTCAGTCTTTTCTATGGTGCAACCGTAGAAAATGGATTTTCTTCATCAGTAACACTCTAAGAAAAGCAATTTTGAAAAGAAATTAAGAATTATTTTTATTTGGTCTCAACATTTTTCATGAACTAGAAACAGGGTTTCAATATTTGGCCTTAAGGACAAAGCATGCCAAAATTGTTATGTTTGTTGTCTATGTTTTTCAAAGATTGGTTACTTCCAGGAGGATAAACACTTGAAGAGTTAAATGTCAGGGAGCTGTTGCCAGTGTTGTTGTTGAGGGTCCTTGACCTTGGGAGCTTGCTCCTGACAGATGTTCTGACAGAGCCTGTTTGTCTACAGGCCTTCAAAGCCCTCTTCAACACCAGTCATTTTGGAAAGGCTGAATCTTCCACGCTTCTGAAGATGGCCAGAGATTCAGTGGGAGCTGGGGAAGCAAAGCAGAGCTGGGCTCTGGGATGTGGTGATCTGGATCGCAGCTACATTCATTGGAGATGCAACCTTACAGCTGTTCATGCGTGTTAATGCATTGTGCTTTCTGGAAGGTTGCACTTTGGAAATCTAAATGTAAATGAAAATTAAATGTTAAATGTTATTCATTGCATAGCTCTGTGGTTGTCATTGGGGTTGTATTCACTGCATTTTTTGTGCAATCCCCTGTTTATTGTATTAAATTGCATAAATACTACCTGAGATGAGGGTGTTTTATAGCTGGGGTTGTGAAGTAACTGCTACTGCGCTCTGGGGACTGAACACAAAATCACTTGAACCAAATGATGGTTAACTGTGGAAAGTTTCTTCTTCCCTTGTGATACGTATCTGTCTGAGTGGAAGATACATGGCCCACCAGATACAGAGGTTAGATGGGGTGATGTGTTCTGCAGCTTCTTGAATCAATTAAATCATGGCGGGAGCCAAGGGTCTGGAGGGTGTAAAATTTGATGAGGGATCTTTATAGGATCCACAGATTAAAGTAGCTCTGCCATGCTAAGTT
Source organism: Cuculus canorus (assembly GCF_017976375.1). Classification (NCBI taxonomy): domain Eukaryota; kingdom Metazoa; phylum Chordata; class Aves; order Cuculiformes; family Cuculidae; genus Cuculus; species Cuculus canorus. The sequence goes on from NC_071401.1 coordinate 64,794,957, forward strand.
CTGTGTTTAATTTTGGTAGTAAGAGTTGCCTTTCAGTCTATAACTGGAAAGATTACTTTTGGTCTGATCAGTGTCATGTCTGTCCCTCAGCAAAGGCTCTGATCCTTTGTCTACAAAATGCCAAGTCTCTCCTGCCCATGATGTTCTGTTTGAGGGTCAGGGTCCAAAGTAAATACCTTCTGTGTATGAAAATGTAGTGATGTGCTTTACGATCATGTCCAAAATGCCCTCAAACTTTGCATAACCGCGTAGTGCATAATTTGACTTTCTTTTGTGAGGCTGGTTCCTAGGCAAGAAGACGCTGATTCAAAGTCACGTTTCAACACAATGCATTGCAAATCTGAAAAATGTTGTAGGTATTTTATTATTCACTATGCAGATCAGGAAGCATTTGACTCTGGACTGGTAACTGGGTATCGGGCCATTCCCCCATACGCTGCAGTGGTGAATGGAGGTCAGTAAAGAACGAAAGCTGTTACCATCTGATGGCTGTTTAGTCACCTGTGAAATGTGGTTTCTAATAGACAGGTTTCCACATTGTAGGAGCAGCAACCGCAATTAGATGAACAGAGCCAGCTCCCTCGTCAAAAGTTAGAGTGGCTAACAAGCACATCACGACTCATCTTAGCCTCAAACTGATCCTGCCAGTCAAGTGTTTCCAAACACAGAGTAGGGACGTGTGATTGCTAATCGTCTTCTGTCTGCTGGTGGAGAAAGAAAGAGCGTGTTTTATTGTCAGGGCTGTTGGCCTGTCTCTCCTAGGAAGGCTTAATCTATAAAAGCAGAAAAAACCTAGAGCACACAGCAGCATCCATGAGGGCCTGGCTCCATCTGAAGTAGCTTGCAAAATGTTCACAAGCTTCACTGGGTTTAGAATTTCGTCCCATGAAAGCATTATAGAAGGGCACACTGTATCTCCCAGTGAAGCTAATCATGTCCAGACTTGATAGCAGTTACTGACAAATTGGCTGAAAATTCCGTGATTGACTTTAACAAATGAGTTTTCTTTGAATGCAAGCTCACGCATGCCAATTATAACAGTATGCCTGTGATAAAATTAGGGATTTTTTTTCTTTAAGCTTCAAATCTGCTGGTGACTGATTATTTTTTCCAGTGTCATTGGGGAAGACACACGACTCAGAAGTGCTCTTTCTCCCCGCAAATACCCTAAATACAAAATAAGCGTTCAAAGTGGTTGCAATTTTTTTTTTTTTTTCCTATTGGGTAAGGAGTATTGCGTTATAGTTTGGAAGGCCTGTAATGTCTTCAGTGAACTATAGGCCTTATACCTAGCCCCATAAAATTGGAGAAAGGTCTTGTGCTGCCTTTAAGTAGGCTTTGAATATACACCCCTCTGAGTCTCGGTGTGTATTTCAGCTGCAGGGTCTTTTCAACAGGAGACAATAAACTTTGGTGGTAGGAAACAAAGATCTTAGCAGACATGCATGAGTTGGGTCATATTTTGATGTGCTGAAGAAGCTGGTTTTAAAACAAAGCCTGCTTAGGCTTAATATATCATGAGGCATTACAGAGGAAGCATTAAGAATAAGAGGAGTGCAGGAATTTTTTGAAGAAAGCAGTGTACGCTGTGATTATTTTTTTTTTTCCTAAAGATTGTGATGCTAGCATAGAAATTGCATTATAGCTGCATAGACCAGAAACATTATTTCTTACGAACACAAATGTGGTTTATAGGAAAATGAAGCAATGACATGGGTTTAGACATTTAACTTGGATATAGTCTTGCAGATGGATGCAAGGCTGAGATCTTACTGCCTTGACTCCACATGCAGACCTTTTATTAGCACAGCTGAAGGGCACAAAATATCAAGGGTGGTTTTACACTGATGAGTTTGCACTGCTGTAGCTGTGTGTGTTGACATTTTCTTTATAATATCCCACCTTTTTCTTCAGAAGCGTATCATTCAGCCATAAAACACATGTTCTGATTTAAAGCATAGTTAAAAGGTCTACTTAGCGGAAGGAGAAGTTTTACTAAGTATAAAAATGATTGCTTTGACGAAATAGAAAATAATGTGGCATTAAGAGGCAGAACTCAGTTTTTCTTTCTTTTGGTTTTTTTTTTTTTTTGGTTTTGTTTAACATGCATAACTCTCTGTACCCTTAGAATTTAAAAGACATTTAGAAATCTGGAAGCCCCTTAAAAGATTGTTCCTTTCATTATCTTGACTAAAAGTAGTTTCTGTGCCTGCATAGTGATTATGTTTCAGAAACAGTTCTTAGGGATTTTATTATGTGCTGAAACATATGTTTATAAAAAAGACTATAACCTGGTGGAAAAAGTGTCTTATAATAATAAACCTGTCGATGGGCCATATGCTGCCATCAGTATGTTTGAAAAAATAAATTCTTCTACAAGTGTTAAGCAAGTTTACAGCCTAAGTGTTAAGTTAGGGTCAGACTGTGACTGGCCCGTTGTGGATTGAGAGGGGGAGGAAAGTGCATGCAGATCCTCCTCATGCTCTTTTCATTAGATCACACTCCTGCCAGCCAGTTGGAGTAGGGTAGCACCCTTTCCCAAAGGCCAGTGGAGGCTGTTCGAGCTCTGTGGGAGACCAAGAAAAGACCTCCTGCAGCTTTCCTTGGCACTCCGCAGGTTTGTGCTGACCCAGCACCGGGTTGTGTGTTTTTAAAACTTGGCTGAGTTTTGCGTGGTGTCTCCTGTGAAGAGCAAGCCTCTGAGAGATTATCTGCCTTTAAAAGATGACAGAACAGCCACGTGAAGCCCGTGCAAATAAAGAGCTCTAACTGTGCAACTGAATGAGAAATGTGGAAAAAATCCCCAATTTTTCTTCCTATCTACTGGTAGATTATTTGAATTCTGTGGATTTTTTTTTTGTGCTCGTATTTTGTTTTTTCAATGTAAGTGACATGTTCGTTACAAAATCTTTTGTTTCTGAGGAGCAAAAGTAAGATGCAGTAGGTCAAAGAGTGATCAAAAGACGTGTCTGTGTGGGATCAATGTTTGGTAAATGTAGACACTTTCAAGCCTATTCTGCTCTGGATGCACTTGCATAGTTCCTGTGAATGGGAGTCATGCATGTGTGCATCTCAAAAAGAATAGGTCTCTTTGTAGCTGAGGCACTTTCTGTGCAGAAACATACTTCACCAAGAAGTATTTTTAATGTCCTAATGTTTTCCACCACTGATTAGCTGCATACTTCTTGTTTTCCTGCTAGCTCAGCAGGTGATAGTCGTTGTCAAAGGAAATACCAAATATTAAGGAGAATTGTTTAAAGTAATTGGCCGTGCTGAAGAAATGTGTGAGGTTGCTATAGTATCCATTATCAAAATTGGGATTGTGAACAGAGCAGTCCCCACCAGGAGCGAGTTTCTTACCCATAGTCTTTCCAGGGTTCATCAAAGCTTTTAGCTCAGGGGGAATTTTCTTCTTGAGGGCTAAGATGTAACCCCTGGGTTTCACTGCCCAGAAGTCTTAACGAGTTATGTTGTGTGTAAGTGTACAAGGCTTCCAGTCTGGAACAGGGCCCTGGAGACTGAAAGATTGGAGCAGGAAGAGGGAATAAGCTGCAGTAGATGCACCCAGACCACAGCATGGAGTTTGCAATCACTGTGGAAATGGAAAATAGATTGGATCAGTAATCCATGGAGGAGAGAGGTACTTGGGAATAATGTGGGTGTTCCCTGGGAAAATTCTTGTGTACATCAGAGAGTAAGGTTAAGTATGTATTGAAGGAGTAGTAGGATGACAGCAAGTCTGGGGAGGAAACCATCTGTGCTTACCTTTCCAAGAGAGGCATTTTGGTACTGGCAAGGTTTGGAAGCATCCTGGGACTCTTTCTTGTCAGCCTGATGAAATGTAGCTCCCCTGAGGCGACTATAAAGTGCAGCCAAGTTCTTACACCCAGCTGGACCTGAGGGAAGGGTCCTGGCCTTCAGTGCTGCCTCCTGAGCACAGCTGATGAGGTGATGGAGAGGTCTGCAGTGGGCCAGACTGGTGTGCCTACAGTGCTTACAAGCCAACATGTGGTGCTAACAACTGCAACACTCGGAATTTGCACAAACCCACATTTAGTAATAAAATAGCCTGCAACTAGTCAAAGGCACCAGTAGTAGCCAAGCAAATTTAGAATGTCTAAGCCAACCATTTTTAAGTTATGATGAGCCAAAAAAAATTAGGACACGGTCCAAGAAATGGAGAACACCTCACTTCTCTGGAACTCTCATATCTCCAAGATGCCTTGGCTGATCTACCTCAAACTTTCCAGAGAAGCTTTCCTTGGCACAAGACCATGACTGTGAAATTTCATCTGACTGGGTTTTACTTTGTTGAAGTTATGAAGGTTAAAACTGGAATTTGTTATAGAAAGCTAATCTCTCTGTTAGAAATATTTCTGCATAGTTGATATTCATTCCTTCTTAATTGTTCACTGCTATTTCTTGTTCAGACTGATTGTATTTTTGCTATTTATTTTATGGATTTTCTTGTAGTTTAAAAAAATTAAAAAGAAAAATTCTTTTAAAAGAATTCTTTTAAGGGTAAATTCAGAACAGTATAGCTTGGAGCTAAATTGTGCATGGCTGTGTACAGGCATATGTGGTGAGGCAGAAGCCATTAGCCCTTTATCCACTGGAGAAGGAATCACAGTCGGAGTCTTACTCCCACCTGACTATCACTGGAGAGCTTTTTGGGGTGTCAGGTTTGAGAGCTCACTGTTTAATACAGCTTTTCCCTCTCTGCTTGGTAGAAGAGTCTGTCTCTGTTGGCCTAGTTATACTCTCACCTCCAGGCAAAAAGTGTTTCTGGTTGCTGGCCATCTTGTACTTCAGTTTCCCTAGCAGCAGCTCCTGCCGAGGAAAGCCGTGAAGGTAGCAATAGCCTAAGATTGGGATCAGTGTTTGCCATGTGTGCTCTTGATCTGTTCTTCATTGTGTCTTAACATCTGTAGCTTGAATCTTCTAGATGGTAAAAAAATGCAAGATTTCAGTCGGGCATTGGAAAATACAGAAAAAATGTTTGTGGGCTTGGAAGTGCTTTTTATTTCTCAGGTTAGGGACACTTTGGCTATGACTTGATTCTGTATAGGAATGAGACCTGGTTATGCATCAGCCCTTTCTACCACTCAGAGTGAAGGGTCTTGAATGATGTTAAGACCAAAGCATGACATTGCAGACACTTGCTATTGTTAGATGGAGCCAAATGAGGAAAGGTATCTAAATATGTTGTATTTAAAGACACCGAACTGATGTGACTGGGTCACTATAGACAGAGCGAGCAGGCTTTGAACTCATGTCAAGCTGGAATGAGCCCTCACCTCAAGGCTGAGAGTCTTTGAAGTCAATGCTTGACTGTATTTTTCTTTCCTGGGCTCGAGTTTAAAAGCACCAGGAGAGACAGCACAAGTCAGGAGGTGCTGCTCCTGGAAAAGACAAGGTGCTGTTGATTACTCTTTTGTAGGACTCTCCTAGGCAGGATCACCCAGTGCCTGCTGAGCTCTGCAGCTCATGAGACCGGGAGGTGCTCCAAGGCTGTGCAAGACACAGTCTTTGTCCCGTTGGCCATCTGTCCTGGCAAGAGCATCTGTAGCAGAGGGAGGTTACTGCTTCTTGCCTAACACACCCCACACCAAACATACAACTGTCTGTCAAGATACAGTAGATATCACAGGTTAGTTCCTGAAAAAGGGTGTTGGCATAGAATACTTATCAGAAGGTTTTCTGTTTTCTGAGGCGTTTATTATTAGAAGCACTAAAAAGACCAACAGAGCCAGCAAAAAATCAATCTGCCATGATGTAGGCAGCCAATGAGAAGAGTGTGGGGTGTGTGTAATGTGATCACTGCTACTTAAACCAGTTATCAGATATACTGCTACAGTCTGCAAAAGCTGCAAGCAGTAGAGGAACCCCGCTGAAAACTCCTGGACCACGGAATTAAAATAATTAAGCCTCGCAGTCACTGGGATATATGCTGTTCTTGCAAGGTTGTCTTGAGATAAATAAGAGCACAGCTAAAGCACACTATATATGTGGAACTTTGCTTTTGTCATGTGTGATGCAGAGGCTTTTAATTTTTTTTAAACAATAACTAGTTGCAGTTAGAAATTGCCTTTGAATTCTTCAGGTGGTGAAGTCCAAACCCCACAACCATCAGAGAGGAAATGCAAAGTAAAATATAGAAAGATGCATCTTTTGATTCCTGAGCGATCTCAAGCATCACTGCTTTGCGCAGAGACTCCGTGAATGATTTCTTCAATAAGCAGGGTCCTGATGGAAGAGATCACCTCAATGAATTTTTATCTTCTTGGCATTTTTAGAAATAGTGTGTCTGCACTCTTCAGACTGTAGAGATGCAATGTTACTACTGGTGCTACTACATCCCATATTTGCAGATGAAACTTTCCAAGGAGTCTCATAAACCCGCTGCACAAGCTGAGAGAAGAGATAGAAAACTGCATAGCTTGTAATACTGCAGTATTCTAGTATTGTCTACTGCTGCAGTAACCCCTGCTGTGTTTGGAAGGTCTCAGGCATACCAGCACCATGTCTAATCTGTCAAGTAGCCAGTAATAGTAATTCACAGCCTTAACTGCTGAAAAAGATATCTGATCCAGCTCAAGAAGGAAGCCCAAGAAGCGCTCTTGCTACAGTAGTTTGCTTTTTGATAGTGCCACTTCAACCCTTTTTCTGACTTTGCTCACTTATTTTCTAAATAATAGTTAAAAATATGACACTTTAAAATAATTAAAATACCTCCCATTAAATTTTTGATATTATTTCCTTTTTTTTACTGACTTCAACATTTTAAGTAAATCAGGCAGGAACGTTAACAGCCAGACAATGATACAAAATAAAGTTGTTAGATGGACACTACTGGAGTTTTTTGACTCAAAACTGTATTGTAAGTGCTGAATGCACTCAGTAAGCATATGCAATAGAATATGAAGTTTTCCTTACCTTACCATTGGATTAAAGTCAGCCTCTTTATATGAGATTCTTCCCCTCATTGGTCTGGAATCAGCTATAAAGCAGAACTGTGGTCAGTAACAGCAGAGCAACAAGACGGCTGCTTATTATCCCTGCTGTCCAAGTTTCTCAGAAAATAATACTTGGTACCACATCAGTTCCACTGTGGTTTTGAGATAGAAGCTGAAATTGAATTTTTCATTCAGATCCGCTAAACAGAACAGTTATATTTTTGTTCTTTGAAATGGGATACCTTTTTAAGCAAAAGATTCCCCTCGATTTCCATCCAGCTGAAGCGAGGTTACAAAAGAAGAAAATTGCAAGTCCATGTATAAGAAGTACTTGGGAAGATGACAAGTGACTTGGAAACAAGCAGGCTGAATAAAAAGTTTCATCAAGAAAAAGACAAATTAGTTCAAGACTTGCAGCAATGATGACTGGTTCATAGGTCTTGGAGATGGTTCAGGTTAGGGATCCTACTTCTCCCGAGGTTTCAGAAATCGAGAGGTGATGATGTTGGAGGAAACATGACTAATGTGGAGTCATCAGTCACTGACTGAAATGCTGGAGAAGTAGTAACTGTAGAGAGAGTACATAAAATATGTGTTATATTAATAGTATTATATTTTCTAAGAAAGACTACTTCTAGAAAGCGAAAGTTGTGTACTAAAAGTCTATTTCCCCCCCCAATTCTCTGATGTCCAAGCCAAGGGAAATTCATTTTAAACTAAAGACACTGATGTGCCTTTTCCTTACAACGGTGTGCTTGGCAGCTAGAATTCACGTAAACTTGGATTCTCTGACTCCTGGAAGGGTGACTGTGTACGTTACCCGCTGACGGAAACGTGGGCTCCTCTACAGTATGCCCTTGGGCACGTTCTATTTAAGCGGCTTGGCAATACATGGTTATTCCTCATGTGCTTGTCCATACTCAATTTCTTTATGGAGACAGTGACATTTACAGTATTTGCAGTCTGGAGTACTGCTTTTGCTATAGCTTTTAATTATTTTCTCCGTTTATAGGAAAAAAATAAAATTAAAAGAGACCTTGGAATGACGATGGCATGGAAGGTTTAGCAGACAGAAATTATTACCTACATGTGGTGATAAAGCTAGAAAATACTTTAAAGAAATCAGGTTTCCCATTTCCCCATCTGAGCCATACAAATTCTTTTCCTTCAATTTCCTTCCCTTATGGCATGTAAGTGTGCTCATTCTTTCATCAGAAATTATTCAGACCTGAGGGACACTTGTAATTTGGAAGTAATTAGTAAATAAGTCAGATAAATACTATCCATTGAGAATTGTGAAGGCATAGTCTTAAAGAGCTGTATCAAATTTAAACAATTAAAGCTTAAAAAAATTATCAGTAGTTAGTATGATAAGTCCATTTCATCATAAATTGGTTCACTGTTAATAATTTCTGCTGCTGTCAGAGCAATCTGAAGAGAGTTAGCAATCTCAAAAGTAGTTAAATTAGAAGAAAGAGAAAAATCTGTAAAAGTAAAGTGGTGGTATCCAGCTGGCTGATTTGTAATATGAACTTGGGGTATGCATTGGAGGTCAGGGCTTGTGTGCAAATGCAGTCAGTGAGGTTCTGCATCCAGAGCTGGACCTCTCAGGCCTGTGGATACTCTTGCCTCCCCAATTAACTTTAAGCAGGATTTACTTTGGTTGTTCTAGGGCACAACATGTTGTCTGTCTGCTTGTTTAAGAAAAGCTCAGTGGTACTCCTTTTCTTATGCTGAAGTCATAGAATCACAGAATAGTTTGGGTTGGAAGCAACCTTAAAGGTCATCCAGTTCCAACCCCCCTGCCATGGGCTGAGACACCTCCCACTAGCCCAGGCTGCCCAAGGCCCCATCCAACCTGGCCTCAAACATCTTCAGGGATGGGGCAGCCACAACTTCCCTGAGCAACCTGTGCCAGTGCCTCACCACCCTCATAGTGAAGAAATTCCTCCTTATGTCTAGTCTAAATCCGTCCCTCTCCAATTTATAGCCATTGTCCCTAGTCCTATCACTACATGCCTTTAAAAAGTCCATCTCCAGCATTTTTTGTAGGCTCCCTTCAGGTACTGGAAGGAAGTAAAAAAAAACCCAGCTCATGTGGCTGCTACTGTTCACAGAATTGGGCTCTTTATGTGAGAAAACAGAACGTGAGGTACAAGATACATTTGAACAAACATGGTTTGTAAGTAGAGAAGTCTACCGCTGCTTGTAAATTCATCTTAAAATCTTTGTATTCCTCTACTTAAAAATCGCTTCAGGATTGTGAGATGCTATGGGATTCTTCTGTAGCTTTCTATCAGCACAGGGGTGGCGTAATGGGAACACACAGAGCTGTGCCATTCCTCCCTGAGAAGACCTGCTGTCTCTCATGACCCTCCAGGGTCTGGTAAAAGTAATATCAGGTTTCATATTTGGAGGGTTTTTTATCATATAATTTACTATAGTTATTAGAAGTACCATGAAATTGTGTAATGAGTTAAAACACGAGTTACAATGAATTGAGGAAATATACTGTTCTTAATGCTTTAATGGTTTGGTAAATTTTGTATAATCAATTCACCAGACTGGGTTTGGTTTACTACTAGTGGCAGGTTTCCTACCACTGAGTGTGGATTACCAGCACTTTGCTCTACTACCTCTTGTCCAAATACAGATTCACAAGAATTTTATTCTTTTACCAGAGCAGAGCAGGCATATCAGAATATTTTACACAGATACTGAAAAATCTGAGAAGCTTGGAGGGGATTGAACACAGTTGAAGACCAGAACAAGAGTCTCATTACTGCTTGACATCATTTATGCTTGCTGCCGTATATACTGCATTTTTATACCCAGATTTAGCATGAACTTCAATGCATTTTTCTCCAGCAGTTTAAAAGAAAACCCAACTTAATGAAAGTAGCAAAATTTTGCTTTGCTTGCAGTCATGTTGTGTAGTATACTGCATACTTACTGTAGTAGTTTTAACTGTAAACTGTCTCTACTAACATATGCTGATACAAATCAGAAAATAAAAGCAAGAATCATGAAAATGTTAGAATCATTAAGCATTAGCGTTTAGATCAGACTAAATGTCTTCTTATAAGATTTATTTAGTATCTGATCAGGACTGAAGCAGGACTACACTCCATCCACAGAGTAGGTTTGTCAGGATTGGGTGTTGCTAAGGAATCAATCTGTGTTAAAACAAAGATTTCCTTTTCAGAACAGCCTCTTTTTATGCTGGCAGAGAAAACCTTCTGATTGATTTAGGGCAGTGAATCGGCTTCACTTTGTTACTTGCTGTGTGCCTTTAGCACTTAAAAGCTGTGGACAAGGATCGGGGCTGTATCACGCTAGGCATGGGGCAAAACCACACAAAAGTTTGTCTCCAACATCACCAACTTTTTTCGTGCTTCTCCATATGGTTGGTTTGAGTGCTGCCAATAGCCTTCCTAAATGGCAGATGGTGCCATGGTGAGGGAAAACTTGCTTTTACTGGGAAGGCCACATACCTGAAGAGAAGCAAGCACTAGCTCAGAAGAGGCTCCCTGGGAAAGTGAACAGGTGGTTAAGGCTAGGGGAGCATAGGCAGATGCCAGCTACTCCTTGCCACAGCCAGGAGGGGTCTTTTCCCATGGATGCTGAGTCACCAGTGTGTAGCAAGGAAGAAGAGTAGAAGAGAGGGAGAAAGAGAATTTCAGATGCGTCTGACATTTTGCTGAGAGGACAGCTGTGCTCTGTACTGGGCAAGAGAATGCGTCTTCAAAGCAGATACATCTTCTAAGCAGAGCGTGCAAAAGATAGACAGGGGGTTTGCATGTTTTGGCCATTTAAAGGCAGTCTCAGAATGAGAGATTTTTAGTGAAATCAGTAATATTTCAAAAGCCTGTCATTGGCTAAATACCCCCAAAAAGACATAGTCAGCACATGAAGTGCTAACAAATATTTTAATGAAAATTTTGAGAATCCCATCTATTGAAGAACTGAAGGAAGGGAATATGCTACATGGGTGCTGATTAGCTTCAGACTTCAAAGTCAGTATTTAAATGTAGACTTCTCTCGAGAAGTTAAGGCATGTCAACAACCTCTGCCAATTATCTTAGTAAGAAAAGCATTGACTCTTTTACAGATTCATCTGTAGTACCCTGTAGATCTTAGTTTTAAATTCTGTTGCATGTTACAGTGGTGAATATTAGCATCGAATGGTAATTCCACTGTTGTATCCAGTAAGGATGGGCTCAGAATCTTATCCCGTCATTTCAAGTTTTATAACAAAGACAACTAATGCAAATAATCTTGCAAAGTAGCCAACTCTGTCTTGCCTCATTTACCTCGGTTTCTCACTGGTTTAATAGTGTCACCGCTTTCAAAGACCGCAATTTTTTTCCTGCTACCTTCCACCTTGTAAAGTCATTTATATAATACTTATAGGGAGAAAATGGCTTGTGCTGGGAGAGAAGAATTCTTGTTGTGCTGCACATAGGCACTAATGACTGCACAAAGAGGAATGCTGTGAAGAATCCAATCAAAAACTTTGATTTAATTGTCATTATTCCTCATGCTGATTCCATGATGGTAGCTCTTAGAGATCCTATTTCTCTGCTAAACTTCCAGACAGGTAGGATTCAGGTTCCAGTGTCTCGTGCCAGGTTACTTACAGCTGTATTCACCATAGAAGACATTTCTGTTGATCTAGTCATAGTTTAAACTAATATTGCCCTGAGCTATGCATAAAACGGTGCCAGAATGGAGGAGAAGAAGAATAGAAAGAAAGAACTTAAATACTAGCACCACTTTATTTTGTTTTATGAAGCCAAATATAACATCCCAGCTAGCATAGGTTGGCTTATTATCAGCATAGTCATGTTAAGTGTTAAAATATACAAAATGGGGAAAAATTGTCCCAGTCCATGGAAATTCAATTTTGGATTGTATTTGTAATGCAACGAGCGCTGAACTGACTTCATCTTTCAGTCTGGCAGGCCTTCTTCCAGGGTGAAACTTTTCATTCAGGCTTTTAGCCTAGAGCAAATAAGCCTATAGAATGCATGTTGTTTGAATGTGTGTATATGAGTATATAGAAACGAGGCATTAATAAGAATTTTCTGATTTTCTCTTACAGTCATGTTACTAACATAAGCAAATACTAATTGGCATTGAGATAGAGCTGAGAACAATTTATTTGCCATTGTTCTTTTTTAGAGTTTTAAAACAAGGGCTTGCTTGCATTCTGGAACAAATATAAAAAGACAAACAAGAGTCTAATAAAAAAGTTAGTAATAAAAAACAAAGCAAAACACAGTGCCTGTAGGACTTGCTGTATTGGAACATACAGTAGCATCATATTCTGCAGATGTAAAATTTACTACTATATTGCAATGCAGATCAGTATATCTCAGAACCCGTCTGGCTTTAGAGTGGAAATTTCAAATTCTCCAACAATTTCTGCCTAGAAGAGTTCGTGAGTTTGGTCAAGTTTTTTGTGATAGGATTGAAACAGACCTTTTGTAACTGTGCTCTCTGTTCATGTGCGTGTTAGTATAAACGTTTCCTTCTTCCAGGAAGCAATTCAGATTGCCCTTTTTCAGTGCAATTACTGCTGTGTTAAGTTCAAGTAATATAGCATCTAAAAACATTTATGGAGCAAAGAAAAGAAGCCTTTTATTCTAACCTTGCCAAGAGCAGAAATAAAATGAGCTGTTGTGCTGGAAGTGTAGAACTGCATGAGGATTTGTAACGTCCTATTTCTCGTGGTTTAGTCTTGTGTGCAGCCTGAGATTTGTGTGATTTAATGAGACTGTGATTCGTTTATCCTGTCAAGCTTTAAATAAAAAACCCTCAAAGCACTTCCTTCCTTTTTTGAATTATGTGTTTTTGCAAGTACATTATCAAAAGCTGTCCCTTAAAAAGAGGGAGGGGAACCAAATAGAGTTATGTATATTGGCTGGATTTTTTCTTTTTCTTATACTTTATTAGATACTGAGTAGACTATTCATTTCTCTGCGTCTTTCTTTCTTTTTTGGGGGGCATTAAGAGATTCCTGCCATCATGTTCATTTACACATGACATCAGAGCATCGGCATGGACTTCTCCTGAACTATGCTTTTGCAGGGGAAAAGGGATTAAAGCCTTCTTTCGTGGCCAGGGAAAGATCAGCCCCCCAGAAAGCTAGGCTGTGTTAAGATGGGCAATCACTCATATTTGTGCTCTGGTTCTTCAGGTGCCAACCTTTCCCATAGTTGGGAGCATCTCTGCATGGGTTGTGAAAGAGGCTAAACTAGGTGCAGCTATTTTGGATGCTAATTCATTGCAAAACTGAGTGGAAGGGTGTCTTGGTACATAGGGTTGGAGGGGAGCAAGGGCCATGTGCCATCTGCTAGGACTAAAGTGGGTGGCCCAGGATCCCTTTTCCCATGCACAGGGATGGCAGGAAGCAATGCATTGACCTGGGAAGGGCTGCCCAGGATAAGGCAGTAAGACCACAGCACTGGTTCTGCTGCTTACCCAGATCTCTCATCTGTTGCAGGAGTGTGGTTACTTGGGAGGAATAAGTTAGGATGGCCTGGGCCATAGCCTGCCCTCAGCAGGAACAGGGCTCACCTGATGCTTCTCTGGAGGGAAGGATGTGATTATTCCAGTGGGACAAAGTTTTTGCTTCCATTTCTCACCCCGTTGGTTCTGAGATGTCCCTTCTTTGGCAGTTGTTGTTTTGGCCTTTCACTACTGCTGCAGGCATGTTTTCTCTTCAGTCTCTGCCTCTTACCCCTGTGTTGCTCCCTCTGTGCTGCTTTTGCAGTTGGGCTTCCTTCCCGCCTGGCCCAGCATCCCAGCCTCCTCTCAGCCTCCTCAAGTCCTTGACGTTTCCTCCATGTGTTGATGTACTTGTTTCCTCATTGACCTCACCACAGCAATAAAAGTAAATAGATTTAAAAGGTGGTTATGTATAAACAGAAGATGTGCATGTAAGTGATGGCCATCAGTCTGATCACCTCGTTTCCACACCTGGCTTTTATCTGCAGCCAGCTTGCTGTTTCAGCCTGTACGTCTCATGCAAACATGCAACATTTGGCTTCCCAGGACCCTAATGCTGACCAGGTGCCCTGGGAACAACCGCGGTTCCTCTACAACTTGTAGTTTATGAGGGGGAGCAGGGATGTAGTGCAGAAAAAACATAGGCAGCTCTGTGACCTGGTCTGCGAGGCTTTGCTGATGTAGGGGAACTACTGAGGTGTAAGAGTGTAGCCAGCTGGGATGATGTTTGTACAAAGCTGGATATTGCCATGGTTATCCAGTGGTATACTGAATTTTACTTTGGAATTGCAGCTTGCAACATCTTTGGATATTTGCAGTGGTTTTATACTGATGTAGGTAAGAGTGTATTTGTTTGCTTGTTTGTTTTCCTGGTGCTTGGATTAAGAGGCAGTGCTGTGGCAGCTGAAGGATGACTGACCAAAACCTGTCCAGAACAGCTGTTTGGGAGTTCTACAAGAACAGGCAAGATACCTCAGTTGCTTCTGTACTGTTTGTGTATGAGGACATGCTGAGAACTATGGCCAAAGTGGTGGTTTCTGCACCCTTAGAACCAAGAACTGCTGCAACTCGAAGCAGCCTTGAACCTCTGCATCTTGCTATGAACAGTGCAAGGGCACAGCAAAGGAATAGCAAGAGCAAATTGCGAAGAAAGAGATCAGAAGTAGGTACAACTGAGTGCTGGTAGTACATGGCTGTGTGAGGAGCTCCTTGAGATAGGCTGTAGGAGCTGATTTATGTTGTGAAAACTGCTTATTTTCAGAGCAACTGTATGATGCCTTTGCCCCTTTGTAGTTTCATTGGAGGAACCTGGAAGTGATTTACACTGAAGTTGTTCTGAATTGCACATGCAGGGAAATGTAGTATATTTCTATAGAAACCCTTAGTTACTGTAATGAGTCTGGTTGGCTCATAATCAGTCTGTAAAAAGTGAAGAGGTTACATTGTCTCCCTTGACCTGAAATTTAGCAGAAAGTTCTGGATGAATCTCAGTGTGTGGTGGCTCATGAGAAAAGATGCTGCCAATTTGAGTGGATGGAGGTTGACCCGAGAGATGCAATCAGTCACTGTGAAGCCAGTATTTCCCTGGCCCTTGGTGCTGTGATGAACATTTCCATTGGCAGTGGGAAAATCTGTGTGTGAAGGCTGAGAGCTGGTATGGTTATTTTTAATTCCCTCCTGTCAGCCAACACTCACGTAACCTGTATGTGGTCTCTGGGTTGTGCAGGCGGCACTGTGGGCTGTAGGAAAGTGATAGCTCGCTTCAGTGCCAGGCAGCTTGAACTTGATGGTGGAGCGTGGAGAGTGGGTATCTGATGTATAGAAGATAGCTTTGATTTCCCACTAAAGCCCGGAGCTTTATGAATCTAAGCCCCTCTGCTCTTACAGAATAATCTAGGACACGTTCCTTGGCAGAAGCCCCACTGAGCATTTCTCCAGCTGCCGAGTTGCCAGCTTGATTGAGTTTTACTGCAAGTCTCACTATATCTAGTAATTTTCTTCCAGCCTGAGCTCCTGGAAATGGGTCATTAGTAAAAACAATTAAAAAAGCCCCACTCCACCTCCACCCCCTCTAACTTGAAATCTTAGGTTTTATTAGACAACCTGAGAACAGGCATGCTGCCTGCCTGCATCCCCAGAAGCAGACTAGAACTTGTGACTCCACTTCCCAAATGCCCTGGTTTGAGAAGATTCACTCACATTTAACGGGTGATTTGGGTTAGCAATACCTTCTTTTGCATACCTCCTGAGGAATCTTTCCTAAGAAGATAACTAAATATAGCTTTAAAAGGCACTGAGTAATATTGAAGAAAAAAAAAAGAAAAATTAAAAAAAAAAAATCCTAGTTCTGAGTTGTTTGGATGTTTCTTCTTTGTGTCAGAAGACATCCTCTTATGTTGCTACAAATAATACTGAATGCAGCTTGACTCTTCTGAAAACAAGGTTGAGGGAAGGAGCCAGATTTATTTGGACTAACAAGGAAGTTGTCCAATAGAGATTCATTAATTAGGAAGCCTAATCACAGCCAATAAGACAAGTGCCCAGGCCATCAACAGACTAATATACATCTTTTGGCAGTCACCACTCCCCACAGGCTGGGCTGTCTGTTGCTGCCTACTGCATGGCTTGCACCGCAGAAATGATGTGATAATGCTAAAACCGGTTTGGCACTTCCCACATGAGAGGATGAGTGTGTTTCCCCACCCTGGAAATGCAGCCTCCAGCTGTCTTGCCCTATGCCAGAGGTTTCTTAATACCCTGGAATTAGCTGACTAAGAGATGAAGGAAACTAAAGGACCGTTTGCTCTCTGTTCAGGCTGCCTAAGCCTAGTGTCAAATAAACCCTGGTCTGATTTTCAGCCCTTTGGGAACGGTTGCCCACAGCTAACATTTGCTACCCCAAATAACCCAGAAGTGACCTTCTCACAGCAAAGCTGCAGCCAAGAAAAACCCTGTTTAACATAATAGTGCACAGCTTAGAACGTCAACTTGAACCATTCTGACCTCTGAGCTGCTGGGGTCTGTACAAATTAATTTAACAATAGACACTGTTGAAAGGGAGGAATGTTTCAAAAGAACAAAAAAAAAATCTCCCTCATCCATCTCTTCTCATTTAAGAAATAGTCAGGAGGCCTTCTTAAGAAAAATTAAAAGTGCTCCTTCTTGCAAAACAATGGGCTAAATAATGGGAAGGGAGAACACATTGGTTTCTTGCATCTTATTGTAGCGAAATTAATTTTCCCATAAATAGGTGCTGCTTTTGGAAAAATGGCCTTTAATTTCCACTAGGGAATTGGCTTTATTTCTTGGGATGCTTCAAAGATACCCTTGGGATTTGCCTTTCTTTTTCATAGCTGCTGCTAGTACTTCTATTAAGAAAATAAATAGGTCTCCTCTTTCTGCCCATTTCACTACTTTGCTTCACGTTTTCCATAGGTTTCATGAAAGCAAGGTAAGAAAAAAGCCCTTCTCCATATGGTAGTTGGAGATTAAATAAGTTAATGATTGAAAGAGCCTATCAGACAGGAGATATGTAGGAAAATGAAAATGAGCTCTTCAGCTCCTGTGGTGAACAAACAGCTTTGTTCTGCTGAAGAGGGCTCTGTACTGGGTTAAGTCTTGGGTGTTTTTCCCAGGAGCAGATTTATTTCTCTGGTCCTCCTTAGCAGGAGCTTTGGCTCCAGCAGTTTCATTGTTGGTAAGCAGGGAGGATTATTATGGCAGGGGTGGTGAAGTTGAAGACAATGAGCAACATTAATGACAATTTTAAAAATTGTGTAGAATTGCTTTGACAGCTTGACATTTGTATGATGAGCATAGATGAGAGAGATGCAAGTTTCTTCCAGGAGCATCCAGTGGGCTTCAGTAATTGCACCCATGAAACTGCCTGTTTTTATTTATTTAGCCAGTGCAATTAATTCCAATCATAATTTCTGATTTCCTACATAAATTTTCTACTCTTCGCAACTGAGTTGTGCGTCCTTTAGGAACACAGGGTGTGAGCCCAAACACATCCCCAGGTGGTACTGGGAGGGGTTTGCCAGTGAGCAGTGGAGGGGTCTGTTGACAACAGGGGAGGGGGGAGCACTCAGAGGGGCTGCCCTCTCTTCCCAGACGTTCCCAAAACCAAGGACTGAGTGGCGCGAGAAGCTGTAGGGGCTGAAGGGGAGAGGACTGGGTGTTTAGCGCAGACAGAGATAAGATAAACTGATATATTTCTGGACTTACTGCAGCTTTCCACACACAGCCTTCAAGATCCTGTGAGGGTCCTCTTGCAACTAATACAGTAATGACCTTGAATTTGCTTCCAACTCAGCTGTACTGCTGGAGGACAAGGCGGTTTTTGTGAGCAAAAAACATTAAAGCAGCACAGAGATTTGCCTGCATAGCTCCAGTCTTCAAGAGATTTGAGTATCCTTTTTGAGGCCTCACTTGCAACAAGGGATTGTAGATAAGCTTCTGCAGTAGTTAATGTGTAAAGTTTTTTAAATTATTCTCACTGGTGCTTCTCCTTTTGCTTGCAGTTTTGAGAAATACACTGCTGTATGCTGATTTTTTGGTTTACAGAGATAATTTTTTGCTGCACGATAAAGGTAATCATGTGCATGCTTATATCTGCATGCCAACGAAGACAAGTGTGCTTTTATGACCCTGTAAGTGTTAGGGGAAAATAAATTCATTCGCTTTGATTTAAAAATAATTAATAATGCAGCTCGTTCCTTTTTCAGAATGTAACCTGAATATCAGATTTAGGCATCCAGACTAATTCTTCATGCTGAGGCAGTCTGCTGCATCAAGCACATGGAATCACAGACAGTCAGAAACTTTCCTAGTCTCACACCTGAATTCAGACTAAACCCTTTCTATTTCCTATCATCTTCTGGTGATAAGGGACAGCAAAACTGGGAAAAATTACAAAACTCATGTGATTTTGTTATGGGTTGTGTTTAAATTGTGTTGCTTAACTCAGTGAAAAATATTAGTGACCTCTTCCTTTATAGCTTTGACTTCCTGCAAGCTTGTCTGTTGAAAAGTTTCTGCAAGATGCTTCCTTTGCAGATCCTGTAAGAAATGTACATTCAGCACAAGAAAGATCTGACTGAGCAAAGACTGACTTACACAGCGGTTTGGAAGCCACGTGTTGAAAAGTGCTGGGGAAACACAGCAGGGAAAATGATAAAAAGGGATGAAAGCAGTTCAGATGGGTGAAGAATGTAGATTTAAAAATGCAAACCATCTGAACACTGATGAGTGGGCAGGTTGCAATAACTTCAGAGCAGATCTCAGTTGCAGAACAGTCATATTCTGTAAGTTGACTCCCACAGGACATAGCCTGTAGTGATTTAAAATTGGAAGTGGTGTGGGGGAGCAGTGAGGTGCTGCAGAGAGCAATCTTGCAGCAGCAGAGTACAAGTAGGAAATGGGTCGGTTGGAGTAATAGCTTTTTTCTGTTGTTTGTGTGAGCCAAGTCAAATGTGTGTAGAGTACAGGGTTATCATACTCATGATTTTTTTTTCAGTGTGTTACAAATGAATGTGTTTGCAACAAAATTTGGTCATCCAAGTGTGATATGAATTCCCCTATCTTTGGACACGTCCTTGAGGCCCAAAGTCAGCTTGTTTTTTTTTTAATAATGTTCTAGCCTTTGTCTAGATCATTAAAATAGACTGTGTTTGGAAATGTAATGCTGTGGCGTCACATTCCGAGGAGGTCAGCAGAAATGCTATCCTGAAGTATCCCTGCTAATACCACCTGCGGTTTGTTCTTGCCTCTGCATTGTTGTAGGCAATCTCCTTGTTTGTGCCGAAACAACCGGATGTATGAAGTGGATAGAAGGGCTAGCCCAATTTAAAAAAACACAAACCAAACTGAAAACGCCCTCTAACATATTTCACCACCCAATCTCCCCTCTCCCCAGCTGTATCAATTTACTGGTTCAGTTTGTAATATGCCAGGTCTGTACACAGGGGTGTTGCTGGCAGAGAAATGAGGGACAGAGCTGAGCACTCCTTACGCCGGTGTTATTGCTGGTTTCTTTTCAATGTGAAAACATAGCCTTAGTTACGGCATTGGTCTAAAGTTTGCGCTCAGCTTTGATGTACTTAGCAGCTTGCAGAAGGCTGGTAGCTTGTGTTGACGTGGCTTTGGTCCCTCCTGATGGTCAGGTATAAGCAAGCTGTGTGTTATCAGAGGTGTGAAGAGCTGTGTGGGCTGTTTGGATGCAGTGTGATGAGGTAGTGGCTCCTGAGGTGCAGGCTGTTAGTGAAATCCAAGCCTGCCCCCACTCCTATTCCCCTTTTCTGATCACAGCTGGCTGGTACAAGTGGCTCGTAAGTCCCACTATTAAGTGGTCATTGAAACAAAACTCCAGAAGAAGAGGCTTATTTTTAATCCAGATCAGGTAAGTGGTCTGTCACTAACTACACTGCAGTGTAGCAACTGAGGCTGACTATGATTATGGTACAAGGAGGTGTATGATGAGGCATATGAGGTACGTCCAGACTTTCTTCAGCCAGCTTTGCCACCGATGCCCACACCGGTTGATTAAGCGATTGAGTTTGTGTAAGGGCATAGTGTGCATGATGGTCTAGCAACGTGTTAATATATTTTCCTTAGAACACAACCCCCTCAGTCAGACTATTTCATTTTAGACCATGCATCCCTCCAATAATGCACAAGCTGTCCAGAATCCCCAGGCATTAACGCAGTACAGATTTCCAAGTCTAGGTCCAACATTCCCAACCCTCCTCCTTTACGTAAATCTGCATTATTATCCTAAAGGCATATATTTGGTTGTGTCATCCATCCTCTTTTCAGAAAATGCAAACTCCTCATGCCTTGACATGCAAATCTCCTTCATGCCATGTCAATGTGCATACAACATCTGTGACAGAGGTACAACAGTTACTCTCCTATTTGGGTCTGCAATCCCCAGCAAATGATGTGGCTCACTAATGCTGGGAAAAAGAAAAGACTTCACTCCAACCCACTGCTGTGATGCTTTTCCCTATGTCCCTGCAATGATACCCACAGAGCACTGCCTGTTCAGGGTTGTGGGCAGAGGAAGGCTGTCGAGCTGAGAGTTTGTGCTCCCTGCCTGGTCCCTTTGGGGACAGGCTTGTTCACAGTCCCACTGAGTAAGAACTTTCAATGGCAAAAGAGATGACATTGTATATTGTCCCAACTGTGCATACAGCCAGGCGTGGGTTTTGCTTTTGCTCTATTAATGCTCTACTCAGTATAGCAGAAGCAGGCGGGCACATCATCTCCCTGAAGGCAGGATCCAGTGTTACTGTAGAAACTGGGCACCAGCTTCTTTTGTAGCTAACAGCTGTCACTGTGTGGTTACAGCCAAAGCGTGTCACTCCTGCAGTGTCTGTAGGCTCTGGAGTTTGTTTCTGCTTCTGAATCCTCTGTGCTACAGCTTGGAGATTAATTCTGCACCTCCTATTAAAGCATGTTAAGATGTTTCTGATTTGTGTCTATTCTTGAAACCATTCTTGATTAATATTTGATATTCTTTCCAGGTTTCGTTTTCCTTCACCAATACTTCAAGGTGCAGAGAAGCTGGTAAAAGCATTGCCATGAAACCTAATTTGAAGCAATGGAAACAACTCATGCTGTTTGGGATCTTTGCATGGGGTCTGCTTTTTCTGGTGATATTCATCTATTTTACAGATAGCAACACTGCTGAACCAGTTCCCAGTTCCTTTTCTTACATTGAAACTAAGAGGCTTCTGCCCCTTCAGGGCAAGCAGAGAGTCATCATGGGAGCCATACACGATCCATCATTCTCTGAAACCATTGATGGGAATGAGGTACTTCTTAATGAAGATCTCTTAGGTACATTTAAATCCAGAACTGGAAGTATTAAGAAATGGACTGATTTGGAAGATGCTTTTAGAAGTGAAGATGAGTTTTTTCCATCCCAGATAGGAAGACAATCAAAAAGTGCTTTCTACCAAGTGAATGATGATTATTTATTTGCTGCTGGTCAGCCTCAGTCACACAACCACCTTGAAGAGATAGCAAAATTAATCTCAGCTGATGAGGATAATCCAAAAGTAAATATTTTACAGAACAACTGGAGCCACCAGAGAAGAATGAGGAAAAGGAGCACAAAGCATAGGAGAAGCCAGATGCTTGATGAATCTGATGACTGGGATGGGCTATATTCCACGATGTCGAAATCCTTTCTTTACAAGCTTTGGAAAGGGGATGTGTCTTCCAAGATGTTAAACCCTCGACTGCAGAAGGCGATGAAAGATTATTTGAGCACCAATAAGCATGGGGTGCGGTTCAAGGGGAAGCGAAACTCCAAGTTGACAGGAGACCAGCTATTCTGTGAGCTAAAAGAAAGAGTGAATGTGAAAACAATAGATGGCAAGGAGGCTCCCTTCTCCACTCTTGGATGGGAAAAGCACGTTCCCCAGATTCCACTGGGCAAATTGTATACACATGGCTTTGGGAGCTGTGCTGTAGTCATGTCTGCTGGTGCAATACTGAACTCGTCTCTGGGGGATGAAATAGGTGGGTGAAACGCATTTATTCGTGTGCATAGACAGGTACATGTATGTGCTTATGTTTGTCTTTCAAAAGATTCTTCTCAAGTATAGGTCTGTAAAGCCTAGTTTTTCTCTCTCATCAGTGTTACATGATTGTGAGCATGTGGACTTATATGAAGTATTGCTTTTCAGGACAAAATAAATGAAAGGAAAATCAGGCCTGAAGTCATAATTTGATTTAAAGAAACCAATAATGCCTTCTTATTTTACAGCTTGTAGAATAAAGGAGGCCATGGTTTTGTAAGATCTGCTATATTTGACATTTTGCTGCAGTGTGTGTTTATTTCTTCAGCAGATTAGAGATTTTTTCAGATTTTAATTTGCAAAGTTGTGTTGCATTTGTCTGTATTTTGTGGCGACTCATAGAGAAATTGCTTGTGGTGTTGCTGTCTCAGGCTGAACTTTGTCTCTATGCCAAGGAGGAGCAGAGCATCCTTTTCATCTCCTGCATGTTTAGAGTTCAAAGACATGTAGAATTCAGACCCCTGAGCAGCCTCATGTGCTGAGGTCAAGTCCCCTGACCTCTTTTCCAACAGTGAATTGAAATGAGTTCAAATATCTCCTTTCATCGATTTGTCTATTGCTGTGCTGAGTCAATTAGGTTACAGGTGCACTGAGATGTCAGTGTCACACAGAATTCCCCAATTCAAGGTTGTAGTTATTCAGAGAAGGATTGTGGAACCATCAAACTAATCCCGGACAGCTTTATTTTTTTCTTTTAAAAAATGAGTGCTACTACCAGTGTTAACATCTTTACTGTAGTTCTTCATTTTAGGAGTACATATGCAGTATGCTAAGAGCTCTGAAAGAAGGGTGAAATGTAAGTCTCAAACTTGCTTCTGGAGCAAGAAGAGTTATCTCCTTCAGCTCTTTATAAAAACCTTTTGATGTACACTCATTAATCCTCCCATCTTCCAGGACTTCACATCCCAATACCTGCTTCATTGCACCATATCCTCTTTTTAGCATAGACTGGGTTCCTTTAAATCTCTAGGTTTCATTAGAGCTGCTGTCATTATCAAACTACTCTAGTAGGCTTCTAGCACAGCACATGTGCCTGGGTGGCCTGCAGCTAAAATATCACTAGGTTAACCCCCAATTTCACAGGAAGCCTCACTGATTTAGAAATCTTTGGGATGAGGTAGCTTAATAGTTACTCCCTTCTCAGTGTGTTATTCTGACTGAAACAAAATTGTCTTCTGTCAGTGTTCTCCAGTACACCCAGTTAACACCGGTACAGATTAGTGCTGTACTATAGAATCCATAGCACACTGTGACATACTTATATATTTATATATTACAGTGTGCGCTGTGAGATATTTGCATGCTCAGGTACAGCCCAGATGTGTACTTTGGTGCTTGACGTGGTACCTGGGGCTCATGTGCTCCTCTGTGTACCCATTCTTTCAGTAACACTGTGGGCACAGAAAGCTCATACCATTCTCTGAGGAAGAGATTTTGATTTATTTGGGAAATTGTCATCTGATGCTGCCTGAAGGGATGAGATGCTGTTTGGTAAGGTCTACACTGCAGTTTCAGATCTCGGCCTACCTGTTGTAAAGGAAAGTGTGTGGGGCAGCAGGAGTCACAGAATATTTTTTTCTAAGTGTCTGCCAGGCCATGGGCAGGTACTTGTGAGTGACCACAGAATTTGGCCCAAAACTGTGGGGAGCAAACTGACTGCTTACAGCCATCCCAGAAGGGTGTAGTGCAAACCTGTGAATCCTAGTGGACAGAAGAGGTCCTGGGAAGTGCTGATATACTGGAGATACGGTGCTAGTGTTTCCCACTTTAAATGGAAAATAGAGGCTTCAGCATCTGTTTGTGTTATTTCAATGGGGAAGAAATTATGCTTCCTCTGCAGAGCCCAGATAGTATGTGTTAACAGCTGAGCTCTTGGCCATGCCTTTCTACCTCTCCTCTGGTTCTTGAAAAAGTGAGAAGAGTCTGACCAGGAGGAGAAAGCTCAGACTGTACAAGATGCCCTTTTCCCCTGTGCATGCACAGCTGTAGGAGAGGACTGTCCTCTTCTAGAACTATCAGGGCTGCCAGCTCTTGGTTGAAGCTTCCAGCTGTCAGTTTGGAGGCATCCTGGGCAGCTGGTGATGCAGCTCTGTGGAGTTAACCTGGCACCCAGGCTGAGCACCTCTATGTCCACAGCGGCACAGCAAAGTCAGCATCATTATACAGTGGAGGAAAACACCCCACGCATGAGTTCTGGTTTTGGGCCATGCTCTGTACAGCCTTGGTACATGAAGTGCTGCAGGCAAAAGGCTTTTACTATTTAGTCTCCTGAAGGAAAAAAAAAGGCTTAAGAAAGCAGTGGTAAAAGGACCTTTCTTCTTTATAGGCTTTTAGCTCCCTCTTCTGTGTTCCTATTAGAACACAGGCAGAAATGTTAATTTGTCTTCTGCCTTTTACTCTCCCTGCCCCCTTCCCAATTGTTTTTGAATGAAACTAGTTATGGAAATACTGTGCAAATACAGCTAACACTCGCATTGTGATCATGCTGTTTAATGGGAGACCCAATTATTTCAGCATCATCAGAAAGTAAAAGAGTTCTGTGATAAAAATCCAAACTTTTTATATCTCTAAAACTGTTATCTCCAAATAATAAGATTAAAATCAGTTAACTTTAAAACATCTATTAATCAGTGTTACACTGTGTCCTGATTATATATTTTATGGTGAAGAAAGGGTTTTACTCTTGATATGAAGAACCGGCATGGGTAATGGAAAGGCACCACTGTGTCTGCCAATTAAGTTGTGAACCATACAATTCTCAACTTGATTGCCAATTCTCAGTCAACATATTGTCAAATGTTGTCAAATGTTGGCCCAGATTTACATCTTAAATTCATAAAGAGGTTTCAAATATGGAGGACATTTGTTTTTCTTTTCCTTCTCCAAAAATGTAGAGTCCCTGCAGCTTCAATTGAATTCATGTCCTCTAGCTCCTACCCTGTCAAGATGCTTGTGTTTAGGCAGATGAAAGCTAGGTGTGGAGGCTAGGGTGGTCCCTGCATGGGGACACAGAGAAAAGCCTCCACTCCTTAGCTGCTGAGGAGTTTGACTCAGTGGACATTTGGCAAAAAGTTCTCTTCAGACACAAGATGTTAAAGTGAATGGCTGAGACTGGACTACTACTTTCATGTCACACAATGTTTTCTTGTCTGGAGTTCAAGAAGTGTGGAGTATAGAAGTGAAAGGACAGAAGATCAAAGTTTGGTAGAGTCATTGGAGCCATTGTTGGTCAGCCATTGGAGCTGACCTCCATTGGAGCATGTTGTTTGTCTTGGAAACTTCTGCCTTCTCCATTTTTGAGCTGCACACAACCACATTTTAAGTGACTAGAGATAAACAGGTGTATAAATTACCCTTTAGGTTAAGGCATTACGTATCCATTTGGGCCTGAATCATGTTCTCTGCTTCCATCAACAGAAAAGATAAAAGTAGACCAAATAGGGGACTGTTGACAGGGGCAGCATGTTTCTGGACAGCAAGTATAGATATTTTACTGTCTGTCACACCTTCTGGGCTTTGAGATGCCCTTAAAAGAAGCACAGGGAAAGTGATTATGTTTTATCCGGCAGAAGCTTGCACATAGTGTCTACCCTTGACCCACACTTGACCTATAGCTGTTTTCTATTCTGCGTGACACTGAGGTCAACAGCTCATGGGGAAACTTTGACAGTTCAGCTCTGTTAGAAATTTGCTAACCAAGGGTTTCTCGGTTTCTGCTTGTGAGCAGGTTTGTGGGCCGACTTCCCTACATTAGGACTTGTACTGACCTCGAGAATAAGTATATGGGAGGATTAATAGGTTTGGGTTAGTTTGAGATTTTTCAGGTATTATAAAATACTGTGAAGTACAAGCTTACAGTTAACTGTTGTCACTCATTCATATCTGCAATTGGATGATATTCTTGCAATTAACATGCTTTCGCATGGGGCAGTTCTTTGCAAATTTTGCAATGGAAATAGCAAGCAATTGTGTGAACTGGATGTACTAATAATCTTCCCACACTAAGTTCATCCAATTATTAGAAATATTTAAGTATTGCAAGCTAAATTAAAAGATTATTGTAAACTTTTTCCAGTGGATTTTAATAATGTTAATAACATATGTCAGATGTAAGAAGGTTTTTGTTTGCACATAGTAGAATAGAATGTTTATCATCTTAGAATGGAAAGATTAGGTGAAATGTATGAGTTTATGTTAGTTTAGATGATTTGTTTTATTTTACTGTTCTGTATTACTAAGAAAAAAAAACCCAAACCCCTCATTTATGCTCCTAGATTCCCACGATGCTGTTCTAAGATTTAATTCTGCTCCAACACGTGGCTATGAAAAAGATGTTGGTAATAAAACAACCATGAGGATCATTAACTCTCAGGTAAGATCTTCCTTTTGTAAATTCAAGTCAATGTTGCTTCTGTACAATGACATTAAATTAATAAATTCTGAGAAAATGTGAGGTAATTTGGGAAACAGCTAGTTATTTAGAGGTCATGATGCAGAGAAGGTAACAATTCTCACTTACAGGGATGTTAACACTGCTGTCAGTGTAGAGTGATTACAGTAGTTACTTGATATCCTTGTTTCAAAGAACTGGTTTGTAAAATTTCTCATGTGTCCTGCCTCTGTAAAGGCTCTGAAGGATGACAGAGCTGTCAGTACAGAAGACCTTCACCACATTGCCTCTGGGATGTTCACAAAGCCCAGGCTGTAGGGATTCCAAAGTTCTTTTC
Organism: Cuculus canorus; assembly: GCF_017976375.1. Taxonomy (NCBI): domain Eukaryota; kingdom Metazoa; phylum Chordata; class Aves; order Cuculiformes; family Cuculidae; genus Cuculus; species Cuculus canorus. The sequence continues at coordinate 64,821,741 of NC_071401.1, forward strand.
TTGTATTCTCCAAATCCTCAATTATTTCTTCGCTGGAAGGCAAAAGGAGTGGGAACTGAGTTGTCATAAAACACAACTTTAGACAAGACATCATTCTTGAAAAATTTGGAATGAACTAATAAAAAACTTTAATGTAAAGTAGGTACTACACATAAAGTGAGTTTGTTCGTCTGAATGGAAACAAAAAATGGGATTTTCTGCATATGTGTGAACAAATAATTGTGCATTGAGCTATAGCGACACCTTATGGTTAAGGGCAGTTTTTCAATTATGAAAAAAACTGAACTCTAGTCTTGGGCAAACCGCGCCTCTTTCATCTTTATGAAATTCAACCAAAAAGCAAAACTGGAGGAATTTTATGGCATATTGAAACGGTGAGTTTAATTAGTCAACACCAGTACTATGCTTGGCCATGTAGCATGCTTTATACATACTGATTCTTGCTGAATAATGTGAAAATTCATGTCCTTAGCACTTAATTTTTTCTTTCTCCTCTTTGACTGACTTCCCATGTAAAGTCCATTCTTGATGAATGTAGCCTCTGTGTGTATAAGATCTTGTTCTTTGCTTCTGCAGAGAGGACTGTTCACTGTCATTCCCATCACACTTATTTTGTAGCTGCTTGCAAGGCTGTAAAACAGATTAAATCTTTGAAGTGATGTGGGTCAAATACGCTTTGTTTCTTTTGCTCATGAGAAGAAAGCAGAAATATCTTACTCTTAATGCTGAAATCAAGGTATCAGAGGACTTTGATCTTAATGTCATTTATTTTACTTTTTTTTTTTTTAATTTTTTTTTGTTTTACTGTTAGTCCAAATGCTGTGGTTGCTGACCTGCACTGGGCAAGGAGAAGGGTTTAGAAACTATTTAGTTGACTAGTCTCCCTAGGTTCCCTGTAGGAGGAGAGACATGCCTCAAGAGAGTGATTTGAGTTTTGATCGTTCCCCAGTGAATTCAGAGAGTCTAAGCAGGTAAATTAGCTGTTCAAAGCAGGCTGGGTTCCTCCTGGTTTCCAGAGCTGCTTTAGCACACTTACACCAAGGTGGTAATGGAGTGTCCCATGGTCCTTAGTGCTGCACTGCATGTTGCATACTCTCCATAAGGCCTTTCAATAAAATACAGGACATAGCTAAAATTCTGGCCAGTTCAGCTCACACAGCTTCCTCACAAGAGCTGATATTCTCACTACTTTTCTGCTTCTTCAAAGAGGTCAGGAGCCACCTGTGATGCTCTGGCCTTTTACAGAGAAACTGACCTTACCTGCCCTGGGAGAGAAATAAAAGTTGCTTTCCTTGCCAATACTGAAGATGGGTTATACATACAGGTTTACTGATCCTGCTTCTCTCCTCTCTGTTGGAAATTCCTGCATTAAATTGATTTAAAGGCTGCTGTGGCCCTCTTCTTCCCTCATGTTCTCTGCCGTAAAAGCCCCAAAAATGTGAAGGAAACTGGTGCAGCCACAACAGATATTGTTATTCCAGAAGAAACTCATCTCATACATATGAATGCAGGCTCACTGAGAGTGAAGTTTGTGTGGACAACACCTCCAAAGGACTCTTGCTTACTGAAAGGCAAGTAAGAGCTCCTTTGTGTGATAACTGTGGAACCAAGCTTTTAAAGGCTTGCCCTTTTGATCTGTTTACTCTGTACTTTCAAAATAGGAGTTTATGTTCTCAGGCAAAACTGCTCTGAGAAATTGAGTTGGGGATGCTGATGGCAGCAAGGCTAATTCTGTTCTTGTTGTAGAAGGCTGATGGAAAGTCATTAAGCTCAAAGTTTATGGTAGGAAGAATATTGCTATGGCAACAATATTATTTTTCTGAAGAAAAATACGCATAATCAAATATGGCTCATTGGATCCTAAAGGGAAATGAAAATTAGTATGAATTTATTTGTCTGGAATGTTGATTAGTTTAACAGCTGGAGCCAAATGCATGCTGTTTCAACCAGTTCTGAGATCATTTAGCTCAGTCCTGCCTGAGATTGGATGCACTGGAGATTAGAGAGATCTGTGTGGGCTTAGAGGGTCCAAGAAGGCATAAGCCCAGCAGGAGCGAACAGAAAACTTCCAGTGGGGTGGGAGGATCAGGCAGAATACCAGGAGATGCAGACAAAGTTATGTGAGAGCAGTAGATCAGAGCAATATGACAATTACTTACAAAATAGCTGTATCACATGCCTGTTCCTAGAATTGTGTACCAGCTATTACAGTCATGTCTAATCTGTCTTTTTGGAGTTACTTTAAATGAGACTGTTCTGCTGTTGAAATGAGAAAACAACCAAAAGGGTGAGGATGGGGGAGGTGGGGCAGAAAAGAAGACATTGTAGTTGAGGTCTGTAGCCCTTAGAAGAATCCTTCTCTGTGTGCAAGAAGAGGATCCTGTGAGTAGTCTGAGGTAGCTTTTGTTTTCAAGTTCCAGAATACACAATAATGTTGATATACAATTATGCAGCATCTCAAGTGGTCCCATCATATCCATCACAGATGGAGAGTAATTCAGCATAATGCTACTTCAAACTGTCATGAGTGCTGTTTATGGCTAAGCTCCTTTTTGTATTTTTTTTTTAAGAAAACAAAATGCTTAGAATCAACCAGAATTAAAGCAGAACAAACAGCAGTGCGATGAGGACTGTTCATTTCAGAAAAGGATTTTGCCATTTTTCTGGATCCCACTTGTTTTTAACACCGTGCAATTCTTTGTATCTGTGTTTGCAGATTCTCACCAATCCAAACCATCACTTTGTCGACAGCTCTTTGTACAAAGATGTTATCTTAGTAGCCTGGGATCCTGCCCCCTATTCTGCAAATCTGAATGTGGTAAGATGTCTGCTTGAACCTCTCTTCTCAATGAGTCTGAAAGCACTGGAGAAAATTAATGTATTTGGCGCTGCAGATATTATTCTCCTCACACCGAACCCCATAGTCTTTACGTCTGCATGGAATTGGTCTATTGTTCAAAAGCTTTTTAGTAGCTAGCACTTACACTGGAATTGACTGCTCTGAGATGCTAAGGTAGACGGATGATAGGGATTTTTTTTGATAAAATATTGCTAAATCCACATAACAGTGAGTTTTCTGTATGTTTGCCAAGGAGGAAATGTTGCTAGATTCCAAAACGATGTTTTATCAGGAAAGGTGAAGAATTGTATACATTTTTTCCCTCCTCCCCCTATGCCTTCCCAGACAAAATATCTTTTGGTGCCTTCCCCATTTCTCAGGCCTTCTCCCCACCAGCCTTTTTCCTATGTCCATTCCCCCCCCCGGCTATCTGTGCATCACTGTCTGCCCCCTCACTGAGAGCAGCAGACATCCATTGGTTGTCACTGGGGGCGCCTCTGCTTTAGGTAGTGCTGCAGCTCCAGTGGACCAGTTGATCTGATGGTTCTTGGCAAGAGGAGCTGAGCAGGCTGCAAAGTAGAAAGTAAACCTTCACCTGCTGAACTCCCTTAGCAACAGATGCCAGAGGCTGCTGGTCTTTATGCAGGCTGATGTCAGGCTGCTCCACATGCTGCTGCTGCCACCAGCAGAGACAGGATACTTTCATAGGGAAGTTCATCCCCTTGCCTGGGTCTTTTGTCAAGGCTCTTTGGATTCCTTGTTTAACACAAGTCTGTGAGTGGGAGATGAGGTTGGCATGTACTACTGCAGTGAATTGCTTACTGGGAATCTCTGTATGAAGAAAGGAAGCGGAACAGCCCAGAGTGAGGACTGGTTTTCTAGAAGTGTCCACCAATGCAGGCTGCATTGCTACCTTTGCTTTTGCTCTGAGAAACTTGAATGAAACTAGTTCACGTTTTTTTTGCAGGTGGTGTCCAAAATACATTGGATACCATAAGATTATAAAAATTCTTTTTTTCCTCGCAGTGGTACAAGAAGCCAGACTACAATCTATTCACTCCCTATGTACAGCATCGCAGGAAGAATCCAAACCAGCCATTTTACATTCTCCATCCAAAGTTTATATGGCAGCTCTGGGACATCATTCAGGAGAACACTAAAGAGAAGATACAGCCCAACCCTCCTTCTTCAGGTTTTATTGGTAGGTATATGCAAGAAGGGCCCAGGAGACATGTTAGAGTAAGAAAAAAAAAATAAAAATTGTAAGCGTGTACATTGCATGAGGATTAAGTCCATATACATGTACTGTTTGTTCTTGATGCTCTATACAGAAACAATGACTAGCTAAAACACACAGAATGATAATCTGTGACATAATTTGATGAATTTAATGTTCTGCTTTCTTACCCTTCACATCCATAGTATCCATAGCAGATTTATAAAATATGCATACATCTGTGAGAAATGTGTATTATTCTATTTTCATTTATCTATAGAGTACCTACTTGATTCTGAAGTTCTTTGCTGGCATCATAGAGCAGAGATGCATCAGACAAATGAAAGCATTTGGCACATCATACAGAGAGGATGGAATCACTGATGAAGTCTCACAGGCCAAGCTGTATTCCCTGCACAGGTCAATGAATGGGATTTGCCATGCCCTGACATGACGTCCAATGCTGAAAAGTCTGAAAGTGCCCAAAGCATCCCCCTTCTTACACCTGAAAGAACAGAGTTTCACTGTATTTTTTGGTCATTCCTCATTATTTCTTGGGGGGTAATTTGGCACTGTGCCCTCAGTTCCTACTATATAATGATGTATCTGATGCGCAGCAGGTCTAAAGTATGCAGGTAATCAGAGTAGCAAGGCTGACTCAGGGTCATCCTTAGTCACGCTTCTAGAGACACAATGGACAATAGAGCTCCAAATACTGTCTCCCGCTTAGGATACTCCATCCTTTCCTCCTTCACATTGTGGTATTGTTTGCATCCGACATGGGAAAACCAGTTCTGAGCATTTATCTCGGGCTCTGTATCCAGTAGTGTCATCCCATGATATTGTAAAGCCCACAAAAGGCCTTAGGGACGGTGCTTAGGCTCTCAGAGGGATGACATCAAGGTGTCTGGGAGGTGCCCATCCATGACCCCAGTGGGTTGTGCTTACCTGGACTGTGTGTGGAAAGAAGGCTGCCTTGTCGGAGGCTTGGCAGTTGGTTACTTTTCAAAGTGAGATTTTTTGGAATGTGCTTGTAAAAATTCATAAGGAGAAGTCTGTTCATGTGGAATGATCTCACCAGCAGCATTCACATTTTGCAAAAGCATTTCTTGGAGTAATGAAGTTGTTGATAAAAATAGGTTAACAGCTGCTGATCATAAGAATAGTGAAGAGGATCATTGTGCTGTCAATCTACGCTTCGACCATATATAAGAAACACTTCAAAAGCTTTCTTTGAAGAAGTGGAGTTAATTTCACTATAAGAATAGAACAGTAATCTTCAATCCTAAATCTAAATGTTCCTTACAAAAAAAATACCCTTCAAGCAGAGAATGCAAGCAAAAACATTGACAGCAAAAGCTGTATAGATAAATACACTTTGTGTGTACAGATGCAAATTTGGCTCCTTCGCTTCTGCTGGGAATTTTATTTATTTTGTTTTTGATGATGAGATGCTTAGACCTTTTGATGATGCTATTATTAGCTTTAAGAAAACAAGGCAGTAAGACAAGCTTCTTGGGAGTCATATCCACCTCATTTGATAGCTACCTACTGTTCTTATAGGTGCATTTTAAATATTTTAATAGGGAGAGGCTTCCTGTTTTAATAACCTTATTGAGTGGATGTCTGTGCATTGCACTGTGTAACAATATACACTGGGACACAGCATAGAAACAGGAATTGTGTATTGTCAGAGGTGGACAGAAAGGGCAAGGTAAAGCATAAAGAATATAATACAGCTTGGCAGAAATCTGAAAAGTCATGTTTGTCTTCAGATCAGGTATCTCTCCACAACTTGTGCAGCAAATACCCAGTTGGAACTGAAACTAGCAAACACAACTAAGTGCACCTGTATGAAAGGAGTACCCTGTATGTTGAGCTGATTCTTAAAATATCTATATGTTTTTTCCCATAAAAATAATAGAAAGAGTGGGTAATTGATGACCATCATAATATACAAGTGTTTTGATTTTAAGAAGATATGGGAAAAAGGCTTACTAAATGGCTACACTGTTAATACCATTGTGCTCAAAACAGCTATTTGAAGGAAGAGAGGCTGCTGTTACGTACAGGGTCTGAATTCTCAAGCAGAGGGACCTGTATCCCTGAATCTAAGCTCTATAGAATGGAAATAGTGATTCTAATCACTTTATTAGAATAACTTACAGTAAATCTGTATGGAATGGTCTGCAATTAGAATGAATACAGACTCTGCACAAGGATCTGTCTTCTCACATCACTGTTGCTGTCACTTATATGGAAAAGGTTGGAAAAAAAAACCCTGGTTCTTCATCAAGTGAAGCACTTTTGTTACAAGTTTTTAAACTCTCTTTAGCCTCAGTTTACAAAATCCAATAAATGTATAAATTAAAACATGGAAATATTAAGCTCTTTCCTTTCAGGAATATGAGGAATGTTTTAGGGTAGTCTTAGACTGTTTCTTCAGTAATTACATTTCTCATCTGACAATTGTATCTGTTTCTGCCTCTTAGTGCTATTTATAAGAAACTTAAGCCTTCCCAAAGGGAGGATGCTTTGTGGAATGTGATCTCAGTGTTTTTTTTGCAGTAGCAAGTCATCGGCCTTGGGCAGTGATTGATATCAGTGGAATCTTTTAACATTTTTAATAGCTGTATTAAAGTACTTAAGTCACAATATTATTAAGTTTCTTGGAAAAGGCATGAGTGGGTCATTTATGAGGAAGGGGTAGGCTCTTGAATGCTGTGACTTTAGGGGAACAAGAGAGTGAGAAGATGTAGGATCTTTTTTCTCTGATTTCTCTACCACGTGGGAGATAGGGAGAATCATAGAATCATAGAATTGGTTGGAACGGACCTTAAAGAGCATCCAGTTCCAACCCCCCTACTATGGGCAGGGACATCCCACTAAATCAGGCTGCCCAAGGCGCCATCCAGCCTGGCCTTGAACACTTCCAGGGAGGAGGCATCCACAACTTCCCCAGGCAACCTGGGAACATTTTTTGTGCTCCCTTTGTGGTATGGGACACCCTATCTTGGTATAACTCCCTCCTGGAGCCACTGGTTCCCCAAAACCTTATGTGCATTCATTCATTCTGTGCTGGCATGTGGCTGAGGAGAGGCAAAAGCTGGTGTCTGAGGTGAGGGAAGCATAGCACATGTCCCAGCTGTAGAGGAGGGGGGAGGAGAGGATGGGCAGAGAAGTGTGGCACAGAGTGGGATTGGTTGTGTTCTATGGGTTATATACAAAATAAGGCACAAGTCTTGAATGCTTTATTAATACTACATTTTGTATACATTCACTTACTGGTTTAAGCCTTTTAAAAACATCTCTGCTTCCAGCCACCTCTGAAATGGTAACATACAAAAGAAAAACACTATGGAGGTCTAAAACCAGGTGAGATGACCATCACCCAACACAGATCTGCTTCCTTCAAGAACAGAATTTCACTGCTCCTGTCCATCAGATTCTAACCTGTAGCTCTGTCTGGTTTTCTTGTACATAGGATGTTAGCTCGCAGCATCCCGTCCATCATGAATGTCATGCTGCAGCTTAACAATGCTAAATGTAGACTTGCATCTGACTGCAGTCTTTTCTGCTAAATTTATCACTTGAGCATTGTTTTCTACCCAGCCTAGTGATAGGTGTAAGTTCAGGCTGTTGTCGAAAGTAGGCTGAACTCATTGCCTGTCAAATTGCATCCTGTTTATTAGATGTTACTTCTGGGGATATACTCTGTCTAGGAAGGATTAACTTGGCACAGACAAGTTATACTTCATTGTGGAATTTTCTAGTGGATCCATCTCACAGTCTATGAATAATGACCAAAAAACCACAGAGATTTTTTTTTTTTTTCCCCAGGGAAAGGTTCCCAGCGTAAAATAATCCCTTTTATTTTAATCTAGGAGTAATTTTTGGCTTCTGTTCTGAGACACTGATGTGGACTTGCCCTGGATTGTATCTTTGCCGCATGTAGCATGTTATATCTTAGCTAATGTCACTACTCATTATAAATTATTTATTCATTGTCTCCCTAATCTAATTTGTAGATGAGCTTTGAGAACCCATTCTTGGCATATTTTTGCAGTTGTCACTTTCATGCTTTTAAACAAAACTCTCCACAGTATTTTCATCATCTTGCATTAGCATTAGGCGATTGCCATGGTGGCTTTTTGCAGTTAAATTTGTTGATTCACATAGGGCTGAAAATTGGGTTTGTAAGATGAGTATTGATATGTTTACATCTCGTCTTGGACTTGATCTGCTCTGTTTTTCTTGGAAGAAATGTAAGGATCCAACCGCCAAATCTTGGATTTGGTTTCCACTGACAAATCCTAAATTGACAGTTGAGTTTCTCAAGAGCAGCATTCTGAGTGCATCGCATGGGATGGTACACTGGCATTCAGAAAGTCTGGGGGCTTTTTAATAATGTCTAAAGTACATACAGGATTTTGTATGAAGATTTTGCTCCTGTTCCTGGTTTACCACTGGATTTGCCATTTTCCATGAGTTTCTATTTACTGTAGTCCATCAGTACACTTCACTACCTTACCTCTTCTTGAGGTGGTTTTACTTGAAAATCACATTTATATACCCTTATATACCTAGCAGCTTTTGTCTTTTTAAAAAGCTAACTGAAAGCTCCGTTTGTGGCATTCTGTTTGTTTTTTTCTATTCACAAATCAAAGTGGCCTGTGTAAATTTTTACATTTTAGGTTGTCTGTGTAGGTGGTAGTCTTTTCCATGTGTTGTAGCTTTTAGCATAATACATGAGCCACTGAATGCAAAATAATAACTAAGCCCAGATTACTTTATTGTTGGTAGAAAGAAAAGCTTGTTTGAAGCTTTGCAGTTGACATTACAGATTTAACAGTTATGCATCATTAATAGTTGATAACGTTATTTTAATCTTCCATTTGCATGCATTGAGACAATAGTACAAGCAACATTAGCAGATATTGTATGACTAAGAACTTAAAATGGCTTCAGAGAGTACATTGAACAGAAGAATGCAGCTGATCTCCAGCTCTGCTTAGAAAAAATATGCTTGCATGAACTGGAAGAAACTATTTGACATCCTAAGAGTTGTCTTTTTTACCATTGCTTACTCTAGCTGTTTGCCAGCAACTGGTGAAGGAACAGAATAGTGCTTACTCTTTCCAGCTCAGTTTTGTTTAAGTATTATCACACAAATAAATAATACCTCCAAATACACAAGCTTAAAATTCTTATTCTAATATAAAGCACTGTAAAATCTGAGCATCTCCTTTTTCTTGACATACAGAAATTAAAGAGCAAACTCTCCTTTTACAGCCCCCCAAGTAACATAAAAACCCCTCTACTATTCCAGTATATCACCCAGATTTGAATAACACATTTAAAACTATATATTACTGGTCAGCATTTTCCAGTTTGTGCTCACATTCCAGAATATATTATTGTGATTAATGTACGGCTTTTTGCATTCAGCATTACGTGGTAAATATATTATTTTCTAGGTCTACTATATAATGGAAGTATCTATACATCAAAAATGACAAGTATTGCACAATTTATTAAGCCATTTGGTGACAAATTCTTTAATAAATGTTTGGGTTTCTTATGATTAATCTTTGTCATAGTTCACAAACTAGACAGAGGTAAAAGAACCTTTTTCTAAAAATAGAGTATTTTTAAAAGCCAGAGCAACTTCTACTATGTGTCCCAAAGAATAACTGAGGCACATTTGGCCTGGTTTCAAGGAGTGACAACTTTTTCTGTGGTACCTGAAATCCAGTCGAGAGAGTATAGAAGTAGACTAGCATATAGATAACTATATATTCTAAATGTTTTATTTGTAATGCTTTCAAGTGCACAGATTATCAAACATAAACAGTGTGTCTAGCTAAATTCTTTTCTGTAACTAAATTCGTGATGTGTGTGAAATGAGACATGTTATAATAATCAGATTATGTGTATTTAAAGGTTTTTAGCATCTCTTACATGTTGTTAAAACGATGCTGAGTTTTTGCTGAACGTTTTAATTACAGTTATTATTCTAGATGCTTTCATATAGCATCTGTTGTATTCAGGTATGTTAAACTATATTTTATTTATTTGTAAACTAGAGCACATTCTTTTTAAATTAGCACGCTAACCACAAAGCCTAATTGTACTGTATAAATGATGCATGTTGGAAATTCAAAACCTAAAGTCATTAAAATTGCCAAGAACAGACTGAAAAACATTTTCCCCTTTTGATTAGAATCCATACTATCTGTTCATTTGCACAAACCATCCATGCAAAGAATTTAATCTTAATTTAATTCTGGTTTAAATGTTTTCAGCGCAGATTGTAAAAGCTCAGGAGTTTATTTTTGACAATTGGACTGAGTTTAAACCATACCCAACACTTCCTGACAGCATAGGTATCTGCCAAACAGGGGAAAAAAAACCCCCAACACATCTTTCTAAGGATTTTGAAATACCGTATGTATAATATTTTGAAATATGTAATACTTTATTGGCATCTAATATTTTACTGTTATAACAAACTTGCAGGTGGACTGTTTCTCTGACAGCTCCATCATTTCTTTGGAATACTATATTTTAAAATATTCAAAAAGAATATTCTGTGCTCACAATCCTTTTTTTTTTTTTTGTCCAGTGCAGGGTTCAGGAACATTGCCATTCAACTATAAAACATCCGTAAAGCACACCTTTGAATGATAAAACAACTTTTCTCCACAGAAGCATAATTATTTTACATTTTTCCTTTTTCACAGTTGTAATCCAAATGGAACTTTTGAAAATCCAGCAAAGGTATTAGAATATTAGAGTGGCCTATATAGAAATATCTTCAGTTGTGATTTTGAACGTATGGTTGCACCAATCACGTTTGCCAAAGACAAAAGCATGCTAGATACCCCGACTTTCTCTTTACTGTGAAATTGAGATTGGATAGTTACAATCTAAAAGTTTTGAATTCTCTACCAGCATTGTATCTAGAAGAGACAAAGCCACATGGTCATTTTCACACCCGCTTGCTGGTTTCAGAGTCATGCCTATAACATTAGTTTTGCATGCTTCAGTAATCTTCTGAAAAGATTCAACAGGTCCATTTCCATCCTTGGAGATACTCAGCAGTGGGCTGGACAGGACTCCAAGCAACCTAATGTAACTTCAGAGTTGTCCCTGCACTGAGGGGACTCTGAACTGCCTGCACAGTTCCTTTCAGACCCCTCCACAGATCTTAGGGCAACGTCATCACTCGGATTGGCAATATTTCTGCTGGTTTGTACTGGAGCGTAACAGGTTCTTGACCAAATCGCCTAAGCAGGATAGTAGCACTGCTGCTACTAGATGAATCCAATTCATCTAGTTAATCTATTTTTTTACTGAGCTTTTTTAGGACCCACTGGTGAAAAGCAGGCTTTGCCTTCTGCCCCATGGACTTCTCTCAGCATTCACTCTAAGGAATACTTCACCCTTTTTTTCATATTCATGTTATAGATTGCCTGTAGGCTTTGCTTTCCAGATTTTACTTACCGAATCAGGCAGTGATGTGAAAAGTACACAGATGAAAGAAATAAGTAGATAGGCGTGTCCTCTGTGGGCAATATAGGGAAAGGAATTAAACTTGGAAACTACAGGTTAATATGCGTGGGAGAGATTCGTCCACAGAGGATGAGCCTAGGAAACTATAATACAGAGAGTCGTGTAAACATAACAAATGGGAGCACACCTCCACTTTATCTTTTTAATTGCAACAAAACAAAAGTTTAAACATAATGTAAAAACTACTTTGGGGATCGTGTAAGTGCCAAAAAGCTATTAGTAATTGCGAAAAAAAAAAAAAATTATAAGATCACTGAAGGTGATCTGGGGGGAGAACTGGGGGAGAACTGAAGGTAAATGGGGAAATTGAGAGTTGTGAGGTGGATGAAAATATAGACAGCTTGGCACAGTTATACCTGCTGGATACAGATGTCAGTAACTCTCTGCAATGTTGATAACACCAAGCAAAGGGAGAAACTTAATTAGAGTGGTACTTAAAAACATAGGCTGGAATGTGAGAGCCATAGCCTGGGGAGCTCTACTGGCAGCCCTGTTTTAGGGACCTAAGGAAAATAAGGCAGACATGGCATTACAAAGTAAAGAAAATTGAATATATTCTAGTATAAGGACTGGTACCTCATGGTTTAAACTGCGGCTGTTCTTTTAAAGACAGTTAGTTCTATATTTTTTTGTGAACTTAGATTTCAGTAACAGCTCTACAACTCTAGGGCTATTCCCTGTGGAGGGGGGGTTCACATCCTCTAAGGCACAGGACAGAACTGAACCTATTTATTTCCTATTTTAGTGAAGACTAAAACCCAGCTTTTCAAAAAAGAGCTCATTTGAGGGGAAAGGGGTTTCCCTCCCTCCCTTTCATCTTTAATGTAGTGCTATTCCACCTTCTGTTTTCAAATGAAACAGCAGGAGCACATCATTCCAAGGGACAATTTGAGGGCTGTGACAGTGGAGGGACCTAGCTTCTCAGGTTCTTCATGACTGAATGTGTCATACTGCATGCCCTGGGATGTCACCCATAGGTGACTGGGATGGGAGTGCTGGTTGTACTGCACTGTTTGTCTCTTTGGCTGGGAGTCTGTGAGGTTAGAAGCACTAAAGGAGAAAAAATTTGGCACTGACGAGCATTTTTTCCCAGAGCAGGGTTTGGCATTTGAAATGTGCACCAGGTCTGAGAGTCTCAGGAGTGCTCCCATTTCTGCCAGAACAGATAAGCTTCTGTAGTTCAGGGACACCTCTGTATGTGTTAATCTCTACTCATTGTTTTATCTCATCTTTCTGTTTGTTGGCCCTAGACTTCAACACAAATTTGTGCTGTAAATTAGCTGTTATCACTCAGAAACTAGCCTGTTGAGTCATCGTCTTTCCTCCCTCAAAATATCATTGTCCAGTTTGAGCAAAAACTTAAGTGGACTGTCGGAAATTATGGCTATTTACAGGCAACCTAATCTGAAATCTCAAGACATGAATTGGGACGCAACAAGGCAGGAAAGGCAAGGAGCTAAACTAGATAGCCCAGCGTGCCTTTTAGATTGATTCTGGAGGACATTGATCCACAGATCACTAAGAACTTAAGGTCTACCACTTCTAAATGCTCCATTAAATTAACTGTTTTACAGGAAAGTCAATGATATTGCTAAAATTTTGTCATTATTGAACCATATGTGCAGTGATGTGGCCATCTTTACTGTTATTAAGGAAATTTATAAGATAATCCAAATTTTTGTTCTTGACAGTTTTCCTATCCCACAAATAGCAATTTTCTTTATTCACTTTAAGGTTAGCTGGGTAATGTAGCAGTGAAATGAAACACACTCTGGTTAAGGCTTGTACTTTCCATCACAGCCAATTTTCCAAAGACATGGATGGTACAGCTTTTCAAATTGGCTCCATGCTTGGTTCTGGGTGCAGGAGAGAAATCATTTTAGTGGCTGTTTCTGGACGTGGTTTGTTATTGAATGCATTTCCACCATCTGTCTTCTGATTCAGCTGGAAAACAGTTACCTTGGAGTGGCAGGTGGGCTCTCCATCAGAGGAGGAAGGAGGCTGGCAGTGGAAAAGCTGACGAAAACACTTGTAAAACTGAAACAACAAACAAACAATTCTAGATATAGTTGCTAGGCAGGTTACAATTCAGAGCATCTCTGTAACAGCGTGGGGGCAAGGAACTGTCGTTTATTAATAAAGTTCATACTTTTTGCTTTAATAGGGATTAAATATTGTTTCACAGTGAACTTGTGTTTCTTACTGCTTAAGACAAAAGTTCCTTTCCCTTTGAAATTGATAGGCTTAACTTTTCTAAAACTGTAGACTCAGTAGAGTGTAAAGCTGTAGAACAGTCTAAAACATTTTCAGAATATTTTTTTTATAATACAAGAGGACTTAATCACAGAAATAATTAGTTTTCAGTTACTTCACACATCAGGCAGGGAAAAAATCATTTTGATAATCTAATGATACACAGCAGGGAGCACATAAGGTTCTTTTCATTAGCAAGCCATTGAAACCTTCATGTTCCCAAACTGCAAACTAAACATCAGAAAATGGCTTTGCTTAATTAACAAACCAAAATAATTTTTTATGTTAATTCACTTCACTTGTCAGATCTACCCAAACCACCTTTGATGCATTATGATTCCAAAGTTGTTGTACAGAAAAAACAATTACATTAGTTCTCATTTGCAAGTGGAAAGTGAGTGGAATTACACAGCTTACTGTCTTGAGAACTGACAGTTCATATTGAACAGATAGGGATACCACTTGTGCAACAAGTGCTACAATAAATTTTCTATGAATTTTTATGTTTTAAGTGAAAACTTAAAAAGAAATGGTGTCCAAGGCTTACTTTTCTTTTCACATGGCTATGTGAAACAGAAGAGGCTCTCAGCAGCTGTGACTGATGTGAAAGTATAGCAGTTTAGACAGTGCTGTTGATCGATAGCTGATATTAGTCCCTTTGAAAATGTGCAGTTGCGACAGTACAGTTGTGCTGTAGGAAAATAAAGTTTCCGTAAGCTCACCTACGATTCTTCTGAATCTGTCCTGGTTGAGTTTGATCATCATCTCAGGACTGCACCTAAGGTCAAAGCAAACCTTTTCCTGGCTTTAAACAGGAAATTATTTTCCATATGGCCTTTCTTTGCTCCTGTTGGCAGTGCTGATGATAGTCTACCATTGACATGTGGCAGGAAACAGTGGGCTGGCATTTTGTGGATTCCTCTTGTGAGCAAGTCAGTGACTTTTCCTCATAACAGCACTCCTGTAAGAAGGAATTCACCTTCCTTGACCTCTTCATACTTTTCACAAAATTGTCAGAAGCTGTGGGCTTCTGTGTCATCTCTACATGGCTGATGTATGTTTATATGCCCTTTTGCATCTAGGTAGGCTGCCTCATGTCTTCCTGCCCAGAGAGATGTAAGTGGATTGAACAAGTGAAACTGTTTAATTCCAGACTAAGAAAAAACAACACTGTAATAAGGAAGAGATGTTTCAAGGAGTACACTGATGCCCTAATACTGCCAATGGTCTGAGTGAACCATCCAAAAGTTGTCAAGGGAGGAAACATGGGTGATACTGGCCTGTCTTTCTATTTTTGTTTCCCCTTGCCATGGTGCATGAAAAAGGAAGGGAAGATCCATTCAGATTCTTTATAGCCTTGAAGATTAATACATACATAAATATTTGCAAGACATAGATATCCAGAAGCACGGAAGAGGACACAATGGGCATACTTTGAATTTTTTTATATCTCCTGCACATAGCAGGTCAGAATTTAGGAGTGGAAGTTGTAGAAATACCAAGCAAAGTTCCTTAAACACTAGACAACTGCTCTGTGTGTATGTGTGTGTTTTGTGTTCTGTATTCTGCAAATGAATGTAAAGACCTGCTATGAAGTAGATTCAGGAATCAATGATACACAACAAGAAAAGGGATCAGTTGACTGAAAAAAATAGTGTGCAGCTGCATCAGGTCCCTGACCCTTGGAGGGGGAGTGTTTGGTGGACAGGATAGGGTAAGTAGAGAGAGGTGGGAGAGACCAATCTTCTCACCCAAGGAGGCTGATGTTGGTATGCAAGCTCTTTATAGAATTTTTACTCTTTCCTTATGATTGTTGTCCTACCCCATCTACTACACAGGCATCTCAATCTTTATGTATCAGGGACAAGTGAAAGCTGCTCTAATAGAAGGAACTATTACTTCACTTACTGATTTTACAGAAGTAATACTTTGTGTGTGCAACAGCAAAGGAAAGTAGGAAATTAAAACAGATTGAATGGCTGCAGGGAAATTTCTGTGAGAAAGTCAAATCTGGGGTTCACTTTTGTTTTTACTTTCTGCCCTAGGTATCCTCATCATGATGTCCATGTGTAATGAAGTGCACGTGTATGAATACATCCCTTCAGTCCGACAGACCGACCTATGTCACTACCATGAACTCTACTACGACGCAGCTTGTACCTTAGGGGCCTACCACCCATTGCTCTACGAGAAGCTGTTGGTGCAGAGGATGAACAAAGGTTTGCAGGATGATCTGTATCGGAAGGGGAAAGTAATTTTGCCAGGGTTCAAAGCTGTCAAGTGCCCCGATCGAAATAATTTCCCACACTTGTAGAAGAGAGTCTTTCAGAAACAATGTGCAATAAGGTACTACTGTCGTACTATAAACAAGAAGAGAATACTTGAAAAATGTTTCTTAGACCAATCTAGACTTGAGTCTATAAATTGTAATTAAGTAGCAGGCATGAGTTTTTTCTGAGCCTGAGTATTTATTACTGCTTTGCAAATAGTTAAAGGAATAAAAAAAGGCTTAGCTCATGAACGATGCAAAGGACATACTTAGGCAGAAATGTAATGTATTGTTGTGGGTGTTACTGTCAGAATTTGTCTGTGGTTTCTTATGCCACATATGCTAGAATGTAACATTTTTAATGAACTTATTTAACTGTCAAACCTGGCATTGTGAAACAGCCTCTATTGTTCATGTATAGAGTGGCCAGTTTAACAATGCAGCTTTTCTCGTGGCTACAGAGGATTTTCGCAATGTCCAAGAATGAAGTAATTGCTACTCCAAGCTGTGCAGTTCTTGACTAGAGTAGATTTTAATTCCTGTTCATACGCAGGCTCAGTTACAGGCCTCCAACTGCATAGGGGACCTTATGGTTGGCTATGAAGTCAATGGAGACGGAGATGGCTGTACCCACAGCTACAGCAGTTAAACTACTGGATGTTCTTTTAATGCCAGACCCCCATGCTCACATTGACTGCATAGGGCAGAGTGAAAAGAAAAATGTCTGATTTCTTTAGTGAGCAACAAACATATCTTTAACCCATTTAGGAAAAAACTCTTCCTGGGAGGCCTGTCAAGGGGTTGTAAGTGAGATGGAAATTATGCCTTCCCCTGGTCTGCACCGATAAAGATCCAGAGAAAGCCAAGGGAGGCTGTGCAGCACTCTACACACTGAAAGCAAGTGTAGAGGGAGTTCATCTTTCTGCAGCAAAGATAGCGTTCAGGATTACAGACATCATTTGTTAGAAATTTCACTGGGATCCAAATCAAACTCACATGCTCACAAGTTACTGCTGTTAAGAAAGCATAGGGAGTTTTATGACAAAAGAAGGGGATATCAGCATTTTTTGTTTCATGTTTGAAAAACTATACCCTAGAGAAGCTGTAATGCCTGCAAAAAAAAAACCTCACTACAGATTTCATATGGAGATAATTTGATATTTTCCTTCATAACACACAAAGAGAATATTCTCTAAGGCACTTCTAAATATCTGTCTGGTTACTAATATATTTAAAGCATTATTTTTCATGGCAAGACTTGAGTTTCAGGTTTTCCTAGTGGCAGGAGGTTAATTTTTGTGGGTTTTTTTTCACATAACTGTACCCTTTTTCTTAGGGTAAGTTCAGCAGGAAAGTATGTACACAAAAGCACAGCTATATTCTGTTCTTATCTATTCAGTAAAAAAAGGCAGAAAGCTCAAAGAGGCACTGAAAATAATAGCTGAGTGATTGTGGTAGAATATTTTTCATTGTTCTGTCTTAAGCAACAGAAAGGCAGTTGAAGAGTGCATACAATATTAATGACTATTTCCTCTTCAACAGAAACACAAGTATAATCACAGAATCCTTTTTCTCTCACTCTGCTCTGTGGGTCTGATGATTTTCCTTCCTCAAAAGTGAAGAATGTGTCTTACATAGGACTTAGCCCTCTTTTTTTCTTGTAGTCTCTTAATTTGGGCTTTATGATCCTCTTAGGATATCTTTTGTTGACAGAAAGTTATGTCCAGATGATGTAAAAATTGTATTTCTGTATTATGTGGATAGTTATGTCCATAAATCATTTTGGTACATGTCAAGATGAGTAAGTTTTACTCATATTAGCCTTAGACTCTGGATATAGTACATACTGATTTCATTTTTTAATATTACGTATGGCAGCAACTTTTATTCTGAAAGTTAATAACACTGTTATTTAATCTTACGGAGAACAGATAACCTATATAGAACTAATGTATTTTTCTGTATGTTTGGCACTCTGTTTGCAAAACATATGAAGTTTTAACAGTACAAAGATGTTTCTCTTTCCTGTATGATGGGTTAGCCTACCACATATTTGTAAAGGAAGGGAGTTGATTAGCTTTCTATGACTAGTGAATATGCTACTTTTCCATAAGCTGGAAATTCTCAAGTTCTGAAAAGAAAACAAAGCATATCACTTTGACTGATCTGCAATGACTAACCTTTAAAATACTAACTACATTATTCAACTACCCACAGCAGGATTATGTTGTATTATTCCCTCAGTAATTTGTCAGAATAATCAACATAGCTGTTGTACAGAACAAGGCAAGTGATAAAGTTTCTTGTAGCAAGCGCTAAGCATACCTACTTAAAACATCATTTAAATAACAATGCAGAACCAGGTCTAAGTTGTTATAAAATGAACTTTATATTTTTAATTTACTGGACTGCGTTCCCTCAAGACCTTCCAACAGAATTTTTTTTCTTTGCTGTATCCTGATTTAAGTAGCAATCAGTGCTCCTTCCACACATGCAAGTGTGGGTGTTGTAGCACCATCACCTACAAAGATGCCACAGAGCTGTGCTGCAGAGGCTTGCTTTCTCACAGGGGAAGTCCAACATGTAATGCCCATCTTCTTGAAAAAATAAGGATCCCTTGACATGGCTTCCCAACATTGTTTCCGCTGTGATGTTCCACTGGTCTGCCTACTCACACACCTTGTGGCTGCTTCAAAAGATTTTACTCCCCTACCTTGTCTTGTCCTCCTTCAGTTTTCAGCACAAGTGGAAGTGTGCCTGCTCCGAGGGCTCACCTCCACTTGCTGCAAGAGCACAAGGGGCAGAAATAATGGGGCAAGTTAGATGACCTGCAGAGGTGCTCCCCTCACCATTGTTTACACTTTGTGGCATTGACATTGGTGGCTTTTTTAAGAGCCTACCAAATATTTTCATATTTATGGGCATTTCCCCATCACTCACAGAGGCAGAGAGAGCTTTACAAAGAATCACATTCAGTAGATTTTAAATGAATACGTAGTGATGCTGAACCATATATCGTTTAATAATAATGTAAGAGTGCTGGTTTTAGATACAAATATTAAATGCAGAAAATGTGAAAGGAAATGTATTTTCTCACCCATATTGTGGAGTCTTGGGGGAAAAAGATACAGACGTGGCTTTGTAGCTCTCCCATCTGGCTGTCACACCCTAACAGAGTGGAACAGCACTGTAGATGAGAGGTTTGCCCAAACCTGGCTCTTGAGGTGCATCATCAGCCAAGCAAATGCCTCTGCTAGTGGAGCCCTGAGCTCCTTTCACGCTTGTTGCAATGATGCAGTTTAAATGTACGGAGCTTTACTGACAAATAGGAGTAAGCTGCCTTCAAAAGCTTTTAAGCCTCATTTCTGTGCCCTGGTGCTGTGGACAACAGTTGCACTTAGCTGAAACAAACCAGAAACACAGCAGCAGCTTAAGGAACTGTGCTGAGTTTATGCTGAATTTCATTATGCTCTTTTTTCCACTGTGAATTCTGTAGCTTTTCTTGTGGTGCTCTATCATTTTATACATTCAGCCTTTGGGTGGCTAAATCCAAGGCTGTCTATTTGAGAAAAAAAAAAATAGAAGATTTTGCCTCATTTTGAGCAAAAATCTTTTTTTTGCTAGGAAGAAAATATTAATGGTTCCATTACTTTATAGTTATAAAGCTTACCTGAGCAAAAACTGACAGCTCAGTCAGTTATGCCTTCAATTAAACTACTATGTCTTCTTTTTACACCTTGCTATGCGGTTTTATGCTGTTGGAACTCTGGTAAAGTCAGTGAAATTACACTGATATAAGAAATACGTACCTGTGGAGAAAGAGGGGGGTGTTTTTACACACTCTCATTCACACTCTCTCTATACAAATTTAGCTAAATCATTGCATGTCTTTGGACACGACACCTTCTTTATTGAAAATATCCAAATTCTGAACTTGTTGCTTTAGATCTCTTGCCAAAGTCAGCAAAACCAAGACAGTTTTTTTCTTAAGTGAAGACAATTGTCTACACTCAATGGTTGCATGGCCTGAATACAGTCATTTTTGAGATGGATTGAATTAAACAGAAGTTCAGAACACAGGTAGACCAATCCAATCCATTGTCGGGTTTTTCTTTTTAATTTCCTTTTTCTTTAGATGTTTTCAAGGATGCAAAATGCCATTTGGACAGTGACACAGATGTACCACGAAAAGAACATTAAATGCATTGACTGCAAAAATAAATGGCTACTATTTTTCCCTTCATGCTTTCTGAAGTTGATACATATTGAATACATGAAATTGGGTTTTGAAGTAGGTAATTCAGAAGAGTGTCATTAGAAAGCATCTGAATCTTCCGCAGGTGCCATCCTCTCATACAAATGGAGGATACCCATTTAACTGTTTTAAATTTACAATAGCCCATGTCTGGGCATATCTGCATCACTGAATGAATTTTGACACTGCAAATTTCTTCTCTCTGGCTTAGTGATCAGATTCAGAGTTTTGTGCTTGAAATAAGAGTTGTGTGTAAAAGCCTTACATTTATCCATATCATCTCATCACTCTTATAATATGTAGTCATTGGAAGTATTCAAATATAGACTGTGTACTTTTTTAATAGCTTTGAGAATTATTTTGTATGATGATTTTTTTAAATGAATGTGTACTCTAATAACAAAACTTAAGATTTTACAGGAGTCACATTTTTAAGCAGTGTTTGTATACATTTTAACACTTTTTATATTTTCTATTATGATTTTGTATATTTTTATGTATGCACAGTGTACAGATTTTTTTCTTGTAAATAAAACATTTGTTTTCATTTGTTTGGGAGTGCTGGTCTTTTCATATTGTTTTGAGTGAATGACACTGAACTGCACATGGTGTGAAACAGGGCAGCTGCCTGTTAGTTCTGCCCACAATTGCAATGAAATCGCTAATGGAAATGGACAGATAGGGTAACAAGTAGCTTTCATAGTGAACTACAGAAAAAAGGCAAACATTGTAAGACCAGTTTTATTCTGAAATGAACACGTCTACCCAAGCAGGTGCTCTAGCATTCCCCTGTGAGAATATAACACACTGCTCTAGCTTTGGCAGGAAATTTCTTGGGATAGTCAAGCCCTCTAAGGAGGTCGCCCTCTGGTAACTTGATGCTGTAACTGAAATGCTGGTAAACTTCAGCTAAATGGCTGTGCTAATCATTCAAGGAATCCAGCATCATGTCTTAAAGAATAAGAACAGACTTTTTTATCAATTATTAATTAAAATGAAAAACAACTTACCAAAAGGAAAACATAACTTGCCATTCAGTTTGTGATGAAATACCATATAATTTAACTGCTACAAGTCTGCTTACATCCATTATGTGAGGCATTCTACTGCTCTTGGTAGTCTTTGAGCTAGGCAGTGGCTGTTGTAAGGCCCATGGAGAAGACAATCACTGTTTTCATCCCAAGTAGTCACCGTGAGTCTATGCCAACTATAAAGCTAGTTCCAAATTAGTGGAATGATAAAAGTTGGATTGCTATCATGTAAATTCCTGGCAACCAGTAATCATGCAGCTCATCTTGTGTATCGCACCACCTCCTGGCAGGCAGTGTTGAGGGGATAATTACTATATGTCATGATATGCAAGTAACACCTCTTGGAAAAACTCAGTCCAATGAGCTACACTAGGGGATAAATTAAATGCTGAGATGCATAAATGAAGCAACTAATTGATGCTTTTCAAATCCATCAACTTTGCTTCTACACTGCTTTTTTTCCTTTAAAAAAATAAAACCAACAAAACATGATCATTGTATTTCATGTGACAAAATGCTCAGCAACCTTTATTGTCTACAACATGGGAGAGGATATTCTTGTCTCACTACATACAAACCTGTATCTGAATTGGAGGTTGAAACCCATGAACTGTAATGCGTTAGGTACAGAACATCTTGCTGTACCCTGTATTCTTTAGCAGTGACAGCAGCAGGAGATGTGACATTATCTTTCAAATAGTATCTCAGGGAACCTTCGAGGCAACTCATTTTCAGGTTTCATTCCTAAACTGGATTTCCCCTTTCCAACCAATATACCTTTGAAGGAGGCACCTTTTATCTTTTTATCCATAGCAGTCAGCTGTTTTACTTGAGTAGCTCTGAGGAACATAGGTCTCCGACAGGTCAAACTTCACACAGGCATTTTGGTATGTTTATCTGCATTATTAGCTCTCTTGTTGTGATCTGGCTGAAAAACATGTTCCAGGACGATTGCTCTAAGTTGCTGTCTTGACTGCAGCATGAACCTATTGAAGAACAACTAAACAAGTGAGGGAGGAGCCAGCCTTTTGCTATAATCACACCCTTCAACTTCTACAAGAAACTGCACCAGCAGCAATGATTAAGTAGTGTCTTACTGTGGGAATACTTCACCAGTCAGTATAAACAGTTCATTAATGCTTGTGGGTTGGTTGGATTTCTATTCTAGCTCTCCCAGCATCCTGATCTTTCCAGGGTGCCAAGCGGATAATTTCATTGTTTCGTCAGATTAGCATGGATTTATTTGCTACACTCCAAAACCTACCAACGTCCGCTCCATACATGTATCTTGCCTTATTTTTAATATTTCGATGCTACCTTCTTACAGTATTAAGTTACTCCAGATAGCGCACCTCAAAAAAAATCACTGCACTTTTGTGGAAGTTAAGTACAGCCCGAGCCCTGCGCTTCATGCCTTGATGCCCAAGTCAAGTGAGAAGTTCATGCCCTGTTATTTCTTTTTCCCAAAAATATGCTATTATTGAAGTAAATGCTTATTAAGTTTGATGGAAATGCTAACTGAATATACTAAAATGACAGGAGACTGTCATGCAGTAATATAGTGGGCCCTGGAGTCAGAGTAGCCACCAGAGAACTGACAGGACTAGCAGGCTGTGACAAATCACAGGGGGACCCATTGCTGGTGGGATTGCTGGATCCTTTAAAAACAATAAAAGTAAAGAAAGAGGCCCAGGGGAAGGAAGGGGGAAAAGACAAGGAATGATCAAAACAGCAAGAAAGGAGAGAGAAACAGCTAGAGAGACGAACCATACTGGATGCAAAGGCAGAACTGCTTTTTTCCTAATAGTCACTTAGCTGGGTTTGGCTGTTCGTTTTCTTTCTTGTTTTTTTTTATTTGACCATTGTAGAGGAACCCAGTTCCTCAGTCTGTGCTCATCTTGCTGCTATCAGGTTTAGTGTGGTGGGATGTGATCTTAAAATGAAGCACTAAGGTAGAGTTATGAACAGTAAGTGACTTCTACCGAGGCTCAGCTTTTTTGTGAACACAGGAATCCCACAGATTAAATGGAGAAAAGACTAATGTCAGCAGAGTTGTGGGGTTACATTGCTACACTCGGAACAACCTCCTCTGTATGCTTATAGTGATCTGTATGATAACTGAGAGAAGAAAACCTATTTCCTCCGGTGACCTGTTTCTGCACGTAGACAATTACAAATCAAATACCCTCTTGGTTATGAGATGCTGACAGGTAAGGGATAATTACGGCAGCAACAACTCCTTATATGCTTGTGAGAGGACTCCAGAAACCCTGAGGAGTTCAAGAGGGCAGGCAATAGACATCACAGCTGCATTAATTTTATGGGAGCAGCCAGAGGGGAAAATTGCTGCTGGGGCTGACTTCAGGCTGCGTCAGCTGCTCTTAATTGCCTCACTCCCCAACAGTCATCTGACTGCAAGTGACCTTCGTGATTAAAATATTCTGCTGGCCCACCTTCTAAACAGTGGGTTTTTTCTACTCTCAGTCCTGAAGTGCTGATGCATGTGGTGTGCCACCTACATCCTGCACTGCTGTTACCATGTGCAGCAGGATATGTCTCCTGTGCAGCTGAGGTCCTTAAGAGAAGGAATGGAAGAAGTTTTGGGGGTTTCTGGATTGTTTTCTATAAAATGAGAAGGCCTCTTATTTTTTTTGGTTTAGTCATTCTAGCAGTTTAAGGAAGTATAACATGAACACGCCTTAAGAAGCCAGAGTTTATGACTTGTGAGCTGCCTGATGTTTTGCAGACTAGGTGGCATTCCCGATCCGAAGTATCTACACCTTGGATTAAGGCAGTGACAGTAGGAAGAATTTTTGTCAAGTTAAGGCAAAGAAACATGAGATGTCGCTTGTGCATGCTAAACGTGCCTGAGGTCTATCCCTAGACCCAGCCTTGCTGCCTCACGAGACATGTGAGCCAGAAGGCTCATATTAAGGTGATGTATCCTGAGCACAAGGAGGGCAGATGTATGAGCTTCCTACTGGATCATGAAACACTATTTTTCTTTCCTAGCAATATTCCTCCTTGGAGGTGTTGGGCTGTTTTTTAGTGACTTTCAGTACTTGTTTTCTTTTATAGAAATTGAACTATAAGCTATGTGATGGACCTTATTCCGACTTAACAAATGCACAGTACTGAATGTAGCTATCAGGCCATTAGGCATTTTAATGAGCAGCTGCAACATCCCAAGAACGGTAGAGATGAGAAAAAAAACAAATCAATAAGCTGTTACCAAAATAATACTAACAAAGTTGTTCCATGGTAGAAGAGCAGGGAAGGCAGAAATAAAAGAGCAAATACCAATGTGAGAAATAGTACCTTATTTTCATAGATACAGCATACTATTCAGATAATCCTTGATCATTTAAAAGTACTCTTTTTAGGCAAGTCCTCATGAAATATGGTCTCATACAAAGTGGAAAAAGTGAGAGATCAAAGCTGGAGATAAACTAGAGATAATTGTTTTGTTAGAGGAATCAGAGAAACTTTTCTTTACCCGCATTTCAATGTAACCAGCATGGCTGCTGAACTTCAAAGGGACTGGTTGTGCACATTAAAGCACAATATTAACAACGCTACTGTCTTCAGTGCACAGCACTGTTTCTTCCAAAGGGGTTTATCACTGGAGGAAAAAAAGACCAGCTGTCATATTTATCTCATACATGCTGTCCCCTGGCCTGAAATAGAGCTACTGAAGCCTATACAAAAGCACTATACAAAAAGGGGTAGCATATGTGAAGTTAATTCCTCCTACCTAAAATAAAATTAAGAGAGTTCCCTAAAGCAATATGAGGAACAAGAACACGTATACAGTGAATAGCAACAAAATAGATCCTGCCACTAGTTCCTGTTTCCATTTCATGATGTCAGAATTGTTCAGGGCTTTGCAGTGTGATTGATGGATGCTGACTGACAGACGCAGCAGCAAATTTACCAGTCCCTACAGTAACATTTTACTTCATGAGGAGAAATGAAGGGTATATTATACTGTAATATGGGATAAGTGATTCCAGATCATTTTGAAATAGCTCCCAATTTGCTGAAAGCTCAAAGCGTAACGGTGAGAAGTATTTTGACATCTGAAAAATTTATGTTTGTTTAGTCATAGTCAATATGCTGTTCTGCCTACCCAGTTTCTTCTTGTATTTTCAGTTTTCACCTATGGATTCTGAATCAGCCCACAAGGATTAAAAAAAAAAAAGTACTTCTAACACACACACAAAAACTTCAACAGCTTTTGGGCATTTTACCTACTGAGTCTTCCTCAGCACTGTCTTTCATTCCACCCCCGGCTAAAACACAGGTTCTTACGAGCCCTCTCTGACCCCAGATTCCCATACCGCCTGCCCTGTTGCTACCGCTTCTGCTGTCCAAAATGATCTTTCCATCAGCTGCTATGAACAAAATACTGGAAGTGCTCTGATCGAGAATGCTGGAAAAACCTTTTAACTGCCAGATAGGCAGTGTGCTGGTGGATGAAGGCTTTTGCTGCAGAGCTCATACTGGTTTTCAGGCAATGAGAACTGCATTGAGGTAAGTTTTGAGTATAAGGGATGGCAACCAAGTCTTCCCAGTTTTTTAATCTTTATCTTGGTTTGCAGCCAATTAGGTATTGATTTTACCCAACACAGAATTAAAAATTACTGAGGGTGATTTGATTTGTGACTGTGTTTTGGTAGCAGTTATTTTGTTTTATATGTAAGTAATGCAACAACAGAACCAACTGGACCGAGAAATCAGGATTTCTGTTGTGATGGATTTTTTTTTTCTTCAATTTTTTCTTATTTCGGACAAAGCTAAAACAAATTATCAAAAAATTCCAGACCCTTCGGATGGTCAAAATATCCAACTACAGGTAGATGCATTCAGGGAATTATAGTTCAGCTTATTTCTGTTTGTTCCCCTATAAAGAAGATTCTCTGCACTGAGCTACATTTGATTGCATATCCTTCCCTACCTGAGCCACCACTGTTCCTGCACTGGCGCATGAGGAATGCAGGCTGGTAAGGAAGCTTAATCTGCCCAGGAAAAGGACAGTGTTTTTCATTAAAGATACATTTTACAGGAACCAAGGTGTAGAGGCTTAGGCATGGAGATCTGGCCTGAAACGGACCCTTTGTCCTTATTTTTTTCCATGCTGAAAATAAAATTTGCAAAATTAACAGCTTCTAATTTTTCAGAATCCACATTTTGTACCAAGAAAACGTTTGAATGGGAAATTGCCTACCACGTTACAAAATTGCCCGCTTTTTGTTTTATGACTCACAGAAAAATCTCTGGATTTTGACATTGGTCATCATGGAGAAAGAAGGCAGTGAAGGTGAAACGGAAGACAAGTTATGTAACTTTTTAGTTAACCTTTCAATCCTAATTGTAGTGTATGCCGATTGGCCAAAAGCCAGCATACGCAGAAGTCTTATAAAGTCTGAGTGAGCTATAAAGTCTTAAGTAAGTATTATTTCCTTTAAAGTGATAAAATCTTACATCTGAAGCAAGGTCATCCATAAAGTACTCAGTATACAATAATTGTACCCTATATAATGGATTCCTGCATATTTCTACACACTCATTTCTGAAAATCTGATCCTAATTTAGATAAAGGGATTTAAGAAGTCACTGTAGAGCTAATGTTCTTGTTTTCAGTTCAGAAAATAAAAAAAAAATAATAAAGATAGTTAAGGACTGCAAAAACCAAAAAGAAGATATAAATCCTAATGCATTGAAGTGTCGGTCCTCTACTAATATCTAATAAACTTCTTAGAAGAAGTTGTTTCCCAGATGAAATACATGGTCTTAAGCACAATTACCAAAAGGGTTATAATTTGGATAACTGAGGGTTTTAATTTGAATTTTTCAAAAAAAAAAAAAACAGCTTTCAGAAAGATAAGAAGTTTATTACAAAGGAAAAAGAGAAGAGGAAAGCACTACGAAGCCAGCATGTCATTCACCAGAGTGCTGCTTTTGCCACCCTGTGCCCATGCCACAAGAGTGGCCCACTGCCTACAAAGCAAGGCAATGCAACTAATGAAAGGTAGGATCTTTGCAGGACTGCTTTTGCTACGACTACACATTAGTGATGGCAACTGCACATATTCTTGGTCACAGACATTTGCACAGTATCAAGAACGCTGACTACTTTTAGGTATGAGATTATGTAGTACTAAAGTTCCTTTAAGTACAGATTTGACAGATTTGACATCAGTAGGAGAAGATATAATTGAATAGTTCCAGTACATGGAAGGGACCACCTAGTCCAACTGCCTGACCACTTCAGGGTTGACCATAAGTCAAAATGTATTATTAAGGGCATTGTACAAATGCCTCTTAAACACTGACAGGCTTGGGGCATCAACCACCTCTCTAGGAAGACTGCTCCAGTGTTTGACCACCCTCTCAGGAAAGAACTGTTTTCCAATGTCTAATCTGGTATTTCCCTCACACAGTTTTGAACCATTCCCACACATCCTGTCACTGAATACCAGGGAGAAAAGATCAGCAAAGGTAAAGAGCCTAGATCACTGAAGGAAATTAAAAGAACTAACTAATTCAACCTAGCAGTATGGAGGCAGAAAGTGATCTGTTTGCAGTGTCCCATTATGAAGAGAAGACAATTGCCAAAGAAGAAGGGCTTCCTTGAGTAAATCAGCAATAAAGGTTTATAAACTGGCTACAAATAAACCTATTTTGAAAGCAGTTACTGTACTAAACATCACAGGAACAAAGCTCTGCAACAGCTTCTACTTCAAAAGACGAGGAACCTCAAATTAGTTTTCATTTGGACATTGCCAAATTCCTGAATTGCATTAAACGATGCAGTTTATAACGAGAAGGGATTCAATTCTAATGAATTACAGGCCAAATATAGTTTTATGTTGCACTTTTCCATACTATGGAAACCATTACTTCCTTGAGTACAGCAGCTTTTTTGCCCTGAAGGAAGAAGGACATCACAATTAAATCATAAAATAAAATAAAGTTCTACAGAGCTCAATTGGACTTGCCATTCAAGTTCGTGAGGTTTTGAGCAGTAATCTAACCTTTGATCCTCAAATTTCTCCTGCTGCAAAACTAAGATGATGATGATAACTATCTGCTTTACAAGGATACTGAGGATTAAATCAATTAACAACATTTGTTTAGAGGAGTTTACATAAATGCCAATAAATATTTTCTGACTGGGAAATATAATTTTGTTTTTCTCTCCATCCACCTAACCTGAAATGATTGTTGCTTGAGCTGTTAGTTGGATACATGACTGCAAAGTTATGCCTGGTAGACACAGTAAAACTCTGAGAAGTAATGTCAGCTGACACAACATGTACAAAAATATCCCACTCTGGATAAAATTTTAGTATTATGCCACTCCCACATCACTAGAGATTATTCACTGCTTGAACAGGAGAGGAAAATGAGAAGCTCTATTACCTCCAGGGTTACACTTACTTTTCCAAATCTTTCTCGTCTATTGAATTTGATCGTGCTCATAAAGTCACTAAATTCTTTCTCTATATAATCTGTTGCATTGCATTAGTGATTCTGTTTTCTCCAGTTGACCTATGCCCGCATTCAGCTTTGAAATGTTAAGCTGCAGCAAATACATAGCTAGCGTCCTACCTGTAAGACGTGGATACATTACAGAAAAGCAGAAAAATTAAAATGGACAATTCCGAGGATAAATTAATGCTTGACCTTAGACAGACCAAGGAGCAAGCTAAAATTCAGTCTGATCCTTCACTTGGCGTTACAGCCGACATCACTGCAACAGAAGATCTGTGACATCCATTCAGTATGCTTTGACATGCTATTTTGAAGAGCAGCACAAGTTCAGTCTATCCACAGATCCTTTATGCTTTTGTAGGACATTAACTATCTACACTTGAACTTGGAAAACACTTCAGAAAAAATCCTGAAATGCCAAGTACTTCCACCCAATTTCTACATCACACTGAAGTACTTGCAAGTGAGAAACAGCACAGTCTTGAATGCCTTATCCTCTTTTTCCTACATTTCCTACATTTCCTACATTTCTTTTATCCCTGGAGCTCTTGACCATCCAGACTCTCCCTTAAGGACAGATGTACATGAAGACAGCAAAGAAATATTGCTTTGGTTGAGTTTTTGTGGGCAGATACTTGCAAGAGCAGAAAGGACACCAAGGGGCCTTGCATACATGAATCCCAAGACCTTTTTTTTTTAAGCTGTGAATGTACCACATACCTGTAGTAAGCTCTGGATACGGGAAACTTCCATTTATTTCTCAATCTACCCTGCAGATTTAATGTTACTGATGGAACTGAACAAAAAACAGATGATTGTAAATGGTGTCCTAAAGCTCCCATCACAATCATAGGCTGATCACCACGGGCAAGTGCAAACAATTTGACTGAAGCCATTTTCCCTGTACTGGAGAAAAAGTGAGATGTATGCCTCTACCAGTTCTTTGAATCCTTAAACAGTTTTCTGTTTTATTGCCTTTTAGATAGTAACAATGACTTTAGAGGTCTTTTCCTTCAGATATTTCCCCGCTAGCCTTCAAACAGGCAGCAATGTTAATCTCCTGTCATTCCTGTGACTAGGACCTTTTCTACTGACCAGCATCAGCTGCAAGGTTGTCAGGAAATGACTAAGGTAATGTTCCCTCTTTTCTAAGCTAATCTCAGTCAAAATGCACTAGGGCAGATGTGACCTCTTAGGCTGAGATTCAACAATATTTTTTGTTTCAAAAGTTGACTTATCCAAATAGATCAAAATGTTTACCTGCAGCGTGCCTAGGGGATTATTCTAAACGACACTGATCACCTAAACCTCTCGAGAAATAGGTCAGTAATAGTTAGAAATAGGCTTCCAGAATATGTGAAAAAACCAAGACCTACTAAGTGTGTTATATGACAAGATTACTTTCTATATTATAGCATGATAGAATGGGTTGGAAGGCACCTTCAAACATCATCTAATCTGATTTCCCCGGCATGTGCATGGACATCTTTCACTAGATCAGGTTGCTCAAAGCCCTGTCCAACCTGGCATCAAACAATTCAAATGACAGGGCATCCACAACTTCTCTGTTGTTCCAGTGTCACACCAGCCTAATATGAAAAAAAAAAATCTTCTTTACATCCAGTATAAATCTACTCTCTTTCAGTTTAAAAACAGTTTAAAACTTTCTTCTCTTAGACCCTCAGCATTAAAAAGTCATAACACTGCATGTGGGGAGAGAAATAAAGTCAAAACACTTCTGAACTGTACTACAGTATTGTACTTAGTAGTAAAGTATTCTGCACTAAGAGATCATTTTGACTTGGCCCATTTTCAGCTTAAGAGCTCAGGTGTGAAATTCTATATGGACAAAAAAAATCTCACCACTTCCAGATAACTGAGAAGGTAATTCAGCATCACTTCTTCATGTTGACTACTATCTACTCAAATGCTGCCCAGCTACTCGTGAAGAGATGAAAAGAAGAGGTCATGAGTATTAACTTTTGCATGAATTTTAATAAAAAATTGTAAGACTGTATCACAAAAAATCTTACGGTAAGCCTACAAACATCTACAGGGGCATGAACTGAACAAAAAGAGTCCCTTTTCAGTATTTAATAGGTGTGTTCCAATTAGTGCACAGAATGAGGCTTGACACAATCGTCCCTGCATTGGGTGCTATCTTTCCAGAGCTGTAGTTTTGTGTTGTCACACAACTAAAATATCTCAGTCTTCCAAGTGGGAAAATGAGCAGCTTAAAAAAAAACTCAGCAAACACCAGTGTTAACTTAACCACCTATTCCTGCAGCTTTAAAAATGAAACATTACCTTTTGTCGGAAATACTGAAAACTGCACAATATCACATGAAAATACACATGAAAATACAGCTGTTACACAGACACTTCAGAAGTGCTATGTTTATTATTCTATTTTTCAAGACTGTTATGTGTAACTCTATTTCTCAAAGTGTGTGTGCATTTCTCCCTGCTCAGTGCATAAGGTAAGATCAAGAAGGACTGAAAAGGATTGTTAGAATTCCGGGTATATAAGTAAGGAAGAACTCCTCGTTCCTCCTCTGTCAGCAGGGAAGTTCCACAGTCCCTGGAAGAGGAGGTTCGCCTGGGGAAGTGACCTCCTCTGTGTGAGGGGTTGGTGGTGGTACAGCTTCCCGAGGACTTCTGCAGTCACAGTGTGCCTAGGATGTGTCTGACTTATTATCTGAGTCAGCACCAGTTCTCTGTAAGGTACACTATCAGGCATCCTAATGTAGCAAAATAATATGAAAATGCCTTTCCTTTTGCTCACAGTTCTAACTTGCTGGGGAAATTTCATGTCCCTCCTGGGTTAACTCCCACTTATCACACATCAGACCCCAACACTGCTTCGCTGCCGCTTCAGAGTCTCGTAGAGGATATAAAGAGCCTCTCTCCCAGCTTGGCCCCAGGTAGCTCTTTCACCTTTTGTGCATCAACAATGAGAATAAACCTGAAGACAAGCCAATGTGTGAGCAGTCCTTTTGCAGCAACAGGGCTGTGTGCCTCAGTGGTCACTCATGAGAAGCACACTTACACACGCTGGATCCAGGTCTCACTAAGGAACAGTCTTATGTACGTTATTATTGTTCAAATATCACTGTCCACTAGAAAGATAAACCCTTGTTCACTCTTTTTATTTTATATCTCCCTCACTCAGTCTCCATTTCTGTCCCCTGTCCCCAGTACATGATGAATGTGAAAAGGTCACAGTATTAATTACTTGCAAATAAGTGTGCATATTCTTTTCAGCATCACTTCTCCAATTCTTTTGGAAAAATGGCAGGGTCAGCTTCTATTTTTAAAAGTGCAATGATTTTAATACAAGAAGACAGAATGAACAAATCAAACTGGTAATCAGAGACTTTTACTCACATATAATGCATCCCTTCCCTCACACTCTCCCTCCTTACTTTTGCTCAGAGGCACTTTCTGACACCAAAAATAAAACATTGCTGATCATAGGGCTTGAGTGGATTTTTTTCCCAATTGGAATATGCAAAAACAGTATTAGATGTGCCAGCCTGAGTTTCAGTAGTCCAGAGTGCCTTAGGTGCACTACCTGAGCAACTAAATGTGTGGAAGCAATTAGTTGGAAGACCATGAGCTGCAGCAGAGCAAAGCTATTTTACATCAACAAAGGCTGTGACTTAAAATCTGATCAATGGCTTCCAAGTAGCAGTGCAAGCCCAGCTGCCATGATACTGAAGGAAGGAATAAATCATTAAGCTAAGGGAATAAATTAGCTTAAGCAATAATAATAACAATAAGAAGAATCAAGTCTTGGCCACCTTGCAGTAAGAAAAAATGTGATTGTAACAGGAATTTAGCTTGTTTACTAGTTAAAACAAGGACAGTCCCTGCAGCAGGAACAAAGGACAGACCTGAGCTCACCAAGAGGACACAATGAGGGAGGAGATAAGATAAAAAGCATCAGAGGACTGTGAAGACACAAAGGAACGATAATGTACATACAAGAATGGGTGATAAGACATGATAATGAGTTCTATGTATGTTTAATCAATATTTCCCAGAATACGTAACCAGTGCTTCCCAGAATCTATATGAATATGTATGTTTAACCAGTATAAAAGTCCTGTAGTCAGCCTCAATGGACACACACACTAAGTGAAATGATTCCCTATATGTCCGACGTTGTATTATGTATTAAACGAATACCTGCTTAATAATCAAACTGGCGTTGATTATTGAGTTTGGCTTTTTTCATGGCATCGGTATTGGCTGTGTACTTCATTCTCTGGGGCGCGCCCTTTGTGGAGGGCTTCTTAGGCACACACGGACATGTTGCCAAGGGACAAGAGCCATTCATAGCGAGAGAACAGGGAAAACGGAGTCTCCTTCTGTACTGTCTCCTCCAGCTTCCTCCCAAACATCACTCAATCTTAGACAGTTCAGTGCTTTACAGCTTTAACAACGAAGCTTAATGTCTGCCTGACATTATTTTATCAGCCCAATAACAGTCCAGCTTAAGTGGTGCATCTCTCTCCTGCAGAAGAGCAGAGGAAGAAGGAGAGAGGCACGTCCCACGCTGTCCTACCTAGGGGAGTCCCTATGACTGCAAGGAAAATCACCATTTCCCCAGAGTTTTATCACCTCAGGTCAGCACAGAAGTCAAGGCAAAGACAAAACTTTTTCTGGGATTCCTGAACCATGAAAGTGACTCAGGGCCTGCTTGAGAGTTAATTTAAAGGTATGTTTTGCAGCATGACTTTTGAGGTGGACTCAGAGGCTCATGATTCCAATATATTCCACGTTGATTTATGATACCTGGAAGCTAATACCACAGCTGCAGTCAAGCAATGCCATTTTGCAATCTTCAGGGAATGTCCCAAAGCAAGAAAAGGAAACTAAAAAATAAGTCATATGCTCTCAGTGTATTTGTAAGATGCAAGAGTAAATAGCCTATTGTGGCATCTTGCAACAGAAAAGACAGGACCGTGAAAAATACAGGTCAGATGATTTCTGCATTGGGAGGCACCAGCCTCCTGTGACAATTCTCAGCTAAGCACGTAGTGCAGAAAAGCTGAGTGCTGGGAAGAAAACAGCTTTTCCTAAGGTGTTAAATTCACAAAAAAGAATAAGAACAACTACAGAGTGGGTAAGGTGCTGTGAACACCAGTGATGCATCAGATGAGGGTGCTACTATTGTTTCTGTTCAGAAAGGAAGGGGAATAGATGGAGGGATGTGTTTTATCCTTTTTGGGTGAAGCTTATATCTCAGTGTCAGATAAAAACAGGGCTTTTTACTGCTAATACACAGTAGCATAGCAGACAAGAACTGTGGATTAATGTTGGGCATTAGCTATTCTTTTGGGTTTATTACATGGAAAAGTATTTACTGCAAATCTGACCACACTCCTTTTCAGGAGTGATTTTTGTCTTGACTGCAGCAACAATAAAGAAGCTAACAATTAAAAAAACACCCACCCATACAGTGACTACCAGGTGGCAACTAGTGATCCACTCTCCAAGACTGACTTAAAAAGACATTTTTTATTGTGAGGGTGGTGAGGCACTGGCACAGGTTACTCGGAGAAGTCAGGGCTGCCCTAACCCTGGAGGTATTCATGGCCAGGTTGGATGAGGCTTTAAGCAGCCTGATCTAGTGGAAGGTGTCCCTGCCAATGGCAAGAGGTTTTGAACTGGATGATCTTTAAGGTCCCTTACAACCCAAACCATTCTACGATTCTACAATTCTATGATTTTACTTTGACTCCTTGCATTTCTTTGTTAAATGGTGGCAGATGTGGAACAGTAGGCAGTGGGAAACAAGCGAAACATTTCTCAGTGTTCAAAGAGAGAAATCAAATACATCATTCTTACACGTGACTGGAGATGAAGGCAGGATATTTTAGAAACTGTTTCCAGTTCCCTGAAATGGTGCTCCTAAAGTGTTGCACAGCCTTTTCAGTTCCTGCTATTAAGAAACAGCTTGCCTTGCCTCAAAACTGTCCTAACAAATCTCACCCTTGTAGACATATCTTCCTGCACTGATTTTTTTTCCCTATAAGAGGCAACGACCTGGATCAAAAATGAACCCCATTTTTAGAAACAAGTTAAACATTCAGAAGTATTTCCTTTATAGCTTAAAGAGACAACTACTGCAAGGAAAGAGTGACTTTAGACATCTTGCTACATTCCTGTGATGTGCAAGCACCCTGGTTTTATTCTTGCAAATCAACTTTTTCTTGAGAGTGTTTTTTGCCTCAGCACACCCACAGCAGCATGACTGTACCATAAGCCATTGATGGTACAGAATACACAGTTCTCAATAACTGCTTGGAGCACTTTGGGAAGGTAAAACCAGCCTTAATTTTACGTATATCTGTGGATGCCAGGTTGTCAGTACAGGTAATTCTGCATGTGATTCTATTCCCAGACACATGAAGGCACTCAAGGCTCTGTAATGAGTTAATGTGGTTTAGGACCCATATCTTTCCCCTGGCTTCCATACTCCATACTGTTTGGGATGTGTCCCATGTCTAAGGACAATGCCAAAACGTACTTGTGATCTCTGTTATAGCCTCCTCCAGTGATCACAGCACAGTCAGATCATCTCATGGAAGTCAAGGACCTCTGTCAAAGTGCACAGAGAATGAAGAAGGAAAATAGATGCCCCTATTGAGAAGTTTCCATAAGAATTGTAAAAGGTAAGGGCAAGGAGAAAAAGTTACTATTTGCTTTGCACTTTTCAAATGGAGGTTTCCATCTTTTTCAACACCAACACAATCTAGACTTTGGAAGTCCTGGTCTTGGGGAAGGCAATAGTACTTTTTCCTTCTGATTTTGGAGAGGTTTGTGGCTTGCCTGAGATCTTGCACTCAAACTCCAAGAGCAGATTAATTCTTTGTTTAAGAACTTTAGGTTAAACTAGACCAAGAATGATCTCAGGCGGTGGGAAAATTGGAATATATTTGGTTGTTACATTGAGCTTTTCCCTTGTTTAGGCTCCATAATAATATAATGCTTCTGTTGATAAATCCTAAGGATAGGCTCTAGCATACACTGAGCAAGAAAGGATAAAGGGTGTTTATTTGCTTTATACTAGTGTAACAGACATAATGAAGAAAAGAAATTGGGAACAACCTCCAACACATAATGTAATAAAAAGATAAGGTGTTTTCCAAATTTCTTACTGCAAAACACTTGTAAAACTTACAGACCTGCTTCATACTGGCAGTTTATAGTCAGAATTTTCAACACAGAAACATTAGGAAGTTCGCTTTTGTGTGCTGAAAATACCATTTACTGGAATAAGAGACCTGGACTGGATCTAGGCATTTTAGAAGTGTTAGAATTGGCCTTGGTCTTCATGAGACAAAATTCATCATCTATTTTGGCAAGCAGGTGAACTGGGAATTTAACAGGAAGGATGTAGGCGTCCACAAAACCTATGTGATGACCAGTTGTTTTGAAGGGGATCTGTGATGAAAATGGTATTTGCAAATGGTATCCTCTTTTATATTGTTTTCAAGGTCATGAAATCCTTTCCTCTTCTTGTCCCTCTTTCTTCCCCCCACCCCCCTCAAATGTTTGAGTATTCTCCTTGTAAATAGATGGCAACACCTTTAGCTGCTCTGCAGCATACAAATGAACACCCAGTGGCTTCTCAGAAGAACACAAGCAATTTCAATAAGCAAAAGTTTATCTCTTCTACCTATCTAGCAATATATTAAGTTGACTGCAAATCCTTCCATCCCAAGACTTCAGTGATACTGTTTAAACAATCCTTGAATGCTCTTCTCCCAAAGATACATCCCCAGGACTGGTAGGCATAGTGATCAAGAATGTCTGACAGATCCTGAAGAAAATGCAACTTAAAAATAATGCATGTCTTACCTGCTTATTCATAAGTATGTAGATGATGGGATTGCAAACAGTGCTGCTTTTTGCTAGAATGGAGGGTATGACACTTGCAACTGGAGTCACCACACCTGGCTTACCAAATGTTGCAAGTAATGCTATAACTCCATAGGGAATCCAACACACAAGATAACAGATAACTGTAGTGACCACCATGAACAGTACGTGGTATTCTCTTTTGCGGGCAGCATTCTTGTGGATTTTTCCAACCTAGAGGAAGGTGAAAGAAAGATAGAATTTAAGAAGCTGAGCTGTTGGACTGATTGTCTTAAAAACCTGAAACTATTATCTTAGATAAGCAACGATGATCAACATTGTAGTTCCAAAGAAAAAAAAACCCGAACCCAAAAGTGAGCTAATCCACTTAAGATAATGAAGACTTCCATTGTCTCCACCTGGTAACAGGGGAAGCCCTGAAGACATCGTGCCTGATGAAAGCATAACTCAGAGCCCCAGTGGAGTCTGAAGCAAAAGCAGAAAGGTGACGAAGTCAGCATCTAGTCATTAACATTTGATGGGTCATCTCCAGTTGCTTTTCATGTACGATATTTTGTATAATTGTACGATGTTTTCACTCAAGTTATTTCAGTACATAGGACTTGCTTGAAATAGAGGAACATTACAAGGCATGAGTGAACCAACAGAAGCACTTTTCTGTTTGTGGTGTGGAAAGAGCAGAACATTATTAGGGCTGTGCTTAGTACCTCTGTCCTTCAATGTTTTCAAGGCCTGGCTAGACAAAACGTCAGCTGGCCTCATGTAGTGTTGGCAGAATCACAGAATCACAGAATCACAGAATCACACAAGGTTGGAAAGGACCCATTGGATCATCGAGTCCAACCGTTCCTAACACTCCCTAAACCATGTCCCTAAGTACTTCATCCACCCGTTCCTTAAACACCTCCAGGGAAGGCGACTCGACCACCTCCCTGGGCAGCCTGTTCCAGTACCCAATGACTCTTACTGTGAAGAATTTTTTTCTGATATCCAACCTGAACCTCCCCTGACGGAGCTCCAGGCCATTCCCTCTAGTCCTGTCCCCTGTCACTTGGGAGAAGAGGCCAGCTCCCTCCTCTCCACAACCTCCTTTCAGGTAGTTGTAGAGAGTAATAAGGTCTCCCCTCAGCCTCCTCTTCTCAAGGCTAAACAACCCCAGCTCTCTCAGCCGCTCCTCGTAAGACCTGTTCTCCAGCCCCCTCACCAGCTTTGTTGCTCTTCTCTGGACACGCTCCAGAGCCTCAACATCCTTCTTGTGGTGAGGGGCCCAGAACTGAACACAGTATTCGAGGTGCGGTCTCACCAGTGCCGAGTACAGAGGGAGAATAACCTCCCTGGACCTGCTGGTGACCCCATTTCTGATACAAGCCAAGATGCCATTGGCCTTCTTGGCCACCTGGGCACACTGCTGGCTCATGTTCAGTCGGCTGTCAACCAGCACCCCCAGGTCCTTCTCTTCTGTGCAGCTCTCCAGCCATTCTTCCCCCAGTCTGTAGCGCTGCATAGGGTTGTTGTGCCCCAAGTGCAGGACCCGGCATTTGGTCTTGTTAAACCTCATCCCATTGGTCTCGGCCCAGCAGTCCAGCCTGTTCAGATCCCTTTGCAGAGCCTCCCTACCCTCCAGCAGGTCGACACTTCCTCCCAGCTTAGTGTCATCTGCAAACTTGCTGAGGGTGCACTCAATGCCTTCATCCAGGTCATTGATAAAGACATTGAACAGAGCTGGACCCAGTACTGAGCCCTGAGGAACTCCACTTGTGACTGGCCTCCAGCTGGAGTTAACTCCATTGACCACCACTCTCTGGGCCCGGCCATCCAACCAGTTTTCAACCCAGGAGAGTGTGCGCCTGTCCAGGCCAGAGGCTGACAGTTTCTGCAGCAGAATGCTGTGAGAAACTGTGTCAAAGGCTTTACTGAAGTCCAATATTCAACTGGGTAAGTACATATGCAAAGCAAAATAATATGGCGACACTGTTTTCAGTTATTTATGACTCTAACCTTCTAGAGTCGTTGGTTCTATCTGAAATTTCAGTATCAATGCTCCTGTTGAATGTAAATAAAACTGGAGGCTCCGATCAGAGCATAAAAATTTCAAGTCCACTGGTCAAAGTCTGGAGGAATAATAAACCCCTGGAAAGAGGAACTTGCAATAGGCAATGGAGAGGGTTAGTATCAAGGGCTGCAAACAGCTTTTGCTGAAACTGTGGAGCTTTTTAGTTTGGAAGTTCTAGAAAAGGACCCCAAATATCTGCCATGGCAGGTACTCTGTCAAGAATCTCAGAGAATAGCCTCTGACTGGGTGTAGGCAAATGTGTGGATATGTCTCAACAGGGATCAGAGGAAAAAACACAACTTAGAGGAAGCCTAACTTCCTCTAAAGAGAACATGTCTTTCCTTTTTCTTGCAGAAGGCCAACCAGCACCTTCCAAACACATGAACACTGTTGTACAATGTTATGGGAAAGAATAATAATATGGCTACATATTATGGGACATATGGGACATATGAAATTATTTTAGGGGAAGAGGTTCTGGTTACCTGATTTAGGCATGCAGGGGTCTGTCCAGCCAACCACTTCAGTCAGCCTGTCACTGGACGGAAGAGCCAGGTGGCAACTACAGCTGAGCCCATGGCCTTTTTTCAGGCTAAATGCTGGAGTTCACTGACCCAGACAAAACAGAACAGCAGCTCTCTGCCTCTGTTGAGGAGTTTACTGCTTTTAATATTTTTCTTTGCTATCATATGGGAGAAGACCATGGGGACTGCCCTGCCCAAGGGGACAGCCTGCCTCCTCCTGTGCTCCAGAGCCAAGAGTTTGACCTTCTGCAAGCCCTGCTCAGCTCCCTCTGGGTTTAGCTGGCCATGGAGTGGGACCAAGGGAGAACTATGCTCAGAAGTTGGCTCAGGTGCCAGGAAATACCTGAGGGATAATTGTACACGGAGGTGGTGGTGCAGGCAACTGTGGAGCCCACAGTGCCAAAGGCAGATATTCACCCCTATAAGGAACTAACACGTACAACTCTGCATACTCCCTTCATCTATGGGCAAGCTGGGTTTTTTTGTGTATATATAAGGCAAAGCAGTTGGGTTAAACTTAGCTGTTAAGAAAGGAAAATTTCAGTAATGAAGATCTAACCTGATTGTTTTCATTAATTCCACTGCATTTTCATTTGCATTTATCTGTCCCTCCTGCTTTAAGTAGCTATGTGCTTTCTCTCATAAAGCATTTCCTTCGTATTTCAACAGCTTCCAGTTGTTTTCAGTTGTGAACATCTTGAAAGCTTATGAAAAATATATGGCATCCAATCCATCTAACCACTAGATGGAGGGACTATACAGTAAAAATACAGCATCCAGAGACACTTCAAGAAAGGGACATGTATATCATAGCAACTTAAAAATCTGGGGGGCTATTACGCATTTTGTCTTTAAGTCAGTTTCTCTTTCTCCAGTTATTTATTAAGATGGAAAATAATAGCAGTTATTATACTCTGTGCATTGAAATAGTGGATGCTGTAATCATCCCTTACCTAGCCCACTCTAAATAAGCAATATGAAAACAGGGTGCAACATGCTTTCTGTATCGTGGCTGATACACTATTCCTGTATCCGTCTTTGTACATTTTACACTCAAATACCCATGTTTTCTTCAGTACTTCAGAACTGCACAGTAAAGAGAAGGTTATTTATGAGCAGCAGCGTTTGTTGCCAGTCTCTTTAAGTGTCAGCTATAAGTGCTTGTTTTGACATGATCAAATATTCAACAGTACTACCAAAACCAGAGACAAATGAAATATTCATAATCTTCTGCAGAAAGTCTGCCAATCTTTGAATATTTAGTCTAATACAGTTCCTTGAAATGAACAGAAGGGAGCTAGACTTTTTAATGCAAAACCCACAGTATAGGAAAAAGCAGAAAAAGATCATTATTCTTCCTTCATGAAGCAGTCAGGTAAGACAACCTTCTCTGTCGCTTTTCTAGCAAAAGGAAGTTAGAAATGCTCTCCATTTATTGATATAATTCTCTACCAAACCCATAAGCAGTGACTCAAATATCAGTTATGATAAGCTCTCTCCTCTCCTATCTCTATGAATTCTGTCCTCAAACAAAAACAAGCACAAAACCCAAAACAAATCAGTCAATCAGACAAACAAATAAAACCCGAAGCATTAAAAGCTCTCAAAAACTGTAGGAAATGGAAGCTCCAAGTACTCTACCTTTCAGTGTGGGCTAGCCCAGAACTGATAATTTATGGATTAATACTGAGATAGACAAAATACTTAGCTTGTTGCTTAAGATATAAAATCATGGGAAAAGAGGGCTTACTGGCTTAAAAATAAATGCCCTCATTAAGAGCATTTAGGTGGCTAAGTTAAAAACAAGGCTGAATACTGAAAAGATGTATAGTCTCTGCAGAAATAGGGACTAAACAGAAACATCTGCTTTGGGTCATCTTAGAATCCAATGCGCCCTGACTCTACAAAGCTTTTACACTTACATGTTCAGTGACTGAACTGAAATTTAGGCATGCATATCAATGCTTTGCTCAGCTGGGACCACATAATGTGTTGATAGCAACAAATACAGAAGGAGGAAGCCATAAAATCACACAAGGGGATTTATAGTTAATTATCTTCATGTCACTGTTAAATTCAAGACTTAAAGTCCACAGCAAGGATATTTAATCAGCTGAAGTCTGATTTTATTGGGATTTTTTGTTATTGAAATGGGAATAGTCATCAATAGCCTCAAGGTGAAGAGAAGTTATGCTTTAAATACAAAACTTACAGTTTTGTACACTGCCCTTGAAGCATAACTGCTATTGCTGCTAATATCAGTGAAGTTCTACGTGGACTTAAGGAGCACTATAATCCTCTTAGGTGCAGGCATTCTTTCACTGCACTAGCTAAAGGGCTTTTAGCGGCAATTTGACTTACATTAGTGAACACATTCCCATGCATTAAACAAGCAGCTTATGGTGTTACTTCCATTATATACGACTCATGTTTTATCCTGACCTTCTTGCCTCACTATGGATTTTCTAACATCAGTGTGCATAAGAAAATTAAAGGTGTGTTATGTACAGCTATTATTTAGTTTGCATTAACAGTTTGGTTTTAGAAAGAGAAGTACATTACATACTATGTTTCCCAAGTTGAGGCTATGTACAGCTACAGCAAGGACATTGGCTACAAAATTAGGACCGTGGGCTTCCCATGCACTGAGTTGGCAGGACATAAGCCGATTCCAGTGCAAGAGCTGAGCATGCACCGCACTTGGCTGGGAGAAGCTCAGCCTGCCTGTGAGTGACCCTGTGACCTGGGTTCAGCACCAAGCTAACAGACATGGGAGGTCCAAATCTCCCTTGCACCCCACCAGCCTGAAGTACAGTTAAAGTGTCCCTACTCCTCCAGCAGCCAGGCTTGACAGACCCCAGCAGCTGTCCCCAGGCAGCTGGGGCTGCTGTTTCTGGTATGGGAAGCACAGGGCCAGGAGGGGTCTGCCTCTGGCATGCTGCAAGGAACCCACACCAAACAACTGGCTCATGCAAACAGACTGACTCATGGAAGGGTTCAAACGTATGACAGCAACAAGCAAAGCAATTTGGAAATGCTAAAACCTATGCCAAACAAAGTAAAGACAAGCACTTCTAAGGTGAAATAGAATCACGATAATGCTGAAGAGCCACCAGCTCTGGCAGCTCATTTAAGCAGATATCTTGTATATGATGACATGCAAGTTTCAAAAAAGTAATTTGTATATATGTCCTTCAGTAACTGTGAGACTATACAGAGCTGCTATCTCTGATATTGGCACTGACACTTCCACAGCACTTACCTGCCTGAAACAAATCAAAGATGTGTAAAAAATAAGACGTGGGAAATCAAAACTGAAAGAGCAGCGAAGTGTGTTTGCTATCCACAATATGTAGTTGGTTGAAAAAAGCTCGGGATGCAAGAACCATCAAATGTTAGGTCCAAAATTATTTAAACTCTGCTCAATTTTCTATCAAAAATATTATCAATAGAAAATAACTGCTATAAAATATTAAGGCCATTGGAGTTTTGTGTGTCTGACATGACTTACCGTATTCATATGAATTCTCCTTGGATAGTTTGGGAGACTGTAATCGATAGTAAGCCATTCCCCCGAAGCCATCAGGTCTAATTTTCTTAAACTGATAGCAATCACAAACTATATTACTTGCTTGTATTTGATTGCTTTTCCAGTTTTCCAGATTGCCAGTTCTAGTGAGCAACTTATAACTGGCCTTGACTCACACCAACATCTCTACGAGTAGGCTCAGCAAGAATATGTCAGCCTGAATTAGCCTAAAACCAGCATATATCCTACGGATGACCAAGAAACTTCAAAGCTTTCAAGGCAGGTTTCACTACTCTGCATCCAACATACACTAAAAAGGGGATGAGTCCTCCTGGATCAAGTAAGACACTTATTTTGGCCTCAA
Organism: Cuculus canorus; assembly: GCF_017976375.1. Classification (NCBI taxonomy): domain Eukaryota; kingdom Metazoa; phylum Chordata; class Aves; order Cuculiformes; family Cuculidae; genus Cuculus; species Cuculus canorus. Next base: position 64,865,039 of record NC_071401.1, read on the forward strand.
AAACCATCAAGTCAAAGCTGGCTCTAGTTCTGAGGGTTGTGAAAGGTGCAATGGCCTCTACATAGGCCATTTAGGGTTTAGTATTAAAATTTTAGAGCCCTGGGAGAACTGAATGCTGCCAGACCCTTTCTGATAGCAAGTAACACCTGTTTTTTCTCGTCCCTTCATTCAAAGTAGTTAAAAGTCAGTCCCAGGCCACAGGCAGTGTTGCAATTACCTGCATGTAAATCTATCTGTACCTTTTTCAGGGAAGAAGGAGGTTTTGGTACATATTCTGATGGCCCTTCCTGCTCTCTTTTGGGTGAGGTTCACTTTGCATAACTTTAGCCAACGAAACATTAAGCCAAATTAATCTTACAGGCTTCTTCTGCAAGTAAGAATGTAGACTGGTTTTATTCTAATAGCCTGGTATTTTAAAACCCAACAGGTTTAGTTTCATGGTTGAATTAAATGAGATTAGAGATAAAAGGGATGTTCTGCCAGCAAATACAACACAGACCCCTAAAGGAGATTCAGTAGCTGCTGAACAGTCAGGACTGAGAATGACATTATACTGATGACATGTGATACTGGGTTCATCTGTGAGGGCAAAACTGAGGGATTCCACCTTGTGGAGGGAAAACTGAAGGTCTGAAAGACCAATAACAGAACAAGAATGCAGCTAGTTTTGTAGCGATAACATCTAAGAATATTACTACATGTGTTGCTGCTTAGCAACACAGCTTGCTATAATAAAGGTGAAAGGCACCGAGATCACTTTCAGAAAATCAAGCCAGTAATCTAGTTTGAGACTCCTCTCTTTTGAAAAGCTTGCCAACAAACTATATCTGTAACAGATTTACTTTTCCAATGATCAGCTTCTGGTGTGGGGTCGTTTCTTTGTTTTAATAACTTGCAATGGCTTTGACTGACTTAACAGCACTCTTTAAAGAAAAGGAAAAATTAGAAAAAACTGACTTCACTGTATTTTGCATTGAAAAATTTCTGGAGCAGAAGGGGAAGACAGTTTCCATGTACATTCTTCCAGAGCCAGCATCATGCAGAATGTATATCTGCAAAATCACTAAAACAGTTGAACTCTTCAAAAAGAGATGAACTAACAACTGTAAAATTTCTTTCCAGATTTGAAAGTTACTACTTGATGCTAAGCAATAAAATTCCACCATCTACACAGGAAATGGAGTGCACATTGGCCCCCATCTAAAGGAAAAGTGTTTTCAATCAAACATGACAAAAAATAATGCTTTGAAAGACTAGAACACCAATATAGCTACAGCAGGAAATAGCAGTCTGTATGTTGTAATTGGCAAGGACAATAAATCTAGGAGTCAGAGTAAATGTCAGCTGAGATCAGCAAACTTACTCAGCTGGAATCAAAACACATCAAAACTTTATCCCCACCCTTCAGGTTTGTTTGCAGGTTGGTTTATGACCTCTACTTTTGCACAGAAAAAGGCAGTGCATTCATGAATGTATATATATATATTTGTATATATGTAAAAAAACATATACACAACATGTACTGTATATGCTACATACATGTACCCTCTGCCCTACCTTGCTTATCCTAACAAATAACAACGGAGCTTCCATAGAAATGTAAACAAAATAAGAGTATGTAAAAAAGTGTGGTCATGATAACAGTCTCTCGAAAGCGCTCTTACATATGCCCTATTTTCATTCAATAAGGCCCCCAAACAACAGGAGTCAACTTCTACAAGTGCTTCTAAGAGGCAGAGGGAGTTAATACACCTGGAAACCAAGGTAAAAGTCATAAAGCAACATGAGGAAGGAAAAAGTGTTATTAAAATTGTCTGTGATCTATATTTGACACATTTAATGAGAAAAGAAATCATGCAGTATAATAGAGTACAGTACCATATTCAATTTATATAAATTATTATGATAGCATTCTCTAATGTGGCATTGAGTTGTCTTAAACAACCCCTCTGTCTCACTTCACAAGATAAGAGAAACAGAAAACTTCGTCTCCATGATGCAGCTGGCAAGTACAGTACATTGCAGTATTATTATTACAGTATTACACTATTAATATTGTTATTGATGTATTATTAATTTATGTAATGTACATATTATGTTAGCGTTAGGTTAAGTTACGTGAGATTGGGTTAGCTTGGGGTAGGTTACATCACGTCAGGTGTATACGTCAACTCAACAACAAAATCAACTAACAACCCTCTAGTGGGAACCACATAAAATTGTTCAGTCAGGGACAACTGTATACAGTTTCCATGATATATACACACACAGAGTATACAATATGTACTTTATAATATATACATACACACACACGTATCTATAACTGTGTGAAAAGACAGAAGAACCATTCAAGCTGAAGAAAGCTATGATGCAAGTATGACTCACTGGCTCATTAACCTCTTGAATGAGACTGACAACATTTTCTACACTAAATAACACTTTCTCTGAATCTGAGGTGTGACTTCCAGGCAAAAAAGTGTCAGGATAGTATTTTCCCTAAAAATGGAACTTGAGTATTTCCCTAGATTCATTTTTGCACGCATGTATAAAGCTCTCATTCCATTTAACACCACTTTTCACCAGGCTAGAGCGTATGAGTGAGAACTTGAGCTCTGCTTTCCTTTGGATTGGTAACTACTTTCCTTACAGAGAAATTAAATGCTAAAATCTCTCAAGCATCAGCAGTTTTTCAGCACCCCACCACAATTACCCCTTCTCCTGGGGAGAGGTCAAGTCTTCCCACACTTTACTGAGAGATTTCCTCCCACCCCATTGAAACTTTCTACTGACATATAAGATAAAGCAAGGCATCATTAAGGACATGAGGGTATGGTCTTGACATGTAGCTATTTATATTCAAATAACCCTAATATACGTCCTTGGATCTGTCTGTCAAAGTCCGTAGACTCTACACAGAATATAAATCGAAAGTGGTTTCAAAGCTCTCCTCTCCTTGGAATCTTTAACAGTATTGCAATTACACTGAAACTGGCCTGAACGCATTCTCCTTCATATTCATGAAGATAGATAGATCCTTTCCCTCAAATTATTACATACTATAATGGTTCAGGTGCATTCAGTAAAAAAATCCCACAAAATAAACCCTGCAAAGTCTGGAAGTCTTCAATCTCTCTCCTCTCAGCAGGAGCCTTGACACCTTCCTGAATTTTAATCTCACTCTACAGCACATCATCCTTTTTTCAAAACAGAATAACAAGCAGAAGGGAGAAATTCATACAACTGCTAACTTAGATGAATTAAAGTTAAGCAACAAAACTGAAGCTCAGGTGTACACTTGTTTTTTCTCCTCAGGAAATCATATACCCAGGGTTGTGTTGCGCCTGAAGAAGTTAGGTCAATCTAGCCCTCATTCTGCAGAGGGTAAACAAGGGGAAATTGGCTCAGTGAGTTGTACCCAGCCTGGATGTCTATAAACATTTATTTTAGCTTACAGAGAATGAGGATATATTCTTTTTCTGTAACTTGTGTATTACAGACGGTCCTCTACAAATTATGTGTTGTTTACAGACCTCCATTCAGGAATCTTATACTTAAACTGTCCTAAAGTTTCATATTTGCTTTTGATGATTATCAAAAAGACAAGATACCACTGTATGAGATTGAAACATTACTCTGTAAGGCAGTCTTTGACTGTGCAGCAATCTGTGCTTGTGATTAAACACAAAATAATCCAGGACTAAACAAGACTGACCACCACGCTAAATACTCTGTAATCCTCTCCCCAAACCCCCTACCTATTAGATGGGTGAGGAAAGCAGAGCGTGCATGCAAAAACCCATCCCCACTGCCAGACAGGTAAACCTAAGCTGCAAGCACACGGACAGCGTGGCGACGAGGCACCTGGTTTTTAAGAGAGTTACGAGTTACACAGCACATTACAAATACTTCTCTGCAACTGTTCAGCACAAGCTGATGCTGTATTAGATATATGTCCACGTATGGCAGAATTCCACATATAGAGATGGCCCTAAACTGTTTATTGTTAATAAAGATGGTACAGATACAACAAATATAGAAAAGTAGTTCTCATTTCTTGATTTATTATTCTTGAAGAAGCTCCTATACAAGTAAACCAAATCTGCTTTATGAAAAATACCTGTTAAGTAAACTACTAATTGTTTCTGCCTTGTGAGTTCAGAGGCTGTATCTTCAGTGGCTCATCTAAATAACCAGAGAAGAACCAGAGCATGAGGTACTTTGGCTGATTTTTAGATCTACCTAGAATAAATACAGTTATTTTAACAAAAAAAGAAAAAAAAAAAAAAAAGACAAACAAAACCCAATCCCCCTAAACCTCAAACAATTACTTTTTCTAGTCAGAAGTTTGATTTCTTTCCCAAGAAAATAAAAAAAAAAAAAAACTCATACTGGAATCGGAGTTTTCATAATATTAGACGAAGGATTGGATGCTACAGGAGAAGATGACATAAAACCCTCTAATGAACAGATCAGGGAATAGGTAAGGAAAGAAGATACGATTAGACATGGAGAAAGAAACATTGATTTCTAGTGCATATTACGTAGTCTTTTCTACCGATTCCACCATGGAAGTTTTCCAAGCCTGCTGCTAGAGGCTATGCCTTTCTAGTGCTGCCCTTCCTAATGGCATTTACACCTTTGTTAGGAGAACCATCATGGCCTCAGATTGGGACCATTTACTTTGGCTATCCCTTTAACACTCCTTTGAGGATCAACTCCATGAAGCATCATTCTTCTTCACATTAGGGCCCACTAAAAAGGGAAGACAGTAGACCTATTAAACCTCTCAGTTAGAATAGACACACACTGCCAGAAACCTTGTCTAAGAGGGGAGAATCCTGTTCACTGTGGGCAGCCAGATATTGTTCCACATGAAAACAAGATGTAGGAAATCATAGCTGGGAGTGATTTGTCCAAGCCCGCAATGCTCACAATCATTGTGCCTTGAGAAAGGTGAACTTCACCATTTGCAGACATTCATAAACTTCCACAGCTTTTACAGGATTTTTAAGACACGGTACCCCCATAACGGACAAGATGACACCAGAAAAACAGGTGTAAATGATGGGAAGGATTCTGAAATTGTCAGATACAGTGTAAGGCAGCTGGAGGGCAGCAATATGACAGAAAGAAAGGGATCAGAAAAACAAGTTCTGGAGTACCAAATCTCAAAATGGTGACCAGAGCCTGTCCATGTCCAGTTGACCTGGAGACATGTGAGATAGAGTATTTGTATGTTCTTAACATAGGCTTGTGATACACAATCAGATATAAGTAAGAACAGACTACAGCTCCTATGAAATACAGAAAAGATGGGAAGCTGCATTTTAAATACTATTCCTCGTTAGAATTATGAACAAGACCAACAAAAATAAGATGCTTTCTTGAATGAGTCAAATCATTCTCGTTTTCCAAATGCCTACAACTTCAAAGGATGGGTTTGCTAACAGACTTTCAATTTCTACCCCACGTATCCTCTCTAAAGGACTGTGTGGAAGCAATGATGCATGAACACTGAAGTTATTGATATATATATGATATATATAATATGAAGTTATTGATATATATGAGGGATGATATAAAGGCCATTTTTTCTTTGTTTCAGTTTGACACCAAATCATGATTTAGTGAAGCCATCTAGATATCTTCCCTGCAGAGTCAGAAACATAACTAAAAAACAGAGCAAAGGACTACGACAAAACATATGTTTCTTATAGTAACATGTCTATGACACAATTTTTTATGTCCATATTAAGCCAAATTTTGTCCTTTGTCTGTCTTCTGAAGTTGTACATAATACTCGAAATAGAAGAAAATGCATGTTTTCTGATGAAGCAGAAACACCAAAATGTGCATCACAAAGTATAGTAAGCATCAGAAAGTAATCTAACTAACTGACAACAAATAACAAATATTACAGAGGTAGCCTTCTGCAAAATTTTGAGTTATAGCTGTTGATGCATACTAAAAAATCTGGCAATCTAAAACTTTATTTTACTTTCTCAGATACATATTAAAATAAACAGCAGCTGGTAGAGGTAAAGAACTGAATTTATCTGCTTTTTCACCATTTCATTTTCATATTTCCATAAACTGCTCCAGTAATGCAAAATTCATGTTACCTTGATGAATTTGGTTTACAGTCTTTGCAAATAAATGTTAGGAATGCCATAAATTTTAATGGATTTAAAATCATACAGCCAGAGGGCTGGAAGGATTCTTAAAAGATCCGGTGATGTCATCTTTCCCTGCTTCCCCAGTACGTACTTTAATGCAGATTAGCATTCCTCAACAAGCTTGAGAATTACTGACTCATCGAAGGATATTTCATATCCCTGAAAAACCTGTTCCCTGATTATATACTTATGTCCTTACAAACCTTTCAGTAGTACCTTATCTAAACTTTCATATCTATAAATTGTTTCCTTTTGTCTCTCCATTAGAATAAGTGTGTGTAAACCAAATTGCTCACAATCTGTCCCATGGTAAGAGCTATTCTGTTTGCAAAGGTGTCGTGTACCCAAACCCACAAACTGTTTGTGTGTCACTATTCAAATTAGATCTCTTAGCCTGTACTGGTTCCCAACCTGTGTTTATCTATCCTGTATGATTTCTCCCATCTAAGCAAAATTCTGCACTTGCCTTCACCAATCCTGATCTTCAGCAACGGTTTTAGACATAGATTCCTACCGTATCATCCAAACTGGCAATGAAAATGCCAAAAGCACTTGACAGATCTCTGCGAAATGGGCACCTTACAGAGCCTCCTTTAAGACAGTATTTCCCTAGTTGTTAAGAGCATGTCATGTAACGGGAGTTATATCACAATGACATTTTCTCTTCTATCCATTAGAGCAGGTTACCTGTGCAAAATGAAAATGAGTACAGTTCATTTTCACTAACTTCGGACCAACCCATGTTGGCAGTGCTGACCCAGAACACGCAACTGCAAAGAGACCAAAACCTTTTTTAAGAGTAGTGAGAGAAAGAAAAAACTTTAAAAAAAAAAAGAAATAAAAAACCCTTTACTTCTTGCTTGGTGTGGCCCAAATGTTAATTAAAGGGGTACGTATAAAAAGGAGGTAGCTCAAAATGTCCACTTAACAGGATCTTTGGGAAACAAAACTCCTTGGCTGACATTTCTGCAGTAAATTCTTAGACTGTTGGATAGCAAAGATGGTCTTCTTCTAGAAATCCTTATTTTCCATAACTGGTAGGATTGCTCTTTCTTGTCATGGATGGACATCATCTCCATCTCTATTTCTTAAATAACATGAACAGTTTAAGCACTAAGATGTTCTTTGAATGTAAGAAAAACAAGAAGCCAGACTGAAAATTAGTGGGATCATGTGGTGATCAGGGTGTGAAAGATGTACTCAGGGTTGAGAAGGCTCTAGGACAGAAGTGCCATAAATTCCTTGCATCAGTCTTCACTTCCAAAGATGTTAGGAAGATCATGTGAATTCTTTGTAACAGATATATTAGAGGACTTAGATCAGTTGGCGGTAAAAATGCAAGGAGTACTAGACCAAATAAATATATTAGTGAATGCTAGAGAACCAGAGGGGAATGGGCTGCAGAGAGGGGCCAGGTTTGCACACAACTCCTAGATAGCATCTGCCATAGTCACTCCCAGGAACAGATCACCAGGGTGATGGATCACTGCTAGACCATCGCTGTGCTCCAGGGGGATCACCAGGGGAAGTGCATACAGAATTCAGCATAGACAACAACGGTCTCATCACAGACTTTGCCTTACTATGCTTGTATGAAAAAAAAAATAATTTGTATGAAAAAATTTGCAGGAACACTTCAGCTATCAGTGTCTTAAGATTTTTCTGGATCTCTAAGATGAAACCCCTTCCACAATCTACTTGTATTCCTGAATAACAAATGTGACATTTGTCACCTTATGCCGAAGAGGCACTCCTGACTTCATCATTTACTTCACCACCTACACTTCATCATTTACTTCACCACCTACACATACTTACTTGTTCCTAGAATGACTTTTTTTATGCGTTCAGTATTGACACCAAGGAAATAAATTAAACCTCCTCTGATGGCAATAGCCATGACTATTTCATCTCGTAGACGTATAATGAAGAGGACAGACAAAAACAGACTTTGGAAAGATGTTTTGTTTTCCTCTCAAAGATATTTTTGTGCAACTAACTTGAAGATGAGGTTAGGCAACTGCTAAGCCTATCAACGTCAGGTAATTGTTAAAATTGCCCATAGCACATAGCATTCACCCGAGAAGGGGGTACCTACAGAATATTTGGGGCTGATGCTGCACCAGACTGCCACTGGTCTTCACTGAAACAAAGTTCACCAAGCTCGCTTCAAGGCAGGTCAGTGATTTCTACAGAGACACCAGCATCACTCAGGGAAGAAGTGGCAGTTTTATAGTGCTAATAGCACAGCTAGAGACCTACTGGCATTTCTAGGACAGTGCTAAGCATTTCTAGAAGTGATGAGCTGTGTTAACTTAACCACACTCAGATAAATCCTTGCCATTTCTCTGCAGAAAGAACATGATACAGATAGTGCTGAAGCGCAATTGTAAATTATACTGACACTGAATTATGGTGTTGATAAGGCAGAGAAATACATTACATGTTAAAAGTAAAATGTGCAACTTTGCAAAAATTAGTTAGTTGGCAAACTCCATTTGAGTTTTATCTGTGAACTGTAATCATATGTAAAGTAAAACACAGGAGACAACTGGTTTCTGATAGGCTTACTCACTTTGGAAGAAAACAGTGAAAACCACCAATAGCGCATCACATTGCCTTGTCTTTGGTACTACTGATTCTTTTGAATAGTGACAGCTCCAAGTGCTCTGAGCTTGTAAATTAGCATTATTAGGGGAAAAAAAAAAAACCCAATTTCAGTAAGGAAAAGGCTACAGTAATCTCCTAAAAGATGACTAGGATAGAAGACAGCTGTTACTGGAACTTTAAATCTAAATAATGTTGGGTTTCCCTCAAATTTGTTTTTAGTTTGTGGAGGGATACAGCAAGTTTGAGGAGCTTAGTTTGAAGAGTATAGCCAGTGCATTACTTTATTGCTGTTACTCTGCTGCTGTACAAAAGGTAGCGTTTTTATAAATTATTCTGCAAGTAGTGCAGATTTGTGGGCTGTAGGGGAACAAGAAGAATAACACAATAGTGATGGCAACTGAAAACAATCAATACCCATTCCGAATTTTGCATCCAAGCAGAAAATTTCCTACCACACTGTAACGGTACATTTGAGCTATTTGCTACACATTCTCACAACCCCAAAAGGAGAGACCTAAGGGTACAACAGCAGAGTTTTATGAATTAAAAATAGATGACGGCTATTTTTTAGCATACACTAGTATTTCTATGAGGTGATTAAAAGCCTGTAGGAGTGAGGTGGCAGTTTAGCAGCTGAAAAAATGGTGGAAAGGAGGAGAAAAGGGAGATGGAAAGAGAGAGGAAAAGGGAGGAGGAAAGGGAGAGAGAGAGAGAGGACAGGGAGAGGGGAAAGAGAAATGGGGAAAAGGGAAATGGGAAAGAGGAAAGGGGAATGGGGAAAGGGAAAAGGGGAAAGAGAAGGGGAATGATTAACTCTGTGTGAGACAGTCAGCTCTTGCTTGTGCTTACGGAGTTACACATGGAAATTCAGAGCTGACACCTATCTTCTGAAACACTACCCATAAATGTGGGAAGTCAGTGGGACTGTACACCACTCAGGCCCTTTTCCAGCTTTGATCTGGTATTTCAGGTTTAAGAAGTTGAGTATCCCCTCCTAGGCTTCTTGTTCCGAAAAAAAAAAATAAAAATTCTTTTTAATCCCGGTTTGTTATTCTTAGTGATTAAGTGACTGGTCAGATCAGTCAACACCAGTTATGCCTGTTATCTTTTCCTCTACAAACGGGATATTGAAAAAGAAGGAATGTGACCGTATGAGTCTACATCCTGTTTGCTTGTTGATTATTTATTTTATTTAAAGGATTGGAAAAATTCATCATAAGTTTTACTTTAAAGATAAAGGAAATGCTAAAATGCATCTCTGCCATTTTCCTAATCAGTTACCTAAACTCATTTTGAAATGAATTTTCTCTGCTGAGATGAAAAAGTCAGTGCATTAAATCCTTCAAGGAGAAATCTTTTATTTTAAATATTTCAATAAATAGGCTTGGTCACAAAGAATCAATTAGAAAACAAGTAGGAAATTTCAGTAAATAAATACTATTTTACATTATATGTAATCTGGAATGACATGTCTACTTAACATTGTGATAACTTTCCAGTTCACCATAGAAAATGCCAAGACTAAAGGATTTCATACAGTACTTGGTAACCAATGCCATGAAACTGAAGTGAGGAAAAAAAAGCATTTTCAAAATAAAGGTTGTACTTTTTATCAATTGCAGTGATTAACCACTGAACTAAGCTTTCCAGAAAAGTAGTAGGAACTTAATCGCCTTAAATTAAGTATGTATGCACTTCTGTATGTTGGACCTGTCCTTTGTCAGACGTATTAGTTTGAATGTGGAGGAACTCAGAGATCTGGCTAAAGGTTGAAAGACTAGCTAATCTAAGAATCCTTTCTGGAGTTTAATTCTTAGAAATCTGTATAAAAGATTGCTAAACAAGATCTGTGAGCATAATGTGAACAATAACTAAACAAAACCAACACCAAATATAAGACAGAAACCCCATCTTAAAGAAGCAGAGCTTCTTAAGCTTTCTTTTCCTTTGTAGGTTATTTTTCAGAAACTGAAGAGAGCTTAAGTGAAAAGAAGTGATTATGTTTAGAATCACAAATAAAGCTAATTGTAAATATTGTCTAATTACTATGATTTAGCCTGGAAGGTGATTGAGATCAATGAATCTTATAATAAAAAATCTATTTACATGACAATGTCTTTTGTCACTTGTATGGCAGAGTTTGACACATAGCCTGTCCAGAAGGATTATCAGTGTACCACAGCTCGTAAAAACCTCTAGGTTCTCATAGCAGCTGTTTTAGTTTAATGAGCAACCTTTTCTCCTTGTATATCCTAGCAATCCCTCTCTATGTGTACACGTATGTTACATGCACCAGAATGAAAGACAAAGAGTCAAGATGTGGAACTATGCTGAAATGTACCACCACAACTGAAAGATAATAATTTTTGAAACTCTAAGGATGTTTCTCTCACTGTTTAATTTCTCCTTGAAAGCTACTTCTGTAGCTCTGATTGCACTTGTCACCCTTTTTTGTGTCTTTTCTGTTTCTCCTATATCCTTTTCAAACAGGTGACCAGAATTCCTCGCAATATTCAAGCTTATACCGTGATCAAACAACATTGGGGATGTTTCTCTCAATCCCTTTCCTACTACTTTCTAATGTCTTACTTATTCTTCTGATTTTTCTGAGCAGGATTTTTCATTAAATTACTCAAACTGACTCTACGATCTCTTTGTTGAGTGACAACTGAGATCCTTTCATCATATATGTATTTACATATATGTGCTGTATGCTACAGTTACTCTTCTCCGTAGAAATTACTGCACCTCAGGTTCTGTTATCACCTACTGCTTTCACAAGCCATGCAAATTCTGTTCTCCTCCAGCAGCATCACGCATGGCATCGTCCACCCCAGTCTTGATCTATGACACCAATGCCAAAGCCATTATACTTCTTCTGAGTTTCTTGCTTCAGACAATCTTTGTTGGCCATCATCCCTTGCTTTCGCAATAAACTGCACTCATTTCACAGCTGATGACCTCCATGAGTATTTACTATAATAACTGTTTGTTTTCACATCTGCTAAAGGGGGTTGTAACAGAACTGTTGGGGATGTCACACACTGGTGATGGAGATCTGCATCCCTGCATACAGCAAGTAATCAAATTCTTGTTTCGCTTTCTCAGTCTGCAAATTAATACTACTCTCAATCGCAAAACATGTCCTTTATCTTCCAAGGAAGAGGTTGGCACTATTATAATATTATTTTACAGCCTAATTTGCTCTAGATTTGCTGGTTTTGACAATTACATCCAGGAAAAGCAATACAAGTATTTTAACTCTAGATTTCCTTCTAATTCCAATTTCAAGGGGTCCAACACATGTCTGGGACAGTTAGTACCAAGACAGAAGCTTCTCTAGCAATGAATCATTAATAAGCATGAGTCCTTGAAGTCAGTATTTGTTAATATGGATACTGCAAATTCAGCTCACTTTTCAGCAACACTTTTCATGTCTGAGTTTTGTGACAGAACAATCCTTCAGAGCGCAATAATTAGGAATGGATATAGTCATAGACAGTACGAAGCCTGTCCAGTGTGAATTTTATCACTTCAGAGAGAAAAGGGTGATGTAGTCTTATGAAAATCCACTGTTCTTTTGGGAAGACCAAAACTAATCGGTCTTTCCAGAAGATCTCGGCCTCCCTAAGGAAAGGTCAAAGTAAAAAGAATACTGAGTTAACAAGATGATTCAGCAGGCTGGAATCTTATTTCTTTTAACTTGACATTTAGACTGAATTAACATCCTGAACTTACTCAGCAAGCAACAGAGCTCAAAGCAAATCCATTTAGTTTTACATTGAGAAAATCCAAAATGTGCCAGGCTGACATGACTAAGGACCTACTGAGCCTTGACCATCCTAGAGCATGGAAGCATGAGCAGGGCAACATGCCAAAAGAAAAGACTCCCAGAAGTGGCATGCAATTAATAAAAGGCCAAGGCCAGATTGCCAACCACAGGTACAAATTTTCTTCATAAAGAGCTTAAAGATTGATGCAGAAAGGCCAGGCTGAGAGGATGTGAAAGTCAGTTCTTTCAACTTGACATTTAGACTGAATTAATATCCTGAACTTGCTCAGCAAGTGAGAGAAAGAAAAGTATCAGGTAAGGCTTTTAGTGAGTGCTTGCAAGCCACAGCAACAGAGAAACTAGAAAGCAGTATCCAGGTAAATCAGTTCAGTGAACTTTCCCAGAGACAAGTGCTTTTAAAGGCCAAGCTCCTACCGAAGGCATCAGAGCAGACTAGAGTGCTACAGGTGTTTAACTAGGGATAGCTACAATCAGAAACTAGTCGCAATACTCATCCTATTTTCTGTGTGAGACAATGACTTTTATGCAGTGTTTTACAGACTTATAATTAACTTTTAAACGTGCTTAACGGGATTGTTAATAGAAATGAAAAAAAGCATATGCTTCAGTGTCTTCTAGGTAGGGAAAGCTCCACTCATCATAGCTCCATTATTTTTTTAATTTAGCCTCAGAATACTTATGAATTTCCTTCTTTTCTGCTTCTGTGAAGGTTGGTTTTATACAAACTTATTTGTATTTAATATTTAATAGGCAAGCTATAAGTAGCAAGATCTCAGCTAAATGGAAATTTCTTTTCCCATATGTCTGGGGCAGTTTCAGGTGAGGTGTTAGATTACCAGATAAAATGGATGTTATGGCCTTCTAAACACATCACTGTTGTGCCTCTTCTGCCTCATGCGTGACTAGAAACAAAAGCTGTACTATATTACTGAGATCTCCTTAGTAAGCACTCTACATGCCTTTTATTATCTGAGAAGCTGTTTAGTTGACAGATCTCCCATTTGAATTTAGATTACCACTCTTAACACAGTAGAAGGTCTGGAATATACCCTAAAGACAGCCCAAGCACATACTCAGCTGTGATTAATCTCACTGCTTAGCAGATGTCAGTTGTACTACTAAAAGTCAAACAATCATCCATCCATTGTAAACTCAGCTGACTCTACCTCCAGCCAGAGACAGGTGTTCATTGTTTTACGATGCATGTGGTGTAGATGTTTTAAAAGAAAAATGATGTGAGAAAAGATGCTAATGAACAGGAAAGTGAAGTCTCAGACCCCTAAATCTTAAAAATTAAGAGTGAATGTTCATTCTTTTTACTTTCACATCTTCTAACAACAAAGGAAGAATTAATTAAGGCTACAAAGGGGACAGTTGTTAAGTTACAGTGAAAAGTGTATGAAATAGAAGAGCTGGAGAATGATCAGATTAAGCATCACCCTCTTAAAAATAATTTAAGAAATAGATTAATACATCATATGCATAATTCTCCTATGGAAAGACTGGCTACTTATAATCTCATCTTTTTTCCATATCATTTACCTGTCCAGAAGAATACTGATTTACTGCAGGTGGTTTCCTGAGATCTTCAAGTTGAAGATCTCCCCAATGAAGCAGTTGAAGAGTACATCTGATGACTGCATTACTAACAAAGAGAAATTCAAATAACATACATGCCTGATAAGAAGAGATGTAAAACTCTCAATGTGGTGTTATAGCCCAGTATAATTTCTCCAGGAAAGGTTCAGACAAGTGCTCCTTCGGTGAAGGAGGCTCCCTGTAAAACTAAAGTGTCAGGTGCAAAATGGGAAGTGTCTGAACAGTTATCTTTTTTCTTCCAGCAGGACCAGATGTTTTGAAGACCCATGTGTACCTAATTAAAACAAAAAGCCTCAGAAGCCTCTACTCTAAATACCTCAAAAGGACTGTTCTGACTCTGCTGGAAGCTATTCTCTGTTTGGATGCAGTGTATTCTCCCCAGACCCGCCCAGGTGCAACTGCCTGGCCCATACAACCTGCTCTGACTCTTTGCGGCTGTCAAGGCAGTAGCATTGCTCCCCTCCTCTCACTCCAGCCATGCCCTACCCCCTTTTCCTCCTGCCTTTCATGCAAAAAAACAATTAATTTTCAGCCAGATGATTGCTCCAGTGTTTAATCCACTGGGTATTGAGTCCCGTAGGATTATCTTCTATAAAGGCTAGTAATTAAAGGCGCTCAGAGTATTGCCAATCTATTTTCATTGACTCACATTAATAAAATGCCGCCTTAAATACAAGTCTCTGTGTTTGAAGTATTATTGGCCCTATTTCTGCCACTATTTTTCAGCTTTAACAGGCCCATTGAAATAAGTACAGCCAGCTGCATAGTAAGATACTTGTAAATTCAAGTATGACCCCAATGTTAATCTACTACAGCGCACAGAAGCTAATTTCCACTGACTCACTGTGAGATAGAGCCAAGTAGCGTGCAAAAACCAACAATTTAGTAAAGAGGAAGAAGTCCATAAATTATCCTACCTGTTTATTTTAATAACAATGGGAAAAAAAACCCAAGAATAAGTAAAAAAAAATCACCCTATAATAATACTGATTTGACTGTATAATTGTGACAGAATGTATAATTAGAACATGGAAATTAGTGTGACTTTTCAATACTTCTTTGCCATAAAACTGCATGCCAGTATTTGCACCTTTACCCTTGGGCAGCCTGGTCCAGTGCGACGTGTCCCTGCCCATTCCAGGGGGATTGGAACAGGATGATCTTTACCGTCCCTTCCAACCCAAACTACTCTATGATTCTATGAATATGAGAGCCGCACACATCATGTCATGCATACTTAACAAGATGGTATAGATAGAGATGGGGGGGGAAAAGGTTTGGGTAGAACCACAGAAACTCTCTTGGCATTTTATAAGCAGGCTGCATTGTACCAACAGAAGTGTTTCATTTGCAAAGAGGCAAATTACAGATCAGTTAAGGTCAAAATTTTTCCTAGTTTGACAGTTTTACACTGAGAAACTGATTCACAAAAATTAAACTTCCTGTGGAACGTACAAATTTGAGACATTTCTAGTGGTACCAATTTTTTCCTGAGCTTCTCTCTTATTGCTTGGCAATATGCCGCAACAGAGATCTAAAATGCCTGATCTTTTAGTGCCCAGTTACATCACAGAGCTATTTTATTGAAGGTGTTGGATCTCACAGGCAGTTTAGCGCATCAGCTCCAAGGATTTTCAGGACCTTTTATTTCACATCATTTTGGCTAAGCAACTGCTGTACAAGAGCACCAGGGCCCTGAGTAGTTTCAGGGTCAAGAGGAGATTATTTTGTTATAACAACTAAATGTCCCAGTGGAGGATTATGTCAAAATAAAACACTGCAGATTTTCCGATCTGTAAAAAGTATTGAGCTTAAGATTTACCCTCTCCCCTTATTCAAGACAAAAAATCTCTTCATCAAAAATCTCAAACTGGGAAAAGACCAGAAAGTCTATTTCCCAACCAGTCTCATTTATAAATAGTATCCACAACTGCCTGAAGTCAAGGAAGAAAGCAAGAAACTTAGACTCTCAGGTGCTCATATGGAACCTTTTAATACAACAAGCTTCCTTTAAGGAAGAAATTTCCAATTTTCTTAACATACACATTAATAATAAAAGTGAAATTAAACCTTGCTGGAAAAGAAAGACATAGAGTAGGCACATTTTTTTAAAAGCATGAATGCCTTATGTCTATACTACTAAAAAAAACACTTCACAAAGTGAGACAAAGCTCTTGTCACCAATCGTCCATCCTTCTTAACTGCTGGTAAGAACTTTGAACACTGTGTTCAGTTTTGGGCCCATCACTTCATGGAAAGATATTAAGGTGCTGAAGCATGTGCAAAGAACAGCAATGAAGCTGGTGAAGGATCTGGAGAAGTATTATGAGGAGCAGCTGAGGGAACTGGGGCAGCTTAGCTTGGAGGAAAGGTGGCTAAGAGGACACCTTATCACTCTTTACAACTATCTGAAAGGAAGTGGTAGCAATGTGGGTGTCACTCTCTTCTTCCAAGTAACAAGTGATAGGACAAGAGGAAATGGCCTCAAGTTGCACCAGGGTGGGGGTTGGGGCTTAGACTGGATAATAGGAAAAATTTCTTCACTGAAAGGGTTGCCAAGAATTGAAACTGGCTGCTCAGGAAAGTGGTTGAGTCAGTATCCCTGGAGGTATTTAGAAGACATGTAGAAGTGGTGCTTAGTGACATGGTTTAGTGGGACTTGCCAGCGTCAGGCTTACAGTTGGACTCGATGATCTTAAAGGTTTTTTTTCCAACCTAAAGGATTCTACGATATAATCTGTTATATTCATATTACATTTGGGTTTACCTCCACTGCAAATCAATGTAGGTTTCAGAGAGGAAGCATACACACACCATTTAAGTCTATCTCTTTAGCGAGGTATTCACTAGCAAAAAATGAAGGACATAATAGGTGAAGAATATGAGTAGTAGTTTAGCAAAATGAGTATCCACAGGTAGGTTAGCCCACCTTAGCTTCAGTCAGGTTAAGCTGAAGTTATAAGATTTTTTTCCTTCTATTACTGACAATGCATACAGCCTCAGGTACTGTATCTTGAGCTCTCAAGATTTTCAGCAGTGAAAGAGGGGATAAAACAAGGAACCAATGAAAGGTAATAGCTATTACAAACAGCGGTGGCCAAATCCTATAGTTGCAAGTAACATACCACTAATGTGGAGGTTTGCTCCACCACGAAAAAAGCAGAACTACAATTTGGACTGTGACTGAAGGCTTTGCTATATATGTTACGGCTAACATGCAGTGAACCAAGACCTTCCAGTTTGACTTCCCAGCTAGACAGCACTGGCAGGGGACTGCCATAAGAATGCTCACACAATGGTTAACGTGAAATCAAAAGTGTGGTGTTCACCAGAGAAAGAAGCCCCTGGGCATTGCACATTTGTTCTTTTTTCCACTGCATGGCAGCGTCCCTTTGCAGATACAGCCTCAGAAGTGTTTCTCTGTGGGATAATGCCACAGTGCTACACATAGAACAATTAATTTTGCTCCAAGTCTTCTACCAGGGATTCTGCCTGCAGTCACAGGTTGGTCTCTTAAGTGGAGCTAAATTACAAGAGAGTAAGTGTGGCTCATTTCTCAGTGCAGAAATGTAAGTACACAAAAACATGTTCTTTACCCTGCAGAACACCCTTCTGTACATTTAACCTTTTGATTTTATAACTGGTGAACAAACAAAATATCTTATACTTTCACCTACTGGGAAAAACCTTTACTAAACCACTGCCCAAACTGAGACATCAGGAGTGCTCGATATTGATGTACACCATTTGCTGTAAACCAAAAGACTTGTGAGAACACAGCCTATTCTTTATGGATATAATGTATCCAGAGATTAAAGCATCAGATCTTAAATTTCCATTAGCTTTTTATTAAAGATTGTGACAGGCTTATTTCCTCCCTAGTTTATCTAAAGAATGAAAAATGGCAACCTCAATGAAATCCTATTTTCTGAATAGCCATTAACTTGATTTACAATGAATTTGTACAGTACCTGATTTATGCCAATGTTGAATCACTGCTTCTCTGCAAAATACAAACAATTAACTAATGATTTATACTTACGCAAGCACAGGGGAAAGAAGATCATAATCTTTTCTCATGGCTGTTTCCCTTCCAGCATGCCCAGACCTCAAAAAATGAAGACTAATCTGGTCACATCTGCTTCAACAGGCTGCTGACACTTTTTAATTAGAAACACAGAGAACAACCCTGACTGAACATACCCATCACCCACGAGTTAGATATGTGTCTATGCAAGACCTGACATCAGCTGATGTCTCTAAACACTTTGAAAGGTATTTTACATTGGATTGACTCACTGTACCTTCACTCTATACACAAAGAAAGATCGTTAGTTATCTCCTCTATTTCTATGGGTATCATAGGGTTTCACATTTTTCCTTACTGTTACAGAAAACATCAGATTCTGTGCCCTTGGGACAGACTCTTTAAATAAAAAATAGTATTAATGTAGTGCACATAACTGAAATATTTTTACAGTGGAAAGCAGTGAACCCTAAATTCAATGCTGTCTTTACAGTGACTTCATTATAGCTACATAACTGCCTTTTCACCTCCTGGGCAAACCCTAATAGTTAAGAAAGAGTGCAAGAATAAGTCAGCCTTTTATAAAACTAAGCATGGTCATAAATCTTCCTCTGAGCTAATCAAAACAACTTTTTATTCCAGCAGGCTTCTCATTAAAAATAAATAAATAAATAAGCAACTAACAGGAATGATGAGTATTGCTTTGTTGGAATATCCTTGAATAGAAATGTAACAATAGAACTGTCTGAAATGTGAAATGCTGACATTTGAAAGTGAAAACAAGCATTTTTAAAATCTTCATGAAATGAATGGCAAAATTCAGTGTCAAAATGCTACAGATTTTGTTTCAATATTTATGCTTGTATATATATTATGACAAGGCATTAAATAACAATGACACAAAGTAATAATCATACCATTTTTACAAAAACAATGAAACCAGTTATTTTTTGTAAAAAAAAAATTATTGATACACTGTAACCTCTGTTCAAGATGAATACCTTTCCTTGTTTTGTTGTAATACAACAATTGACTTCTTTTAGTAGGACCCATCTTACATGTCTGCAGCTGATAAAAGTTGCAACTTTGGGAAAAACCTCCTTGGACATGACTTTCTTTCTCTATTCACTACAGAGAGAATGTAGACAAAAGAAATAGACTATATAGATACCAAAACTAACTTAAATTCTCACAGTTCTTAATATTACATGCTATCATCTGTACAAAACATTGGAAAATCTGTGTATATTCACAGAATTTTCAAACTGTCAAAAGAAGAAACTAAGGATATCTTCACTGAAAGAAGGAAGGAGAAAATCTATGTATGCTAAAAATGGCATAAGGATAAAGGAGAAAAAGGAAGCAATTGGAGTCATGGTCTTCAAAAGATGAAAGTGGTCACAAAAATTAGAAAAATTTTAAAGAGAAAAAGAGTTGATATGATAAGTTTATATTTTTGTAAGACCATTCACAGATTGTGACCTGATTCTAATAAAAATTACATATTCAACATAATTAACTTCTCATAGAATCATAACGTTGGAAAAGACCTTAGAGATCATCAGCTCTAACTGTACCCGTCTACTACTAAATCATGTCCCCAGGCACCACATCTACCCACTTTCTGAACACTTCCAGGAATGGTGATTCAACCACCTCCCTGGGCAGCCTCTGACAGTGCTTGAGTACCCTTTCTGTGAAGAAGTTTTTCCTAATGTCCAATCTAAACTTCCCCTGATGCACATTATGCCATCCCTCTTGTCCTGTCACCTATCACTTGGGCAAAGAGAGCAACACCCACCTTGCTACAACCTCCTTTCAGGTAGTTGTAGACAGCGTTAAGGTCTCCCCTCAGCCTCTTCCTCTTCAGGCTAAACAACCCCAGCTCGTGAAACAGTTAGAACAATGGGTTTCTATGCCTTTTTGCCTTCAAGTATTCCATGACTCTTTTAAATTTTTTTTTTTTAAATAGCTGTCCCAGATATCACCTCACCTACAGAATTCTGAGAAATTTTACCATGGCAGAAGCCAAAAAAAGGTGAGAGTAACCAGATCTTGAAAGAACTGATCACTGAAACATACTATATGCAGCCCAATGGAATTCAGTGCTCCTCATCTTTGAAATGACAAGAAAAAATTATCTAGAAATTCAGAGAAAACCTATTATATGGGAATGTCAATTGCTTATATATTATAAAACTGACTCTTCTAACAAAAATCCCAAACAAAACAATAAAACTGCATGTCCTGAGTGTTGTTATCACAGAATGTTCCTGTTTCCACAGAATCAAAAAAATGGTCTGTTACCAGCTTTGCCTTTTAGCTGTGCAGTGGCTTGTGCATACAGTATTCGATAAAGGTCAAACAACTGCCCAGTGAGGAAGTGCTGAATATTGACTGTGGTGTGCCAGTTGAAGCCTGTACAGAAAACTTGGAAATACTGATTTTGGTGATATTCTTGACGATGTTGGTTATAAGTGATGTGATTCCATTACTTTGTAACATTTGATAATCCAGCAGACCCCTTTCATTACATTTTGCTAGGATTTATTCCAATTCTCTCAGCCTAACATGAGACTTACATTTCAATTAAGTTCCCATCTCCTCATGATGTTGTGACAGAAAACATCTATCCATTCATATGCAAATCAAATCTCTTTTTGCTTGTGAACTATATGTAATTATTATGTGGGTAACACAAAGTTTAAAAAGGAAAGGCAAAGTCATCTGTCATTCTTCCTCTATACCACCAGAAGCTAGCAGAGAAAGTATACATGAAGACACAAAGGGCAGAATTGAAATTTATGAACACAGAGTAAAATACAAGATATGGCTGTCTAAAGAGTGTAGCTGACTGTCTGAGCATAGATGCAGTTAGGGTCAAACGTATTTGAAATTAAGTCAAATCCCATTTGAAATATATGAGCTACAGGAATCAAAGGACCAGATCTACATCATCTTCACCTGAACGACATTTCTTAGGAGTTCTTTGTTCCATTAAATAACTAGATAGATTTTTGAGCTTAGCTTCTAAAACAGGACCTATGACTACAAACCTGTTTTATTTAGGGCTTTTAAAAGATAGAGTCAATAGTACATAATTGCCTTACCAGTTTTCTCAACATAAGTCATAGCTTCAGTGCTGTCAAAGACAGTTTCAGAAAATGGAGTTTCTCTATAAATAGACATGAAGGAATGATGGAACAATTATTATTTTTCCATTCTAGTCTGTGTATTATGTGAATATAATTTCTTTTCAATTTAAAACATTGAGCATTCTGCCCTACTGTGGTCTTCCTACAAACAGTCATTTCAAATGAGCCGGAAAAGTGAAAACAGTCACAGGAGCAATACTTCTGCTTCATAATCCTGTCTTGAGTACTTTAATGGACATTGATGCAATAATTATTTTTATAGATATTTTTAACCATTCCAAACAGCACATATATAAAGCAGGATTAAGGAATCATAAGTCATAAAAATCTACATCTCATCTTCCATTTTCTCTCAGACTTTCTTTCTGGGCATGGGAGATTTCAAAACTACCACTGTCGTTAATATCCAATGCTTTAAAAATCTACTAGAGTCGAAATATAATCATACAGAATTCAAAATCTGTCTCTTCAGGTTTATAACAGAGTCACAATTTTAATTGGGAGCATTACTTCTTAAATAAGAGTCAGAAATACTTTTCCTCCACTAAATTTGGTGATTTGAAGTCTGGAACAGGAGTAAAAGAGAAAGGATCGGGTAACTCTCTGCAGTGTAACCCTGACTGCCCCTTTTCCCCTACAAGGTGACAAGACTCAGGAAGGTTCAGGGGATGGGATAAAAGAAGGTGATCTGGTTCTTCTATGACACACAGAAGTCAGAAATCATGTTGCACTTTTCAAAAGAAACAGCAAAAAATGCTGTAAAGGGACATAGGCAATTCCACTACCTGAATCCACATTTTGGTCACTAGTTAAACTAACAGTTTATGAGGAGCTAAGCATTAGTTGGTGTACCATGGGGTGGAGGAAAAGGCATTCTGGTAAAGCAAACTTCTATCTCATATGGGTTAGTCTATAAATTTTTACTGAATATCTTTTTCATCTTTTTTTTTTTTTTTTTTTACTCAAAAAACAAAGTC
Organism: Cuculus canorus; assembly: GCF_017976375.1. Classification (NCBI taxonomy): domain Eukaryota; kingdom Metazoa; phylum Chordata; class Aves; order Cuculiformes; family Cuculidae; genus Cuculus; species Cuculus canorus. The sequence continues at coordinate 64,887,376 of NC_071401.1, forward strand.
AAAGTAAAGCTGGGTAATGACAGGAAAGAACATCATAAATTGTTCTCCATCTCTACTTTTTCCTAGTTGTTTTCAAGTAAAAAGAAAAAACCCAACACATTAGTACTATCAGGTCAGGACACAAGTTCATCTACTCCAGAACCTCATGAGATGCGGTAAATGCTGGTTCCTTGCCCACTTTAACACAGTCTATTACACTGAGCAAGAACTGCGTGGCCAGATGTGTATTACACTCTGTGTTTAAGATTTTGTGCTCTGCTTACAATCCTTTTTATTGTTTTCAATGTCCTAGCTACATTCTATAAAGAGTTGCTGAGCTTTGTTCAGGCACAGCTTTCAATGAAATAAGACTGGCAATGAGATGAGCCAAGATGAGTCTCCATCAATCTGAAAACTTCTTGAAACAATGTTCTGGGACTCTTCTTGTCCTTGGGCAGGATTTCTGTGTGCAAGTGGGAGACAGTGCAGACTGAAGAGATCTCTTTCAAAAGTTTTACTAATTTTCATTAGGCTGGTTCATATGAGTTCTCTGGGCCCCTCGGTGGAGGATTTTAATCATATTGTGCCTTCTGTGCTACAGTGATCACAATGCTAATCTCTGTAATCCCACATTTGGGAGCCCATTTTTCAAAGCCTAAACAACTGACACTGACTTTATAAAGAACATTTTTTCCAGAGGGAATGCAATTGTAGAGTCATAGAGAAACATTATAAGCCAAAAACTGAAAAAAAAAAACCAAACCCATCCTAATTGCACTAGGATAAATAAACCATTCCCAGCTTCCTTCCCTTGTTCTGTAGAATGTGCATGAATAAAATACACATGAATAATATTTTGTGAAGGAGAAAACTTTGCCCCTTTCTACTTACAGGTATCAGATTCATAATCTCTAAGAGAAAACCTAAAGAAGAAACTGAATTTATGCACTTGCAGAAACGGAAGAACAGGTTTCATAAAAGCAGGAAACAATCAGCACGGCTGAAAATTTGCACTCAGGGAAGAAAAGTGTAATAAAAAAATTGTGGTTTTCTATGTCTTAAAATGTGCCAAGCTCTCTAATGGCTTCTGAAACCATAGTTTTTTCTTTGGCTCTGATTTTTGAGCATTATTTTTGTACCATCTCTGAAATAGTCTCACTATTCAGAGTTAGTATTTCCCTCTTCTGAGTGAGTCAGAAATGGATGACATCAAAGACCATCTGTAGAACCAAACTCAACAGTCCAGATAAAGCAATTCTGGAAAAAAAAAATATGCCTTTAAAAAAAAAAAAAACAAAAAAACAACCCCAAACTTGAGCAATTCCTAAGGGTCTTTCAGCCTGATAAATAGCAAGAGCTCTGAGATAATAGCAGTCATGTTGTAATGTTAACAGCAAATGCCATTAAACAGTATTATTCATACAAGGATACTATAGACCTGTAATTCCTTGAAAAGATGATCTTTTATAAAATCCTTGTATCTTTTACCATTACAGAGATTGTAGGTGACTTGAGAGGATCTATTAATGCCTTGAGTGACAAAATGCTACATCACCTGACTAAATTTAGAGAAGAAAAAGTGAAAAGCAGACCTATAATTACTGCCCCTGCAAAGAGAAAATGCAGGCACTGTGCCAATTCCTGCATTAACTATCCCAAATCTATTAAGATATTTTTTCCATCTCAATTAATTTACACTGCAGTAATAATAATGGCATAACTCCTGCACTCTTGATCTCAGGATCCAACACCATTAACGCTTCAATGCTGTAACATAAAAATGTCTACCTATCTTGGAAAAATATGAAATGCATATTTTGGAAAACCTACCAAGCAGCTGAAGCTGGGATAATACATTTACTATGTTTGCAGTGTCCCAGATTTCTTCTACTATATAACACAGAGGGTCACAGAAGGACTTTAATCTGTGAGACCAGAATATTGCAAGATCACGATTTTTTTTGCCCACATCAGAATTACAGCATTACAATAGATGTAGCAACCTCTCAAATTTTTTTTGATTGCCCTACCTACTCTTTATAGTTTTATGTAAGAACTACCGTATTTTTATTTGCATATTGCTCATCTCTTCCTCCGATCTGAAACACAATACACCTTAGCATTTCATAATCTATCCTCTTTTTTATACAATAGTTAAAGGACCTCAGACCAAAGGAAAAAAAAGTCTGTGTTTCAGTGCCTGTATCATGACACATTCTTTGGAAATTTATATATATATGCCCCAGGAATTTTACAAAATGCAAGATTTCGAGAGAGCACTGGAGACAGTTTCTGGTCCATCATAAAACACTGAGGACTGATGAGTTTTCTGACTGGGATTCTTTTCACTGAAATATAACTTACTAAGGATATATTTTACAAACACCAGGAAAGCATTAGAAGTTTTGTGTAACAATGTAGGGTTTAGCTATTCAAGACTTCACAATACTCAGGCAGCTGGTTTGACCCTTAGTCATAACAACTCTAAGAAGGAGATAGGATCTCATCCTCATTGGTGTTCCTTTGCGTTTAACAAGCATCAGTTCCCTAAGACTCCAACAAGTTATGCAAGTTCAAGTCTGGTTCTTTTTCACTTCCACCATTTACAAAATTTCTCAGGATCAGCTAACCTCAGCACCCCAGCGGCCTCCTTATCGCTCTGGACAGCATACAGAAGAGAGAGGATTGTGGAAATTGCTATTACTTCTCCCATTTTCTTTCTTTGGACAGTCAATTAATCTGTTAACTCAGTCTTCCACGCAAACTACCCAGACTTCATGTTAAATACAAAACGGCTATAGGTTTCACGTATGTTTTCTGTGATACTTGTTCTCTCAGCATCTTTGCCACACCTTCTTAAGACCCATCAGGCAGATCACCAAGATTACTACTACTTTTAATATAACTGATTTTTTTTAAAAAGGTGAATAAAATAACACAAGTCTACATTTAGAACGAGGAGCTAAAGCACGTGCTACAGAAGCTTCATCCATACAAGTATTTGCATGTTGTGAGTGACAGCTGTTGTCAGGCTGGGCAGTGGGGGCTGAAGGAAAGAACAGACAGCAGTTCAAGAAAGTTGTATCTTCTGCATATTATCAGTAACGCATGTTCCAAGATACTGCTTTCTTTAAGGTGATGACAAAGGATACTGCCATCCAGGCACCAGATACAGTCTGCAACTCCACTTTAATGGTTTAAAAACAAAGAAAATTGTTTTCCATACTACTATTGCACAGCATTAAGAGGAGGACTAATGTGATATTCATTAACGGGATTTTAATGGCACACTCAGCACTCAACTAGGAACAGATTTCCCATTTGGGCTTCAAGGGTTCTGAAAGTTTTGGCAAATCATGTAAAACGCACAACCTCAATTCTTTACAAATAAGCAAGAGCAAAATACATCCACTTTAATTCTGCATGAGAACCTCTATTCAGAGATTTACTAATTCTTTTTCCCCAATTTAACCTTTAGTTAATTCATCCGAACATTTTAGGGAATTGCTTTTCAGAGAGCACCTATACATTTATTCCTTTCTCATTATTTATCATTAAACCATTTAATTACTGTCCCAAGAGTATTCAATCTTCACAATGCCACACCTCTGGCAGGGTCTTTTGGAACATTCATTTTGGAATATCTGCAGTACACCTTAAAGCAGTCAGAGGAGCGTCATAGTACAAATAGTAGTGGTGGTGGTGGTAGTAGTATTTAAGGAAATATTTAAATGTGGCCCAGAATTACAAGGAAAAGCTGACCCTTGGGATAACTGCAAATTGCAATAGAATTCCATTACTGTAAAGTTAGGTCTCTACAGTTTAGGAAGCAGAAATTATTAAAATATCATCATCCAAACCCAGGAAGAAATGTTTGCATGGATGTCTTATTTATAGACAGGTAAACATGTGTGCTGGCTTCATTACAACAAAATCATCAGCCAGATATGCTGGTTTACATGGAACACTATTTCCAAATCACAAAATAAGTATCTATATGGATGCTATTTGGTTGTTCTGACTGGAACTTCAGGAGAATGAAAAAACTTGAAGACCTGTAACTTTCTTGAGGCTTTCTAAGATCTTTTTTATTTTATTTCACCGTGTTATATTAGTCTCTATGATCAGCACTTCAAAATTTCATAGAAGTGCAACATACGCCTCAGAGCAGTTTGCACTATCAACAGTGTACAGCTGCTTACCTGTTTAACAGCGTAAAGGAGTCGACCGTAGCAGTACATCATGACCATCACAGGGATGACCAAGCAGAATATGAAAAGGCAGATGATATAGGATGTGGACTCAGCTGATTCGGAGGACCAGCGTACTGAACAGCTTGTACCCGCACCTTCTATTCCATAACTGCTCCAACCAATCAGAGGGGGCACAGTCCACATCAGGGAATAAATCCATGAACCACCAACTGCCAGCAACGCCTTCTGGTAGTCAGCACTGCGCTTGTTGCACAGGGTGAGAGTGCTGTAGCGTTCATAGGACAGGACAGCCAGGGAGATCAGGGACACAATGCCTGCAATGAACCAAGCAATTTCAGTGCTTACTTTCATTATTTTGCACCGTATCCATTTAAACCCCAAGAAATAAGATGCTTTTCTGGTTATTACATATTTGAAGCAACAGTGAAAACTGTTTCCATTATTCTCTGTGCTTAAATCCTTACTAGATCTGGTTGCTCTGCCCATCATGTTAAATTTTGTTTAACTCATATTTATCTTTTATTGGAACGTTTTCATACTTGAGACTTATTCCTCTTCTAGGCAGTTTTTCAGATTTAGCTGGGTTAGTATTACCCAGGGGAAGCCCATTTTCTGCATGAGCTAATAAAATGTTGAAAGATTCCCTTTCTAAGAAGTATTCGATTTTCAACATCCATGAGCACTTTCAAATATTGCATTGACTTTTACGCACGTGAAAAGCTTTATATTCAAGATTGGGACCCCCAAAATGAAAGAAGCTTTTGCACTTCTGCCCCATCAGCTAGATATATCTTCAGTCTGACTACTCACATATGCCAACAACAACCTTTGGCATGACTCTGATATGGCAAGTTGTAACTTTATTTACAAACATATCACATAATCAAGTTAAAAAGAGATTTAGGTTAATATTGAGCCCTAGGCGTCAGAGACCAGTTATGTCTTCCAGTGGAAGATTAAAAAATCTGGGTTGTAGGACATTTCCACTCTTTCAAGGTTTGGGGTCCCAACTTTCTCTACAAATCTTTACGGACTGGCACAGCAGGTTCTTAGTCATGACTCAAGGTGTTTTGTTTTGTTTTTGTTTTTTGCTGTTTTCTGTTTCTGTTCTCTTTGCAGCTTCCTTATAGGTCTTGGTGACAACAACACTGAATACCAGTTCCCAGGATTTATGACAGAAGGAACTTTTTGGAAGAAATTCAACATCATCTTTTCCCATGATTTCCAGGCCTTTTCTTTTGATTCTGTAAGATAAAAAAAATCTGAATAGACCTACATCAGTCCAGCTCTTTCTAGGAATCTTTTTTTCTTGATCCTTGCCATTAGTAACAGCCAACTATACAGTAGCATCGAGATACACCCTGCCAAATTTTCTAATTGTGAGTGGTACTTCAGAGTGTCTTCATAGGAATCCACAGCTGTACTATCATTGTACCATTGAACTATCAGCTTCTCCTATAAGCCCTTCCCAGGCATGGAACAGAGGTGACTCAGACACTCCCCTGGGGATGGCACTGGGCAAAACACAAGGCACAGTAGGATATTCTCCCCAGGAACTGCATTTTGCTTCTCTTTCCCCTATGATTCAGTGACTTGTTTCCTAGATAAATGGATGCAGGTACAGCTATTCCTGCCACCCTGACAACAATTTGCAATTACTTTGTGCGGAGCTAGGCACAAAGGACCTGGAGGAACACAAGCACTGCTTGCTGCAATAGGATGTCTTATTTCTCAGGGGAAGAGAAGGCAAAAGGGTGTAAGGAGAAGACAACTTTTGATGAAGCAAATATCTTTCTTGTTAAAAGAGCTTACTAAATTATTTTCTGTATATTACTGGGAGGTCAGACCTAAAAAGTAGTAGCTGTAAAATGACACATCTCCACTAAATTCAATTTAATGACATAGTTTAAGAGTCTAACTTTAAACATAGTTTATGGCTAGACTACTTCAGAGGCAGTGGAGACTTTCTGATCATCCCTCATCTAATCTGATTTCCTACATAATACAGCTTTTAAAAGCCCATGGCCATAACATCTGCGTTAAACACTATCTCAATATGCGAAAAATATAGTAGGTTCTGAATTACAGACTCAAGAACAAAGAATTTACTGCTCTCTTCTCACTCCCAGCCCACACTTACTTATCTTCACTTTCTTAGCATTGCCTCTTTCCATGCTTTTATCTGCTTGACTAAAGAACTTATTGCTATCAATAATGTTTAGCTCACATAGCTACCTAAGGCAAAAATCCAGATTTTATGCTTGAAACTTAGGACTCAGTAAGGTGATCTAGATCTTTTTCTGCATTTTAGATTGGACCATCATAGACTAACAGAAAACCATCTTGGAAACAAGAAATATCCCTCTCCCTTCCCAGCTCAGTGCTCTACAGCAAGGTTATATTTTCTTGCTCTATTTCTGATGGCAACTGAGGGCACAATGTCCCTATTTTGAAGCAACAGCAGGTGAGACATTTTTTTGTTGAGAATATCCTACAGTCCTGTGGGTATGGTGTTGCCTAGAAAACCCAAATTTTGTATTTAAACTTCCCTAGCTCAGGGCTACTTGCTGCTTTAGCCATTGGGCTCTTAGGTGAAGTCTGGCTGCCAGCTCTGCCTGCTTGTCCCTGCGGCTTTGCCACCAACCAGCAGCTTCCTATGATGTGTACTGTTAAAATTTACAGCATTTGTCTAAATTTCCTCATATTTTTGCCTATTGCAAGATTATTGCCTAATACAAGAAAGATGCTCGGCTTTTCTTACACTGGCATTTATGACAGACAGCTTTGTGGAGTGGCTCTGAACATAGTTGGCCATGAGTGCAGGATTGCTTGCTTTGAGCCCAAGAAGAGTTTTGTCTTTAACTGGCATAGAATTAATGCTCAGTTATTAAATTAGTACCACGGCAATGTCAATAAAAAATAAATCAAATATTAGCAATGAGACAAACCCACAAAAGTTACCTTTAAATTATAGCAAATTTTTATTCTTCTCTACATAGAAGACTGGAGACTCTTAAATACTCATCTTGTCAGGAGTTATTTCATCATTATTCACCTTTTATTATTGAGTTCCACTGATGTGACACAAACCACATTCTTCTCTGGAGGACAAGAACTGTGATATATGGAATCCCAAACTACAAATGTTCAGGAAAAAAAAAAGAATATTTATCTTTTTCTTTTTCTCACAGTAATGTCTGTGCTATACCCAAACTTTTTAATAGCACTGAAATTAATACCAATGTGCACTGACTTCTAATGCTTTCAAAACAACATGAGGAAAAAAGAAGAAAGCACTGAAGAGGTAGTTCCTAAGAAATATTAAAGCTTAAATAAATTCCATGTGGCTCATGTGGTTAAAATATACTAAACCAGCCTAACTATTTAGAATAAATACTTTGAAACGTGCTTTGAAATTAAGAACCATTAAAAAAAATATTTTTTCCAACAGCGAGATACATTCAATTGAATTGGCCATGAGTAATGAAAACACCTATTATCTATGTGAGGAAGAAACAGAAACAACAGAGGCTATGGCAACACTCCCTCAGTCTACTTAGTGTGATACAGCGCAGTGTACATAAAGTCAAAAGATGTGCTTCGACCCACTATGCCACAACACAGCAGCTCCATCCATCCTTGCTGATGAAGGGCTTTTCACCTTAACACGGAATGTGGAAGTCAAGACTGGACAAAACCAATATAGGATGCACACCAAGAAATAACTCTATTCCAATACTGAGGTGGATTATCAGTTTCAATATTTCTGTTGCTAAGAACATCCTTAGTTTTTTTAATTTTAAAAAATATTTTTTTAAAAATCTCCCTCCTTTATCAGTTTAATACCTGAATCCAGGGAAGATACCACTATCATATGATCAATTATAGCAGATACACAGGCGTAATTTCTTAAACTGAAACAACATAATTTCATAACAGAGGCAAAAACCGGTTTTGTGTTCAGTATTTAGTTTGACACAGTGGAAGTCAAAAACAGAGATCAGGTGTGTAACAGTGAATGAGCTGCCAGCAAAAACCTGATGATTGCCTTGTCCTTACCATGTCTTTCAATAGCACCCACTATGATCATCTCCATCATTTTTCAAGGCACCAAGGTTAGACTAATAGGTCTATTGTTTCCTTAGTCTTCCCTCATGCATTTCCTGTAATCCAGTTTGGATAAATTAGAATAAAGCTTCTCATTTGTTATTGTGCCTCGTATCTTTGTACATCAGAGTTTTATTAATGCTGTATGCATTTAACTGTTGTGGCCTCTGCCAGAAATCCTGAAGTTATCTCCTATTCTATTTCACGCCCTATCTGTTGCAGTCATAGCAATTTGTGAAATTATCAGCTTTAAAATGAAAAGCAATTAAATACTTTAGAATTACAGCTGAGGAAAACACTTGAATGTAATCTCCATAGCCTTAATAACCAGAAAACAAGTTAAAAAAATTAATGTAAGTTATAAAAGAAGAAAATAATTATAATTTTAAAGTTAATCACTATGTTTCATGCTGACATTTCATTCTTATATTGCAGTAACTTTTATGACTCTGTAGACTGCATATATTAAATTCAAATGAGTAATGTTTTCTAAAATTGCAACAAAATTAAGTTCAGGAATTGCAAATATAAATAGCATTTGCCTCCAAGAAACATTTCGGGCCCCAAGCTGGCAACTAGCCAAATAACTCCACAGGAGTCAAACACAGTGAGAAATGTGATTTGTTCCCCCATCATTTCAGGCATATACAGGAACAAAGCGAGGTTCTCACTGAGCAGTACAGAAACCACAGCATAAAAATCCACTGCAGATTGCATTACAGGAATAAATAATTATTCAGAAATTAACCATGGAAATAAGTGACTTTGAGACAAGGCGAGTCTGAGGCATAATCCTTTTCTACACAGCAATTTGTGGCGGTGAGTGCAAGAAATTCAATTTCACATCATAAACCAGGACAGACATTCATTTACAGGACTATCATCTGAGACATTATTTATTATTTACTTTCATTTAAAGGCCTGTATTTTTATTCCTGGTAGCACAGCACAGAGTATGGTGTGAAGGACACAGCAGATCACTATGCTTTGTTCCTGTGAGTCCCAACTAAGAGCATCATGTTTTTGTATTAGTTTTTGGTGTTTTAGTCTGTTCACTGATGTAATATTGGAAATGGGATGCAGCTTGCCAGTGGTCTGTAGGTTATGAAAAACTGAGAATGTCACAGATTCAGCCAACACTAGGCAAATGTTTTGACCAATAACTTATGCATATGTTCCCTCTTAAAGTTCCTGGAGGTCATTATTCTGCATCAGGAACAGAGTGCCGGAACATCATGGTTGCATGATATAATGTATATCCTGCACCGTATTCTGGTTATCAAGGATCAAGAGCAATGAGAAGAAGCCACAGGTAATCTTAGGCAGACTGAGCTTAAAGGAAAGCAATAGCACCTTCTTCAGCAAGACTTTAATGGAGCATAACTAAATCCAAGCGCTTACAAAAGGCCAAGATAATTTTATTGCACCCCATCTCCACACAGGTTGATTTTACCCACTTATAGACATTCTCTCATGGCTTTTATTTACTCACACTCTCACACTAACAAACCCACAAGCACAAAAGTCTGTGCTCAGGAGGTCGGTCTGGGATGTCTTTTGTGTGACAAGAAGAACAAGAGACTCTAGCTATTAGTTCATCAAACCTCTTGCGTATGAGAACCTCTCTGGCAACAAACTGGGTTTTGGATAGAGCTTGGATACACTTGAGGAGTCCACTGTCATAATGAAGTGATCTGCTGCTTATGAATCCTGCCCATATGAACCTTGGTATTTATATAGCGAAGCTGCTGCTCCCTGTTTGCACTTCCTCGTTTGGCAAGTAAATCTGCCTGAAACATACCTCCATGGGCACTGCCGTGAGTATTATGGAAAAAATGGCAGGTGGGACTTGCTGTACCCTTGGATGCCATGCTCCTGTCAGTAGGATGCAGGATCCTGTGCCAATGATTTGTTGTGCTCTGCTTGTATCAGCACACAGTTCTTCAGGCTTGCCCAAACCAACATGTGCTCTGTTTTCCTGCTGGGAACAGCATTCTTAATTACCTGCACAGGCTGTTCTCCCCCTTATTCTATGGTTTCTTCAAGTGTTTACCCTGTTTCCCTTCACACATTGTCTGTACTGACCTCAATAATTCTACAGCAAGTCCCTGCTCTTCCAGGTGCCACTGCAGCCCACAGCCAGGCCAAATCCAGCTGCTGGGACTGAGCCAAGGTAAGAATCAGCTGCGAGGCAGGTGCAAGACAAAGAACTAGCGTCCATCTGGCTGTGCTGCTGCTGCTGAGACTCAAGTCATAGAATCATAGAATCACCAGGTTGGAAAGGACCCACCGGACCATCGAGTCCAACCATTCCTAACACTTCCTTAACCCATGCCCCTAAGCACTTCATCAACCCGTTCCTTAAACACCTCCAGGGAAGGTGACTCGACCACCTCCCTCGGCAGCCTGTGCCAGTGCCCAATGACTCTTTCCATGAAAATTTTTTTTCTGATATCCAGCCTGAACTTCCCCTGGCAGAGCTTCAGGCCATTTCCCCTTGTCCTGTCCCCTGTCACTTGGGAGAAGAGTCCAGCTCCCTTCTCTCCACAACCTCCTTTCAGGTAGTTGTAGAGAGTAATAAGGTCTCCCCTCAGCCTCCTCTTCTCCAGGCTAAACAACCCCAGCTCTCTCAGCCGCTCCTCATAAGACTTGTTCTCCAGCCCCCTCACCTCAACATCCTCAACAGCCTCAACATCCTTCTTGTGGTGAGGGGCCCAGAACTGAACACAGTACTCAAGGTGCGGTCTCACCAGTGCCGAGTATAGAGGGAGAATAACCTCCCTGGACCTGCTGTTCACGCTGTTTCTGATACAAGCCAAGATGCCATTGGCCTTCTTGGCCACCTGGGCACACTGCTGGCTCATGTTCAGTCGGCTGTCAACCATCACCCCCAGGTCCTTCTCTTCCGTGCAGCTTTCGAAGTCATTACAAAGCCAGCTGAGTACCCCTCGGCATGCATCGGACCATCCGTCAGCCACGTACAAAATGCAGTGGGGAAATCAAGGGAATATAAAGTGCTGTGTTTCCCACATGCTGTCTACAAGCCCTGTGCTAACCACAGTGGGACCTGTCAGCAGCAGAAGTTAACCAATGCAAACTCTCACCACTGACACTTATATATGTTGCTAAAGGAAGGGAAAAAGGTGATGTTTCATATATTTACGAGACTCCATACATACATGTGTGTGAATGTAATACCTTTTCCTATCAGACAGGTTTAAAATAATATCCTGGTAAGGACATCATACATCTGGAAGTCGAAGAGGCACATCAGCTGGCAGCTGGTGGTCTGGGACTCGCCAGAAGTTATCCCTTGCACCTCTCCTTTGGAAGCCAGGGCACCAGGCAGCAATGAACAGTGAACTTTGAGAGCCAGCAAGCAAGAAAGAGCACAGTGCTGTAAGGAGACTTGCAGCAATGGAAATAGTGTGCTCTGGTCTCCACTTAGAAACGCTGTGTTGGTAAATACCGGACATGAGCAGCAAGTAGGTTTCTCAGAAATGTTGTGTGTCCTAACAGAGCTACATTCCTGTGCCGCTAGTCCCCCAGGTTTCAGCTGCTAAATCTGCTGCTCTGTTAGCTGGAGAATATGCTAAAATGCTCTGTAGTACTATGAGACAGAGGTAAGAAATAAAAGGAAGAAAAAGTTTTGTGACTAAATGCACATTACATTGGGAATCTTTGAGAGTACTGTGCTGAAGTATTCCTCTGCTCTTTCTTCGGGCTGACATCTTTCACTGTGTGTGCCCAAGGACTTAGAGGTAAACACAGAGCAACAGCAATAAGAAACAGTCCTCTTCAAATGAAGGCTCATACTAACTCAATTTCAGGGTTTGAAGTTTAATTCAACATTGTGCTACCAAATGGTGTTACATAAATGTATTATTGAGTTATACAAAACTAATTTGATCAATGACTCAGTGCCGTTTCAAGGGAAATAATTCTCCTGAATTTAAATGAGAGCATTTCTATTAGTTCTCTACAGAAATAAAACCCTCCGCACATGGAAATGAAACATAAACAATTTAAGTAACTTAAAAGACATGACCTTTTCAACATATTTGCACTTATATATCTCCTTAGAAGCCTTTCTAAAAACAGATCCTAGTATCATCCCTCAAGGACTGTGCATGCAATACAATTTGTAAGTCTACTATTCACAAGAGAGGTTTGGAAGGGGCAAGCAACAAGCTCTCTTTCTGGTGGTATCTTAATCTCCAGGCAAAATTTCATCCACTCTGCACCAAAGTACCTTACCTAACACCTGCCACAGAACTGCAGACTTTAGGAGAGTTCACACAGAGCAAGCCATTGTGTCTCATCGGCTTTGCTTCCATCTCTTACATACTACCTAACATTAATACTAATAAGCAAAACTATGAGGCTCTGCTTACCTTAAAGATCAAAGCATTTCTTCCACAAAAAGACAGTAATTTCCACTACAGCACTCGCTGCCACCAGCGACTTCCTTGGAGGTAACGAAGTATGAATATCAGAATAATAAAAGAAGACAGTTTCAAAAGCTGACTCAACGGGCAGAAGTTGGGAGAGCACTTGTTGACCTGATTGGTGACCTCCACATATTCTATGTACTTTTACAAAAAAATCAGAAACTAATGAGGCACTGAATCAAGAAGAAAGAAGGACCAGAACTTGTTAATTGTTTAAAAAATAAGAAGTGTTCTGGTTTGCTTTTTATCTCTGAGTCTTTTTACTCAGAGATACTCTTACACTCCTACAATCAAGATAGGGAAAAACCTCTGTCATATACGATACAAACACTTCGGACCCCAAGCTGGCACCTAGACAAATAACTCCACAGGAGTCAAGCACAGTGAGAAATGCGATTTGTTCCCCCATCATTTCAGGCATACACGGGAACAAAGCTGAGGTTCTCACTGAGCAGTACAGAAACCACAGCATAAAAATCCACTGCAGATTGCATTACAGGAATAAATAATTATTCAGAAATTAACCATGGAAATAAGTGACTTTGAGACAAGGCGAGTCTGCGGCATAACCTTTTCTACACAGCAATTTGTTGCAGTGAGTAGAGTGCAAGAAATTCAATTTCAAGTCCAGCACAGGCGTCCATTTATAAGACTATCATCTGAGACATTATTTATTATTTACTTTTATTTAAAGATCTGTACATTTCTTCCCGGTAGCACAGCACAGAGTATGGCTCTAGGTGAAAGACACAGCAGATCACTGTTCTATTCCTATGAGTCTCAACTACAAGTGTCACACTTTTGTATTAGTTTTTGCTGGCTTATGCTGCTTCCTGTGATGTAATAACTGGAAAAAAGAACTGAGAATTCCACAGATTCAGCCTATATTGGGTAAATGTTTTGAGTAGTAGCTGAAGGGCAGCCCATAATGACACAAACTAAGCTAAACTAACAAGAACACAATTAAGTTACTTAACAACTTCCAAAGCCTCTGGTGCTAGTGGAAAAGTAATATAGCATGAAATGACCAAGTCTGAGAGAAACAAGTGAGAGATTCTGAATACGGAATTTCACAAAATCGTTCTTATCAGTGGTTTGGAGTTTGGTTTTTTTCCATATTTTGAGGTGAAAGCACAAATAAGTATTCAGAAGAGATGCAAACAGATGTGGAGAGTGGCAGACATATATAGCTGCTGGTCATTTCTCGCTAGCCCTCAGGATACTATCCACCTATCCACTTTTTCATTTTCCCTCCTAAACTAAGAGATACATATTTTACGGGCCAAAATCCATCATCTGCCAACAGATTTTGGCAGACAAGCCCAAACATTTACAGAGTCAAATGGAAAGCCTGCTGAACCTCAAAGACTTTCCAGAGTTAAGATGAATAGTCTCCAAGTGAACACTGGCCCTGGTGGACAACCAACCAGTACCAGCCTGACCTACTTGAATTTTACACCTCAGTATCTACACTTCAGTGAATAAACAAACAACAATAACTTGTGTTACGATATAGTAAAATCATATGACTAGTAAATATTCATATAATAAACACAGAATAGACAGTCACAGGAAACAAATAGTCCTGCATTTGGTGACTCTAATTTTACTTGAATGCTTCCGTGTTTTAGTGATCAGATCACCATTTACTTTTGATTTTTAAGGGATTAAAAGCACTTCTACTGGTTTGAAATTGAGAAAATCATTGCTACACATTAGCAGTGACAACCAGTTTTTAAATGCACGCAGTCTAGACTTTCAAAATGCAAGCTACTACAAATATCAACAATTCACATTGCATAGAAGTAAATATACCAGTTGCTAGTTATCTAATGCCTGTAATTATTTGTTTTCTTTTGCTTAGATGACTTGTAGTTGTGAGTCCATTAGAGCAGGCAATCATTCTTTTCCCTAAAGAATTCTTTTCCTACTTAACTCTAATGGGAGTCAGAGTTTACCTCTTCGCTTGAAAGAAATAACTGCAAAATCACTATTGCATTCAAGCCTGCTGGGACAAATTTGACAGCAACCATTAACAGTCCTGTTCAGTAAACCTTTCCTGCTCTATTGTCAACAGTCATTTGTCTATTTTCTCCTCTGTATGACACACCCTTCCTTTTGTGTTTGGTGATATCTCCAGTACAGACAGCATGTATTACTTTCACCTGTAAAGAATTATTGTTTTAGTCTTTCTTTCCCCTCTTCCTGAATTTTAAAATGTGTATACATTGTGCTGTAAGGGTGATCTTAATTCTTAGCTGCATCTTGTGACTTAATTTGCATTACTTGGAGTGCTACGCTTTTCTGCTACGTTATTAATATGCCTATCCATTAACAAACCAACAACTACTGCTAGTGGCATGAATATAGCAAAGAATTCCCTTTTGCATTTCAATGATACCATCACAGTACAATAACCTCTGAATATTAATTTCAGTCTCACTTTCCGTCTGTTATGCAGGACACCTTTGCATTCCAGAAAGCAGGCTAAAACTTGCAAAATCAGCCTACTAAATCGGCTTCCTCTATATAAATGTATTTATCCATTAGCGAGTCAGAATAAGAAATAATGTCAACACTAGATGGAGCTCCTGTACAGCAACAGCTCAGGAGAAGTCTTAAGGGCTTGTGTGCCTGTGGAAAGCAGGGGTGGACGTACAGTGTTGGTGTAGCAGAAAGATAGTCTCAGAGTGGTGAGGTACACGGCAGCATTCCCATGTCCATGCCCGCATTGTCCTGGAGAACCTCCCATCTCCTTCCACGACTGCTCCTGGGACCTTCCTGCATGCTGAGCATCCACATGGAGGCATCATGTAGCAGTTAGTCCCAGGGTTTGGCAACATATGGGATACAGCACCAAATAAGCTATGAGGTGAAATTAAAATGTATTGTCATGTACCACTCAGGGAGCCAAGCTTCCATGATAGCACACCTCACCTACTTCCCTTCTATGAACCTCTACTTTTTGACTGAACACAACTGCTCATTTTTAACAAATTATTTTATAATCTGCTTTTGTCAGCAGTTTCCATTCCTAGAGACAGAACATATTACAAATATTTATTCTTCTGAGCCAAGTTTCTGTCATAAGGTCTAGTGGTCAAACTGTCTTTTATAATAACTAGCTATTAACTGGTCAGTAACTAGTCATATATGGTAATATGAATGTAGTATCAAAATATATAGACCAGTACCTCTACACTGCCCCTGGCCCAAGAGTTTCTTGTGTAGTTTTACAACCCAGCAACATCACGTGCTATGGGAGGAAGATGAAAGACTGGAGAAGGCTGCTCCCATTTCTGTCCAAGATGACTTTTCTGGCTGAAGGATGTTCAGTGAGAAGTGGTATTCTTCATTCTTTAACCCATCAGAAGGGCCTCAGAAGAGGAGATCTTTTGCTACATCCATTAAGAAATGGTTTGTAACTGATGCAGACAGAAATCCTTCACAATAGTTTTCATCCAACCATTCAGTCTGATCGGCATCACTGGATAGATTGGAAGAAATTGCACAATTGCACTAGAGAATAAACCAGTGGGTGTATAAGGAGGTATGACATACTGGGACAAGCCAGAATGGCTAGACTGGAGGAAAACCATGCCTTACTAATTCATCAGTGTTCCTTGGCAGTACCATGCAGACAAGGGGAATATATTCGATAGACTACTTGGATTTCTAAACAGCTTTGACTACCCCAAAGGCTCCTAAGGATAGTAGGATGCCTTGCAGTAACAGAGAAATTCATGTAGATAAATAATTGATTAGAGGCAGGAAATAAAGAACAGGAGAAAAGAACTTGTTTTCTCAGTGAAAACTGTGGCCAGCAAAGTCCCCTACGGATCTGTGCTAGGCCCTGGTTTATTCATCCGATTAATAAATGATCTGGAAAAGATGATAAAGAGTGAAGTTTGCTGATTATACCATGCTGAATAACTCTAAATCAACAAAAGCTGACTGCAAAGAACTGCAGAACTACCACATGAAACCAAGTCACCAAGCAGATGAAATGCAATACTGAGGTAAACTGTCATATGTGGAGAAAAAGTCCAAGCTTTAAATACACAGTGATTGTTTCCGATTGACTTAACAATATGAAAAGAGAGTTATGCTAGATAGCTTTATGCAAACCACTTCCACTAAGCAGTGCTCAGCAGCGTTTAGAAAAGCAAACATCAGGGATTATTAGAAAACAGAGAAAAGAAGCAAAACTGTGAAAAGGTCCGTAGGGGAAGATTATTTAGTGTTTCTCATAATACAAGAAGGGTTTTTTCAAATTAAATCATCAGGCTGCAGACTCTGAATTACCAAACAGAAGGTACTTTTCTTTGCATACTGCACATTTAATAAGTGAATTCCTTGACATATTTTATTGTGCATACCAAAATTTTGCAGGGTTCCTGAGAGCAAGCAGCCTCAAACATAAATCCACGGAGACCTATTAGTCTTCAAAGTACTACCTTCAGGGAAGAAGTGCCTACACAACAAATCACAGGCTGCTGGGACTGTGTACTGGGAAAATGTCATTGCATGCTGAAAGCTATCCTAACTTTAAGTAAGTTTCATATTCTAAAGGATAGCTAGGCAACACATTTTTGAATGGCAAACAGTATGTATACACACAGCCCTTTGCAAGGCACAACTAGTATTTAGTTATTGAAATCATAAGAAGAAACAATTAGAGCACAGTAGGAGTCCATTAACTGCTTGTATCTACTACTAATCTTTCTCTCCAAAGGTCTGAATACCCCAAGCCCAGAAAAGATATTAACACCTGTAAAACCCCTACTCATTCTCCTCCTCAAATTCCTTGTTAAATAACCCTTGATACACTGACCAATAGAGAAAAACTGTTATATGGAGGAAACCAGATGGTGGTATGTCTACTGCTGTTATCACAATATTAAGCTATGGCTTTTTGTCTTGCCTCATAGCCTGCTTTCTACACATTAGAAAAGCCCATTTAAATCCTGACTGGCATATTTATCTGGAAGCCTTTCATCCTTCTCCTCTGATGCAGCCCTTGCCAAAGATATTAAATAGAAATATACTTTCAGTTTTAAGAAATACACATAGTAAAACAATCCTCAACATACACAGCTGTTGCTGGACCTTGGCACTCTTACACTGCCACACGCCCTTTCTCTGAAAACTGAGCAGACCAAAGACATCATAAAATTTGGCAGTTTGGATAAATCAAGGCAAACTGCTAGGATTTGTTACTAAGACTTGCATGGAGAAGAGCTGCCTTGTGCACGGTATTCAGTGTACAGAACATATACATAATACATACCTACATACCATGGACACACTCCACCTGTTCATTAAGCAGCACAATTTGTAACTCCTCATCGCTACAGTATTACTTCCTACTCTAGAACAGTTTATATTTAACATTTGCCAAATTCACACCAAGGTGGATGGTTCTGCCACATGAACCGCCATGTGATGCTCGCACTGCCACCAGCGGTGGAGGGGAAATAATGACGCTCCTATTGTGTGCTCTAAAATTTTCATAAGGATAAGTTAAAAGGGATTATCTATGTTTTTGTAAAATTCATACCATTTCTTATCTCAAAGTAAATCTTGCCAGATGTCGGTTTGCTATTTCAGTACCATCTCAGAGGTCGGTACTACACTCAGGCAACACTTAGGATATCTAGCAACAAGGTCACATATGTGAATTAACTAATGATTTTGAATCTTAGAAATTGTTAGAGTGCTAATGTAAGCAAAGTTTTACACTGCTGATTAACTTTAAAAAAAGATCAAATTATTCCTTATGAAGTATTTTCACAATCAAGTCTGCTTTTTCTTCCCTTTTTTTTTCTGATTTCGTCCTGAACAGATTTTTATTGTTCTAGGTCTCTACAAAAATAATTCAGCATAAACCAGCTTCCATCTATTGACTAACCTGAAGCCTGATTGCTTTGATCCCTACTCCCCATAGTTAATTGTTATTTCTGCTCTGAATTGCATTAGTGAAACCAAGAGAAACAATAGAACAGAAGAAAAAATAGAAACAGAAATTAAAACTGAAAAACAATACTAGAAACTTTGCACACAATGAACATCTGCCTCTAATAAAACACTGCGAGATACATGTAAAGATTTAGAGCTTACCCAGTGAGTTACTATAGTGTTCTGTATTGTGGTGGCTATACTTTCATAAGGAACAGTAGAAATTTGTACCTGGTCATAGGATGAGACTGCATTTTTAACAGACTGGCATTTCATAGAATCATAGAATCACCAGGTTGGAAAGGACCCACTGGATCATCAAGTCCAACCATTCCTAACACTCCCTTAAACCATGTCCCTAAGCACTTCATCCACCTGTTCCTTAAACACCTCCAGGGAAGGCGGCTCGACCACCTCCCTGGGCAGCCATTTGTGAAATGCGTTTAAGAAACCAGAAACAGGAAAAGTTATGTAATTAAGCCATGTTTTAAAAAGAATCGTTGGCTGACTACCCACAGCAATTGAGCCTGATGCTGATAGCTGGCATGAGAAACCTTGAGCCAAAGCACATAAAGTCTGCCACTGTTCTAGCACAGTAGTTTTAAAGATGGTGCCCAGGTGACTTTGATAAGAGGCATTACCATCTGGATCACCAAGAGATGACAGGGGAGTCAGGTACCCCCAGGGAACCTGAGCCTTCACTCTCGTATGGGATGAATGCTTGCTTATCCACCTCTGCTGCTTCACACTGGGCAAAGCGTGCCCCACGGAGAGGGATGAGTAACCAGGTCCCAAATCACTGAGGAGTCAAAGCACAGGGACACTTCATGGAAAAGTAATGGTGGGACATCAAGGGGAGAAAGTGGCTATCTGGAGTGGTGCTCCCCTGCATTTGATGTCTGCAGATATCAAATGTTCAATCTGCCTGTATCAGTTGTGGGAAAATTTATAGCAACCAGATGTCATTTTGACTTAATATTGAAAAAAAACCCAAACCCACAAACCCTCCAGTAACAGCAGGCATTTGCATTATTTAAGTACTGAATCATGTTAGCTGTGCAATCAACAGAAGAAAGATATTCTGCAAATCAATACAGGCAGTAGTTTATTAACTTATTAGGGATTTACTGAATCTCTAGTTTCAGAAACTGTTTCTCAGCCAGTGTTAATACCTAGAAAAACACAAATGCAATCAGGATAGCTCCAGCTTTCAAATAAACTTGTTTTTCCGTGTCAGCACACTCTGTTAACAAACTACTGCAAAATATTTTCTCATCTTAACAGACATTTCTAATAAAAAAGTGGCAAACACACTAACAGAAACACACACCCCCCCAAAAAAAACCACCCCAATCTGTAGTAATTACTTTAAGTGTGAAGTATTGGCCATAGCTGGAAAAAAATGGAATTTATAGTTTTTACCTATTGCTGTGTCATTTTTCTGAACTATGCCAATGGTCCTGTAACCCTTCTTATCAGTGAAAAGCCTGTAAGTATTCATTTGATTACTAGACTGGAAGATGTAGCATTCTGTTTAAATGCTTCCTAAAAAATAATGGACATAGAAAACTAATGTCACTAGTTAAGAAAAATCCAATAGGTATATAACTTGGATTTAAATAGCCACATATAATATCCTTTTTCTAGTATACCTCTGGGACTACAAAGGAAGTCTAAAAGTTTTCAAAACAATTATTGAACTCTGTTCAGCTGTGTCAGCACACAGACGATCTTAAGAGTTACTAGAGATTATTAAACACATTATTAATGAATATGATTTAATAGCCTTTCAGAAGCTATGTCCATTGCTCTCTAACATTTTTTTTAAATTGAATATTGCTTATTTACTGGGTTTTAGTTTATTTCATTTTACTGAGGGACCAGAAAGCCAGCTATATTTTTGTAACATATTTCTTCATATGTGTGTGGCCTGACTACCAGCACAGCTGGGTTTGCATTTTTCCTAAAGTAATAAAAAGCTGACATCAGCTGGGTTAATGCCATGGCCCAGGATTAGGGAAAAGGGCTTGCAAATGCAAATGATTAAACTTAACTCTGACAGAAATGCTGTTCCATCATCTCAAACACAGCTTACAGCCGTGACCTTTTAAACTCAATTCACTGTCAGGATAGTGTCTGATGTGGTCTTTTCCTTTTTGCTCCTATTCCAAGTCTCTATGTAAAGTTACGTTATTTGTGTACTTCTCTGCACAAAGTTCCTAGTGTTCCGCAACACATGGCCATAACATAGAGCAATGTCCCAGACCCAAAAGTATGCAACTGTACAGTAAGCATGGCTGCTCAATAAGGAAGCATCAAACATCACCAGAAATCTGTAGTCACTGTCACATCCACAGAAACAGACTTTGGGCATGGGTAGAACATTTTTTCACATGGACAACTGACAACTATGCACAAAAAATCCAAAGAAGGTATTGCTTTCCTTACAGAATTCTTCTGTCCTCCTGTCCCTCTTTTCAGGAAAACATACACAAGGTGCTATCCACCTTCTGCTGTTGGTATCTCTGCATGATTTTTGTTGTTTTCTTTTATCTAGGCACTAGGAAAATAGTCTAGATTATGATATAGCAAAACACAGCAGAAAACATTAAGGTATGTAGCCAAGGAAACATATTATGACCCAAGCTGCCTCCCTGCTTCGTGCACTTAAACTGGACACAAAAGCCCAATACCTGTTCTCTACAAATTGTCTCTAGAGAGAGTAGACAGCATTTTCTCTACATGATGAATGTGGGTTCTCAAGCTCTGAAAGAGAACTTAAGCACCTCATGGTGGAAACACAACAGATGTCTTCCAAATACTCACTCTTGGACAACTATTCTAAGGGATTGCAACATTTTACAGTGTGTAGTTCCTATAGGAACTAGAAATAAAACAACAAATAAACCAAACATCCAAGAAAAGGACACTGAAGTGGAGAGGGAATTGTAAACAGAAGTAAGAAAATGACAGAAAAACAAAGGGAGCAATGAACCCCTTGTTTGTGAGGGTCATCTCCTTACTTCAGAAAGGTAAAGAGGAAACATTACCCCTGAGCTTGAGCTCTTTTTATAGCTGATGGTGATAAAGGGGCACTTGTAGGGAACAGCTCATATCGCCCTGAAGAGAACATCTCAAATACGTCAGACAACTTGCATGCTGCCAGTACAAATTTGTTTTTTTATTGATTATTGAAGAAGCCTGGGGGATTGGAAAATGTCCGGTTTTAATCAGATGATACCCATCTGTCTCTCAGCATTTCATTTTTCCATATAAATGTGACCCTCAGAAGTGTATTTTATAATATACCACTACTTCATTGATTAATTATTAAATAAGAAGAATAGCAGACTAACTGCACTTTCCCTAGAGAAGCGATGCCAAAAGGAATTCAGATTACATATCTCCTGAATAAGTAATTTTGTGTCTCTGTTTACTATACAATCTAACACATATTGACTGCTTGAAATTAAGTGGAAATATCCAGGGCAAACCATCAGTAGTAACACTGTTATAAAAATCAGTAAAGACCTCTAGGTAATGACAATATTCCTCCTTTTTTAGATAAGGGATCTCTAAGCATCTTGTCATATCAGTTAGCTAGACCCTTTTTTTTCCCTCCTCTCTGAATCAGCTGAGTATTTTTGATAGCTAGGAAAGCTTGCATGGGTGATTTTGACTACAGGCATAACAGAGTTCACACACTTCAAATAGAGAACATTTTGGGTGCCTAATGCATAAGTATGTTTTCTTAAGCATCACTGATTGGGTTTGCTTGCTATCAGCTTTATATATATTATATATACTATTTATCAGAAATATCACTTTCAATGTATTCCAATTCCACTGGAAAAGGAGATATCCGTGTTCAGTGGGCAGTTGAGGAGCTGATAAGAGTGCTTTTGCAGTAAGAGGTGAGTACTTGAGGGCTCAGAAAGCTTCAGGCTTCAGCTCTTGCAGGATCAAGCCAAGGGAGATTACCGTCTTCACTCCTAGAACTAAATGTATCTTCTCACAGAAGAGCCATTCATTTCAACTCACATCTCAACAGCATGTCGTAAGCAGAACATTTCCAGGATGTTCAGTCTGTGCTCTAAATTTAAGTACCTTAGTTTGATGCAGTGAGTCTAAGCCACAGCATATAACACCAAGGTAAAAATTAAGAAGAAAATTATTTGTTTAAAGCCACAAGGCAGCTGAACTTTAAAACACAGCCATAAGCAGCTACATTTCTCATTCAGTGTGTTCCCAGCAGCTTACAGGGGAATAAATCAATACCTGCTTCACTGTGACTGAAAAGACTATCTACCCGCATAGCTGAGTACTATGGGGTTGCTAAAATGATTAGTTTTAAAGTCCTCATTTAGATAGGAACTTGGTTTATCAGAAGATATAAGACACATATACATGCCTTACTTCAGTTAGAACATTGTTATCTCCTAGTTTAAGAAGTAGCTCTCTCCTAGCTTAAGAACATAGCTCTCTCCTGAGCCCTGGACAAAGGCAGGACCCTGTACAGGAAGACGTGACCTCGAATCACATAGTTCTCACATGGTACAGACAGCTCTGAGTTCTCTTGAACACTGACGTTCACCTACAAAACACTGATCGAACTCATTTTTTTAAAATGAAATATTGGAATCAACCTCTTAGGCAAACTGCTAGGTATTTTAATTACCATTGAGGCTGAGGAAGAGAAAACAACCATCAGACACCTGAAAACACAAGCTAAGAGTTCAACAGTCACAAAAACATCCTTGTAAGTGACGTGCCTTGAAACTTTTCCAGCATTAGAATCTAGTGTTGGATTTCCTGAGCCAGAGAAAGCTTCATCTTTCCCACATGTATTAATCTATTTAATATTTAATCCTGATGCGGCAAGGAGGCATAAAGTAGCAATTCTGAAAATGAACTCCAGAAGCCATCCAAGCCCAAATTCTGCCTATCCTACATATTTGGGAAGTCTACATTAGTGCAAGTATTTTGGGAAAAGATTAAACATTTCTGAAGTTTTCACCTTCCCAGAGATTTGAAGTATTTAGTGGGGCACTGGAGAGATTCTGCTTGAGATGGTCAAAGCTGCATGACATACTTCATCTTAGGACGGCATATCACTGTGTCTATAAATAGTCTCTATGTGAGTGTGTTACTAAATAATGTATTTTTCCTAAATTAAAATCTAATGCTTAATCATTTAATGATATATTTAACAGTTCTTATTTCAGCTTGTCTGCAAAGTTTACTCAGAGTTCAACTGGGAAAAAGTGTCTTACCACTGTGTTCCTTTCCATGTTTGCTCAAAGGTATCACCGTGAGCCTGTCAAACCATGGCTAAGTGGTGGGTAATGGGAGCAAACTTGCAAATCCATCCACTTCCCCAACTCAGCAACATGTGCAGTTTCCACTACAGTGACCCAGTTGACAGAGCTGCAAACATGTACAAGCACCAAGGCAAAATTGTTTATGATGGGAACAGTCCATGCTGTTCCTCCTCTAGCTCAATCCCTTATGCTCCCCTGGATCAAGACCCAACAGCCCTTATGTTGCTATAGCAAGTCTCATGATATTTAATGTACTTCTTAAAATCCCCTTTACATGCTTATTGATCAGCATCTGCACTTCCCATTAGCTTCTAAATCTTCTACTTTCTGTGCATGGTTTGAAATCACAAAGCAGAGGCATGGAAACAAGCAAGTGAACAAACCAAGCACCTACACTTTTTAGTCTTTTCCATTGTGCCCATGGGGAGCCCCTGAAGATGGTTTTTTGGGTCATGGTTTTGAAGTGCCTGGGGTAGACAATGGATTGCCCAGTAAAGAACTTAGCAGCTCAATTCCACAGCAAAAATACTTCAGTGTAAATTGCACTGTAGATTTTACTGGGTGGAGAGTCAGATTTGCATTCCAAGGCAACAGTTACTTGATTTTAAAAAAGATAAGACACTGAGTAAAAAAAAAAAAAATAAGTGTGGTCTTTGTATTTACAAGCCTTGTTTTTACATTTGAAACAAATCTCAGCTTCCTGCTTTCACGGACTCAGGATTCATCCAGGCCACAGACCTGGGGGATAATGCCTTCAGTCTCAATTTGGTTTTAAACAGGAAGAAGGAGGCTAATCCCTTAAACACACAACTTGTTTCCCCTCCCTTCAAATGTTACTCTCCCATTGCACCCCTAAATAATAAAGGAAAGGCTAAAGCAAAGGATGGAGAAAAAATCTTTTCATCTCTGAAAAGCCTAGTTCCTGAAATACTGTATCTCATAAAAATCACAAATACAGAAAAACGCAGAAGGGAGAAGATGTGCTCCTCTGCACAGACCAAACCAAAAACACCCTGGCAAAACAAGCCAAGCCATTATTGATAATGGGGTCTATTTTTGGATGGCTCAAGTCAGTGCTTTTATTTTATACAACACTGCTAACCTCTGAGAGCTCACTTTGGGCAAAGCAGCAGTTTCTCAGGGGAAGCTGCCAGGCTCAGATAGCTGTCATTAGTGGAGCACACATTCGAGGACACATTCGAGGGAAGGGAAGTACTGGAAATAGCAAGAGTTTATAATTCAGGTAGAGAACAGGGGTTTGGATCCACAGCCCGACTCTACATCAAGAGCTGCGGGAATGCCTGCATGAGACTCGCTGCATCTCCTGGGTGGGAGAAGAGCCAGAGATGTGCTTGGTCCTATCCCAATGGCCTGGAAGCACCAAACCAAGGACATACACCAAGAGGGAGCTGTGCCAGGTCCCCCAGTCTGGGTGAAGGAAGGATCGCGTCTAGATGTGCACCCATTGGCCAGTTTATGCTTTCATAGACCTTTCTATGAACTTAGGAATAAATACAGAACGGGTCAGTGCTTGGTGATGTAATTCTTAAAGAGAGGGGCCACCTTGAAGAGATGGTTGCTGCCCTCTGACTGCTTTTTCCTTTCTCTTTTTTTAATAATGAAAAAAATACATTTAATAATTTTAATAATTTAAATAATTTTTTAAAAATCTGTTAAAAAATTTAAATCTAGCAGTGCAAAAGCTGGTTGCAGGAAAAGTTTCACGTAGACAGGAGAAGAGCACTGAACACTGTTTTATTTTTCTATTCCTATGACTTAATTTGCTATTGAATCTGCAGGCATGTAATTTTAAAATAAAGATTTTGCTTTAGGGGAGAACTGAAAGCATCCAATGATGACAGTAGGCTTTATCTGGGACGTGAGGGTATTCATATTATAGATTGATAGATAATTACTAATGGTAAATGGAGTACTTTGAGGAGGCTTTATTCATGACAGAAGCACCACTGAGGGGCCTGTAGCCCAGCACTGGCACAGTTTTTCTTGTGCACTATGTGCATTCATACCTTTAATCAAACTCCTTCTAGTAGCTTGCCTCTTTCTAGATGCCACTTTTAGCTCTTAAAAATAAGTAATTTTTAAAAAATGTGATACATTAGGAAATACTTGTCAGATCTGTGCTACTCTTTCATAGAAAAAGCCTTTTCTTAAAATGTTTTAAATCATGCATTTCCCTTGTGTTTGATCATAAGGCAATCATGCATCCTTCTGTTTACCCCAGAGCACCAGTCACCTAACTTATTGAGTTGCTCCATGAACCAGTGTTGAAAAGATGAGGATAAAATAATTATCATTGAGCACCTACCAAAGCAGGAATTGACAAAGCCATACCACCTACAACCATGCTCTCCTCCAATCCATTTGCCATGGATGTTAGAAGCAAAACTGAGGGTAGTGCCTGAGATGCACACTAACATGTCGCTGATACTAATGTTCAGGAGGAGCATGTTGACTGGGTTACGCAGCATTTTAAACTTGCAGAAGAGGATGAGGACAATCAAGTTATTGAAGAAACCAAAAACCAAGATAAATCCAAGAAAAACAGCCACTGCTGTGTGTCCATTTCGTGACAGTGCAGCCCTTGGCTCAAGAGTATCTGTAGGTGCATTAAAGCTTAGGTTGTATGTCCAAGTGTGGTTCATTTTGGACTTTCACACAGATAGATAAGAGCAAAGACACTAGGCGCCCTGTGCTGAAGTTCTCCAGGAGCTTCCCAGAAGCATCCCTCCATTATAGTTCAAATCATTTCAAGATTCTTGCAATCTTCACTCAGCTGAGATACCTCTTGGTGTGAAATACTGTATTGCAGCACAAGAGTGTTTCCCTGCACTGTGCCTTTCCAGTGGTCAGCTCTGCAGCTAGAGAGGGTACATCTCCAGGGCTACACACCCAAATGAACAATCACCACAAATTCATCTTTTTTTAATTAAATCCAGAATTATGTTAGATGGTCTTTTTTGAGGCTCAGAATGGAAGGTATCTTAAAAAGGCGCTTCAGCATGGTTTCTTTCTTCAGAGCTTCTTCAGCCCTTCTATCAATGGGCAGCTACCATTGTTTCCTCTGACAGTGGGTGTCCTTCTGAAAACAGAGAAAAAAACAAATGGTAAAAACAAAGCAACTTTTTCCACACCAAGACCAAAACAGGTTCATTCTTTTATAACAGTTCCTCTCTTTTTGAACTGCAACAAATACTTCTTAGTATTTTCAGTTTTCTCTTTGATGTTCGGCAGAAAAATTAGTTTGTCGACATTTCCTTGGTTGTTCTAAACAGTTTTCCCCTGGCTCACAGTTTAGCGTGGAGAATGTAAATTGCACCTTCCTAGCAAAGTTCATGAGCTTAGGAGATGCATGGTAAGACGTATCTTCTGCAACAGCTTCCCGGAGGAATAGTATCGTCCTCTACATTCAGCCAAACTACACCAAGAAAAAACTCAGTCTTGGCTAGACCTTAAGTAAAATTATTCAAATTTTAGGAGAAGGAGAAAATATTTCTTTAGCCAGAAAGAATAATTTCAAGTGCAGTCCCTGAAGGCCTCATGCGCTTACAAAGGTTAGCAGATCTGTGGTATCAATTTCACTTCTCCCATTTCTACCAGTGGACAGATGTTCTCCTTAATTATTTATAAAGCAGCCAAACCCCCAAAGCCTCACATCTCTCTCCCACCACAGATGTGATTTTGTATGCCCAGACACAGTGACTACACTGTGTGTGTGCCTGTTGTGAAGCAATAGCAGAGTGCTTAGTGTGGATGCGTAACTGCTTAGCCAGCCTTCTGCACGGTTGCAGACAAATTCTATACACGCATTTTCATAGAAACAGAGATGTATATGCATATATGTATGTATGTAGGAATTTCCATTCCTTAGTGCAAAATGCATGATACCCAGAGCTTGCTGAACTTAAAAGTATGAAAATGTTTCTTTCAGGAGTCATGTATTCCCGGAACGATTACGCACATTTCAAAATGGAGCATTTTCTGTATTACTCATGACCACTGCTTTTTTGGAAATTGTCTTGTAGGAAAAGATGAGTTAATCAACTAGAAAAATGAGACTTAAGAATCTACTGAAGACAAAGAGGTTGTTCGGTTTTTTTGTTTTCTATCCTTGTGTCACAGTAAGCATTTATACTAAGTATTTCTTCCTACTACTTCCTTACTTTCACAAACTCACTGTGATAAATATGTCTCATTATTGCAGTGATTTTGAACTCTAATGTATACAGTGTGTCTTTACTTTGTCCTCCAGCGAGTAAATTACATACACTTTGAAGACCTACTACTGTTCGGTCATTAACAATCTGAAAGGCTGATGCTTTCTGCTTTTTTCCTCCCATTTAGGAGGTACACGGTAATTTATATTGTTAAGGGTCTCTGGCAGCATATCTAAGAGAAAGAACATTTTAAATTCTCCTTCTGTCACATAAAAAAATAAATTATCCCCTGTCCAATTCTGGTTGCAGATTATAGAAGGCAACTAATCAGGATCAATGGTCAATATACTTTAAATTGTGATTAAAATTACTTTAAATTAATGTAATTAAACTTACTCGCAATTGTGTTTAAAGGAACAATTAAACTTCAGGGGAACAAACCATGTATCAAAGAGCAACTGATTAAAAGATATGATGCTGATTGTTTCTCAGCCACTAGTTCTCTGGCTGAAAAGCTGCACTTTTTTCCTATGAAAAAAAAGCATAGTGGCATTATACTGAATGAGAGCTTCACAAGGAAGAATTTACAGAGAAGTGAGACTGTACAGTGAAATAAACTCAATAAGCAATCATTGGCTGATTTTTTAATAATTCTGATTATACCCTAGCTTCTACCAAACTAATCTATACTTTTTCCATCACTTTGAAGAAAGTTTGTCTAGTTTTTTTGCACGTGATTGTTTGTCGAGGAATGCAAATAAAGTCAGTTCTATCTGCTCTCTCCTTCTGTAAAGCATAGTGCAGAATTTAGATTCAAAATGCAAAGAGTCTTAAGTCTGATTTACATGCAGATTAATTTCAGTTACAGACGTAAGTTTTTTTCCAAGCTGAACTGGGAACAGATTATATAGGTAACACCTATATCTGTAGCAAAGATTACACTATATCATCATAAATGTTTCTATGTGGGAATGAACATCACCAAAATAATCATAGGCAAAGGGTATGAACAATCCCAGACTATTATTCTTGTTAAAGCATCACAGCCTGGGTATTAGACAAAACCAAATGTTATAACCCCCTTAGTAAATACGACTAACTTCATATACATATCTCTATTAAGCCCCAAATATAAATGATAAAATATAGATCTGTGTATAGATACAGTAACATACATCCTGCATTCCTAAAGCCATATTAAGTGTTCGTATTGACAGTGCTTGTAAAAGCACATTTACTTGCTGAGTGGGATTCAGCTGACTAAAATTTAGCAGTCTGACACCAGATGTGCCAGCACAGTCCAGCACCCAGGTCCACTGGAAGCAACATATCTGGCTTCAGTGGGATGAATTCTGTGCTGGTGCATTGCGGAAGGATGCCTTAATACCCAGGCAAGAGGTGCAAGCCCTGGGAATTCAATGTAGGATACAGTTTTTAAATTTAATGTGCACGCTTTGAAGGTCAATCCATGCAGCTGCATGAGAGGGAACGATGACAAAGAGGACGCATTAAGGTTTTCTTAAAAAAGTTTGGGGTGAACGTAAGAGACAGGGGTCTGCAGGTGAAAACATCTGAAGATGTGGGCCGTACAGGAATAAGTCTTTAATTAGTAGCTCATGTATAAAGTGCTAAGTGTAGTTCATACTTTAGATGAAGTACAAGCCAAATTCAGATTTCAGTACAATTTCTAAATGCTCATGCAGATCCCTGGAAAGAACTGGTCTAATTCTTACTTAATTTAGCATTTTACTCAATAATACACATTACTGCTGAAAAACACCTATGATGGGTGATGGGCTTGTGTGCTCAAAGGTTCACTTGACTATTTTCTTCTCCAGACAGACAGTTTGGTTTAATAAAGGTTACTTTGCAGCTCTGACAATTCTATTTTACAGGTGACTCTATGCTTGTCGGGTCTCCACGATCTAGTAGAACAACCTGAACCCTCCTAATTTCTAGCAACCTCAGGAGCATGCAGAACCAAGTATAAAATTCTGCCAATTCTACTTCTCAAAAAAGTCAAGAAAAACCCAATGAAACGTACAATTGCATTCAAAACAAATAAATGAGCATCCAGTTTATCTCCTTGAATTTGTTTGAGTTTATGTGGAATGGAAAACATACTCAAAGTGATCCAAAACATATGGACAGGTAAAAGAGGTCAAAAGTTCATTTAACATCACCACTTGTTAAATGCTTCATCTGTTAACCAGTTCTGACAGTAGTAATCTAAAGACACAACAAAACAGACACCCGTCAGTGCCTGCACTTTTCTCCAAAGCAGTCTGATGGAAAATAAAGATTTCAAAATATGTTACAGCAGCTTCTGGGGAAACAGGCATTAATACCTGGAGTATAAGGCTTCTTTCTGCACTTGCCACCATGCGTTAGTTCAAGCAGTATCCTACACCAGTGAAGCTGTTTTTTCTTTCTGACTTTGCCCTAAAATAAGCACTACCTTATTGAACATATTAGCTTTAAGTATTTAGGATTGTTTTGGTTTTTTCTAAGAAGAACTTGTTCATTGTTTCTAATTGTCAGATTCTTTACCAACTTCCCTTAGAAACATACCAAAGATGATGCTTAATTCACTTTCAACACCTGATGAAATTGCATAAAATAAAATCAAACTTCAAAATCACATTGCCAAAAAACTTACACAATTTCCTTAGATTTTATTTATATTATTCCCTTGTGATATAAGAGAGGAGCTATAAAGAATAGCTTTTTACATATCCACACAGCCTTAATCAATCTTTTGTTCAGTTCATATTAAAATAATTTTAAAATAGTGATTTTACTTCATTTACAAACTTGGCTTTCTACTGAAAAGTTAAAATCTTAAACAAAATCACAACCTTTCAAAGACAATTCCAGATGAAATCGTATGAAGGAGGAATCAACCCTCTGACCTGATGCCAAAATTACATTAGGAATACTATATTTTGAAATTTTTATACACTAAACCTTGCTTTCCAGATGAGAAACTAAATTATTTTTAACAGAAACCTTCCACAAACAGAGGAATCACCTGAAAGAATTCTTTCAAACACCATTCAGAGATGGGTGCCTGCGTGGGACTTCACACACTGAAGCAAAATTCCTGTCTGCTATGAGTTATTCTTTGCACGCACTGAATCACACGGTGAGATGTCAAGAGACACAGAGTTTCGTCTTTAGAAGTGATCTAGAAGACAGAGAGGAGGCTCTATGATCCAGATGTTACGCAACCTCTCAGCTCCCAAAACCTTCTGCTGGTGGGAGAACCTATGGCACGCAGACTTACAGACTTTCTTTCAGGAATTCCCATTCAAGAAAAAGACAGACACAGAAATGAAAACAGCGTTAAGTGCAGAATGCACGCTATGAGGTCCACTATGTTTCGAAAGCCATGCTATTTACTCGAAGGAAAACTTTAACAGTGTGGTAAAACAGCACAAGAAAACCTTGAATTATTGCTTCTGAAATAAAAGTTATTTTTATTTTAAAAGTTAAGGCAACCCCTCCTACATGCAAAGAGGAATTCCTTGCACAGAACTGTAGATGCTAACAGTGAATCACAGAATCATAGAATCACCAGGTTGGAAAGGACCCACTGGATCATCGAGTCCAACCGTTCCCATCGCTCCCTTAAACCGCGTCCCTCAGCACTTCATCAACCCATTCCTTAAGCACCTCCAGGGAAGGTGACTCGAATGAGGCAGAGTCATTCCCGGGATGCACCCAAGTGATGAGAACCACCTCTCGGAGACTCAGACGGGATGTCAGCAGCAGAGGGGTCAGAGAACACCTTCTCAGCGCCCCGGTTCTGCCTGACTTCTTAAACATTGCATCAAGTAAAAGCCGTTCAAGTCAATCTCACTTTATGATTTCTCCTTCACTAACTTTTTTAACCTTATTTAGGGAGAAAAGTGGGGTGGGGGAACCCACCTGCCTCTATCACTCACAAAAACTCAGAGTTAAAAAACAAAAGCCACCTAAGTCTCCAGCAAAGTCGTCCTGAGGGGGACTGCAGGGAAAGCGCCCCCAGCCCGCGGAGCCCCGGGGTCCCTCCGGCAAGGGCGCTTACTTTCCGCAGGATGGATGCGGTGGGCTTCCCTCCGGAGACATCCAGCTTCGGGGTGGCAGGGGAGAAGAAACCGATTGTTCAAATAAATTTAAAAACAAACAAACAAACAAACAGAAGAAAATAAGAATAGCGACGCACGTCTTGCGCCTCTCCCACCTGCGGGAGCGCCGCGCTCCGCCCGCGCCGGGGCGGTGCTGCAGCCCGAGCCGCCCCCGCCGGGACGGGGTAGGGGGGCTCTGTGGGGGCATTAGCGCCCCGCCTTTGGGGACGTGGGCACCGCACCATTGCCCTTTCCCTCTTGCCGGGGTGGGTCTCCTGCGGCGCTCCCCGCAGGGAGCATCCCTGGCTGAGGGGTACGGCTGCACGGAGAGGCTGGGCTGTACAGTCATGGAGTCATAGAATGGGTTGAGTTGGAAGGGACCTTAAAGCCCATCCAGTTCCAACCCCCCTGACATGGGCAGCGATATCCCACTAGATCAGGCTGCCCAAGGCCCCATCCAACTTGTCTTTGAACATCTCCAGGGATGGGGCACCAACAGCTTCCTTGCACAACCTGTGCCAGTGCCTCACTACTCTCATGGTGAAGGAATTCCTCCTTATGTCTAGTCTAAATCTGCCCCTCTGCAGTTTATACTCATTCCCCCTCACCCTATCACCACAAGCTTTTGTATAAAGTCCCTCCCCAGCTTTCTTGTAGGCGCCTTCAGTTTCTGAAAGGTCACTATAAAGTCTCCTCAAAGCCTTCTCTTCTCCAGGCTGAACAAGCCCAACTCTCTCAGCCTGTCCTTGTAGGGAAGGTGCTCCAGACCTCCGATCATCTTTGTAGCCCTCCTCTGGACCCGTTCCAGCTACTCCATATCCTTCTTAAGTTGAGGATTCCAGAACTGGACACAGTATTCCAGATGAGGTCTCGCAAAAGAGGAATAGAGGGGCAGAATCACCTCCTGCAACCTGATGTCCACGCTTCTTTTGATGCAGCCCAGGACACAGTTGGCCTTCTGGGCTGCGAGTGCACATTGCTGGTTCATGTCGAGCTTCTCCTTGACCAGCACCCCCAAGTCCTTCTCTGCAGGGCTGCTGTCAATCACGCTGTCCCCCATCCTGTATTTAAACTGCGGATTGCCCCAACCCAGATGTAGGACCTTGCACTTGGCCTTGTTGAACCTCATGAGGTTTGCACAGCCCCACTTCTCCAGCTTGTCCAGGTCCTTCTGGATGACATCTCGTCATTCCACTGTGGCAGCTGCATCACTCAGCTTGGTGTCAACTGCAAACTTGCTGAGGGTGCACTCAATCTTGCTGTCAATATCATTGATAAAGATATTAAACAGCACCAGTCCCAATACAGATCCCTGAAGGCCATCACTTGTCATGGATCTCCATCTGGACTTCAAGCCATTGAACACTACTCTCTGAATATGACCATCCAACCAATTTCTTATCCACCTAACCATCCACCCATCAAATCCATATCTCTCCAGGTTAGAGAGAAGGATGTCGTGGGGGACCGTGCCAAAGGCTTTACAGAAGTCCATATAGATTACAGCTATTGGTTTTCCCATGTCCACTGCTGTGAAATAGAAAGCCCCCAGTGAAGCCATGCTGGTTGCCATTAACCACCTCCCTATCCTCCATGTGCCTTAGCATAGCTTCTAGGAGGATCTGTTCCATGATCCCTATGCACAGAGGTGAGGCTGACAGGTTGGTAATTCTCAGAGTCATCTTTTCTACCTTTTTTAAAAATGGGCACAACATTACCCATCTTCCGGTCACCAGGGACTTCTCCTGACTGCCATGACTTTTCAAATATCATGGAGAGTGTCTTGGCAACCACATCTGCCAATTCCCTCAGGACTCTGGGATGCATCTCATCGGTTTCCAAGTACTTGTATATATTCAGTCTCCTCAGGTGGTCACGAACCTGATCCTCCTCTATAATGGGAGGGGGTTTATCCCCCTGGTCACCATCTTGTTACTCCATGACCCAGGAGGGGTGAGGAGAGCGGTTGTCAGTGAAGACTGAGTGAAGACTGAGAATGCAAAACCAAAACCAAAAAGCAATGTGCTAATATCACATTCAGAGAGAGCAGGAGTGTACTGACTTTAGAGATGCCTAACTAAGAATAAAAATATTAAGAGTAATTTTTTTCAATGTCACTTATAAAATGTGTGTCTCTGAAATTCTCTACTATGGCATCTGGTTACAAAACCACACACAGTTCCCAAATGCACATATTTCTAAAAAATTTTCAGCAGCATAAAAATGTGCTTCTATAGATGTTAAATTGTACTTCGTTTCCTCATGCAAAGTCAGGTGAAACCTTTTGCTAAAGATAGCTGGGTTAAAAACTGGTTTGAAAAAAGAATGCCTGTTATGAACTTGGAAGTGTTCAAAAAGTGGGTTGTACCAGCAAAAAAAATTGTCAACACAAACAAATCGTGGGGCACTTTACAAACGTGATTCATTGTTGCACATCTCCTTTTGTTTCCAGATTATGATTCAGAGCAAATTGGCAGCATTACTAATTACCAGTTTGTGTCAGTGAAGAGCAGGTTGGCTGCCATGCTCTGGATGGTGTCCATTTGGGATTGTAATTCTGAGGTCCTAGTGATGTTTCCAAAATTAAACTGGGGCATTTTAATTGAATTCTTTGTTTCACTGCAACATGAAAATAAATGTTGCTAGGGAATTTCAGAATCTCCCAGGAACTTCCTGGTTGCCTCCTACTTCCAAACAAATGGGAGTTTTAGTGAAGTCTCTAATATCATACAGAAGAAGGGATAGTGAACAAATCAAGTGGGGAGCAACCGGCTGTAGTGTTCCCAAGTGCAGCAGTCAATAGCTGCATCTGAACTGTCATACACAGGAATGCACAAGAGCTCACCACTTCAGTTCCCTGTCTGCAGCAGCTGGAGATGCATGGCACAGAGGAGAATTGGATATGCAACAACATACAAGCCAGATGGACAGATGGGGGATGAGGTATTCATGTACAAAGTTGAGATTGTGTCCATATGATAGTCATGTCCTGATTTCAGAATTAGGAAAATTAAATTTGAAAGAATAGAAGAGATCATAAGTTCCTGTGGAAACTGATTTTACTGTCGTCATTTAATCACCGTCCTCTGTAATTTTCCCATTACTCTTTGAGAAAGACCCATTTAGTCCAGATTATTTTGCTCTGCATTTTGTTCCTCAGTATATTACTTTTCAAGATCAGCTTAGCACTAAGGGTAACATCCGTTCTGATATTCTATTCCTCTTCATGAAGAAAAAAAGTTGTCTGAGTCATTCCCTGTTTTTACTAAAAAGACTTCAAATTTGAGTCAGCCATGATAATTTCATTAGCTTAATGCACAATGTTGAGTGGTTACTTAGCTCAGTGACGTACTGTGCATACTCTGAGACACTGAAGAGTGGTGGCCTGCTACATGGTTTTGTCAAGTAGTTGTTTCATTAACAGTGGAACCATTTTGTTTTGTGTGACAGTGATAAAATAAGGAGAAACCATGAAGGAAAGGGAAGAAATCCTTCCCTTCTGCCTGCCTTCTACAATATCTCATAGTCTATAGTTTAAAACCCAGCTAGTTGATTACTTATGAAAAATGGCAGCAGATAAAAAATGCATTGGCCTTGATTCCTTATTTAGATGTTTTGGATGGCACAGATTTCACAGATTGCAAGTCTGGAGAGAGAACAGTTGATGTGAGTCCAACCACAAAATTGTTCATAATCTCCTTATTCTGCACAAAGCATATGATGACAAGACTGAAATTAGCTACTAAAATTTAGTCATTCCAGTTTTGGAATAAGAATATATTGCATTGTAATAAAACCATCATCAGAAGATTTTGAAATGACGTCTGAACAGTGTGGAGGAAGATTACTTCTTGTAAACTAAGAATTTGTGCATCAAACTATATTTTCTTTACCTACAAACAATCCTTAGGTTCAGTTACTCACACAGTGGTATCTAATGTGTTTTGAGATATCCTTGAGAATATCATCCAACCCTTTTCCTGTTAAATCAGAGAAGTGTGGGTCTCCAAAAGGTGGTCTAATAAAGGACATTATATGTATTTGAGATAAGACCTTGTGTGCCTAAGGCTTGTCTAATTTTCCACGTACAGTATCTGGACTAATAAAAGATGCTACCCTGTGTAGAAACCTTGTCTTACCTGTCCTATGACTGGCACAGCAACAGCAACGCTACCACTCAGGGAGTTAGTTCTTTCAGTTGGTGTTTTGTTTCTGGGAAATGATTTTGCTCAGGCTTCTGCAAGGCTCTGAAATGCCTTCATGAACTTCTTTCTCATTTTTGTATTTCATCTGAATTTCTAAATCACAATCAGCTGGTGTTCAATTTACCTATGGATTCCAAAGATGCACCAAAGTTCCAGACAGCAGGTCCCTAGCTGCCTCCTGACTTCACAGCGTATGAACATTAGTTGTGGTAACATCCCCTCTTTTTTCTTTAATCAGTCCCAGTGAGCCTCCATCAGCATAACTGAGGGTTACTTCAGCTTCAGGGGCACCACATAGCATATCCATGCAGAGAGCAGTACTAGAATTTTTCTCTTTCCAGTAGGTTTCTTTCTGAAGGTTATAGTAAATTAAAACCATCCTTTCTGTAGCTTTGCACTTTAATAATTGCTTACTCCAGGTTATTTTGAAGCTGCCAAAGAAGATCCTCTGCCTTTACTATTCACAACTCATGCCTAGAATCTTCTGCCGCTAGCAGTAATGGGAAGGCAAGAGGAAAGCTTGCAGAAATTCAGATGTAAAATTAGAAGTGGCATTAGACTTCAGGTAACACAAACATCTGTGCCTCGCTTCATTGTTGCAATGGGATATATGTGAGGAATGTCTTTCTTTACTGAAGTATAGGGGCAACCTAGGCAGTAGAAGGAACTTTTTGTTCAGAAGGGTAGAGTAGGAATTATGGAGGAAGCTCAGATTGTAATTTGAGCTGCATCCTATTTCTCTTCCTTTTATGAAAGATGGGAGTTAGCTTCTAATCTTTTTCCTTCTGGAGGCCATGTGTTTTTCTGACCTGCTGTCACTGAAAAAGTACAGGGCTAGCTAGAGTCAAACCAAGGGTGGGAAAGCTGCATGTCCATTCCACAGTGTATGGCACAAGTTTCCATCCTCCAAACCACTCTCTCCCTCTTTCCCTTGGGTAGCCAAGGGAGGGCACTGCATACATTGCTAGCAGGCAAGAAGACAGATGTTCAGTGTAGCTGCTGACTGAAGATAAAAGACAACAGTGAAAGAAAGATCAAAGGGCTACAGAAGACAGGTCAGGCACTCTACATATTTGCATTTGGTTTGCAGAGCCTTTCCTCAGCAAAAGTCTCTTAGAGATTTCTCCATCCTGTCTCATTGACAGGGTGTACCCTAGAAAAAGAGATCATAGGCATTTCTCTCTTCTTCCATACTCTGTCAGCTTCATTACTCCTAGTGCTCCCACTGGAAATCAGATGGGTCACTGGAAATCACACCCTTACCCAGAAGCACCTTCTGTTTCCCTTGTTGTCTGGCCATAATAAAGATAGCCTAGGGATGAGCAGGATTTTGGATTGTTGTTTTGATTTATGCCACATTTTAAAAGCTCAGAATTCACATCAGACTCCCTCCAGCCAAAAGGACAGTTCAAACAAAGGCTTTGTTATTTGAGTCCTTAGCTTGCATTGCCCTTCTGGAGATAGATGTGTATGCAAGTGACAGAGAAAGAGGAATAGTCGTGATGTTCGCTGTTCCATATTTAACTCCTGCAAGCACATCTGTTCACTGTGTATCCAGTAATTAATGCTATCCCTAAGCAGCCTCCCTAACAACCTCTACTAGATCTGCTTCTTCAGAGTAATCTTACTACCCAACAGTTCTCTTAATCTGCATGTTCTTCCTAAATTCTCATGTCAGTCCCACTTACACCTCAAGGAGTTTTGTGTCCACCTCATCAAAGTTCTTGGGGCTGCAGGAGGCTAAGACAGAGACCCAGAGCTCTTCACCCTTGCACCATTTTCTGATCTGATGTTTCTCTGAGGAAAATTTTCCTCCTGGGCAACAGAGAGGAAGTGAGTTTCCTGATTCCTATTGAGAGATCAACTCTTGAGGTGAGGAAGGGGAAGAGCTTTTTTCTGTATTTTCCCCTGTCTGACCATCCTGCCCACTCACCATTGGCTGAGACAACTGTTGTAACTTATCTGTAATTTGGGAGGTGGCTGGTGTAGTTTGCTTTCTGACATTATCTCCAGCTCATCTGAAATTTGGTATCTCCTTACTTAATGTAGGACCTGGCAGCACAAAGTGCTGCATCTTACTTTTCTTAGCAACCACTTAGCAGTTCCTTTGAATCAAAGATGATTTTCTCAAATGGCAGTTACATTTCATAATGGATATGAGACTTATGCTTCCTTCAACCAACAATCTTTTCCAGAAGGAGAGAGGCAGTTGTGGAACCCACCAAGATCAGAATCAGATGTACAGAAGAATGACTAAGGTGAAGAAAAGGATCAGAGGAGGATGAAATTGTATGTCTTAAAAGACTGGCATGGGCCTTGAATTTGTTTCGCAGCATGGAGATGACTTGGTAGCTTGAAGGTTGTGTCTATACTACATTGGGAAATTAAGTTGTACCTTATGGACTCTTGCTTTTGTTCATGTTATCCCAGCCGTTCTGAGTAACAGCCTTTTGTGACACTGACTTGGTCATCAAGCATCTACACCTGGCTGGTTCTGTAAAAGCCCTGAAATACTTGTTGCATTGGTTTCACTGCTAAAGGTACCCATGCTAATGCGCTTAAAGTCAGGACCCTTATTTCTCAACGCCGGTCCGGTATTTTACAGCAGACATCTGCCCACTCCAATTTCTCTAGGTTTTCTCAGGTTTATAGGACTCTCTGGGTTTGTCTAAGCTACAGAGCCACAAAGACCTTCCATGCTCTTAAGTCCAAGAGTATATCTTGTTTAAATCCCAGATCTACATGAGAGTGAGACTCAACTCAGAGTTCATAGAATCATAGAACCATAGAATCGCTAGGTTGGAAAGGACCCACCGGACCATCGAGTCCAACCATTCCTAACACTCCCTAAACCATGCCCCTGAGCACCTCATCCACCTGTCCCTTAAACTCCTCCAGGGAAGGTGACTCAACCACCTCCCTGGGCAGCCTATTCCAGTGCCCAATGACCCTTTCCGTGAAAAATTTTTTCCTGATGTCCAGCCTGAACCTTTCCTGGTGGAGCTTGAGGCCATTCCCTCTTGTCCTGTCCCCTGTCACTTGGGAGAAGAGGCCAGCATCCTCCTCTCCACAACCTCCTTTCAGGTAATTGTAGAGAGCAATAAGGTCTCCCTTCAGCCTCCCCTTCTCCAGGCTAAACAACCCCAGCTCTCTCAGCCTCTCCTCATAAGATTTGTTCTCCAGCCCCCTCACCAGCTTCGTTGCTCTTCTCCGGACACGCTCCAGAGCCTCAACATCCTTCTTGTGGTGAGGGGCCCAGAACTGAACACAGTACTCGAGGTGCGGTCTCACCAGTGCTGAGTGCGGAGGGAGAATAACCTCCCTGGCCCTGCTGGTCACGCTGTTTCTGATACAAGCCAAGATACCATTGGCCTTCTTGGCCACCTGGGCACATTGCTGGCTCATGTTCAGTTGGCTGTCAACCGACATGCCCAGGTCCTTCTCCTCCAGGCAGCTTTCTAGCCAGACTTCTCCTAGTCTATAGCACTGCATAGGGTTGTTGTGCCCCAAGTGCAGGACCCGGCATTTGGCCTTGTTAAACCTCATGCCACTGGTCTCAGCTCAGCTCTCTGGGCCTGGCCATCCAACCAGTTTTCAACCCAGGAGAGTGTGCGCCTGTCCAGTCCAGAGGCTGACAGTTTCTGAAGCAGAATGCTGTGAGAACTGTGTCAAAGGCTTTACTGAGGTCCAAGAAGACTACATCCACAGCCTTTCCCTCATCCAGTAGTTGAGTCACTTTGTCATAGAAGGCGATCAGGTTAGTTTGGCAAGACCTGCCTTTCATGAATTCCTGTTGACTGGGCCTGGTCATCCGGTTCTCTTGCATGTGCTTCATGATAGCACTCAAGATCACCTGTTCCATGACTTTCCCCAGCACTGAGGTGAGACTGACAGGCCTGCAGTACCCTGGATCCTCCCTGCAACCAGTCTAGTGGAACTTCTCCAGTCAGCCAAGACCACTGGAAGATGATGGAAAGGGGTTTGGAAAGGACATCCGCCAGCTCCTTCAATACTCTTGGGTGGATCCCATCTGGCCCCATAGACTTGTGGGTGTCTAGCTGGGCAAGCAAGTCTCTAAACGC
Source organism: Cuculus canorus (assembly GCF_017976375.1). Classification (NCBI taxonomy): domain Eukaryota; kingdom Metazoa; phylum Chordata; class Aves; order Cuculiformes; family Cuculidae; genus Cuculus; species Cuculus canorus. Next base: position 64,927,977 of record NC_071401.1, read on the forward strand.
CTCCTCTTGGATCATGGGCAAGCAAGTCTCTAACGACCTCCTCTTGGATAATGGAAGCCTCATTCTGCTCCTGTAACTCCTGGGTTTGTACACAGGGGGAACAACTTCCCTTACTATTAAAGACTGAGGCAAGAAGGCATTAAGTACCTCAGCCTTGTCCTCATCCCTTGTCACTGTTGTTCTTTCTGCATCCAACAGGGACTGAATATTCTCCCTAGTCCTCCTTTTCTTGTTAATGAAGTTCTTCTGACTTCTCCTGTACTTTGTAAGCAAATAAATCAGATGCTTGTCCGCAATTACCCCATCCACATCCCTGATCTGGACAACCAGGAGCCACAAGGCAAGCAATGATCAGCTGAGACACAGGGAGATGCGTGTCAACACCATGACTGAGTAGTAATTGTGTAACAGCGATGGTGGGGAACAAAGGCATAAGGAGTTTGGGATCTATCCCTAAGAATTTACTGACTCCTGTAATTGCTTATATTCTGGGTAGTATAAAGGGTCATGTCCATTATCAGGACTTAAATTGGAGTAGAGGTACAACTTTTTCCCTTGCATTTCTTACATTCTTGATGATGAGTAACATACCTGGTGTCATTATTTCTGTAGTGAGAGGTGAGGCTTATTTTTGGCCTTTTTTTAACTTCCCCTCCCCCCCCCCCATTACCTTCATCTCTAGTATATAGATTGATTTGGTTCTGTGAGAAAGAACATCAAAAATATCTTTTATAAAAGCTTTCACTTACTTGAAGATGTTTCAACATGACCCCAGTTAAAACTGACCCATGAAAAGTGCAGAAAAAGGACTTAAAAATTACTAGGTTTGTATAGTATGCTTTTTTCCTAAGAAGTTATCTAACTAAAAGTCAAATACTGTAAGTAAACCTGGAAGACTCAGAAATTAAGTGAAGTTGAAGTAACTATTGGCTTTAAAATGGAGTAATATGCAACAAGCCCAACAGTGGGTATAATAGTTTGATTTATACATAAATAAAAATTTCATGTGTCAATCTGAGAATTTCATGAATATTTAAAGAATCTGGCTAGGGACTCAAAATTACTAACTAGTAAATTTTTGTGTCTATGTAAGCTAAGAGCAGAATCTGTATTTCTAAAGTGCGGTCCCATTACTGCCTCTTTCTTAGCAGCTGGTTGTGGAGGGGTAACTTTTCCATCAGCATATCCTGTTTTCTGAAGGATAAAAATTGTTTCCACCCATTTTAAAGCAAGGCGCAGTCTGTCAAAGCATATAACAAGATGTCCCGTGCAACACAAACTGAGCTCCTTAAGAGCAGGCGTCTCAGAGAATTTTAACAGAATATTTTCAACTCCACAACTGTAATTATCCTGATCACTTCCAATCCATGTGATTAGCACTCCAGGCTGTCTTTGTGGAAAAGGCCATCTTTCTCCCTTGCTTCTCAATTCCTCCAGCAAAATACTTTTCTGCTAGAAAAATGTTGTGTCCTAGTTGGAGATAGATTCCATCCTTGCCAAAAATATAGGTACTAGATAATAGATAATTCTTCCCTCATATGTCTTTCTGTTGCTTTAGTGCCACTTTTTTTTCTCCTAAGAAAACTTCTCCCAAACTTCGATATTCTTCGACTTCCTGTGTAGCCCCTCTTCAGGTAAAATCACAAATCTTCTAAGTCTGTCACAACAGAGTGGGACTAAAATATGACTTTCACTTTTCAGGGTAAGACTGCAGTTATTTCAGTTAACCATAAATAAAAATAAATATTTTATTTTCTTCTGTGAAAATTTAGTGGTTAAATATAAAGTTGGTGCAAATAGAGGAGGAAGATTGTTTCATTTTCCAAACTTTTCTCTCAGAAAAACAGGTTATGTCCCACAGAAATATCAGCTTCATGACATTTTTCACTACTCAGGAGAAGCAATAGTTGGCATACTTCTGAGTTACTCATTTATGAACCTGTAGCAGATGATGGCTCTGCAACTGGCCTGTGGAGGCATGCTAAGCAGTGAAACTGGTGGTCTCTTTATTTTAATTAAATTAAAAGTCAACGCTAAGCTTGTATTTTGTTCTTTGAGAAACTGAAAGCACTATCATTTCTTCGATTCCAGAATTAAGAATCTCTAGTTTCCCACAATTTCATTAAATACCTACATAAACTAACATTGGCTTTCACTAACATTCTTCATGAACAATATATCCAGGCATCGAGTTCGTCTTTTGACATGAATTGCCCATCAACATCTGCCTATACAGGTCATATCTTCCACTCAGTTATACACAAAGTGTGATTTGTGCATGAATTATAGAAGAAAAAAAATAAATAATAACTATGTTTTGGGTATTATGAGGATTTCAGTGTTACACATTCAGAAGCATGTTTTAACCAGGAATCACTCGTAATATATATGCTTTCTGTTTCCTATTTTAGATCTAGCTGTAGAACAAGATTTTGCAGCAAATGTAATACATGCTGCCAACAAAAGCAGCCATGTTATACAGGAGCAGGGTTTCTTACAAATTCGGTAGATTTTTTAGCAAGATGACAGCTGTTTTGTTTTCTTGGATCAGTGATCACAAATCTCTGAGATCACTTTGAAGGCTTTATGACAGTCAAGGCCAAAAACGTAATTGGATGAGATCAATATTCATATTCTGCAAAAAAAACCCTGATGAATTCTTGTTGAGTTTTATTGTTAGCATTACCACCTTCTGAAAATAAGAACAGACAATACAGTCAAACGGCTGATAGGTACGTGTCATAACTTCAACAGCAACCAGCAAATCCATAGTAGAATTGATTGGCTGATAGGAAACTAGACACATCAATACCCATGTGGTAGACACTGGATAAAGACTTCTGCGCCAAACTTAGTGACTGAGGTGAACAATAGAGCAACGGCTACTGCAGTGTTTACTTTCATTATGTAGAAGATTGTTTTAGGGGGGTATGTGTGAAAATTGCAAATGCCCAGTGCTTCCTTCCTTCTCTCCTCAACGAATCAGTGAGAAGCCAGGGCACCCTTTCCTTGCACTGGGATCTGCTAGGAAGTGTGACAGCAGGATCGCTCTGACATTTCAGCATGTACCCTCAGACACAGTTCCTCTCCTAATCCAGAGTAATGATCCAGACTGCAAGCATGGATGAGTACTCAAGCACCTCGGTTTGGGATTGAAAGGTTTCTGAAAGTGAGCTCTCTTAAGTCTGGTAAATATATTGGCAAAACTAATATATACCTGTGGAATAATACCTGTGTTAACAATACACATATTTAACCTGAGCCATGTACATTTGATATGAGTAAGTTTTCTAGGTGGATGTTGTTTTGACTCTATCTCAGAAAATACCAGCCTACGTTATAGGATCCCTGAATGCTCACAGGAGGCCCGTCAGTGGTAGTTTCCCTGTGCCTAATGAATACAACTCAACCATTAGCAAATTAAACTCTACGAAAGCCTCAAATAAAGGTATATGCATGCAGGAATAATTCTCAACCTGATAAAAAAATTATCCTGGCATTAGTTTTTTCTGACAGAATGTGTCCCTGGACAGTATTAGAATGTAAAATGAGAATCGAGAAGAATTTATGTGCTGAGCAGATTCTAACTGCTGCTGGGTGTACAACTGGCAATTACATTTTAATAACAGAACAGGTAATTATTTTTTTTAATTCATTATTGCACAAAAGGATAACAAATATTTTAATGTTAATGCTCAATCACAGCTAGGTTTATGGATTACTGTGTTTTGAAAACAAGTATTTTTGCTGTAGCATACTGCAGGTCTCTCACTCTGCAAGGCGTCATTTGTATACAGTATCAAAGGGGAAAGACCCACGGCCATACTTAAGATAAAAGACAAAAATGCTGAATTAAAAAATGGAAGGAGAGAAAAAAAAACCTCACATTTTTCTGCTTGTAACCCATGTTTTTATGTTATTGCATGGCTTCTTCTGTGAAAAATACTAGCATATCATTTAAACTAAGGAAGTTGTAGGTTCTTTTATTCCTGAAAGAGTAAAAGTGTTAAACTGTAAATTATTTATTCTACAAAGGCGAGTGAGTGACTTCACCTGCAGAAGCAGCTCCTGGACAATGAGGGTTTTTTTTCAGCAGCCCTATAGCTCAGTCTTCCTGATGACTTCAGGAGAAGAAAAATATCTTGTTTCAGGGAAGTTCATTTCCCATACAAGATCTGTGTCTCTGCTAGTCTTGCTTTACCTGTAGTGCAATCAGTAAGAACCTGGTGGGAGAGTAAATTATCTGACATATAATGCTATTCAGAATTTCAAGATATCATTTCCTTGAAACTATTCCTATGAAAATGAGTTATGCTCCCTCCATCACTTATTTAGTGTGGGATGTGTGTGTGTATATATATATATTATTGTATTGTTTATTATTATTGTTTACTGTTATTGTTAGTGTTATTATTCAAAGACCGTAACAAAGCAAGCTCCATGCTTGCTTTTAGAGCCAAAAGAACCCATTTAGTGTCTAGGAACCTCTCCTCAACTCTGCAGGTATACTGAAATCACTGTCTATTATCACTGTATGTTTTTATTCACAGGTTTGCTGTGCTTCCATGTCTGTCTCTCTTTTTTTTTTTTGTTTTTGTTTTGTTTAATTGTTGGTTGATTGGGGCTTGGGGTTGGTTTTTTTTTTGTTTCATTATTTGAAAACAGGAGCACTTTTTTTTTGTTCAAGGTTTGTGCAGCATCTGTGGAGTTACAATCCATGACTGAGGGCAAGGATAATGGTGTTATAAGCCGATGACAACAGTCTTAGGAGCAACTACTGCTCGAGGTAACAACTGCCGCGTGTCTTTCTGAAGACAAAATCTTGGTCTTTTCTACCTGTTTGTGTCGAGTACAGCCAAAAGATGGCAGCATTTTACTCAGCATCCGTGTGTAAACCTTGCAACTGTTCACAGGCTGCAACTCAACACCCTCTCGGAGATGAAGTAAAAGATGCAACATCTAACCGAGCATCCAGGATTTCATTATAATCCCTGCCGAATCTAAAGCATTCAAAAATGTGTTTATACATAAGTAAGAATAATTATTACCCTGGAAACATTTTTTTCAATAATTTTACGTAAAACTATTTAATCATTGTCAAAACTCCATTTTATTGATTTTGGACATGTGCAATGAGAGACGTTGGAAATTTTGCAGGCTCCGTGGGAGTTTTCTCTCCGATGAAGTCTATAATATTTTTTTTGGTTTTTTTGTTTTAATACTTATCACCTATCACTTCCAGAGAACTTTCCATTCCTGTGAGATGCAAGTCAATATCATTTCATTCACAGGTGCGTGGAAGGTGAAGCAAATAGAGGTATGTGGCTTCTTAATAGGTGCCTTCATGGCACCCTTCTTTTTTAGTATCTGTACACACTTTTGTGAATGCCACAAAACACCTCTCCATCTGCAGATGTGAAACACATTTGAAATCCCAACCTGAACTGACTCATGATGCTGTACTGAAAGTTTATGCCATAACTGCCTTTGCTTCTGGACCATATTATAAAGGGAGCTCTCAAAACCTTGCAAGTAGCTTTAAAAAATAGGTAGCTTAGCTGACAGTATTAAGAATTTGAGTTTATTTATATCTTAATTTTGAAAAAATAATAGATTTTTTCCCCCTCCCCCAGGTTTATGAATACTCGTGTATTTGCTAAGTGCTTGCAGTTAATTTCTAGTCAGATGAAGGGGATATCTTTCCAGCATCTGAAGGAGAAGTACAAGAAAGCTGGGGAGGGTGTTTTTACGAGGGCACAGAATGATAGGGCAAGAGGTAGTGGCTTTAAATTGGAAGGGGGAAGATTTAGATTAGACACTAGGAAGAAATTCTTCACGGTGAGAGTGGTGAGGCATCGGCACAGGTTGCCCAGGGAACTCATAGTTGCCTCCTCCCTCAAGTGTTCAAAGCCAGGTTGGATGGAGCCTTGAGCAGCCTGGTCTGGTGGGATGTGTCCCTGCCTGTAGCAGGAGGGTTGGAACTAGATGATCTTTAAGGTCCCTTTGAGACCAAACCATTCTATGATATCTTGCAACCTCATGTAGAAAAGTGCCTGGAATATATACACTTAATTAAGTGTCCTAGATTTAAGGATATTAGAGTGCAATAGCAGTAACATTAACGCTTTGTCTTAAAACCTTTCTAAAACCACTCAGCTGATTTGGATGAAGAGACAGAAAACATTCTTTTTAAATCTGTTTTTCTTTAGGCTTAAAAAGCCTACTGAGTACTCACTGCCATTTTGAGCCTTATGAGCCTAATTAGAAGGGCTGAAATTTCAATTTGCAAATGCAGTCTGGGTGATGTGTGCTGAATACTTCCTCTCTGATGCCTCGTAGATGTTAGCACTTGCTGCTGTCAGATCAGTGCACGGGTGCCTGCTCTCAACATGCCTGAGCATGCTTGTGCACTTGGAGCAACGGCACTCAGATGAAATCTGTTCAAGGAGCTTGAGAGCCATGGGTTACCCATCACTGTCCCTACAGAGTTATCCACAGGGTCTGTGGGTAAAATGTTGTCACCAGCACCAGTCGGTAAGTCTTTTTATTTGCTGGTTTTTATCATCTTTTAACACTGTAACTGGGAAGTATGTTTTCAGCTTTAAACAAATGCCAGGCTGTTTTCCACCAGAGAACAAAATTGCTGCTTGAACTTTAAAGATAACAATTTGATGAAATAAGGTCTTGGCACATGGAGTGGACTAATCCATTTGAAAATAATTCTTAACACAGAAAATATTGTCTAGAGATTAGTTTATGGCCAGTGAGCATGTAGAACTTGTCCGTTCTGCCAGCCACAGCCTCCACGGGGAATGGAAACGAAGCTGTGGATTAGGATTGTTGGATCTCCAGTCACAAATGGTTGGAAAGAAAGCAAAGCTGTGGATCCATCTCTTTATGCAAATCTGGTTTGAAGATATGCATTATTCTTTCTGGAGAATGCGGGACTGTTATTCTCCAATGTGTTTTTTCCTCTATATGTAACCTAACTCCATCTTGTTCTGAAAATAGATCAGCCCAGAGTTGATGGAGAGCACAAACACACTAGGTACAATTTCTTCCATGTTTCTACACCCATTGTTATTAAGAACCTTCCCCAAAGATCCATTGCCCAGGCAGCAATCTCAGAAGGTAACAAATGGAAAATAGAACTATTCTGAAACATTTTTCTATGCCACAGTTCTGTGCCTGTATATTTCTACTGAGTTGTATCACTTTGATTGGGACACAAAGTCCTAAAACTTGTCATTTATCAAAAAAACTTTAGATGCCATTCTAAGTCCGACACGAAGAGAACTGGGCAGAAAAATGCATGAATTAACTTCTCTCTTCCTAGTTTTTGTGTCATGACTGTCAGAAAGATATCTGCACTTTCTAATAAAAGGTGAAAGAATTCTGTTCCAGTTAAAAGCTGGTACAAAGTAAAAACCTACCATAGATTGCTAAATCCCATCTGATTAGCAGGAGATTACATCATTGCTTGCTGACTCTCTGCATAGAGCTTTCTTCCCAGTACTTTCATTAGCAGTACAGCTAAAATGGACACTAAATCCAATTATATGCTTCAGTCATATATTTTCATTAAGACAAATATTCTATAAATTAGTTAGATGTACTCTTGATGATTTTGCGTGACTCCATCTGCTAATTAGAAGTGGTGCTGGCTAGCAGAGCTGGGTGAGCTCATATCACCTATAATAACTGATATTCTCCTTCAGAAGCCCTTTATCACTCCAAGTTTCTGTCGGAGTCAGTACCACTACTTCCATTGAACTGTATGGGGGCAGTTGAGTATGCTTTAAAAAATAAGGTTTCCATCCAAAGAAAGGCTTGGCAGAACTTTGGCTGCAACATCCAAATGCATGAATTGGAGACCTTTCTTCAATATCCACCAAAATTCAAAGGCTTTCAAACAGGATCTTAGATGTCTGTGTTTGATGGGAATTTCCTTAAGATATCTGTGGCTCTGTTTCTACATCCATCCAGAATGGGGCCAGCTGAACAGTGACTGGTTCACACCAGCTGGTGCCTCAGAATCTAGCAGTCACTTTATACAGTGCAGTTAAGAGCAAGGTAGAGATAACCGAGCTATTTCTCACACCAGCAATGCTATTAGAGCCATATAAGTACCACTGAGTTAGTTGGCCCTTTTAACTCCTCACTGCAACGGAGACATTCACAAAGAAGCCAAATCCCAAATCTTGCAATACGAGACAGTGGTTACCACCTGAATAAATTCAGCTGGAGGAGTATTCAACCATGCTGGATCCATTCTTGGGTTCCTGGATTCATCCTTGAGGGCGTCTTTGCCTTTTACATTGAATGGAGTGTGGTTTAAAACAAAAACAGAATCTTGAATGCCTTCTCCATGAAATGTGCATCCTTTCAGTGGCCTCTCTTCACATGCCATACTCCTTGTATTCCCTCAATGCCAAGACAGAGCTTCAGTGGGAAGGTGGAGGTGCGTGGTGTAGTGGTAATTGCCACCCTCATTTGTGGTGGAGGGCTTAAGTCCAAATGCTGAGTTCAGCTGGAGCTTCTCACACCTTCTTCCCCATCATTCCTTTTTGTTAAAATACAATTGAATGAGTCATACCTGAAGCTGGTGAAAAATAGGGAATGATTCCTAAGTCTGTACTGCTACCTTGTCTTGCATGAGCTGTAGCTGTTGCTTCAGGCAGAGGTACACTGGTCTGCTTTCGTGCCACTTCTCACCCTGCTGGCAACATCACCTATCTGGCAGCATCTTGCCACTGGGAAAAAGCAGCTCCTGCCAAGTGCCCTCCATTATGCTTGATGCTTACTCCAAGGCATAGTGGAGAAACGTGTAACTGCATTCAAATCTCCACACCTCTGGTATAATATGGACATTCAGAATATGAATAACAAACAGGATATGATGCAAAGAGAAATGGAATAGCAACACATTCTCTTTTCTGAATTTGAAAAGGAAATTTTAGACACACCTCAGTTCCTTCAAGTGCCAACAATAGGTGCCAGCCTGCAGGAGGTCTGCGTTTGTGTTTCATTTCACATCAGGAGTGCACTTTTTGAGGAAATATCTTGATCATGACTACTTAACTGCACTTCAGTTTGCATGGCAGAGGGATCTCTCAAAGCAAATTCTTGAAGATGACTGGAAGCCAAAAGACACACAGCCAGAGCACAGCTTGCATGCTTAGTGTATAGTAGACCCCCAACATGCAAATGATACAAGTTTGATGTACTCAAATTCAGCTGTTTCATTCTGCAGGACTCTTTTCATTGTGCTATGCACTGTCCTCACTAACGTGAAGCCAAACATGCCTGGTCCTAGACCTGAAGTGTGGAGGGGATGGAAGTCCTCATCCACCTGTGGGCTCAGTCTCTCCAGCCAGCCAGCTCTACCCCTTCGTGTGTACAAAAGAGATACTGGACAGGGACTTCACACCTAGATTCTTCTGGAGCTAGCCCTGTGCAAGATCATTCACAGCCTTGAAAACACAACAAAAATAGATGTTACAAACTCTTTCATGGTGAAAAACTCTGGAAAATTCCCAACTGCAATCTGTGTAGGAACTAGCCACCTGATGCATATGGCACTTCAGCAGACAAAGTTTTATCCATAAACTAAATCTTTTCCACATTCATACGGAAAGGTGAATACATGTTTAGGAACCCTGTTTGGTGTTTACATTTAGAATTTATTTTAATCTAAATAGCTAATCTCATGGCTACTTGTTGAAATAACATATGCTAAATTTATATGCTTTTTGTTCTAAAACTCAGGAAATGTAACATGCATCTTTGAAAATAAGATATACTGTAGACATTTTTTTCTCTTTTCTATGCTGTAGCCAAAAGGATCTTTTTTTTTAAACAGTGCAATAGTGCTGTTAATTTCATTTGTCTAAAATTAGTATCCCTTAATTGACTCATGGTATTTTCCCACTAAACTGTGGGAAACCATTTAGAACACAGGATGACAACTAATGCTGGAGAGGCAGAGAAAATTAATTACAAGCTCCAGAACCATCTGAAAGCATCATTCTGGAAGGAACCTATTAGGTCATTCAGTCTATTTCCTGCTTTCCTCAGAAAACCTATTGTTTTGGCCTCTTTCATAGTCTGGTACAACTCTATTTGCAAACTGATTGCTTTGCTGCTTTCAAAAGGCTGAATAGACCCACTTCTTGACTAGGCATCTGTGCATTTGATCCTACGCCAGCTTTTCTCCTTTACATAAATATTTCATTTTCCTATGATATCTACCCTACTGAAGTAGTTTAACAGAGCAATTGTACCATTCCTCAGCCTTTGCTTTGCTAGACTATGTAAACTATGGATGTTTAAAGGATATCTCTCAGTTCAGTGAAGGTTATAGTGGTAACTTCTAGTGTTGATTGCAGTAAATAAAAACACAAACAGTGTAGGACAAAGATTGAACAGCTGAAACTTAAGAGCGGTAGAGTCGCATTCATAGATTGCTGTGCCTGACCTAGTAAGTCTCTCAGCTGGCACTGTTACCTTTGTCAGATTAATTCCTGCCATGTTCTTATGACATAATGTCTTTCAAAGAGTTTTTAATTTTTCAATTTACAGCATTGATGTGGTAGCTTTGGTATCTCACTTCCATTCACCTTCCTGGCACCATCCGGAGGTGGAATACAGCTGCAGATATAGGTGGGTCTCCATATGGGCTTTCACAAAAATTATCTCTAAAATGAGACTAGGAGAGCACCCAGAGCTTCTGAAGTTGTGTGAACTCTCATCTTCTGCAGGAAATGTGTGAACACACATATTCTGTTCAAAAAGGCTGAACAGAAGGCTTTTTTAACACTTAGTTCCATCAATATGAACTTAATGCTTGAAATGTGCAATAAAATGTATCTGCACTGTAAAACACATAAAAATTTACCAGGATCATGTAAATAAGAGCAGTGATAACAGATGCATAAATAAACAGGGTATCATGGCATTCAATTTTCATTTGGCAGCCATCTCAAAAGCTGTTCCTGTGGGAAAGTTATCACACATAAGAAGTCTTTACTAACCCATATAAATAAATCTGTCTGGATCCAATTTGCCTTGTAACTGATATAAATTGGAAAATTGCCATCTCAGAGAGGAGGCTTGGGCTCTCAGCATTATTAGAAAGTCTGCTGCTTTGCATTGAGGTGTGTGGTGTGTGGTGACTCTTGAGAGGGCAGAGCCTGTCCATGTACATACCAACAGCAGGGAGCTGATGCCTGAAATTCACAGCAAATCCTCTTCTGATTATTAGCTGTTTTCACAAAGAAACCCCATCTTTCTCTACCATGTCTTGTCTCTTTCTCTCAGATGAAGGCATGCACATGAAATTGAGTGTATTATTTCAATTAGCTCTCTCAGTTTAGAGTATTAGGGAGCTTCCTTCAAGACAACTTAATTAGCATGTAAATTCAATACAAAAATCGTAACACGGTAGTCATACCAAAGAGAACTGTTCTCACCTTGTAGAAAACTGGAAAAAAAAAGTCATGAATGCAGAAGACCAGTCATGACTTCTTTGCATAAGCATCACTTGTGGTCAGGTTTTGCAATTTTTGTCTTTTACAACGATGAAGCATTGTATAAGGAAGTCTGTAGATGTGACCTTGTGTGAGGTGAGAGACTGTAATATTCAGGATTTTGTCTCCCTGGAGAAGGAGGGAAAGGAGCAGAGGAAAAAAAATGTCTTTCCTTAGCAGAAAGGCACATGGGAATGATGAAACTGTAGCTTATAGTCTCTAACAGGACTACATATACTTGAGAACATAGCAAATGCTGACTGGAGAAGAGATTACTTGAAAGTAACTTTTATGACGGTTGTAAAGCCTGGAGTCAGAAAAGATAGAGAAGGTCATAGTGTATATCATGTTATCTAAAAGCTGTAAGCTGCATATTGATCTAGTTTTTAGCAGGGATAAACAAAGCCATGAACCCAGTTAAGGCAGATAGCAGAGTTTGGCGTACACATGCATCAGTCATTATTTGGGATCTTATGTTAGCAAAACAACACTGGTTCAGAGGGATCTGTGTGAGGCTGGAGCTTTGGGTAGCTTTATCGTAGAAACAAATTTGGGAAACTGCTCAGAGATCCATCCCATGAGATTGCCTTTTGCAGAACTTTGGACAACAGGGCAAACATCATGCTGGAGGCCTCAAAAATGAAAAGTGGCTTAGAAAAAAAAAAACAAACCAAAACCCAAGAAATTTTGAGGCAAAAAGAATTCAGAATAATTCAGGAATAATTTTAAAATATTTTAGTTTTTTAATAATATCTCCTTTCTTTTTATTCAGTTTTTTTCATCTTTTTTTTCCTCTCCAATCGTCTCTTCACAGGATGAGCTCATTAGAAAGTTTCATCAAGGCAGTCAAAACCTAATGGATATTCGGACTTTGTCAGAGCAAAGGCAGGGTATGAAATTTCATGAAAAGTAAAATCATTCATTGGTGTCACCTGTTGCAAAGAACTTTCTGCAAAGTTTCACTTTCTGATACTAAATTAAGAAGAGCACACAGAAGAGAGAGCGAGCAGGATGAAAAATAACTTGTAGAGGCAATTTCGGAAATGTAAAGTAGAAATTAAAAGCACTTTCAGGCTTCTCTTTGTGACAAACATCAAAAAAAAAGTCATACTTTGTAATTCAGCTGCTCATATCCTAAGGGATTTATATTCAGCTGAAATAAAGGAAAACAGATGCTAACTCACATGTAAACACTGTCATGAAGAGCACATATTCATCCCAAAGACTATATCCCTTGCTTCTCCTTCAAGTAAATTTTTCTTGGTTACTTTATAGCACAGCTGAGACCACATGGGGCCCAGATTGAAAGTAAGTATATTGACTATTTATGCTCAGCCTTCCCTGTGGTGTCCCCTAATGTAACTATCTTGCTTGCAACACCTAAAACCCATCACTTTAACCAGGCAGTTAGAGGTTATCACCCACGTATGGTGGCACACCTCATCTGAGGAAAACTTTTACAGCAAGTCTAAGAAAATCTTACAAATAATCATGCCAAGCTCAGCAAAGTGTCTTGAGAAACTCCTATACTGACAAATAGCCTGTTACTCTCTGTAGTATTTGAAAAAAAAGAATTTTCTTTTACTTCTATAAGCCACTTTTGCTCTAATGTGAATACTCAGGGTAGGGTACATCTTATCTCACTTTAGGCTCTACAATAAAAGCAGTAGTAACAGATGTAGTTCTAAGTATTTATTCATTTCACTCTGAGATTTATCTACAATGGAAAAATTGTATTCCAGAAATGCCTACATTTGACATGGGGAAGATGCTCAGGTGATGACATTGACACAGCAGATGCCTAGAATAAGCTAAGGTGAGTCTCATGCCACATGTCCACCAACTACTCTCCAGTCTTGTATTTTCAGCCTTTCTCTCTTTTGTCTAGATATCTGATCATTCTTGGTGATTTTCTTCTGGAACTGTCTTGTTCTCATTTTAGATTTGATCTCACATATCCTTTTGTTTGTTAGACTGATACAAGTTCTGTGGTAGTTTCAGCCACCAGCCTTGCTTGGTGGCTGGTAGTGCGTACTGACAGTTGTGAAGGTACTTTTGATGTATATCAAGGTAAAAATGAGCCAATTCATTAAACCCAATTTAACCATAAGTCAGCCTCCTGATTTCTATTTATTTGAAACATCTGAATAAGAAAGCATATTTGGTCCAACGCACATTTTTTTCTACCACAGACAAGGCTGATAATAAGTAGATTAACCAATTTTGCTACATTAAAAATCTTCTTTGAAAGGCAACATGTAATTTCCAATGTTAATATAAATACCACTCTTTTTTTTAAAAAAAAAAAGAAAAGAAAAGCTTTGAAATCTTTTACTTCCTCATACATTTAAATGGCAAGATAGATCTCTGCACCCTTCAATGTGTGTTGCAGCACCACGGAAGCATCAGAAGCTGTTTACAGGTGGCAGCATCTATGAAGCTGATGAGAATTGCTTCGCTACTCTGCAAAATGTTGGCAATGCTTTGTTCTGTCAAGTTTCTTGAAAAATGGAAATTCATCCCATTGAAAATCCTCAAATTCAGAAAGCACGCTTCATCCCTGAAATGGAACTTTTTGGGTTTATGTGCTGCATGATTTAAAAGATTTTGCTAGTTTTTGTAGAAGATTTTAGCAAAAAAAATGCAATGTACAGATTTTACTATTTTCAGTGGAAAATGATGGCCACTGAGAAGGAGAAATTGCTTTCCAGTTGGAAAATGGATTTTGGTTTTGTTGTTTTCAAATGGCAAATAGAAAATTCCCCAAGGTAAATTTTTCTCTTCTTCCGGAAAATTGTTTTAATTCAAAACTCCTAAGCAGATCTATAAAAGAAACCCCACAGTCAGCCATCATCCAAATTAGTAACACTATCAGATACAGCAGGGACTTAAAGTCCTGGCATGTCGGTACACTTTTCATATTTTTATTCAGTATCTCTTTTTTTAACACTCCAAGGTTTCTTTGAGATTTCTTGTTTAATATTTGTTATTCCATGACCCGATACATCCAGAACTGGAAACTCCTCCACGTTACAGGCTTTTGCTGCTCCCCAGCACTGCTCTGGAATATAATGTAGTTTCTTTTTGAAGAAAAATCAGTTTCAGCTAATGAAATAACAGCCTTACAGAGTTCCTATGCTGCAATCCCAAGTTTCCATGCTAGATTCCACTTTTCAGATTTGTCTGATTGAAATAGCCAAATATTAACATATTCCATTAGTGCTTTGTATTTCCCAGGTGCTTTAAATGTTTAGCTGTTCTTAACTTTCCATGAAACAGATTATCTACAATTAAAGGCTCAGTTCCAAAAATATGCTGACTACTTCCATCGCACCTGTGCAGCTAGAAACATTCTTGTGGGAATATCCTTGAGGTCCTTTTGCTCAAGTATTTCTGTGATATGATTCACATGTATGTTTACATGATATTTTTAAGCAGTAGCTGATCTTCTACTTTCCTGTGGCTGTTGTGCAAACTGCCTGGCGGAGGTCTGAGACTTCTTTGATTTGTTCGCATCACACCTTAACTCCCACAACTCCCACCTCAGAAATGCTGTAATTCATCTCGCTTTGTGTGAGCCATTAAGCAAAACAGGATGTTGTTCAATAAATTCCTGCAATGAAGATGCAATAGCCCTCAGGGGCAGAAATTCTGTCGAATACTGCAATAAATTTTTACTGATGCTGTGCAATACAGGAATTATCATGCTGTTGAATTTACTATTAGATTTATCTGCAGACTATAAGGAAGCTATTTCTCAGACTAAGGACTGGGGTGCAAGGCTCTCCTCACAGAAGTGGCCCTGTGGGTATAAAGGGGAATTGCCCAGCTGTCTGGGGAGAGTGATACCACAGCAGTGGGGCTGGCAAAGATTTAGTAGCTGCCTAACTACGCTTTGGATGGTAAGTGAGTCACACTGATAGATGCTGCAACCTAAGCTGTGGCAGCTGTTGGAAATGAGGTCTTGGATTAATTTCTCTAGGTCTGTCACCTTCCATGATAAATGTAGGCAGCTGAACCTGCACATATTCATTGCAAGTGACGGCTGACATTTCCTAACACAATTACATGGAAAAACTATGCCAGATGGACAATCTTGTCAGGAGCAGCATTTGCTCATTTTCTTTCTCTGCTACTGTGCCTAAATTCAAGATTCTTTGAAAAGAAAAAAGGCTGTATTAAAAATGTGCAAGTTGCAACGCTGCACACGTAAGAAATCTCATAATTGTCCTTACAACCCCTTCTGAGTGTGAACCACTATAAATCTTTAATGACAAGCTCACAGGCTGTTTTTCACTGAACCTCGTCTCAAGCAGTAGGTGGATATTCAGTGTTTCTCTCCCTGTCATTCAGAGGGGCCTAGTTTAGCACATTTCACCCAAACTGAACACGGAAGTTTGTAGTTGATGAACCTGTGAAGTTCTCACTGTAACTGAGTCAGAAGTCTTAATCTGGTTTCAATGGTATTTTTTCTCACTTAAAACAGGGAAAATAAGTTACAGACAGAGAGTGACTGAAGTTTGCAGGTACCTGTCAACTGCCAGAGCCCAAACTCAGGATGATGTTTTTTTCATAATATTTTATTATAGGGTGCAACTTTCCCTTTCCACTCCTTTCTGGTGCTGTTCACGTGCCCCGTCTCCTGTGGTTCTCAGGACAATTCAGTTATGGTTTGTGGGACCAGATTAATCCATTAGCTTGTACCAGCTAATGCCAATAGTTTCCACTGAAGCAATTAGAAGTTGCCACTTCTGTAATCCTTCACTAGCAAGAGTGAAACATTTAAGAGTCTTCCTAATAGTGCTTTGTACAAAGAGGTCTGCACCACCTCCCTCCTCAGAAGTTGCTTAATGGCAGCTTCTGCAAAGGGCTAAGAAATAAGCCTGGACTGCCTTTCACGGCTGTCACCCTCCAGAATGACTGCAAAGGGGAGCAAGCGTGGCATGCTTCATTGCCATTATCCATGCCAGATCTGCTATAGACACATGCAATCTGAGACTGTCAGTCTTCTTTTGACAGCACAAAACGTTTTCACTAAGTGCTTTGCCATACTTTCATGATTAGTCTTGACTGAAACTTAGAATTTCAGTTTTTGGAAATTCCGGCAATGAAAATGGAATATAATCTGAATATTAGCCAATGTTTTAAACTTAAATGGTTACAAATTTTCTCTTACCAGCAACACTATGAGACTTTCATGAATGAAAACAGTGAGCATTGTGAAAGCAAAGCTTCAACATGGAATTCTTCATTTTTATGTTCCTACTGAGCATGATGCTTGGATTATCTACACTTCGCGTTCTGTACTATCAGAGAGGAGAGAAGAGAGCGTGATATAAAGTCCAGAACTGAGCCTGCCCAGAAGCCAGCCTTCTAAGCAATTCTCAAGAGGGTCTGTGGCAGAATAATACCATAGTGTGGTTTTTGTTCTACTTGGTAACCTCAAATCCCTTGACATGGAGTTTGCTTATTCAAAACATAGTATTATATTTCACCTTTTCTGCTAGAATCCTGAAACATTCCATATGGAAACCTTAGCCCTACTATAATGTTTCCAACTTAGTATTTTCTACCAATTCATTTAGAAGGAAATAACTCTCCCATTACTAATATCTATTAACTTTCATGTGAATGTTTCTTTTATGTCTTTTTCTTCTAGGAAAATCTGGTACAGTATCATTTTCCAGTCTCCCAAGGAACTCCAAAGGAACTTCTGAGTGTATCTGTCTCTCATTCTTTTTCTCCCCTGTATTTGCATACCGAGGCCTGCTAGCCTTACGTGAGCAAAATGACAGACGTGAAGGTTTCATTCTTCCCTTGTAGTTTCTGATAGAATGAGTACTGTATACTTTCATGTAAAAGTACTCGTACTCTTTGATTCCCCTCAGTCTCAAGGGCATTCTTTTTACTTGCTTACCATTTGAGGAAGAAAGTTGGACTGGTTAATGAAATCCCAAAGCCAGAGTGACTTAGTGAGAGGAGGAAGTCAAGCAACTGGCAGAGCCTTGGTAAGTTATCACTTGAAAATACATCTCCATTGGGTAAACTACTGAGTGCTAAACTACATCTCCTCTGCTAGCAAGTAGAGCAGCGCAATGATAATGGGCTCTTAGATCAAAATGCCTGGTGCAGAGCACGCAGCATCAATGTGGTATCTGTGTGGAGGAGTGTACTTACAACTCATGGTGGTCTGAGTGGGTGAGCTGAATGCCCACCCACAGCAGTAGCTCATTATGAGCTGTCTCCAGGAGGATGTCTTGTGGCTTGGCTGAAAAAATTCATGTTGTAAGCACTGATGTCAGTCCATGAGACGAACCAAGCCACAACAAGCTTCCTTGCAATTAGGGGGTTTGCTTCAAGAGTGCACTGCTGATCCAGACTGGAACATCATTACAAATGCACCAAAGACTGACTTTCTGGCACAACAAGGTGTCAAAAAAATCAGCAGATACTCACATTATAATTGTGCGCTGCTTTCAGTACAAAATATTTTGTACTGAAATAATATTTCAGATTATTACTGACTCACATTCAGCACACCTGAGGTCACAGCCTTAGCAGACAGACCTGGCCATCTCATACTGATATTTCTAGTTACACCATAAGGAACGAACTAAACAGCCCTCTTGCTTTTGTAACACTTTCTGCAACATGATACCTACTTACCTTCATGGCTGATTTTTAAAAAATAAGAATTGAAAAAAGGAAGGCAAGTATTATGAATCCTCCTACACATCTTTCATTTTCCATCAATAGACCTGTGGAATAACTTTGCACTGACTTCTGTGGAGGCACCGAGGAGCAATGGTGCCTCTTAGAGGAGAATCTGAGGCAGTTTCCATGCTAGCTGGGCTGTAACAATACCTTTCTAGAGCTTCTTAGATATCTTCTAGCAGATTACTGTTCCCTAAGTATTTTTCCCAGGTGCTATGTAGATTTAACTGCTCAAAAACCTACAGTGTACTAATGTTGAATAGTTTATTCCTGAAATAAACAAGGGGACCTGAGAGACAGCCTAACTTGCAAACAACAGCTATACCTCCCAAAGAACCACTGCTTTCTTACAAAAAAGAAAGATACAAAGTGACATTTTCCCTAGATACAAAGTGACATTTTCCCTAGATACAAAGTGACATTTTCCCCTCAAAAAATCATTAAACAATTTTATATCAAAGCCATTATGGAATTCAGAATGTTTGAGGGATTTGCATTTCATCTGCCTTCACTCCTTATTTATTAGAAAATTACATTTTACCCTCAGGAGTAGAAAGTACTTCCCAATCCCTCCTCAGTTTCAACTGAGCTGCAAACATGATGTGCTATCTCGATATGCTAGACAAATAAAGTTGCATCACATATTTGTACAATTCTGTTGTACATCACAAGAAAGTTTGCTGTCACATGAAGCAGTTTTTTGCAGGGCTTAAAGAAATGTTGATCTTTACATAAGTCTTTAAAACTTACCTTTGTAGTTGTAGAGTATGTAATTTGATCAGCCATTTGTTCTGAGCTCATCTTAAATTCATTCCTGTGTATTAACAAAACACTGGTGCAAACTTTATTTCATATTTTTTTCAACCTCTGCTAGTGACACAGATTTTAGAAATCAGGTTGCAAAACGTTGCAAACCAATGATCTCAATGTATGTTTTATTGAATTATTATGTTCGTTTGAACTGTTGAAGTCATACTACACACCTCTGTGCCTTATTCAGAGAGAATTTCAGTGTTTAATTTGGCATGGTCTTTGGAGACATAGCATTCTTAAAACAGAGAGCACTTACTAGGAAATAATTGTCACACCTACTCCCCCTCCCCTACCTTTTAATGCCCAGAAGGCAGCACTCCACAGCACTCCTTCTTGGTGTTGTATGCTAACAAAGGACTTGATGGATACAATCCCACAGGAACATTCCCTAAAACCGTATTAGTTCCCTATGACCTAGAATAGGGTATGCTTAAAATAGCTGAGTAGAAAGTGACTTTAAAAAGCTTAAGGACCCAAGAAGGTGATTAGAATCATAATGTCCATCCTGCTCTTACAGTATTGTCTACCTAGATTTCAGTAAAGCATTTGACACCATTTCCCCCAGCATTCTCCTGGAGAAACTGGTCACTCATGGCTTGGATGAGTGTAATCTTTTCTGGTTAAAAAACTGGTTAGAGAGCTGGGCCAGAAGAGTTGTGCTGAATGGAGTTAAATCCAATTGGCAGCTGGTCACAAGCAGTGTTCCCCATGGCTCATCACTGGGGACAGTTCTGTTGAATATCTTTATCAACGAACTGGACGAGGGAATTGAGTGCACCCCTGGTGAAGAATAGAAGAGGTGAAGAAGTGATAAGAGGTCAAAAGCAGACATAAGTAGGAAATGGAACTGACTGAGACAACAATCCACACAAGGAAAGAAAAGGAAAGAGGGTGAGACAGTTTCTGAAGGTGTAGGGGAAAGGAAGAAAGAGTGAAATAGAAAAATGGGCCTGTGAGAAATAGAGAGAGCAAAAAGAGTCTGAGAGGTGACAGGACACTTGTAAAGGAACCGGCTACAAGAGGAAACCACGGTTGGGAGAAGAGTAGGGGAGGTAGAGGAGATAAGATTGGAACAGGATGGATGACAAGAGAAGATAATGGGGAAAAAGGAACAAGAAAAAGACCACAGACCAATAGAAGGAAATACCATGTCGGAAGGATGGAAAGGAGTCAGCAGAGGAATACTTGGATATCACAGCACCGTCACATAAAATCTAGAGCTGGTGACTAGAGCACATCCTGTCTCCTGTCTGGTGAGTGCATATGGATTCTCTTCATTGGAAGAAAAGGTGTGATGAAGAAGTCAGGGCAAACGTATGTCCAACAGGAGGATGCCACTTAGTGGAGTGAACATGTGGATCCAGATCCAGACATTTCAAAGCATTCTCAGATCCACAATTTAAACGCAGCCTCTGTAAGTGCAAATAGCCAAAGTCTGTGTTGACAGTCAAAACTCAAAGACTCAAAACTGCACTGGTGGCACAAGTGTGTAGAAAAACTTAAAAGTAAAAATTACTGATTGTTTACTAAGAACTCTATAGTATGACAAAGTCAAATATCTTTGTGTAACATTTTGACACAATGAACATCTCCCATGCAAACTCATTTTGAGTCACTTGCATTGTGAAGAAATTTTAACTGCATCATCTTTCTATATTATTTTCACTGCAGAAGCCTTACCTTGTTCAATGTTCTGGGGACATATCAAGACACCTTATGAAGCATTTTTTCTGTCAGATCTGGATTTAACTGGTTTCACAATTCAGATTTCACTTCACAGTAATTTTCTAAGCAATGAACAGCCAAGAGTCAAAATATAGAGTTTATAAATGTGCATTGTGCTGAAATTTATTGTGGTAAATGCTTATTTCACAGTTATGGGAAGTATGTAGCACATTCACAGTGATCAGGTTTCACAGTGTTCAGTTCAACCAGATCTAAAGAAGGGCTGACATGAATGCTACATTTTTAAGAAACTCAGAATGAAAAATATACTTTTAATTTAAATTGGTTTTACTATATTTCAGTACATCAGCTTCAGAGCACAAAGGAGCATAGTCACAGCATTCAATTGCATTTTTACGCTGGTCTCTGCAGCTGCCTAGTTACCTTGTTTAAAACTGAAAGTGGAACACAGTTTAAAGGATCAGTAAGTTCAATGAATAATTTGAAAATTGGTGTGATAAAAAACTGTAGAAGGAATGTATTCGAGCCACTTGGATCGCAGTCAACACTATTACTGAGTGCTCCTCAGAGGAACTCATAACCATAGAGCACACAAAACTACCCAGGCACATCGATTTTAGTTATTTCTTGGCTTCTCAGGAGGGCAATTTTTTAACAATGAAAGATTTTGGTTTAAACAAGAAGTCAGTACCTGCTGTCTCAAATTAGACATTAAGTGGCACCTTAGGTGCTGACTGAGGCGTAAGCAGGCTCTAACCACATATTATGTCAGTATCTAAAGTTCATCCTTGTGTGATAAAGGCTATGGAGACAAGAAGAAATGAGCTCAGCAACCTGCAAGCAAATGCAAAGTTTGAACTGTGACATAGTGGTCCCCCAACAAAAGATAAAAACCTAAGCCTGAAACACTTTCTAGAAATACATTTAGCTCATCACTCGGTTAAAAACTGAATTCAGTGGATAACCTAGAGGACTATTCCCAGCAACCACTCATAAGCAGCCACTGTTTTCATTTTTCTACCCATCTCTTCCTCAACACCAGATCAATCAACTCAGGCTAAGTGAGGCTACAATTATTATTTTTAACAGAATCCATTTGGGCAGGTTTTGCAACAACTTTCTAACAGTGAAAACAGTTGCAAAAGTAAGCAGAAGCCATCACATCCTGCCTGCACTAGCACAGGAAGATGTTACACTACACTGCTGGCATGTGTGACACAACTGTTGCAGACAAATGTGTCCACCACCTTCCCAACATTTCTTCTGGAGCCTGGTTGCCAAAGGGATTCCAGGCTCCCTGCTGGGGAAAAAAAAACAAACAGATATTCTGGTAGAACAAGTCTTTCAAGATTTATTAAAGATTTACCTCTGCTGTATAAACAATTTGAGAGATGAATGCATTCTTAAATGCCTTGTGTTGCTCTGGAAATGGAAATAAAGTGTTTCAAATGTGTTACTGTACATTGTTGTATGAAATTGTCACATGTGGCCACCATGACTTTGCAGGTCCCTTGTACTGGGACTTTAAAAAGATAATTGCAAGATAATCAATATTGGCTATTCAATAAGTGTTCTTAAGTGTTCCAAAATTGACTGTTATCTTTTCTCTGTCAAACCTTCTGTTTCTTTTCTCCTTTATTATTGAAAAAAAATTTAATCTAGACCAGAGTTGCCTCCACTGAGTCCACATATAAACCTCTTGATCAAAGGCAGAACTGGATTTCTGCCTGATTGTTTGTCAGTGCTCATGCAAAAAAAGAAAGGGAAGACCTTGAATATTTTCAAACAGTAGTGGAGGCCCCTGGGCTGGGTCTGTTCAGTAGAAACAGAGCAATTTACTCATTGATTGGTCAGAAAGGTGCAAGAAAAGGTGTTTACCAGGTACAAGCTTATGTCCATTAATCCATACCTGCATGGAATAATTTCTCTCTTGACAAATTTCTTTTACTTGTTCCACTGTTACTGTATACTTAAAAAATTCTCACTAAAGATTTTGCTTTTTTATAGAGGTTGGCAACTATATGATTTGTTTATACTATACATACAACAAAGATTAAATACTTCCTAATACTCCTATGGAATTACATGGTACTTGCGAAAGGACTTAAGAAAGATATAACTGCCTGGACAATTTCACCCTAGACAATTTCACCATTAAGTATGTTTTATAAAGCAATGTGTTTAAACTAGTTCTGGAAAAGACATATAAAGTATGAGCTTGCTGAAAAAAGGGGGCACTGGGAGCTTTCTTATGGGAATAAAGAATCTTATTAAAATACACTCACATAATGTCATCAGTCTTTATGTGAAAATCGGGAAGTGTTTAAATTCAGAAGAACTTAAGCAATAGCAGCTTTCTTGCAAGAGAAATGGGAGAAAGATTACTAAAAGGAGAGGAAGGCAGAGGGAGAAACAGGTGTGAATACAAATCTACAGCTGAGAGTAACAGACTATGAAGCTATCCAGTATGAAGATTTTAGTAGGAGGCAAGACCTGTAGGTTAGAAGTTGAAGTTCCGTCAAGATCTTGTTTTGCATGCTGAAAACAGACTTATGAATATGCTAGGAAGTGGCAGTAAGGGTGTAATATGTGAGAAAAGGTGGGTTTTGTGCCCCAGGACAACAACTTTAGACATCTGAGGATGTTTCCCAGTTTCTGTGAAGTCCAAGGTTAACACCCAAAGGGAGAATCGATGCAGTTACTTCTGAGAGCAGGCTCTGCAGAGAAAAAAAAATCAGGTCACATGTGTGAAATTGAAAAGTTCCCCATTGCATTT
This sequence comes from Cuculus canorus, assembly GCF_017976375.1. Classification (NCBI taxonomy): domain Eukaryota; kingdom Metazoa; phylum Chordata; class Aves; order Cuculiformes; family Cuculidae; genus Cuculus; species Cuculus canorus. The sequence continues at coordinate 64,951,494 of NC_071401.1, forward strand.
ATGAAGTTTTTAAGCACTGTTAAACATGGAAATAGATGGAGGTTAGTCACTGAGTAATCTGCCTAATCAGCGGCTTCGCAAATTACAGTTATAGAAATGTACTTTGGGTAGTGAATGTATAAGGATTTGTGCTGAAATAGAAAGCATTTCAGTTCTAGAGAATATAGACAGTAACAGCTTTCTCGTGCGAAAAATGAGAATAAGATTAATAATTACTCTTAGACATAGAATAAGACTTTTATTTTTATTACTTCAGTTATTGCTTAGGAATAAAAGCATATTTTAGAAATACTTGGTTATGTTGGAAGATGTGTGTGTGGCATAGTTATCTTATCACTAAACATCCTGAGAAGGCTTCTGTGAGATCAGGTACCTTTGATGTAAATATTTTTAGCATACTATCTCTGTCAGATTCTGATTCTATTATGACTGTGGAGTTGCTATTCATACAGAGATGATGTGAATCCTGTTCTAGCAAAAGAACAAAATCCCTCAAGTATACTGTGGAATATCTGCCCACATTTAATGTACAAGGAATTAATAAATTAGGTGATCTTGGTGAGAGTGTGGACCACTACCTGTTCCCATCGAACAGGAGGGAGGAAACTCTTCAGCCGTGGTCTATTTTATGTACTGGTAAAAACTCAAGCAATCTGCTATTGTAGTCTTGAAACCTGTAATGAGACATGGTACTGACAAACATAATAAGAAACAGTCACCTGAGATTGCTGGTTCTGTAACCAGCACTGAACATTGTTAATGTAAAGAAATGCTCTGTAGCTGCATTTGGGTTGATCTTTCAGTGCAGATTACACTGTGCAGAACTGCATGATATTAAGATACGAGGTGTTGTGGTGAACTATAAGTTGATATGAGAGATATAAGTCAAAATGAGAAGAAAAACCTTTCCTAATGGTATATTCACACCAGGAATTATAACAACGTCCAACAAATGGAGTGGCCAAACAAAGACCTTGTGACTAACGAGGCAAACTGGACGGGGAGGAGGTTAGTTAAGACACTTCTTCCTGCATAGGCTCAGCAGCTTCTGGGAATGCTCAGCTACTAAAGCTGGATTGTCATCCCCAGAGAGAGGATTGGCATGCGATATTCTCTGTGTTCCACAGGGAGTAAACCAGCAGAGACAATGTTTTCTCCAAAGCCATGAGTGATTTGCAGCAATGGACCATCAAACACCCAGTCCAGAGATTGGCAGAAGTACAGGCAGCAGTGAACATTTAGCAGCAGGACACTGTTTCTTTTGCTATTACTAAGAAATCAGCCAAACTTAAATATCAAGCAAATAGATCATCAGATGTCATGAAAGAAATCAACAGAACACTGAATTCCAAGATTGAATAAAATTCAGTGGAGGACTCACACTGGGATTAAGAAACAATAAAGCTTCATCAGTAAATCTCATAGTTAGAGACAGTATTTATTGAAGCTGCTTGTGAAACAATTGTCTATTGAGAAGTTAACAGTTTCTTTATGCCCTGTAGATTCCCTTTACACTCAATCAACAGAAGGAGGGCCTTCTGGGACACAAAACTTCTTATCCTAATGTAGGCATCTAAAGTAGGTCTGAGTGTCTCTCCTGTGCACTAATGATGAAGGAAGCCTAGGGTCAAGAGCAATGTACTTCTTTCAATGACCATTTGACACCTATTTTGCAAATACCTAAAGCTGAATTAGGTTAATCCCATACCCTGTGCTTTCACATCCAGCCGGTTTGGTAAATTCTGTGACACTTGTTGGCAGTTTCAGGAGGGATGGAAAAAGTAGGTCACAATTAAGGAAATACTTACTATTGAGGTACAGAGAATAACTGTTCCAAGAGTTATGCAAGGATGGTTAAAGCGAATGAGAAGGAGCAACAACCAGTAATTCTGCAGGCAGCTCCTACTACTCTGAAGAAAGAAACTGGTTGTGTCTTGGCATTTGCAGATGACCATTGTCATTCCAATGTCCAGTCACAGGGTATTCAGATTCTCTCCCAAGCACCCTGAATCAGACAACACTTCAAAACATGCAAGCCTCTGTTTCCCAATATTCTCTGGCAACGTTGCCAGGATATATTCTGCCATAAAACAGAATACATCTACATTAGGTCAAAAAACCTTTGAATCTTACTGTGAGGGTGGATGTCTTGTGGTTGTGAAAATGGCCTAGTCTTTGGATCCAGCCACCAGACGGGAGAATATCATCTGTCTGAGATGAAAATGCCCAAGAAAAATTATAAATAACTTAATCTGTATCCTATAAAAGAGACTGGTGACTCAGTTTGTTCTGCTAGATGATTTATGATCTATCATAGCTGGAAAACAGAAACATTTTTGATGTATATGTAACAGATACTTAAGGCAGCCGATGTGCTTTTTTTATATCCACTGCAGTTTTTAGACAGGACCTAGACCGTGCATTTAATTTCTGCTAAAATATTGAGAGTACATTAGACTTTTCTTAAAGAGCAATTTTATCTCAGAACACTAATTAATTTTAAAAATACAGAAACTGATGCAGAGCCAAGAATGGTTTTTCCTCTGCTAGAAAAAAGCAAGGTTCCTGAGATGAGCTGAACCAAGGAAATGTCATTATTACAAGGGAATTAAGGAGACATACAGGACAAACCACAGATTTAGAGATAAAGGACTCAGAGACTGAAAAGAGAATGTCACTCATAGATGTAACTTGTCAAGCAGTTGATGAAAATTAAAAAGAGTTGAGACCAGATATCACCAACTTCAGTGCCATTTTGCTTTAAAACAAAAGATGCACAATTAATATATTTTTAAGTCCTGCCCAGATTTTGCTTTTTTGTAGGCAGATGTAAAGTGATACAACTTGACAATGTGCATGGTGTCCGACAAAACACAATACATCAATGGCAAGGCATCCCATCAAAGACTAGAGATAAATATCTGCAAGGGATTGTCTGTGTGCACGTTTGTTTGATTTATGAATATGCTGCAATGGATATACTCATTATAACACATCTGCCTTAAAATATGTAAAATGAATTCGAGACAAAGAAAGAGGCTGCAGACCCTTGATACCTAGCAATTGCATCAGGAGCCATGGCCATAAAATGTTGGCAAATGGCACATACCACAGATGGAGGGATATGTACCTGAGAAAAGGACAACCAGAAACCAAAGATGCCACTTTGGCCACCTCTACACTGTCAAATATATTTAGTGCTTCTGTGGGCTGCTTGAAATGCCATTGAATGAAGAGTTTCCGTTTCTTGAAAGCCGGTTCTTGAGCCAGCTCTAGGTAGAGCATCAGCATAGAAGAACAAGAAATCATCCTTAGAAATGTACTGCTTTCCTCAGACAAGAAATGCAGCAACCTGAAGCAAACAGAAAAGTACTCAGTAGTATTGAAAATCAAGGCACTAACTAGGCCTCCAGCCTTCTATAACAAACCTGGGATTTTAGTGCTGTAGTCACAGAAGGGGCTGGATTAGGTCCTTGATCAGGCAACTGAAAAGAAGGTAGGACTTGGGAAAAAACCAAAATATTGAAGCTGAAAAACGTTTTGACTGATTTGACTGATTTCCAACCCTCCTCATTTGGTTATATAAAGAAGGAAATAATTGAATTAGCCAGTTGACCAGCTCTACTTTCCATCTTTCACTGACCTGTGCATTTAAAAAAGATAATGGCAAACAAATATTGAATTATTTTCACAGAGCTGACCAAGCAGAAGAGGGTGGCACAGCAAGGGCTGGAAGTCTCTGATGTGAAGGGCAATGCAGCATACAGGAGCAGTGTACAGCCCAGAGCTAGATTTGTTGTAATTTGGATTATGCTGGGAAGAAGGGTACCTGTTCAACAGGATTTGCAACAATATCTGGGGGCAGAATGGTAGCTATTTTTGCTGCTGGCCCACTCTGACAGCTGCCTGCTCATAAAAGCTAAGCTAAATGCATACACATTCTCTAAGGTACAGAAAAAATAATCTTTTGTTACTGCTCATGTGCTCTTATGGCACATTTGGAGGCAATTCTGCTTAAAACCGCTTACATAAACCCAGCTGTGTTTGATGGATATTCCATTAAAAAAATCCTCTGTAACTCTTTCAAAATAAGGCTGCATTTTTTATTGTCCATGCTTCGTCGCTTATAATGTCTCTTATAACTTAATGCAATTAGAAAAGTTTATGCCTTGTAATTCCAGCTCTCAGACGCTTTGAAGTGAGTTAAAGCTAATGGCATCTCCAGGAGGATCCTATCAGGAGGAGAAGACCAGGAAGAAGAGGAAACAGATGTGCCATGGATATACATTGCCCCATGCTTCCTAATGATACGCAGTTGTATCAGGAAAGTACTCAGAAATGGTGAAATCTTCTTTCACTGGTATGCAACAGCTGAAAGTATAGATACATTATAGTAGCCACTAGGGAGTGCTGGAGGAAAACTCAATATCCCCAAATAATGCAATTATCCCTGTCACCACAGAACTGCATTTTGCCCTTTGATTTTTAGGGTTTTTTTCTCCCCCACCCAGCCTGAATTAATTAGCTAGACAATAATTAGCTGAGCAATTTCCTGCACAGCAATAAATGGGCAATCTCTTACTCTCTCGAAATGGTGATGTAACACATCTGTCATTTGCAATGACTGCAACTGCAAAAAAACATTGCAGAGATTACTGTTATTACACCACAGTGTATAATAAATGGTTGGGCTGGTTTCATACATTTGAAAGCCTGTATCAGGTAGAGGACATCTGTGTAGCAAAAGAGATTTATTTACTTAAGGGCTAATTGGTTTAATGCAAATACCAGGAACAGACCAACAGCAGGGCATTATCTTATGGTTCATTTGTTTCAGAGGTTATTCATAAGGGAAAACAATCCTTAATGCCATACATCTTCATATGCATATCTTTCATCTGTTGAAGCCACAATTGCCTTTCAGTCTTAAAACTAAATGTGTGTTTTAACTGGTTACTCAGATGCAACAAGCAATATTTTAAGATTTTACTGCCTCTCGTTGTCTTTTAAGCTTTATAGAGCACTGATAGCTTTCCATGAACAACAAAGCAGCAGTTTTTGCCAAGCTGAGAGCAATGAATAACACTGAGCACATCATAGAGGATATTCAACCTAAGAAACTGTGTGCTCAGTGTTATTGCTTGCGTTAATCTCAACCCAAATCCCACCAAAGCAGTTTGTCTGAAATTATGCTACCTACAGACGTGCTCTGAGCTGGGATAGCACAGTCCCATAGCTGAACAGGTCACATCTTGTGATGTCCTGTGCCCCCATGGCTGCTCCAGCAGTAGCAGCATGCATAGATGTGATGCAGTCCTTTGGAAATCAAGCTAGCACAGAAGTTATGTCACTTAACAGCTGTTTTTAGCTTTCACAGCTTTAGGCTTCGTATCCTATACCTTGAGATAAACTATTCAGTTGTGAGGCACAAAGTAATTGACTTAAATTTGCTGGCTCTGCTGATACTAGTAATGAGATTAGCTGGGGTCAGGATGAGATATGTGACTAGACTCTGGAAGTAAGTTTCCAGCATGTGCTCCTCATATATTTTCCTTTACACTTGCTGTAGATGACATGAGTACTAGGCAGGAAATGAGATAATTTTCATATATTTCATACTGCAACAATGGAAGTCAGATGCTTTTCTACACAAAGCAAAGGAATAGTATAATTTTAAATATAATCATAATGGCACTTAGTGAGATAAACCATCAAATCTGGGTCATGGTTTAGTAGGCATAGTGGTGTTGGTCTGGCGGTTGGACTTGGATGTTCTTAGAGGTCTTTTCCAACCTTAACTATTCTATTCTATTCTATTCTATTCTATTCTATTCTATTCTATTCTAAATCTTAGATTAAGTTTAAGGTGTTTCAGAATGACGAACTGCCACAACCAACACCTGGCATTATAATATTTTATAAAAGTATTACAAGCAATTTTTTACAAATGGTGAAGAAGGAACTAAATTATTAAAAAGTCAGCCCATTATAAGGAGTTTCCTCTTCTGTACAGTATTTTCGTGCAATCAAGACCACAAACAAAAGACCTCCCTGAAACATATTAGAAACAGGAACGACTTTGGTGATGTTCTCCTTTAAACCATCAGCACAAGTGCTGTGAAGCATATTTCAATTGCAAATCTGTAAAGCTGGAAGAAAATTCTGTAACATGTGACAATAAAACAGTGCTGTGTGCTCTAACAATCACATGATTTACTTCCTTTCTGTCTAACAGCACTCACAAAAACGTTGTCTATAATCCCTCCATTTTGGGGACCTATGTTTGATGGGATAAGCCCATAATGCATTTTTCCAGCCACATGACATTGATAGTCTAAGGCTTAATTCATGTAAGACTTTTTGATCCAGATTCTATACAAATGTGTGAACCACCTAATGGCATGTATACAGAACACATTTCAGTCATGGTAGAAGGATGCTGAGTTTAGGAGTGTGCTTTATATTTCTGATGGTTCATTCTACTTGCAAAATGATTTTAGTCTAGTAAAGGGCTATTGTCACTATCAGAAGAACATTTTGACATTAGTATCCAAATGTGATGTTCCTATATTTCACTTTACATAAAACTATCAAATCTTTTGGATGTGGTTTTCCATGGGAACAATTGCTATCAGCATTTTAAGGATAATAGGAATTACAGTATGGAGGAAGTTATTGGGACTCGACCAAGAAACAGTGCAAGCCCATAGAGTAGATGATTATTATATACAATACCATAGTTCTGGGACATCTCAAGAAATCCAAAAGCCCCAGGCTCACCTGCTGTATAGATACCTGTACAAAAAACAATCTCCTGGGCTGCTGACCCAGACCCTGAGGACAGGGGATCCTTCACACATGCACTGTCAGCCCTGCCATGTATGTACAGGCAACAGGTTCTGACTTTGGCCTTGTCAATGGCCCGTAAAATGAGAACATGCTTCTGTAGTAGTGAGAATAGCCAGCAGGATGCAAAAGGACAGCAAAAGTCAGTTAAGATTAATACTGAATCAAGTGTTCCATGAAAGAAACAAAAATGTATCAGACAGCAATCCAAATTATCCAATTTAGTGGGAAGATTTCCTTGAGCAAATACCTTTTACCTGGGTGCCTAATTCCCCATCAGTTTCCATTCTCATTCTTGGTCTGTGTGTGTGCAACACCAAATGATCATAGAATCACAGAATCGCAGAATGGTTTGGGTTGGAAGGCACCTTAAATACCATCCAATTCCAACACCCCTGCCATGGGCAGCAACACCTTCCACTGGATTGGGATGCTTAAAGCCTCATCCAACCCGGCTTTGAACACCTCCAGGAATGCCGCATCCACAGCTTTGCTAGGTAACCTGTTCCAGTGCTTCACCACCTTCACAGTAAAATTTTTCTTCCTAATGTCTGATCTAAATCTCCCCTCTTTCATCTTAAAGCTCTTACTCCTTGTCCTATCACTTCACTCCCTGATAAAAATCCCCTCCCCATCTTTCCTGTGAGACCCTTCAGTACTGAAAGGTGCAATAAGGTTTCCCTGGAGCCTTCTCTTCTCTGGTCTAAACAACCCAAATTCTGTCAGTCTGTGATAAATAATAAATAATAATACATAAAGTAATCAATAAATAAATAATGAGGTAACTGTCTTCATTGGAGTTCCTGGGTGCTATGGAAAGACAGCTAAATCTGAATCAAAACTGAGCAAACTTCTGGCTATTGGAAGAGCTCTGGTCATCATTTGTAGTAGTATTCAAACAGTATAGACCATGTTTTGGCTTAGAAACTGTATTTCTGAGACACATGTGAGATCTAAATATTATCTTATCTAATTGTGAATCCTTCTGGCTCAGTAATCCTTCCAGCTTTGCTATACAAATAGCCACCCTTACATAGTCCCCTCTGTAACTGCTTTGACTCTCTCACTTGCTCTGAAATAAACCCACCTTCATAAAACAGATACAAAACTCCTTGGCACTTTCCTAGGAGTTTAATTTACTTGTCCAAGCAATTCATAATCCTGATTAGCAGAAACACAGTCTCTGCCATGAAATTATTCCAAAGACTCAGCTTGTTTTCTGTCTGTTCCTCATACAAGCACTGAGTGATGGTTTCTTGTGCTTTTTTGGCATATGAATTCTTAGAAATTTTCTTGATATCTGAAAAACAGTATTGGTAAGTAAACATGATCATGCATTTCACTTCATAAGAGAAACCATATCACCATTTCAGCACAAACACCTAACAGAGAGAATACAACCAATACTAACACAGCCCACCAAACAGAAACAATGTTATGTTGTTCAAATTATTATCATTACCTGAGGTGTAATAAAACTCTTTCCTGATTAAACAAACTTTTTACTGTTGCCATCCTAGGCAAAAAAATCTTTTTTCTGCTCTACAAGCCCTTTCAGAAGCAGTACAGCATGTCCTTAATCAGCTCAGTTTTCCTTGCCTGAGCTCAGACAACATTGCCTTCAGCAGCAGAACAGGGTGCAAGATCAGACTGTTCTCCATGCTCACCTGTACATCACAGGTTAAAGATTATTACAGTTTGCCCAGTTCCTGGAACAGCAATATTGCAGGTCTTGAGAGTGCCCAAAGGGCAGGGTCAGGATAAGGTGCTCCCACCCCCAAAGGAGCAAGGAAACAATGCCTGGCCTTTCTCAAGGAAGGTCCTGGTAGAAAGAGATCCAACCAGCCTTGCCCCATGTGGTATGGAACTTTCCTGGGGGCAGGAGGAGCACAGGCAAGCATAGGGCAGGTAGATGGCAGGAGGACCTCTGGGACGGCAGGAGGTTCGACCCCATACCCACCAAGGGTAATGCAGAGGAAAGGGGGCTGCTTTCTTCTTGAAGGAGCTACCCAAGAGAGTCAGAGGTATCCACTGCACTGGGCAAGAGCTAGTAGCATTTTAGGAGGGCAGAAGCATTAAATATCTGAACTTTCTTTCAAAAATTTATTAGTTCATGTTCACTCTGCACCACCGAGCAATCTAGATGACATCTAGGGAATCTGCACAGTTTTCTTTTTTCTCAAGTAACTTCCCTCCAGCGTCTGTGTGCACAGGATCAGAGCCTGATGGCACAAAATAGGGGGTAGGAAGGGGAGCTGCTATATCCATGAGACTGATTCATGCTGAGACGATTACAAGAGCTATACGAATGATTTTCAGAGGAGGCAGGATGGTGGCTTTTATCCTGGGGGGATGTAATGCAGCATAATATCATCTGAGTTGCTTTTCTGCTGCAGATAGATAATTAAGCATCTTCATCTTCTGCAGCTTGCATTAAGAAGCTATAAGTGGAAACTAGTGTAGATCTAAAAAAAGGCTTGTGAAATTCAGCAAATGTGCCAGTCATTGCATTGTTCGTCTTAATTCATAAGAGAGTTGTATGTCTTGTGATCTGATACTTTAACTCACTGAAGTTGTATGGGTCTTTGTGGTTACAGGAAAAGACATAAAACTTCAAATCATGAAAAATTTGATTCAGAAGGAAGTTGGCTTTCAGCATCCTACCTGAGTATCTGTATCTGTACATTTTTGCACTTAAGGCAAGGCTTTTGTCTCTGTTGTCTTCAACCATCTGAGTTACATGCTCAGCTACATTTAGCAATCCAGCTACTTTCTTAGTAGTAGGGAAAGACAATACCTCTAAGTTGAGCTGCTCATTTTAGGATGGGATGAATTACTCTGCAAAGCAGCCTTTCTCTAGGTTAGTAGATTACAAGAGCCACCTGTTTTTCAGGTGAGGGGATGAATCCCACCTAAAATGTCAACATCTATGTCCATTGTTGCCAACAAGAGACCATCTGTGATGTCAGTGAGGGCTGCTTCACCACCAAAATATCTGGAAATAAGATGAAGCAGATACCAGGTGAAAAAATCCTTCCCTAAGGTCACCTCTGCATCTTGTGATGGAATCAAAGCCTGTTCCTGGAGATGTTCCATGAACTGGTAAAATTTTGCTCCTGAATGGACTATTTATTCACTGAAGAAGATAAAATCTATGCTAAGTCTGTTTTTTCCTTCATTAAACATCCACTGTGTTCTGCCCCTGCTGCAGGCATCCTCTGCATTTAGGCAGTCGCTGGGCTGAGTGGTTGCATTCCCATAAATCATTTCAACACTTGGAGAAGACAGCTCTGCTGTCTCCAAATACAGCACTGAGATGTCTTCAAGAAGAAGAGAAGAAAGAAGCAATATAAAAAGATACTTTTACAAATTACGTGCATTTTGCCCCCCCTCTGATGACAAAGAACCAAAATAGCACTTGGCCAACTCATCTGGGGATACATTCACCTCTCCAACAGACCACATATATGCATCCCATTTTCTGAAGTCCTGCAGGACAACTGTCATCTAAGGATGAAAGAGGACACTGAAATTATGATGTGTGCCATGTACAGGAGGGATGCACAAGCTGGCCTTCAGCCGCTCCTCGTTAAGACTTGTTCTCCAGCCTCTTCACCAGCTTCGTTGCTCTTCTCTGGACATGCTCCAGACACTCAACATCCTTCTTGTAGTGAGGGGCCCAGACTGAACACAGTATAATTCACACCTGGGATAAAACTCTTCTTGGCTTCAGGATCCTCTTTGCAACCCAATTGCCTGATGATGGCCACAGAGGAATAACTTTCCTGCCTCCAGCCTGTACATTAGCTCCCATATCTGAGCTTGAATCTGAGTCAAGACACCAGTGTGCTGTGGCTCCCTCCACCCTGGTTAGCAATAGCCGAGCAGCAGGTCTTCCCTGACGAGCTGATCCATCATGCTCTCCAATCAGGACAGATTCTTACCACAATACCCAAGTGTTGGTTCCCTCCATCTTCTTTTATTTTTATCCTCTTCTCATCCTTCCTATCTCTCCTCTGTTTGACTAGGAGTTTAATTTACCTAGTTGTGCTTCTAAGTTACATAAATACATATATAATATGTGTAGCATTTAAAGCCACTGTATAAATTACACATGTACACATTATTTAACAAGTTATGATGTGACTTCTGTTTTTCCCTTGCAAACACAAATACAAATAGTTAGGTCTTTGATGTTCCCTTCATTTTACAGCTGTGTTCACTGGGTGCTTTACCCAAGCTATAAGAATAAGACATGCCTTACTGTATATTACATAGTCCCTAGGTTTATAAGACATCAGGGGCTTTTTAAGATTAGATACTAAACGTCTGAAAAATATAAACCTTGACTATCCTTGGCTTTTAAAATTCATTAAGAGATTATAGTTTTAAATGCGTTTTTAATTTTAAGAGAGGTTAGTAAACTGACAGTTAAACTCTCTAGGGGCCTGCAGAATGCATTTTAATTAGTCATGAAATGTAATGCTTCTACAGAGAAATTATTTTGTATTTGAAAAGACATGCAAAGCCTTTAGGAACTAAAATAACTTCAGTCTCTGCACACTGATTTCAGTTCTCATGCTTGCCTATAGCTCTGCACTATCCCTGATCCCCAGACTTGTAATCTCTAAGACATAAACAAGGTAAAAGTGATGGTAATTCAGCAGCTGTTGTTCCTGAAGTAAGGAGAAAATTCTCTGGAAGGAGTAAATGAGAGTAATATTGCTGTTGTGCACACACACGCACACAAAAAATATAAATATTTAATTAATTTAATTAAAAAAAGAAAGGCAGAACTTCACGAACTTCTGAAAATCATGGCAAAACTGGATTGTTTTTCAAGAATGGCTGCCTTTTTTGTTCTTTCATAATGAAATATACAGTAGATGTCTCAATAATCAAATACGAAGAATAGTGAAGCTTTCTTTTGAAAAGAATGGGTTCACATCTTATAGTAAAGAGTGCAGTGAAGTGCCTAAGAAGCTCCATTGTCAGCTGAAGTATTTGGTCAAGTTTTTCTTGTTTAGGTAGAAGTTACTTAGAAGATTATTCTGGTTATAGATACAGAATTTATTGTAATTAGGAATCCTATTAATTCTGTTCAATAAGATCCTTTATCCTATGTTCTATGCACACCTCTGTATGACATGTAATCTTAGGTATATACTTGTATCTTACAATAAGATGTGCAGTTTTATGGGTATCCACATATTGCATCCAGACTTTCTGGCTAAAGGAAAAGGAAACATGGTACAGTGATAGTCAATTTCATTTTTTTATTAATATTTTTAAAAGTGTATTACCTATCACTCATGCCAGTTGTATTATATACATCATCTATTCTGTACATTCTGTATCTCTGAAATCCCCTTTACTGTGAGTGAAAGCCCTGTGCTCCTCTTCAGAGAGAACACAGCCAGAATTCAGAAGGAAACTATAATTGAGCTGGAGCGAAAGGAACTTAGAGCTAATTTTATTAGAATGAGATTATCTGCAGGAATGTGTTTTAGCCTAGGATGTCTGCTACCAAAAGTCAGAGCTAAGCACTTGTTTTAATTAATCATTATAATTATCTCCCAGCTATGTTTGTTCTTTCTTTGGAACTGCATTTCCTGCTTTTCTTGGCTAACAAAAAGATTCAAGTTTATAAACATCTATATTTACCCTATGCGAACACAAAATATGATAAACAAGGTCAAATTAGTTTGGGTAGATCCAAAAAGATGTTTACTGGTGTGGAGGCGCTGAGAAGAGTTAGCTTAATTTTATGGACAGATCATAATAATAGGACTTGGATAAAAATAAGATTCTAGACAGAAAAGTACAAGCCAAAATGCTCCTCTTGTTCTCTGAATATTCTCAACAATTTCTTACCATATTTGCAGAGTTTATAAGTACATATTTGCTTTCCAACGATCAACTCCATAAACTTGGCATGAGATTGGAAAGTTCAGTCTGTGGTAATTTTGGTCTGTATACTGTCAGGACTAAAATTATTTCAATTGAATTAATATTTTGCATTCTTGCACAGATCACCACCTCCAAAAATCCAACAGGATTTTTTGGCTCTGTGGTGTTGCTGATTTGGTGATACTAGAAGGACCAAAATGCCATTATTGATGCTGCATTTTAAGCTGCTTTATAAAATACTTTTTTTTAACTTATCTTTTTTCATGACTTTTTTTTTAACTATTTTTTGCTGTTAACAGGTACATTATCTCATCTGGCACTGTTGATACAAGCAGATCTCCACTGTAGTGAAAAAAAGTCAACTCTGTCAAAGTACAAATAGCATAATATCCACCCAAATGTCCTATTTTCACTGCACAGGCTGCAGGTTGGAAGGACAGCAGGGAGTATCCCTCACAGTGCCTTGGCTCTGCCCTCTCCCACTGCTTCCTGAGCTATATCAGTCCCTACGTGCCCCTCGGTCAGCACAAACCCCTCCAGAACCACCTGGCTGTGTGCTTGGGTGTGAACAGGAGCTGTGTGCCTGCCTTCCTCTGCTATTGCCATCATGCTCTGGCTGGAAAGGAAATACTTTTCTTCTCTGGAGAGAATGCCGGATGAGAACGATGCATGTTCTCTGAGTACTTTTCAGGCACAGATTTAACATAGCTGATCTGAGAGATGAAGGCAGAGAAAGGATATGGAGGGGTGAGAAGTAATCATCATTACTTCCCTGAAGTAACCATCACTAACAGATGACTGTTTTCCTTAAGTGCACAGAAGGGAAGGCTCATATCTTATTTAAAAGAAGCACAAACAATAACTCGACTTGGCTTTCACTGTTCTGCATCATGATCTGAAATGAATTTATATATTCTGCACTATGTTTCTTCTTACTATTCCAAAACTGCACAGACATATAGACTGTTGGGATTTCAATCTCTATTGTCTAGGAACTTTTTTAACAATTTAAGAGTTATGATTTCTGTGCTTATGCCTGGAAATTCATAGCACTAAGGAAACTACGTAAATTTTATGAAAAGCATAAAGTATGATGAAGCTAGCAGGTTGTTATTTCAACAAAACCAGTATTGAAATGTGTTTACTTCCTTGAAAAATCTTCATTGTTGTTTCTTTCAGACTAGGTTGCCAGTAAGAGTAATTCAAAGACCTTTCATTAACAGATGTAGAATTTTGTGCAATTAGAGTAGGATTAGACTACTCTATTTGTTTTTCTGTAGTCAAAATTTACATTTCTTTGCCAGGCAAAGACCAAGCCAGTTGATGTGGTTGTTTAGAATCACCTTGCATAACTGATTCACTACTCTGAAAACAGCGTGTCTTTTGTGATTATGCTCCACTAAGACTTCCTTTTATTGCTGAATGTTCTATAGAGAGACATCTGACCTAAAGCATTTAATTTCAAAAACGTTCTTAAAAATCTTACTTTCCGATTCACGCCATGAACATTTATGCAAGTCATAAGCTTTGAATGGGTTTTACATGGCTACTTCCCAGACCTATAAAATATGCAGGAGAGGTATTCTGTGTTCAGAAACCACTGTTCCAGCTTTTAAACCAAAATGACATCAACTCTGATGTTGGCAACTACACAAGTTTCCCAGATGCTGCTATATTATTCATAATTAGGGCTACTTATTTTTTTCAGTGGTTTTGTAATTCACATACACGGTAACATAAACACAAAGGTAAATTAATTCTTAAATAACACTTCAAGATTCTGTGAAAGCTGGAGGTTTATAGATTTTATTTTTCTCTTCACAAAAGAGCACAGTAATAATGAATTTCACTCAGAAACAGTGGCAAAAAGCCTGCAAGTGTGCCACATAGTTGTGTAATCATTGACTGAATTGTTTACTGATACAATGCAGTGCTTAATGTAGTCACTGAACATACTAGCTGTTTCTTCTCCCTCAAGGACAAACAAGAGACTACCAGTGTATAAGATTAGAGGCCTAATTTATGACAGCAAAACTAGGGAGAAGGGGAAGAGAGGCAACAATGACCATTGCCCACATCAATGTGATAATGCAATTGGTTCTGCAAATTTAGCCTGCTGGGGTGGAGAAAGCTTCCTGACACCCAGAGGTGGCCCAGCAAATCTTCTTCTAAGCTTTAGAAGTGGTAGTACTTCCGTACAGGAGCTGTGTGAGTGCTGTGAATCTAAGCCTAAAATCTTTATGAGAATTTAAAGGCAAACTGTCAAAATAAAAATTGTTCTGTACTCTTTAGTACAGAAATACTTAGCTTTAGTGCCTCCTCTAGTAACAGAGAATTACTCAAAGCTGATCCTCAGGCTTTGCCCTGAACCCAGTCTCCTTTACCTGCACATTATAGCCAAGGAGGTGGATCAGTCTCCCCACAGTCAGCTCCAGAAAGGATCTCGTCTACTCAGATAGCTCTTGCAAGCTGAGTCTCTCATTGCACAAGATCTCATTAAAAGGAGCAAGGTTCCTTGACCCTTCTGCTCTCAACAGGATGCCACTTCCAGACCCTCCTTAGACCCTCATTACGCTTGCATTATCTGTTCTACTGCTTTCTTTTGAATGGAGCCCTCATTCAGGCTGGCCTGAAACAATTTTTTGCTCTGGAGATGCACAAACTTCTCCTTATTATCTTTGCTACAAAGAGGAAAAGAGGCATGACTCCACAGAAAGACCTGAAAACTCGTGTGACTTTGTTTTAATCAAGCTAGCTTAGACCCATTAGAAGTCATATCTTCATAGACTTCAGCTTTGACTGACTAATTCAGCAGTGCATCAGGCCCACAGCACTGCTGCCAGCCTGTGCTCACTGTGTTAAAAACAGACTGAGTGCATATTTCTGGCAGCAATCATACCTCCAGCTGCAGCCTAGGGTAGCCCATTGGAACCAGGACCACAAGGATGCTTGCTGCTCAGCCCACAATGTCCTGCAGAGATCTTGTGTATGCTGTTAATTTTGTTAGATGCCAGCTTGCAGCCAAAAGAAAAAGTTCAACTTTTGCTAGATCCTAATGAAATACCATAGCTGTAATGTCCAAGTTTATCCCGCATCACCTTTCTCCCAAACCACATGAAAATTCCTGCTCTGCTGTGTGATGATCGATAGCAGAAATCATAGAATCATTTAGGTTGGAAACTTAAGATCATTGAATCCAACTGTAGAAAATTGAAGGAGAATAGCTGAGTTGAAGAAAAGATCTGCAAAAAGAAGGCTTTATTCCCACCTTCAACAGATGAGTTTCTTGACCCAGCCCAATGTCTAACAACACAAATATTCGTGCCAGCACAGCCTGTGAGCCATGATGGTGCTGGACTGGCCAAGGGAGAGAGTTTGATAGCTGAGAATATGAATAACAGCATTGGGATGTTTGAGAAGTTCTTCCATGTTCACAAGCAACAAGTTTGCACAAAGGGATTTTGACAGAAGAGACTGAGAGCAAGCACAGACGTTTGCAAAATAATCAACAGGAGCCAAGGCTGCCAGTTCTCCACAGCACACTGTCACTTTCTGGGATAAGCGGCAACAAGGCTCACCTTTCATACTTAGTTATGACCGAGGCCTAACCCCCTTCCTGCTCACAGTCTCTGGCAGAGAGTCTGGGGTCTAGCATTCAGGTATTTCTGGCTCACAGCTGTAAAGGATTCACTGTGACACCAGAAGTGATCAGAGCTTCCTAAGTGGCGATCACTTAGTGGCGATCTATAGAATCATAGAATCATAGCATCACAAAATCATAGAATGGTTTGGGTTGGAAGGGACCTTAAAGATCGTCCAGTTCCAACCTCCCCTGCCATGGGCAGGGACTCATCCCACCAGACCAGGCTACACAAGACCCTATCCAACCTAGCCTTGAACTACCCAAGGATGGGGCATCCATGAGTTCCCTAGGCAATGTGTTCCAGTACTTCACCCCCCTCATCATGAAGAATTTCTTCCTAAAGTCTAATCTAAATCTTCCTCCTTCCAATTTAAAGCCATCGCCCCTCATCTTATGACTACTTGTCCTTGTAAAAAGTCCTTCCCCAGTCTTCTTGTAGGCCCCTTTCAGGTACTGGAAGGCGTCTATAAGGTCTCCTGGGAGCCTTCTCTTCTTCAGGCTGAACAACCCCAACTCTCTCAGCATGTCCTCATAGCAGAGGTTCTCCAGCTCCCCATCCCATTCCTTCCCTGTCCATTTCCCATCACAGCTGACCCAATGGTCAGTTTAAAAATATCAACACTAGCTGAATCACAGCTCCCCCAAAACCTGAGTTTATGGACAAGAGCTGAGGAAAGAAACTGCGTTTCTGGAGGAAACCTTGTTTTTCTGCCTTATGGCATCTATGATAAAATTTCAAGAAATCATAATGATATCTCTGTACGTGTTTTACAATCCACTGTCATGACGGATGGTTGTACCATCCTCTCTGTTCCACCACTAGAGACAGAAAAGGGAAAGGAGATTGATCCAATACCAGTGAAGAAATACAGAGGAGAGATCCTCTCTTCCTGAATACCAGGATATGTGTGAAGAATTTACAGCTTTTTCAAGGCAGAAAATCTTCGTTCTTTCCAAGAAAACCTGATTAATTGCCACACACTTCCAATGCCTTCATTATAGTTTTATGAACACAATCATACTTCAACTAAATGCAAGTCTAGGTATTATAAGGAAACGTGGGGGAAAATATATGTCCACAGGGGGAAGTACAAAATTCAATCTTATCTACTTCATTGCTTCACCAAATCACCTTTATCAGGATTTATCACTGTGGCTTAGTTTTCCAGTACCTGTGTGTGTCTCTGCCTGTCAGTGAATGGAAAAGGGTGAGGGTTACCTTAATGGAAGAATAGAACATGCATTGTGAATTGCCAACAGGAGGAAACAATTTTACATAGGAATATATAATGAACAGAAACTGCACAGATAGGGCCCTTCTTACAGATGTCTATGTAATGGGGTAAGTATGTCTGAGTATATAGTAAGTGGAGACATGATAATTAAATCCATAGGCAGTGGAATTTCCATGCTCCAAAACCCAGCATATGACAAAAAAAAGGAAAGGGGAAGATCCTGAACCAAAATACAGAACATGTTCCAGAGACCCTTGCCTGAAAGAATTTGTCCACCTGTCTCTTCTGCTTGTACTGAGGTTGGGCACTTCAGATGAATGCTTCATCTGGCAGCGGATTTACAAAATGGCAGGGGCCCTATCCAACATAGGGAACTGGGAGCCCAGCTGCTTAGTTTTACCTGCTGAAATTTGCCTGACTGGAGCTAAACTATGACAGTTTGTGATCTAAAATGCACTAGACAATGGGCTTTAATGGTTCATCAATAGTTAGCATACCATTACACACATTATATGAAGACCTTTTCTTCTGCATTGGCTAATAGTTTGCTATGAATTGTAGGCAGAATAAATTATAGTTTAGAATAGATTATAGAATAGATTATAGTAGAGGTCTGAAGACCTCCTTTTGCAAAATGAAACATGAGCAACGAAGACAGTATTGTGCCTAGGAGGATTAACATCATGGTGCCAAAACACAATTCCCCAGGCAACTTCACCCACGTTCTCAAAGAATTTGCCTGGGAGTACTATCTTACTGATTGAGTGATGTTTACAGACTCATAAAGCATTCCCTTAAGTGTTGGTTTAAAACTAACTATGAAAAAAATTCACTGACAAAACCTTTACAGATCATTTCCACCACCCACTTAGCCTCTAAAAGACATTTGAGTTATATGCAAGTCTCACTGTGTCCAGAAGAAATATTCCAAAGCAAGAAGAGAGGAAAACTCACTGAAAATTTGTGGGGCACAGAGTGTTTTTTAGTCACTGAACAGATCTAGAGCAAGAAGGAATTTGGAAATTTCACAGGGATAAAGCAGACGTGGAACCTTTCAGGGGTCTGGGTGGTCTCAGAGGCTTGTGGCGTCAGAGACTCATGGTGTCAGAGTCTCATGGCGTCAGGAACTCATGGATACCAGATATCTGAGGATATATGTCACATACCTAACCTCATAGTAGCTTCTCTAGGAGCCTTATTAGAAAGTCAAAAGAGCACAGGAAAGTGAGGGCAGATCTTCATGGTGTAATGCAGTAGATACAAAGGGCCTGAGAGACAGATTGAGAACCAGAGTCTGAAAAGCTGGTTTAACGAACAGAGGTGTGATCCTGATTGATGTTATATTACCACCCAGGTGGCTGCACAGTTCTGAAGCAGTCACTAGTTTAAGCTTATCTGCAGTGGCTTAAAGAATCAAGCCACTCTGATTCCTTTTTATATATTTTTGGAAAAGTACTTTTGGTTGTAAGGGTCCTGCCCTAGTAGCACTGGTGAAGAGATGACACCATTCATCCTTCTTGTTCACTTTGTGCTGCTCAGCATCTTGGAAGTATTGCCACATTGACGTTCCCTGCAAAAGGAGCAGTTTTATCTCCACGTAACTTTGAGTAAGGGTGCAACTGGTAGAAAACATTTCTCTGAGACTTGCTATCTAGAGTCCTTTGCATCTCACAATTCCTAGTCTAATGTTTAAAGCTCACCAGTTGGTCTCATTTCAGTGTCTCAATGTTTGTAAAAGATAATACATGGAACTTCAGAGTCTTAAAATGAGAGGTGCTGAATGCATCTGTACATCTGTTTTAATAGCTCTAAGGCTATGTGCATGGGAATAATTGAAGGTCATGAAAATCTTCACAGAAAAGACCAAACTATAACTACAATGTGAATTGTAATACCTGATTTTAAACTTTTGGTCCAACAAGGTAATGTTTTACTCATTTGTAATTCTTTTAAAGATGTAGGGCTATATGCAGTTAAAATGAGGCAGGTTTTAGCCTTAACTGCATTCAGTGAAACCGTTCTCTCTGTTACAGACAGGTTGCTGCATTACTACTTAGTACTGTCATTAGAGTAATTATTGAGTATGTCTATCTTGCAGTGCTACTGACCTCTCTTCTTTCTTTTCAGGTCTGCAGACTCATCCTCTCATTTCTTGTCTTTTCAAAATTGGCTAGAAATCTCTGATCTTTTTACGATTCTGATTTTTCTTGACTGTCATTTTATTATTTTAATCATTTCAGTTCACTACAAGCATTAATGGACAGTCAGGTAACAGAAATTGTAGTTTAGAGTATCTTCATTGTCATAGATGGGAATCTTTTCTCTCCTCTCCCTTTTCCTTTGTAAGATGTTTCCATTCTGCTTATTTGAAACTAAATCTAAGTGAGTAAGTTCTCATACAGCTAAGGGCTGGAAACTGGCTTCAGACAAATCTTGCAGCCCACAGAAACATGATGACGGGAGTACAGGCTATTTGGCAGCTTCACTAAGCCACCTGTAGATCAGACCTGAATGTGAGGTCAAATTCGGGAACTGAAGCTAGAGAATGGAGTCATGAAGCTTTCCTGGGGTGGCAAGATAATGCGCCCTCTGCAATCCCTACCCATCCCTGCAGTGTTACTGTAGCCACTGCTTGAACCATTGCTCCCTGCAAATTTAAACTCAAACTTCAGCACAGTGGTCAAATGTGCTGTTCTCTTAGATTTCATGATGCAAAGTATAGAGGGAGGTGAGGGCAGCACTGTGCCATCCTCTGGAGCCTATGCATTGTTAATCAGTCTGCAGGTAACAATCAAGGATGTTAACATTCAGATATTCTTGTAAGAGAGACAGCTCTTAAATCACTAACAGTGACAGGAAAAAGGGGTTTTAGTCACTTTTTCTATCTGTCTATTGACTATTCTAGTTGTGTTAGAAAAAGCTGCCCCTCTGGTGTTTGTGTGCACAATGTCTAGAGCAAGGGACCCCTGGTCCCTCAGCAGAAATCCTTTTTTTTTTTTTTTTTTGCAGTTGAAAGACTAATACTATGCACAAATGAACTAAAGGTTTCACACTACATCATACTAGTGGCATTTTTTTCAAATGCTGTAACAGCATTTCATTCTTTAGCTGTCTTCATAGCCCACTTTTTTCCCTCTAAGAAAAATTTGCTAAGGAGACAATTCTAACAGGCATATCAGATATGAAAGCATGAAATATTAATGATTTCATTTAAATTCCTGACTGTCAATTTGTTTTTTCTAGCGAGGTTGCAACAGTCAACTGCTGCTTTTTTCCCCTTTCCTAGAGCAAGTCTTATACTCATCTGTAGCAGAGACTGGTGAGCCGAGTTTAGCACTTGGAGAGCAATAACAGCCTGCAAACACAGGGAAGTGCAGAATGCGTATATCTATCTGAGTTATTTATATGCATTAATATGGATAACATAACCATTAGAAAAAAATTTAAGCTTCCAAGAAAACCCAAATGCTGCAGGTATGATGAGATCTTCCTCGGAATACATTTTGTAATAAGCTGGTCATTCCCAGCTCTCTTCTCTGTAACACTGAGAGGCATTTCCAAGTGCCTCTTAACTTGAAGTGATGTGCTGGTATTAGTGATTTCCCAGCAGGGGCGCTGGGAAGCTACGGTCGTCGTGTGACCCCTGCTGGCAGGAAATCAGTGATAATAAAGTGTAAGAGGAAAAGTTTTTTGCTTGCAATGAAAGAATGACATGCTGTGTTTAAATCAGCACACTGCATAAATTAAATAATAACAGTAGCAACAGAAAAAAAATCAATAAAAGATCCTGTCATTGTGTAACAGAAGACACAAATGAGTAAAAATTGTTAACTAAAAATATTTATCAATTGACAACTGCATCAGGACAGGAAAAAAGCTTCTGCCAGCCCACCTCAGCACTAGACCTGTCCTGATGCAGTGTTCCTCACATATGTCCCCAAGAACCAAACTCTCCTGTGACATACAATGTGCTATCTTCTGTCCCCACTGACTGTGGCTAATATGGTTAGCATCCAAGCTACTGCACAGGAACATCTGTATGTTGGTATTGAAGGTATATGAAGGTATTCATAGACTCATAGAATAGTTTGGGTTGGAAGGGACCTTAAAGATCATCTAGTTCAACCCCCCTGCCATGGGCAGGGACATTGCATTAGATCAGGCTGCCCAAGGCCCCATCCAACCAGGCTTTGAACACTCCCAGGGACAGGGCAGCCACAATTTCCCTGGGCAGCCTGTGCCAGTGTCTCCCCACTCTCATGGTGAAGAAATTCCTCCTTATGTCTAGTCTAAATCTGCCCCTCTCAGTTTATACACATTCCCCCTGGTCCTATCACCACAAGCCTTTACGAACAGTCCCTCTCCAGCTTTCCTGTAGCCCCTTTCTGGTACTGGAAGGTCACTATAAAGTCTCCTCTGAGCCTTCTCTTCTCCAGGCTGAACAAGCCCAACTCTCTTACCCTGTCTTCGCTCCAGCCTTCTGGTCGTCTTTGTAGCCCTCCTCTGGACCTGTATAGTGTAAGTGCCTATCTTTAACGAGGGTACTAGAGTTTCCTAATGGTTTTGGCACTGCTACTGGCCACAATAAATCCAGGCTTCAGTGAAAGTGAGTTAAGCATGGTCAAGAACTGACACCTGCTTTCCAAATGGATCACGCTGCAGTCAATAATATGCTATAGTGTATTTCACGCTGCACATTTGCTTAGCAGCCTTAGGAGATACAGAATAGAGAATGGTCCAATAGACTATCTGTGATTTTGTTATTACTTCCTGTTAGTGTATAATAAATATCTTAATTTGGATTATACATCATTCCCCTTTCAAAACAGAGTTGTTTCCAACTCACTCTTGGAATAGTCGCATGTTAAAAAGCTGTCATGCATTTTATTGGTAACTGGTGTTACTGAAGCTGGGACTGACAAGACAGAGGACATACTGCAAGTAAGACTGGTGAGGGGTCTCATCAAAGACGTCACTCATCATGTGAGTCCCAGCAGCTGGAGTAGCAATTTGGAAGCAGTGAATTGCATTCACAATAGAGTTAGCCCTCCACTCAGATTGCTGGAGAGATCATTTGCTTCTCATGTGTTTCTCTGCTCCTGCATACACAGTTTAGATCTATAGACATTGAATATATGCTTTCTATAAACAAAACAGACCTTTCAGAAAGAAGGCTGTGGAGAATGACTTATAATGGATGCAAATGTATGTAAATCTATGCCTGGAAATTGCTGGTCTGTAATAGCAAGCTAAGGGGCTTGGAAGCACTATAGCGTTTATATTTGATTGTATATTTAACCAGCTGCTGAATATTATTCTGACACACTGTTCGCAGAGTAAATATTTCTTTGTCCTAAAGACAGAGCAAATATTTTGCAGATTTGTGGGCTTGCAGGTTGTGATTATTAATGACTATATTCACTGTAACTTTTAGCGCCAAAGTTCTTAAATACAACAAAAACAGGCAAGAAGAATTTGGGTTTTTTTTTTATCAAAACTATTAAGGATGTTGAATTCAGGACAGTTGTGGCTTGGCCATCCATATCAGGTAAGACAAGATTCATTTTATAGAATGAGTTTATAAAGGAAACAATTTTTACTAAAGAAATTGTTGCTCTCAATCTAGATTACCCGAGAAGAATAAAAAAAAAAACATATAAAAATGGTGTGTATTGGTGGGAGGAAGAAAGTGACAGCTGAGGTCACCTGGACAAAACCCTGCCTCACCAGAAGGAATGTTATGAGTTCTCCGACCTTATGATCTGGCAGCATCCTAGCCAGCATACAATATAGACACAGGTGACCATAACATGACAGGAATTAGTTGTCCATGGTTTCTTTTGTCTCTTTTCACACTTCACACATTGTGCTTTTACAAATGCCTCAAACCTTTTAGCTGTTTTTTGTTGGTTTTAGCACTTTTTCTACCACAACATTTCATGTTGCCATTCCAAATCAATTCCACTCCTCTACACTGAATTCTCTCCTTTTCTGACCTTTTCTTTTCAGAAAGAATTAAGAGAAACACAAACAGGCATATGACTCTCGGAAAGCGTGTCCTCATGCACAGCTAATCAGCAATAGCTGCAGTACAATGAATTCACATTTGAAAGAAAAAAAAGTAATTTAAATTGATTTTCAAGTAAATCTGTGCTTGGAAAACATGTTAATTCAGTTTTCAAGGATATCATAACAAGAGAGTAAGTACTCATTACTGCAGCTCTCTTATCCTCTCTCTCTAAAAAATAAAAATGAAAAGGTGCATTGAAACAGCCATCAGAGGGTGCATATACACCATCAGTTTGGCTTGATCCTTGTTTCAGTCTTAGGTCCCTGGTACCCTAGCTGCCTGTACTGTGTCCGGACCAGCTCTGGAAGACCAAGCTACAACCAAGCTCCACTTGCACTCCCTGAGGTTTCAGCTGCAGCCTAAAGGACAAGGGCCAGATCTCATTAATTAGTCTGAAGGGACAGGGCTTCCAACTTACAAAAATTGTATGGAAATACTCAAAATCTTTGTTTCCTACATGAGGAGGAAATTTAAAACTACATTTATACATTGATCCAAATGTGAAGGATGTTTCCATTTCTGCTGAAAGATACTTTGAGGTAAGAATGGACTTGCAAAGCATAAGTTATTTTTAATTTGCTACTACAAAGACTATGAAAAAAGAATAAGAGGAGAAGGATTTAAAATCTAAATGTGGTCATAACTTAAATTGCTGAGGTACCAATTCCTTGAAGCATTTTTTTTTTCAGGCCAACATTACAAATCTCATTTAAGGTTGCAGACTTCACAGTACATTTAAACATTTGCATAAATCAGGACATAAAAGACTAATAGCATTTATAAACTATTTACGTGCTAATTGTATTTACAAGCTACATTCTAGGACTGTGGAACATATTGTTGTTGGTAGAAGATTAAAAATGGAAACTTCAGGGTCAATAATTTCCACTTATATGTCAATAGCACACACTAATTACGCATCCACAATTTTATTAGACTATTGAAGGGAATCATAGATATATACATTTTATATGTATGTAGGTCTACACATACATATAAACATATATGTATGTAGAAAAACAGGGAGAAACTACTGCAATTTTAATTTTAAAAGGTATTTAAAATTATATTTAAAATATATTTAAATATATTAAATATTTAAAAGGCTCACTGATTTTTCAAATGAACAGCTTGGTGACCTGAGCCCCTCATTCTCAGCAGCTTGATGACATCCACCCAGTCTCAAGGCATAGTCAAGGCTAGAAGAAAAATCTCAATATAAAGAAAAGAGAAACCCAAAGACATCCAAAATAAACATAAAGACAAGATCCCTAAGAAGGATTTCTTATGCTGTCATTACTGCTGTACTGAACAGATTAATAGCAAACCCATGCTGCCTGGCTCTAGCTGGGTCTAAGCCAGGTCCTGGATCTCACATACTATTGCATCAGTTGGATACAGGGCCAGGAGATACCACAGCTAGACAACAGCACAACCTGTATGAAATTTCCTAGGTTTTACACCCTTATTAGAATCACAGAATCACAGAATGATTTGGGTTGGAAGGGGCTGTAATGTTCATCTAATTCAAACTCCCTTGGGATGGGTAGGGACACCTCCCACTAGGTCAGGCTGCTCAAGGCAGCCTGGCCTTGAACACTTCCAGGGATGGGACATCCACAACTTCCCTGGGCAATCTGTGCCACCAACCTTATCATGAAGAATTCCTTCCTAATGTCTAATTTAAATCTTCCTCCTTCCAATATAAAGCCATTCCCCTTCATCCTGTCACTACATGCCCTTGTAAAAAGTCCCTCCCCGGCTTTATTGTAGGTCTCCTTCACCTACTGGAAGGTCACTATAAAGTCTCCCTGGAGCCTTCTCTTCTCCAGGCTGAACAATCCCCAACTCTTTCAGTCTGTACTCATAGCAGAGGTGCTCCAGCCCTCTGTTCACCTTCATGGCCCTCCTCTGGACTCATTCCAACAGTTCCATATCCTTCTTATGCTGGAGATTCCAGAACTGGACACAGTACTCCAGATAGGGTCTTACAAGAGTGGAGTAGAAGATAAGAATCACCTCCCTTGACCTGCTGGCCACGCTTCTTTTGATGCAGCCCAGGATAAGGTTGGCCTTCTGGGCTGCAAGCACACATTGCTGACTCATGTCAAGCACTGTGCCCAGGTTGCAGGCAGGCACGTGCCTAAGAACAGTATTCCCAGCCTGTGAGTCTGACTGAAAGAAGGTATTGATGATCCTTTTGTAGAATGCCAAGATCTTTTCTGTACTGGTAGAGCCCAGAAGGCCAGCCTGAGAGCCCACATATAACGTTGTACTTCAATATGTCACTTGCTAAGCTCTTAGATGCTTAGCTATTAGCTGTTCTGAACAAAGCTGAAGCTGAGGCAGTCCTGTGGCACACTGTGGACAAAAGTTCATCTGCAAATGCAGCATTTGGTAGTTTTTAACCCTTGGAACTAGGATTTTTGTTCTTTCATTTTCTCCCCACCCAGTCATGGCGATTACACTGATCTTGGTGCAAGCAGCCACCAGGAAATGCTTACATTTCCTCATAGTCCAGAGCTAATTGCTGGAAACTGAAAGGTTTTAAATGAGTTTCATTGACATTTGTCTATGCAATGGTCCAGATAACTCCAGTCATATGTTTACACCTGCAAATATCGAAAGCTTCTATATTAAAACTGAACAGAAACACAGTTAGCGATCATTTAGGAGAAAACCAAGAACTCATGCAGAAGTTACAATGAGAAATTTACTATGTTGCAGCTGTGGTAGTTCTCATGATTACTGATCTAGCCACGACTGTATATCTATGGTTATTAAAGAAATAAATTCAAACTTGTCTTACTTCGTAGACTTCATTAAGAAGGTCCAGCTACAGAAGAAAAAAGGCACAAACTGTACTATCACAGAAAAAGAGATAGACAGAAATTTTCTCTTGAACAAACTTGCAGGCACGTAGGTGAATTTATTTCAATATCATGTTTTCCTTGATTCAAACAGTTTAACTCAGACCAACAGGGAAGTGACATACCAAGTTTCATCTTCAAAATTTTGCTCCATTTCATTTATGGCTGCCAACAGATAGTGAAAACAATATTGCTATGCTAGGGGGGAAATTAATTTTTCCACTCCCTTCTTAACAGAAAATAAATAAATTGAGATTTAGTCAGATTTTCAAAAAGCAATCTATTGTTGGACTGAAACAAAGACAGAATGTCATAAACTGAAAAGCAGCAGTCAACGGCTTGATCTTTCACTCTTAATGTCAGTGGAAGCTCCACACTCTTACTCCAATTATGTTCTTTGAGCCCTGTTCAATATAACATGTTGGACAACAGTTGAAGACAGTCTTGCTCTGAAGTGCTCCACTGAACAGGGGTAGTTTCATGGCTTTAGCCTACACACATATATCCACTGCTTTACTTTTTTTATCACATCTACAAATCCACATCCATAGATTTGCTAAACATAATAGATAGAACAATGATTAGAAGTATAATATGATCACGGGAAATGCCTCTTTTATAGCAAATATAAAATGCCTAATATAATAATGAATTATGTTAAGGAATATAAATACAGAATTACAGAACAATTGAAGTTGGAAGGCACTGCTGGAGACCGTCCAATCCCTTCCCCTGGTCAAAGCAAGATCAACTAAAGCAAGCTGATCTGAATGCTGACCAGGAAGGTCTTGAATATCTCCAAGGACGGAGACTCAGAACCTCTCAGAACAACTTGTGACAGTGTTTGATAACCTGCACAGAAAAAAGTCTTTCTTATGTTGAAATGGAATTTCCTATATTTCAGTTTTTATTCATTGCTTTGTGTCCTGTCAATGGCCATTGCTTAGAAGATTCTGGCTCTGACTGCTTTACTTCCTCCCTCAGATATTTATACACTTGAATAATATCTCCCCGAGCCTTCTCCAAGCTGAACAGTCCTACCTCTCTCAGCCTCTCCTAATACGAGAGATGCTCCATTAACTCAATCATCTTAGTGTCCCTTGACTCACTCCCTTGACTCACTCCAGTAATTCCCAATGCAGTCTGTGATGCTGGAACTATTGCACAACTTTCTAATATTTATAGTATTAACATCTTACAAAAGCTGTTGAAAAAGTTGGTGTCTTCATGTGCATTTGACTTTCTATACAGGAAAACTGTTTACATACACAACAGTAATATAACAGAATCCAAATAAAAGAAGACCTCTGCTAATGAATGTACAGCTTAAAGAAAAATCCAGTTTCCTCAAAACCAAAAATTCTTTGTCTTTGAGCAACTGTGAAAACATACAAGCTCCGGTTATCTTTAGACAACAGCATCTCACAAAAATCAAACCTGATAGTCTAAGCTATTTATAGTACCTAAGGTTATACAACTTCAGAAAGAAGTCAGTCACCAAGAAACAAAACTCTGTTCAATTTCCCCAGGGAATTTCTGAAGTTGTTTGATCTAGAGAAGCCAAATAAAGTTAATAAGTTGAAATAAAATAACTGTAAATATGATCAGAAACATCTTTCTTTCACTAGGAGCCCAAAGCTGGATGCAGATATGGTGCCACATACACTAAGTAAAATTGAATACTCGTTTCCCATGACATACGACAATACTTTCTATATGCTTTCTTGGGTATTTCTACTGCAATTTGCAACACAGAGATACCTTGAAGAGTGGTGGAGGCTGTAAAATCTCTGTCCTTAGGGTTTTTCAAGAACTGACACTTAAGTCCTAACAAACCTAGTCTTATCAGATAGCTGACTCTGCTTTGAGCAAGTGGCTGGACTAACAAGCCCCAAAGTTTTCTTGCAACCTAAATAATTCCATGATTCAATGGTACAAATGATTAGATTTCTTCTCTTATGATATATATAGTGTTTTGTGACCTGAAAGGCTATGCATTCACAGACTGAAAATACGTTCTTTTTGTGGCTTTGTTGTACATTTCTTACTTTATTTGTAATTCTGCTACATCCAGAGAGGCAAAAATATTCTAATTGGAAATTAGAAAAACACTCAGAAAATTGATGTTACTTATATTATAAATAATCTCTTCTTTTCCTCTAGACTGTCACCAAAAGATGAATAAGCTCTAGTATGACCACATGAGGAGATTTACAGTTTTTGCAACCTGCCAAAACAGGAGATGGGAAAACGTATCAGAGCTTCACCCTGTGCTCTTGTGCTGCCAGAGGATCTGAATGTCCTCTGTGTCACAGAATTAGTCGTCACATTCCTACTGATTTTCTCTGCAGCCTCTGGTACTAAAAGAATTAATTTTCCTCTGCACCACCCAAAGTAGGTAACATACGGAATAGCTCCAGAAAGAAAGGTACCTCTTTAGCTTAAAAGATATGTACTTCCTTGAATATGCTTGCTTTTTGCATAATAATTTTGCAAAGATGGAATGCAGAGTTTCACATTATACAAAAGATTGTATGAAGCGAACACAACTGAAAAGCTTTTAATAGCTGGGAGGAACAGGAAGTTATTCTTTACAGAGAAGAAGCTGTTATATTATACAATACAATCCAAAGCCAAACAACATCCATTTCACTTCCAACTCCACTGCAGTCTTTCCTCCTAAGTATTTTGCAGAGCTTTAAAAAAAGAAAAAAAAAAAAAAAGTTTCGTACAGAGTAACCTTGGGATAAAAACTCCACTTTAGTTTGGAGTCAAAATACCATCACTGTTCTAATCGGCGCTTCAACTAAATCTGCCCAAAGTGAAATTTACAAAGAACTTTCCTCTGAAATTCTCCATTAGGAAATAGGCTTTTTTCTAATTTATATCATTTGGATAAGGAAGAAAAATATTCAAGATATTCAGGCCAACTGAAACTGCTAACTTCACACAGCTTTGTCTGTGAAAGGCCATTTATCTAGTGTACCTATGGCATCATACTGTTTTCTTTAAGATTGCAAAGTATCTGATGTGCAAAATAAACAAAACAGTGAATTACGCCAATGCAGTTCAAGGAGTGATTTTAGACATAGCAGGACTGATCCAAAATGAAGCATTAAACTCAGTTTGATAACTAGAAAAAATTCAAACAAATAGGGAAAGTAGAAAGATTTTTTTTTCCCCTTTGCTGTGCCTTCACACACACATAGAACTGACCTTCAACTATAACCCCCAGCACCACAACTCTCTTCGTTCTTTTCACACTCTTTTGCCCTGCAGACAGGAACCCAAATCTTGTAACTCTTATTTATCTCTCTTCCTAACCATTCCCCCACAATCTTTAGCAATTGAAGTAACCATCCACTTTTTCATTAAAAAAGATTGTCATCAATATCGTTCTTTTTCAGCAGTATAACTGTATCTATTTTACAAGGCAGCTAATGCTATACCAGCTTATTTCTCTGTGTACTCAAGCCTTCACAATCAGCTGTGAAAATTGAAACTAGTACCAGGCAGGTAAAGCCACATTTACCTCTGTATACATCACCGCAATTCAAGCCAACAACCCACATTATCATTTATGATCTTCATTACAATGGAGTGGTTCCTCTTAGTCTGAAGCAATGGAAGTGACATTGAGCACCAGAACTCAGCAGCTTCAGTATTGTAGGCAGACAGAAGCATTTCATATGTACCATATAGTCTTTTGACAGGCTTATCTGTGCACAGAGAGCTTAAGGAAGAGTACATTTACCTCCTAGCATATCATTGGCAGGCCTCTGACCAAGGCAAACCATGATATCTAGGGGAAACAGCTTATAATGCATTCACTCCTTGCTGAGCAAAGAGAAATTCAGCTTGCACGTCTCCTCAGAGCTATCATCCGTATTTCTGAGCATGTGAGTGCTCATGCTATCCTGTGAGATCTCCGTTTTTTTTGGTATCCATGTGTGTGTGTCAGTGTTTATGCCACAGGCAGTGTCTGTGCACATGCCATACTCAGGGCAGCCTGAGAAGGATGTCTGTCCTGAGAAGACAGCAAAATAGGGCAAACTTGTTTACAGAACAAAATCTTCCTCCTTAATCTGTGTTTGCACAAGGGGCTCCACAGCGAGGTTTCTCCATATCACCTTTCATTGAACACATTTTTCTTTCAAATAAGCTTATGAGGCAGAGTCATCACCCTGATATCCTGCCCCAGGCACCACGATGCCACCTTGGTACAACAGTCCCTGTATGTGTTGGGGTGACCACCAAGGTCATGGACCTAAGGCCTTTCCTGCATGGAAACAGGAGAAGCTGGCTCAGGACTCAAGCCCCTGACTTTGTAGTGCTGGAGATCAGGAAGGTGAACAGCTCCAAATACTTGAAAAACAGCTCCCACAGGGTAAACGCAAAGAAGCAGTTTTTAGAAGCAGTTTTAAAAGGAAGTTTGCAAAGCTTCTCTCTTCTTACTTATTTCTATCTTGAATGGCAGAGATTGAAGACTGAAACAGGTAAGTGTCATTAGGGAGTGACTGGAGACCAATAAATATGCTGCATTTCAAAGTAAAAAACCCAAAATACAGTACTTTTTGCTCTGTGAATATTCCCTGTCGGTCTCATTAACTGTCAGAAATTAAGCAAAGGTATAAACATTCTCCACATTGGCTCTGGCTGCTGGGAGCATTCACATTGATGTCACCGTTTCTGAAGTGATTCAGAGCAACTCACAGGCAGCAGTCAAATGAACCTTCCACTGAATAACACCGACTGCTGTCATTTTACGTTTTAATTATGTACCCTGCACTGCAGCAGTAACTATGTGACCTCCCGACTGAAGGGTCAGACAAAGAAAAGCCCAGGCATGGCTTTTATTTTTGTTTTTGATGAGTTCTCACAGTGACTCTGCTCACCCTGGGGAGAAATGGGCCAAAAGCTGTCCTTTGTTGTTACCGCTTTTTAGACTCCTAGGAGCTTTGGGAACACTCAGGTTCACAGTTATTGTTTTTAGGAATCTGACAGGCTCTTTTTCAGCTCAGGTCTGCTGGCACTGGGGTAAGAGAGAAGTTATGATAGAACTAGTCTTTTATTTCATACTCCATGCCTTTGAACCACAGACACTCAAAAGTACATTGGTGGCTAATGCAGACCAAACAGACACCCTGGCAGTCCTAGGAGGCATCCAAACTTTTTTAAAAATGCAAATCAACTATGGGGGGTGAATACACATGGGTCAGACTGAACACAGCTATGAGTACAGGAATCTATCCTCTGATAAATTCAGTCCCCCTATGCTTACAAAAGGAACGTTCTTAAAATTAAGGATCTACCAGCCCAGCTAAAAACAGGCCAGCAACTATGTTCCTTATGGCATTGAGCTCTCCTGCATCCCACTGTACCTGGCATTACTGCTCCACAGGGAAGATGATCATGAA
Source organism: Cuculus canorus (assembly GCF_017976375.1). Classification (NCBI taxonomy): domain Eukaryota; kingdom Metazoa; phylum Chordata; class Aves; order Cuculiformes; family Cuculidae; genus Cuculus; species Cuculus canorus. The sequence goes on from NC_071401.1 coordinate 64,983,485, forward strand.
TAGTTTTCATCAGCAAAAAGAGAACAGCAGGATGAAGAACAAGAATCTAGGGCACAGCATCACTGTGGATAAGATGAATCAAAATAAGTTCGTTGCTGATTTGCCATTTCTCAACTTGTTTCGAAAAGTAGTATTAGCCATTCACAAATTTTTAAAAGGAAATGAAACGTAAAAGCTGAATTCTATGACTGTGGCAGTATCTCAGTTAATGTAACCTCTGCTATATCAATGTACCTATTAGAAGCAATATAAAAATTTTCTCTCTCTGAAAAATATGATAAGGCCTATCAGAACAAATTTTCATCACAGTGCTCAAGGAACATATTAAAACAGGACAAGTCTAGAAAGGCCTGCTCTTTTCTTGATAGGGACATCATGCTCTCACCAGTTCTACAGAGAACTGTGTCCCCTGGTAGCTTGGCTTCCCTTTGGATTTACCCTTGCAAATCATGTAGGCTGGATCAGAAATTCTTCTGTGAAAGAACAATTTGACAAACTCTGTGTAATTGGCTTTTAACTTGGAAGAGGATACCCAAGTATAGTTACAGTCAGGGGTTTAGAGCACATACCAAAGGAAAATGACAACTTTGCCTACAATCTCCAACAACTGCCAAGGGCTCAGTCTTGTTTTTGTCTGTTTGCAGCAATGAAGAAATAAGCAGTGAGAATTTTTTTAACACTTTAAAATCTAAAAGACTTTTACAGTACAATTTTCTTTACCGAATCCAAGCCAGAGCTTTACAAAGTCCTCTTATAGTATGGCTTTATAACTAATAGAGTTAATTATTCTTATTTATTAGACTTATTTAAAGGTCCTATAAGTTCCATTTTAAAGTAGCTTGGAGTGATTTCATTCATAAGTGAACCTAATCAGATACACCAAATGTTATTGCAGCATTTCCTCCAGCACAATTTAAACAGGTAAGAAAAAAACCCTGTGACCAGCAGCTCAAAGCAAAATGAATAATGCTACTGCAAATGAAAACATAAAGTTTAGCCTCGTCACTCTTTTTGTTCCACAGGCTGCTAAGTAGAAAAAGATCTTGGAGTCAAGCAGGAAATCCCATGTTGTGGCTGGTAGAAGTTGAAGTAATGGAGTTTACCTACATATCATCTGCTTACATAATCCATTCTTGCTGCCCAGCTTTGTGTATACCAAACAGATGAGTTTTAAGAAGCCACTACCTCTGAGGAAAACACCTATCGGTCACCTCATCCAATAAGGATACACACTGCTCCTCCATTCTCACCACGTCGTTTCACAAGACAGATTGTTAAAGTACCCTTCCCAAACCACTAAGTAGTGAGAGGGTGTTGGTAGGAAAAGTAAAGCCTCAATCATAAGTAATACATTATGTATGTAGTTTTAGCAGTGAAAAAGCAATCTAGGTAGAAATAGAAACTAGTAGGATATAGGTACATGTATACGAAGACACTGGCCTGGGGCAAATTTAATTTAGATGCATTAAAGCAAATTTGTATTTTATTTTTTTTTATATACCCACAGGGCTACAATCTACAGGATGAAGTAATAGAGCACAGGACAAACTGATGAGTACACAGCAGTAGTGTGCTTGGCTCCTTGTAGGGGGTGGGGAAGGATGGTGATAGGCTTGGGGAATGGGTGGGATAGGGTTGTGGGGAAGGCAGCTCTGAGATTGACTGCTGGATTTTCAAAAGGGTAAGAGTCTGTATCTTGCTTGTGCAAACACAAGGAAGTTACAGTAAAACCTGCACTGTTACTAGCTGCTACCCAGAGCATTATGACTGTGAAGCCTTTTTGCTTGAATCCTTAGGTAAATACTTTGCACTTTCAGAGCAAACTTAACTGGCAAACTGTCAGACACCTCTGAAGATTTTTCAGGCAGTATTTTCCCTGTCATATATTAAACCAGAGTACAGCAAAATGTGTAATCATAAGGGATGTTCTCTCTTCTCCACCTAGAAATGTCAAGCTCAGTACATTGGACTGGAATAGTCCTGTGATATTTCCTACCTCTTTGTCTTGTTTCTTCAGGATTTACTTATCACAAAGCTCTTTGTGCCATGTAGTCTACTGTTGAACACACCAGTAGGTTGTCAGGACAGTATATTATTGGATATGCTGCCTTCAGAGAAAGGAAGCAGTAGAAAGAAAGATCTCAGTAGATTTAAGTTCTCATTATTTAGAAAATCAAAGCAAGCTGGCAGACATAAAAGCAAACATAGCAGACGGAATGCCTCACTGTATAAGATGTGCCTTTACTTCAATAGCTAGTCACACAGACGTTTCTTCTGAATGCATTCATCCCCATCTTTCTTTCCAGGCATCATTTCTTCTTGCTGGAACAGAAAAAAAAGAAGGAAGCTACTGTAAATTCTTGTGCAGGCAGAGGTAGGATCACTGTCAAAGCCTAGTACCAGACACCTAATATCTATTTATTGACTACAAATGGAATGAGTCTACTAAAAGTTCAGCACAACCTATATAAGCAAGACCTGAGGTTACTGTAACACTAATTAATGATAAGCCTTGTTATTGAGTTTCCCTTTGCAGTAAGTGAAGAGAGGAAGAGATTGAAAAAGATATTTCCAGAGGATAACGTGTGTTTTTGGATAGGGAGACAGGATGAATCACCTAGAGGCATCTAGCTCTCCCCAAAGTGTGTAAAGTTCACATAAGCAACAGACTTAGACTTTGTGCCTGGGTTACATTGTTTGTGATAAATCCAACCCTAACTCTTATTAATGTCTTTGAGGTCCCTTTTAAACTTTCTGAAGCTAAGTATCAAAGACCCAAAGACCTCTTCATTCTCCTACAAACTGCAGATTTGGAAGCAAAACCATCCTTCACTTACCTGGACAGGATGAAGAAATGGGCTGTCTGGAATCTCATGAAGCTTACAAGGACCAAATGAAAGGTCTTACATCTGGGATAGAACAGCATAGGGTCCTCCACAAATTTCTCCAATGTGGGTCCTTTCCATAGACTTCAGTTCTTCAGGAACTGCTCCAGCATGGGCCCTTTTCACGGGGTGTAGTCTTTCAGGAATAGACTGTTAAATCATGGGTCACCTGCAGGTTCACTAATCATGCCAGAAAACCTGCTCCAATGTGGGTTACTTTCCGTGCGGTCACAGCTTCCTTCATGTGCTACCACCTACTCTGGCATGGTGTTGTCCATGGGCTGCAGGTGGATATCTGCTCCATCTTTAACCTCCACGGGCTGCCTGCCCTTACCATTTTCTTCATCACAGGCTGCAGGCTAATTTTTGCTCTGGCTCCTGGAGCACCTCCTCTCCTTCCTTCTTCACTGACCTTGGTGTGTGCATGGTTGCTTCTCTCATGTATTTCCACTCCTCTCTTCCAGCTATTGATGAGCAGAAGTTTTTTTTCCCATTCTTAAACTAAGGTGCTACCACTGTTGCTGATGGCCAGCTTTGGTCAGCAGCAGGTCCATCTTAGAGCTAACTAGCACTAGTTCTATTGGACATGGAGGAAGGTTCTGGCATCTTCTCACAGAAATTGTGGAAAATTTCCAGCTACCCTGCAAGGTAAATACTGCAGAAGCAATTCCATCATGCCTAGAACATTTTGGAAATGAAATAGAAACATGGAAATGTTCTACATAGAGAGAAACACAAGTCTTGTAGTAATATGTCAGAGATAACCTGAGTATAGGTAAATAAAGAGAAGAATCTTCTTTTAAGCTAAGAAAATATACAATATTGGCCAAGGATTTCTTCATTGTATGTCCCAGTAGTAGACATAACCATTTTTAAATGTTTTTAAAATGAAATAAAATAAAAATAAAATGCTATAATAGGAAACTATTATAGCAAATGTCAACAAACAAAATGGAACCAAAACAAAATTGTTAGTAATTGGAAAGGGAAATAGAAGCCTAAGACATGAGAAATAAAACAAATAAGGTTTCTAGTCATAATTAAAATCAGTTCTCATAAAATATTGGTGAAAGATGTGCCCCTTTTGAGAGACATCTTCTTTTAAAGAAAACCTATCTACAAAGGCCCTGGAGTTAATGACATCACATTGGTTTGCACAACAGCAGAACTAAGTTTTGCAGCCTTTGGATCACAGTATACCTTTTGCAAAGCATAACCCATAAAAAATTAGATGAATATAATATACCTGTCACTTCTCTAAAAGATGACTTTTCAGTAAATGAAAAGGTAGACAAACTAATATTTATGAACTGACAGCAGCCCAAATTTGACAGCCTTTTATCATGTTGTTGCTGACAAAATCTATTCAGTCATCCTGTTTTAAAAACATTATATTGAAATACGACTTTCTATTTCCATTGAGGTGAATGATTAAGTGATTCTGCTTAACATCGTTCTGTACTCTATCATGAAGAAGGTCATAATTCTGTACATGTCTGAACAAGGATAAACACAGAATTATACATAGGTAACATTTAAAAGTATGTTACCTAATAAAAAGAGTAGAACATGTGCTTCCTGCAATACCTGCTCTTTACTACTTTCTAAGTGATAGAGGGAATGACTTGCAATTGTTACAGAAGCTAGATGCCCAACTTCCACAGTATTTCAGAGTATTCAGCATGCCATTCCCTTAAGAATGCCTGAAAATCCCAACCTGATTTTTTAGAATTTCTATGTCTTTTGTGGAAAACCAAATTGTGTTGGGATAGCAACCATAAAAGTGGCTCAGCTCTCAGAGACCCTTCATTAATTGTGCAGCACATTGCTCAGATATGTTAGGAATGGAAAATAAACAATAATAGTAAATTCAAATAAAAATTATTCATATGAAAATAATTTCATTTGAAAATGAAGCTGAAACACTAAGAAAGTTTACAAAGGCAATAGCAAAAAAAAAAAACCCAACTGAGTTTTTTTTGCTTAATTCGTTGTTAATATTCCACATATTTATGTTTAGTGTCATGGGTTTAGCCCCAGGCTGTCTAAATTTCGGTTGCTAAAACTGTGCAGCTGGATTCCCAGATCCCTTCCTCTCCCACCCCCAGGGAAAGGGGAGAGGGAAATGAGAGGAAAAAGACTTGTTGGTTGGAAACTAAAGGTACATCTTTAATGAAATGATAATAATAATAATAACAACAATGAGGAAAAGAATTAGAAAGTAATAAAACATACACAAATACATGAGATCATGCTCCTACCCCTTGATGACTATGTGTCACTACAAATACTGTAGAGCAGACACAAGGTCCGTGGCTAGGAGGGGTCTGAGCTCAGGAACGGGATTCAGGAACACATGCATTGGGCATCAGGAGCAATCAAATAGACGAGTTCCTCACTGGACACCGGCCACTGCAGAAGAGGGTTGAGACCTTGGTATAAAATCTCTCAATTTTATGCCAAGTGACGTATATGGGATGGAATGTGCCGTTAGTCAGGGTTTAGGGTCACCTGCTCTATTTGCCCCTCCTTGCAGGTGTGGACCCTTTCCCACCTGCTCAAGGATGGCCTTGGTTACTACAGGACTAAGTATAAGCATTGCTTTCTTTGCATACCAACACCCTGCATTATCACTTTGGGAGAAGTACACTGTCTCAAAAACATACAGTTAGCTTTCAGAGAATGAAGTTACTTAGAACGACTAAGTTAAGAGCCGGAACTGACTCAAATTTAGTTCAAACCACAACAGTCCAGCCATCACTGAGTTTAGTCCACTCTGGCTTGTATAATCTTTTTATTTTACAGAGACAATTTATAGCTTGATAGAGCCTTCTTGTGTCAAGCCTTTATATGTGACAACAGAAGTGCAGTGGCATAGAGGTCTGTGTTGGTACATACTGTTTTCATAACTAAAGCCAGTTTAGCAGTACAGGTTCTTCTACCACCTTCCTGTCACCTGACTATGAATTACTTTTCATCATGCTTAATGGTACCTGAGATGTCATGGGTTTTGTTATATATGAGAAACTTCTTTTTCACTTTTTGGAGGCAGGGTCACAGTCAGAGGAAAAAAGAATTTGATATCCACTGAAGAAAGCAATGTGCCCAGTAATCTTTGACAGGAGATGAAGAGTAGCTGCACATGTGAAAGAAGGTTGCTGTGCAGCATAGATCTTTAGTAACTCCACTTTTTTGACAGAGAATGGAACAATGGTTAATGTGTTTCCTGAGATAGCATCCTCCAGGCCTTTGCTGCTCATTCCTTGTGATGCTCAAGAACTACTGTGAGGATAACACTGACGGCAAGATCAGGCATTTGAGGCCAGGGGCAGGTGCAAGGGGGAACTCAAGCTGAATTCATTTGATGAAGAAGGCAGTGGAGGAATAAAATACAGTGAATCCTCTGAAGTAACTGAATATGGGATGATGTAAGAAGGTACTAGTGGACTATCATCTAATTTGCTTGTCTGAAAAATAGGTGCCTGGTCTGAGCTCACAGACAAAAGACTTTTCTCTAGTCAAGGGAGAGCAACTGGCTACCCCCATAGACAACATTTTTAGATATTTGTCTTGAGATGATTAAGAATTGCTGTAATGATTAAGTAAGATTAGCTGCCCAAGCCTAGCTGAGATGGATCCCTTCATTTTTCAAGTACTGAAACAGGAGAGGCAGCTTTGTGGCTACACTCTGCAATAGGTGTTGGCAGGGCAGCCTCACCAGACAGGCTCTCTACGGAGTCTGGAACTTTGTGTCAAGCACTTGTCTATTGTGATAACACTTCTGTGCGGGCCTTGCAGTCCAAGGAGAGAAAATGACAAGCATCTCACTCAGATGTGTGGTCTGTTCTGCAAAAATCACTTTAACAAGCAAATAGCTTGTTAAAATAAAAGCTCTCACTTGACAATGAGTGTTTTATGGTGTTGGCAATGTTTTAACAAACTGCAAGAAGAGCATTAAATGAAGATGCCAAGGGAATATCGCTTAGTTTGCCTGTCAGCAGGTCAGATGGGCCTCATGAGAAGGAGAGAAAGGCTGCCTTAGGTAGGAGAGGGTTAGACAGGAAATTTTGCACAGAGAATGTGATACACTTATCAGCCCATGCGGAGATAAGACTAGTTAAAACTGTGCCCCACGTTTCTTCTGTTTTCACTTACAGCAGAGTGACAAATTCTGGCACAGTCAGGCTAGACCCTGTGAACACTGAGTTCAGTGAGGAGGGATTGTATTCAGTTACACAGATAACTTGACGTGCTGCTGTTTCCTGGCAGGGTGAAAGTCTGAAAAAGGCAACTGTTGAGGGGCAGCAGCCTCCCAACAAGTCTCCACCTGCCCCCCACCCAGGGTGACATCCAGCAAGTTTTGGTGCAGTCATTTCCAGTCCATTTGAGTCTTGTTCTTCTTTCAAAGAACATCTCTATTCCTCTTGGATGGTAAATCCTGAATTTCCATTGGAATACATTGGCACTATCAAGGAGCAGGTGAGGACAATGAGTCATGAGCTGAGTGTGATAGCAAGTTGGCAAGAGCTGTGGCCTGGCCAGCAAGGAGCTAGGAGACCGAGCCAGCAAGTCAAAGTTTGGATCAGGTCAGGAGACACTGACCAGTGTCAGACATCTCCCAGTAACCATCCAGCAAGGCCATAGTGAAGAGGCAGGTCCAAGGTGAAGCCAGGAGGCCAAGCCACCAGGTGTGGGTCAGAAGCAAGCTGGTCTGAGACTAAGAGCAGAGACAGCAGCTACACTGCTGGGGCAGTAGCACAAGTGGCAGTAGTAAAGCCTCAGCTTAAAAGCAGGTCCCAAGGGAAAGGAGGGGCGGGCCCCTGCTCCTAGCTTTCTTCACAACAGGTCACCAGAGTTCACATTTGAACACTTCAGAGGAGGAATATCTTGTTCTTCCATATGCAAACGCAACATGTGCACACTTGAATGCTCACACTGGCACATTCTTTGTAAAACCCCAAAGCAGATTTTTCTTCACTTTCTTAGTATATGAAACTCACAATAGAAGCTCGCAAAGATGAAAAACAAACCTTGTACATATTTTCCTTACAACCTCTGGGCTAGGAACTGCCTTTGAGAAATAACCCATCAGTGAGCGGATGCTCGAACTTAAGCACGGATGGTCCTAGCAACAGAGATACTTCAAGGTTTAAGCCAGGTTTTAAGTCTCAAGACAATTATGCCTAGAGCTCGCAAAACATCTTTTGCATGGATCCAGAGTATGCAGGCTGCTGGGACTGCAAACAAACCCAGAAAACTCAAAAAAGAAGCCTGCCCAGTGTTGTACCATTTTATTTAGCATCAATAGTGTTTCCATTCAATATCTAAACAGACAAATGGTAATTAAGATGCTGTCTTTTTAGAGCTCTGGTGTATTAAGCAGTCTTGGTTGGAAGTGTTTTGTTACAGGGATTACATTACAAGCTTTCCAGTTTGTTCTGCAGAACAGAGCTTCTATATCTTTAACCATCTCTCACTTATGTAAATGCCTGTTTGCTCAATTATTTGTTTGAGCAGTATTATTACAACTTCTAATATTTCTTCCTCTTTGAAAAGTCTGGGCACAGCCTGAAGATTTTAACACAGCTAGAAAAATATATTAACCAAAAATATCCAATGTTTTAGCTGTTCTGAAGAACATAACTCGCAACAGGCAAAATTGAAATGGCAATAAAACTACAATCATCTGATGAAAACACCACCAGCTTCTTTGGGCCCACAGTATTCCAGTGTTTTTTGACTGCAATGTTGGGACTTCCTCCAAAGTGATTGCTGTTGTTTCTAATATACCCTTTTTTTCTGGATTTTATAGAGTATTTTTATTGTTCTTGATATTTTGCTGTTGAAAAGCCTCATCATGAAAAGCAGCTCTTTCTGTCACATATGGAAGGACCACAAAGGGATGTGAGGAATTAATTAAGTTGCAATTGATTGCAAATACAAGCCCAGCCAGGTGGGTACCTGAGAGCAAAGTCAACAAAGGAAACAATTAGAATTAATCTGACACGGTATATGTACTTTTGTATTTCCAGATTTACTCTGTGAGTTTGGGGGACTATAAATGAATAGGCATAACCATAATAAAGACCAGAGACTTATAAAACTAGTAAGAAATACATCCGTCTTTGTAGGAAGCCAAGAAGAAAGAAAAAAAAACCCACTCTGAAAATGCTTGAATCAGTTGCTAAAAAGAGTGACATAATTTTCAGAACACCCTTGCTACTTTACTGATATTTATCAGAAGTAATGTGATGGGCTATACGCTGAGCTGCTGCCACTGGGGTACATTTCCATTGACTTGACTAGAACTATTTATGCTCAAGGATTTGGATAACTTTCTTTTTGTTATTTACTAAAATACGAAGCATTGGAACTCATGCTATAGCAAATCTTTCTATAACTAGTATGCATGCTAGCTGAACAACATTAAATAACAGCTTATGCTACCTTAATTACAGCAAAATATAGTGCTGGGTACTGTGAGCTGAAAGCATGAATCATGATTACGCAAGTCTTCATATAGGATGATGATGCTATACATTGTGAGACAAGCTTTTTACAAATCTTGCTCCCACAAAACATTCTGCTTTGACTGTGAAAGCTTAACTAATCTCATTAACCATTTGTGCTAGGCAATTAATTACTTTATGATATTACCCTAACAGCCATTCAAATCAGAAAAGGCACAGGTGCTTTATTCAGTGTTATAATAATCTTAACAATTCCAAATGTCAAAATCAATCATTAATGTGTACTCTGGGTGATTGCAACTGATTGACTCAGGTAGGGATTTTGAAAATGTGCTCAACAGTTCAGTCAAAAATAGAACTTGATGACACACTGCTGATTTTTAAAGTACTGATCACAGCTTCGAGGATGCTGTGCAAATACCTTAGAATAATATATATTCAAACCAACCATAAATACTCAAGTAACATTTACATTTTGCCCTGCAGATATTAAACTGATTCATTTGAAAATGTAAATAAATAGAAATTGGCACTGGGAGAAACCCAAAATTTAACCATAATTCATTTCTTATGCAACAGAATTTCATAAGATTGATTTAAATAACTTTAGTAGAGTGTGAGTTACTGCATAAATCAGGCAGATTTGGGGGCTGATGCTGAAGACTGAACAGCTGGTACAGAGCTTACATTCCCCATCCTCATTGGCACGTTCTGTCTCAACAGCATGTGCTGGTTTTCATTCACTCTGCATTTTTATACACATGACGCAAATTCTGGTCCATGTTTGACACAAAATTTCTGCCTCCTGTCCAGTCACTCTGATTTGTGTTCTCTCTGCTGGCAAAACGGACTGGATAGCACAGGGACTGTAACATGCTAATCAATGGGCTTCCCTGAAAGGTCATTTTTTGACTTACATTTGTGAGTGAAATAATACAGATTTCCTCCTATGGCTCACAAAACAATTTTAGATAGAATAACAGCATAAGCAGTGAATTTGCAAGAAGTAGAGAGTGCAGAAGTCTCATGTGAAATACGGCAATGTACAGCAAAATACTGTACTAACACTGGAGATGTTAAGTGATGTGAAAGAATAAACGTCATAAAGCATAACCACAAACATTCTTTTCCTGGTCATGTAGAAAATGATCTCTTCCCTTCTCCCTTTGGACTCTTGTCTAGCAGTAGATACTATGCAAAGCTTGCAATACAAGATACTGTACAAAGACCATACTAAAACTACAGCTCCAGTGAAGGACAAGAATTTTGACATTACTAAACTACATGAAACGAATCAGATGGAAAACAAATTAAAACAAATTCTTTCAGCACGCTGATGGGTTCCTGACCGATACAGAGAAATGCTGAATGGCAAATCCTGTTTGTTTACACGTATAGATCTGTTTATGGTTTCACCATACATAAAAAAAATTTTCACAGAGAAAAATATTGAAGTTGCACCTTTTAAGAGTTTAGATTTGTACTGTAAGCTCACATAAACCCAGAAAAGATTGCTGTTACATGGCTCTGAGATGCCCTCTTCCATTAGAGGGTTAAAATTTGTAATCAAGGCCACATGGGCAAAGCTCCGGTTATTTCAGTCTTCATGTGGGCACTGGGTTAGATACCTAACTATCCAGTCTCAGCAAGATCTGAAACAACACGAAAATGAAATGCACAATGAGGTAAACGGCAAACTTTAAGGTAAGTAAACTGTAAAGTCTAAGGCAGGTAAACACTCATTTGAAGATCTCCTCAGATACAAGAGCAATGCTAGGCTTCCACCGTTGTATACACATAAAATTAATGTTTCTGCAGTATTTCTTCCCCACCATTCCCTTTGGTCATAGAATGTAATTAAATGTTTAAACTAAGAAAAGGCCCAATTTTATTGTGGTAATCTACGGAAATAAACCTTGTTTTGTCATGTTGTGTGCTTGGCTCTCCCATAAAAGGGTGATTTTGCTGTCCATTAGACACCAAAAAGTCCCCTATAAGTGGTGAGAAAGCAGAGAAGAAATGAGGATAAATAAACACTGGAAACTGGGCTGCTTTCATTCTGTTGAGCACAGAATTACTTGCTTCTCATGTTTTCATTGACAGGTGGTCTTGTTAGACACAGTTTTCATCCTGAATAAGAAGACTGTAACACTTGCACCTTTGAAGAGTTAATTGGAACTACACCACTGAAAATACCTTTTCCTGTGCCCCTTGGGCAACCAAATGACTAAGGCTGTCTTTGGATGATGTGCCTGGGTTTCTCTCCCTGAGGCGTTCTACTCTTCTATATCATCCTGCAGCTGCAAAGTTCTCCAGAAATTGCAAGCAGAGGTGAAGCAAGAGTCACTACAGTGCAAGTCAAAACAAGACTATTTAGTCCCATAAGTTGATTTCTGGCACCTCAGGGAAACAAATTATGTGCTAATTGGTGAACAAGTGACTACCTTTCTATAAGGCTATGTCCCCAGAATCTGTCTGGAATGGCTGATGTCCGTTGAAATTTTGACATTAGTAATGTCAAAATTCTCCTGTAAGAGAATTATTCAAACTTCACGAAGCGTTTGTTTACTCATCTTTTTACATTACTTGTTTATTCAGTCAGCCATTAGTTTAAGGCAAAGCATAGTTCACTAACGAAAGATAGTCTTTAATCATCTCTTATCATCTTTCATGGTCCAAGCCCTCTGGAGTTTCCTCGAAATACTACGTGACAATTGTGCTTTGTGCCACCTCACAACCTATGCTTATCTGTCCTTGCGTGGTAAAAGAACACTCAGCAGAGTCCTTTGTTGTTATCAGTCACCAGCAGAAAGACTACATTCCAGGAGCAAATATTTATTTCACTGTGAAGCAGCATGGAGAGATTTATTTCCTGTTGGTTTGTATGACAGTCCTGACTGCCTAAACCACCATTTAAACAATGGTGACCATCTGAGGGAGGCTTGTATTTCTTGCTTTTGCAATGGTCCCTCTGAGTGGCTGCAGAGACCCAGAGGTATTTCATTTAAAAACACTGGCTACTTGCACGGCTGCACTCCATTAATTTCCAGCAAGGCGACCCCTGAGCTGCGGGCACTGAGCAGAACATCTGTGGCTCTAAAGACACTCTCCCATGCCACTCTCCAGACAGTATGAAGAGAGGCTCTCAGGCACACCATGCCTTTTATGGTTCCTGCTGAGTAGGGCACAGACAGGCTTTTCTGTTCTCTGCCCCACAGAGACAGGTCCTCTACGGCTAGGCAATGCAGCGCTGCAGACTCTCCTGCTGTCACCTGGCATGCCACTTAGAGCCACCCAGTGGGTCCTGAGATCTATCCTCTCACATGGCACCATTGACCAGGCATGCTTCATGCCTTCTGAGCAGATGCAGCAGTGTCTCCTTTTAGAGGAAAAGTCTGGCAGTCACAGAATCACAGAATCACACAGAATCACAAGGTTGGAAAAAACCCATTGGATCATCAAGTCCAACCATTCCTAACACTCCCTAAACCATGTCCCTCAGCACTTCATCCACCCGTTCCTTAAACACCTCCAGGGAAGGCGACTCAACCACCTCCCTGGGCAGCCTGTTCCAGTACCCAATGACTCTTACTGTGAAGAATTTTTTTCTGATATCCAACCTGAACCTCCCCTGGCGGAGCTTCAGGCCATTCCCTCTTGTCCTGTCCCCTGTCACTTGGGAATTGATGTTCTTAGACCACAAGAGACCTACACTACTATTTTTGGGTGAAAGAGAGAGATGGCTTCTTAACTCAAAAGCAGTTTTCATTTCTTTGCTCTACAAGCACTCTGCCCCACCCCAGAAAAACAGTTACTAATGCAACAAACTCATTGTAGCCCACTTAGGAACACAGCTGGGTGACCTCTCCAGTACCAGGAACACTTGCCAGCTTCCAGTTGCATAGGAGCTTTAGCAAACCCCAACAAACCCCCACTCAAAAACATGGGAATTACTCTTTTCTCCTTCATAGTACCATTCCCAGACAGTCATTCCTTGTCTGCACATGCCAAATCCATACAGAAGACACAGAAATGTGAATGGGAGAGCATTAATACGGGAAAAGTCATATGCTACCTATAAAAAAGCAATAAATGATGCTCTCATTTTCATGGTAACTTTAACTCAGTCCCTTGACTGTTGCAATGAAAGAAAATATCCTTTCAACACATCACCACTTGGGCCCATTTTCCCTCTCAGCCATCTAACGTTTTGACTCGGGTCCCATTAGCTTTGGTAGAGGAAGGCACTCAAACCGTCACCTCCACCTCCTAAGTGCAGCTGAGGCAGTGTTGTCCCTCCCGTTCTCCTTATCAGGATGGAAAGGCCACCTCTGGCTGTAGTGGCCCCACCAGCAGTGGCAGCTGGTGGAGGGAATGATGCACCTAGGGACATGTATCATGCTACAAGGATCAAGCGTCTTGCTTCCTGGAACCTCCAGTCATATCCGAGCATGAGAGAGGGCAGCAATTAAATTGCAGTGACTGCTCTGTTAATTTTGTGTTATCCTAGCTCTGCTAAATGAAACATGGGTGCTCATATTTGCTAATGAATGCACATTCAAAAATTATTTTTGATAATATTTGCTAACATGCATACGTTTAAAATATATTCTACGGCCACCATTAATTTATAGGTCCAGATAAAGCATTTGTTTGTTCACTATGCAGCTTATAAAGGGCAAGGTGCATATATAGCTATGGGTGGCTTTTTCATGCATATAAGTAAATACAACATGTGAAAGAACCACATTGTTCAACTTAGTTAATGAATTGGATTTATCTCGGTTCGGAAAAAAATAAGAATTGATAAGATTACCACTCAGGAAACAATTAACAATGGTAACAATTCAGAATAATAGACAAGCCTTCTGCATATCTTGAAAATACTGATGCCAAAGAAAGCACTTGATTGCTTTCAATTAGAGCTGGCTCCAAGCCACCAGTCACTTGCACTTCAAGGAGATTAGCAGTCATATGCATAAAAAAATCTCATTTTATTAAAAAAAAGATTATGGTTTCAATTCTGATTTTTATTTCTATTTTGATTTAGATTTAAATTAATCTCAGTAGTAAAGGTCTAAAAATATGAAAAGCCAGAGGTAAAGTCATGAAAGTAAGATGCAAAATACAGTAACATAGATCAAAAATAGTGTGCTAATCAGTAAATTACCATTTAATTTTTTTCCTGAGTTGTTTTCCATCTCAGATTGGAAGTTTTAAATAGATCTAAATGCAGCATTATAATATAGCTATAATATAGCATTATATTGCCACTAGTTATTTCAAAAGGCTTTTGAATCATCAAAGGTTAATTGTCAACATAACACCCATATGATCAAAGGGAATAAATATGTCACGTTGACTTGCCTCAGTAATAACCACCTAAACAAATCCTAAATTATTGCACTCGCTCTAAATCAGCCTTGGTATTGAAGCCAAGTTCTTAAAACACTATGATGAAATTATCTGCTTCTGTCCCAAAGATTATGGTAATGCTATTCTAGAACTGGAACACTAAATACCTGAACAAGCTGTCAATATATGAAGGTATTGCACTGATTTAGCAAAGCACTTGCTAGATTGGGAAATCCCATGGGTTTTCAGTTCTTTCTGAGGCACTTTGCTTACATGAGGACAAGTTAGTCTGCCACAGAGCTGAGCCCCAACACTGTTGGCAGTGTTTAATTTGGATGTGGATGTGGTATCACTGAACTCAACATTTTTTTGTTTTTAAAGAATTCCTGGAATTATCGCTGGTGCTGCCGCGATGGTAGAAGCCGACAATTCCAAATGCTCACATTAGCAGCTGGTTCTCTTCACAGGGAGGCAGAGCCTGGCACTGCTGAGAAGCAGGGATCTGATGGATCTCAGGCTCTTGAATTGGCACCATACTAAACGCTGTGTCTAAACTGAGCACCCAAAATGAGGGGATGTGACTGCAGGTACACAGCACCACTCCAATAATATCAGGATTGTGCTAGACGCCTCTAGAATATGGTTGACTTAAAGTATTGACAACCCATCCCAACTTTGTGAGGGTGAGCATTTTTCCTGTCATTGGGTCTGGTGGGTATTTTTTCAGCATGGAAGGCAGGCTTTCAGGTCCCCTTTGTGCAGTCACATCGGAAGAGGCACTTGCAGGTGGACTACATCTCCAGGTGGAGGTAATGATCTCATTCCCTGGACTATGTGGAGAACTTGGCAAAAAGACTGGACATTTCACTTGTGGATTGCTAAAGTTAGCAGCGAAGATTACCCCTTGATGGGTCTAATGTGATTCTTCTACCTCATATTATGAGGACACTGCTGCTGGATAAACATACGCAGTAGGGGCAGGCAATGTTCCCAGGAATTCCTTTCTCCTTGCAGGTGCTCAGGAGCACAGCAGGCACTTAGTAAAGCAACTGACTGGCTACTGCTGCCATCCCAACATGCGCGCTCGAAGCTGCAGGTTCCTGTTTACCACAAGGATAGAAAGGCTCGTAGACCAAACAATGGGAAGGACACAAGCTCCCCTTCAAAAAATCCTGCCCATACTCAGAATGGATTTGTAGCAAGCATTTCCAGTTTGGTTCTGCATTAAAATAATGAAGGCTTGGGGATTTTTTTATGTTTGTTTCTTTTTTTGCTTTTTTTGATTTTTCTTCATATCAAGACAGAAGAAGGGAAGAGTTTTCTTCTAACTTCAGCACATTTCTACATTCCTAGAGCAGGAAGGCCCTAGCGCGTCTGAAAATACATTCCTTTATTTCCAGCTATTGTTGTCAGACCCCTCTAAAACTTGCAAAACAACTTTAACAAGACCAGGTGCAACCTGTTAGTTACTGGGCTGTACTGGCACTTGAATGTGCTGTGGCTGGTACCACTTTACAATCACTATATACAGAGCTGCAACTTCTGCATATGCAAATAAATACAAAAGTTCCAGAGCATCTGAGAGAAAAAATGGTTGCAAGAAATTAAAAAGTAGCCACACTGCACATAAATAAAAATCTAGCATCCACTGCTAAATGTAGGCCACCTCCTCCTGTCCAAGAAATATCTCTTCCCTAAAGAGATTTTGTTTATCTGCTTCTAAAGATCCAGCAGAGAAGGTAGAAGGGTTTCCTTAGAGATACTCTGAAGGATGGAAAGGGAGTGAAAAAGTCACTGGTTTACTTTGTGAGGAAGCATGAGCTTAGAGGGCTGGAGCTTAAAGGGCTGAAGCTGCAGCTGATAACCTATAGCAGAACCCTACCAGCTGTTACTGTCAAGGCAGCTGTGGCATCCACAGGACCGTGAAGACATTTGAAGTGGTCCTTGGTGATGACAAACAGATATTTGACAATGGATAAGTACAGGTTGAGCAGGTAGAATTCCAGTCCTAACTATCATTCCACATCCCACACTTTGCATTTTTCTTCTGGCCATTTGTCCAGCCCTCCCTTAAACCCATGATAATTTTTAATACCTAACTATACTGTCTGATAATCTAAAAAGGTGGTGTTGGAAGGAGACTGAAGAAAAATGGTACGAAAGGTCTAAGAACAAACTTCTCACACAAATAGTAGCCATCTGTGAGTGACATATAAATAAAATCCAGTCAAGGGCAGAGACGAAGGCTTACTGCAGCTTTACTTCAAGCATATTAATATTTTATAAGATTTTCTGAATTGTGCCTTTGTTATGCTTTGCTATATTGTAATGTGCAATGTGCTAAGCTCCATGAGTGGTCTGCTGAGAGTCCTTTGTAATACCATTCCCAAAGAATTTTTGAACATCAGCTATTGCAAAATATTTTAGAAATATAAGTCAAGGGAAGAGGGTAATTTATCAGTAAGTGTCCTCCTCACTTCATGCCAGTACCCTTAACAGAGAAATGGGCAATTCAAAGACACAAAAGTGATAAGCAAAACCTTCCAGAAATAATAAAAAGAAAAAACAGAAAGTGATAGATTATGTTTAGATGGTACATCTAAGCTGGAAACTGGAGAATGTTTTTGGATCATTGGTTTGTTTCCAAGACAAATCAGAAAAAATACATCCTATTATGGCAAGAGGTTGGTGTATGTATTTTAAAAAGTAAAAAGAAAAAAGTAAAACAAAGGCATGTAAGAGATGAAAATAAGGAGATTAAAATACTTCACAGAAAGTAAAGAATCAGAGGTAATGTCTATTTTAGCAAGTACTTCTGTGTAAAAGTAGTTTAGCATGGTAGGAATCAATGCTTGTCTTTTATAGCTACACAACATGGTACAAGACTTTTACTTCAGATTATATTTTATCTGTACCCCTGTCTGTGGACTGAAGTTGTCCAAAAGATCATCATTGATTCAGACTCTTAGGTCTGTTAGGTGTTGCAGTGCACTTGATGCACAGGAGGAGCACAGTTTCAATTTAGTATTCATCAAAAGAATACATCCAACTGCTCTGCAAGCCAAATCAGTTGACACACAGCTGGGGTCAGTTGAAGGAATTCACTACATAGATTCAATATTGCATCAAAGTCAAGTATAACGTAGATGTGGCTACAGGTCCCCACAATATGCTCTAGCAACTGTAAAGTAATGCCTTGTATGACCTGCTTATCTTTAAACCACAAGAATTAATATGAAACCTTCGAAAGACTGGAGATTGGAACATAATCTTTTTGTGTGAACTTTAGTCTTCTTTCTTATTCGGTAGGAATGTGAAATATTAGTGAAAATGAGGAGCTTTTGGGGAGAGGAGAGGATTATGGAAATGAGTCCCACTACTACATCCAAATAAAAATCATGATAAAGCCAAAACAGCTTTACAATTTCACACTGATTTTTGGACAAACATGAAATCATATGCAAGTCACACTGGATAAAAACTCAACTTGCCAGAAAATTCCTCTAAAGCACAATAAATAGAACCTGTGAGGAACTGCATAATTCTTCAGTCATTGTTCTCCTGGCAGAAAAGATTTAAAGGTTATTTATTATGTATGTCAGCAGTTTTGTCTGTCACATTAAAAACTAAATAAATCACTTTTTAGCCACAGGAGAACTTTTCAAGGCCGAACAACATGTTCTTAGCTTGAAAACAAAAATCAAAATGTGATACGCTCTTCCAATTACTGATTCCACAAAGCAGGTTCTTGTTTAACCTGGGGGGACACCCCTGGAGAGCTGTTGCACGTTATTAAGACAACAAATAAAATACAAAAATCTCAAATTATAAGTAGAGTTTTCAGAATTTCAGTTTCCTTGTTGGAGACAGCATTTCAAAGTCCAAATTTATGAGCTACTTGCTCTTTTTTATGAGTATGAGATCAGAGGATATTGTTAGATTTGTGGAGTCACATTGCCTTTCATATTCATTATATGGTTTTGGGGGTTTTTAGGTTATCTCAAAAAATCCATTAATTTTGGTCTTAACCAGACTACAGGACTGGATTTAAATACATACATACCTGTTTTCATAATTTCTACTTGAATCTAAATAATCAATCCCACATAACTACAACTTCTTTCATCATTACCTGCAAAGCTCCAGAATAAAACTGCTTTGTAAGCAGAAGATTGAACACCGTCTGGAAAACTGGTCAGAACAGGAAAGATGCATCAGCAAGTGGAATTTATTGCTTTATGTTTTCTCTCTGATTCAGCATGGTCAAATGTGCTGAGCAACTGATGCCAAATCAAACAAGGCCAAGGTGAAAAGTGGAAAAAAAATGACTAAGCAGCAAGTCCTTCCTTTGATATTACTTTTTTCCTTATCACTTACTGTGTGAAAAATTAGGTGTTCTTGATTCACATGTTCTTTAACTATTTATGAATATGTGACACCTCTCAGTTTAACTAGCAGTGTCACAAAGATACTTTTACACAAAGACAGTATCACTTATTATCACACTCTTTGTTATAAGAGCATACATACAAGGAGAGGAAACAATATTCTAGGAAATGTTGAAAAGTCAGTGTGGTAATCACCACAGATACTGCCTGCTGGCTAAAAGAACTATTTGAAAATTACATTAAAAAATTAAAAGGTTTGCAATTCAAAGTTTTCAGTTAAAATTACGAACAGTAGAAAATCTTACATTCTTTCTGAAAAAAAAATACTGAAAAGAAAAAATAATTTGGAGAAATTAAACATTTCAGCAATCAAAAGGATCTTTTATTTAGAAGCCTTAATATAAAACCTCACAAGAATTCATTGTCTCTGGTGTCCTTGTTTTCCTTGTGTCAGAATCCCACATATGATTCCATTTCCTGGTAAGGATTTCCTGTGGGTACTTCCAGTGTAATCTTAAATGATTCATCAGCATGGGAGACCATAAAACTCAGCTGGGTCTTTATTTGAATCAAGGACCCTTACTTATACAGGAAAGCATGCCATAAGGAACCCACACACTTCCTGTGTGTTCCCCTGAAGTAATCTTAAATCTTTTATTTTCAGTGTTTTTTTAATTTCATAATTTTCTTGAAATTCTTCCATAGGTAAAAAAAAAAAATAATCCCTAATAAAAACATTGGCTTTAAATAATAGAAAACAAAGTTGAAGGTTCTCGAGAAGTCATGCAGCTCACAGTATCCAGTAGACACACGCTAGTTCTACAGAAATTAATCTAGCATGTTTTTTAGGTTTCAGTGGTGTAGTTTCATACTGGAGTTTAAAAGAGACAGAACAAAACCAAAAGCATACAGCAAATGAACAATGTGGATGGTCTGCAGCATGAGACTAATTCTCCTTAAAAAATATTCCTCCCCCTGCAGTTGTGAGGAATGTATCTTAGAGTCTGGTAAAATCCAGAGCCTTGAAACCAAATGCTACAAGAACTGTACTACATTTCCTGTCAGTTATGGCTGGAAAGGAGAAGACATCTGCTGTGGGAAGTGCCTCATAGTGGAGAAGAGGCAGCAGACAATCTGCAAAAGGATGTGGCTATTCAACATTTGAATGTTTTCCTGTCCATCATTTTTGAATTGACATTATCCATTCACTCATGATAAAATTTGAAGTGTCTTGAAAAATGCAGATCTGCAACCTGTGATCTATGCCTCTCTGTGCCATTAAAATTTGTTAAAAGAAAGCCTTTGTTCACTTTTTACAGAACTAGTAAATGCCTCAGGTAGAGAAATTCCAATATCAAACTAATAAAAAAATGCAATACATCACCACATTCTGAAAAAGACAAGGCTTACTCAGCTGCCACCCAGCTGCAAACCCTTTTCCAGACTGTAATGCCAAAGTCACTAAATAAGAAATAATTGCCAAGCTGCAAATAAATGCAACCGCTATTCATGTTCTGAATGTGTTAAAGAGAGGGCTCAGGTGAAGGCAGAGAGAAGTCATGGTGGACTGAGAACTAGGCTTCTCAGCAAACCAGTACTTCTCAGCAACTGCATAGTTCTAATTTACCCTTAAGAGTATGAACGAAGGACCCAGCAATGGCTTTTAGTCCTCTATCTGCAGCAGAATGAAATAGGTTTGAAAGAGAACTGTTCCTCCTCTCTGAAATTCTTGCCACAAGAGACTTTTAGAATTTGTTATTTTTGCTGTTTCTTTCCAAAAGCATAAGACTGCAAGATGTTCTGAGCTTAGCTATGCTGTTGTAGTATGGCTCATGCTCTGCTGATGCAACTCCTGCCATTCCTTAAGCTTCTGAATCAATTCTTCCTCCTCAAAAAGCAATCCTGGATGGAAAGCAGCTGGCTCAAAGGAAATGACAGTTATCCTGGTGTAATATTGTCTAGCAATAGAAAGTGTTTTGAAGAACCAAATGTACTGGAGACAGAGTTTTCCCCCTCTATTAGAGGAATAGGAGTAGTGCAGCATTTCAGTAGATTGCCTAATTTGCCCAAGAAATTCCTCAAAGGCTCCTTCCAACCCACCTGGCCACACTACACTGACGGCAACCCAGCATTCTCCATAACAGAGTAGACCTGGAGATCTTGATAATCTTTAGCAGACTGTTCTTACCTGTTTGATTGTCACCAGAACTTTTGGTGCCATCATTGACATTACTTCAGAAATTGCTACTATTCTGAAATTTTCATCTGTTCCTATGCCAGAACTCTGGAATTCCTTAGAAACAGAGGTGTCATTATGAAGCCAGCAACATCACAGCCACAACAGGAATCAGCATACTTAATTAGTCTTAACGTACTGTATTTATGTTCCAAATTTAATAGCCTGGCAGCCTTTCCTGAAGCAACTGTTAGCTGCACCAAGGCTGTCAGCTCTTTCATTAGTGCAGAACGGCAAGAACTGGCAACATGCAGTCTACTCAGAAGACCCATTTTTCCCAAGTATCACGAACAGTTATTAGTGTAGATAGCACTGCTTTCCCATAGAGTCACTCTGCCCTTCAGTGGGATTGGAACTGGGTGAGTAAACAACAATCCTTCAAAATATACTAATTCCAAAGATGGGGAATTCAATGAAGGAATAGACAAATAGAATCAATGAAGAGACAAAAAAAAAATAGAAAAAAGAGTTTAATACTATCATAGAATCATAGAATCACCAGGTTGGAAAGGACCCACTGGATCATCGAGTCCAACCATTCCTAACACTCCCTTAAACCATGTCCCTAAGCACTTCATCCACTCATTCCTTAAACACCTCCAGGGAAGGCGACTCGACCACCTCCCTGGGCAGCCTGTTCCAGTGCCCAATGACTCTTTCAGTGAAGAAATTTTTTTCTCCCCTGGTGGAGCTTCAGGCCATTCCCCTTTGTTCTGTCCTCTGTCACTTGGGAGAAGATGTACTATGTACCTTTGTTACTCAGTAACAGGAGAAAAAGACAGAAAACATATGTAAATCTACCGTGTCAAAGATACTGGTAGAGATCCCTTCTGAAGCTTCCAGTTAGCTTTGTAGAATTCAATTGCCGATAAGGAAACATTGAAAGAAGTTCAAAATAAACTCATTAGCTCAATTAAAACACCTAAAACAACAGCATAGGTGGGATAATCCAGACGAAAAAATCTATCTTCTATTTTCTGTGGACCAAGTGGACATTAGTCATCTAAACTGAAGTTTGCCATGCTTAGCTGGTAATTTATTAATTCTAATTGTTCAATATGTAGACATAAAAACATATATACAACTAAAATCATGGAACTACAGAAGTTCACCATTCTGATGCACCTACAAGTTTTAAACAAGGTATTTTTATAAATATACATTGTTTTTAAAAATTATATATAGAATAATAACAATAGAAAGCAGATGAATCAGCACAACTGATATTGCTCTGGTAATAGCTATCCCTGGAAGATATTACTGTATCCTTAAACTGAGGCCATAGTTCAACTGGTGAAGCCTGCATAAGGCAGATCCTCCAGTAAAATAATCACGCCAGCTGCCTGCCAATATGCAGACTTTATAACACACTTTAAAAAAAGTGCATTTTCAACAGATCAGTTCCCAGTCTGGTTCACTGCAGCTGCATTAAAGGCAGCATTGCATCTTTAAACATTTGGTGCCTTAGATTATAGAACAAAAATTAAACAGCTCAGCTTTCCAATACTACGTAGGCCACTTACAGCTATGCTCTATCTCCCTTACTTGAGCTGAGTAGAGAAGTAGTCTACAGCCTTCTTCATCCTTTTTGCTTCAGTCTCCTACTGGTAAAATTAGAGTAAGAGCAGTTCCCTATTCTGTGGCGCTTACTGTAGTTTGCCAGTGTCTATGGGGCATTCAGTGTCTGAGGTAACTTGTAAAATCATTGGCACTAGCGCAAAATGAGTGAAGCCAAGCCCTGATGGTTTGATGAAGGGAAGGAGGCAGGAGAAACCTGCATAGACACCTGGACATTTTTTTGAGAGAAACTCTGCTACACTACAACCAAGTAATATTGATTCCTGTCCATTCCTGATCTAAGTATAGATCTTTACAGATAATGACTGCTGGAAACAAGCAAATTTTCACATTCCAAAACATATACACTGTGGGTATAAGGATGGTGACAAATAGAGTTGAATTTTCCATCTAGTAAAATGCAGAAGCACACATATTGTTACCACCAAATACCAAATTTTCTCAAGATCAAGGAACTACCGATTTTAATTTCAGTAACTACGGAAAAAAAACTCAGTCTCAGGAGATTACAAAATATAACGAACAATTATATATTCAGTGCTCAAGAATACACTCCAGCTCTGGATACAATGTCTCCCTAGTTGTTCTGTGTGCCATGTTTGCTCATCCCAGCTCCTTTACCTTGATTATCTATGTATTGACCAGAAAGGGTGGTTGCAAATAAAGCTACCAACTTTTGCTCTTGCGAACTACCTTTCTGCACTTTAAATAAGTGTCCTGTGAACACAAACTGGCATGATTTCAGGAGGGGAGACTTAAATTGTAGTGAGGTTGATGGTCTGAAAGACTCCCTCTGGGGGATGAGGGGCAGGATTTTAGTTTTAAATATTTGAGTTACAAAAAAACATTTTCAGGGCTTAATTTCCCCTAGAGTCTCAATGGAGAGCTAGACGAATGGCAGGGCTATGGTATGACACACACCAAGGAACTTAGAGTGGACAAGTAAAGCAAATGAGATCATTATTCAGACTGTTTGAAATACCTCAGTTGTGCACTTTGTTGATGTTTGATTAGAGTCAGTTTACATTAATTTAATTAACATATCCAGAAGAAATACTGCCTGTGTGAATCACTCAACACTTCATCTCTTTTAACTAAATGCTGAATAAATCTTTCAACAAAGGTACGAGAGACAAGATTTCTGTTTCTGCTGCTTCTAACGTCAGAAAGTGAAGCAGGAAAAAAGTCTGGGAGGACTCATTCTCTAAACATGAGGTCTTTTATGATTCTACACTTTGTTCTCTTGTTTGTTTTTTTTTAAAGAAAACTGATAAACTTTATTCTCCTTTGCAGGCCACTTGTAGTGAATATGACATACATGATGACTTGCTGATCCAACACCAGCCAAATCTGAACTGAGATCAGAGCACTACATTATTCTTTCTGTAAAGCCACATAAGATGGTATTTGGCATGCCAAGACTGAATGCCACATTCCAATTTTGTTGATTAACCTTTCCAAAGCAATTGATATATTAATTCTTTCCAGCTATTTAATAAAAATGTTTTACAGTGTTCAGGTCATGCTAAAGCCATGGGGTTTTCTGTGACATGGAACAGAATAGAATAGAATAGAATAGAATAGAATAGAATAGAATAGAATAGAATAGAATAGAATAGAATAGAATAGAGTAAAGGAAATACCAGGAGTTTTCATCAGAGATCATGCTTATTGGCTGTTCTTTGCCACCTGTTAATACTCTGCAAAGGACCTACATAAGTAATGGCCTCAGTGTTTGCAAATATATTCAATGAATATGCAGGGAAAATAGATGTTGATACTGCAGGTCATCCAGTTCCAATCCCTGTATCACCAGGCTTGTACTTTGCTGAATTTCTCCTGTGTTCTGTACTTTTCGTGTATTTCAGTTCTATCTCTATGACACCAACAGAGAACACAGATTGCTAGAAGATATTAATTTTCTGGTAAGCTGTGGTATAGTAGCAGTAAAACACATCAAGAGGGAAAACACTTACAATGACATTTTTATGTTTAGCAGAAAAAAAGAAAGAGGCAAATAGGAAGGGAAGTCATCTCACTGCCCTACAAAGCACTTGCTGGCTGGCAGATTGAATTCCTTAATGACATTCCTAAGTTCTTGCTGCCAAACGCTGTTTGCTTTTGCTGTCAGAACTGTCTGCATTAATAATGAATAACTGCTTGGAAGCTACTTACATAAAGCATTTTTTTTCATGTCACTACTGTAGACAGCATCTCTGGGCAGTTGAGAAAGCACCTTGTGGATGAATTCATTGAACAGTCCTTTTTAAAGCCGTTAGGCTGGAACAGCATTTCTATGGACACAGTAGCACTGCTCTGGTCTACAGCATCATGAGGATGGAGACGTCTAGACATAATGTGCTCTCCATCTAAGTGTTCTGATACCATGCTTTCACTATGCTTGCAATTGAGTTAACTCTGCTGCGAAGACAAGCTATTAGCAGTTGTTATGAGAGCAGTAAGCTGAGGTAGTCATGGAAGACCCTGCAGACAAATATAAGCACACTGAGTAAGCCATGCCCTGGCGTAATATGGGCTCAGAGGCAGAAGTCTCTTGGTGGATAGGAAAGGACTGCAATACATAAGTGAGCTTTCTGAGTGGTCTTGTAAAACTTTGCAAAAATTACAAGGCAGAACAAATAAAACAAAGGAAAAGGTCTCTTTTATTCTACACACTACAGTTTCTATCTTTCTGCTTTTGTCTCAAATGTATCATTGCTTTTATTTCCCCTGGTTGACTCCAGCTCTGTATGCAGAATATATGAAGAATATGTAATTTAGAGTGACGGACCAACAGCAAAATTTCAACCGTGGAGCTAATTTCCTTGCAGTAATTTTTTCTGTGATGATGTGGTCTACCTAAGTTCTGGATATTGCTGTAAAGTTGCTATAAGTAACATCTTTTTAATAATCTTTTGTGTAAGTGTAATCCAGAAACTGTTGATGGATCACTAATAAAACTTTTCTAGATAAAGTCTGATAAAGATTTAGCTCTAGGTGTCTAAACTGTTTTTGAAAATGGCAATCTAGGCTTTTACGAGTAAGCAGTACATAGCATGTGTTAGAATCTTCAGCTGTAACAAGCTATTACCAAGAACAAGTTTTTAAAAGTGGAAACATCATGTAGTGGTAATGAGAACTTAAAGGACAGAAAAGCTGTAGGAGAAGCCTGCAAACCTCTAAAAGGGGAGATTGTCGGTCCCAGCATGCAGCAGTCAAGGTCATACAGCTGTTGTGCAAGTAAGTAGAAACGAGCTTTACTAGCTGAAGTAAAGCCACAAATAATTACTTATTCCTAGATATGCAATCCACAGTTGGTCCCCCAGCACACTGGCTCCCATATAATTGTATCACCTGCCTGTTAGGTAGCTGTATCCATGGAGCATAAAGACAACCACGACTAAAAACAGCTTAGAGAGAGACAAAAAAAAAAAAAAAAAAAAAAGAGATCCTGCACATACCCTCAAAGCATCTTTGCACAGTTTGTATAGGACAAACCTTCACACCTTCCAGGATTTGAATTTGCTGGAAAGAAGCACAATAATATTGCTTTGGCAGCAGCAAATCTATATCAGAATTACAAATTGAACCTTAATGTACATTTAAAGTTTTACTACTTTAACTATGGTGGTGAGTGGGTGTGAGATTTTTTTTTTCCATGTTAGTTAGTGGTAGGTACCGTGCATTTCATACAGTCCAGAATACATCCCTCAGCTTTTCATAACAAGCCCAAAAGTAGCTTCACTGTACCACTGCAAGTATATCTCAGTAGGTGGGTGATGGGGGAAGATAGCTTTATTTCCAGCACAACTACAAAAGGAAAAACAGTCAGGTATAGACACGGTCTTAACAAGACTGTTCTTTATCCTATGAGGTAGGTCCTCTTCACCTCTTAAACAGCTTTTATTTCTTCAGGCAGTCATTGCACGGTATGATATCCAGGTTACTGCTGACACATCACACCTCCTGCCATGAATCTACCTGTCAGGGAGCAGCAAGGTCCAGCAGCTCCGTAAGGAAAAGGCAGTGGGGAAGTATAATGAAGCAACTGGCAGACAGAGGGGCCATACCACTAGGGATGAATCCCACAGTACCTGAGTGAGTTGACCGGAGAAGGTCCAGTGACAGCAGTCAGCTTAGACTGAGAGTCCAGATTACCACACAAGACCATAGAGACAATGCAGGACTGAGATCAAGTCCTGGAGTTAAGCCAACAAGACAGGATCAGGTTCTAGATCAACAGTTTCTGTGGCCAGGGATGGGCATGTCTGTCGCACAACTGCAAGACAGCTCAGATGGGGACAAGGGCAACACCCTCGACTTAAAAGCAACTCCGAAGAAAAAGAGGTCTCTGAGATATCTTCCAGATCTTTCTTCACAAAAGCTTTTCTCAATGAGGTGTACTTGAACACAGCCAGCCAAGCTCTTGTCCCTAAACCCGGGCAGGCGAACTTCCAGGAAGGAAGGGGGAATATTCTGATACCCTCTGGACTTCCAGCACCAGCACTCAACATGGTGGTGATGAGTCCTTGGAAGAAATGAGAACAGAGTTGTACTTAGAACTGGAATCATGTTTTTTTTCAGGAAGGCTATATTATACTCTAAAAGCAGGGATGAATCTGAGTGTTTCCTTTGCTCTGTGGTCAAAAAAAGGCATGCGGCTGTAAGGAGTCTTGCAAAGCACATAAGACACTCCAATTAAGAAAATTAGAAAAATTAACTGCCATCTGGTCGTGTCTAAAAATGGATATAGATTGTTGTAATTTAGGTGACATTCATCCTGTTTCTCAGTGACAGATGTAAAAAGAATACCTATTCACACAATCAAAGCCAAACAAGCTTTTATTCTTGGTGTTGAAACCAAATAGTCTCCTTGTCAATGGAAAACATTGAATCAGAATGTGAGATATATTTAGCTAGCTAGCTAGGTGGACATACTTTGTGGAAATAGAAAATAACAGCTGAACTACTAAATTAATATACATGAAAAAATAGTGAAAAACTCAGATAAGAATCTCGTTATGAAGTTCTTCATAAAATCTTCATGAACCTATACAGCAGTCATTCCTCCAGACTTACAGAGATGACCTTTGTTATCTAAATCATGTAATGCTAATTTTGCTAGCTGTTGTGCAAAGGCTCCAACCTGTGACACCAAGTTCCTCCATCGTTTTCCTCTTTTTCATAAAACCAGGTAATTTTGCTCTAGTCACATGATGATAAAGAGTGCGAGAGAGAGAAGAGCTAGTCAGAATGAAAGATATTCAAAAGAGAACTAGTTCTTGTGGGAATCTGGCAGGTATTTTGTGCTAGAGCTAATGAAGGTCTTAATCACCTAAAAACTGAATCCCACAGAGTCTAATACTTAGATGTGTGACCCCAAAGCTGAAGCTATACCACTCTGCTTTTAGTTCTTAACACAATATATCAGGAGAATCCGCTCAGGGTAAAATCCATCTGAACAACAAACTATAAAGTGTCTTGTGTGGTCCTGTCATTGGGTAAGTTATGTTCTCACTAGATTCAGGGCTTTCAAAGGGTCCCCCTATATCATACTAACTGTTTCGGTATGACGCTGCAAAGTGTCATACCTTCCACTCATTTTCTCTTAATTTACTAGATGCCACTCAATCCTGCAACACAAACAATTACAGCTAAAGTCGGATCACAAAGAATATAACACTATTTTATGACACGCTGACATATGAATTGCAGATACAGCTTTTAGCAATTAGGATACAACTAGCATTCAGCAAATGCACTTCTCAGGGGAAAGTACAGAAGGACAGGGGTTTCTGTAGTTTCTGTTTGGTAGTGGGATTAATGTCCGGAATTAGCCTTTTAATGTTTTGTTCAAACAACAGAAAGAGTCTACACAGAAGGGATGCAATTTCCTTTAGAACAGCCAGAGAAGACCCTGCTTCAGCTTTCACAAACCCTGCGTTATCAACCCCGAGTCCAGAATTTAGTTTGGGACCTACACCAGTTCACCTGATCATTAAATGTGTGGTTTCAGACTGTGTATATAATAAATTATTCTTAGTGATTAACTTTTTTTAAATTTTTCTTTCCTTACTTTTCTTCCTTTTAACTTATATGTCAAGCACACAGAATCACAGAATCACAAGGTTGGAAAGGACCCGCTGGATCATCAAGTCCAACCATTCCTAACACTCCCTTAAATCATGTCCCTCAGCATTTCACCCACCCTTTCCTTAAACACATCCAGGGAAGGCGACTCGACCACCTCCCTGGGCAGCCTGTTCCAGTGCCCAATGACTCTTTCTGTGAAGAATTTTTTTCTGATATCCAACCTGAACCTCCCCTGGCGGAGCTTCAGGCCATTCCCTCTTGTCCTGTCCCCTGTCACTTGGCAGAGGAGGCCAGCTCCCTCCTCTCCACAACCTCCTTTCAGGTAGTTGTAGAGAGTAATAAGGTCTCCCCTCAGCCTCCTCTTCTCCAGGCTAAACAACCCCAGCTCTCTCAGCCGCTCCTTGTAAGACTT
This sequence comes from Cuculus canorus, assembly GCF_017976375.1. Taxonomy (NCBI): domain Eukaryota; kingdom Metazoa; phylum Chordata; class Aves; order Cuculiformes; family Cuculidae; genus Cuculus; species Cuculus canorus. The sequence continues at coordinate 65,012,902 of NC_071401.1, forward strand.
GTTCTCCAGCCCCTTCACCAGCTTCGTAGCTCTTCTCTGGACACACTCCAGAGCCTCAACATCCTTCTTGTGGTGAGGGGCCCAGAACTGAACACAGTATTCGAGGTGCGGTCTCACCAGTGCTGAGTACAGAGGGAGAATAACCTCCTTGGACCTGCTGGTGACCCCATTTCTGATACAAGCCAAGATGCCGCTGGCCTCTTGGCCACCTGGGCACACTGCTGGCTCATGTTCAGTCAGCTGTCAACCAGCACCCCCAGGTCCTTCTCTTCCATGCAGCTCTCCAGCCATTCTTCCCCCAGTCTGTAGCGCTGCATAGGGTTGTTGTGCCCCAAGTGCAGGACCCGGCATTTGGTCTTGTTAAACCTCATGCCATTGGTCTCGGCCCAGCAGTCCAGCCTGTTCAGATCCCTGTGCAGAGCCTCCCTACCTTCCAGCAGATCCACACTTCCTCCCAGCTTAGTGTCATCTGCAAACTTGCTGAGGGTGCACTCAATGCCTTCATCCAGGTCATTGATAAAGACATTGAACAGAGCTGGACCCAGTGCTGAGCCCTGAGGAACTCCACTTGTGACTGGCCTCCAGCTGGAGTTAACTCCATTCACCACCACTCTCTGGGCCCGGCCATCCAACCAGTTTTCAACCCAGGAGAGTGTGTGCCTGTCCAGGCCAGAGGCTGACAGTTTCTGAAGCAGAATGCTGTGAGAAACTGTGTGAAAGGCTTTACTGAAGTCCAAGAAGACTACATCCACAGCCTTTCCCCCATCCAGTAGTCGAGTGATTTTGTCATAGAAGGTGATCAGGTTAGTTTGGCAAGAATCAATTCACCTGATTCAAGCCTTGATTCACCTGAATCAAGCAATTCACCTGATTTCTTGTATGAGGCTCTTTACTGACTTGGCACTGACCTATCCATAAAAAAACACGTTTTGTATGTGCAGCTCCCATTAAATTCACAGAGAGTACAAAGACTGTTTAAAAGTGTATTCTGGAAGAGCGGCAAGATATGAAATATTGAAGTGTCTGACCGAATAGCTCCTCCTTAGCTCCTGTATTCCCTCTCCCTGAGCTAGCTTGCTCCTGCAGGACTGGAGGGAGACAGTGCTAGCATAAATAAAAAAAAGATTTGTGAATCCAAGCCAAGCAGTGAGTAGGTAGACTACAAACTATTTCTTCATTTTATCAGACTGAAGTAGAATTATATAAACTACATGATCACATCCACTGACTGAAAAGATTTTGAATAACATTTCTCCAGGTCTTATTTGGAAAACTGGATGGCCATATGATAATTACCCTCTTTCCAATTCTATGTTATTGCCAGAGGAGGCTCAGCTATTGCAATCGAGCAGAGATCAACACCTCATCAGGCTCAAGAGGCAATTAAACTACTGAAGACTGAAAAGATGCAGGCATGAACATCTTTTCAGTGACTTGCATTAACTGTTCTAAGGGCTTTACTTACCTTCTTGAGATTGACTGACCTGCGAACTAGGAAGATCGTGCTATATATAAGGAGGAAACAAATTCCCCAATTACCTCACTTCTAGTGATTGGTTTCAAATGAAAAACCTGAGCATATTTGAGGCAAACCATTTCTATGGGTAAATCAAAGAAATGAGCTGTAGAGTGAGTGCTTGCTCTGGCTTTACTGCATGGATGCAAAAACTCTGCACTGCTTATGTCAGTATATCTAGAGCCCTATCCTTCCACACTCTCCAGGCATATAAAAAGGAAAGGCATTTGAAGAAGGAAATGTCTGTGTGTTTGGGGGAAAATTAATTCTTTGAAAGCTGAAGAGGAAAACTGTAAAAATCATTTATGCAGAAGAAATATCCAGGACCCAGCTCAGTACTGCAAGTAGTATTTTGGTATCTTTATCTCAACTTATGAGTTTTCTCACTTTTTCCTTCCTGATCCTCTCCCCCATCCTACTGGTGGGGAGTGAGCAAGCAGGTGTGTATTCCTGAGTTTCCTGCGAGGGTTAAACAGCAACAACACACCAGCTTTGTATCTCCGTATTACATAAAGAGCCTTCCTTTTAACTCACCTTTGTCTGACACCTTAGTTTACTGTATGTGGGGAAGACAAAAATTTAGGCCTGGTTTTCACATCTCTGGATTACTGCCTCTATTGCTTGGCTATGGCTTCCTCAAGACCTGCACTTGGCAGTCCCCAGCTGGTGTTGTGAGCATTTGTACCCACAGAAGTCATCAAGACTGTCAGTGGGATGTACCACTAATAGATGGCATGTGAAAGCTAAGAAACACAAATATTTTTGTGCTGTTGTATCAGCTATTAGACTCTAATGGTACTTTAATGTGTGGTCTGAGACAAAAAAAGTGAGGAACATCAGGTATCTGTATGCCCTTCAGCTCCCAGTGAAGGACAACAGTTCTAGAAATAACATATTTTATATACATATATATATAGATATGTATTGCAGGATGCAATATAGATAGCAACTATTGCTAAAAAGAGAGGTTTCTTTGTCTCTGGTAACAAACTGTAACTATTTCCTAAGCTGCATAACCATGTTGAAAGACATCGTTTAAAGGCCCTTCCAAGCTAGGGTTGTAATACAGTTTTTGTTCAGGCATAGCCATTTCTATTCAGTGACCACACAGAATACCTTAGTCCACAAACATTTTAGCATAGCCTTTACGAAAGCTAGAGGGATACGAAGGGTGCCACCTGTAAGGGTATTACAGATTTTATAGTCTCACAAGATTAATTCAGATGCTATAAACCCTACGTCTACATGGCTGTAAACATTTAAATAAACAATAAAGGCAGTGAAGAACTTATTGTTGTAATTTCTGTAGAAGATCTCGCTAATCTCTAGACAAAGCTTGCTGATGTAGTCTCTCAGTATGGTCATTTTCCTTAAAAATGAAAATGGAAAATAATGCCTTTCAAACATTTTCTTTAGAAATGTCCACTGGCATGTGACAAAACCATACAGAAGACAAATGAATGGTCTGACAGATGGAGTACAAAACTGGTTTTACTTGCACTTGCTTTACAGTTGGCTGAATTTAGCAAATGAAGTCTGCATGACAGGCATAAGTAATCAGCCTCTACAGCCAAGTTCATTTTGGGTGAGAGTGGGTGGGCTGAGCAAATGTGCAGCACCAAAGTGCCATTGACATGGATGACACCCTTCCTTCTTCTCTTCTCATACAAATGACTTCTTATTTTTGCAAATGCCATAGAGTATTGGGTGTGGGGAAAACAAAAAAAAGAGTTCAGAAATCCACTGTAGATCTTTATAATCTGGCATTGTTCTCGAACTTTTCAACAGAAAAATGAAGTCTTGAGGCTTCTACTTCAAGACATTTGGGCAGAGCTGCTTAGTTTCAACAGACTGCCTGCTTTTCCTTTCCTCTGTCCACATCACTTTCCATCTTCTGTAGATTTCCCTGCTTTTGGAGCCACATTAATTTCTCCCAGGAAGCTGACACTGTGGTTTTTGCTCTCAAGTTTTGCTACAACAACTCCAGGAACAGAAGAGCTAACAAAGCCTTGTTTCCAAAGAATTTTTTCTTGCAGTTGGATTGGTTCATATGCAATAAACTGTGAGCTCTGATTGAAATTCTCAAAGTCACAATGTTCATAAATATTTCTCCTGCACGGACTCTTTGCTGCATAATAAGACTTAAGCATAACCGGAATCTTTTTCCATCCACCTACCACAAATAAATGTGCAGGGAAATTAACATCTCTGAGACATATGGTTTCAGATGAAACAAGCTGATAATTAAAAAATTACTAACGGACCAGAGAGAGAGGAGAGCAGGGAGGGAGACACAAAGAGACTTAAGAAAGTGTATGTACATCTATAAATATAGGTACCCAGGCTAAAAAAAATCATTGCCACTAGAGAAAAAAGTCTAGTAACCACTCATCTTACTGATACCACTTGGTCCTTTTCATGGTACTATCCTGGCAAGAAACTGCTTTTCCAGTATAAGGGTGCATTTGTGCTATCTGAAGTGAATGCAGTATAACTGGCTGGGATATGCTTCTATAGGTACAGTACACAAACTCCTGAGCCATTTGTTTGTTGACATTACCAATATCTTGAATCAACATAATGGTTTTCCATTTAACAGGGACTAGAGTTTGAGATCCTGTTCCTACCTAGTCAGCCTGTCACATATGCATAGAAGAAAGGTTTCCAAACCTTATCAATCTCTTCATTACTTTGGGTGTAAGTCTCCTGATAATAGGATTACTTTTTTTTTCCAAATCTTTTGCAGAATGCTTCAAAGCAGTCTGTGTGTTGAAACTTCAGGATCTAGGAATATTGCCCAGAAGTAATTCAGTTGTATGTTCCAGCTTTGCATTCCTTCCTCAATTCAGTATTCACCTTGCAGTATTGTTTCCACAGCTGAAAAGAGAAGGTTGCATGAGCCAGTAAGGTCATATGGCATTGTTCAGGCCTGGCCTAATCAACTTACCTTAATGGCCTAGTGTGAAGACCCTGATGTACGCAAACTTGCCCATTTATACACCTTCCCATGAAAACACTGGCATAATATGAAAAGATAAATTTTTGAAAATTATTTTTGATTTAGTAGTGGAAACGCTGTCTTTTGTCAATTGTTTTTAACATGTGTTGCAGCAATAAACCTTCAGTACTAATGAAAGGCACAAGGTGAAACTGTGCATATAAGAATTCTCAACTTTTTTTCTACAAATAAGTTTCATACTCAAAAATTCACGTTGCTTTTACGTTATTTGGAAATCTATGGAGTATTGCTTTCACCAGCAGTGAATTTATACTGTATATAACAAGAAAATTCAACTGTTCTCTTGTTAGTTGCGGTTGGTTGCTAGTTGGGCTGCAACACAGTTTCCAAATCCATTTAACAGGTATTCACTGAGGGAATTTACTGTTTATGTAATACTATAATTTAACATTGGAAGGTAGCAATGAAAGTTTATTCAGTTAAATCTCATTAGATACTGGAACACTTACCTGGGAATTCCCAATCCTCCTCACTTCAAAATAGAAATTTGATACTGTAGATTACCTTGGGCATAGGCTATAATTCTAAAGCTTGCAATTGTAGAAGGGTAAAGTCATAAAAAAGGCTGTTCATTACTGTCTTTACTCACATGAATACTTCTACTGAGATAACTAAAGCAAATTTATACAGAGGTACTTGCACTTGCCTTTTGTATCTATTCAGCTGTATCCATGAATATAACAAAAGCCCACAGCCAAGTAAAATATGTGGAACTGTGCCTGTGTTTGGTCTGTAAATACAGAGTTACAGAATGGTTGAGGTTGGCAAGCACCTCTGGAGGTCACCTAGTCAAGCAGGGTCACCTAGAGCCAGCTGCCCAGGACCACGTCCAGATAGCTTTTGAATATCTTCAGGGATGGAGACTCCATAACTTCTCTGGGCAATCCATGCCAGTGCTGAGTCACCTTCACAGGGAAAAAGTGTCTACCAATGTTCAGAAGGAACCTCCTGAGTTTCAGTTTGTGCCCACTGCCTCTGGTCCAGTGAATGGGCACCACTGAAAAGAGCCTGGATCCCTGTTGGTGTCCAGGACCTCCAAGTCCTTTCTAGCTGGTTGGCTCCGAGTATGTACTGATGCCTGGGGTTGCTCCTCTCTAGGTACAGGGCTTTGCACTTCTCCCCGTTGAACTTCATGAGAATCCTGCCACCCTGTTTCTCCAGCCTGCCAAGGGCCCCCTGGAAGGCAGCACAGCCCTGTAAACTATCAGCCACTCTTCTCAGTTTGGTGTCATCTGCAAGCTTGCTGAGGGTACCTTCTGCCTCATCATTCAGATGAGCCTGCTACATGAGGCTCTTCTGTTTGCAGCTGTCCCAGATCCCTCTTTATATGGCTATGGATCACCATAGCTACAGACCACATAAACTTAATGATGTTTTTATGTTACATTTCCAAAAATGTGTGAATGTATATGTTCTCTCTGTCATTTATCTAACCTCTCTGACACTACATCATTGATATTTGTGGAAGAGGAATAACACCAAACATTACTAGGAATTTGTACACTCCAAATACATTTCAACTGGGCTGCGATACAGACTCTTCTCAGTATTGTCTTTCATAAATTCAGCTGTATAAGTTCTCTAACACCTTTAATTACCTTGTTTACTTTCTGTTTTATTGACAGCATTAGAGTGGGTGAAGAGCATTAAGAATCTTTTCTGCCTAAAGGGGAAAAATACCAATAGATACATCTAGACTGCAGATCGGATGTACTTTCCAGCACCTTGCCATCCTGCTCCTCCAGTTACTCAGAGCATCAGGTATAAGGCTATTCACAATTAAGCTGATAATCCTCACGTGGCTGTAACACAGAAACACTATCACCGAGGTGGCTCGTAAACCATCTGCGTAAGACTTGCATGAGGAAAGGAGAAGCAGACCTTTTATACAGCATACCACTAAAATGGCTAAAGTCATATCCAGCTAGCATTACTGCAATCAGAGATGCAGAAGAGAAATGGCTTCCTTGTTCCCAGGGCAGCATATAATTCCAGCATAAACCTCAAGTGGGTTTTCTTAACAAAAAGCCATCTTCAGCCGCTACAGCACATGCATATTACATGCATATACATCTGTGGCCCACCTCAAGATAGGTTTATTCTTGTACACTTTCTGGGACAGTGATATACTGGGAAACAGAGGCATATAGTTACTACTGATTTGTACTATGATACAAAGAAGCCATGGGCTTCTTAGGTACTAATTCCAGCATGATCTGGACTAAATCCAACCCAAACTAGATTCCATTCAAAGTCACTACTTCCCAAGTGGGTAGAACTATGCCAATTAAAAAGCTCCAAAGGGCTTGGGGAAATATGAAATGTAAAACAGTGGTGAATGAATAACTTACTTGCTGACCTAGTCTATTTAATAAACTAGCTTCTTTGATGGATGATAAAGGAACTTTGAGAAATAGTGGCTTTAACTGCTCATGAGTTTTTATAATCAGTAATTTAGCCACTATCTCTGCTATTTCATTCTAACCCAATTACCACAACATCTTGTGTGTGGCCTTCTGCACTTTCAGAATAGAAGCAGAACCTTAAAATCTTTTCCCAACTTTGAAAACGTACAGCGCTGTCTTCAGTTGCCTTGGGGGAAAAATGCATCACAAAGAACAAGTACTTTATGTACTTAATGCTACCAGTCAATTTAGGAATGTTGTTTGACTTTTTTTTTTAATCTAGTCAGTATCTCAATTTCAAGCCTGAATCCTGAAGGAACTTTTCTGAGTACCATTGTGTGTTGAGTTTCTACGTGCTTGATGTATAAAGGACTCAACTTTTACACAATGAAATATTGTGACTACTTCCACAAGATACTTAACAAAACTCATTAACAAAATAGATGGACTGCACTGTAGTCTGCAATACAATTATTTCCTTATATATTATAATATATTCTTTGCAAACAGTTGTCAAAACCATTAAATGATTCACCTAATTTTGACAAACCTTTATTTAAGTAGTAATTTTCACATTATGCTTTGGCACCTGCTTGTTTGCTTGCATTGATGGGATGATGTGCCTCAATTTTTATGTTTTCAAGGTCTGGGACTGTCTCAATTCTGCATTCATGCAATACTTAGGACAGTTGTGATCCATTTGTATTTAAAACTGTTTATTGACATCACTATCCAAATAATAAATAATAACTGTCTGAAGCACTTAGCAGCTTTCTTTTCCTTTTTCTTTTGTGATGTTACTATTAACAGAATTGTCTCTGTTCCCAGAACTGCATGTAATCTTTTCATTAGTCTTATAATAAACACATAAAACCTCAAACTTGTAACTCTTCCTGAAAAAAAAACCTGCTAGTTTTAACATTTGGGTTTTTTTTCACTTCCCTGATATGATCTGCTGTTAAAGTAGAGTTCAGCAAAAAAAAAAGATTCCCTAATATTTTTTTTGAAAAAAACAATTTTCACATTTTTACTATCCGTGCAATAATGAATTACATTAGTTTTCAAGATTATCTAGGGCTTTTCATGACTGGATCATTGTGCCTACACAGTATAACAGTGTTACTTGACAGAAGCAGCTGTGAATTTACTAGGGGAGGATAAGGATACCAGAACAATTCCTCCTAGGTAAGTATCACCAGTAGTAGGATGCAGCTGAATGGTGAGGAATTCTATCCTAGAATAAGTGTCCCTGCTGTTGGCCACCATGCACCTGCAGAAATTTACAGTACCTATAAGGGACATACCTAGAGTTATAGTTGAGATATGTTGGACTTGGGCTCACTGTCTTGCAATTAAATTAGACATGCACTGGCTCACTTGGAGAGTGACATGGGTACAGCTGGCCCTGGTGTTCTGCAAGACAAACAGCTGACCCTGTAGAGAGCATGGTCAGGCTTCCTCCCACAGGGTTCAAGTCTCCTCCACCATGAAGCTTCATAAAGCATCCTGCTCCTTTGCTCTACTTTTCCCACCTTCAGGGACTGCAGCCAGCCTCAACATGTTTCTGCAGCAAAATCAACCTGAACACTGAGCTTGGTGCCAAGCAAGGTGCGTTATGCAGGCAGCTTGATCAAGTCACAGATTGTGCAGCCCAGCTTAGGGCAGGGCAACTGTTAAAAATGTCTTGCCTACCCCTAAAGGCTTGTGGAATCGGTGTGGTGCATGCAAATAGCACCATGGAAAATTCTGACTGAAAACAACTGGAGTTTGAGGTGCAAAGAGGGAGTAACAGTCCAATAATATTCTCCAGCTTTCATGCTGTTCAGCTATAGCTTTTTAATGCCACATTTACTTATAGTATAAAATTCTATTACTATTTGAGTTCCTACTATGCACACAAATTCGGTGCTAGACTGTGTTTTAAATGGTGATGTTTTTATTTCCTTTTCTCCACATTACCACAACCAGTGGAATAAACAGGTAAGTGAAGTATATCAAATACGAATCATAGGAAGCAAAAGTCAAGAGGAAAGGAGTGGCCTTATAATCAAAGCACTGGGTTAGGAGTTGGGAAATTTCAATCCTCCAGGCTTCCTGAATAAAGCCACTCTGCCTCTCTGGCCTGCAGGTTGGTATCCTTAGTCACACTGAACGGCATCTTACAGCACTTACCCTTCTGAAACTCACACATCTGACTAAGTCCACCCCTCATAAGAAGGAGAGGTTAACTCTTGCTAACTGTGTGAGTCTTTGTTTGATTGAGGTCATAGATTCTTCAGCTGTATTTCTACATTGAAATTAAATGACTGAAATGAGTCATTTAATTCAAGAACATTTGCTCTTACAATTTTCTCCTGCAGGAGGTGAATGTGAGGAGTAGAAACTAAGGTTGAGTTGCGGAGGAAGGTTGGATCGTGGAGGGAGATTTCTCACATGGAGAAATCATTGAGTTTATTTTACTGGCAGGAGAACATGTTTTGACACGTGAGGAAACCATTTCAGGCAAATAGGAACCCGCAGTTTACAGCAGGCTACAAGGACTTTGCATGGAAGCTGCAGTAAAAAGGTAAACCATGTTAAAGTCACAGAATCATAGAATGGTTGGGTTGGAAGGGACCTTAAAGATCATCCACTTCCAACTGGATGCCCACGGCAGGGGGTGCCATGAGCACGGACACCTCCCACGAAACCAAGCTGCTCAAGGTCCCATTCAACCTGGTCTTGAACATTTCCAAGGATGAGGCATCCACAACTTCCCCAGGTGACCTGTTCCAGTGCAATTTTGTTATCCTAAGCAGCGGCAACTTAATAAAGTACTGCATTGGGGGAAAAATATCCCCAAAATTTTTCATTTTCCATAGCAAAGCTAAGCTCACAGTTACAGGTAGCACACTTGGGATGAGGCTTTCACAACACACAGCACTACAAACGGTGCTTTCAGACATTGGAGGAGACGGTGCAACACACGTTTTGCCAGTGTGTGAGCCCATTTCCATCAGTCCATCCCAAGGGCCACCGAGGCATGAAGTGATGGTGGTCCAAGACCGCCTGAAAGAGCAGCACCGGGGAACGGAAAGGCTGCGGGCGCTCTTTTTTTTCCCTCAGGCGCTCTCCCGGGGCGGGGGACGCCCCCCAGGAAACCTCTCAGTCAAAGAGTCCACGGCTTCTTACGAATGAGGCACAGCCTCACAAGTCGCCGCTTCCACCTCACACATGCGCACCCACACCCGAAGAACGGGGAGGGAGGGAGAGCGGGCGGGCGCCACTGCGCCTGCGCGGGCGGGTCCTGGGCTGGGGGAGCCGAGCGGGGCCGAAGGGAGCCGAGTGTTAGCCGAGGGGAGCCGAGTGTTAGCCGAGCGGGCCGAGGGGAGCCGAGGGAAGCCGAGCGGAGCGGACAGAGAAGGGCCGAGGGGAGCCGAAGGGAGCCGAGCGAGGCCGAGGGGAGCCGAAGGAAGCCGAGGGAAGCCGAACAGAGAGGGCCGAGGGGAGCCGAGCGGGGCCGCGGGTGGCGGCGCGCGCGCTGGCGTGTCCGGCCGTGCAGGCGCGCCGGGGCGCTGCCGCTGTCGCCGCCGCCGCTGCTGTGGCCGGGCATGGTGAGCAAGGGGCCGCTGCTGCGCCTGTTGACCGCCATCAACCGCAGGAGGATGAAGCTGCTTGTGGGGCTCGCCTTCGTCGCCTACGTCGCCTGTGAGTGTGCTGGGGCTGGGGAGGTGGGTCTGGCCCGGCCCGGCTCGGCCATTCATTGCCCGCTGGCCGGGCGCGACCCGTGCCGGGGGAGGTGGCGGGTCCCCAGCTGCGAGGGGGGAAGGGGGCTCCCCGGGAGCCCCTGGGTCTCCGAGAGGCAGGGCCGAGGGGCTCCCTCCTTTCCCTGCCTTCCCGGGGAGCTGAAACTTTCCCAAGTGGCCGGGCATGTTTGGAGTGTGGTGTCCAGTTCTGGAATCCTCAATGTAAGAAGGATACGGAGCTGTTGGAACGGGTCCAGAGGAGGGCTACAAGGATGATCAGAAGGCTGGAGCACCTCCCGTACGAGGACAGGCTGAGAGAGTTGGAGTTCTTCAGCCTGGAGAAGAGAAGGCTCCGAGGAGACATAGCAGCCTTCCAGAACCTGAAGGGGCTGCAGTAAAGCTGGGGAGGGACTGTTTACAAAGGTAGCGAGTGACAGGATAGGGGGAATATTTAGACTAGACACTAGGAAAGAATTCTTCACGAAGAGGCTGATGAGGCACTGGCACAGATTTCCCACAGAAATCGTGGATGCCCCATCCCTGAAAGGGTTCAAGGCCAGGTTGGATGGGACACTGAGCAGCCTGGTCTAGTGGGGAGGTGTCCCTGCCCATGGCAGGGGGGTTGGAACTGGGTAGTCTTTAAGGTCCCTTCCAACCCAAACCATTCTATGATTCTGTGATGTTTCCCCTTTCCCCACTGCGAGGGCTGCGTGCTGGGGACCCACGGAGATGCCGTTCGTGGCTTCCTCCGAGGGCCAAGGAGCCGCGCTGCCCTTCGGTGCCCCCCAGGAATGATGTCTTTGGGACTTGGGACCGAGCCCCGGGCGTGAGGTGAGGTGGTGCGGTGAGGCTGCTGGGAGCAGGGGGAGCGAGAGGGGGGCTGGAGGAGCGTGTGTTTCCTCAGACCGTGCTTTGTCCCTGCTCATCTTAATCTGTGAGCTGCCCGAGGTGAGGCTGCAAGGAAGTTTTGCAGGGCAGGCCTTGGGTCTGGTTTTTGTAAGATCCTCCGATGTCTTTTTGGGGGGTTGCTAAACAAGCGATTGTTTGTTTGTTCATTCAGTACATAGCTGGAGTCTTAGGAGCTTGGAAAGAGGCACAAGGGTATTTGGGAAAATCTTCGAATGACTGCTGATGGGGATTTTTGTGGCTTCAGTTATGAGGCATGAGTCAAGTAGAGCCTCAGATTTATAACATAGGCTTGTCAGCTTTCTTGCCTTTCCTTTCCAGATTTTTCTGTTGTATTTTTCGTATTTGGTTCATTTTATGTTAGCCTGTTCTGGTTTTTGACTTAGATTTTATGTAGATGGCACGTCATGAGGAAGGATCTTTGAAGCCTTGTCAGCTTAGCTAAGGACTAGTGATTCTCTTAATGCTTCAAAACCCATAGAGGTGAGCTGGCTTTGGGGATGGGTGTGTGCATTAGATTTGGGATCCTCCCTTTGCATTTGGGAGGGTGGAGAGGTTCAACTCAAGTAATTTGGCAGGTGGTGTTTCCTACCGCAGAAGTACAACATAGGAATTCCCTTTAGTACCATATGTTACCGTGTTTGCAGGACCTCATTATTTAGATACTGCTGTTATCCTTAAAGTTATGTGCCAGCTCTGACTTCTAGGACAGTATGTTTGTCCAGATTACTTCAGATACTGATACTGATGCATGCTGAAGCAGGGACAGCTTAATGTCTGTTTTTATTTTGAAAGGGTTTGATATTTTGCCAAAAAAAAAAAGATAATTAATTTTGAAAACACATTTAATAGGCTGCTGTGAAAATACTGCAATTGAATGGCAATTGATGTGGCCAGTGGGACCTGGCTATTGATTATTCTATGGACAAGTATTTGGTTTTTGCTGTCTGGCTTTGTGGGTAAAAGCCTTAAGGAAGGGAGAAACTGCCATATGATTTTTGCTGTCTGAGCTATAAGTCATAGAAGTCTTCTTACCAGTTGTTTCTGGTCATTCTTTGTGATTCAGAAAAAAATTGAGGAGGAGAGGGACTGTAGATCAATATGGCAACAAGTAGCTTGAGAAGGGAATGTGTTGGTATCTGAAGGGAGTATTTTATTTTTTTGATTTGTTTTTGGCAAAACTGACGTGTCATTGCTGTGCTTGTTCATCTTTTAAATAGTGATCCAAAGTAGTGGAATCATTAGTTGTGGCTCTGGTGCTTTCAGTACTGTATAAGCTAGCAGAGGCTACTGGTCTAATAGATTCTAGAGAGACTATTTCATGTTTTCTTTTCTATGGAAGTGATTATGAACCCATCCTCCTATCCTAAAAGCATACTCCTTGCAATATTACTGAATCATCACTGTGCTCTGGTTGCAGTCAGATAATGCCAGACTAAAATAGCATAGAATCTGAGAAGACTGAGCTGCTAGTGTAGGTGCTGGCACTTCTTGCATTCCTTCTTTCTCGAGCACTCTCCAGATGACTAAGTGTTTTCAGGCTGTGCACCTCCTTTCCATGAATTTCCATTCACTGTTAGTACTTGGGGAATCGGATTTGGAGCACATTATGTTACAGGGAATGAAATACTTGGTAAGTACATTATATTTTTATGAACTGGGAGACAGGGCTTTTCGGATAGTGCCATTTTGTGTGTGAAACCCCGAGAGAATGCTTAGGCAATATCTTTTTACAAGTGCCTTATATCTTAAAAAGCATCTGCCTTTAAATGCAAATTTGTTACAAATGTGCCTGGAGAACATCCCTATGAGAGTTTGCAAACTAGAGGAAGAGCTTGTTACAGAGAGTTGAAAGACTCTCGACTATCTCACTCTTGAGAGTCAGTAAGTGACTCTCGGTAGTTTCATGGCACAAGATGTTCAATTGCTAGGCTGGCTTAGGTATCCCTGTGCCACTTCTTCCATTTCCCACCAGAATCCACCACATACAAGGACTTACCTGGAGCACAGCACAGAAAAGTAAAGGAACTGGTCTTGGCTAAGATCCCCTTTTCAGGTTATAACCATTTGACAGTGTGGGTATTCAGACAGCTGCTTTGGCCCCACTGAGGAGGCGGTGTAGAGGAGGAATGGGCAGCTGGGAGTGCTATTGAGAATGCTGCCAACCACACTTTGCAGGTCTACAATTAGCATCTCACTTAAGGACCCTTGCTGATTTTGGTTAAAGTACTGCTGTGACATGAGGTGCACAGTCAGGCTCACATTAAACATACCTAGACATACTTTTGTGGACTACATTGATTTCCTTAGTGTCGCTTACAGTAAGAAGGTTCCCTGCTTTACATCTGGGTTTGAGTTAAAGTAGTATTTGAAGTCTCATTTCTGTAAATCTGATTTGTTAATTTACAAAAATAGTTACTGACTCGAAACAACGTGCTATGCAGAGTTTGTGTTTACAAAAATAGAACGCCAGCGGGAGCATTTCTGTGCAGTGGGCAGTTAAAAGTAACTTAATCAACTGTTTGTTCCCTGGTGAAACTGAACAGTTTAACTGTTACTTACCTTATCTACAGGCCCTGGATGAAAGGAGTGATTTTGTTCCAGTCGCCGAAGTGGTGAATGTGGAGATAGGACAGCTAGCTGTCTGAATCACTCTGTGTAACCTGGTAGAACACTTTTAAATTTATTATTTAAAAAAAAAAATAAATCACAATTAGTTTCATTTACTCAATTGCTGTCTCCTTCTGTGAACGTTGCATGGTTATACTGTGCTACATATGATGGGAAGCCTTGCCCAAAAGCTGTATTTTCATTATCCTTCTAAAGGGACAAAATCTTCTGCTAAATATTGTCTCTGACTTAACCCCCAGCAAGATACTGCAGGAATTACTAGTGCTAACCAGAGAGGGAGACTGAAGGAAAACCTTTCAATGATGGGTTGCGCATGCATCATCTTGAAGTGATTGTAAACACAAGTGAAGTAGAAGTAATTGATTTTTTTGCTGTCCGTAATGAGAAATGTAGACAGATCGTAAAACCACAACCAATCAAACAGCTATTGTGGAAAAAAAAATCTACTTTTATCTCAATAAGTAATTTGCATGCAGGCTGAGATCTTTTGAGTTTTTTTAAAGCCCATCTCTTTGTGGATTGATATGTCAATACATAGATACCTTAAACTTGTTCCCTTTGAAGCTTTAAATGTTTATTCAGCTTTATATAGGCATATTGAGATGTTTTAGTGAGGCTCTCTTTGAGCAATCAGGACCTTATTTAAGTTGTTGCAAATACACTGTGGAATGTTGTAGCCAGGATTTAAAGACCAGAGCTTCTCAGTCTGCATGATTTGCTTTAATCTTGGTTCTACTGCAAATAACCTACTGTTGCCTTGCTATAACAAGGGAATTGCATGTTTTTAATGAAAATAAATTTAAGAGCTGTATTTCTGATAAAAACGAACCATTCTCTTTGCTCATTTGTAGATCAATTAGTTCTCAGAAAGTAAGCCAGTAGCCTTGTTCTTTTTCCAAGGGAAAAAAGAACAAATAGTAGGGTGCTGTCATGAGATCCAAACCTTAAGACCTGGTTACCTTTGTAAGATAAATTACAGCACAGCTGCTGAAACAACTTAAAAACAAAATGTCAAAATAACGTGAGGGAAGTACATCCTGCAGTGTCGTGGCTTGCCTTCTCCCAGCATTGTTAATTTCTATGGTTGTTAATCCTTTGTTTTACAAGGTTCACCATTTGTTTTTATAGGATTTCGATCCACTAGTAAGTATGTAAAGTACTCTTCTCAGAATATCCAGGTGTATGTAAGCGTTTTGGTTTGAATCTTTCCAGGGCCTTGCATGTGTTCAAAATAAGAGTTAAATGCTACTTAGTGTTGTGTTCTGATAAGCTTTTACTTTCACTTTTCGTAATAGAAAAGTAGCTACAAATTTGGTTCTGTCCTATTGCTTCAGGCTACTTGTCTGCAAGTTATTCAGCGCTGCTGTGGAGGGTACCAGACGTCTTCTTTCCTCAGCTGTTTTACAGCTAGACAGCAGGATTGACTGGCCATGGAAGAGTTAGAAATGGTCTGTTGTGACATTCAGGCTTGACTGCTTTTTGCATCAGTGTGCCATAGATCCTCCACCAAAAAAAACCCAAACCAAAAACATTTACTTGCTGGCTTCATGTGCAGCAGAGCTGCTTTTCATCTGTGGGTTTATGCAAATAAGTTTACTGTGTTCAACAGCTTCCATTTCCCTGCTTGTTAGGCTTCCAACTAGCTATAGCCATGTAGCTTATGAAAATTTGTTCACACTTGAGTTGAGTTTGTCAGGAATAGATGGATTCCAACTCTGCTTTGCTAGCCATGATGTTTTAAACCAATTTTTTTGGCATCCAGGAGAAATTCACTCGCAGTTCCCAGCTTATCTCCATTTAATATTTGTCTTTAGTATTTGCCTCTAATATTTTATCTCCGCTTGGTATTTGCCTATTCTGTGGCATGTGCAGGAGGTGGTGCTGTCATCGTTCTATGGAAGGGCAGACACTCTTGGAGCTTTCATCTTCTTTCCTCTCGTGTTTTTTACAAAGGGGAGATGTTACCCTATCATTTATATTGCTTGTTTCTTTTCTGTAAGTTTGGTTGACCAAAGCAGAGTTTAGTTGGAACTGGTGATTTTCAACTTCTCTTTCTCCATGGGATGGGAGAGGTAGGGGTTACTGCACCACCTTACCTGTCAGGGTTTGTAAAGGGTAACTGGCAACAGTGAGTTTGTTTCAGTTACAGTGCTGATCACTGGAGCATGCTGTGAATCTGCTGAAAACAATCTTAGCAGTTAACAAACTTAAAATGCTGAAAATAATTTATTTGAGTCAAGAGCACCTCATTCGATTGCTAACCTAATTTGAGTCATATTACCTTGCATGGCTGCTCATTTTGGGGGTTTGACATGCATGTTGGCATACCATCGTTATCTTAGGAGTGTGAAATAATCACTTCCTCTTTGGGTTCCTTGAAAAATGTCCCACAGTTCTGCTAGCTCTGTCTGGGAAACAAAGGGAAGGTCAAGGGCTAAATTAAAAGAAGGTAGCACTGTTCTTTTTTTTTTAAAGACATTTGAAAATCAGGGCTGCCATCTAGCATGATTGTTGTAAAACTGCTTACGGTATATTCCACTTATTGTGATAATAGTTCTGCTGCTTTCTCTTTCTTTCACTTGAAATAGGGAAATATGTGGTGGTCACAGCAGCCAATACATTTCTGTTGGCTTGGAAGGTTCCTGTTGGTTTCTTTAACCTGTTGTGTTGCTTTAAAGCAAAGGGAGAAAATGCTTTTCTCAACAAAATCTGTGCTTTTGAATTGTGTAGATCAGATTTACATTGAGACAGATGCCATTTCATGTTTTTTTTTCCATCATCTGCTGCTCTTTAGAGAAAGACACTTAAGGTTTTCAGTTCTTTCTCTATTATTAGGGGCACATAGTGATGTTGGTAATTTAGATTGCTTGGCTTTCACATTGCCTAAGTAGGCAATGTGAAAATTTTGACCAGATTCAGGATGTAGTTATTACTACATCCTATAGTACTCCAGTTAGGTGTAGGTCAAAGTTCTTCTGTTGTCTGCCTTGGGAAGTCAAACCTTTTGTAGGCACTGAACATGTTTGCCAACAACTTTGTTTCAATTCAAACCCAGAAAGTTTAGGATGTCCAGGCACACTCAAGCATGTGTGATGAAGAGAATCCAAGATGCCACTTGAAACTTTGTAACTGTGATGAGTTATATGTATTCTGTCTTTTTGTTGTAAATACTGGATTTTTTTTGTGTGTTTGTAGGAATTAACCGTTGGAGTGCATTACCTTATTTATGGCAGGATACAAAGGATAGTCTGAAATGCATGAGTAGTGGTAAAGGATTATATGCTAAAAATATGAGATAGGAAGGAGTAGCAACACTGAACAGAGAACTGGCAAAAAAGACTTAACAGGAGAGTTGGAAAGAATTTGCTGCCTGGGGAACAAAGAATAGAATTCCGTCATAAAGTGATGATGCTAACTGAAATGTTAGAATTAAGTATTCATGCTTAGCTTCCCACCTAGTATGAAGCCCCATTAACTCCTGTACAGAAAGAAGATTTGCATAATGTTATGTCTCACAGCTGTAGGATTGTATCAGTTTGCCAAATTAGTATTCCTTCTTAAGAGAAGGTGCAAAAACGTGCTAGTGACTATGTTGCCTTTGTTTTGCTAGGTGGTGACTAGCTGAGGGATTGACATAGACTGGTGGTGTAACCAAAGTTGAAGAGAGAGCTTTTTCCTCTTTGGAAAACCCTGTGTCCTGGTGTCTAGGGTACTTCCCATGTGGGAAAAACTACAATTCCTATCTGCTGTCTTTGATTTGGGGTTGGAACTTTAATGTTGAACAATAGGTCAGGTAACTAAATATACAAGAAGAACTACTTACTGCACAGAAATCTATTTAGACACACCAGAAACCTAACATTAAACAATTCTGATGATAGGGTATCCACAACTACTTCAGGCAACCTGTTCCAGTGTTTCCCCACTGTCGTAGTAAAGAATTGCTTTCTTGTATCTAATTTAAACCTACTCTTTTTCAGGTTAACAGTGTTGTTCCTTGTCCTATCCCTTCAGACCCTGGTAAAAACTGTCTTCCTTGTTTTAATAGGCCTTCCTTGTTTTTATAAGACTGCAATAAGGTATCCTTGGAGCCTTCTTTTCTCCAAGCTGAACAAGCCCAATTCTCTCAGGCTGTCTTCATATGGGAGGTTCTCCAGCCTTCTGACCATTTCATGGCCCTCCTCTGGACCTGCTCTAACAGTTCCATGTCTTTCTTACACTGGGGAGCCCAGAGCTGGACACACTGCTCCACATGAGGTCTCATGAGAGCAGAGTAGAATCGCCTCACTTGACCTGCTGGCCACATTTCTTTTGATGCACCCCAGGATGCAGTTGGTCTTGTGGGCGGCAAGTGCACGTTGCTAGCTCTTTTACAGTTTTTTGCTCACCACTATCCCTAAATGATTCTCTACACGGCTACTTCCATTCGTAACCCAGCCTGTACTGATACTGGTGGTTGCCTCATCCAGGGAGCAGGACCTTGCACTTGACGTTGTTGAACATCCTGAAATTTGTATTTGCCCAAGCCTTAAGCCTGTTAGGGTCCCTTTGTATGGCATCCCTTCCCTCAGTGGCACTGATCAGCTTGGTATCATCTGCAGAGTTGTTGAGGGTATGCTCAATCCCACTGTCTGTGACATAATAAAGATACTGACTAGTACTGGTTGCTATACAGACTCCTAAGGGACACCACTTGGTACTAATCTCCCTTTGGATATTGAGCCATTGACTGCAACTCTTTGGATGTGGCCATCCAGCCGGTTCCTTATCCATTGAGTGGACTGTCCGTCAAACCCCTATGTGTTCAATGTAGCGACAAGCATTGTGCAGGAAATAATAGTTTCCTAAAGAGAAGAATACTTTTTTTTACATTCTTACATATCTAACTGAGATCTGCAGAAGAATTAAATTAAGAATTTAATGCATCCGTAATAATAAGCATTTTATGAGCTCCCTTTGCCTACTTTTACTTTTTGTGAAGTTTTCCTCTGGAGACAAAAAGATTATTTCTGCCAGGAGACTGAAGCTGCTGAGTGACTATGGAGAGTCAGATATAAAGAAAAAACCCTTTTTTGAGTGACAGTATGTGCTTTGAAATAGTAAGTTTGGCTGAGAGAATTCACTCTGGACGTTAGAGCTTATGATTTTGCTCTAGGAATTCAGGTTTCAACAGTGAATCAATTTATATTTTTCCTGCATGCTGTTTATGTTGATAGTGAGATCTGTCTGAAATCATCATCTTATACTCTTTTTATTTTGAGGAGCAGAGATTGCAAGGAGAATTATATAGGGAAAAATACCTGTGTTTTCAGTTATATCTACTAAGACAAAAGTTTCTTTAACTGAGTGTCTTGAAAATGCAAACAAGAAAACTATTGGGAAAGAAAACAGTTTTAAGAGATTGCATCTGCTTTTGGTACAGTTGGATCTCTATGCGCATCATGGTCTTGCTTTTTAAAACTTCTGTTTTAAAATTATGTGATGCTGAAACGAATACTGTCACTAATAATTTCAGATTATGAGTGTTTTTATTAAGAGTGTCGGTGCCTTGTGATAATCTATGACTTGATTTTAATGTCTTTGAAAAAGACCTAGAGAAGAGGCATCATCCTGGGGCAAAGGCACAGGCTTTCTTCAAGACCTGTTTTTTTCCCCTCCTTCACATTGTGATAGTGTTATTTTTCTGGTTCCCCAGAGAATGAGTATCATTTAAAACATGCAAGGAACTCAGAATAGTAATCTGTGTTTAATAGAAACCTCTACACTAAGTATTATTGCAGATGACAGGCTTGAAGGACATCCAGGTGAAAACATACATAGTGTTCATGTATTCTGAGGATCCAGAAGAATAACTTGCTATGAAATGCAGCTGGTCAGAGCTAAAAGTCTGACTGTGATAGATAGGGAAGTGTCCATTTAACAGTAGATGCAAATTGCTTGGGTTTCTGTTTTATTTTTTCGATCGTGACTTAACGGAATTTGTGAGGAGTTTTTTTTGTTGGTTTGTTTTTTTTTTTTTACTTTGTGCAGTCAGGATTGGCTCGTATCCAAAGGGCATCTCTTGGAATATTCTTTTACTAAAAGTAGCCCATACTCTGCATCTGGTGTAATTTCACAAAGGGTGAATAGTGACTCAAAAATCCTTTACTAAACAAACCTTTAAATTTCCAGGAATATAAATGTATTCACTGAAAAGAAATGCATTTTTTACTTGTCTGTGACAGATTGGCTTTTGTTTAAGGTAGTTTTGAAAAGTCTTAAATCTACAACAATTTTATCGTAAGACTGTGCTTGCCAAAGTTGTAGCTGTGTCTCTCAGAGGCTGGAGGGCAATAAAACCAAACAACAAACCAAACAATAAAGAGGATTGGGGTTTTCTGGAAAGCCTGAGTGGTTAATGTTTAGTTGGCAAAATGTAAATACTTTTTTAATAACAATACTGTGATTAAGGCTCTTAAGAAACAAATGTCCTCTTTTCTAGAAGTACAGCTTTTTATGGCTTCCAAGGCATGTCATTCTTCTCTGGAAACTGTCACCTTACAGTGTAATGTCTGTGGGAGTGATTAATGCTTCTGATATGATTTTAAACTTCATAGCACTTGCAATTAATCCTTGCAACAATGCTACAATAAAAAAAAGATTGTTCTCATTATTTTCTGGAAGGAATGCAGAGGGGAAAAAACCCTGAACAGATGAAGTCAAAATAGGACTACACTTTTCTCCTACAGGCCATTAAAGTAGGCTTTTATATGATTTGGAACAATCCAGATATTCTGATCTCTCCCATAATGGCAACTTATTATTACCTTTATCAGTCATTTGGTGAGGTGTACAAACAGTCTTTGAGAGAATAAGCAGAACCTTTATTTCTTCTCTCTTGTAGATGAGAATCTTAAGTGTCAGGTTACAAGTCATGCTTCTATCTGTCTGGTCCAATTAATCAAGAATCCTTCTCTTGCACAGTTTCAGTAGATGACAGGAAGACTGTCCATGAGTGCTCCCTAGTTGGATGAATAGAAAGTTCTTCATAGCACATGTACTGTGTGTGGCTAGAGGGGCATGAGTGTGTTAAAGCTCTAAGGCTTTAGAATTGGCATAGGACCATTATCCTGTATGAATACCTCTTAGCTTAAAAGATTTGGCTTTAGAGTTGGAATTTTTTTTGATTATATATTTTCTAAGACTGGCTTTTACAGTGAGGTGGTGTTGGCGTTTGCTCCAATTGGGTCCATTAGGAGTCTGATGCTTTTGAAAACTGGATTTATGTATGGTGCCTGATTCATGACCTTGCTGATATGGAAGCTTATTTAACCATCCACACGTCTGCAGCTTTTGATTCCTGAACTTGGTGGGCCTGTCAAGGGGTTTTATGCTGCCTGTGAGGGTTTTTGTCTTGGATTTAGGCCTGTAGTTCTGCATCATTCTGCTTGTGGGACCCTCTTGCCTTAATATGTTTCCATCATTCTTGCCTGAATGTCAAACTGGCCTTGACATGACCTTTAGGGCAGGGAGGTGACAAGTCATGGAAATCTTCTGCAAGCCATAGTTGTATTGCTGGTTCTTCATCTGTGTTAAGCCTGTTATATAAACAGCTGTGGTGTGCATTTAGGGAAAAAACTAACAATCTTAATTCCGCTCTAGTGCAAAACCTTACTTCTAATCGCTAAAACCTTGATCCAAGGTTTATGTGAACACACCATAGCCAAAGAGTTTCTCCTCCTTAGAATCATGCATTCAGAATCTTTTGTGAGTGCGATATGATCCAAACCATTTCTGTGGCACCTCTCTGGATGTGAGAGAGATTTTAGGGTTCTTCAGATCCCTCCATGTGGTATTTCCTCTGTGGTTCATTTTACAGTTTCATTCTTTTTTGCAGTGTTAGAAAAATCTGCTTCCTAGAAGCTTAATGGAAGGTCATTTACTCCTACAGCACTGGGATATCAAGCACAGTGTTTCTGGAAGTACACAAAATGCCTTTCTGAGCTCCCTTTCCCTCCTGTGGATACTGATTACACACAATTTCCATGTTTTCTTTAAGAAGCCAGTTTCTTATGTGCAATATAGCTGCACTGTCTTTGCTGCAAAAAAAAAAAAAAAGGCCCTGGCAGGGTGGTATTTGCTGCGGTTGACAACTCATTTTTTCATCAATTCCTGCTTCACCAGCTAAGCCCAGATGTTTCCCGCCTCTGTGTAAATGATATGATATATTATTATTATGGGTTTCTGTAGCCCAGAAAAATAGCTGATTATAAGTACAGTTGAGTAATGTATAACTCGAGAATTATGTACCTGTATTTGCCAGATGCTCATCATTCACTGAAAAAAAAAAAGGTTTTTCTGTTAATATTATTGTAAATAATTCTAAAATCCTGACCAGAGGCTAAATAACTTGAATTTAACTTATGTTCAACACTATATCCCTTTTTCCCCACTGAGCATTTACTTGACCTAATTAACATAAAATGCAGTGTTTCTTAAAATCAATTGGATTTTATTGATCATCTGTTCTAATATGAAGCTTCTGTGGTTTTTCCCCAGAAGAAGACAGAGGTTTTATATCACCATGAATATCACAATGCCCTCCTACAATTTGTTTGGTAGTCTGTCATAGTTTCATTTGAGTTACTCTGAATTATTCAGGAGCACCCAGTAGTTAAAAACGGTTTGGTAGCTTTGCCATCCCCTGAAGGGTGGAACAGCCACAGCACTACTGTGTCCTCTCTCATTCGTGTACTCCCAGCTCCTCCTTTCCTGGATATGTTTCCTTTCTTCTCTTGCCTGGAAGGTGCCTGTGACTGTAGTAGTGTTTTTGTTTTCTTGTTTCTTAAGATCAATAAGTAACAATCTTGAAAATGTATGTGCAAACCCGAGTTTTGGCAAGATACTTAGCTGCTATTTGAGACCTGAAGCACAGCTTACAAAGTCTGAGTATACTTCAGGAGCTTTCTGTATGTATGTAGGTACTGCACAGAGGCTACCTCTCCTTTGTAAGACCCAGTGTACAGATGCTTAAGTTGAACCTTGTCTCTTATTTACAGAATGTTTTTCTGATTATAGTTGGAGTATTGTGTTGCAGAGCCCCTTACGCAACTGCTCTGTATAAACCTTGTTTGTCTGGATCATCTGAGGTTGTCAGCTCTGTAGTGTAGCCTTTTAATGGCTTCTCTCTCTTTTAATTTTAGACTGCGTTCTGTAAGTTAAAAGGAAAATCAGTGTTCAGTCTTCATGTAATCACTGAAACTCTTAACAGTTTCAGAGATTTTTTTTTTTCTAGTAGAAAATAAATTGGGCAGATGAATCTTTTTGTGAACTCGGAGAAAAGGCTGATACATGTTTCCTGTGCTAATTTATGCTGCAATTTGTCTTCCTTAAAGCTTTTTCCATGCAAAGGGTGTAATAAATTATCTTTGTTTACTTATTGAAGCACTTTTTTACACTGCTTAGGTAACTTTTGTGTCTGCATCACAATATATATGTATTTAGACATAGAATTCAAACACACGCAAGCACTTGCTGTCTTTAATGCAGGACTGTTGTGGCACCTCTTTGGACTGGTTCAGCTTTCATCTGTAGTGTCCAGTCGTTTTACTGTGGTCAATCTGCAGTTTCCAGTTTGTGTGTGCAGGTGTACAGGACTTTGTTCTTGGTCTTTCCATTTTCAATATTTCTAATAAACAAGTCCAGAGTCTTGGTTTGTTTAATCTGTGCGTGGTGTCAAATTACAGTTCAGAGAACTCTTGTACATTTTGTTTATGAGATGTCATGTGGGGATAATGATCAGGTAGGTATAGCTGCTGATTTATGGGTCACATAATTCCAGGTATGCACTGGAATAGTCTAGTCATTTTTTATTGAATTGCTGTATTTTCCTACTTTTTAAGGTCTCATGTAATTTCATCAGAATTACTCCCATATTCTTAAACTATGTTCTAGTCACTTGGTATGTGTATATGTCCTATATGTAACTTAATTAGGTAATTTGTGATTAACATACATAATACTGTTTTAAATTCCTTGTAATGATAGTGGGAAAGGATGACCTCATGTACTGTTACATGACACTATAATGTTCTATTTTTTTTATTTTGCAGCTGTATGGGGGAACTTTGTCAATATGAGGTAATGTATATAATTTTTGTATGTCATATTCTTATCTTAAATTAAAGATCTTTATCTTGTCTTAAATAAAATTAATTTACCTTTCCCATCAATGTATATCAATATATGAAGTAGAGAGAAAATGGAATAGCAGTTCACACTGGATTGTTGCTAGGCAGCTGATACCATTTTTTAACTACAAGGTTCTTAGTCTTAAAAAAGCCCGTAGGTCTGCTGCACATCTCTCCCAGGATCTTATTCTTATTTCAGCATCTACCTTTCTTTGCATAAATTCATGTTCTGATTTTGGAGATGTTTTCAGGTAAGTCGGTTGGCATAGCTAGGCCCAGTGACTTGGATTCTGGTTTTCCTCAGCACAGATCTGGCCGTATCTCAGTGACAATACAGGCTTAAACAGTGAAGAACAGCAGATATCCACTGCTTTCCATAATTATGTTTCTATACTGAGAATTAAAAATGTAGTTTTGAGGATTTTTTCCTCCTCAGTTAATTGGCAGAGAATCTGATGGCTTAAATGCTGAAAAGCAAAATAGTCCTGCACTCCAGATAGTGCAGGACTCCAAAAGCAAAATAGTTCTGTGCTCCAGAACTTTCCTCCTTAAGAATAGGAAGGCATAGCACACGCTTGCAAAACATGCAGATTTTCACAGCATCTCTACTTGCATATGAGTGCCTTCTAGTAAAATTCAGCAGGAAGACACAACTGAAGAAGAAGGTGAAGAGACTATGGGGACAGTCTGTTTCCTATGACAAAGTTTTTGTGCATAGAGGACAAAATATTTCATAGAATCATGGAATAGTTTGTGTTGGAAGGGACCTTAAAGATCATCTAGTTCTAACACCCCTGCGATGGGCACTAGATCAGGCTGCCCAACGCCCCATCCAACTTGGCCTTCACCATGATGTTTTTTTAGTAAAGTGTTTTGGTACTCTGTTGCCATGCTTGACAGCACAGAGTAAAGTTTGAGGGAAAATAAGAAAATGAATGAATTTGAGTGTGGGCTCTGGTGCACACAGGACAGCTTACAGTGGGATCTGTTTCTGTTATAGACTGTCCACTTCATTTGGAGTTTCCCACCCATGCTACAAAGTGTTCAGCTGTTAGGCAAACAGCTGCTAAACTGCTGTGGAGATATCATTATTTAGATTGCCATGCTATTGTGACTAGCAAACTATGACAGCTTAGCAGCTGTTACAAGAGCAGCTGATAGTTTCCCATGAGGGGAGAAGAACCTCCAAGAGGGGTTTGAGGAGGGCAGGTGAGTGTGGGATCCAATATGTTCATTCCCTGATAAACTGTCCTTAAAAATTATACCATTACCTACATCTGACTTCTTATTTAGGGTGTGTTATAGAGCTGTCAAGGGAGAAGGTTTTCTTTCTGAAGGTCTAATGTTGATTCTAGTCAGTGTCTTTGTTAGGAGGAAGTTAGAAACTAAACTAGAGAGTATATAAGTTCTTAAGTTCCAGGACTTACGAGTACACAATAGTAGGAACCATTTTTGAGGGAACCTTTTTACATTCAGAGAAGTTTTACAAATTTTCCTTGTACATTTAGCAGAGAGGAAAGGGTATGTGTTCCACAGATTGTATGCATAGCTTTTTGTATTTCTATTGTTTGGGAAAACCTTTGAAAAATTCACAAGAATTACTTAATATTGCTTCCTTGTAATAAATTCATGCTGTGTTAACTGGAGGGGTTTTATTTGCTACTGTTACAGTAAATTACAATGTGTTTCAACTGTTTAGAGTCTGTGTCTTCACCTAGGAATTTACTGTACACTTTACTGGAATGACAAAACAAATCTGGTCAAGAAGTTTTTTGCCTCAGTAGTAGGCTGTACTGACTTTTTTGTAAGATAGTTTTGCAGAGGGATATGAAGGAAATAGTTGCTCTAACCTCAAACAGTGTGGCATACGTATATCTGCTGAACAAAGGATCTTCTGTTTCCCTAGGTGTAATGACTTCAGGTCCCAAGTAAAGGAGCTCTGTTTTATTTAAAAGGACTTTTTTATGCTGGATAGCCATGAATACTGTAGTATGCAAATACTACTGTAAGACAAATAATTCCCTTTTTGGAAGGTTTAACTGAAAAAAAAGAATTATCTAAACTTAAGGAAAATTGCATATACTAGATGCAAGAGGTAAAATTTAAAAATACATATTCTACACTTATAGAAGTTATCTCAATCAGTTGTGTTCATTATTTGAGTAATTTTACACAATTGTATAATAAATAAGACCACAAAAATTTGTGCCAGACACCGACTTCTTAGACAGTACTCTGTTTTCACAAGTTACCTTGACATTCTTCATCTTGCAGTTTATAAACTTGGCTTCATTTCACACAAGTAACATTTGTGTGCTAAGTCAGTATTGCCCATAAGATGGTCACTTAAGGCAAGTTCTGGTATAGGTTTTTTCCTCATTTTTTAAAAGTTCAAAGGCAAAGCTAGGCACATTTGCTGGTCTCTTTTTGATTGAAATTGCAGTTACAGTTGTGACATTAAGGGAAAATGTTTAGTTCGCATACTTGTAGCAGACAGTAAATAGAGAACCTCAAAAAGTCATATTGGGCATTTGCATCGTAAAGCTATTCTCAAAAACATTTCTGTTGACTGCACCTCAATGCAGTGATTAAATGCTTTTCTATGATGAAGTTAATTTTCTCTTTAAAATTCGTCTTTATTGTTATTGCTCTTTCCTGTGGGCTTACTTCAGTTTCTGCCAGACTTGGTGGGGAGACTAGCTGATTCCAATGGGAATTGGACCATCTCATTTCATTTGCTCTGAGTACATCTTTGAAATAATACTAACTTGGGATGCTTTAAAGATATTGTTTTAAAGGGAAAAGCATGATGTAGGTGTGATGGAACAACTATTGCTTAGGTATGGATTATGTGTTTTCTTTTCTCATCAACAGGTCTCTTCCAGAAAATGGGGATCAGAAGGTGGAAAGTAAAATAGAGGAGGTTAGTTAGCTAATGATTGTAGTCTGTTTTGTTTTGAGGACACCTATTGCTCCTGAGAACTGTTTTTTGATACTGAATGAAGGATATACATGAATTATTTCCCCTCTCCCTCTTACAAAAGTTGAGTATATGCAAGCTTCATTAGAAATTTGAAACTCCCCAAAATTATTTGCTTTGTTCTTAAATAATGAACTAAGGTTGCCGTGTTTATGGTGGGGGTTGGTGTGCAATACCAATACTTTAAGCACAAGTCCTGGCAATTTCTGGATTAGATATAGGTATTGAACATACCTGATGGTTCTGAATTTCTGTACCAGTACCTCTGAATTTTCATTTCAACCTCTGTTTACTGTGAAATACTAAGAAAGTGTGCATCTTTCTCCAGATGTTTTTAGACATCTGTTGTTGCTAGACCTCTAGTCTAGTAACAGTGAAACTAAAGAGTTTAGTAGGTACAGAAGTCTCTGAGGTCAGTACCCCCTGCCACTAGTATGGATGTATGTGACCAAACTAGTGTAGTCTGGTCTGCCTAGTGTCTTGTGTTCCAGCAGGTTTATATAGCGGTCGTTCCTCTGGACACAGCGTGAAGCCCATTGGAATTGCTTAAAATTAATGGAAAGACTGTGTTCTTAGTTTGTCTTTTACATTCCTCTCTTTTTTTCATAATTCTGATAAACATTGCAACAAGCATTCTGAAAATCCCTGCTGTTTAAGAATGGTCAAATGCTTGAAATTGAGTAGGTAGGTCAGAGTTACTTTAAGGTCGGACTAATTGACCATTTCTGGATCTTGTTTTTAAAGCTTTAGTTATACAGTGTCTTGAGCCATCTAAATAACTGGTTCACGAGCTATTTACTGCTCCAAAGAGCTAGATATAAATATATGACAATACTGTATTTCCTCTTAACATGAATATGCAGCTTATTTCAGTTTCTGAATTATCTAGCTCTAGCCAGCAACATTTGTGCTAAACAACTTAATGGTGATTGGTGATGTGCTGCTATATAGTACCATTTAAAGTGATAACCCTCTGATAGTTTTCAACTTATGTATGGCCCTAGATGTTAAATTTTGTGACAAGTTTTTAGAAAACTTAAAAACAAGAGTTCAGAGACTATATGAAATTTGGCAGGACTGTTAGAAATTAGGGTCCTGTTATAAAGAAACTAAAACTGATGCCAGGCTAAGTGATTCTCCCTTTCAAAGCAGTGATAATGCAAACAAAGGTCGTGTTAGAAAATATGGTTCATCTGCCAAATTTCATTTTAGTATTTTTTAAAAGCCCAGAGGTACCCTTGAATCATGATGTAAAACATATCTGAAGATTTTTAAACATGATGATTCTTTAAATTCACATATGGTGTTCTGAAAGAACTGTATCTTTTGCACTGGAGCTAATGTTCTGTTTCTGTATTTGTGTACTCTTAAGTATCTGTCCCTTTAATTAGTTGAGGTTTTACTGACTGTCCCATTGTGCTGTTGCTTATCATAGATTGTTTTTGCCAACTTCAGGCAAGTCACTTGCCAAATAAGAACATCAGATGTTATGAGTCCTGTCAAAAAGGCTGTGGTACTTATAGCCTTGAAGTGTTCTGTTTTCAGTGGCAAACTAAGGGATTTCACATTGTATTAAGTATTTGATTTTTGGTGGAAGAAGTTCAAGGATTTTTTGACATAAAGGATGCTTTAAGATGCAAGTTTCTCGGGAGTGTCTTCAGTGAAGTTCTTCATAGGAGACTGCCATGATTTACTCTAACGTAACTTCCTATATGCATCTTTTGTGATGTGAATCTTGTTCTGTACTTCAAAGACTAAATATTATTCCTTTATTTTAGGCCGTTGCACCTCTGAGGGAGAAAATCAAAGACTTGGAAAAAAGGTATGTCTTTAGCAAAATTTGTGAAGCAGCTAAAAGGCACTGTTTCTTTTCTGTAGCAGTCAGTTCTGTAGTTGTATGCTGGAGAAATGTTTTGCTTATATTCTTAGGACTTTTGGATTGCTGTCATATCTAAGTGGGGATGAGGCCTTGAATACTGGGGGACGTTAATGCTTAAGGTATTCAGATTGCTTAATCCCACTAAAGTAAAGTGGGAGTGCTGGATTTTTGTCAAATTCAGATACTGTGGAGGAATTTGCTGATTTGAGTCCAGCTAGTTTAGTTTACCATCATTCAGTAAGCCCAACCCAGGTGTGTGCTAAAACATATTGGTTTCAACTTCAAGAGACTGAAAATATGTTTCGCCTCACACTTCCCACACTTGTGATCAGTTACCATGGTTCAGCTAATGTACGGTGGTTTGCTTATGAATCTCAGTCCATGCATGTGCTTTGAATGACCCCGACTGACTCTTCTCTCAGGATTTGTAAAGGGAATGTGATATCTGGAGTTAAACTGGTTGATGCATTTCAGATAATCAGACAACCTTTTTGATGAGCTGCAGATATGAAATATGTGCTGTATTTCTACAAGAGATAAAATTGACTTAGTTGTTAAAAAAAAATACCTATACTTGACCTATTTGTCCCTGGCTCCTTGTGTCATCCTACAACTTCGTTTCCTCACTTAGATGCCAGCAGAGCTATTCGAATGGTGATAGTAAGCTGGATGGGGAAATCAGACATTTCAGTCTCTCTTTGCAAATAACTCCCTCGCTCTCCAGCCTGGTTGCCTTTCTGCCAGACCAGTTCTCCCATGTGAGTGTCCTCATGAGTGAATGCTTTTAATCACAAAACGAGGTCTGGAATATGTTTGGGAATTATCAGCTCCGACAAGGACACTGCTGCTTTTGACAGTGGTCCTGTTTTACAGGTGGCACTGTTGATGTTCCAGGCAAACAGCTAGCCAAGAATGCTGCCAAATCTGGATGTGCCCAAGCACTGCCAGTAAGCCTGGATGGTTATGTATGACATACTGGTGGTTGAGTGGTGTTCCTTTAGAGAGGGAAGCAGAGTCCCATTGATTTTGGCCATATGTATGCTTGACATCTCCAGTGTTCTGGTGTTTTGAGTTTTGTCTTGGCAGTGAGCAGTTGCTTCTCCTCCTCCTGTGCATCCTGTGCCATGAAAAAAACCAACCCAAAACTTGTCAGTGCTGTTTTTTCACAATTGATTTGAAAGACTCAGTGGCCTGACACATGCAATTTATTTCACCAAGAATACTGATCTAATTGCTCATCTCTACTATAAATGTGAACTTCATGGATCAAACTAAATGATGCATTGGCGACATGAAACACGTTGCAGACTATGTCACCTGTAGTAGTTGCATGTGGTCCCACCATACCAATTATTATGGTCAAATTACAGAGTAAAGATTATGTTCAGCTGAAATTTTTCATGTCCTGGCTCCATTCAGTTGATATATTTGATCTTTACTGATAGCCAGTTTATCTTCAGCTTCGGTTGTTGGCAATTCAAGGATTGCCTTCTACCATTCACAGAGGACCTTTGTGGGAGAGTAGCCTTACTGGCTCTTTTTTTAAAAAAAATATTTTATTTTTCCAAATAAGCCATGAGTTGTTGTTAAACATTAAGTTAAAACTTCTCCCAGGACTCATCTAAATTCTCTTTTCTTTCTTAGTAGTGTTTGCAGTATATTGATGAGTCTTGTTTTGTGTGTCTAGTAACGAGGAGAAAGAATCAAAATTTTTTTTTACCTGTGCATGAGCCAGTCTGGGAATTATACTTTCAGAAAATGTAGGCTTACAGGCTTTTATGGGAAATATGGGTTCATTTTTTTTTTTTTCAAAGAACAAGAGCTATTTACCTCTACTGGTTCAACTTCATGTCTGTTGTTGCAATTAATATTTTAATGTCACTCTTATATCTGTGTAAAGTGACAGTAGATAACTACTCACTATCAGATGCATGCAGGCTTATCCTGCTTGTGAAGCTTACTCTCTAGTGTCGATGTTTTTTTACCTCATAAGCTGATAAAACCTGAAAGCGAGCCATCACCATGCATTTTGGAAGCAGGAAAGACAAGAATTCCTTAATGCTAGTCTCATGGCAAGAGACTGCTTAACCGAAGCAACTGAAGTTGGAAAGTTTTTATTAATGTTTTGCACAGCAAAAGCATATGAACATTCAGCTTGATCAGTTCTGGAC
This sequence comes from Cuculus canorus, assembly GCF_017976375.1. Taxonomy (NCBI): domain Eukaryota; kingdom Metazoa; phylum Chordata; class Aves; order Cuculiformes; family Cuculidae; genus Cuculus; species Cuculus canorus. Next base: position 65,044,303 of record NC_071401.1, read on the forward strand.
TCCTACTCAGGGCCTCTAAGCTAGTACTGATGCAGTGGAAGGAGCAAAAATGGTTAGGATATCCCTTTGGCAGCGATATGGCTCCACGCTGGGTTAATGTGACCTTAAAATAGTGGTCTTAAAAATGGAGGACGCTGACTTTCACCTTGCATCAAGTTATTTGGCACTCAATGCTTCTCAACTTAAATCAAAGAGATAGGGTTACTGTTAGTGGCCCATGTGGTCATATAAGGCAACTGTAGGTAGCTGCTTATTACTGTTTTCCTTGATCCTTTCCAATTGATAACATTGGAAGATGTTCAAGCTGTGTTTCTCCTGTTCAGGAAACTGAAAATGGCTTTCACTCGGAGATGGAAAGTTGACACAAGTACATAAGTACCTGTGCTTTGCCTCTGAAGAATTCCTGTTGAACCAGTATTGCAGGGTAGAAGTAGAGAAGGGCCTTCCAAGTTTGGAGGTATAGGGTCAGTCTGGTCAGAGTCTTATTTCTGAGTAGATAAAAATGTAGTCTCAGTGTGAAGTCTTGGTGTATATACCTTCTGTGTGCTGCATCCAATTGCATCTCTAGGATGTGGACTGCCTGAAGAAGAGTAACCATAGTTTGACTTCTGTCTACTGTCACCCTGATATTTAGTTTAGTAAAAACTGAGCTACTGAAGTATCGCCAAAGCAATTTTAATTTTAGTTACTGAAATGAATACATAAAGTAACACTTTCCTTCACACCTTCTTTTGGAGAGGTTTGCTGTATGCAGAGTGCATTCTGGTGAGGAGAGAAAGAAGTGATATAATTCCATGTCCATCTAAGGTTCTGAGCATCAATTTTAAGGTTGAGAAAGCACCAAAGATTCATATGTTACATAATTGTATTTTAGGATGTTTTAGTTTTGATTAAATTCCTATAAAGAAGTAGTAAAATGAAAGTAGCTTGAAGACCATAAAAACAATGCAGTCTAGGCATTTCTGAGAAGATAATTAGGATTAGCTTTCATACTGAACAAGGTCCCTGGTAAAAACTGTTGTAGTATCTTAAAAAGAGTTTCTTTTGTATTCTGACTGTAATTGATTGCTGTGAAACTTTAAGAAATAAATCTTCATACTGTGAACTTTACAACAGAACTTTAAACTTTTCTCCTTAAAGTTAATAGTTAATTTCATAAGTCAAAACAACTTGCTTTCTTTTTCAGAACTTTTAGGTTGCTTGCTTTTTAAAACTTTTTCAAAAGAAGTCCAGTTGTTGCTTGTATGTTATTGTTTTATTCTCTTGTGATGATATAGCTGGCACCAGTTCTGCACTCAGAAGCTAGAAGTCTAATGATTCGTTCTAGAAAATCAGTTGAGCAGAAGTTTTAAAAGCAGTTTTTGAAGCTTTTATATCTCACAGTGCTTTTACAGAACACAGGCATTTTCTCATGCTGGCCCAGATCCTTTTAAGAAAAAAGAGCTAAACATACCCTTTGCAGAACTTTAACAATGGGAGGTGTTGGGCTAGTTTTTTTATTATTATTTCAAAGACAGATATGTGAAACAAGCAGCGAGGCTGAAACTTACATAATTTTCTTCTTTGTTTTGGAATATTCTGTAGTTTCACCCAGAAATACCCACCAGTGAAATTTTTATCAGAAAAGGATCGTAAAAGAATCCTGGTAAGTTGGTATTTACTCGGGGCTTGTTTGTGGAAAATAAAAAATCTGCGGAATGTAATCAGTTTAATAGGATTAATTAAAGACTTGAGCAGGAATAAAGTAAGTTACCTTGTATGTCCTGTGTGCTGCACAGGGTTTAGAGTAGTATTTCACTCACTTTGTGTTTGTGTTCTCAAACTCAGCACACGGATGATGCACTGGGGCTCTGATTTGGAAATTTGACTGGCCAGTGAAGCTACTGTTCTCTGCTTGTAACATCTCAGGACTGCATTGCCAAAGGGTTTTTGATCTTGTGCTCCCAGATAGCTTAAATTTGCAGAGACTAGGAAACTTTTTAGGCACATCTTGACAGAAAGAAATCTTGTGTGACTCAATTGAACAAATTCTGGTCATAAGGCTAGAAAAGTAGCTGCTCTGCAGCACTGTTAAGAAGGACCGGTTAATTAGACTGGGGGAATGTTCATCTCTCTGTTAGCTTCTATGTTGTTTCTGATATTTTGAAACATTACAGGTGTTCTAGAGTGGAAGAGGAAGGCAGGTCAAGTCAAAACAAGTAGTCAAGACAAATATTTTTTAAGCTAGCTGCGTCTGAATTTCTTTTGTTGTTTCTGTCTGTCCTAGGGAAAAAAAAAATGCCCTCACATTTTGAAGAGGCAGGAAGCATAGCTTTCCTGCATATCTATTTAAAATGCATTAATTTCTGCCTCTGTAGTAGAGAACAGTGTCTGGGACAAGTCCCTGCTAAAGTCCCTAACTTATCTGACATTCTCCTTTGCTTTGACTACAAAAGTTTGAAGAAAAACACTGAAAATTTGCAATTAAACAGGCTTTGGTTTTGCTGCTTTATTAGATAACAGTCTTCACTGCTATCACAAAACTTCATAGAGAGTAGGTGTTATCAAATAATTTAGTTCTTCAGTGTTATTCTGTCATTTTTATGAAGGAGGTAGACCTGTAGGCTCCTTGTTCCCTTGAATGTGGAAGACACTCTGAGAAAAACATCAGACAGGCTTAATTCTGAAAATCCCTAAATAGTGCTCTCATATGTCCAAGTGTAATAAAGTTACCTTAATGTTATGGGGTTTTGTGTAAACCAGAAGGTACTTTCAAGAAAACTATTAGCGTAAGATGTTAATAGTCTATGGAGCACTTAATATTGACTTTTAAACCTTGCCTCTTAAAGATACTGGATATTTTGAAGTCTGTTGCTCCATTAGTAGTGGCAAGTACTTGGAATAGGAGTGTTTTCTGGTAGCCTGGACGTGAATAGCTTTTTGGTGTCCGCATATTTTGTGGAGATTAAATCGCCAATTTAAAAGCTGGCCAAAAGAATCGGTGAGTTGTTCAGTCGTTTCTTCTCTGTTGTGGCTGGAGAACAGTTCAGTGTGAACTCAGATGAGCTTTCACAAGCCACCTGCCCATGTCGGCAGTTTCATTCTGCTAGATTGTCGCTGTCATATTCTTGCAGGAAAAATGTAGCTAAAGCCACCTTATAGAAGACTCATGTAGGCCTTGCATAATACTTGGAAGTATCTCAGGAATAAAAGTAAGAATTGGCAAGCCAAATGAACTTTGGTAGATGATTTGCTTCGTATTTTGTTGATATTGTGTCTTTTCCTGAAATCCATTCTAAATTCTCATTTTTCTTTGAACTCAGTCTCCACAGCGCTGACCTGATCAAACAGCAGTTCTAGCAGTTATTTTTATTATACCGCATGTCTTTGGAGATGATTGCTAGTAGAGTTATGTCATCTGACAGTAGATACGCTGGCACTTCCATTCAAAAATGCTCAAATCTAGGTCCTGTTGTCCAGTTCTCTGAAGTGACTATATGACAGGCTTCCGTGTGTTAGAGAAAGAATTCTGTTAATATCACGGATGATAGTGTTGGCATTGGTACAATCTGTTATGTGGGTTTTTTCTGAATTGAATGTGGTAGACCAATTAAAGCATAAAATTAAAAAATGTCTATATAACTTCCATGTGGGCCATTGGATATTTTGAATCTCACTGCAGAAAGCAGAAATGAACCCATCTAGCAAATACACAAACTTTTAAATGCCTCTAGTAGAGGAAATTATCAGTGGTATTTGTGCCTTTCAGCAGATACTGAAGTTACTAAGCATATTGGCAATTAAGTAATTAAATATTTTTATTAATGATGTCTTATTAAAGAATGCCTATATAAGCCCCAGGTGGTGGTGCTTCAATTCTGATGTGGAAATGACTTACATACAGTATTTTATTTTGTAGATTAATGTCATTGTGATTTGGAGGAAGTCACATTTAGAAATTAAGTGTATTGACCTTGCATTTATGTGTGATTGCAGAAAGGTTATAAAGACAGCTTCTGTGATAAATCATCTTTTCTTTTTTTAATGTAGCCTCAAGTAATGGTGAAAAAATTTAATTTGTGTAGTTGTTTACTTTTCCAGGGGAAATTCAGCTCCTTTTCCAAATAGTTCTTTATCTAATACTTTTGGAAGTGATATGTTAATAAAGCTAACATAAATTTATCATAAAAAATACTTATAGATTTAAAATAATTGGAAACTTCTTTCCAGATAAAATTGGTTTGTGCTTTTTTTTTTTTTACTTGCATATTGTGTGCAAGAGTGCCGTGAGCAATGCTTGGTTTGGTTTATTTTTTTTTCCCGAAAGGGAGATGGTGAAGAAGACATCTTTTATCTCACAGAGACATATTAACTTTGTTTTCTCTAGAATCTTGGAAGTAGAAGTAGCATCAGAAGATTTCCATGGGCCTCAGTTAATGAATAGGTTCAGGTCATCTACAGAAAACTTTTGTCCTGGTCACCACAGAAAGGCAAAATCCTTGAAAGGCTGCAGCTTGCTTTCAAATCAGGATAAGCTTATGGCAGTAGGTTTTCCATGCCTGTAATTTTTCCCTGGCTAAGTAGTGGCACCTGGCAGAAGGATGGCTATTCTCACTCAGTTGCTACCCTTCTTTTTCCTTGTTCATAGCATTCTGCTAGTAACCTGTTCTTTCCTCCTGTCTGTCCTGGGGTAGTGGGAGCCCCGGGATTCTTTCTTTTTTTCAAAGGGGGCTTCTCTTGAATCATCTTCAGATTTGTCAAGAAACTGAAGCACATATTGAATCTGCTATGAGGAAGCCCTGAAAAACTCAAAGAAATACTAGGTAGACCAACTAATTGATTCTGTTGCTAAATAGTGCTTACAATCTCTTTGACATACTGATTCATTTTTAAGAAGAAAAACAAGTGTGAGAACACAAGAAGTGGGCATTCAAGTTTTTACAGAAGAGAACAAATGTTACCATTTTTCCTTTTCAGTTTTTGGTAACTTTCTGTTTGCCTTTGTGTCTTTCCTGGTTTTGGTTTTTTTTTTGTTTTGTTTCATTTTTCTTTAAGAAAAAGACAATTTCTGCTAATCTGTTTTTTTGTTTTCAATTGTGGATGGTTTGGAAGCAGGCAGGATAAATGTTTGGCTTTGACTAGGCCAGAGAGAAAGAACTTCAGGCATCTACGTTGTTCTCTATGTGGCACTTTGTCATTGTAGTACATCATCCATTCATTAGATTCCTGCTTGACAATTTCACCGTGTCCTTTTGTTGTTTGCTAAATTGTCACTGCAGCTGAAGAATGGAGATGAACAGCTGAATCACTTTCAGAATGTGAATTTGTTTGTACAGTCATGTAATACAGTTGATGCCACACAGGGCTTTTAGAAGTCCCTTCATTCTTTGAGAGTAGTGGTCTGTCATGTCTTTGTGTGTTCTTGAAAACAGCTTATGAAGTGCAGAGAAAGTAATTGCTTCTGTAGATCTGTCTGTCTGGGTGTGTCACACAACCTGAAGTTCTACTACTTGCTGTGTTGACTGCTTCTATACTGAATTAGTGATTTTGTTTGTTTTACTAACAAAGACTGAGGTGCAGAAAGGGTAAAAAATAAAGAACTTCTTGCTTCTACATCTTCAGTGGAACAAGAGTACAATTTTAAAAATATTTTATTTCTCCTTATTTCTTAGTACTAAAACATAATAAAGTTCTAAGATAAACAAATACTGGATGGCTGAGCTAATGGTATAAGGAGTGGAAAACAGAATGATAGGATGCAGGCTGCAGGTGCATTAAAACACAAAAGAAATAATTTTGGGGTTAGCAGATATTTGAAATGAGAGGTCTCCAAAGACTTGCTTTCATCTACAAATATATTTCCTTCTTTCTATGAAGGGTACAAGAATCTGTAACTTGCTCAGAACACCTAACATGTTTTCCATTTAAACGAGACAAGAGCTGGATTTGAGATTCTGCTACTCTAAATCTTCCACAAAAATAACCTAGCACTCTGTCATCTCTTTTGAGAAATGAGAATCACGGAGAATTCTGCTTTTACCTTTTTGGATCATTTTAGGCTTTGCTGTCGCATGAAAGGGCACAATCCAATTTGAAGGAAAAAAAATCTAATCTGAAAAAGAGATTTTGTTGATGTGAAAGGCTAGCTGAACTTTTAGGCAGATGGTGATGAAACATGTCCAGCATCTCAATATTTTAAATGCTATAAATATTGGACATAAAGAAATAAGCATGGAAATGGAGTTGTTTCCCCTGGGGTAAGCAAAGATCTGAAAGCTACTGTTCTTCTGTCTTCGTGTTTGTAGACTTTGTCTGGTGTTTCTGTAAAAAGAAAAAGAAATTTATACCAACTGTCCTAACGCAGATAACTGGAGGAGCAGGGTTTGTGGGTTCTCATCTTACTGACAAACTAATGATGGATGGCCATGAGGTTACAGTTGTGGACAACTTCTTTACGGGCAGGAAAAGAAATGTGGAGCACTGGATTGGTCATGAGAACTTCGAACTGATAAATCACGATGTCGTTGAGCCCCTGTACATTGAAGGTGAGTAGTCTCTGCTTTGGTATCTGCGCTTTATGCTTTTTCCTCCTAAATATGTATGTCTGTAAAGAAATAAAATTTATGCACTGAATTCTGGATTGTTCTGTCTAAAACCTGTAATTTTTCTTTATTATTAGCCTAATTTCTTTGACCATGTGGAGTGAGAAGTCCAGAGTGCTTTTGCCTTTGAAATGAGTTATTCATTTCTGGCCAGACAGGAGGAAAGAAATCTGAAAAACTTTCTGGTGTCATTGATTTTATGAGAAGGCAAGGTGGCAATGGGTCATCATCTGCTCCATCCGTTGTGCCACATCCCTGCACCTGCACAGACCTATGCACGCAGTCTGTGGTCTAGATATGTCATGAACTGAGAAGTGTAATTCAGGGCTTCAGTTACACTAGGCAGCATACATCCTGCTGCTGTGTGTGGTTATTTGAAAGGAGAGTAAGCTCTTTCAGAGGGTAAATCCACTCCCTTTCCTTAGTTACCTTATGTCTTCTGTGGGAAACATTGCTCCTACTTTAGGTACAAGCATTCCACAGCCTGTAGAACAGGAAAATGGGAGCACTGAACTTCCAGTTTTCAACAACAGCAAAGGAAACTGAACACAGAAAGAAACAAAAAAACATTCTGCTTCAAAGCAGTAGAAATAACTCAGCATCCAAACAGTTGTAAACCTCAAAAGTATTATGCCAAACCATAAAACAGCATTAACATAACCATATTTGAGAGATATATGCATTTATGGACTTCTTTGGGAGTATACAAGTATATGGTGAAACAATTAGAATATTATTCTGCAGTTCTGGTAATTTTACTCCATCCCTTTAAAACTCTGTAACAATATAATTGTTTCATTTTTTAAAACAAAATAGTGAATCTGACATTGTACTTTTTATTCTTGGTGAATTCTCATGCGTGGAATTTCACATGGAAAATCTCTAGCAATTGTATGCATCTCTTGTATTATTGCTTGTGATGAGTTCCCGACAGCATTACTGAAACAGTTCTGCAAACACATGCTTCTTACCTGCTCTGACAATGCACTTGTTCAGTTGCTGCATGTTGTTTTACTTCAGACTTCTGCTCCCACTGACAGGATAATGGAGCTGGGATCTTATTAATTGGCTACAGATGCTGGTAGCTTATACCTCAGGCAGTTCAGTTTGTCAGCTTTCCAAATCTTTGCCCTGTATTACCTTCTTACTGTTTGATTAGACTTGAGATCTTCTCAGAGTTATTAACAATGTTAATAATGTTGTCTAGTTACTAGGCACTAATGAATGAGAATTCTGAGATCCTTCATCTGCCTGTCCTGTGTTCCATGTAATTAAGAAACCAATCCCGCATGTTGTACTGACACCAAATTATAACATGTTATTCAGTGTGTAGTTTATTGAATGTCTTCTCATCTTCCAACAGTGTAAATTAAAGCATAACTAAATGTTAATATAATATGGTCTTCAGTATGTAGCAACATGATAAAATTTCATTTCGGTGCAGAGTTTATAGTCCAACATTGGAAAAGGAAGGGAGAGGTGAGGCAGTGAGGGATAGTTATTGTAGCAGATTAACAAGTTGTCATACGGATCAATACTTATTTTCTTAGTCCCAGTTTCTCCTTTTTACTTGCAAGTAGAAGTTAGAATGAATGCGAAATTGTGACAAAAGAAGGTTTTTATCTAAAGAATTCCTCTTTATTTGCTGTTCTGTTTAAACAAGGTCATATAAGGTTGTTTGACACTTAAATTCCAGAAAGAGTAATCAGTACTAAATATCTGAAAGAGACCTCATTTCTGCTCTAAAAGGAACAGTGTTTTCACTTTTGATATGTAAAGTGAGTTTAGTCTCAAGATGCATTTTTCACTAAATCTCTTGATGCGGTTTTTTATTTTAGCTTCACAGTGATGCCTACGCACAATCTGCCTTGTTTGAGTCATTATCTTTGATCCATGACATAAAGTGGCACTCAGCACTCCTGGATCTCAGTGTAGATTGACCAGAGAGAATAATAAATCGCCTAAACACACATTTTATTTCTTAGTCCTGTGATAACTATAGTTACTTGTAGCATTGAATGACTTTCTCCTCCATTAGGATTTCCTCTGCTTTAATGTTTGGAGATGTCAGTAGAAAAAGCAGATAACCAAAGGCCCCAAATTCTTCAAGGGAACGAAAGTAGTTTAGGAATCTTGAAAGACAGAAGATGGTTAACAAAAAAAAAAAGAAGGGGGTACTGAAAAGAAAATTTTCAAAACTTTGCGTAATAATTTCTTTTTCTTGCTTCAGTACTTCGAGCCCAGATTTTTCTATCCTTAGTCTTGATCCCTCTGCCCAGGTACTTAATAAATTTAACTTGATAGTTTAGATTTTTATGATTAGGGAAAGTCATAGCAAGGCAGAAGATAGCCTGTGATACTTAATGTTGTTTGTCAAGAGCCACATGCAGTGGTACTTGGATCTCTGGTAAAGCTCTCCAAAACTGCTCCAGTATGAGCATTATGGTAAACCTTTATTTTTCTATTTTCTATTTTCTATTCTAGTTTGCCTTTAGTTATGGGCAGCATTTTTAACATCAGGAAAATGATTTTGTATTTGTAATCTTTTACAGTTCAGTGCAATGGAAATGTCTTGCTTCACTGTGTCAGCTTCTCTGGCCTGACCTACAGTAATGGAATTGGTGTAGCCATTCTTTACAAGGAAAGTCCATATGTTTATCTTGTAGAAACTTTTTTGTATGATTTTGATCAAAGCTTTTCTGCTTAGTGCTTCCTGACTAGCAAGTACAGTGATGGATGCAGGTGCTTAGTGGATTTAGTGAACCCTTTAGACCTTTCTGGTATCATGACGTATGTTGAAGGCAGAAACTGAAGATTAAGTTCATGCCTTCATAAGAAGGAATATTATTTTCTGTCATAGGATAGGTAGTAGATTTTAACCTTGCGATTATCTTAGGAAACACTCAGAACACCTGTGATAATACGCCTGGAAAATAAAAGAAAGGTGATATGAAGGATGCAATTTGAAATATTTTGTAAATGTGAGTGGTTATATTGGTCATGCTTCTTTAGCATTAAGACAAACACAGGACTGAACATTTATGTTGAGATTTAGTCACTATAAATGTCACATATACTAAATTATACAGGTGGTATGGGTGAGGTTTTCTCATAGAAAAGGACGCAACTGACAAATTTGAGTTGCTGTTTATCTTGCAATGTGTTACTAAAACTTCATTTATGTTCATCACAGATTTCTGTATTTGTGACTATGTACCTGATAGCATTGAATGTTTGTGCCAGTTTATGTCTGTGCTGCTTTGAAATGGATTTAATTTTTTGCCTTTTTTCAGCAAAAATTGTAACATGAAATTCTGAGACAAAAAAATATGCGCTTTTAGATCTGACAGTATTAAGAGGGAAGGCTGAAGGAGAAATTATCATACTTGTTTCAACATTGTTGGCTTGATGGCTCAAAGGTGACCAGTTTGGTGTAGAAACTTGCCTTTCTATCCTTTTTAAATGTCTAGTGTTTTCTAAATATTTTGAAAAAACAGTGATGTTTATAATTGGTCTAAAACTCAGTACTCTAAGGATTCCTTCCTCGGCAAAAACAAAAGGTCCTGGAGCTGCCAGGCTGCCTGTCCCTTTGATCTAGAAGATGGCCGTCTGACACTTGGCAGATGCCCCATCTTCCATCCATCTGCTCTTGCTGAACCTTTTCATCACAGGGGTCTATTTTTTTCCTGGTGGATATGGGAGGAAGTATGTTGAGGCAAATCAGCCTCAGACAGGCAAGATCATGTCTGGCAAGGGAAGCCACCTTTTTTCACATCAGTTTCTGTTTCATTTAAAGCTGTTGCCAGCTGGGAAACAAGAGGAGGAAGAACGGACCAGGAGGAGGGTGCTTTAGTGCTTTATCTTTTTCTTTCCTTTTTTTTTTCTTTTTGACCGCTGTCTGTTACACTTGCCTTCTTGTTTATAAATAAATAGATCTGAAGGTGATAAGGAACCTTTGGGATTTTTTTGTTTTGTTTGCACTTGTTTCTAGCTAACAGTTACGTGGTCACTTGGATAATCACAGGCCTAGCTGTATCCTGATGCAGAGAAATGAGAGGTAGTCTTTGGCCCTGTTCATCTGAATTGCCAAGTGCCACTAAAGGAACCCTTCCTATGTGAGGTGTTGTGTACTAAAGAATCAATAAGTATTTAGGAAGCAATGAAAATTAAGTGGATGGAGGTAGGAAAACAGGAAAATGTTCACTTCTGCTTTGAGTGTCTAGGATTGAGCAGAAAGTTACTGACCACAGTGCTTTTGAACTCTGCAAAAATTCCACCACAGCTTGTGGAAAATGAGATTTAAAAGGTTATGAAAGAATAGGTAGAAAGAAACGGCGTAAAACACAGGTCAGAGTTCAGCTCCGTGTTGGTTGCAGGTGGCTTTAGCTGTTACTTTCCTCATTTTTTCTGAGCCACTGTGCTTGAACTACCTGCTGCCCGCAAGCAGCAGTCAGCAACTTTTCCAGACGTTTCTTTTGTCAGCTCCCAGTTTCCCCCTTTTCTTTGGTTTCATGACAGTACCGTGCTGTGGAAAGGGGATGCTTGCATTCAGAGGCATAGCTTACGGCAGTCATTTTTCATACATATTCATGGCTCCTCTGTGGGAGACAGGGCAAGGTTCAACAGAGGTCAGTTAAACATTACCCTCTGCAATATTGCTTCAACACAAGAAATCCTGCAAAACAATTTGTTTTAATTTTATTCACTGCTGAAGCTTGCAATGTCAACAGAGACCAAAATAGGGAGAAATTATTTCACATCAGACTTCACACAGTACAATTAATTTTTTTTCATGTTGTAGAAGAAATTCTAAAAGCCTGTCCAACCTGGTCTTGAATGGTTCCAGGGAGGGGGCATCCACAACTTCTCTGGACAACCTGTTCCAGTGTCTCACTACCCTCATTGTAAAGAATTTCTTCCTTATATCTAGTCTAAATCTGCCCTCTTTCAGTTTAAAACCATTAGTCCTCGTCCTGTTGCTACATTCCTTGGTAGAGTCGCTCCCCATCTTTCCTGTAGGCTCCCTTTAAGTACTGAAAGGCTGCTCTAAGGTCTCCCCGGCACCTTCTGTTCTCCAGGCTTCACAACCCCAACTCTCTCAGGTTTTTCTCATACAGAAGCTGCTCCAGACCTCTCATCATTTTTGTGATCCTCCTCTTGAACTGCTCAAACAGGTCCATGTCTTTCCTATCAGAGGGCTTCAGAGCTGGATGCAGTACTCCAGCTGAGGTCTCAGAAGAGCAGAGCAGAGGGACAGAATCACCTCATTCGATCTGCTGGCCATGCTTCTTTTGATGCATCTCCATGGCGGAGGGAGAGGCTAGAGTCTCTGTATGGGGTGCATTTGGGTTTTTCTTAATAAAGCTAAAATGATGTATTATCCAAAGCGCAGCGTAGAACACCAGTGGAGCAAAGACAGTAGTGCAAGAAGGACAAAAGTTGCATGGTCGTATCTTGGCATATATATTTAAAATATAAACGTGATACTAATCCAGTTAGTATTTCATTGACAAGGGGCCTGCAAATAAAATACAATATTTTTTTCCCCAAAATGTTCCTCTTGGTATTGAAAAAATGTTTCTGCCATCTTTGCTTGGGATTCCATTTGAGAATATTCTGAAGCTGGTAGTCACTTAAAAACTTGAAAGCAATAGAAGGTTGTGTGTACTTCTGTGGCTTCTGGAAATCTCTGAAGTACTCAGGCAGCACTGAGTAACGGGCTGAGGGAGTTGGGGTTGTTCAGCCTGAGAAGAGAAGGTTCTGATGAGACCTTATAGCAACCTTCCAGTACCTGAAGGGAGCATACAAGAAAGCTGGGGAGGGACTTTCTGCAAGCATGTAGTGATAGGACAAGGGAGAATGGCTACAAATTGGAGAGAGGAAGATTTAGACTAGACATTAGGAAGAAATTCTTGATGATGAGGGTGGTGAGGCACTGCAACAGGTTGCCCAAGGAAGTTGTAGATGCCCCCTCCCTGGAAGCATTCAAGGCCAGGTTGGATGGGGCCCTGAGCAGCCTGATGACCCTGCACATGGCAGGAGGATTGAACTGGGTGATCTTTAAGGTCCCTTCCAACCCAAACCATTCTATGATTCTACTCGTAACTAGCATTTTTAGAAGTGAAAACTGTCAATATCCGGACAGGCGTCTGTATCTTTGTCAATAGCGTCAATATTATGCTTCAGGTTTTCTTTTACTAAAAATTAAGTTTTGCTTTGGATTACAAAAGGTTTGTATGCATATATATATTATAAGTTATTTAAAGGTAGCAATATAAAAAATTGCGAGTTCCCTCAGTAGAAATGCACAAAGAAGTATTTGTTTCTTGACCTTAATATTTTCTCATTTAACATGTTACACAGCAAAATAATAATGCTTTCATCCTCCCTCTTTTTTCTGTAGTGGACCAGATCTATCATCTAGCATCTCCTGCTTCTCCTCCAAATTACATGTATAATCCTATTAAAACGTTAAAGACCAACACTATTGGGACATTAAACATGCTGGGTAAGTGGAAATCTTTTTTCTTACTTAACTTTGTTAGACATAATATAACCTGGATGGAGTTATTGGAAGGAGGGAAGGATGGAGCAAATGAGTTGAATGTTTTCAATAAGGGGCTGTTTTCCCCTCTTTGAAGATTTTTGTAAGCATGCAAGCTCAGCTATCGAAGTACAAGAATTTCATGCCTGTAACTTAGATATGGGGTAATAACTGTGCGGTAATAATAGAAGTCATAGAAACAATTAAGAGCACGGGGTGTTGTAGCAAAGTTGCATCCATGACTGCACTCCTCAACTTGGTGACTGCAGACATTCCCATGTTTGCCCTGAGTGGCTGTTCCTTTCCACCACGGTAAATGTTGAACTAGGTGAAACTGTATTGGTTTTGTAAACCCCCAAACATTAAGAGTACTGCACCCTCTTGTGCATGCCTTGGCTAGAAAATTCTGCAAGGACAATTAATATTAGCTTCATGATAATTACAATGCAACATTTTCAGCTTTGTTGGTTTTGACGCTGAGAATGGGCCTATGAAAAGAAGGCCTCGAGCCTTAACTACTTTTTCCTCCTATCTTTGATCCATTTGGCAAATGCTGCAGCTTGAACTGAGTGTCAGTGATCCGAAGTGTTATTATGAGGCAAAAAGACCGCTGGGTATTAGGTCAGCTGAGTTTGTCATTTGAATGATAATCTAGTGAGTACAATTCAGAGAATTAACCGATTCATAAGCTATTGAGCTACCAGACAGTTATACAGCATAGATGAGAGATTTCTTTGACTGGTCATGCCAAATTGAAGGTAAGAAAGTCATTGAAATGGAGTGCAGAATAATCTTAAATGATCGGTAGGATCATCCAGGCTGTTAAAAAGGGCATAATAAGGGGAAAACAATTGATTTTGTCCTATAACATGTTAATTCTGTATCAGTTTCCTTATGTAGCTTATCTTTAAGTTTTGGTATTCATTATATAGTGTGTTATTTCAAGGTCCTGATTTCATAACTACAATGGTTTATGCCTCCTTGGTCTTTCTTTAGGGTGTGATATGTTAAGCTCTTGGATCTTCGTTCAGTGTAACTGTTAGTCACAGAAGCAAACACATCACGTATGTGGATGTGATTTACAGCTGGATTTATCTAGTGAGGGAAGTCAAATTCTTTTTAAAAACGTGTAAAATGAGGTCACGCTAAAGCACTCAAAGTGACTGAAAGATTCTTGGAACTTGATCTAATGATGTTGTTTCTCTATTGTCCAAAATTTAGGGCTAGCCAAACGTGTTGGAGCACGTCTACTGCTGGCGTCTACATCAGAGGTATATGGAGGTAAGAAGGATAAAGCAGTGTTTAGAGTTCTTGAGGTGTGACTATGTAAAGGGGTATTTATAAACCTTTTGTTGGATGACTGATAGATTTTCATCACTGTCTTGTCTTGATTTCTTTATCGGATGTACTCCTCACAGCTTAAAATGTCAGCATTAGTACTTTTAATCTTTATTCGAAGGAGGCTCAGGCATTGTAACTTTCCTATGTCTCAGTTCATGCCTCGCTTTCAAATGGCTTGTGGGGCAATTTTGAGTAGTGATCTCTGATGCCATAGAGAAAACCTGTGAAGAAAGATAATTTCAGTAGCAAATCTGCTTCTGTCTTCCCAGTGTATTTATGAATTGTATTGTTACAATTTAGCGATCTCCCTAATGTTTGCAGTACAGTGCAAGAGACAGGGACATAACCTCCAAGCTAAGAAAACAGTGATTGTGCATGCATGCCATTGCAATGTCTCTTGAAACGTAATATTGAGCAATGGTACCATATCTCTCCTTCTCCCTTTTGCTGTTACTAAGAAATGAAGCAGCAAGAGAATGACTGATAGAACTGTGAGCTAGATGAAATGAGAATCTTCGGTACTTCCCTGGGGTATGTGCCAGACTGTGTGCGTACTAGGAGGCTTCCTGCTGTTGTGAATGCTTGCTTGAGAGTGTAGGCTTTAAAAAGCAAACAAGAAAACAAAAAAATACTCCTCTCTGTAACAAGATACAAAACTTTCTGAGTTAAAAATGAGGAGTACGCTTGGTAGAATAACTTCAAGAAGATTCAGAGCAAATACACAAGCAAGAGATCCGCTAAGATGACTGAGTAGCCAAGTAAGCAGCTTGAGTGTCCCTTGTCCACTGTGAAAAATGGTAGCCCCAAGGACTCTTCTGTATTTGACAAACTCCCTTCTGGAACAGGGGACCAACATGCAAAAAACCCACCATATTTTGGAGCTGCCATCTCCTGCTGAAGTGAAAAAGTTGAAACTCCCATTATCAGGCTTTGTTGTGTCAGTAAAGCCAGTGGAGAGAGCTTATTAAAATCATACTCTTGACTAAACAGATAAAGTAATTTTACTGAAAAATAAAGGACAAAATAAAGTCAGAAAAATTCTGTTAGCTGTTTCCACAGGAGTTCGCAAAGCAGTGTTGTATAGGGAGTTTCCAAGTGCTTTGTAGGGCTGCCTTTGCCAGAAAGGAGGCAGAAACTGAAGCAACTTTCCAGATCACAGCACCTTCTGGGGCCCTCTTAAGAATGCTGCAGGCTTTTATAATCATGTAAAACCTCTCAGCAGTTATCATTGCTCCGTGGCTCTTAAATGGGAGGAATTAACCTGTAATTATGTCTGTGAGTGGAATAAAAACTGGAAGGATTAATTAGAACTGATGGACAAAGTTGTTCCAAAAATTAGCCTGTAACACTTGCAGGCTTTGTAGAATTTATACTTCAAAACCCAGTAAGAAGGATAGGGCAGCACAGATAGTGAAGTGGGGAAATGTAACAATGGGATTTTATTATTGTTTGAAGCGTATAGAGCACACACACAGATTCCTGTGAGATTTTTAGGTGGGTTTTTTGTAATCAAGAACTTCTGTACCAGATCAGACCAAAGGATTGTCTAACCCGATTGTCTGTGCCTTGTGACAGCTGGCAAAAATGCTTAAGAAAAGTAGAGGAAACATAGCAAGTACATTGTGGTACACTGCTCTACTCTTTCTGCTTTAAGGAATGCAATAATTTTTCATTTCATTTTTCTTTCCTTGTTTCGTACTTTATAAAACTTGAGGATGCTTTAGTTTCTTTTTTCCAACTACAGGTAAAAGTTCTGCCTACATAACCTATAATATTTCATTTGGATTGCTTTAGATAAGTCTTTTTTGTTCCCTTGATGTAGTCTGTCCTTGCAGAGAAAAGTTGCACTTTTACAGACGATGGCTGTTGTTTGCTTGTATTTGGTTGTCCAGAAAGTCTCACATTTTCCATAACTGTCATTGTCATGGTTCTGTAGAATACACTTTCAAGGAATGGTGTTGAAACTTACTTTAAAAGCATTGTTCGGAGGGAAGCTGTTAAACTGTGTAACACCTATGATCTACTGAAAGATTCATTATATAGAGTCACCTTTTTGATTGAAGATCATTTAAGGTGTTTTTCTCCCTGCAGATCCTGAAGTTCACCCTCAAAATGAGGATTACTGGGGCCATGTGAATCCCATAGGTCCAAGAGCTTGCTATGATGAAGGAAAGAGGGTTGCAGAGACCATGTGCTATGCGTACATGAAACAGGTATGAAACTTGCATCAGATTCAGTGGATTTTCTGTAATTATTATATAGAAGTCAAATGGGTGGCAAAACTGGATCTTGCTGGAGTATTAAGGGATAGGAAGGCAAAAGAGAGTGTCTTGAGTAGGAGTGTTCATACTGTAGCTACAAAATCTGTTTCCTTTAACGCAAAATTGTTATTGCTCCCATCTGTTGTGGTTTCCTTCAGAAGATGTTCAAGAAATGTGCTTTAGTCTTTTTGATACACATAGTATGTCTTTCAGTATCGTAAGTGGTTTTTGGATATGTTAAAGTGAGATGACCTTACTGATTTGGGAGGCAAATAACAGAGTTGTTTTAAATTGGTCCTGTGCCTAAGAAGT
Organism: Cuculus canorus; assembly: GCF_017976375.1. Taxonomy (NCBI): domain Eukaryota; kingdom Metazoa; phylum Chordata; class Aves; order Cuculiformes; family Cuculidae; genus Cuculus; species Cuculus canorus. Next base: position 65,061,342 of record NC_071401.1, read on the forward strand.
GCTTTGTGGAATAGGGCCATTACTGATAAATATCTAGTGTTTAATGAGCATAACTGAAATCAGAATATACAGGTAAAAATGAGGAAGTTCTTTAATGAGTACCCATATAGGAGCAATGAATTCTAAATCACTTTAGAAATGTTTAAAAATATGTAGGTATAAATACAGCCCTTAATGAAAGATACAAATACTTAGGTATGCAATGTACTTTTTCAGACAAATGCAGTAACATGAACATAAAAATGTAATTTAAAATATATTTGTGAAATGATGCATGCCAGTTTCTATGGGTGTTATAATCCATGCCAGATTCTGTGTGTAGTAATAAACCCAGCATCATCTTTACCTGTATGTGAACTTTATCTTACTTAATTGCTGTTCAGCTAGTCTCTGGGAGACTATTTGATTAGCAAATGTCACACACTAGTGAAGAAAATCATATCACTCTTTCTTAATATTTGCAGCTTTAATATACAAAGGCGTAAGTCAATCAATGTAGTATATTCTGTAGAATATTAAACCTTCAAATGATAAAATACTAAGGATTTTGAAAAACCTTGAGAACAGAATTAAACTCCTGGTTAGGCTTTAGATGTGTTGTTTTAGTACAGAGGTTGTAGTAATTTTATTAGACAGGAAAGGTAGAGGTTTGTGTCTCCTCTGTTCTCTTTAAATCATTTAAGGTGCAATACGGAGGTACTGCTGTTGCTCAGGATGATGTCTTCACTGTAGCAAGATACGTCTTGAGGGTCTGGTAGTCCGTTAGCAGTTGAATATTGTAGGTTTTATGAACATTTTTTGTGCTGTAGGGTACTGAATTTTTTGCAAGTTTGCACTACATGCTGTAGTATTCTTTTAAAAGGGCAAGACTGTAGGTCATTTTGAAAATCATGGGCTGTATCTTAAAGCCACAGGATGAGTCATGGTACTATCCCATAAATTTTATGCAGAATTTACAAAGGATAGCAAAGGTTTGTAAGGTGGATCTGCAATGCACACATACATTAAGTGAAAACTCATGATGCAAATGAGCTTTCTGTCCTAAGGGCAACTCTGTGAGATTATTAATTGTGATTTATTATGGGTTAGTGAAGTCTGCCCAACTTGTCCCACAATCTGTAACAGTGTTTAGCTTCTATTTTTCCCTGGAATTTAGATGATACTCTTTTATTAGTGGAGGAAACATCATTTTTTGCTAGTGGAAAAATGTGACTACTGCTATGAAAATAAATATGGTGCTTTTAAGGGAGTTTTCAGACAGGAGTGGTCTAGCCCAAAACAACTGGGTTTACAGGATTTCAGACAAAAAGTTTTCCAGAATCTTCTCAACTTCAATAAAAAGAGAAAACAAGCAAACTTATTTCTGCTTTTTTTTTTGTCATCTTTTCCAGAGTTTTCCATCATTGTGCACAAATTTATGTACCTTGTATATCTAATTATGTTAAAAAAAATTAAAAAATAACTTCTACGTTGTACTTTCAGACGGGCTTTTGAATCAGAACAGTTCTTGAATCTAGTCAAAGTTTATGACTCTGTATTCACAGTTGCCAGAGTTCCTAAGTAGCCTGTCCTGACCAAGACGTTTTTGGTGCACCCTTTTTCTGTTGGCAGTGTTTTGTTCGTTTATTTTGACCCTATGAATTAAGCATTTATTTACTTTATCTCCTCTTTATAACCACTGTCTTTAAACAAGCCCAGCAGTACTTCCTTATCGAATTGTTCAAGAGCAGTAGGATTCAGTAATGTATAAGCATCAGCTTGAAACTAAGGGTGAGGAGTTCCATATTTGCTGGAGAAAGGCAGGGCTCACAATTTCAAAGCATGTACACGAGTTATCCCATGTGAGGCACCCAAGTGTATGGTTTGAAAAGATGTGATATTTGCTATAGGCTTCTGGGAGCGGCTCTCCCTCCTTCAGTTTGTCTGGAAATATAGGTCAACTATTCTCCGTAGTGTGAGTGGAAGTACCTGCTTCTGGAACTTTTCTCAAGCCACAGGAGTCTTTAGTCCTGTGCCCTGTTCAACAGGTAACTAAATTGCATCCTCTGATTTGGACTTCTTCAGAATTCCTTTTTTTCCTCTCTTTTTCAGTGCTTGCTAGCGTTCCCTCCTAGAAAGGCTTTTTCAGTTCACTCACTTGCCTCTACAAGGTGCAGGGCATAGTTTTGAAACTGTCTTGTTATAGCAGCTTGTTAGTCTGTTTACTTCCTCCATTCTGTACTTTTTCTGTCGCTATTCTGCCTGTCATTCCTAGTCCTTCCAGTGCATTGTATTTTTGCATAAACTGCATATACAGGTGTGTGAATTGAGTTACTGCAACTACATATAAAGTATAATCTTCTTTACGTGGACAAGTGTTGTGCTCTGCCTTGATGAATATCAATACCAGGACTGTGAAGGATCAGAGTGCCAAAAATCTTGATAAGTAACAGAGGAGGGAAGACGTGCTAGAGGTGATGTTTATTATATTAATGTGAGAGAATAACACATGAAAATTGATGTTGAAATTTGTTAAATATAGATGTGCATTTCAATTGCGGTACTGAAGTGATTTTCTGTTTAATATTGAGTTATACTTTCCCCCAATCTTTAATTCACAAATTTAGTTGGTTTCAGGAATCATGAAAAGCCTTGATGGACAATGTAGGGATAATGAAAACTGTTGATTGAATTGAAACTGAAAAAGCATTGAATAGTGAATAACCAGGCACTTACTGATTAATTAGATAAGAATCAAGTAGCTATGTTGAATTAAAACAGTTTGCTTTGATGTCTTTTGGGAGTTTATCCGTATTCTCTAGTTATCACTCGCTATTTCCTTGATATTCAAGACAGGCTGCTTTTAAGCATTCAGCGTTATTTTTTGGTGTTTTCACATTAAGTTTGTTAGCAGTTTGCTTAAGAAAAGAAGCAGAATTGTTGCTTTTTGCAGAAGAATGGAATTGAATTGTTTGTGATTCTGACAGCATAGAGAAAGAAGAGGAAGCATTGCATCTCCTTAGGACAATCCTTTAAAGACTCAAATGGTGGGTTGCTGTTGGATGTATACCTGCCCAAAGCTGAACTGTGGTGGTAAAGATATCATGGATCCCTTCAGCTTTTTAGAAGCATGCAGAGGAGTTTCACATTCAGGAACAGTAGTGATGCCAGGATTGGAAAGAGGAGTCTGTAAGGTGCTACAGACAGCCAGCCACATTGGGCAGTGCCTTTAATGTAGGTAAGATGATCTAAGATGTTACAGCCCCTCTCACTGCTGACTGAGATGACATTGACACTCCTAATATGCAGGTGTCAGCACTGCAACTACTGTTCTGTCCGAGTTATTATATACCAAGTCAGTGAAGTTCAGAAACAAAAGAAAAATCGTCCGCAATACCTTTCCTTTGCAAAGTCGTAAAGGTCACAAACTCATAGTTATGTTAATATTCTCAATAAATGTGACAGTTCCATTGAAAACTTCAAGTACTGTTTGTTGTTAATCACTTTTATCTTCTTAATTATCTGGCTCTGCTTTGAAAGAGGAAACAGAGCTACTTTTGACCACTGGTTCACACTTAGGCTTTTATACTTCAGAAAAGAGAAAACAGAGATAAAAATCCTTTCCCATAGTTCAACAAAGTAAGTCCTGCAAACTGTAATAATCTAGAGATTAAATAATGCTAAAATTTTGAAACTGGCTTGTTCCAGTTGCCATCATACAGCGCTTCTCATAGTCCTGCCATTTTGTAAAACCTGCTGGGATATATTCTCTGTACTATTGGATTAATGGATCTGCATATTTTCTAATGAACGAAAGCTGTCTATAATATTTTTTTTTGCTGTGTAGAAGCTCTGCACAGGAACCAAACCACTGTGTTTGATCTTGTACAAATGTAGAAGTGGAATATAGTTTTCCAAAGCTATCTGCTCTTAATATTCCGTTAGAGGAAGTGAGGTGAAAAGGGGAGAAGGAGGATGCTGCAGTATCTGAGACAGTGTTGTAAAAATGCAACCTTTTATTTCACTGGGTCATCAGTAATAGGAGCCCCTCTGTAAGTGGAGAGTTTCATTGGTTAAGTATCTGTTCGTGAATTGTATAGTTTTATCCGAGTTTTCACAATTTCCTAATGCAAACATAACATGGATATAATAGATGAGTTTGGGTTTTTTTTCTCTCAGTGGAGCAACACTTCTTCAAACTATAGGAAAATAAAACAGGAAAACACTGTTGGGTCTTCTGGCTGGTATTCAAACACAGTGGTTTTGCTAATGCTGTAGTATCTCTTCTGTTCCTACATGGTCTGTGCTGTTAACAATTGCAAAATAACTTTATAGTGCAGACAAGGTTAGAAGACTGTTATGCAGTGATTATCAAAGCCGTGGACTAAAAAAATACAAGCAGCTTCCCAACAAAGATCTGAATGCTTTCCATAGTCTCTGTGCTCTGGGGTTGTGGGTTTTTATATCCTTGCTGTGCTGTAAGAAATACCATCTTCTGATTTCCCTCAGGTAACTGGAAAACTTTGTTCTTTATATTGCCACAGTATAGTGCAAATTGAATTTTGAAGTTAGTGATAAGGCATTTTCTTTCACCTGCAGCTGTCATTGTTGCGCTAATTCATGAGTATAACTCTGCAGAACTCTCCATCACACAGATAACTAAAATTAATTGTTTAGTGTACTTATCGTTGTTTGTTTGTGTGTATTCCTGACCTTTTTGGAAACTTACTGTAAGCTGTGATACAGTTCTTATTCACTGGGTGTTACTGCACTGGTTATGTTATCTGCCACCTCATGTTCAGAAGCACTGTACAAATGTTGCACTGTACAAATGTTGCACTGTACAAATACTGAGAACTAGAACAAATTACTTTGCTATATGCGCTACAGTTTCTACTAACTTTGAGGAGAGTTTAGAAATATGGTGAAAAAACAATGCTTGTGAAAGCTGTAAGATGGATTTTTAAGAAACCTTTTGGACAAGGAGAGTTAATTTGCACTTCTAGGATGAAAGACACTCTTATTAAAGTAGCAACAATTCTTTTTCTTTTGTCTACAGGAAGGAGTTGAAGTGAGGGTTGCCAGAATATTCAATACCTTTGGTCCTCGAATGCATATGAACGATGGTAGAGTTGTCAGTAATTTTATCCTACAAGCTCTTCAGGGGGAACCACTAACTGTAAGTGATGACCTCTCAGTGACATGAACTGTTCGTCTTTATATCCCATCCCTGAGGTTTCTCTCCCCTCACTGTAAATTCTAATCTTCGAGTATATCAAGCTCAAATGTATAGAATTCTGTATCCAAAGATGTGCTCTGTTGTGGTATTTGTGTTCCTTTCCCAGGGAGAAACAGGGCTACCAGTTTCAATCTGACAACGTATTTTAGTCATCCTGAACTTCCATCTCTGTCTGTCAGAACTCTTCTATGGGGACATGGTGTGACAAGGCTTACAGAGTCATGTTTTGGCACTTATTCTTTTTGAGAAACCCTCCTTGGAAGTTAGACATATAAATGTCTTTTTGCAAGCTTGGAGATCAGCCTGAGTTTTCTGTGGTTAATGTAACATTAAAGGCCTTCAGGCTACATCACCTATTAGTAAATAAAGCCAGACAGGGCTGGTTTTTGTTGCTGTTGAGAAACTGGTGTGACATGACCACCTCTATAGAGCTAAATTTTCCTGCCGAAACAGAGTGCTGCATCCACACTGTTTGCCATTAATGGTCTTTGGCTCCTGGTAATGGTTAAGCAATGTCACAACATTGTATGGGAGAGCAACAGCTGCCATAGGCCGATACTCTGCCAAAGGTGCTGCTACTAATTTAGCAGTACACAGTGCCTGACCCCTGTGCCCTCATCCTGTTTAGTTTACTGTTATAAAATAATGAGGGTAGGTAAAATAAATGAGGAAGCATCCTGACACAGCGAGTAGGAGTTTGGAATCTGAGATCAAATGCTTATGGAAGCATTTAATACGACATTTAATGTGTCATCTAAGTCAGCATTAAGACTGCAGATGTCAGAGCTCAGTCTTAGGTAGCTGACAAAACCAGTGTTTCTAGCTTGCCTAGCCTCTCCTGATAGGTGTTTCTTCAGTGCTGAACAGACTAATTGCACAACCACATGGATTTACTTCTTTTTTTGCTTTCGAAACATCAAAAAAAGCACTCAAATTTTGGCAGAAAGAGTTTCGTTTTCTTAGCCAGTCATCTCCCCAAAGCTGTAGGTTGAAGCTGGTTCTGTTTGTTGCAAGACACTAATCAAATAGAAGCAGACAAGATGGAGCTTCTTGATTTGGTACGTTGGTCCGTATAGGACTTGCTTGTATCAAAATGTGAGTGTAACTGTATGTGGATTTGTCAGTATTGTGTGTTTGTAGAATGGCATCCTGGGGTATAAAGTCTGAGCCTCTAGATGCTGTTTAGAAAGCTTATCAAGCCTGTAGAGGGTACTTCTCTTTTTCAAGTTTGTTTCCCAGTGCATGTAGTGATCTATTATTTCCATCTATGGCTTCTCAAACGTGTTTTTTTTTCATTCATGTTTGGTTTCTCAAGTTTTATTGAAGGTAGTACTGTAAACTTTTAGAACAAGAACAGAATGAGAACACTGAGTGAAAGTTGTGTGAAGGCTTATTAAATATGAAGTGGTTATCTTGTTTTAAAACATAATCTGTGGAGTATTTCAGAGCATCAATAAGATAAGCATGGAGTCATTGCTGTTCTGAGAGAGGGAATAGTGAAAGCTTTTTTTAATTACTTTTCTAGCTGTCATGCTGTTTAGACTTTATCAAGAATGTAACAGAGGATAAAATTGAACATTTTGTCTAACATCACTATTCTGTAGGGAGTAACTATCTGACATTGAAAACTACTGACTATGAGAAGAGAGCTAACAGGAGAGTTGTTTAGCTGACCAAGTCAGCAATATCAGCAATAATGGTAGTTGAGACCAGAAGAAATTTCACCCTTGTGTCTTCACAGAATTTGGTTGACAGGAATACCAGTCAAGCATTGGTCTTTTTTAGAAACTGAATGTGTTTGGTCTCTTGGTTCAAAGTAGTTGTTAAAAAGGAGTAAATAATCTTTTGAGAAAACATTCTCTTTAAGCAAATGTGACTGTTGTTGCTCTGTATTATTGTAAGGAAAGGGTTTATTAAGAGAAATTGGGAGGAGGAAACAACATTGTATTTTCTAGCCACTGTCTGCACATAGGCAAGGAAGCCACATGGATGATTTTGCAGAAATCATGCACAAATTACATAGTTCTCTAAAAGTTGTCCCACAAGCCAAAAGAAAACAGGCAGGAAGCACTACATACGTACATAGAATCTGCTTCTCTTTGCTTTGGGCGCCTTTACCAGTGTGCTCTCATGGCACATTTCTCTGAGAATGAGTTATAGCGTACAATCTTAAGCCCCTGATCTTACTTGATGTGAACTTTTTGGTTCTGCATCAGCCTCAGAGAGCAACAGACTTACCAAGGGACAGATGGGGGCGTGTATAACAATTGTATTAATTCTTGTCCCGTAGGAAAACAAACATGCTTTCTATTCTGTCTTTCCAACCAGCTTTTCTGTAGTAGCAGGTTGATGGTAAGATGTGGGTGTCCCCAGTTAAACTTAAGTGTTTCCATGACTTAAATATGTCTACCGATAGCTTTCAGAATTTAAGGGACTTTGCTACTGCATGCAATTTTAGAGACTTTACTACTGCATGCAATTAAACTGTGAAAAAATGTTATCTGATACCATTGTGGACACTTGAAGTATGTTTTAATGATTGTTTGAGCTTAAACAATTTATTTGCTCCAAAGTGTCATCACATAATCCAGGCAACTTTATCTTTTTCCCTTTAGGAATTTGAAATCTGTACAGGTGACTTTGGTATTCATATCCTCTAGAAATTATTTTACCTCCCAGTTCCCCAGAGGGCAATATTTAGAGCCACATATTTTTTTTTTTTTTTTGTCCTGATTGCTTTAAAAGGTTACAGTGCTATTTTTCTTGACAATTTTTTTAGAGGCCACTAACATTTGGAGGTCTCTTTGAAGCTGGCAGTTGTTAGTGAGCAAATAAAAGTTGCTTGTCATAGCCACATCTTAGTAGTCTGAGCTGTGCTTTAAATATTTGGCACTCTTTTCTGTCTGAGCGCATGCTGTGCTATCCAGGAGAGCACAAAGCATCTCTCTGTCCTACATCTCTGAGAATGTTTCCTACATGCAGACTTGTGGTTAACAGAATGCCTAAGGGGTGTGTTTACTGGAGACACGTCTGAGAGGAAAAAGACCTTCAACCCTCAAAGAATTGATACTTTGCCAAAGACTCTGCAAGCACATCTTTTTCCGTTCCTGTAAGGTTGAGCTTGTGACTTGGGACGTTTTTCTAGAATGATGAGAAGGAGATAATTGGGCTAGAGAGGACTTTTATATTTATGTAACTTTTCTGATTTTCATCTGCTTTTAGGTCTATGGACCTGGGACTCAGACGAGAGCTTTCCAGTATGTCAGGTAAGACTTGTCTGTACTGGCTGATATTTACTTCAGTTGATGGTTCTTTGAGCTTGGTGGGCTTTGTATGCATGTGCATTTTAGTCAGATAAATTATGTTCATTCTTAGGCCGGCTTTACTTTCAGAAGCAAGTCACTGAAGTTTTTAAAAGTACCAAGAAACAAAACGTTAGTTGTTTTACAACTTTGAATTGGAATATCAATGTGTTCTCTCCTTCAAGGGATAGCAAGTAACTGGTAGGCAAGTTTTTGATGCTGAGCGATTTGTCAGTCCTTGCACTTTAATGCAATGCTGCCACCTTGTGTCCTTGGGGGTCTGTGGGCAGTGTTTGTACTGTACAAGCATGTGTGCACCTCTGGGGGGAGAAACCAGTTGAGGGGTATTGCTTTGGCTAATCTTCGAAGGTTAAGCAGGGCCAAAGTGTGCTTTCACTACGAAAAAGTTAATCTGTTCCTCAGAATCTTTTGTTCTGTTGCACTAGCTGAACTTCCGTACCAGGCTGCAGGGTTGTTTTACTCATCCTCCACTTGGAAATTGCTTTCACTCTGCTGAAAATAATAGCAGTGGTGATAATGCTATGGTAACCTCACCAGTTCAAAGTAGACACTCTTTTCCTGATTGTAAGTCATAATGAACGGGATCTGGATTTGTATGTCCACGGATGAGCAGAGAAGTTTTTTGCTGATAACACAAAATAACTTTGGGTTATGTTGCTAGGGAAGGTAGCACCAAAATACTGTTTTTTAACAAACATGATTTAAGAATTAAAAGCAAGAAGACAATTCAAACAACAAACTACGATGCAGGTGCTGATGTCATGTGTCTCTGTCTTACAACTTACTCTGGCCTGTTTGAAATATATTGGAAATGGGCCTCAAAATATGCTTTGGTACTGGAGGGAATAGGTATACTGCTAGTGTATCTCAAGATAACTGCCCTTTCAAACTAACCTCCAGTTCAGTATATCTTCCGGTAGAGTTCATGGAACAAAAAGCTGAGAAAACATGCACCCACTGAAGAAGTATACAATGTAAATCTGATTTCAGCATTCCTCCCTTAGCTACGTGATCTGCTTTATTGGAGCACTAAGGAGGCATCTTTCTTTTTAGACGAAAATATTATTTATAAGGAAGTGGAAATTGATCAATATATTCTTCCCTTTTTATAGTGATCTTGTGAATGGGTTGGTGGCATTGATGAACAGCAATGTCAGCAGTCCTGTCAACTTGGTAAGTATGAGAGCTCCACTCTACTGTATTTACTGTGCAGTGGCCAACATAACCTCTGTTTTCCTCATTGTATTGATGCTGACTTATAGAAGAAATAGAGAAAAAAGTGCTTTCCATTATGATAATGTATTCTTCTGTGTGTTCTCTTTATAAATAAGAAGATTAAGCTAGATGTTAAGATCTTATAGTTTCGAGAACAGGATAAATTTTGTAGCTTTTAATTTGTTTTAGCAAAAGGATTTATGTAATTAGAAATTGAAAAAAAAAAAACTGAAAAAACCATGAGCCTGTGGGGACTTGCAAAGTATGCTAAGGAAATTATTGAAGACTGATTTCAATGAAAAAAAAGTACTAAAGGAATACTTAGCTCTAAATAATTAGAAATCACTTCATACTAGCCTTGATTAGAGCAAAATAGGGTAGTATTTGATTGTATAGTTTTCTAATATTGATTAAAGTTGCTTAGAGACTAACTTTTCTAATAGGATTTTTGTTCTATCCCATTTTTTGTCACCTTATTCTTAGCAGTCGATGTAAGAATAGAAAAAGGATGTATATACCAGCTTATTTCTATACCGACTTTTGCCAGATCAGGTATTCAGCTTTGCAGGGCAGTTGTTGGGTTTTGGGTTGTTTTGGTTTTTTTTTTTTTTGATGTATTTTTTGGGTTTTTAATTGGTTTTCCCCACTTTTTTACTGTAGCCATGAATTCAGTTCTGTTTCTATCAAAATGCTGAAATTTCTAAACTTTATCACGTGATTTGACTCCAGAAAACTCCATATTTAAATCTAAATGCATCTAAATATTCAGCTTTAGGTCAAATGATGTAGTGAGAAGGGTTTTCCAATGAAGAAAGCTAGGCATGGAGGGAATTGAGTCTGATGAAGGTGAGCTAATGCAGACAGGAAGCTTGTATTTCCTGTTGTACAGAAAAGCAAGTAGCCTTTATACATATTGATGTGTAAGATGTAGTAAATGCAGAAGCATTTGTTTGCAGCTAAATTGGTTGGGTTTGTAATTCTAAATGACCTGAGAATTTAGCACACTTCTTCATTATATCATCTGTCTTCAACTCAGCAAAGTGCTCAAATATGAAACTGATGACGTGTTTGTATGGGCTGCTGACGGGTCTTGTGCCTTTACTCTGACTGAGGTGCATTTGGCCGTTGTTTACAGACTGATTTTTTGGGGAGACCCCCCTGCATACGTTGAATTGTCAAGGCAAATGTAGTGGTGGGCAACTTTTTTAATGAGTATAGAGGTTGTCAAAGTTACATTTTTTTTCATCAAAGTAGGAGTAAGGCATAATGTTGAGCTGCTTTAGAATTTATCATGACCCTGTTAGAATCATCTCTTGTCAGAAAACTAATATGTCTTAAGGTGTTTAATTGCTATTGTAATGAATATCCCCTTTATGTCTAGGGAAACCCAGAAGAGCACACTATCCTAGAATTTGCCCAGTTAATTAAAAAACTTGTTGGTGAGTATGATAAGTAGTTCTTAGTAAAGCTTATGAAGTACTTATTGTTGTTAGATGATTATTACTTAATTAGTATGTGTAATATATGGATAATTTAATTGGGGTTTGGATTTCTTAATAACTTTATCAAAGGCATTCAGTTGTATCCTGATTATATAATTAAATGTTAAGATAATCCAAATCTTCTCAGTTGTATGTAAACTATTGCGTGAACAGTAGAACCGAATACATTCTTTCTGTGTATCTGTGCAATCTATACCACTTATTTTGTATATTGTTTATGCATTTTTTTAGCTTTGTTTTGGCACAGGGACGATACATAAATCAAACGTAAAACACATGAATGAAAGTGTCTCATGTAAGATCTAAGCTAAATACGGATGCGTCAGCAAGGTGATTCTTCACAGTTATGCAGGCTTTTCTCCTTCATCTACCATTAAAAACCTTATGCTGTGGTGACAGTCTTTCTCTACTTTTCACTGATTTACCAGTGACTCTTGCAAGGGCTGTCAGCATCTCCCTTGTGTGTGACTGGAAAGGAAACACTGTGACTTTCTCTTCCTTCTTGCTCTGATACCTGTAGCATGTCAGAGCTCTGAAGAATGGAAGCAAGTGGTTGTGCTTAGTCTTCTCCTGTGGCTTCCTAGTGAAGTGAAACATACTGATGCCGTTGACTAAGGGTTTTTAGTCTGTAGATGCCAGCAGTGCTTCTGAGGGATCTGAAAAAGACAAGTTCAAACATACAGTACAGAAGCTGATGCATGTGGTGTTTCTAATAGAAGACTGTCCTCTCTGGAAAACATCTATGAGTCTGCAGATCGGGGAAGGAAATTGAAAATCACAGCACCAGACCCGTCAGGCACATAGAATAATTGTTACCTCCATTTGTCTGTTTGTTTACAAACAATCTGTTTCAGTCCGCTTGGAGAGGCAGTTTAGTTCTACTTGCATAAAATCCCACAGTAACATGGCAGGTAAACTACTTGCTAGATTTAGTTAGGAAAATTGTCCTGTTACTGTAAGGAAAGTCAAGTACTCTGTGGGATATTTAAATCAGACTGGAGACTATGACAGGAAGTTACCAAAAGCACTAACAGAATCATAGGACGGTTCAGGTTGGCAGGGACCTCTGGAGGTCATTTGGTGCAACTCTTCTGCTCAGGCAGGACCACTTACATCCATCAGTGTCCCAGGACCATGTCCAGACAGCTTTTGAGTATCTCCAAGGTTGGAGACTCCACAACATCACTGGGCAACCTGTACCAGTGCTGGGTCATCCTTACAGTAAAATAACGTTTCCTGAGGCTCAAAAGGAACCTCCTGTGTTTCAGGTTGTGCCCGCTGCCTCTAGTCCTGTCAGTAGGCACAACTGAAAAGACCCCGGTTTCCTCTTCTTTACTCCCCCCATCAGGTATTTATACACATGGATTATATCCCCCTGAGCTTTCTCTTCTCCAGGCAGAACAGCGCCAGCTCTCTGTCTGTCGTCATAGGAGAGATACTCCAGTCTCTTCATCATTTTAGTAGCCATTCACTGTACCCTTTCCCATATGTCCATGCCTCTTGTACTGGGGAGCCCAGAACTGGACCCAGCACTGATAGATGTCACCCATGCTAAGGAAAGGGGGAAGAGCATCTCCTTTGACCTGCTGGCAGCACTCCTCCTACTTCAGCACAGGATACCATTTACCTTCTTCGGGGCAAGGGCACATTGCTGCCTATGCTCAAGTTGGTGTCTGTCAAGACTTCCAGACTTTTACTGCCAAGCTGCTTTCTAGCTGATTGGCCCCCAACATGTACTGGTGCCTTGGAGTTGTTCCTCACTAGGAGCAGGACTTTGTACTTGTCCTTGTTGAACTTCGTGAGGTTCCTCTTAACCCTTTTCTCCAGCCTCATTTCACAAGATCCCTCTGGATGGCAGCACAGCCCTCTGGTGTATCAGTAATTCAGTATTGACCCAGTATCGATGCCTGGGGCACACCATTATTTACCGACCTCCAACTAGACTTCATGGCACTGATCACCACCCTCTGGGCCCAGCCCTGCAGCTACTTTTCAGTCCATTTCACTGTCTGCTCATCCAGGACTCAATAAGAATGTTATGAGAGACAGTGTCAAAAGCCTCACTGAAGTCAAGGTAGATGATATCCACTACTCTGCCCTTGGCTACTGAGGCAGTTATTTCATAGTAGGCGGTTATTAGACTGGTCAAGCATAACTTCCTTTTTGTGAATCCGTGCTGGAGTCTGTGAAATGCTTTGTGAATACATGCTGCTGTGGGACAGCTGGTTCACTCGGCTGTTTATGCATTGCAGCTGTGTCTGTGGAAAGCATTTCAATGGTAGAATTATGAAGCAAAAAGCTGCAGAAAGACCTGATGCTCCAATACGTAGGAAAGCTGCAAATGCAAAGCACAGTGAATTGCAGATGATAATGCACAGTCTTTTGTTTAATAGGTAGTGGGAGTGAAATCCAGTTTCTCTCAGAAGCACAGGATGACCCGCAGAAACGAAAACCTGACATCAGGAAAGCCAAGTTATTGCTTGGTTGGGAACCTGTGGTATGTACAGCTGTATTATTGTTGTTGTGTGCAAAAACACAAGGAGGCGAAGGGGGATGAGGGAGGACCACATGATAATGATACTTTTCATTTGTCAGACTATCTGCTTAACACAGTCTCCAGGACAGTAATTTTAAAGGCTGTCTCTCATGTTGCCCTAGTGCACAATTCAGGAACTACTGGCTAAGATTGTTTGGCCTGTGCCATGCAGTAGAGCAGATTAGCATTAGCATTTATGATAGACTTAAGTAGAAAAAAAACCCCTGCATTTTAACTTTCTAACATGCATGTTACTAAGTGTCTACTTTTCTGTAAGCCAAATGAATCCCTTGAGATACATATTACATAGTTATGGGACCTAATGAATTTACAGTGTTGCTGCAGTACTCATTCCTGTTTTGCTGTGGTAACATGCATTATGGAAGGAAAAAAATTCCTTTATTTAATTAAAATATTTTTTTAAAATCTTTGGAGTACAACTAAGATGGTCTGTAACGACGCTGTAACCAAAAAATCTGTTAATACATCGTAAACGTGCTCAGGGTTGTCTTAACATCTCACCAGCCACAATAATGTCTGTCCATCTCAAAAACTTAGTTACCAGCCATCCGAGGTGATGACAAGACTGTATTTGTTCTGCACAGTTAATATGCAAGAAATGCAAAATGCTCATGGTTCCTGTTTTTTCCTTTCTCAACGTTTTTGGTGAAGTTAAATGTGGAAGTATATAACCAGGCCTAGCTGATCATAACAGCTGGTATGTTTGGGGAGATAGGGTCTACTTAATCACCATAAAGGGTGTGACTTCTTAGCCAGTTCCCCATTCTTACTAGCACAGTGGTTTGTAGGCTTTTTTAGATTTGCAGACAAAAATCTTTCCTGGACGTATATGAACCTATCTAGTAAGTGTAGGCCTATTAATAGAAAAAAAGATAGCTCCAAACCCTTCTGAAAGGATTCACAGAGACACCAGATATTAACAGGCTGTGCCTGAAAGCTCAAAGACAATGGCAAGTGTCAAAAAAGGTTTAAAACAGTTTGCTTTTATACTTCTGACCTTCTGTGTTTGCCACAGTCAGTATCCAAACTTACTCTGAAGTAGCAGTGCGGTGTTGGTACATCAAGACAAGTAGTTTTTGTGCTGCTCTTTTGTTCTCCTTTGTTGATGGTATTGGCAAGCATGTCAGAGCCTATGGCTCTTGAGAAAAGTGCATGGTGTTTCTGTTGTTCCTGTCTACAAATCTTAGCATTTAAATACAGGCAGAGAATATGAAGAATTACGATTACTTGTATAGGATTTAAGAATTTCAAATGGGCTTCTGACTGATAATTTGTATCCCTTTTTCTGTATATCAGTGGAGCACTGAAGAAATAAAAAGTTAAAAAAAAAAAACACCAGCTTTATACCTTTCTGTGTTATATACAGTTCTGAGATTCTGCAAAAGAGGATCTCTAATCATTAAAAACAGAAGGGGCTTAAATTTCTGTGTGCTTTTCTCTTTCAATGTAATACGAACTGAGAGTACAATTATGTAAGTCTGCTTTGACACCAAACAGACCAATCGTAACCATCTGATGAGATTTAAATTTGTTGGGGTTTTTGACTTACTGCATCAGGAAATATATGTGATGTTTGAAAGCTAATGCGCATTAGCAGTGCAGAGATGTAACCAGCATGTGGTGCTGTTAATACTTATATTGGCTAAGTATTAAACTGCCAAGCAGTCTTTTGGTAGCTGTATTTGAAAAGATACTGTTGTGAAAAGAGATGATGTGAACTAAGAGTGATGTGGCTCTCTCTTCACTTTTGGGAACAGGTCCCATTGGAAGAAGGTTTGAATAAAGCGATTCATTACTTCCGTAAAGAACTTGAGTATCAGGCGAACAATCAGTATATTCCCAAACCAAAACCTGCAAGGATGAAAAAAGGAAGAACAAGACATAACTGAAGACTGTTACTTGGACAGGAAATTCCCTGCTTGACATTTGACAGATGTAATTTTTTTTCTTCTTCTTTTATTTTTGTTTTTTTTTTTTTTCGAGGAGACTTTGAAACAGGTATCATGAAGAATAAACTGGAATTTCATTCTGAAGCTCGCTTTAAAGAAGTGGATGTGCCTAAAAATAACAAACAAATATTCCCCTTCCCCTGCAATTCTTGCCTTGCACTTTTTAAATCTGTCTTTTTATGTAAATTAGAGTAGAAGCATCTTTTAGTATCTTCAGGTTTTATATCTTGCTGTGAGATCATTTTGTTGTGACTGTCCTTGACAGTTTTATTTACTGGTTTCTTTGTGAAGCTGAAGATAAACACAAACAAGATGGAAAATGCCAATTTATTTATAAAATGGGTACTATAAAATATGAGATGATCTACTATGCATAAGAAAAAAGCTAGTGTTGTTGTCAGGTTATCAGAGAGATACTGACATCTAAGTATAAAGGAGTTTAAAAGAATTCTGTATGAGAGCTTTATGTATTCTTTAAAGGAGAGATTTTTTCAAAGATTTAGTTTTAGTTGTACACTTGAATTTGCGATATTTTCATTGATACCATGGGTAAGGATATTTTGACTCACTACTGTGTTGTGCATACTCTGGGAATAAAGTTAATGTATTATTGGTTACAGTGGTTGAATATGCTATTTTAATAAAATATTGAAACTTCTCTTTCCTAGTTTAAAGATTTCACTGTGGACATTTCTCTGGCATTACAGATTGTGCATTTATTGTATATTGATTAGAGAGTAGCATTCTGTAAGTGGCTGAGAGTTAGCAACTTTGGTCTCTTAATAGGTACATAGGAAGAGCTGCAGGATGTCTGTTAAAGTAGATTGGACAAAAACATGATTTATTCCAATTCAGGTAGTTCATAGTGATGCAGAAGCATTAGATTTTCTTTAAAGTGTGTAGTCTAACTTCAGCCTGCCTGACAGAAGAAATGTTTCTATTTTAAGAAGTGTGGTATTTAGGCTCCTTTGTCTGAGCGTGCCATCCGCCAGAGCCTCCTGGTGCTTGCAAGGCTTGGAGTCCCATTCAGACGGCCTGGTCAGGTTCCCTAGGACTCCAGCAATGACGGGACTGTTGTGTGTGTTTGTGTGCCCTGCCTTGACCGGGTCAGCATTGATCCTGTTAAGATGAAAAGGTTTCCTTCCTGTTCACATGCACAGGTTTTCTTCCAGTGGATATCTGCCATACAACTAAGATGGGGAGCCAGGGAGCATTTTCCTGTCTGGACCCAGACGTAGAATTTATATATTACACATTACCTCCATCTTTTCACAGCTGAGCAGCTTGAGGTCTGCTTTTTGTTTGAAGCCTTTTTCTACATACTTGATCTGGGCATTTATTCCATAGCAGGTTATCTGAAAGTACACTGTGGTGTGTGCACTCCAAACGTGCCTGTAACCTGTCATTACTGATACACTCACAAAGCACAGCCTCTCCCTGTACTCAAACCCACAGCTGGACGTATGTGAAAGTAGTGCCCACTGCTTTCATAGTTCTGTGGTGAGAACTGTTAATCAGCTTCCAGTGCAGTATTTTTAGCCCTTAAGCTCCGGGTCATATTTGAGGGAAGATGTTCTTTCTCCTTTTATTTATTTTACTCTTCATGCAGGTTGTGCCATTGGATGCTGAAGACTGTGAAGATGTGGTGCCCAAGGGTGCAACCTTAGTCCAGAATTTAGGGCAGACATTGAGAATAAAGGGAAGCTGTGGGTGCCAGCTGCTACTTCCAGGGCTTTTTAAATTCAATTACTTCAGTGCATAAAAAGTAAACTGTACTGGAACGTGCATGCTTCTGGAGATGAGCACGAAATGTGTGTTTTCGGGAAGTCTGAACATTCGGATGCTACAGATACAAACTTAAAAGCTTTTTTAGGTTACTTCACAGCCTGACCTCCTTCATAAAAGGAACAAATTGGAGAGAGAGCAAATGGCTGGTACCAATGCAGCCCATCTGTGAGTATGTGACATGCCTCCCATGGGGCTTGAGTGACAGACTGTAATGATTTGCTGTTTTCCTTGTACCGTTTCCACCTTTTGTTTCACAGGTTCCTAGTTCAGTCCACATATTCTTTCTAAATAGCGGCTTCCAGAAGCAGCAGCTGAGGCAGCTATTGCGCTTTGGGTTCGAAGCCGGTGACTGGCCGCCTAGCTGATTTGAAAGGCATGAATTGTGGGTGTTATTATAACAGAGTCTGCTGGTGCTTAAGACTGAAAGTCTGGGGTGGTTTCAATTTTGACCTGGTCTGAACTGATCTTTGAGAAGGCAGTGAGGGTCTGCTTGTTGATGCTTTCTGCTCCCATCTGGGATTACACATCTCTGAAAGAGGAAGAAGGCATTAAGTTTGCAGGGAACCACAGTTGGGAAGCAGCTGGTGCCCCTCCAAAAGAGCCACTTTTGATAAAGGGTGGTAGAATACAGCACTGAAAGCTTAAAAACAGTACTTGAGAGTAGATGAAGCCAAGTCATGTTCTCATTTCCATGCCAGAACACAACATGTTGTAATTTTATATTTTTTTTCAGGAAATTTTCAAATAGGGATTTCCTGCTGTCACCTGGTCAGGCCAACAAGGTAAAACTGGCATAACCAGGCTTGAGGTGCCCATTTAGTCAGTGATCTGCATGAATGGGCAGCTTAAGCGGCATTAGATACAAGTCCTCCTGTCTCAGTAGGGAACGTGCAGTGTAGCAGAGGTCTGTGATGATCTAGCTGGCTTGGTGCTGGTGAGTAAGCTAAGTCTGAAGGAGAAGAATGCAAGGCATCTACTCCTGGGGATTCCTTGCACCTTGCAAGAAGGACCACTCTTACTGCTGGAAGTTATCACAGTGTGAGATCCACAGTTGGATTTATTTATTTTTTTTAAAAACGATGTACTTCTGCTTTATTTCTATATACAGGATGCTCAGAAGCTTTTTAAACCGCATTGCTGGTCTACGGACAAGTTGCAGTGGGGCTTGCAGATCTAATTTATTTTAAGCAGTTCCATGAATGTATAGTTTAGAGAAGCCTCGTGTCTATCTTTAGGTTAGAATTTTTTGCTGTGTGTGTTTTTTGCTAGGGTGTTTGTGGCTTCTCTTAAAATATAAAGGCCCTGATGTGTTTAGTAGTCAGTGAGGTCACCACCTCTGGACATTTATGAATGTCTCTTGGTCATCTATTTTTTCAATAAATTTTTAGAAATGTAATATATTTGAAAAAAACTCACCTTTGTTAGATAGGGTTGGAATTGAGTTTCAAAGTTGAGGGAAAGAGGCAAGGGAGGAGGGGGAAACCCAAACACAATAAATTCATAAGACTTAGAGAACAGGCTACAGAGGGCAGAACAGGTCTTTGGTTAGTGTGATGGATTAAGCTAATCCTCAGTCTTACTAGTATTGAGTTTAATTCTATTTGAGGCTAAGAAGTCTTTGAAGGTTATTAGAAGCTGATGGGCGAAGACCTGTCTACCGGAAGAAGATGCTTTGTTAATAGCAAGGGAAGTGCATGCTCCACACTGCTAGCCCTAACCTCTATAAATCCCCTTCCTGAAATCGGTCAGAATACAGCTACCACAAATCCATACTTCCTCTGTTATGAATGTTTCCCTGTGCTTGGATCATGAGTGGCAGGAAAAAGGAATGCCTTATTTGCAGCTTTGAGTCCTTAGAGCTACCGGGAACAGCAGCAATAGCTCTAGAGAAAGGCAAGGCTCCTTTTGGATGGCAGGAGGTTCCTGAATGCAATTCCGTTTCTATATCCACAAGGAGGTTTTGCTGAAATAATAATCCATATTTCAGGCGAGGGGGGGGGGCAATCAGACTGGTTCTCTATTCCTTTTCCCAGTCCCTTTCCTTCTCTTACTTGCCTATTCCATAATGGGAAATGTGACAACAACTTCTGGTCCACTTTGTTTTGTGGCCATTTAGAGCCTGGAACAAGCAACAGTTGGTTCACTCTTGCTATGTTTTCCTTAGTTTCTGACATGTTCTTCATCAAGGAGATCCTCTGGATGCCTTGGCCCATGCCATGGTTGAAGCAACTGGCAGGTCCAAAACATGAAGCTGCATGCTACTGTGAGGTGGCCTTAAGTGCTAATAAAGCCAAGCACAGCAATCTGGACTCTCTACCCTACTGCAGAGAAAGCTGTTTTAAGTAAGGAAACTCACATCTTCAACATGGGAAACAGTCCTGCGATAAAAACCCAACTCCCCAGCTCCCCCTTCCCCCCCCCAACGTGTTTGTGTTAAAGGGAATGAAAACAAAATGAAAAAAAAAAAAGTGAGAACTCATATTTAAGGCTGCTGATGAAGACACTGCATTTGGAGAGAAAAATCTCTGTCTAGACATCAGGGAGTAAATGACAGTGGCTGTGGGGACACAGCAGTAGTGCTTCCATGCTTTGGCAGAAGGGCTACCTGGCAGATACCAGCAAAGGAGGTAGGACTGTCCTATCAGTCTGACTGATGGACTTGCCAGCAAACTGGGAGATGCGGCAGCTTCAGGTCTTGAAACATGAAGTGCTGGACCGTGGCCAAGCTGTTCCCGCTCTGTAGAGAGCCACAATGAACAATGGCTGCTCTTCTGTCTTGGTAGAGAGGTTACAAGACGTCAGTGCCGGGATCACGATGATATAAAGTGTTCTGTGCTGTCTGCACAGAATGGAGAGGCTCTGAAGGGGTGCACGTTTTTGTCTGTGTTTTGGGACAGAAATAGCCAAAGGAAATTAACTTTGTTAATGTAGTTAACTTTTAAGCACTCCATGCATATGTGACAAGCTTTTATTTTTTTAATAGTCTTTCTCCTTTGGCCCAAACCTCGCAGTTTGCCCAAACCTCATGACAGCTTGCGCTTGCTTGCTTCGTAGCTTATTGCATATGCTTTCACATCATTGCAACTGCAGCACTTCAAGGCAGCTGCACCCTTCGGCAAGGAGGGTTCTCTCTCCGCAGAGCTACTGCTTTGTGGTGGGTTGACCCAAGCCAACAGCTAAGTACCCTCACAGCCATCCACTCCTCCAGTCCCAACAGGACAGAGGAGAAAGTAAGAAAAGCAGAATTGAGCGAACTTGAGGGTTAATGTAAGAACAGTTTAATAAGGGAAGGAAAGAGGAAAAACAACACAGGTGATGCAAAGGCCACTCACCATCTGCCCTAAGCAAGACTGATTCCCAGCCAGCCTCTGAGCAATGGCAACCGTAGAAGACAAAATCCCCATCCTCCTCATTCCTCTTCCCAGCTTTTAGTGTTGAGCAAGTTGTTACATGGTATGGAATTGGTCAGTTTGGGTCAGCTGTCCCACCTGTGTCCTCTCCCAGCCTCTCACCCACCTCTACCCTACCTGTTCAAGGAGACAGATGGTCTTAATGCTGCACAAACACTGTTCAACAATAGCAAAAACACTGGTGTGTTGTCAACACTGGTAAAATATGGCAACATACACTTTGTTAGGAAGAAAATTAACTCTGTCCCAGCCAGACCCCAGTATACGGTGGGACACTTCAGCATAAAACACAAAGTAATGGAAAAGATTTTTTTTTTTTTTTCACTTAAGAGGATCCAGAAGAGAGAGATCATAGACTTGATTGTGAGCCTGTGAAGCACAAAAAGATGCTGGACTGAGTCAGCCTGCAGGGATGGACACAGCTTATGAAGGCCTAGGGAGGGATGGTATTTATTTACAGCACTTTTTAAAATTTTCATTATTCAGCAGGTCTGAATTCCCAGTTGTTGTAAATTCCAGGAAATGATGGAAATTATCAAGCATGGTTCAAACACTGCCAAAGTTGGTGCACTTTCTTGATGGGACATGAAACGGAAGTATTCTTCTAGGAATAGGTGTTTTCCAACTGTGTAAAAAGTTCTTGACTCAGATTAAAGGATCTTCCGCCGAGGAAATACATACGTTTAAAACAATTAAACTGGCAAGGATTCTGCTAACAGGAAGCCCTTCAAAACCTAGGCGAAAGCTGAGGTTTGGGAGCTTTCAGGCTAGCACATCTTATGTGCATGCAGAGAAGTGACTGAAGTATTTGTTCAGTTTGATTCTCTCAGCAAAGAGCTGTCTACCTGGAAGCGTTCCTGCAGGGAGCACGATAGCGCTGGGCTGTCTCTCTTAGACACCAGTCCATCACGCGAGATGGGCTCTTAAGTGAAATATTAGGAAATACATTCAGAGTTAAGAAAGAAGTGAAGTGTAAAGAATAGTGTTACCATGATCCATGCTTTGGAAATTCCTTGTATGCTTTAGATGACAGACAGCTAAGCTTCCACGCTGCCTTCTCTGACTGCTGTAGTTTGCAGGAGACATTTCATCTCTCTTTATCCTGATTCTTCAGCTCCTGAAGTCATGGAGCCAGCCAGCCTTCCTCACCTACCCCTTCCTAATCCTCTGTGCTTGTCAAGCTTTAGCAGTGCCTTTCCCCACCAAGTTCTTCCTGAAGCCCTTGACAGCTGAAATCTGCCTCCTAGGCTTCAGCCTGCATTAGGGCTTTCTCTAGTAATGATAGAAACAGCAATGTGGCTGATGTTGCTGTGGTAGAAAAGTTGTTTGTATTCCAGGGTTCTTAACACACAGAACCTCACCCACACAAAACCCCTCTTTAATCCACTACACTTCATTAACAGATGCCCAGTCTCTGATATGTTTCGATGCTCAGCTAATGTGTATATATTCCAGTCTGAACTGGGGATAGAGACAACTTCATGGTAGGAAATCATGTCTGGGGACTGTCTTGGTTGCTATCTGATACTAACTTCACTTAAAAAAGCTTATTTTTGTTCCCAGTTTTGAGCTACACTGAAAGCCTGCAGCTAAGGACACAAAGGGGAGTATTCATCAAAGATAACCTCTGGGTTATTGTGCCAGGGAGGGTTTAGGGCCACTCAGGTTAGATGTTCTGCATCTCAGCAATTACGTCTAAAGTCAGGTTTCTGCTTTGAGCCCTTTCCCTGGAGAATTCTTTCCTTTCACAGGCTTTGCAAGTAGAAGTCCTCTGCAACAGCAAGAAGGCAACAAGGCAGCACTTCAATTAAGAGGAAAGTTTGTGGGGTTTTTTCCTCTCCCCTCCCCCAAAAAAATAAAGGGATTTATTTGTTGACACAAATCTGAACGAGGAGGCACATCTGAAATGTATTGGCTTATATTGTGTATTCTACAGCCAAACTAGATGATACAATGTAATTTTGCAATTGATCCTAGAAAAGCAAATGAAAAAGCCCGTTAAAAAAAGAATTTGTAGCAACACAATTGGAATGAAACTCACTGTTACAAACTACTAAATAATGGCAACCTGTTTATTTTATCAAAAAAAGCTTGATTTCTATAACACTTCATATATAGTGTACTACTAAGTAACAATAATAAAAAAGACATGTTGCTTTCTTCAGAGTCTGGCAGTTCTTTTACTCTTGCTGTTTCAGACGGACAGAAGGAAAGCAGGGTCATTCTGACTGAGGGAAGACTCAGCCTCACCCAGTGCAGCCCTATAGGCAGCAGCTGTAGTAGGACAAATGGCATCAGTAATCATCATAGTTGACACCTGCTCCGTGCCTGAAGGTGTGTGGATTTTGTGGGCCAATTGGTGAATCTTCATCATAGTGGTGTTGGTAGTATCCACCATAGTATTCGTTACGAGCACGCCCTAAGCTTGTCCAGTAGGACATGTCATCTTCAAATTTCTGCCGAAAAAAGAAAATAGCTGTTTTCCAAGCCTGAAACTTTACAACAAAAAGAGTGAAATGGAAGCAATGCAAGAGGTACCTTTTGTTTCTTTCAGAAATACTGATCCTTTGCATATTTGCCAAAATCTTTAGATCTAAGAGGTTTTGTGACTTGTACCTACCTTCTCTATAGAATTATCAGAGCCCTAAGTGCAGGAATTGCACTGCCCAGCACCACCTAGGACCCACCACCACCCTCTCTGCCCACTGTATGGTGTTTAAACTGAAAGGACCTGCAATTGAAATGCTTGAGTATCTTTAATATTTTCTATTACCTTTTCAGTGGTAGGCTATGAAAACATTTCAAAGTTTTGCACTTAAAAATCGAAAGATCTGGTTCTCCACTTCCCTGAGTCAAAGTGAGTGCAACAGGCCCTCACATTATGCCTGTGCTCCTTCATTCCTATTTGGCATGGGTAAAAATTAATATACAGCACACCCTTCTAGCTATGGAAATGGAGAAGCAGTTCAATTCTGCTCATAACAGCAGAGGGATAACAGTATGCAAGGACATCAAATACTTGCCAAGTCAAAGCTTTTCCATCTGAATGACTCTTTGGAAATATTTTTGGCTGAGATTTGAAAAAAAAATTTTGCAAAATACACAATGGGTAAGTATGGCCCAAGTCCTTTGCTGGACCAAACAGTTATTTCATTGTTAAAACTTTGTCTTATTACTCAAGAAGACCTAAGTGGATTCATTGTGTCCCACAATAGGCCTCATTTCAGTTTTTTAAATGCATACAGGCACTCAGAGGAGAATTCATCTTATCTGCATGGTTTCTCCTTTTTACCTCTTAGCATTTGCCTCCAGTCTTCAGTTTCTGATGCATAAAACCACTTTTCCTATTTTTCCTATTGCTGTAAGGTGGAACAAGGGGGATATAGCCCTGCTGTTAAAAAGCCATTTTTATCTGCATAATGTCCAGGAGCAACAGAAAAAAAGTATCCTTCATTATTTCAGGCTAAGCAAAGGATTATTTTCTTAATTGTTCCAGCTTTGAAAATGAGTGCATTCATCTTCTAAGCAATCCGCATAGCATGAAGGTCCAAAATGCACTCCAGCTTTCCTGTGCCAATGCGATCTCATTAAACATATTCACACAGCTGACACAAGCCAGGAATTCAATGTCTATAAATATTTTTACCTCTTATTAACATAGAAATTATTCTACATGTGGGACTGCAACTAAATGCACATTTTCACCCTATTTCAGCACGTAGTAGAGATTTGTGCAGAGCTGGGAACTCCAGTATTTTTACAAATTAACTGGGTTTTTTTAAAAAAAAAGTATCCTTTTTATTTGAAGTGAGCTTGGCTGTATGTTATCAAACGGTTTTCCTTTTACATTCCCAGTTGTATGCATTACGTACGTAAAGTTAGTGAGGTTTCATTGAGGAATGCCAATCACGGCCATGGTGTGGATTTCTCAGCATGTTAAAAAGCAAATTGATTAGGTTGAGGCTGCCAAATTAATTTCCTGAAATACAATTGATTGCTTGGGGTCTGGCAGCCTATTTCTCAAAGCAAACTTTGTTGCAATTTATTAAGCTCAAGTTCAATAGCAGGCAAAAGCTCCACGCAAGATTTTGATGTTATTTTTCTCTATTAATCAAGTAATGGAGAAGTCTCTAACAAATACAGAGCTTACATGTCTGTGCAGTATTTGCTACTTTAAATAAAGGAACAGCGCTGCTTCTCCCCACGTGCCCCCGTAGCTCTGCATCCACGCTCTCATCCTCTCACACTGAAGTTCTACCAACACTCAAGAGCCTTGCACTCACCGCCTCATCGAATCCCAGGTACAGGAACTGCTGGTACCACTGCTGCACGTCGGGCTGGCTTCTGTCCCACAGCTGGCGCCTCTGGCGTCTTAAGCTGCTTAGAAACTCCTTGGCCGCTGTTTCTTTCACTGACACCTCAGGCTTCGTGGCAACAGGGGCTGAAATTAATTCCCCCCAAAAAAAGCATGCCAGGAAATTTTTAGTCAGCTCGAAGCATATTGCACCGAAAAAATGCTTCTCACATCATGCCATTACCTTTGGGCTTGGCGGTGTGATGTGTGTCACAGCAGTTAAAGTAATAAACCCAGGCATTATTCATGTAATGTGATCTCTCAGTCACCTGCATGGTCTTGAATTTTATATAAGTTGTTCTGAACTCAAAGACATAAGCTAAGTAAGAAATTTAAATAAATAAACCCTAACTGAAAGAGAGTAAACACACTGTGTTTGTGCTTTGAGGAGAGAAGTGGGAGACTGCCCTCTGCGTGCTGCCGTTGCAGAAACGGGAATGAGGATGAGAGGTAAAGTTAAAAAGCCGGAAGAAGCTGGAGAAACGCTGCTAACTTATTACGGTGAAGGGAGGCACACACAAAAAGATGGATTTTTTTTTAATCTGTTGCGTAAAAATGTAGCTTTTAAATAATGAGAGCTTCTAAATGCCACGTATGCCTGAAAATGAAAACCCATCAGGCTTTCATAGCACACAGCTTGATGGATGCACGGGAATGCCCTTGACCCAGACGTGTGGCCCAGCCTGCCCCACCGAAGAGGCAGGCAATTTGTTGCTGCTGCTAGAGGAATTTATGTGCCCCCGAAAGGCACAACAGCTGCAAGGACTGGCAAGCCCCCTGCTAGACACAGAAATGATTCGCCTGATACAACACGGAACGATGTTTGGTCTTCCTGAGAAACAAGAAGCATGTGTAGGAGTTGGAGGAACATCTTGGCTTCAGAGGTTTCATTGCAATGAAGGAGACGCCAGAAACATGGGTGTGGATGGGAATTTTCAGAGGATGCGAGGGAAGAGGCTAGAGTAGAAGGGGAAGTCAGGTGGACATGTTAAAACCATCGAAGCAGGATCTGCGCTGGCTTTCAGGAGGAGTCAAAGGACTGCAGCATGAAGGAGATACAAGAGGTAAATACGATAGCTGAGTTGTCGTAGGAAGAGGGGAAACAGCAGGCTGCCCTGTGGTGATGAGCTGGAAACTGATAACACTGCGCTCGAGCTGGGTGTTCTTACTGCGAAGCAGGACAGCTGAACAAATATCGCGTGAATGAGTCTCACACAAGGGACACTACCTGCAAGGGAATCTGTACGTATACTTAGCCTGCTGGATTTAGCACACAGCTGGAAAACGGGAGTGGGGCTGAAATTAAGGGCCTGTAAGTTCCCTCCACCATCAATTCAACGCTTTGCAGTTTTTCTGGTCAAGGCCACGTTGTCTGCATGCTTGGGAAGCCTCCCCCTGGGGGACCGGACCAAACAAGCCGATCGCTTCTGGGGCATAGGGAGAGTGGCTGTGGCAAGTGATCACTCCTGTCTGCATCCAAGCACTGCAGAACAGGGAGGCAGGGAACCTATTCACAAGGAAAACAGTTATGGATGGGGCACACATTTTTAAGACTGGTAAGGGGTGGTGGTGGCTGATGCCAGGAAAAACCCATGAGAAGTTAGGCAGGGTAACAGAAAGGAGGAGTCCCCTCTGTAGGTGGTGTAGACTTTTTTGCCTCAGCCACAAAGCAGGCTGAGGGGAGGCAAACAAAACTTCTGTGGTGTTTCAGTCTGCCTTCCATCTGCTGCAGTGCTGCTTGTCCCCAGACAGCTCCGTTTCCATCCCCTTTCCTCAACCAGCGAGCCATTCAGTGCATCTGCCTGCTGGGCCCTCTGCCATTATCTCTCCCATAGAAAGAGCAGTCTTCCAAGAAGGAAGCACATGTGGAGCCAAGAGAACAAAGGGAACAAGTCAAGGCATCTCAAGCAAGCCTGTTTTACACATTTTCTCCTCTACACCTGAGCCAGCAGTATTTCTATGTATTATAATTCCTTGGAAAACCTTATGACTTCCCAGAATAAACCAGATAAACGCTACATCCGCCACAGACACAGTGGAAACAATAGGTGCTGTAGACTTGGCAGAGCAAAATGCAGGCGCACTGCTTGAGGCTGAGAACCCTGGTTTTCAGAGGGGGCTGTGATAAGCAGAGCCTTGCCAGTTGCAAGTCCCAGATGGACACACAGGCACTGGCTCTGTATGCACAGGAGGATTTCGTACAGTATGTGGAGAGTGGCTGTGAGCTATGAGCTTTGAACCGGGTGCTTGTACGCTGCTCCTCTGACCACCTTCTTTGAGCTGGAGACAGACTGACAGCACATGGGCAGCTTTGATAGCAACTGACTCAAAGCAAAAACAAGGGAAAGCACTTTACTGTATCTTTACTTACCTTCACGTTTCTGAAGCATCAATTTAAGCTTATTTCCCCTTGAAACATCTAGATGAGCGTAAAAATAAAACACACGCATTTATTAAGAAGGAAATAACAACAAAAGAAAGATCATATGTCAAAAAATACTGGGTTTTGTCATCGCTCCAGCCCAACAGGCAAAACTCTGCAGCAAGTTTCCCCCAGAGCCTCCCTCTGCTCTCATTTCCACGCTCGAGTGCAACATATGCTACAGGGAAGCTTCAGACGCTCCAGCATACTCTGCCAGGTCTTCTTGGCAAGGGAACTTCAATACTGGCCTTCTTCGACAATTAAATGCTTATATTTTTCAGCAGAAAACTACAGCTGGTGCCAGTACCAGGCATGACACAGTGTCCAGGGTGGCACGATAACCCTGGAAAACTCTTTTTGGCGAGTGAGGGGCATGTTAACAACTGCAGTGCTTCAAAAGTTTCCCTCACAGGCAACCCCAAAGCCCATCACAGCTGTCATCCTGCAAAAGCCCTCTCCCAGAAGGGATCCAAGGCTTTAGCGACAGCAGATTTGCACGTGCTGACCTGCTCCAAAACGCTTTTATCCATTCGGAAAACAAGCGCTTTAAAAAAGATGCTCAACTTGCGCAAGTGACTGAACGCTTTCACCCACGCGTGATGCCAGAGGGCTTTTGCCCACAGCCACGCGCAATGCCTGAAGAAGGCCTTTCCCCCGCAGCCAGGCGTGATGCCAGAAGGCGGTTTCTGCCCACAACCACGCGTGATGCCAGAGGAAAGCTTTTCCCCGCAGCCACGCGTGATGCCAGAGGCTTTGCCCGCTCCCCAGGACGATGACGCTCGTCTTCCCCGCACCCCGGCGCTCGCTCGCTCACTCACCGGGGGCCCCGCAGAGCAGCGGGAGGAGGCAGAGGAGGAGGAGGAGGAGGAAGAAGGCAGCCCCGGGCAGGGTCCCGCGGGGGCACGGCGGCTGCATGGCTGCACGGCACGGCGACCCACCTGGGCGAGAGGAAACGGAGAGGATGGATTTGGGAGACGGAGACGGAGGAGGGGCAGGGAAGGGGCGAGACCGCCCGCCCCGACGCCACGGGTGATGGGCGGGGAGGTGGGGGGCGAGGGCGGCTGAGGAACGCTGCGAGCTTCGGGGGCTCCCCCGGGAATTCCCTGCTTTGAGCTGGGAGGCGTTTCGGTAGGAGAAGCCTCGCATCCCGTTCGTTTGGCATGGCGAGAGGAGTTTTTTGTGGTTGCGCGTAATCCGGTTGAAATAGTAAAGGACCTTTCAGCAACTCAACGCAGGATTTTCTTACAGGGGAATTAAAAAAAAAATCTGTAGCACATCATTTAACATTACCTATTAGGCCAGGTTCTCCGTTGTCTGTAGCAGCAAATGAAAACTGAGGGTTTGTCTTGGTGGGAAAAGGGATCAGAATCAATCAAAAATGACTCTTTGTTCTGGGGGTTTTTTTCTCTTTTTCTTCCCTCCCTTCCTCCCTCCCTTCCAGCTTCTCTCCCTTCCAGCCTCCCTCCCTTCCAGCCTCCAAGGCCACAGAAAACCACAATGTATTTTAACTAGTCTGCTTTAAAAAATAATTCAGGTGTCTTTTTCTAACAGACACGTTTAGCTTATAACAAGGACTTTGGGACCAAAAGCCAAATGCACAAACTAAAAGAACTCGCTCAGCAGGATCATAACTGTAATGGTGTCTAAACTTATGCTGCTTTTTCCTAATTCAGGTTTAATAAACTCCCCTCAGTGAATTCAGCTGCTCTCAGCTCTGTCCCCTGCAAATGTCAGAAGTGCCCCAGATGAAGCCCAGCAAATTCTCTGTCTTGGACACAAACTTCTTTCTTCCCTTACAGCAAAGACCCATGACACTCAGGAGAACGATACGGGCATCTCGCCTCCTGCTGAAGCTGTGCCAGAGTACAGCAACAAGCACAGGAGGGATTTAGGGGGAGGCGAGAGTCAGCGAGGGAGGGCTGGGCTCTCTCTGTAATCTACTTGTGAGAAATCTGGCAAGCGCTGGGGCCTCAGCTCCCTCATCCAAGGGTTGTTTCCACATTGGTTGCAGCTGATATATGGATATATACACACACATACACTGTACATACTGTATATATTGTCATTGTATATAAGTACATTTATTGAAAACATATGCGTGCATATGGCGAGGGAGGCACGCAGTGGTGTGCCACCTCCCTGAGATGAGATGTGGAGCCTGTTAGTGCTATTTCAGGCATGGCTAATTGTGGGGGTGGGAGAAAGCCCGATGGCTGGTTTTACCATTGGCCCTAAATTGCAGAATCAGCACCAGCACAGGCTGGTCCCTCAGCAGTTTCCCAGCCTCAATTGTAACTTCAGGCAACTGTTCCTGATTGCCCCAATTGTCTTACCCCTTGCAAAAAAAAAGTTCTTGGATTTGCAACCAATGCCTTTTCCCTGCATCCTTCTGCCTCCCCAGCACCCTCAAGTTAATGCTCAGGCCTCTCTGCTCACCCTAGTTGAAGAGACAATCATCAGTATCATGAAAAAGTGACATGGTCCATCCAGCCAAAGCACTCCTTGCTCTCTGCAGGAGCCACAGTTTTGGGAGGACAAAGAAGGAGCAGCACCTTCCAGACCCCTGTGATGCACTCCTATAGAAAGCTGTGTCCCAGCTCAACTCCCATGCAACTGGGAATCAAAATTATTCTGTCCTTTCTGTCACTGCTTTTGACTGTTTTTTCCTTACTGCCCCATGTTTCAAGTATCAGAAATCTTAAATGCCCTCTGTTGGGAGCAAATGCTTGTTCTTCAGAATCAATGTGCCCTTTCATGAGTATTACTTTGATGGCAACTTAACTAAAACCAGCTGAGGTTTTTGGATAGCTAGTTGCAGAATACAGCTGAAAGGGACAGAAGTGAAGAGCACATATGTAAAGCTACATGAAACAGCCATGATTTAGATAATTTATTAAACCCGGGTGATAATTGAGAGTTGGAACTAAGTGATCTTTAAGGTCCCTACTAACCCAAACCATTCCACGATTCTATGATTTATGGTCTACTGCTATGTTGGTAATGGCAAAAGGTGGTCAGCTTGTGGTAGTATCATAGTATCATAGTATCATAGTATAGTTAGTGTTGGAAGGGACCTTAAAGATCATCTAGTTCCAACCCCACTGCCATGAGCAGGGATATCTCCCATCCAGCCTGGCCTTGAACACCTCCAGGGATGGGGCAGCCACAACCTCCCTGGGCAACCTGTGCCAGTGTTTCACCATTCTCATGGTGAAGAAATTCTTCCTAATGACCAGTCTAAATCTGCCCCTCTCCAGTTTATACTCATTCCCCCTGATCCTATCCCCACAGCTCAAGCTTGTTCAGCTCGTCAGTTTGCAACAAGCCTCATGTGGGAGCTGGGGCTCTGCAGAACTTCAGGCACTCGGTGCCTCTGGGCCAAGGTAATTCAAAGCGCAGGAACCACCTCTGGATACCTAATATATCACTACGACTCAAGAAACTGCTGAGATAAAATGCTGTCTGGTGAAATCCAGAGACTGGATTGACTCAAGTACAAGGTTATTGCAGAAAATCATTGCTCTAGTGGTGGAAGAAATGATTGACAGAAGAATATAATGCTCAGGGTTAAACTGAGTGCAGTATCTTCCTAGAAGAGGTCACTTTCTCAGTGCAAGGGACAGAAGTTTTTGACAAGTAGTAAAAAAGTTGTGTAAAAATATAACATCACTTCTTTTCAAAGGCAGTGGTGAAAGGTGACTGATGTTTTTTCCAGTACCAATCTTTATTTCTGTTCCAGATTGTTTTACAGACTAAAGCAATGTTGCCCCGGGGTTGTAGTCAAACACATACTTTTAATAGAATCATAGGATGGTTTGAATTGGAAGGGACCTTAAAGATCATCTAGTTCCAACATCCCTGCCATGGACAGGGACACCTGCCACTAGATCACCTCCCAGTTTCTGCAGAGCTTGCAACTACTGCACTGTTATTAGAAGCATTTACCTTCAAATAAGTATCCTTTTCTATTGACACACCTGTGGTACCCCTTTCTACTATTTGCCATCTAAAACCACAGCTGCTGTATATGCAGCTGATACTGTGGTGTTTTCCTGTGTTCTTCCCATCAGCAGTGATATTGATTTCTTTAAAACACCCTTTGTGTTATCATGAAAGTGCTTAAGGCTTGTCTTCGGGCTTGGTTTGCCTCCAGTGGTGCACTGGTGCTAGGAGCTCTCTGCAGCGCATGGCTGCGCAGCATCCCCGAGGACTCCAGCTAAGCAAGTCTGCGCAAGTGATATCATTTGGTTAAATGTCTTTCATCACCACTGGTGACAATGGTAAATTCTTGGTGTCGAAATCTTGTTGAACGATGTTAATTAATGTCATCAGCAGACCTATTCCCCAGACAGCTCGGGGGTCAGGAGCAGTGAGCAGGGCTCCTTGCACGCACGGTGTAAAGCCCCATCAAGCGCCTTAGCGTAATGAGGATTGCTAATTGGAGGGATGCCTGCAGCAGGATAACAGGATGGAGCTGGCAGGTTTCATCACTTCCCCAGCATGAGGCTGGGCTATAGTCTTACAAGCCTGTGTGTTGAGGCAGAAATCTGGGAGCAATGCAAAAGAAAGCCACTCTGAGCCTGAGGTTGAGAAACAACAGACAGGAGCCAGTCAAGGAGCTTACTGGAAAAATCCTAGTCACTGAGCCTACTGCTGGCCAGCACAGTCTTCAGAGCCTCCAGCACTTTGTATACGTTTTTCAGGGTAAGCAGATATTGTTTGGGATAAGCAAATAAAATTTTATGTGATTCTTAAACAGTTTTGCAAATTGCTCCATGTTTGGTGACTGCTCAGGTGTCTCTGTTCACGCTGTGTGATCTCTGAGATTACGTGTAATGGTTTTAAACCCAGCAACTTCTAAAACTACCTAAACTGGCTTGAGCACGTTTGGCTGCTAAACTGATCTGAACAAAACAGAGAGAAAAATCTCTGTCTTGAAGCACCACTGAATTTTTAAGTGTTTGAATTTTTTTATTATTATTGTAAATTTTGCCCAAGATTGAATAATGAGAGTAGCAGAGGGACGCCTTTGCTTTTGCATCTCATCACAGTAGCTGTTGAGAAAACTGTGTTGTATTCATTAAAATGTGGGAGATAGCATTAGTAATGGCCATTCAAACATATTCAGAAATTCAAACCACAGAAAAGTGTATTAAAAAGCTTGATCTTGGCTTCTTTCCTTCAACCTTTATTAGGTTTCATGTTTTCATGCATATCAACACAATATTATTTTTAAATATAGTGTAGATTAAATGCTTGTGTAATCACAGGACTTCCAAAGCTGGATTTTTAAGGAAAAAAAAAACCCACCAACTACAACAAGACTTATGGTAGAATACTGAGACCTGGCATCAACTTATTTAAGTAGGCAAATAGATAAATTGGAAATTGGCCAGGGCTTGGAGGAGAGGCCACTTTATCTTTTACAAAGAAGTACCGTAAAGATTTTAATGATCCACTAAAATGACCCATTTGATCAAGAACATGGCAGCATTGAACTGTGTTTCCAATGCCCAGAAAATTATTCTTTTCTATTAATGAGGTTTTTACAGAATCTCCCAGCCATATTGCCCTGGTCACTAGCCTTAGCACAGAGGCACTCGGCACTCTAGATCATTTTCTGCAGCCTGTTCTAAGAACACTGCAGGAGTCATGTTTTCCTTCCAAACAGAAAAAAGAACATTTAAGTCATCAGCCACTTCTTTCCAAAACATTTTGAATTGCATACTATTTCTTCTGACTGATCCAGAGTCCTCCTGATAGTGATAGGACCAGCCCCAAGTTCCAGGACAAACACCTTTGCTTTAGGGAAAGTTTCTTTGTTGCTGGCTTTGAGTCTCATTGGCCTCGATGCATGGTTTGGGACACATTTCATCCTCTGTGTCTCAAGAAGAGAAATGCCTAGAGAAAAGGGACCCGAGGGAAACCTTATCACTGTCTACAACTACCTGAAAGAAGGTCGTAACAAGGTGGGTATTGGTCTCTTCCCCAAGTGATGGGATGAGAGAAAATGACCTCAAATTGAGCCAGGGGAGGTTCAGATTAGATATCAGGAAAAAGTTCTTCACAGAAAGGGTTATCAGGCACTGAAACAGGCTGCCCAGGGAAGCGGCTGAGTCACCATCCCTGGAGATATTTAAAAGTTGAGTGGATGAGGTGCTCGGGGCTATCGTTAAGTAGTGGACAGGTACAGTTGGACTCCATGATCTCAAAGGTCTTTTCTAACCAAATGATTCTATGATTCTCTGATTCTATGATTCTGTGAATTGGTTGCACCATCACTTTGGTCAATGTTATTAATAAATATTGGTGATTATATTTTCCATAGAAAATAGCCTAAAATACAGTCTTTCTCCTCTTCCCAGCCCCCTCTCCCCCATGCTTACATACTGGTGATATTTTTTGCAGCTTCTGGATGACCCTGTCAGATAAGAAATGATGTCTGTTGGTCTGTTCATCCTCTTCACTTCACTAACTGACAGTACTCTGCTGCCTTCACTATGGGATTAACCTTATTGCTCTCACGATAAGAACAGTGAGAAGTAGGTTAGTTTGGCAATGTTATCTGACCACACTGTTTCCTTGCTGCAGAGAGATACCAAAAAATCTCTCTCTAAGAAAGCCTATTCCTTTTTCTTTTCCATTGCCTCCAGTATATTTTTAAATAAACCTGGAATTATATGGCAAGTCTGTGAGACAGGTCTAATAGGAAAGAAGATGGAGAGGGACTGTAGTACATTGAAACATGTCTTTTTACCACAGCCTGATTTCATTCGAGCCATTCTTCCTTTCACTGCAGTCTCTTGGGACTCTTCTTTTGCTTCAAAACATTTTTTTCTGAACTCCTATTTCTGAGCTATTTTTGGCTTGTTTTCATTCCCTTGTTTTATTATTCACATTCAGAATGCACGCACGTTTAAAAAACAAAAAAACACAACCAAAAAAAAAAACCCCAAAACCCTGACAAAAGGGTGCAAATACTCAAAGATCAGTAAATGCAAAGTCTTAAAATTTGTAATACTAGCAATTTGATTTTAACACCTCTCTTCACATGCATTATTGCTGTCTTAATGGTTTGTATGTATTTCTGTTGTTTCCCCCAAACTCTGAACATTCTAATGGGATTTGTGATGCCCATTTAATAAAATAAGCTGACGTTGTGTTACATTGCGCTGCCAGTAACCACATGCTACTTACTTATGATGATCAAGCCCTTTCCTGCAGGGTATCCCACACCACTGCCAGCTGTCCTATACTGGCTGGCATGATTTTCCCATCTTCTTAGGCCCCTATCCAAATCCTCATCATGAGATCATTATTTCCTCCCTTATGTTTCACCAGAAGGCTGGTTTAGGCACACAGCACCATCTATCAGCAACTGCAAGACCAGGGGAAGCTTTGAGAAGAGGATTTTCTAGCGAGTTGCCACCTTCAGACACTTGGGCAGCTTCATCTTGGCTGGAGGATTATGACTTCCCTTGCCACCTGAAGTTCTAAGCCCCTTCACTGAACAGCACAAATAGTGTCTTCCTTTGTAAAGAGCATCACCATAGGAGCCAGCCTTTCCAACGCACAGTTCAGTACCTTATGATGAATCCAGCACAAACTGGAAAACAGCCGGAAACCAGGTTGTGCTTCCTGAGGCAGCTGCCTTACGCTGTGAGCTTAAATCACCACTCACTTACCAGCAATGGCTCTGGCAATTCAGTTTTCTGAAAAAGCAGACCCAGTTTACTTTTGCCGAGTTAGTTATCTTCAGGACTAGTGAGATATGATGGCTCAGGTAGGTAGTTTGCAAGAGCTGGGGCCAAGTAAGAAAGTTGTGGGAGAGTATGGCCAGAAGTGGGAATGTGATGAAGCTGATGAAACAGAACTCCTTTTTGCTGGAGATATCATGTCTACTGCACCATGAAGGGTACCCAGGGGCTGGGCTCACTCAACGCTTAGTAAGCACTGTCCCTGGAGCGGGTCACTGTGGAGAGAGGGATGATCTGAATCCACACTGATCCCATTCCACCTGAGCGCCCAAGCTGGATCACTTCCTCCTCCTGTCTTGTATTTGAGGCTTTACCAACACCTAAAAGTGGACTCTGCAGGGCAAATCGGTGTCTGCATGATGTCTTGGATGCATAGGGAAGTTGACTAGCACAACAAGCCTGCTTGCTGAGAAGCAAA
This sequence comes from Cuculus canorus, assembly GCF_017976375.1. Lineage (NCBI taxonomy): Eukaryota > Metazoa > Chordata > Aves > Cuculiformes > Cuculidae > Cuculus > Cuculus canorus. The sequence continues at coordinate 65,097,255 of NC_071401.1, forward strand.
GGGCTTGAGACAGTGATGGTTTCGCTCTACCCAAGTTTTCCTCCCCTGTGCCTCAGTCCCCACAACCTCAGCAGCCTGCAGCAATGCATGACAGCCTGGTTGGCAGGGCAAGCCCTGTGCATCTCATTTGCAGCCTCACCAGTGTGGATGTAAGCCTCAGAGACCTGCAGAGACATAGCATGTACCTACTAAGCATGTGCTTAAAAACTAGTTTTTTAATTTGAAATGGGACAAAGTGGGTGCATTTTGATGGGGAACAAAAAGGGGCAGACCCCAGGTGCCACCCCTTGCTCAATGTGAAGCCCCTTTTTCAAAGCATGGGAGCCAGAATGTCTCCCCAAGCCTGCTAGGCATTTTTAGCATAAACAAAACAACCTGCTTTCCCCCACCTGCCTTCTCAGGCAGGTAGGAATCGCATGGCTGGAATTTTCAGCACTGCTGCCAGCCTGCCTGAGGCAGGCTCCTGGCATGAAAAAGGTCTGCCCAAATGGTCAAAATACAGCAAGTCATCTGCAGTAGAGGGCAGGTGATTGCTCTCTCCTTGGGTCTAACACAAGCCTTTGGGAGCTTTAATAACAGGTGGCGTTTTCCAGTTAGGAGCATGATTCTCAGGTTATCGGAGCAGAAACCTCACTTGTCTTCCTGACGCTATCACATGTGACCTTACACCTCTCTTGATCTGCTCTGTGGTCGCTCCTGCTGGCTCTGCTTTATATGTGTGCTTTCCAGTTTCACCAACGCCTCGCCTAAGCACTGCCTATGAACAAGCCTGTGCTTCTGTTCATTTGATGTTAGCTTACATTTCTGATTTACAGTTGGGCTTGTTTGCAGGAGAATGCACTTTTTGTAGTCTCTCCGTGCTGCTGCTGAGTAAGAGAACACGACATCTTTAATCTTCCTGCGTGAAACCCCACTGCACCCAGCTGTGCTTGGATGCTAGAGACTTCAAAGGGCATATGTGCCAACCTGGCAGTAAAATGACTGCGGGGTACAGAAATTTGAGGGGAGATTTTTTTTGCCTGTTGAGATCACTTAGTTGTCTATCCTGCAAGCATTCATGCACACATGTATTTTTAATCGTAAGAGTGCTACAGAATCCCATTCAGCTCAGAAAGAGTAAATCCCAGTCTGCTGCTGCTGCACCTGGATCTCATAAAACGCTGTCGTATAGAAATGTGGCTGCCCTGGAAAGGCAGGAGTTTCATCTCCAGCTCTTTGCTCTCCTGAGGTTGTGTTTGGTGGGTGGTGAAGGCGCATGCTGCTGGGCTCTGATCCTAAAGCATGGTGCAGGACCTGACCCAGTTCACAGCAGGGCCCGCTGGCTCTGTCTGTGGTAATAGGTCTGCATGACTTCTGAATTCAAGTCTGCTCTCCTACACTCAAGCAGAAGACCTTGCTCACATTTATTCGTGTAGACAGGCCTCTGAAGTTCCTGCTAGCTCCTCTAGGCATCGGCATAATTGCTCTTATACCTTGGAGCTCCTGCCATAAGGGATCGCTGAAGCAGAGAGGAGCTGATATGCCGTTCACATTAAGCATGTTTTTTCCACACCATCAAAAATGTCCTTGTGGGCAAGACAGACCCATTTGGGGCCAGATCACTTGGTTTTGGGCTAGACCAAAACACAGCTTAACCCAAAAGCTGATCTGCTTCCTAGGCTGTAATTCTTCAAGTTGGAATGAACAGTTTAATTGCTTATTGCTACCAGAACCAACACAAAAGTATTTTGCCTCCTCCTTTCTCAAGATCTGCTGCTATAAACCTTTGCATTGAACTCCTGTATTTTTAATGAAGACAGCATCTTCTATGAAATTGTGGTTAATATTTTTTGTTTAAGAATCATCTTCCTGGTTTAACATGTCTTCACACCCTGCACTGCAGAGCTGTAGCACTCTTCCTACACAAAGGACAGTGACGGCATTTCTGTTAGGTGATGTTACCACCTAATGGCCACAATGGAAAGATGCTTTCACCTGGTAATTATTAGTAGTGACAGTGGCTGTAAGTTTAGTGCGTATTAGCTGAACACTGTTTGGAGCCGGAGAGGACTTGGGCAAGGTAATTGTAAAGTGATGCTCTGGTGATACTGATCTTTTTCTTTCCCATATGAGTCCAGGTTAGTGTTTAGCTATACAGGAGTGAGTAAACACAGAGGCAAATCTTTAAGAACATCTTGTACTCTACGGAAACAGCACAAACACTGGCATGACTACATAATGGAGCAGGAGAGGCTGTTCAGTAGCATGAGGTTACTTATTTTCACTAAAGTAATAATTGGGTTAGGAACATTCCTTAAAGAATCTCATTTAAATTTTTATTTTTTCATGCTGATTAATACAGATGCAAGGACAGCAAGTGACATACAATATAACTTTGCTGGTGGTGATCACTTGTCAATCAGAGATGGTAAGACAGGAGGCTTGTTGCCTTGGTTTTTTTCCCAATGAAGAGAAAACTAGGGAGCAGTCATACTTTGAAGCATGCTGTACCCAACATTTTTCATTGCTGAGCTACTATTAGGTACCTGGACAAGAAGAATCCTGGTCTTAATTCAAATGCAACACTTGCCCTTGATTTTAGCGAAGTCAATATTTTATCCTCAGTAATTTAAAATGAAATTTTTGTCATGTGGTTTGGGTTGGCCATTCCATGAGAAATAGTGCTACACTAAAGAAAAAAAAAAAAACAAAGACCCCCATCCCAATACCAGAATAACCAAATCTCTGAATCATTTTGAAGCCACTAAATATGCCTATGGAAGAGCTTTCCCACAGTTCTTATCTTGCATGATTTCTTATTTTGTGCTTAAAACAAGCCATACTGAAACATTTGGAGGGAAAGGAGAGAACTGCATAGCAGAGAGGAGAGAAATACACAGCAGAGAGAGGGCTTTTTCTTTTTATCTGAAAAAGGAGCACGTGTTGTATGGCATATATTTTAGTAAAGAAGCCAATACCGTCACATTTCCAGTACTGCCACCATTCCTATACATTTCCCATCAAACCTATGGTCTCAATATATGAAACAATCAATCAGTCTCCCCTCGCCAGGGAAAGATCCCACTTCCCAAGGCACAGATTGATTTCTCTGCAAGCACACAGACAACTGCAGGCTAGGCTAAAAAAAATAAACAAGGTAAAACAAAGGCTGACAGAATACTTTCATTTTGTTTTCAATATGGACAAATTCCACCTCCTCATATTTCATCAGAGGTTTTTATCCCATATTCGTCTCTGATTTCCACTTAAACATCATATATTTTCATTTAAAATAAGCTCATACACAGAGAACTAAACTCTTATACGTAAATAATAAAACCCAGGAATATTATGCAAAGATCTAAGCACATTTTCTGTACAGCAGTATATTGGAAAATATATCTTCCGTTTCCCTTCCCAGACTATGTGGGCAGCTTCAGGAATAAACTATCCAAAATAATTCAAGGCTGAGTTTGTGACAAGAACATTTACAGTTATGAAACTTGTATACTTTGTTTACTAATATTTGAATTCTGGGCAGCAGCAATGCATGTGTAGATAGCAAAGCGGCCTCCCTTCTGCGGTGGTTATAACCTAATTGAATGTGTAATGGGCTCAGAATCTAACTCCTGAGGAAAAATATCAGATGTGTGATAACAATCATGTGGAAGGTATAATACATTTTTCTTGGACAACAGTGGAACAACTTCAGAAGGATTGTCTTGAACTATGTGGATCTTTCTTAATCAAAGGGAGATTCTTTTTTCTTGCTAAAAGACAGTATCTGTCACAAATGCTCTTCTTGATCCTGAAAGATGACTGTATAAAGGGATGTCAGATGATCTGATTTATGCAGGTGGTCAGCCTAAAGTGATGTCTCCTAGCCTTAAAACCAGTACATCTCTCTCAAATGTGAAAGCAAGCAGAAGACAGGTGGTAGGACAGACTTTGTACATTTACAAATCCCCTATGAAATTGATAGCTCAAAATTTACACAAAAATGTCAGCTGAAGCCAACTTTCTTTCAACATAACTGTTACCATTTTCCATCAGTTGCATGGCAGTGGCTTAAGGCAATACCTGAAAAAGGATGACAGAGCTATGAGGAGCAGAGGGGCTTGCAGGTAAGCAGCAGAGCAGGCAAAGGGTGGTAGGCAACAGATTGGAAAGACCAAGGGGCAAGAGTGGGACCTGATTCTGTAAGGTCTTGACAAATTAGATTTACTCTCAGAAGTAAAAAACTTGTGCTTGTGCCTCCTGCTGAGGATGAAAGCTGCTTGGTGAGTAGTTAGAGTATTCTCTACGAGCACAGCCTTCACAAAGCAGGGTAACAGAGATGTGCATTTTCCCTTCGCTACACTGAGATCCATCTTTCGAGCTGGCTGACTGCCACAGGGACAGACTGCCACGAGGGTTTATCCATCCTATAACTGAAAATCCAGGTTTGATCCACTCTCTGTCAACTATGCAGTTCTAGTGTCTTCAATGTCTTTTTTCAGTAATCACACTTGGAGATCAGCATTTTCAAAGGCCTTTGACACAGTCTTAAAGGCATCCCGACTGTGTCTATCATTGGAGAGGTTCTCATCTGTATATAACCACTTTAGCATTCACAGGGAACGAAGCCGTATTAAAAAAAGGCACTGAGTATGACACCTCTAAATAATACCCAAATGGATCTATTACAGAGTGTCTGCACGTTGCAACATCCAAATTAACACTTAGCAGAGAAGCCCCAGAAAATGTCACATCCCACACAGTTTCTTTCAGATGACCCTTCTGTACATTATTAAGTCTTGTCTGTAGTAAGTACGGCCAAATACAGTATGCAAATATTTCTATATTTCAGTCATTGTGATGAACAAATGGTTTCTCTATTGTTTTTTAATGATGGATGTTTCCCTTTGAATCTTCATGCACTGCACAGGTCATGCTGTTGTCACCTTAAGATTCTGCATGTATACGTGAATGCAGGTCAATAAACTGGAATGTCCATCATGCAAACAAGTGAATAAACCTCTGTATGCCAATATTTTTTAAAAAACAGTGTCTGTCCATCACAGTTCCCTGCACTTGTAAAGGGATAATATTCTTCCACTCTACCCTTATAAGAATGGCCAGTTAGTCTTATTCAGGAGAGCTCTCTTCTCTATTAGGCATTCGTTCAAGGTGAAGAACAGAACTTTGCCTGAAACAAGAACTTGGCAGGTCGTGGTGAGAGTTCATTTCAAAGAGTTTAGGAGAAATCTGTGCTCAGTTTAACTGCACACCTCCAAAGAACAAACACAAAGCAGGCTGAGTTAACCCAAGTCCCCTCCACCCAGCCTTCCAGCACAGCATCTGCATTAACCAGGGATGTGGTGAATTGTCATTTCTGACCATTTTCATCAATCCAGCCAGAGGGATGCTGCAGCTGGGCTGGGACAGGCATGCCGTGGGGGCATTGTGGCTAAAACTGCATCACTCTGCTGGCAAAATACCTTCTTCTGCAGATCTGGCTTAAGTCCTCAGGCTTATCTGGACTATGAGCCAACAAAAAAACAGTCTTGGGCAGGGAGGTAACCTAGCCTCTACAAACATATTAATTGATTAACAGATTTGAGGATTAATAGTATATCGCAGCTGCTGCCTTCAGCTTGATTTCAGGAATCACAGTGAAGCTGAGCTACTCAACTGTCAAGCCTGCTTTTGTTAAAAATACTTTCCCTTTATTCCCCAAACATGGCATTCTTAATTGCACCTGTAAATTACTTTTTCAGTCTTGTTGTGTAGCAGCATGAAAGGCAACTTTTGAAATGGAGTCTGACAAATCTACAAAAATACATACACCTTAATGTATCTATGCTGCAAACTGCAGCTTTTATTAAAGTAGTTATTTTTAGTTGTTTCCTCCTTGGTCAGCTGCAATAAAGAAAATATTAAGAAACAAAGAGTAGCATTACCAGAGACTCTGCAAATATTCCTCCGTGTCCACTCATGGTCCTTATTTTATATTTTTATATACTTTATGTCTATATATTTAATATTTTTAGCTGTTTCTTCCCATACAGACTGTGCATTCACACACCATGCACACACACACACACATGCACAGATGGATAGAGAGCATCCTTCCAGGAAGGAAAATACACTGCATGAGGCTATGGACTACTGAAAAATAAAATATTTCTTTACAACACCCCACAGTTGTTGTCAAGGAAGGAGTAAGATGCCACAATGTTTTTTTCTGAAGAACACTGGCATGTTTTTGACATTCCTCCCCTTCCTCCAGCAAGCAAATATTTTATCATTTTACCTTTAATATAATATGCTTCCTGTCTCCTCTCCAAATGTCTGGTCACAAGAAATTACTTTTCCTGCCACAGAACAAGTTTCTCTTTATTTCAGCGTGTCTTGCCTCCTACAAGCAGGGCAAGAAGTGAAAAAGGCTGTGAGTACGGGAGCCACAGGACTGCTGGGGATGCCGGGGGTGAAAGGCGCATTTATTCTGCCTCTCTCAATTCCCAGCCCCTCGGCTGCAGGCATCTGTTTACTGCTTCCCAGACCAAATGTGGAGAATCACATTTCTGCTTCATCAGGCTGGCTGCCTGGAGAAAGATGATTGCAAGCAGATGTACCCATGGTCTCATGTGAAAGGAATTTGGGCTTTTGTGTCAGTTGTACAATGAACGACCAGCAATCAGGAATATTTCAGTGCTCTTTAATTTCTTGTAGGTGTTGGGAGCCAGTATCTGATGGTTCAGCAGAGCTGAGACCCAGCAGGCAGGAGGTGCATGGATGGGTGGCACACCTAGGATCAGCAGGAGAGCCAGAAGGAGACGACCTGCAGGCTACCCTTAATGCAGGAAACAAGGCTCAGTTTTGTACAGATCCTTGCCTCCGGTGAATACTAGCTGTGCTCAAAACCTTGTGAGGCTGCAGCAGCAAAACTATGTTCTACTCCAAGCACGATATTCTTTACCTCTTGTTATGCGTAAGCCAGGAGAAATAAACAGAATGGACACCCACACTATTAAAATAATTTCTCTGAATCTCTAACTAGCCAGGGACAGACAACAACTGTGGCATCTGTGTACTCAAAAGTGAGACACCCCAGTAACATTGCAGATGGCTTAAAGTTTAAAGAAACTTCTGATGCAGATACTGCTGTATTTTGGAGGCATATTATGCATTTTTAGTACCAGAACAGCTAAGACAAGATATGTACCCAGGTGTTCAGTGGAAATAGATATACCTATTTGATCATACCTGAGGATATCTGGACACACAGGGCTGAATATTCATGGACACAGAACGTACCTGGGCATACAGCGGTGAAGCAGCTGCATGCAGTCCTTAAGGGCTCAGATGCTTCACAGGCTGCTCGCCTAAATCCAGGCATTCACACATCCATATTCATGTAGGAGTACTGAGGAGTAAGGCTGTATTTATTGCTACTACTTGGAAGTAATGTGATCACATACACCTCAAAAATACCACTACTGCAGCTTGCTGTTTACTATCCAAAACACACATAGTGTAGGCATCTAAACCTAAAGGAGCAGGACCTGGAAGCCTGCAAAAGCTCTTCTTGTGTTCCAGTGTCAGCTGGGACAGAGTTATTTTTCTTTCTGGTAGGTGGTGTAGTGCTATGTTTTGGATTTGGGATGAAAATAATGTTGACAACATACTGATTTTTTTTCAGTTGTTGCTGAGCAGTCAAGGACTTTTCAGCTTCTCATGCTGATCTGCCAGCAACAAGGTAGGGTGTGTATGAGAAGCTGGAAGGGGACACGGCTAGGACAGCTGACACAGCAGACACCACACGATGTCATGCTCAGTATATAAACTGGGTGAGTTGGCTGAGGGCCAGCAATCACTGCTCAGGGACGGGATGGGCATCAGTCGTTGGATGGTGAGCAATTGTATTGTGCATCACTGGTAAACTGTATTTATCTCAACCCATGAGTTTTTGCTTTTTTTTCATTCTCCTCCCCACCCCTTTGAGGGAGGGACGGTAGGGGAGTGATTGGCTGTGTGGTGCTTAGTTGCTGTTTGGAGGTAAACCACAACGTTTTGTTCTTTATTGACTCCACAGGAAACATCAGTGCTTACTTAAAGAGATTTGCCCTCTTAGAAAACTAAACTTGGGTTCAAGTCTAGTCCCTGAGGCTCTGATGCAGTGATGCAGAGACAGCCGAGATAGATTAAGCAATCCCTGCCCTGCCTCTTCCTGTTGTGTTTGCCCACACTGTTGTGCTTGTCCACACAGCTCTTCATACAGCCATGCAAAGATCCAGATCAGAAGACTGGCTTTGGCTGCAAGTACCTCATGGGAAAAAATGAGAAACCACCTCCCCATCACTTCACATGATGTCCTGATCCACTCTGTCACTGACTGAGTGAGCCACAGCACAGTTGACAGGGGAGCACAAAGCTGGGGGGGAGGGCCAAGCTAGATGAGACTGAGCCACCCTGATAGCTCGCCACCATGAACACCTTCTCTTCTCTGGTAGTTCTGACAGAACCACCGACCTGTCAGCTTCACCTCTGTGCCTGGGAAGATCATGGAACAGATCCTCCTAGAAGCTATGCTAAAGCACATGGAAGACAGGGAGGTGATTAATGGCAGCCAGCCTGGCTTCACCAGGGGCTAGTCCTGTATGACCAAATTGGTGGCTTTCTATGATGGGGTAACTGCAGCAGCGGACATGGGTAAACCAACGGATGTGATCTATCTGGACTTCTGTAAAGCCTTTGATACGGTCCCCCATAGCATCCTTCTCTCTAAACTGGAGAGAGATGGATTTGATGGGTGGATGATAAAGTTGATAAGAAACTGGTTGGATGGTCATATTCAGAGAGTAGTGGTCAATGGCTCAAAGTCCAAATGGAGATCCATAACAAGTGATGTCCTTCAGGGGTCTGTACTGGGACCAGTGAGATTGAGTGCACCCTCAGCAAGTTTGCGGATGACACCAAGCTGAGTGGTGTAGCTGTCACATTGGAATGTCATCCAGAGGGACCTGGACAGACTGGAGAAGTGGGCCTCTGAGAACCTCATGAGCTTCAACTAAGCCAAGTGCAAGGTCATGCACCTGGGTTGGGACAATCCACGATTTCAGTACACGATGGGAGATGATGTGATTGAGAGAAGCCCTGCAGAGAAGGACTTGAGGGTGTTGATTGATGAGATTCTCGACATGAGCCAGCAATGTGCGCTCGCAGCCCAGAAGGCCAACCGTGTCCTGGGCTGCATCAAAAGAAGTGTGGCCAGCAGGGTGAGGGAAGTGATTCTGCCCCTCTATTCCTCTCTTGTGAGACCTCATCTGGAATACTGTGTCCAGTTCTGAATCCTCAATGTAAAAAGGATATGGAGCTGTTGGAACGGATTCTGAGGAGGGCTACAAGGATAATCAGCGGGCTGGAGCATCTTCCCTACGAGGACAGGCTGAGAGAGTTGGGCTTGTTCAGTCTGGAAAAGAGAAGGGTCAGAGGAGATCTTATAGTGACCTTCCAGAATCTGAAGGGGCTACAGGGAAGCTGGAGAGGGGCTATTCATAAAGCCTTGTGGGGATAGGACCAGGGGGAATGGGTATAAACTGGAGAGGGGCAGAATTAGGAAGAATTTCTTCACCATGAGAGTGGTGAGGCACTGGCACATATTGCCCAGGGAAGCTGTGGCTGCCCCATCCCTGGAGATGTTCAAGGCCAGGTTGGATGGGGCCTTGGGAGGCCTGATTTAGTGGGTGGTCCCTGCCCATGGCAGGGGGCTTGGAACTAGATGATCTTTAATGTCCCTTCCAACCCTACCTATTCTATGAATCTATGATTCTATGATTTTCCTTTCATCTCTTCCACGCTCTCACTTCTTATGCCACCTTGTCGTCAACACTATGTCTTTTCACCCAGCAAGTTTAGCTCACTAAGCCAGCAGAAGACTAACACAGTAACAATGAAGGCAGGCTGTTCTCCCAGCTGGCTTTGCTAGGCAAGTACACTGATGTACCCAACAAACATATGACATGGGGCCGAGGAGGATATGGAATGGAGCAGCTGAACTTGAGTGGCAGGAGTCTCCTTTGAACAGCATCAAGGGTTGACGTTCCAGCTACCTGGCAGAAAGTTATCCTGAGCAAAAGAGGCAATTTAAGAAGCAATGCCACAAAACGTGGCGGTCTAGCCATGGCAGTGGCTAAAAACGATGAAAAGAGCAGGACTGGATTTCATCCCTGATCTCATTGTGAGGTGGCAGCTGCCAAATGGTTTGTGATAATGGATGTACAAACACCTAGTGAGGCATGGTGCTACTTCCTTGTAGGTATTCCTTAAGAAGCTCTCATGAGTCTTCTGCCTGGTTTGCTGGAAAATGAAGAAGCCTCTGCAGAAACGACTGCTCAAAAGCCACTTGCTGTCCTCTCCAGTATTCTGTCCTTCAAAGGCTTTAAAATCCCTTTACTTCGGTTCAGCCTAAAGGTCTTATCCCTTGTGAATCATTTCACTGCAGCAGGCAAAGAGCTGCCAACCAGAGCAGTTTCAGGACAGAAATCCAGTCCTCCCAAGGCTTTAGGGCTGGAAGAAGGAGAGACAAATCTGCCACTACTATCAGTCCTACAGCAATGGGAATGAAAAGGGACTCCTGTGGCTTAGTTGATTTTATCATCTTGTTAACTCTCACTTTTGTGACAAGAAGATGTCCCCAAGCATTAATCTTCATGAGGGTTTGTGCCTGGTCTGCACTGCATATGCTTTGCTGGGTCTTTAGAGAATGATGTATGTGCCAAAAGGTCACCCTCATGGTATCTTATAGAAGCATGCACAGAGATGCTTCTGTGTGGCCTCCACAACTATGGCTTCATACAACTCTCCTCTGCTGTATGTACCCATCTCCTGGTATCCTGACCCTTCCTGTCCTTGTGCTGCAGAGCAGGGGGTGCTGAGGGTACCCAGGTCTTTGTCATAGGCCCTTATGGACAGCTGATTATGCCGATGTGCCTGAAGGCCACTTGTGGTAGAGCTCTGCAGCTCACACCTCCCAGCCACCGTATCCCTTGGTACTGTCCCCCAGCCAGCAGAGCCCAATGGCCCAGCGCTCAGCATGCCGCAGCCAGGGGAGCAGTGGGGGAGCTAACAGGGGGCAGCTGCATCAGAAAGGCACTGCCTTGAAGATCATGAGTGAGAACAATCCCAGCGTATGGCCTGATCCAGGCTCCTTCCGCAGGCTGCATTCCCCTGCCTGAATACTTTTGGCAAGTGGCTAGATCATTATCGCAAGCTGCATATCAGACAGAAATGTAATTCTGTGCCTGTCTGGATAAAACACAGACGGGCAGCAACTCTGGGAGAAGCCTTCCACAATACAGAAACTGAAATTTCAGCTAAGTGAAAATGCTGCATAGAAGAATTTCTGATTTTGTACACAGCCGTCTTTCTCATAGTCTGTGACTAAGTTCTGTGTTTTTCTTAATCAAAACTTTCCTGTGTAGGTCCAGTATTCAGGAGAATATCTCTTAAACGATGCCCGAATTCAGAAGGACAAGACTTTGAGCACTACAGCCAGTTACACAGATATTTTTTTTAAGTAACTAACAAAGTAAAGATTATGGAAACAGTCATGAGACAAATCAAGTAAGACTGGGTGAGAAATTTGCCTCAGTAGATAGCCTTGTGTCATTAAACCAGTAAGTGGAGGAGAAAGCTACTTGTAGACAGATGTAAAGGAAGGGGGGAGAAAAAGGGGCTGATGAGCCATTAGTCTGAATTACTGGAAAACAGGCAGCCAACTGATGGGCAGCTTCCAGCAAATTTATATGTAAAGGTTTAGCAGAACCTTCCCAAATAAAGCCTTGAGAGGAATTTCATTCCCAGTCACTAAGAAAGTCTTCGACATTAGCCCGAGGAAGCTTCAATATTTAGAAATGTGATGATGCAACTGTGATGGGGAAATGTCAGCAGAAGGTGTCTGCTTTTAGCACCAGGAGAGACAGACAAGAAGAGAAAGAACAGAAACCCTGTTCATGAAGATATTTTATTTCAGATTTTTTGACCCATATTATTTAAATAGGATGTCAGCCCAAATCAGAAAGAGAGACAGTTTCTTTCTTTACGTTTGCAATTTTGCTTCACGTTGCCTGTAACAGTGGTAAACAAATCCTACAGTTACTGATCTATAAAGTAACTAAACCAGCTATTTTGGGGAAATTCTTCCTGTTCTCCTGAAGACTCTGCCTCTTTGGCTGCTGCCCCTGCCTGCTCACATTCCAGCCACAGCTCTATTTATACTACTGTATTTCACAGTACTAGAAACTCAGACTGGAAAGCATTTATACATTTCTGTCCTTTACACTAATCAACCTCTTTATGAATGGCCCCTTCTGTGAGAATAAGCATGAGTGCTCAGAACTGAGCAGCGTTTTGTGGAAGGCATTGGCCTATAGGTACTCTCCTGCCAGCCTTATTCCATAAATAACTACAGCAGCAATTTTTTGGAGCGAAAAAAACTCACAGCACCCCCTGTCTCAGTTAAATAACTGAATTCCATCAAAATCCTCCTCCCCTTCAGACTTCAACACTTGTCTCAAGCAGATGGCCCCATAAATAATACATCCTAGGAAACCCGATCAGCCACCTCTGGGATACGCTTGAGCTCCTGTCTCTCATCATAGCATCACTAGATTAGCTCTGGGAATTCTTTTAATTTAATCCTTTTAACAGGTCAAGCGCAAGAAGCGGCAACTGAGAAATTAGTTGTATTCGGTTGGGCTAAACAGTCAGTCATCTGGAGCTGGCAGGTCCCTGCTTGCTGTTTTGGGGGGCTTTTGCCATGGTGCTCAGCTGCTTATCCCTCACTGCCCAAGCCTGAGGCAAGGCAGCCCAGGACTGATGTGACTGAACATTGGGAGGCCAGGAAAGAGGATCCAGGGGACAGAGAATCTGAGCAGCACCATCATATGTCCATGGGACTCAGCAGGGAAAACTGTCCTTTGAGCAGTGAAGTGCTTGCTGCCTTCTCGGGGGTCAAAAATGTCGTTTTTATTTTAGGAGGTAACACAGAAATCTATAAATTTCATTTTCTTTCTCCTTAGTACCCCTCACTTTTTCAAATTACTGGATTTTTAGCAGGTGCTCAGCTAGACATGCACAGGATTTATTCTCACCTTCACTCAACCTCACTTCAGCACGTGGGCAGAAATACCAAATACCAGCCATGAGGTGGATCCTTCTTACAGTTACTCCCATGGTGATGCCAGCCTCAGGACTTCGCATCTTCCTCCCCTGCCTGCCCTGCTACAGACTGAGCTCCAAGCACATTGGCAATTTTGGCACCAGGGCAGTTCCAGCTTAGCCGGTCAGGTCCTTTTCAAGCTGAATTTCATCTCCCCGGTCTCTGCTGTGCTGAGAAATGTGTTTACAGCACTGCTTTGTGAACAGCTGCATCAAAATGACCCCAGCTAAAAAGAAAACCCAAACCTTCCTCAAAGCAAAGCAAGCAAAGAAAAAACTCCATTTGCTGTTCTTAAGCTGGAGCTTCCCAAGACCTCAGTTGGATGGAGCTGTCACCCAGTTTTATCCACGCAGCTCAAGAAGCAGCAGACTCCGATGCGGATAACAGAGAAATGGAACTCTGCTGAAGGATTTCCCTGCCAAGAAAACTGTATTGTGAATCCATACCCTGACACTTCACCCCAGGCACACAGCTCATGTTTCTAGCATAGGATCATAGAGTCATAGAATCATCAGGTTGGAAAAGACCTTTGAGATCATCAACTCCAGCTGTACCTGTCCGCTACTAAATCATGTCCCCAAGATGGAACCACATGGGAATCACAATACAGCCCTCCCTCATCTTGACTTCCCCTGCCACTCATTCCCTCTCTCCTGGTTCCTCCCAGGCACCAGGGAATGGATGCAGCTGAAGCCCTGGCTGGGTTTGCACTACCTTCATTGCATGCATCCGCAAGGATGGATGTGTGAGATGAAGCCAGAGAAGGATATGCACCTGTAGGCACACGGAAGAGAGGTCAGCGCAGGGTCTTCTTTTTGTGCCTCTGTGCCTGTGGAGACACACCTGATCCTTGCAGTCACATAGGGTGCAGTGGGCAAGCTTAAAGACCTGTTTCCAAAGAGTTTGGGAACCACTCTTCTTTTAAAAATGAGACCGGAAAAGAAAAGCTGTGCTTGAGTCTTTATCTGGAAATGCCTGCAGGGTGCAAATAGTTTAAAGTAGCACTGCTGAAACAGAATGGCTTTTAAATCATAACAAATCATATCTTGCATTTCTGTAATGCCTTTCATCCTATGTTCTCTTCACAAACATAAACATATGAAATTCAACAACACATCTGCTGAAGCATTGTGCTGTGTGGGAGCTTTCACATCCCAGTTTGGTAGATGAGCAGACATATGGGGTGGGTAGTGACCCGCTGCCCCACATCAGGCAGGATAACTGCAGCAACAGCTGGAACATGACCAAGATCTCCTGAACACCAGCTTTATGCTCGACTTGGAAGATAACTTTCCCTTGTATCCATGTGGAATTTTCCATCCAGAGACTGGGTCACGGAGCTAGAAAATAAAATTTTGAGCGGGCGAGACTACAGAGGTCAAAGTAAACTCAACTTCTCCAGCTATTTTGTGTTTGAGATTTTCAGTGTCCATCCAAAGCATTTGCAATGTAGACACGTCACCCCATCTAGGTTTCTGTCTCCTGCATGCCCCGTTGGTATCCTACTGGAAGCCGATTATCAAGAGACACATTTACTGTGTGGCAAATCAGGATTTGTTATTATCACCACCCCATTAATTTCCACACACATCTGCTGGAGTACTTGTTTCTGCCTGTGTCTCACATTTATCTTCATCTAATCCACTTTTTACTGCCCTTGTCTTAGTGCCAGCAACTATCATGAGGCACTGTAAACACTTATTAGTTAACCATTTGCGATTGCCAGCTCTTCAAACTCCATGTTACACTAGTTGTGGGAGATTAGCGAGTTTAAATTCTGGGATATCATGATTATTTAGCTACATTATGAAATAAGTCAGAAGCAAGCACCTTGAGCCAGTCCCAGCCCCCCCAGGGGCAGGAGAGGAAGTTTGGGATTTTCAAAGAGGTCCAGGAACTAAAGTCACCAGTTCCTCCTGGATGTCAGCAGGGCTGGGTTGTGCTCAGCCTGACCTAGCTTCTTCTAGAAAGCTCAGCCTAAATCCTTTGATAAGCAAATAAGCCAAGAGGTTTTGCCCATCCTAAGCTTTCTCCAGGTTCATCATCAACCTAAACATGCCCTGGCAGCCCCCACCCTGCTGGCTGCTGCCACCCCTCCGAGGCAGCAGGAAGGTGGAATGCTGCTGACTGCTATGAAACCTCAGCCTCAGCAGCCTTTCATCTTCTGTCTTTCAGCTACTGTCCCCAGTAAAGGGGAAATATTGCTGAAAAGACAATACAACCTGCTCTCAGACACACCGGCTTCCTATCTGCACCTACTGCCTCAGGTTAAAATGTTTTCTGCTGAATCAAAAAGAATTTCTCTCATACTACATGACGGCCTCTTTTTCTGTCAAATTTAATTAGCTTCCCCTAATTAAAGGGCTGCAGCCAGGCTCAGCAAGAAGCCAGAGGAGCTCAGTCTTCAACCAACAGCTTTTCATTTCTGCTCAGTGTTGAGGCAGCCGAAGGCCAGGAAGCCCACGCTTCGCATTGGCTGTTTCCCATTTAGAGTCATGAGCAAAGCTTGGGTCCCAGCAGCCAAGGAGGCTGTGCAGCTGCCAGGCAGGGGTGGGCAGCGGGAGGCAGCACGTCCTGAGGCCTGTGGGACACCATGCTAGCAGGTGGTCTGTCCTCGGCATGGTGGACACCAGATGTTACCCAAAGGTTTCTTCTGGTCTAATTCCGTATCTGGTAATGGACTAAATAAAATGTAAAAGTGGTCTCGATAGCATCTCCTAGCATCAATGATTGCCTTGATGTGCTGTGATCTGTCTTGTTTGAATTTATTGTGCCCAGTTGGAGTCAGATTTATTCACTTGAAATACATATCTAGTCATCATCCATTGACAGGACAAAAATATTACCCCAGAGCCCCTCGGGCAGCTTCGTGAAGCCCAGATGCAAGAAGGTTCATTGCACTAATGACCTTAGCAGCACTACCCAGCCACAGAGCACTACCCAGCCTCTCCATGGAGAAAGAAGGAGACAACAAACAGGGGAATCATCGTATTTTCATCTGTACAGCCATCCACAGCAGTACAAATGATATGCATTTGTCCACACCAGAATCTCCTCTGCCCTAGTTTTCCCTCTGCACTTGATCCCCTGTAGCTTGCTCCCTCTTGCCTACTCACAACTCCATGACTTTGCAGAAACTATGTGAAGTTGATTTTATAAGAGCAGTATTATTTAAGGGACACATGTTACCATAAACTGTCACAAGTGCCTAGTGTAGTCATGAATGAAGACCACCTTCTCCCCCGTTCAGGCACTCTGACATCCCATTAACTTTAGCAGCAGGAAATTACATCTTGTGTCAAGGTTGAATTCGTCTGACTTCAATTTCTACCTGCTGGATCTTGTTATCCCCTTGTCTGCAACTTTATACCACCCTACCCTTCCCTTATCAGACAGATTTTTCTGTGTGTAAGAACATAAGTCACCACCCAGCTTCCTCTTCAGTAAGAAAGCCAGCCTGTCTGCCTAAAGTCACACCTGGGAAAGCTTGACCTCCATGCTGAGGATCACTCGGACTGTCCTCCTGTGGACTCTCCCTGGTAATTCCTCATCCTCCATGCAGCATGGACTCCAGAACTGTGCATCTCACTCCAGAAGGAGTCTCACCTATGCTGCACAGAGGCAATGTACCTACTTCTGTTTAATGGCCCTCTTCTTGTGCATCCTGTCCCTGGGAAGTCATGTTGAGGAGATTATTCATAACCACTCTCACAGCCTTTCTGAGACAGACTCTCCTGTCTTACAGGTACTCCTCATACTTTCCAAGCTGCAATTTGCCTCTGTTTCAGAAATATTTAAACATATTTTGAATGATGATTATTAGCCAGACATTATTCTTTCTCAGTAGCCTGTCATTACCACTATAGTTTCGTCCACTAACTTTCCCACAGTACATTTTATTTTACATCACATGTTGATTGTAACACTTAATGATTTAATTATTAGATGAAATTTTTCTTGTTAAAATTATTGAATAGGTTGATTTTTTTTTCCCACAGGTCTTCTCAGCTGTAGTTAAATATGGGCTTCTTCCTCTTCAAATCTGTTTCTGGTAGCGGCTTAGATTATAATGCTGGCTGTCATCATGATGCTCCAGGCTTTCATAGTGTAAAGACAAGAAAACTGTTGATCTCCATGCCAAAGGTAAATCCCAGCAGCTTATTTAGAAGCAATTTAGCTTCCAAAGTTAAAGTTTAATTACTAAAGTACCTGAATATTTACCAGGTTAATAAGACAGGATCAGCAAAATCTCATTCAGATGTAGTGGTTTTCTTATTCCCATTTAGATATGGATCTGTTTCAGCTTCAATGGAGTCTGCTGTGAACCTTCATCACCAAGTCAGCAAAAGTGCCTGCAACATTTTTTCTCATCTCACTTGCTTTTGTCTTTTTTTTCTTTCCAATTTTTGTCAGTGTCAATTACATAGTGGCACTCTGCTTCATTTCAAATGCATAGTCCTACCTGAAGCTCGCCAAAGCTGATGGAAGTCTCAGTCATGAGTCTCAGAAGGCCCTACCTGAAGTTCATAATCTATGCATTACCTTGGCTGTAAGATTCTGAGGTACATAAAGAATATAATCTCTTTCTATCACATCTTCTTTTTGTTCCTTTTTTTATCAAATATGCCATAGAAGTTGTTAATGGAGCAAATGACATGGAAACATAATCTGTATTCCTTCAGGTTTTGTGGCTGTGCTTCCTCCTTATTCCTTATCGCTTGAAGCGATAAAGCCATGTTGGTGATACCATAATTGAGTTTAGTGGAAGTGATTTATCAGGTTGTTAACAGAGAATGAAAACTTTTGGGTGGGGGATAAGCAGCAGGAGAACATCGACTCTTCAGAAACGAGAGTCTTGGCTTTTATGCAAATGGTTGTGTTAATGAAAACCAAGGGAAAATAAAATAATCACAACAATTTTCCTTACAGAGCAGATGATAGCTTATCTAAGGGAAAAAGATTTCAAAGTTCTTCCTGAAATGTCATCTGGGCTTTATTATGTCTCTGGTAATGCCTTGTATGTAGGATGTGTTCTTCACTCTGTGCTGTTAACTGATTACAAACAAGTCTACAATTTGCCATTATGCAGAGAAAACATGGAGGAATCCCATACTCAAATAGAGAGGAACAACCAACATACTTGTAGGTTTTCATTCCTGAGAATGAATATTTTTTCCCATGAGCCAAGCTGAAGTCCTAACAGGCTGAAAAGAAAGGCCTCACTGACTTCAATAGAATTTGAACCAAGCATTTGTTTAGTTTACTTTCCTATTATTACTTTTATAATTAATTATGTAGTATTTCCTTTGAAGTAGCACTCAAAAGCCCCGAACTCAGGGTCCCATCATGCTGAGCTCCAGATAAGCATTGATGAAGACACCAGGTTTTGTAAGTGAATACGCACTTGGTGGCTGCTGGAGCTTGTGAAATGGCACAGATTTGCAGCCACCCTCGGTAGCCTCAGGCCTGGAGGCTTTCACTCTGCTGGGGCTGAGAAGAAGAATCACGTCTCCCAACAGAGGCTGGCTGTGGTGACCATGACCACCAGCATCTCCTGAGGGTGACACCAACCTGCAGAGTGAGACCGCTGGTCAGATGTCCAATACCTGCAGCCATGTGGTTGGTGAAACTGAACCTCAGCACTAGTGAGGCAACAAGTTTAAAATTAAGCCTGTGCTTCAAAGTGTTGCTGAACAACTTAGGTGAAAGTGCTGACACCTGGCACTGATAATTTACCAATGGTCTAGACTGAGAACATGTGCTGTTTCTGGGCGCTGGTGTCTCTGTATGCTGCTTACCTTCTGAACTCACCAACTTCCTTACCAAGCCCAAAAATAAATCCATTATCACAACAAGTTCAATCTTATTTGACTGGGCAGTGATAATTTTCAAGAAATTCTCCCTTTTGTTAAATTCATTTTTTTTGTTCTCATCTCTAAATATAGAAGAACTATGAAACAGCCCTATTAAAATTTTCTAATTTTGATAAATTAGTTGTCTCCCTGTAGAGTGATTGATTACAGGGACGCTGGGAAATGCATGTTTCAGAATGTCTGAAATTCATTAGCCATTCCACTTGAGTTATGAGCTAGTGAGCCAGATGATGAAAATGCCTTTGGAATAACTCTTTGCATCTCCTGTGTTTTTAAATAGGCACCTAACAATTTACTATTCCCTTCTTTTCAGTTGTTTGTTTTATTTTTCATATGAAAGAGAATGTAATCAGTTTTCCTATTAAATAAAAAGATGAGGATAAAGTTCCTGTTGTTAAATCACACCTACCAGCATCTCTTATCTCCACATAACAATTGTTATTTTCTAAATCTTCTGTTTCCCATTATCCTGTGTGCCTTTAGTTACTGCTTTATCTATCAAGATTTCTCTAAGGCAGGCCTCTAAAATTGCTGTGACAACATTTTGTTTCACATTTTCTTCCACATTTTCTTCTCTTTTTTTGGCAGGCAGGAGTGGATTAAGTTCTTAATACGCATTCCAGAAGCCAAACAGAGTTCATGATCAGCGTGGATCATGAGACCAGTATGGATCTTTCCACATCTCTTAGAACCTCCATGGAACTACCTTGAGAAGCTTGCATTATTGTCTCTGGTGTTCTCAATGTCAGAAGAGCCACTGTGATGCTCAGAGACACTGGCAGTGAGGTGTGGGAGGCATCTCTGATCTGTCATGGTTAGTACTGCATTCAGACTGGCCATGTGAATCCTTGATGAATCCCCAAAGAGACACTTCAGTACCTCTGCACGTACCATGATCATTCTCCATGTAGCACCAAGCAACCTTGTGAATGGCTTGGTCTTCTCTCTGGTCCTCAGACTCAGAACATAGATGATCATGTCAAGAATCATATTGAGAACAAATAGGGATTTTGCCTCCTGAAGTAACACAGGGTACAGTCCACCCTGGAAGATCATCTGGGCTTTTTCCTCCGATAGTCTCTCCAGTTCCCATGCACGGTTAATGTGGATTCATTAAACATTTATGAGGTGAGGATGCTACTCACATAGCCTCTACACATCCACTAAGTGACCATGTGATCCCACACCATGAAACAGAAGCTACAAAAGGATGAGTAGTGTGAGGTGATGGAGATAAGAAAGAACAACTGTGTGGAGGCATCCAAAACCCGAGAAGAAAAACAGGCATGCAGGAGTCGTCCCACAACAAGTTCAGCCAAGTTCTGCAGCAAACCAATGGACTGAATAAGGAGGGGACTGGGTCTGCAGGATTATGGTGGCTGTCAGAAGTCTTTCCTGTTGGTTCTTTAACTATTGTTTCATGACTAAAGCATTCAAACCTCTCAGGCAAGTTTAGGACTGTGATATGCAAAGGGCCTCCATTGCTGCACAGAGAACGAGAAAGTCTTTCTCTAAAAAGCAAATTGAGAAGTAGAGTTCAGGGTTTGAAATCAAAAGGCTTCAGATAACTGAAGACTGTAGATTTTGGGCAGTAGGCTGCTCACCTTGGCTCCTTCCTCTAGGTAACTTGTGACTTCCAGAGCTCATTAAATGAGTCCTAGTCCCAATACAGGTCTGAATGTAAGTAAAGCGTTGTCAGGGCAATAGTCCAGACTCTCCTATGAGCTCAGTGTGAACAACTAGTATCACTAACGCACCTGGAAGAAGTCTGTTGAGTCATTAAATCCACTCTTTGGCAGTCAGAGGCAACCATATAATGGAAGGTTCCACAACCCTTCTTTGCTTTGCCAAAACCAATAATCCATGACAACTTCAAGATCTTTGATGCAGAAAGAAATAAAGCACACGACTGCCACCTTAAAGGACCACTGAAAGCTAGTAGGAGAGAAGAAAAAGGATCCTAATGTCCTAGGACCATGGCAGAGCAAGAAGTCCGTCAGAGGAAAAAGCCCAGATGATCTTCCAGAATGGACTGCATTCTGTGTTACCTCAGGAGGCAAAATCCCCATTGGTTCTTGATATGATTCTTGATATGATCTTCTAAGTTCTGAGTCTGAGAACCAGAGAGATGACCAAGCCACTAACAAGGTTGCTTGGTCCTAAATGGAGAAGCTTTGCCTCCTGTCCACCTTCTCCCCTCTTGCCGAAGCCAGTCTCTGACGACCAGAAGGAAAAACATCAAGTATGGCTTTTAGGCCAAACCTCCCCTATTTCACCACAGCAAAACCTAGTATCAAGGGAAGATACAATGATGTGCCCTGGGTCCTACAAAGGACCAGCAGGATCATGGAGTTAATTAATCTTTATCCCAACTTGGCAGGAGTCACAAGTATCTTGCTGGGGAACTTGTTGCTAAGGATCTAGTTGCATTTTCGTGATTAACCCTGATTTGGAAGCTTAAACCTTAAGCCATTGCTGATTATATCACATTGAAACATGAAAGCTTTAAAAAGTCATATATGCTTGCAAGGGACATGGCAGGTAGGAAGCCTATTTTTTTCCTAATTTATTTATTCTGAGAAAGGCAGTTTAAATTAGAGTTTAAGATAATAAAAAATAAAAATCAGGGCACCTTTAAGAGTTCCTCAGCTTCCGCTGTAACTTTCTTATGTGATGTCATGTTCTTCTATTTTTGAGATGATAAACACTTCCACAGCCACAATTTTGATGTCATAAATAGAAAATAATGATTCCAGGATACAGAGAGATGAAGCAGGAGCAGATAACCTCTTTAAAATTTATACTAATTCCCTTTTCCTGAAAATACCTCTGTTAACAAAAAGCTAGAAGAAGATAAATAAAAAATGAAGCGTTATATAAGTCCCAGATCTGTCACTGAAGAACATAGTTTGTTTTAAAGCCTCCAAACAAGACACAAGTGGGTCTTCTATCCTGTAGATATCTCTGCCTCAAAAAAAAAAAAAAAAAAAGAAAATCCAAACCAAACTAAAAATGCTCGTTTTTCTTATTGTGGAATACTGACCAGAACATGGTCTTAAGCAGCACACCAGTGCAGTTCCCACAGAAGACCAGGTCAGAGTTTGACTCTACACTTTTTATTTTTAAATATGCTTTTTGCATTTGGACATGTAACTAGAAGGAGCTTCAGGAAAAAAAAAAGTTCCAGACGCTTGATGAAATGTCACCAATGAATCAGTTGATTCTGTTTCCAGCTGATGCATTTAATGTTCTTACTGCAGTGGTAGACCACCGTAGCTTACTTTCAGAGGGATAAGCCCACTCCAGTAGATATATTTGTTCATCAGCATGGAATAAATATCTCAGAAAATGGCAGAATTGAAAGAAAAGGAGAAATAAAAAAAAAAAACCCAAACAGCTATGAAATTAGGGCAAATTTATGATCTGCCTCTAGTCAATACATAAGATAATTCAAGGAGAACAAAAGGATGCTACACACAGTTCTGAAGGTGGGTAAGAGAAGACTTTCATTGAAGTGCTTTGAAAGCAAAGGAGACTTTGGAAAGAAAAGCTTCTTAAACATCAAAAGATAAAGGACACCAATCAGGCTTAACGAGTCTTTGAAATGTAGTACCAACTTCCAAGTCAGCAAAACATGTACAGATTTAAGTATAACAGCATAATGTTCTCTTGTACTTCTGAAAAGTTACTTACAGAAATGAGACTGCATGCCTCTATTAACAAAATTCCTTTTTCTGCAGTCTGTGTTTCCAAAAATAAACCAGTAAAGCAGAAAATCCTCATGCTGAGAAAAATTGAGAGGACTGCCTAAGCTGCCTATTAAAAATATTTTCCGAAGTTGGATGCATCCACTCACTCGCATACGCCAGTGCACATCTAATTGCTACGGATAACAACACAATTGCATTGCATAATTCAGACACTTTTGCCCACGCAAGCCACTTAGATGACAGATTATTAAAACTGGGCAGTGTATGAAATGCCACTGCATATATCACTCTGCAGCCTGCACTGTGTACATCAGATTGAACGTGGAGCACTTTCCCCCCTTTGCTTTCAGCTGGGAGTGTATTCTAGGACTAAAATGGCAGAGACCAGTTAGAGGAGCAGGAGGAGGACAGCCGCAGTGCTGGCTGTGTAGTATTTGAAACAACCTTACCTATCCAGGCCCGTACATGTCCCTGTTACTGGCTTCCATGAGATAAAAGGAGAGACAGAAAGTATATTTTCATTTCCAGCTTGCAAGAGATGATTGCAGGCAACTTGGAGAACAGGACTGCAGAAGTGATGAGGTGTATTTTCTAAAGGTGCTGCAATACAGCCAGCAGAAAAAAAAAATCACAGTGAATTTCTCAAGAAGAGCTGGACACATATATTGTAACACAAATACATTACCGCATAAATGCAATTTCTAAGCGACTTCCCCTTGCTTCAGCAGGGAAGTTTGCCAGCAGCTCTGTGCTGCGTATGAGGTGGTGAGGAGCAGCACTTCCTCAAGACACCGCGTGGAATGGGAAAAGGGGAGCCACCTTCCCCTTTTGGGGAGACTTCTCAAGAGAAAACTTCCACAAATCCAAGAGAGCAAGACAGGGAGGCCCATTCTCTATTTAAAACAAAAATATTGTTAGCATTTTGTTCTGGTCCCACTAAGGGAGCCTGAATAAGGGAGAGACAGAAGGAAGACATTTGCTTATTAAAAATAAATTATATCAGACATGAATTTTTGAGACTTGCACCATATGGCTGGAAAACTTCTCAAGGAAAAATAAAAATTCTCCTGAGACTGAATTTCCTTTTGATGGGAACTTGAGCAAGGGTGTTGCTCACTGGGGACCATTAAACACTCCTTGTTAAAGCAGATGCCTGACTGCTTACCTGTGGCAATGACACATGGATCTTCCTTTCATCAGTTATTTATTTTATTTTTGAGCAGTCAGAGCTCTTCAAGTACCTTAAAAAAAAAAAATCACATGACTTCTTGGTTCTCTTCCCATATACTGCTCTTTGAAACAAAGACTAGACAGCATGCAAACCACATGCTAAATTACATTTAAATGCATGTCATCTTTAGCACCTCTGGTGTTGGGAGGCAGCTCTATGCCAGGGGTGACCTCCCTCATATCCTTTGGGAGCAAAAATGGGAAGAAAGGCCGCAGGCACCGCACTGCCAGCACCACTTGATCACGGAGGGGGTGTCAGATGGGTGCAGTAACATAAATCTACACTGCCCAAATCTAAAACCTGTGCAAGCCCTTGAGCCCAAGTTTCCCATCTGGGAGAGCTGTAGTCTTACTTCAGCCTCCAGTCTGAGACTGAACCAAATGCACTGGGCAGACTGGGAAGGGGTGGGGAAAGATTTAGTCTGGGCTTATAGTGAGTGTGAGGCTGAAATTCTTGCAGTAAAACATGGGCAGGCCAGGCAAGATGCACCCTGGGATTCAGGATCAGACAGAGAAAGCTTCAACCTTCTCCCTCACCTGCACATTGGGGATCAGGCAGTGCATTGACTGCAGAGGGTCTCCTTTCCTCCTTCATTCGGCTTGTATCTTGGACGTGGAGGGCTGCAGCAGGACACATCAAGGGACCCGGGAGGAACAAAAACTTGGACTTGCATGAGGTTTTAGCTCAGACATCACACTGGTGTTTTATCAGTTCTGCAATGAAGTGGGGAGTGGAGAAGGTAGGCTCCTGGGAGACAAGGGATGAGGCTTCCTGAGGAAAGATATGTTCACCCACTAGCTCCTTGCAAAGAACAGGTTAACAGCACGTGATAGACATGGTCATGTATGCTTTGTAATCATGTGTCATTTATTACTTGAATCCTGAGATATCAGGGTCCTGCACAGGCAAAGAGACTGAAGAACAACTGAGGGAAAAACATCTTTGGGAGAAAGTTGTGAAACACAGCTGTGACCAGTGCTGGGGAAGAGGCTATGGCCTCTGTATGTCAGTGACATATAGTGGGGGGATGTGGGAGCACCCCAGCAGCTGTGAGGCAGCTGATGCAGGTCTGGCAGTCGATGGAGATACCAGCCACCAAACGGTAGGTGCTTCAGCATCTGGAGGGGCTGTATATACCCCATGCAGTGCTCTTTGACTTTCTGGCCCCCACGCCTAGAGAGGCTCATGTTGCTGAGAGCAAGCTACTGTTTTCTCAAAGACAGCAAAGCCTGGGGTGAAAAAGAGCAGCTTGAAACCCTCTGGCCACACGCGTGGTTATGCCTCAATTCTTTGAAAAGCAAAGATAGCGAGAGGTCTTAGACCAGGTCAAACTATCCTAATGTGGTCTCTTGGGGATGGCAATTAATCAGTAATTGGTGCGCACACACTAAAAAGAAGGCCAGAGGAGGAGGGGGATGGGAGAGCATCCCTGCAGACTCAGATCTAGCCCTGTTTTACGTCCCCCTCGCCTGGATGCAGCACTTGCAGCTGTGCTGTATCTCCTGCCACTGTTCTGAACTTCAGACAAGCTGGGGGCTGTTCTCCCCTGCACTGGCCACACTTGCCAGCCTCTGTTTCACGGGCACAGCTTCCTTCCACTCCCTTGCTCACTGCTGGAGCCCAGAGGATTTCGGCACTTTCCCTCCCCCAGCCCAATGCTGCTGTTTAGGGCAGTTTCTGAAAGGAGGGTCCATCTCCCAGGATGGCCGATACATTCCCAGGAGAATTGATGTGACTGTTGGGCTGGTGAGCAACCATGTCCTGAGGGTACGGGCATAACCCCATGGCATAAGGACATATGGTAAGTTGTGTGGCCTGGATATTTTCCTTTTGTTTGACATTTTTCTGGATATTATACAAAGCTGTATATACAGTGCTCTGGCCCATATTCCCCCCCTCCTTCCTATAGGCTTGGCTGAAGTGCTCACATAACAGATTGCACCTCTGGAAGTCAGGCATTTGCCCACCTTTCCTTGGTTTTCTCCTAAGCCAACTTTTTTCCTCCCCTTCTACCCAGATGCCTCTGCTTTATTGTCACAGAGCTACATGCAGAACTGGACTTTCCAAGACAATGCTCGGAGGTTGTAAAGTAATATCTGTATCACATCATCTTTTTATTCGACATGCAGTGATCAGGTAGCTGTCACCCTCTCTCCTGTTCTCCCTGCAGCTGATGACAGAGGTATTTGTGTCCCCAGCTACGTCAGACCATGCCAGTGCCTTTATCTGCCACCAGGACTCCCTCAGGTGACACTTCCCATTTTCTTCTGCTTCTGTCAGTAAAATTATTAACGTTGTTTTTTGCTGCTCCTTCACTTCACTTGGCTCTCTGCCTCTCTGCCAATATCTATTTCCTGCACAGGACTCCCCTCATGCCCTGAAATGTCAAATGGTGTGTTAGTACCAAGCCAGCTGCAAGCAAATCTCAGCACTGCAGAACCTGTGACAGGGCCTTTTGCACTTAGACGGATTATTACAAGCTATTAATCAAGTACCTGAATGTATTGGGCTATGCAGACAGATCTATTTGCCTTTTTCTCTCCTGCGAGCTTTCTTTCACAGCAGTTAGATTGCCAAACTCCTGTCTATGCATTTATATTTTTGGTATGGATGCCTAGCAAGTGAGAAACCAGATTGGAAACATTTCTTCACTGCCACATCTGGTAAAAGTTATCAGCTAGGGGTCTGCAAGCTTTGATTCAGGTCAGCTGGCATCAAAGGAGACTCAGGAGTGTTTTCTTTCAATTCCAAGGGTGAATAAAATAATCTGTTCTAAAGCTCAGGCCTCCGCCTGCCCTTCATTAGGGGTCACTTTGTGCTGCAGGAACAGGAGAAAGAAGAAATGATGTGCTGAGCAAAAGTGTCCAGTTTGTTCTTCTGTGTTATGGCCAGCATCAGCAGACTTCCAAAAGAGGGAGGTGACCATACTACCACTTGTTCAAATATTTTGAATAATAAAGGCATTAGTTTAATAAATCTCCCAAAGGAGGAAGAATTGCCCTAGTTCAGCATTTTCCTCTTTGAGCCTGGATAAGTTGTGACTGATGGTAAGTGATCTGAGACCAAGGGTGAAGGGGAGATGGGGATCAAGATGCAGCTTCTGTAAGAAGTTTCTTTTGATTTTGTACATGACAGTCACTGCTGCCAATTCTTTCCTGTCTGCTGACTCCTTAAATCCAGAGTGGCAACACACAAAGCCGGAATAACATCCACTTTCCCAGCTCAGCCTCTGCCTTGCCCATGCCATTTACCTTCCTGATTAAGAAAATTTTGCATCTGCAAATACTAATCAGCACCTTTGCACGTTCTTTACTTCTGGTCATCCCCTACATTTTAAATTTATTTTGTGCAAGAAGAATTATTCACCTTGATTTAATTTTTGATGATTCACCCATATGAGGAGAGGCTGAAAGGGTTGGTCTTGCTTAGCCTACAGAAAAGAAAGCTCCAGGGAGACCTTAGAGCAGCCTCCCAGCACCTAAAAGGGGCCTACAGGAAAGCCAGGGAGGGGCTTTTTGTCGGGGAATGCAGTGATAGGATGAGAGATAACAGTTTTAAGATGAAAGAGAGCAGATTGAGATTAGGTATTAGGAAGAAATTTTTTTACTGTGAGGGTGCTGAGGCACTGGCACAGGTTGTCCAGAGAAGTCATGGATGCTCCATCCCTGGAAGTGTTCAAGGCCAGGTTGGATGAAGCTTTGAGCAATCTGATCCAGTGGAAGGTGTCCCTGCCCATGGCAGGGGGATTGGAACTGGATGATCTTTAAAGTCCCTTCCAGCTCAAATCATTCTATAATTCTATGATTTTATGATTTGTGAGGATCAGCTTCATTCTTTGCCAGGCAGAGCTGAACAGGCTGTAACCCTTTATTCCTGGTTCTGAGGGAAAGGAAGAAGATGACAGTGGGCTGCAACTCTGGTGATCCAGATTTGCTTCCTCAGTGTCCTTCTGCCTCACATGTGGAGAGCAAGACCAGCAAATCTCCTGCCCTCCCAGAGGTGCAAGAGGAAAACTGATCAGAAAAGATGTCAGATCCCAATGTGATCCAGCTGTCAACAGTAAATTTTTAGTACTACTACAATGACAACTACTACTACTATTATTATTATTGCAGTTGCCTTATATTTGCCCTTTTTTTTCTCTAGCCAAGTGATTACAGAAGCAAAGTGGAGCAGCTTCAATAGGGAAGTTTGAGACACACACCTAAAGAGCCTGATGGAGAGAAGAAGAAACTAACCTGTATCTACCACATCCTGCATTAAAGCTGCCACTTTCTGAGGGGAGGGGGTCCTCTTCCTCCTCTGGCTGTACATTTTGAGAAAGGCTTGGTAACTGCATTTGATCCAGTGCATCCTCCTCAGGCATCACAAAAGGACCCTGGGCACCCAGGGTGCTGCTGGAGAACAGGGCGCAGAACAAGGTGCTGCGCATACATGGAGCATAAATCCCACTCACAGAAACCATGGGAAGCAATGGAGACTTACTCCTAGATGAATAAAATCCAGTTCTATGGAGCCAGACATTCCCCACACTTAGGAGTTCTCTGTGGGCTTTCCGAATGTCACCCCAAATGCCGTGACCAGAGAGGACCATCATTTAAAAGCACATTTTCAGTTCGTTGCACGAGCAGTGGTCATACAAGTCCTTCATGCCTTCTGCTGAAAGTGCATTTCAGAAACTTCCTAAAAAGTAAATGTAATGCAGCAGGACAACAAGATCTCTGGACATACACCTGGTTTCTGTATTGAGAAAGGGCATGTTGCTCATTGTGGGTGTATAATCCAACAAACTCAGCCTCTTTTCTATTCTGGAAAAAGTGTTCCTCAGCTAATTTGGTCCTGTGAGAAGGTTGTGATCTTTTGTATGCTTTTGCAAATGCTGTTAACTGAAATACATCACAACAACTATTGGAAAACCATTATTTCTGCTGTTTCTTCATCTATTTCTATCTGCTCTGCATGAATACTGACTCAGGTTTGACGTAACGGCAAGAGCAGCAGAATCCTTCACCCTAGCCTGTCTATTCACACCACCTCAACACCTATCAAATAAAATGCTCCTTTTGGCTATTTTTATATTTCCCCCTTACTGCTTCTTTCAATATCTCATCTGCTGCCATGGCCCTACACCCAGGGACAGAGAAACTCTGTCCTGTAGCACCGCTGCAGAATTCACTGCTTCATCAGATCACAGCTTACTTGTTAATTCACTTAAATCACATGAAAAAGTGTTCTGGCAGTGGAGAAAGGATCGGGAATAAATAATAGATCTTGTTCGGAAGTGTTATTTCTAGTAAAATGCATCAAGTTTCAGGATACAACAGTTTGATGAATAAGCCTTTCATCACCGACCTAGGAAGCAAATTAAACGGTCAAATAGATGCCAGGGCTGAAGATTTACAGCTTTCCAATACCCCGTCAACATCTTTACCTGCCTGCCTGCTCCACTATTCATTTCTCCCTTCGGTGCCTTCCCCATCACTATCTCCTACATCTGGAGAGCCCTTTGGCAACTCCAGCCTCTTCAAACCCTCCCTTAGACCCTGCCTATTTTGTGCTAGGTATTAAACTTCATGACAACAGCTCTGTGGTGGGCACAGCTCAGCATGCAGCATCAAGGGCAGCTCTTCCACCCTTAGCTCACCCTGCCTTTCCCTTCTTCTGCTACCTGCAGATCTGTGTATCTCTCAGGCTCTTGGTTCTGAGGAGCTGGAAAGATGAACATGCAACAAAACAAAGCTCGTCTTTTGTTTTTCAAATTACGACATAAGGACTGGTTTTGTTTGTTTTAGCAATTTTCTCTGCCTTTGGGTAGAGTTGTGATTTACTGCAGATGTCATCTCAACAGTGCAAGACTTTGGGTTGTGGCTGTATTACCTCGGAGTTGTTCACATCTGTGTAGCCTTCTTTGCTAGACATGCGGGAATCAGGTCCCGTCAGCGTAACCATCCATGGCTGTCCTGATTTAATTGTTACAGATGGAGTCAAAGCCTTACCATAACAATTTATGTAAGCCCTTGTGCATCAAGTGAAAGCACAGAAGAGCTCTCTATTCCTGCTGAATGAGGATGCTTAATATAGTCTATTACTCTCCACCTCACAATAACCCATGAGTTACCATTCATCAACACCTGACCTGGTATGTGCCTACAGAAATCCTTAATACAGCAATTTTCTTTCATGTTAGTGACTTTTTCCATTTTTCTTCCAAATTGCAGAGTCATTCTCCCTTCCTGGCCTTACACTCTCAAGCTTTCTGAAAAAGAAATTGCACATGCTACCAGTTTACTTAGATTTCCATTGCACTAGTCTGGATTTGATCCAAAAGCTTAGTGTTGTGGCTCAGATTAGAGACTCACAGTTTTGGATGCAGCTGGGTTGATCTCAAGTGGCAGGTTTCCTTGTTTTGCTAAGGATCTGAGAAGCTACAAGCGATAAACCTCATTCAGGGTAAGCTGAAATACTAAACACTGGAGGGCATGCCACAGGGCGAGGACCTGTTAATATTTGCTGTTTCATTTTCCATACAAGTGGCTCATTCCTTTTCCTGATGGAAAATAGTTCTCTTGATTCTTGATTTCTCTTGGCTACCCAAGACTGTCTCCCTGTGTCTCTTGATTCAGGATAACAGGATTCTTCAGGATTCTTCATGGCCCCAGAGTCTGAGCTGTGCCTAAGATTTTGGAATTTTCTTGCAGAGGAGAGGAGCTCTGTGGTTGCAGGGGACAATGTGGAGGAAAGCAGCAACCTCTCTAGCTGGCAGGAATCACAGCTCCTGTCTACCAGCATACTCCATCTCAAAGAGGTCCAGACTCCTCCATAGCCCTATGGGGCATAGCCCTATGGGGCTATCCATAACCTATGGGCAGTGGGGTGGTTTTGGCATGTCTTCAAGAATGACCCACTAGCGTCACAAGCTACGACCCTCTCCATGTGGGCATGGTAGCTACATTTCTGGGACAGATGGGTATTGAGGTTTCTGTACGTGCCCTTGGGATGAACACCCCAGCTTTCCTAGCATTAAAGCACAACAGAGGAGATCTAGAGGGCCCCAGATGGATTCCTGGGACTTGAGCATATCGGAACAAGTTGTAACCAGAGCTACAGAAAATAATCTCTCCTCATAGGGGAAGCCTTTTATTTTACTGTTATTATTAAGTTACTTTCCATGCTGGGAACATAGAGTCGAAGAAGGGAAAAGAGACATTGCTTTCAGGATTCAGATGGTGGGGATACATGGCTTGCTCCAGCTGATGGGTGGGAGACACTAAGTGAAAATAAACACGTGGTCTTTCTCTCAGCTCCGTTGGCAGTACAGCAAGAGCCGGATGCAAAGGAACAGGGAGCTGATTTTATCCTTCTGTTCTGCCCAGCTGAATTCCAGGGGAGGGTCTTCAAGAGCAGGGGAAGGAGTGTTTGGGCTGCATGGGAATAGACAGGAATATACGTAGTGTTGGAAATCCATGTTATCACCACTTCAACACAGTCATACCAGTCCACATGTGTCAGTGGACAAATGCACACTTTTCAGAAGGATGTCACCTGGTCTTCCATCCTCACCCTGATTAATCATAGACTCAACATGCTACCTAGCTGAGGATTTTATTTTATTCTTTTTAGAGTGGCACATCCATACATAGCAGTGACAAACACACTATCAACAAACAGCTCTGTTAATAATGTTGAATTGTGCTATGGATAGCTGTGATACTAAAAAACAGTCAAGAGGAACACTGACCTTAAAAAAGTAAAAGTGAGTCACTTGATAGCTGGAAGGAAGGCTAGAAATTGTCAACATCTCAGCATTGGAATAACCCAGTTATCCCCTGAATAGTCCAGTTTTGAGATATTCTTAAAGTTAAATTTCAGGTTGCAGTAACTAAAAATCCTTTTGACATTGGACTGACAAAGCAATGTGTAGGCTGAAAAAAACCCATGTCCACTGACAACTTTTTCATCTGGGCCCTGGTTGCAGTCCTTTGAATGTGGGTAGTCTGACAGGAGAGTCTAAGGTAGGGTTCGGGTTGGGACAGGAACAAGGAGAGGGTTGCAATGGGATTGCTAAGGGGCTTCTAAAGTAAGAAGTAAGCAGCAAAAATGTTTCTCCCCGACAACTTTTTCATTTAAAAGATATCTGGGGGTCTTGGCCCACAGTTCATGTCATGCTTAGTGTTAGGATTAAGGTACAGGTTACCTGAACATTGTAGAACAACCAGAGACTGTTCTTCTGACATCTTCACTGAGACTGTGGCTGGTTGTCCCTAACTATAGTTAAAGTCAGGCTTTCGCTTTAGGAGGAAGAGGAGCCCTAAAGCCTCACTTGATGCTGTATTTCCCACAGACTACCAAAAAAAGTAGCAGTCTCCTCAAAGATCATTCTTTTGACAACTGCTTGATTTGGACTTTGGTTCCTTAGCAAGGGGTTCATCCCATGCACAGTATTAAGAGTTGGGTTTAGTGTTGGGAAAAGGACAAAGCCTAAAGCTCCAATTAACATGGCAGTAGTGACAAGCTTCTGAAGGGAAGTGTGAGCTATGGAAAGATTTCTCCTGTGATCGCTCTTTCACTTGAACCATTGCTCCAGGTGCCTGGCTAAAGATCGGTTGTGCTCAGGCTGCAGGACTGGGGATGGAAGAAGGACAAAGCCTAGTGCTCCAGCTGACACAAGTCTGCAGAGGGTTTGGAAAAGGTTGTAGTGAACAGCAAATGCTTACCCCCCGCTAAATTTTTCACCTCGGCCATGACTGAGTATTGTTATCTACAGAGCAGCCCACACCCCATCTCAGGGTTACAGTGGGGACACTTACAGGTCCTGCACCTCTAGCTGGCATGGCGTTGTGAGTGCACTGCCAAAGGAAGGGAGAGGCTGCAAAGACATTTCTCCCCTCAAAACTTCTTTATCTTGGCCATAGCTTGGTGTCTTTGGCAAGTGCTCAGCTCACACATAGGATTTAGGGTTAGGTTTGGGCCAATGTTAAAGCCTAAGGTTATGTGTTATGAGGGGCTGATAAGGAGCTTCCTCAGAGGAAAGGACCAACTTCATTAAGATTTTGCCTCTGACAACTCCATTGCTGATGTGGCTTGTGCCACTTGGTGATAGTCCAGCCAAGGCAAGTGTTTACAGTTCAGGTTAGGAGAGGGGAAATCCTCAAACAGAAACAGAGACAGCCACCAGAAAAAGCTCCTAATCAAAGGGATTCCGTATCCCCCCCCCAACCAGGATGTAGGAAGGGACTTAAAGGGAAGTAGTGAGTCCAAGAAAGCCCACCGGTGGGGTAGAAAATGAACCCACACCTCCCGAGGTGCCTGTCTACAATAGATATGAGGCTGTAGCTGTGGAGGACCAACCAGAGGACAATGTGGGTGACAATTCATCTACATCAGAGGAGGAGCCAAGGCCAGACCCCCCCTCCTCCCCATTACTACAGCTGTCACAAGGAAGAAAAGATGAATCATGGTTGTAGGAGACTCCTTGCTGAGGGGAACAGAGGGGCCAATACGTCAAGCAGACTCTACTCACAGGGAAGCCTATTGCCTCCCAGGAGCCCAGGTTAGAGATATCACTAGGAAATTCCCCCGTCTGATAAGTCCCTCAGACTATTACACATCACTGTTCTTCCACAGAGGCGACGAAGTCGCAGTGTGTGGCCCAAAGAGATGATCCAAAGAGATTGCAGGGCCTTGGGACTGCTAGTAAGGGAAACTGGGGCCCAGGTGATTTTTTTCATCCCTTCATCCAGTTGAAGGCAGTGACACTAGAAGGAACAGATGGGCCCAGTCTGTTAATACACGGCTCCATGGCTGGTGTCATCATAATAACTTTGGGTTTTTTGACAATGGGATGCATTGAAGATGA
This sequence comes from Cuculus canorus, assembly GCF_017976375.1. NCBI lineage: Eukaryota > Metazoa > Chordata > Aves > Cuculiformes > Cuculidae > Cuculus > Cuculus canorus. Next base: position 65,131,108 of record NC_071401.1, read on the forward strand.
CACCAAGCTGAGTGGTGCAGTTGCCACACTGGAAGGATGGGATGTCATCCAGAAGGACCTGGACAAGCTGTAGAAGTAAGTCTGTGTGAACCTCATAAGGTTCAACAAGGCCAAGTGCAAGGTCCTACACCTGGGTCGGGGCAACCCCCGTTTTCAGTACATGATGGGGGATGACGAGACTGAGAGCAGCCTTGGGGGTGCTGATTGATGAGAAGCTTGACAAGAGCTGGCAATGTGCGCTCGCAGCCCAGAAGGCCAATCATGTCCTGGGCTGCACCAAAAGAAGTGTGGCCAGCAGGTCGAGGGAAGTGATTCTGCTCCTCTGTTCCTCTCTTGTGAGACCTCATCTGGAGTATTGCATGAGGGTGGTGAGACACTGGAACCAGTTGTCCAGGGAAGTTATGGCTACCCCCTCCCTGGAAATGTTCAAAGACAGGTTGGATGGTGCCTTGAGCAGCCTCATCTAGTGGCAGGTGTCCCTGCCCATGGCAGGACAACTGGAACTAGATGATCTTTAAGGTCCCTTCCAACCCAAATCATTCTATGATTCTTATTTAGAAGTTATGTAGAAGTCCTTTGGAAAACAACTCTCACCTAAATCCCACAAACTTGCCTGTACCAAATGAATGCTTCCTGTGCTCCAAAGGAGACAAATACCATTGATGTAAGGCAGACACCATAAATAACTCCAAGGGACTGATGCTTCTTGGCTGTGCAAACCAGAAGATGTGGTCTTCAGACAATTCTATCATTTTCTTATGGTGGATAGAAATCTACGAGAACTTTATCGTGGTCATATTCTGGTTATAACTTCATACTTGCAAGCTCATTGACATTCCTACTTAAGTAGCACCAAGTAAACCCCTTCCGGGACATGGCCAATTTAATGCTGTCTTGCCACAAAAATCAAGCTCTTCAGTGGGCAGTTGTACGTGCAAAAGGTTCAGCCAAACAGATCATAGTACACACACTTAGGCAGGTCAAGGAAATTTCTAGCTTTCAATTTTTCTCTTTTGGTCAACAGAATCAGTCGGGGTAGGAGGGGTTTCACTACCCTGAAACCTGAACAATACCTACTAAATGTGTTCTTCAGCCGGGGTGTGGTAGGAAGTAAAGTAACGGTGTACTCTTACAACCCAGTTCTGCTAAGAAGGTGGTAGGGATGGGCAGGGTTCACTTTGAGGTGCTGCAATTTGAGTACAGCAAGAAATCAAAAGAGTATTTGAAGTTAAATAAAGTCTTGCTGACAGAAAAAAAATTGGGTTACAGAGAAATGGGGGAATAACAGGAAAGGTGAAATTAAGAAGAAAGGAATCAGTGTGGAAAGTGAAGGCCAAGGGCTCCTGTTAAGGGCAAAGGGTTGGAATTAGAACAGGTGTGAGATACAGGAGAGCTTCAGAGCTACTTCTCACCTACATTTGCAGCAGTAAAGGGGCAAAGCAGCAAGACTCCCAAGTTAACGGTCAGTGGGTTAGGAGTGCGTGTGGCCTGATGGAATGAAAAAGGATGCTCATGTACTGGCGCTCATTTTCAGAACTTATCTGAGGCAGGATGAAGGCAGAAAAAGGCTTGACATCAAGTAATAGCTATACAAAACCCTGTGGAAACACATCCACCCTCCTCTAGCATTTCACGGATCACAACGTCCAGAACATCACCACCTGTGCTTGCCACCAACAACCTGTACCACGTGGATCACTGGTGGTGTAAGCGTTGTGGGTGGCTTTGTGTGACCAGCCAACCTGTGCTCAGACAACTGCATTCACGGAGACCCAGGAAAAGCCTTCCGCTCCGCCCAGCTGCTGCATCAAGCATCTAGAAAAACTCCTCTTGTGGATCAAGTGAAAATGCCACAAGGTAATTCCCAACAGCTATATCCATCTTCAGAGGTCAGAGAGAGCACTGTAGGGACTTGTACCTTAATTTGGTCTTTCCTGTTTTTCCACTCTGAGCTTTGTGCTCTGGAAAGATATTTGTCCTCGGCACTGACAAAGGCTGCGGCTGGCGGGGGCAGGTGGGCACAGAGATTGTTTTGCTCTTTGTTTTCCACTGAAAACAGAGTTTAGCACATAGTAAGACGCGCTAGTTGTTCCCATCACATGCTTGCACCTGCATGCAGTTAAAACAGCTTTTTGTATCATGGCCGAAGGAATTTATGAGGATGGGAGAAGGATAAAAAAATACAGGATCAAAACAATGTGCTTGGCTTTAGTATCAGGAACTTGCTTTGGTCCCACAAGAACCCCAGCCCTTCCCAAAAGTGTATGGGGCTCAGGGGAAGACCCGTTTCAGGTCACGCTGACATCTCAGCTGCATTACAGGTCTGCAAGCGCCAGACCAAGAGTCAGTTTTCAGAAGAACAGATGCAAAGCTAAGATGAACTAAACGTAAGTTGTTTATGCCCTCACTCAAAAACATGATACTCAAATCCTATTCAGAACTAGCACCGCAAAATTCAAGCAAACTTAATGGCTCATATCAAAGTTGGCCTCACTTCAGGAAAAATTCTGTTGCCTTTGTAAACACAGCTGAATCTCGATTTTTCTGCTTCCTATTGGCAACGTACTTCACTTGCTAAATAAAGATATCTAAACAATCTTCTTTGTGCAATAATTTTTATGCTTTCCCCATCAGTAAATTTCAGTCAGCTGCCCTTACTCTGCAGTAGAGTGTAAAGAAGCATTCAGAGCATGCACTAAAAATGTTTGGGGTTTTGGTCAGGATACCAACAGGAAAAAATGAAAATTTTCTATGTGTAAATACAGTGTGAGAGAAAACTCCTCTTTCATCATGTCTCTCTACAAGATAATGTCCTGCTACTTTTTCCATTACAAAAGTCTCAGTTTTCTGTTCAGAATCGAGAGTTCAAATTTACTCCAGCATAAAATCTAATATTCAGAATCTATGAAAAATATTTTCCTTGCATATAACAGCTCATTTCTCTATTTTATATCCTAAAATCACTATTGCTCAAAACCCATCAGTTATTTCTGCAACATAAACAGTTGCTTTATAATGAAGTTGATTTTACTTTTGCCTTCCCTTGGAACCCCCTATAACTAATTTCTATTCATCCCCACTCACAGAAGGGAGTTATCCTGACCGTAAACATCTGCTCAAGGAGAACTGGAAACCAACAGCATTTTCTGTCTAGTAATTTTAGATTTTACATCAATGAGCAGAAATCACTGTTCAACAGACTACCACTGACTTTAACGGGCTTTTGGCTTGATGATAATCCCAGCAGCAGTTACTCAAAAACACCCTACCCAGGCAGTTTTCTGAAGCAACCTCCCAGCTTCTCCAGTGACCCAACAGCCAGTGATGGCACATAACGGAGCAGAAAACCTCTCCCTGCACCTCCAACTGCAAACAGCAGCACTGTCGCATCCAGTCTGAATTTCTGCCAGATACTAATCCTAGAAAGCAAAAGCAGCATTAGCTTTGAATGTAGGTGGGCTAGGCCAGATTCTCCATGCACTCCAGCCTTAGCTGAGCAATTTCTCGTGTGCCAGCCGAACTCCAGCTTTTTTCTGAATATCGTTCTTAGACGAGGAGAAACCCTTGAGAAACAAATTGTTATGCTGCTAGTGTAGCCTGGTCCCTGTTAAAATGAAATGGGGATGATGGTGAGAATGCACGCACATAACTAGGTCAAGGAGGAATAAAACTGTGTACTTACCAGTGGTGTCATGTGCACAGTCTCATGGGCATACATGACACTTAAGGCACGCATGAATCCTCCTCTCATGCTGCAGGAAAAAAGCAAATCCCCTGAGACTTGGGAAGAAGGATTTACTTGCCTCCTTATGCCTTGGCTTGTGAGTGTGCTCCATTAATTTGGTTTTAAATGACTCTGAAGACAGCAAACAGTTACCATCTAATCTACTCAAATAAATGCTTTGGTTAAAATAAAAATAAATAAAAAAAAAGCTGCTGTCATTTCCATTCAAGAGCAAGCGCTCCTCGCTTCACCAGCTGCACAGGCAGACCTTTGTTCAATAATCGCTACATGCATTTCCAGCAGCCGGCACAGAGGGACAGATTGTGCCTGGCAGAGGGAGAGCATCCCACAGGCATGCCAGCCCAGTGGCTAACCATGGTCGGGACTGGGGGCAGAGAATTTGTGCCAGTTTGCTTGAGCTGCCAAATTTCCTTAAAGGAGATTGATTTGTTCTCCTCCCTGCCACTGGTCTAGACCAAGTTCTGGTCCTTTGCGAATGTGCCCTGTTGCCAGTCGTTACCCAGCTGTTACAGGGCTTGTAATTCAGCTCTATGCCTTGATCATTGTGAAAGAGGTGAGAGAGAAGAGCTGCACACAGAGGAATATTGATTTTTAAATGATATTTTGTTTTGGAGTAATACTCAATTAGAAAAGATTGAAACATCTCCCATTAGGCTTCTGGAAAAGAAACCTCTCCTGGGTTTTGATAGCAGCGGGTGCAGGAGAGGGCCTTATACTTTGGCACTGCATCTTGTCCTTGTGCAAGGGGCAGCCCACACTAGGTCTCACCTGGGACAAGTGTGAAACAGGGATTCAGCACTGCCATAGGGCTGGGCACAGACTTCCATGGGAACTGTTTGTCCCACAGGCTAGGATGAGTCATTTATCGGGGTCTCGCACAGAAGAGATGGCTGTGATCAGTCTCTGGCCCTGTGCATAGGAGTCTCGATCCATGTTAGACACATGCCACAGTCCCCATATTTCAGCTGGGAAGATGGTAAGCATCAGGACAGAGGAAGATGAAAGGCCTGCCTGATTTTTACACCATCCTTAGCTTCAAAAGGGCATCAGAAAGAATTCTTCCCCCTCTCAACGAGAAGACAGAAAGAGCCTAGAAATAAGCGCTGATTATTGTCTCCCTCTGCACTCATGTTGCTGGAAATAATTTTTAATTACAAATGTACTCAGGGCACCTTGTGCTTCTACAGAAGCAGTATCACTCACAGAGCAATTCAAAAGGAAAAGGTTTGGTTTAGCTTCCAAGTTGCACTCACAACTTAAACAGCCTCTCTGTTACAATCCAAGTTTCCACCCTCTTTTTTTTTTTATTCAAATGGGAATGATAAGAAAATACATAAAAATGCGCAAGACTTAAGATTAAACAACAGGGATCTTCCTCTGCAAACATGTTCCTGAAGCCCAGCAGATCCAGAAAGTATGAAGTTTGCTATAAACAGGGGTAAAGAAGCAGGTTTTTGTAACCAGCAAGTGAGGACAGGGACAAAAGGGAAGCAATACCATCATGTTCATTTCAATCAGCTGCATAACTTCTGCATCATAAAAGTTCCTATCTGTACTGAGAACACAATTGCTAACTTTTTCTCCTGGCATGAATGTTTCTTTGGATCAGGTCAGAATTGCTGAAGCAAAATGAAACTGGCACTTTAATTCTGCTGCTGTACAGTGCTTGCTTTATGAATAGGCAGCATCTACATCTGGCACTGCCAATCGAAAACCTTTACTTCATTTCAGAACTGAAAATTTTATAAAGGAGGAAAAAAAAAGAGGGTGTAAGAATTCCACGAAACAATGCCTTACATTACAACCATGTATCTGCAAAATTATAATAAGAATGCCTCAATCACAATGCTGATTTTACAGAAAAGTGGAACGGATCAAGAAATGAAAGAGAACAACTCCCTTTTCGGCCTTATTCAGGCTCTCCTAGTTGCATTAGACATGCAAACTACATATATTTGCTTTTTCAAACAAACGCATGGAAGACAATGAAGCAATCTTGTCTGTGGCAGATGCTGGGTGCCTAGTTCACACGTTTTGCCAAACTTCCCAAGTCAGCCTTGCAGCTGAGACACTAGAGAAAACACGGTGTCAAGTCCAGGTTCACAAATGCTGGCTGATGTCACCTTACCAGATGCTTCATGACACCAGAGCCTCGATGCTCACTGTTCACCTCTCCTTCCAGCCAGAGCTGGGGTGACATGGAGTGCTGACAACTGCATACTCAGGTGGCAAGTCCTGGAAGAGGAGGGTTGGCTGCTGACAGAGACAGTTCCTCCTTTTTTTGTCACGCCACCAGTACAGAAACTCAGGGCACGTGGAGCAAGACGTGCTTTCACAGCACCATGAGAAGGGCCTGTTTAGCTGCAGCGTTTGTTAAAAGTTTAAAGACTTTAAAGCAAGAGGGAGCAACAGAAAGACCAACACTGAGTTTGCAGGCTGGGGAGGAACTGGAGTCAGGGAAGGGTCGGAGGGAGATCCCAGATTTCCCACAGCATCTCAGACCCTAGACTAAAGAAAGAAGAGACAACCATTGGGAAGAAATTGATAAAAGCACATCAGCAACTTCTGCCTTAGACTGTATGTTTCAAACGCTCACTAAGTAATACAGAAGAGCTATTTTTAGAAACTCTTCCCATGCGGGCAGTTAATAACTCAACAAACAGCTCTGTGTTCATGAGGTCACCCTGACTGTGCAAGGAGCAACTCCACACATGGCCATTAGAAAGCCCTGTGCTTCCAGCAAATGCGCTTTCAAAAAGGGATGCTCTCCCTTACCTCTCTCTCCAAAAGCTTTTCTAATGCTCTCCAGAATCCTCACATACTTGCCTGTTAAGAGACACCAAACTCATTGTGCCTCTATATACTTCCAAAACATGGTCACAGAGGGACTTAATTCCTATTACCAGCACTTGACACAACAGACTGTTTTACTCCACTGCTGCAGCTCCACTCAGCACTCAGGCAGTCCCCCAAAGAGCAATCCCAAGACGTTCCTGCAGCTCAGCCACACCTGAGCAACTGGGTCTCATCTCTGGAAAGATCAATACTAGTGACTGAAAGATCTATGGTACTTTCAGCGGTGCAAGTACTGTGTAGCAACCCTGACACTATGCAGCGCTCAGAATTGTTAGTGTTTATGTGCTCACCCATCACTTGCATCAGCGTTCTCACCGCTGGCTGCCGAGGTGATCCAGTTCTAAAAGGCTCCACTGCTGCATTGTACATCTTAAATTACACATATAGTGCTCTGCCATAGGAGAAGAGCAATCAAAGTGATTTATTTCTGGGTGAACAGAAAGTGTCCCTTTGTCTCAAAACAGTAATTACCATGGGCCTTAGAAGAATCATAGAATCAGCAGGATGGAAAGGACCCACCGGATCATCGAGTCCAACCATTCCTAACATTCCCTTAAACCATGTCCCTCAGCACTTCATCCACCCGTTCCTTAAACACCTCCAGGGAAGGCGACTCGACCACCTCCCTGGGCAGCCTCTGCCAGTGCCCAATGACTGCTTCTGTGAAGAATTTTTTTCTGATATCCAGCCTGAACCTCCCCTGGCGGAGCTTCAGGCCATTGCCCCTTGTCCTGTCCTCAGTCACTTGGGAGAAGAGGCCAGCATCCTCCTCTCCACAACCTCCTTTCAGGTAGTTGTAGAGAGTAATAAGGTCTCCCCTCAGCCTCCTCTTCTCCAGGCTAAACAACCCCAGCTCTCTCAGCCGCTCCTCGTAAGACTTGTTCTCCAGCCCCTTCACCAGCTTCGTAGCTCTTCTCTGGACACGCTCCAGAGCCTCAACATCCTTCTTGTGGTGAGGGGCCCAGAACTGAACACAGTACTCAAAGTGCGGTCTCACCAGTGCCGAGTGCAGAGGGAGAATAACCTCCCTGGACCTGCTGGTCACGCTGTTTCTGATACAAGCCAAGATGCCATTGGCCTTCTTGGCCACCTGGGCACACTGCTGGCTCATGTTCAGTCCGCTGTCAACCATTACCCCCAGGTCCTTCTCCTCCATGCAGCTCTCCAGCCACTCTTCCCCCAGTCTGTAGCACTGCACAGGGCTGTTGTGCCCCAAGTGCAGGACCCGGCATTTGGTCTTGTTAAACCTCATGCCATTGGCCATGTTCCAATACTAGCCTTAGTCATGGCAGAAGTTACCAGAACAGAGCTTATTTGTGGAGTAAGGTATTTCTCAGCAGGTATCAGGATGTTTGGTTTCAGTCCTAAAGCATCTATGTTAAATACTACAACTTCAATTATTTCTATTTCTCTTTAATCAAAAGATGTATAACTGCAGTGCCTCCCGTTCTCTTTGCTGGTAGCTGCTCCCACAGATAAACAGAAAAGCAATTAATTAGTACAAATTTTAGAACAGAAATAGCTACGCAGATATCTGTGAAGATGATAAAAATGTCGTAAGAAAAGCAAGTTAAATGTCAATGTTATTAAAAAAATAAATGTCTACTTAATGCAACACATACCTAAATGTTTGCCAGCAAAATAATAAATACAGAATTTAAATCCTGATGCAGCACAATCACACAGAGAGGCTCAAAGGATAAACTCCACCCCTGCACTGAAAGGCAGGCTGAGATGAAAATCTCATTCCAAGCCTTGATATCATCTGTGCTAGCGCTCCGCACAAAAGTGGATTTTATCCAACATACAGTGACTTTCTAAACAACCCACTTCCTTTTACCAATACTGAGTTTAGTTTTCTAATGTTTCCTTCCACTTCTACAATGGTGCCTTATCTAACCCCACACACTGGCAGAGTGTTGGGATTTATATACCCTTTTCCATCCATCGGGGCCTCTCAGTCACCGCTTTGCAAGACTGAAGCCTCAGCCGCAAGACCTGCTGCCTCAAGCTCTAATTTCAAGCCCTTCTACTGGGCAGATAATACATTCTCCTCGATCGTCAAATAATGCAGATGGCTCTTCCAGGGAGCTGACTTATTCATCACCTTAGCTAGTCTGCAGGCACATCTGCAAACACTATCAGTAATGATTTTATGTTTTCTAGCAAGCTATTGATATAAGTGTTAAATAGCAAAAGGCCAGCAAATGATCCCCAAGGAGCCCTGCTATACACACACACCAGCTCACAGATGATTCCCTCCATCCATCTCCATTTGGAGATCTGTCGCTGTCAAAACCATTTTCTTTTGGACATCGTTCATTTTGTCTGTGGATCAAGATGTGAAGGAGGCACACTCAGAAGACTATGACATCTTTTATCAGGCAAGCTTGTAATCTTCATAAAGTAAAATCTACCCAGCTGATTTGACAAGATCTGCTTTCCTTAGGCTCAGGTAGATAGATGCTAACAAAGTGGTTCTCCCTTAATTTGTTATTAAAGGAGTCCTATTTCAGTTGTTCCATTATTTTGCTTTGGATCAATGTCAAGCTGACAAACCTGTACTTACCACCAGCACTTTATTTTCATACCATGATAGCAGTACACTTTTTTCCATTCACTGACTAAAAAGTATCATACAGAGGTCACAGAGCTCCTCTCTCCAGGTCTTTAAAAACTCTTGAATATGAATTTCTTGGATTTAATGACTCTAAAATGTTCAGAGTCAGCAGCTGTCCTAGCTGCTCTCTCAATCGAAAATACTTCCAATTAATCTTTTGTGAGAGAGCTACATCTTCTATTTGCTAGGCCATGCAAAACTCTGCATTAGCACTGGTTTGAACATCAATCTCAATAGAAAACATCAAAACTGAGGCAGTTTCCAGGCTGAACATTCAAAGCTTCCACTTGAAAAGCTCTTGGAAGCTGGTTTCAAATCGGCACAACTTATGCTTTCAGCTCTGTGAGAATGACTTCTTTTCTAGAATATCTTCAAGCATTTCTCGATGACCTATAACAATTTCTTTGATGTTTGCATGATGGACCAGGAGGGACTATATAGGGCTTCATGCCAAAGAGAATTAAACCTTTTCTAAACTAGAATAAAATAAAAGCTGTGTTCTACTTAATTTGGGTTATGACCAAGACCTTGGATCACTTCCTAATTTGGAATTTCCCCACCAAAAGCTGTGCTGGAAGCAATCACCATAACACCAGGATAATGCTCAACTTCATACACATCACAAGAGTGACAGAAACCAGCAAATGTCCTCACATGCACTGGCAGCTCCTAAACCTGCAGGGGTTGGACTGCCTGACAGGGAGAATGCTGGGACCTTGACGCTGTTCAGACTAATAAGCACATGCTTGACTAAGATTTGAACAGCAGTTGTAATTACCATCTGCGTTATTGGCCTCTGCTGCGTAAAAACAGTGGCAGGCCTACATTTCTGGAATATTCAAGAAGGAAATTCAAGATGTTAATAAGTGTCTCCTACTCACAGGCTGAGGGTCAGGGTACACAACTCACGCTATTTGGTTTTTTTTCACACACACCTCCCTCTGTTGGATCACTTCTGACAATATAATGCTGCAGCTTGATTTTCTGTCAAGCTTTGAGCAACTTGTGAAAAGTCATCTTCCTCACAGAGGGCAGAAAAAAAGATATATGCATAGCCTGGATATTATCAGCTAATATAGAAACATAATACCTTTTCATAGTAGCCCAGTAATATCTAACCTATCCCAATTTCCTGTTGTTTCTTTCAGGAGACGGCACATCAGAACAGTGGTGGTAGCAAAAACAGACTTCAAAAAGCTGGAGATGTTGCACGGAGTGCTCTTGTACTCACATCACAGGAGCTATCATGGAACAGCCCCCATTAGAAGCCTGTTAGCAGTTTTTCCCTTTCCAGTGCTTCAGCTTAGTCTGGCTACTTGATGCACAAAACCAGCAATGGTCTATAGCCAGTCAGACTTGAGTGAACAACATCGTTCTCCTTTAGAAGTCCGAGATACAGCTCTTCATCCCTCTCAGAAAAAAAAACCTCCGCCTTATTAATAACATTTTAAAATCCATTGCAAAATTTACTAGAACAACATCCAAAGACAGAAAACAGACTGCCAGTATGAAAGATGAAACTGCAATGTAATGAGCAATGAATGCCCACTTTTGTGCAAAAATGCAATCCTAGAAAGCTACAAAAACATTTCAAAACAACAGCTCTTTTATTTGGCCATAATACTGCCCTCGTGTTCAGTCCAGTTCACCAAATAAGACAAGCCCATATCGTTAAAGATGATCTCATCGAAAAGCAGCTCCTAGGAAGTTTTCCTGCATAGGAGGATTTAATTGCCAGCGCTGATGCAGCCTAAGAGCGGTGTTTGCTCAGCACATTCTAGTGGTTTCGGAGACAAAGCCAAGGCTCAAGATATCAAGCAGATGAAGTCATGCACTCCAGATGCTCCAGAAGAAAAATGGATTGCTGGGGGGAGGAGGGAGCAGACCACATTTAGCATTACTACCCAGAAATGGAGATGGGGCAGAAAGTTCTGCTTTTAATGATTCTATACATGAACAACATGCTGGCATTACCAATAAAATAGTATTTGAAGAGGTGAACCATTTAACCCCAGGAGAAGCCAGACTCTCACACTGCCCATCTAAACATGGGCACTATAATGAAGCATCACGTCCTACATGCACTTCACAAGGGACAAAGATCTTTGGTGGCTACAGAGGGAGCCTAAAGTGAGTGGCTTCTTATTTTAGGGGTCTCAATTAAGCGTCACCTTGTTATCATTCCCATCTCTTTCAAGGAAAGTACTGCTAATACAAATTGGCAACACATGAAAATAAAAGGTGAATCCTGTGTTTACAGCCAACCTTTCCTTTTTAGAGCCTGCTTAGGAAGCAGTGTAGAGCAGAGGAGGAGTACGGAGTAGCTCTTGGTAGCAATACTTCACTATACAATTCTAAGGTTGGGAAGCGGGCCCAGATTAGATATTGATAACCACAAACATTTTTGAAAGCAACTGAAGTTTTAAGAGCCCTTCGGTTTCAGAGTTCAACTCTAACCACTTAAGGGAAATAGATTTTCATCCCTTTCTAGCAAATCCTCTACTAATTGCTTAAAAACTTAAATCTTTGTATTGACCTACCCCTGAACTCCCGTGCCTTCTTTTGTATTCATCTCTGCCTACAAGCCCTCCAGGGAGGGATGTAGCCTCACGCTGCTGCATATTTCTTGGGCTTACATTGCAATTATTATAATGGACAGCTTTCTTTTCAGACCGGGGGAGATTTTGGTGAAAATCCTTTCCATTCACATATGTTTTAAATCATTTTTTCCTCCTTCTTACACACATCTCTTTCCAATTCAAAAATCCATCATTTCCCTGCAGCCAGCACAGCTGGATAGGTACAGCTCATTACTTTCTTAGAAGGTTCTTTTCTTCCAAATTCATTATTATTTTTTTTTAACTCTTCCTTTATGCTTTCTTCCACCCGGGTATGGATTGTGGGTATGGTCTCTGCTGCTAGATGGAAGCATATTATATTCCAGTTATCCACAGCATATTAGATATGGCTACCTCTAGATAAACGAGAAAAATCCCAAGGGAGCCGTTTTGGAAATAAAGCCTTTGCCAGGTGCCATGCCAGAATTTCTCTATGTACAAGACTGGCAGCTGCAGTCAGGCTCAATTCACTTCTACTGCCACTGAAATAGCAGCATGAAACTTGAACAGTGAAAATACTTCATGCTTAGGCAATCCAGCCGTGGATAAAACATAGCTAGCATCCTTGTTGTCAAACATCCCGCTGTCTCTCGCCACATTGATTTCACTTCATGCTGAGTCTAGTGGCAAAATCCCAGCGCTAATGAAGTTAATGGGAGTTTCATCAGTGAATTCAAGAGGCTTTGGATTTCATACAGACTCTTCAGTCTTAAAGTTCCTTCCGCTCACCTCTGAGCCTAAAGACTGTGGCCGCTACACTCAGCATGGAAGATCTGGGGTTGATCCAATATCATTTTAAGTTAATGGAAAGGCTCCCACTAACTTTAATGAGGACTGAGATAGATGGTTAGTGGATAAGAACATTTTATTTGAGAGAGGAAATTTGTTGTTCTACAGCCACTCACACTGTCGTTTTAACTCATCATGTACTTTTTGTGCTTCTCTTCTCCCCTATGTTGATCTCAGTCATTGTCAATAATAATTTTGCAAAAGCAAGGGAAAGGAGCCTCCCATTGTAATAATTCAGGTTTTTACTCTTCCCACCTCCTACCACTTCATGTGAACAGTAACTATTGAGGAAGACTGAAGATCAACAGAAGCATTCAGTAGAGAGAAATCTAGAGATGTAATAACACACTACAAAAAATAACCTGCATAACCGTGGCTGAGAACATGGCACAGCCTCAATTATGCCTGCAACTTACCGCAACCTCTCTGCATTAGGACGATGTCCTTTGCTGGGAGGAGACATTAGTAATCAAACAGCTGTGACAGCAGAGTTGTGCTTAAGGGAAGAGTATTACCTTTGTACCAATGCCAATCAATAGATACGAGTTAACGCCCTTCCCTTTCTGTATGAATACCATTGGAGAGTCATTCTGTCTCCTGATCTTTCCTGTCAACCCCCCTATTCTTCTTGCTGCACCAAAAACTCACAGTTGGGCACCTCGGCTTTCAGTGGTTCTACCCCACGCTCAGTTTTTCTTCAAAATACCACTCCATGGGGCACCTCCTTAAAACGAGCTTATATACATCTCTTACCGCTTCCCATTTGTTTTAAATCCCAGTCCTACAATTGAGGGGCAGTTTCTTTTATACTGGATGAAGCCAGACATGATAAAAGAAGTTGTGCTAATAATCCAGGTAAACTAGGTCTGATCCAAGTCTCCGAGACTGTAGGAGGACTCTGGATATCAGTGAGAGCTGGATGACACAGAAGCCCATGTGAAATTGTGCAAACCTTCACTTTGTTTCCCTCCAGCCCCTGGCATGAAATAGGGTTTTTCTTAACATTTCACACTTCTTTTTTTCTGCTCTTTTTAAGCCCTGGCCTTGGCATTATGACGTGCTCAAAAACTGAGCAGAAAGTCACAGGGACACATGCAGGGCTGAAATGACAATCACAGTTACCTGAATCATCAATCAAAGGGTTTTAATTCCATGTCACTGGAGAGAAACACATTTCAGTCCTGGCCTTCCCACCTTCAAGTCCCCACATCCCCACTTTTAATCTTTTTTGGATCCCAAGTGTATTCTCAGAGCAATGTATTCAAATGGAAATGGAAACCACCAGCTTAACAAAAGTCATTAATCCTCTGTAACGCTTCTGCACGCTTCTGCATGAATCTTAATTCTCATTTCCAACTTTTGAGACCTGAAGTGTTTGATATAGTAGGTGTTACTTATTCTCTTTAACTAAACAACCTCTCACTGTTGAAGTGGGTGAAACATTTCATCAGTCAACAACACGCACAGCCCTCATGAAGACATTTTTTGGGCTTGCTTGACACACAATAAAATACTGAACATCAGCTGAAGTTTCTTGACTTACATTAAATCCCATTTGTGGCAGAAGTAGCGAGACAATTAATTCCCTGGCATCAGAGAGTAGTGGTCAATTGCTCAAAGTCTAGATGGAGATCCGTGACAAGTCGTGTCCCTCATGGGTCCGTAATCACAGAATCACAGAATCACAAGGTTGGAAAGGACCCATTGGATCATCGAGTCCAACCATTCCTAACACTCCCTAAACCATGTCCCTAAGCACTTCATCCACCCGTTCCTTAAACACCTCCAGGGAAGGTGACTCGACCACCTCCCTGGGCAGCCTGTTCCAGTAGCCAATGACTCTTACTGTGAAGAATTTTTTTCTGATATCCAACCTGAACCTCCCCTGACGGAGCTTCAGGCCATTCCCTCTTGTCCTGTCCTCTGTCACTTGGGAGAAGAGGCCAGCTCCCTCCTCTCCACAACCTCCTTTCAGGTAGTTGTAGAGAGTAATAAGGTCTCCAATCGGACCAGTGCCCTTCAGTATCTTTATCAATGATATTGACAGCGAGATTGAGTACACCCTCAACAAGTTTGTGGATGACACGAAGCTGGGTGGTATAGTTGCCACACCAGAAGGATGGGATGTCATCCAGAGGGACCTGGACAGACTGGAGTGGGCCTCTGAGAACCTCATGAGGTTCAACAAGGCCAAGTGCAAGGTACTGCATTTGGGTCGGGGCAATCCCCGGTTTCAGTACATGGTGGGGGATGACGTGATTGAGAGCAGCACTGCAGAGAAGGGCTTGGGGGTGCTGATCGACGAGAAGCTCAACATGAGCCAGCAATGTGCACTCACAGCCCACAAGGACAGCTGTATCCTGGGCTGCACCAAAAGAAGCTTGGCCAGCAGGTCAAGGGAAATGATTCTGCCCTCTATTCCTCTCTTGTGAGACCTCATCCGGAATACTGCACCCAGTCCTGGAATCCTCAATGTAAGGATATGGAGCTGTTGGAATGGAGGAGGGCTACAAAGGTGATCGGAGGGCTGAAGCACCTTCCCTATGAGGACAGGCTGAGAAAGTTGGGCTTGTTCAGCCTGAAGAAGAGAAGGCTCTGAAGAGATCTTATAGCGACCTTCCAGTACCTGAAGGGGCTACAGGAAAGCTGGAAGAGGGGCTGTGTACAAAGGGTTGTGGTGACAGGCTGAGGGGCAATGGGTATAAACTGGAGAGGAGCAGATTTAGACTGGACATTAGGAAGAATTTCTTCACCACTGGAACAGGTTGCCCAGGGAAGTTGTGGATGCCCCATCCCTGGAGATGTTCAAGGCCAGGTTGGATGGGGCTTTGAGCAGCCTGATCTAATGGTAAGTGTCCCTGCCCATGGCCAGGGGGGCTGGAACTAGATGATCTTTAAGGTCCCTTCCAACCCTAACTATACTACAATACTATGATCTTTATGACACGTACCTTAAGAGAGAATTGCACAGTTCCAATTTAGATTGCATATCCTCTGCCCTCTTCTTCACAGACTAAAGTGTGGCTTGGATCAACAGTAAAAATAAATAATTCATAACATTGTTAATAATCTAAATGACAGCAAATCAATTATCTATAGGGAAACAGTTCTATTAACACCAGTGCAATTTTGAGTGAATGAATGTCCATTCACTAGTGTGAATTTACCACTTGGCAAGTCTGGCAAGAAATTTGAGTAGCAGTGGGATACACTGTCTATGCAGTGGTGAAAAAAGGGATAGAGTAGTTGTATTCATGCTTCTCGGTGCTGCAAAGCATGTGGAAGAAGAAGGAGCTCTAACAAGCAGGTGGCAGAAAATACACAGTACCATTTATTTTTCTAATCCCTTTTTTAATTCCCTGTTTCTGAGGGGGGCTAGAAAGAGTGCATACAGCACACAGAAGTAATTCTGTGATATTTTGTGATTTGTTATTGTTCTTATAAACAGCAAATGGAAACATACCAATCTGTTAAGGTGGACTTCCAGAGATCAGACACAAGTGGAAGCCTGTAGAGGCTTTTTAACAGTGCCTCACTAACAGGCCCCAATGTTGTGCTTTTAGTTCTATTTCTGATCTCACACACTAAGCACACAGATACAAGAGAAGAGCACAACAGTGAAAGTATCAGGGCAGCACAGACATTAGAGGCCATTTGACATGGGTACCCCATGCATACATGAGATCATGTCTCTGCTTGTAAAGAGGACTTTAGGACTAGAGAGAGGAGAGCAGAAGAGCTGAGCGTGGAGTGAAGGGACTCATCCTAAAGAGCTTGGGCACTTCAGTAACTGATGCTTTGGGACCCAGAACTGAATACTGGTGATTGCTTTGAGACTTTTAAGCTTTTGGGTCGCTTTGAACAAGCTTCCTTTAAGTGTGTGCTATTCAAGACATTCCCCAAAGTCCCAGAGGCCTGACACCATCCTCTTGATGGAATCACATTACAAGGAAAACTTGAGTCATCCAAGAAACTTTATCTAATAACAAAGCCATCTCTGGAAGTCCCAGCGGACCGCAATGTAGGAGGCTGTGAATCACTGAAGACGTGGGAAAACGGCAGCAAGAGAAAATAAAAAAGACCAGCTTGCAGCAGATAAACAGGTGTAACCTTGCTAAATCCTTCTGCAAGCAGTTGTCAGAACCTGATCCTTGCCTAGAAACTTGCTGCTCTTTTCTTTCAGTAGCCCATGTCTGATATTAAACATCTTATAATTAATTCCGGAGTAATTACTGCAATAACAGGCTTGTGAATCCAGCCTGGTCCAGCCAGTAGAGAAGAAAGCGACCTCACAAAGCAGCAAGGACTAAGAAGCTTAAATGGAGAACCCAGAGGAACAAACTGCCAAACTTCAGCTCAACTTTGTGTGATATTAGTGTACCATTGCAAAGATAAACATAAAAAACCCATGAGATGAACAAATTGAAAACTATCACTCAATCTACTCTTTAGGCTTATTCATGTATTGATAAAGTTCTCATTCCAATGATGGAACAAGTGACTATCTTGAAAACAAGTCCTGAAACTGGGAATATGCCCAGGGACTGTATGCTCCATAATTCCGGAAGACTGAGAGAAAGTATGTTTCTATACTCAGAATTTCTTTTTTTAATGCTAGCTTGTCATAGATGAACAACACTTCAAAATCCCTATGGGATGGGAACATAAGGTCCAAGAGCACAGGCACAGTAATACCACAGGGTTCCTTGGAGAGCCACAACATTATTCAAAAGGTGAAATAAACCAAATAAAACAGGAAAGTAATAGCAGTCTTTTCTTCTCCAATCTGAGGTTTCTAAGTCGAGAAGAAAGCTAATGTTCTACATATCGATATAGCACTGAGGGACATGATTTAGTGGTGGACTTGGCAGTGTTAAATTTACAGTTGGAGTTGATGATCTTAAAGGTCTTTCCCAACCTAAACAATTCTGTGGTCCTTTAAATTGTTAATAGTAGGAAAGTTTTATCCATGAAAAATCTATATATTACTTAAATTCCTCTAGGTAGGATAAAATACCATCAGGAAATGGAGCTCTGGAGTCAAAAGGCTGAATTTTAATAAATCTGGGAAAAGCCATAAAAATCCTATAGCAGAAAACTTAGGAAGTCAGGTTCAGTTAAAGAACAGTGCAATAGTTGATACCAAAGCAAGCATGAAATCCTCTTTCACATGATATTTTCTTTGCAGATTTGGCATCCTCTCTACTTTTTATCCTTTTTGCAAGATTGGTAAAGTAAACACAGTTCGCTTGTGATAGTTTAGAAAACACAGATGTATAGTTCAGTCAGCTGCTCTTGATCTAGCAGTTCTGATCCCCTCTATCCTCTAAAATTAGGCCTCTTAAAATCATAAGGGTAAGTGCCTTAATACTTTCTAATATCAAACAAAAGTCAGTAAGAAATGAATTGTATTAGAGCTTGGTCCAAAGCCAACTCTAGTCCCTTTGATCTCTCCATTGAATTTCAGCCTGCCTTGGTACAAGCCCACAGAAAACATGCAAAGTAAACGTTGATGCTCTTTGTGGTTATTGCATAATGTTGTGAGGCTCTTTGCAAATGATTTTCCCTTTCTGTCTCACTTCATGGCCTCTGCCCATTAAAAACAGAAGTATTATCAAAGTAACAATCAAGGTGCCAGATAAAGAATACGAATCTGCACGCAGTATCTGATTGTGGAAAGGAGCCATGTACACAAAGGATCAGCGAGAAGTCTACAAAAACACGCAAAAATTAAGTAAACACTATCATGTTCTAAACTCTAAAAGAAAAGTGCTAAAAAACCATGTATACAACGTCTGACACAGCCCCCTGAGACTAACCCTGTAGCTCAGGAACCAAGTGTGGGAGGGGAGAGACAAAGTGATGGTCACAGAACACGTTCTAACCTGTCAACAGTGAGACAAGGCTCAACTCAATCACTTCACTCAGTATGAGCAGATGCTTGTTCAAATACCCTTGGTCAGAAAATATCTGTGTGCAAGAGTGAACAGCAAGTTAACACCAACTTTCTTGTGAAACTAAAGAAATCCCTGATGGAAACTTTTCAATTATTGACTGAGGCTCATAGTGAAGAGATTGCAAAGATTGGTGCTCAAAGGAACCCATTTTTTTTTTGCCAGTAGATGTGAAAGAAAACACAATGGAAATCCTCAACAGCCTTTCAGAAAATGATCTGCAGAATTGCTTTGAACATTGTTAGTATCATATGCAGCTGTGTGTCAACTCAGAAAGGATCTATTTTGAAGGTGTTCATAGTAGATTTTCTTAATGTGTTAAATGAATTACAGGCAGAGTCTCATTTTTGTGTGTCAGACCTCATATGCAGAGGTACATATGTGCTTACCAGTGTAGGCAACGTCCCTGAAGGTCAACAATTTTGTGTCTGTGCTTGCATAACTACCCAAGAATCTTGTTTAAGTATGTTAACCTATCTGTGTATTCAACACATGTAGCAAGTGCAAATTGTAAATATTTACTAGAAGGCAATACAACAACAGGCCAGTTTCCTGAATTCTGGGGCAAGAAATAAAGAAAGGAGGAAGTATTGACAAACTTCCCTATAGGCTGGAAAAGCCAAGGCTTACAAGAAGGGTGAACTGCATTCAGAAAAAGAAGTAACCTCATTAACTCTTCCCATCTCTTGCAGTACCTGGCATTTGTCAGATTAGATTAGCAAGAAAATTTTTAGTTGTCTAGATCACAGCTTAATTTTTAAATACTGTTTTTCTTGATTTCTGCTGCAATAGATCCAGGATTTGGGAAAACGTTTCTGCTTTCTTTTCCAAGCCACTAAATGATGGATGTTGTTTTCATCACCAGGAAGTACAGCAGCCCAAGGGTCAGGAAGGATTAGCTCAGAGCACCATTCTAGAAGTTCAGATCTCTCTTCTACCCATCCTGCCTGGGAGGAGAGGGGTCGCATCCAGAAATGAGAGGAGCCCACAAGAACTGATGGATAACCAGCAAAAAGAATGGGTGAGTCAATAGTAGTAACAAGAAAGGTGTATTTTTGCCCAGAAGTGAAGAAAAACTGTATAGCAAGGTGGGTGCTGGTCTTTTCTCAGAAGTAACAAGTAACAGGACAAGAGGAAATGGTCCCAAGTTGTGCCAGGACAAGTTTAGATTGGATATTAGAAAAAATTTCTTTCCCGAAAGAACAGTGAAGCATTGGAACAGCCAGCCCAGGGAAGTGGTGGAGTCATCATCTCTGAAGATGTTCAGAAAGAATGTAGATATGGCACTTCAGGACATGTTTTGGCAGGCATGGTGGTGTTGGGCTGATTGTGGACTCAATGATCTTAGAGGTCTTTTCCAACCTCAATGATTCTGTGATTCTATGAAAAATTAAAAAATATAAGAAAGAAGAAAGCCAGCCTACTGGGAGAAGGAAAAGATTCCCTGCTTTTGCAACAATTATGTTCTCCTGCTTCAGAAACAGAAGCAAATTTCAGTGCTTTTCAGGCCTCGCATCATGCTAACACATGTGTATTGGTAAGTCTACTATCATCATTGTATGATTATAGGAGGGCCAGCACAACCATTAAGACCTCTGCATTGAAGAAGGCAAATTAGACCTGAAACACACCATATTTTACCTCTTCTCAAAGTTTTACACATCATCAGCTCCTGATCCATCCCATATCTACCTGAGTGTAGAATGACAACTCTGCTCTTCAGTCTCAAACTACTGTTCCACTGGTGATGGGGCAATTCTTTATTTTCTGGATGCTGACGTCAGGTAACATGTTCATATGATGATGGCAGAGCACAACAAGGTTCCCTGGCTGGCATGTGTACAACTACACAAGTGCTGCCATTTTTCACATTCTACAGGGAAGGCTGGTGTGAGGAGAAGCAGGCTCAAGTGTTCCTTTTTTCTTCCTTCCCTCAAATATCAGACTTAAAGTTGGAATAAATTCGAGCAACTATTAGAGCAGCAAAAAAGTTCACAGAAGCCAAAGGGATATGTGCTCCCAAGCAATCAGCATGGTAGGAAAGGTGGAAAAGTAGAGGACTTTTAATGCGACCGTAGGCACAACTGCAATTGTTCAAACACTGTCTTTCCCTTTAGAGAGCACTGAGCTCATCAAGGATTAGTCACCCATACACAGTCTAGGGCAAGTCTGCACACATGTTGAAATGTAATCAAACCTTTCCCCAGCTATCTGCCTGCTACAGAAAGGCGTGCACTGATCCTGAAAGGATAAGCAAGTTAGTGCTGGAACAAATCAAATTTGAAGAAATCTTCTAAATGGAAGGAAAGTAAACACACACACGCACACACGTCTATCTGGGACAAAGGGGATTTCTTAGATGTCTTCATTTGCTGGTGCAGAAGAAGAAGCTGACTGCTTATTCAATCCCACTGCCATTTATGCTCAGTCCTTGTATCTCGAGAGAAAAAGCAAGAACTGCTTCAGAACAAAACTGAAGTTCCTTCAGCACGGCCCTGCCAGTCCCAGTCCCTTAGCAAACACCTTGTGCAATCATTCTGAACTTCCCTCCTGCTCACTGGTACTAACATATGTTTCTTCACACTCGCGTGGGTGAGCCTGCTCCTAACAGCGTTATCTGTCACCAGTCCTTTTATGATGCTTCATTCCATGGCTCCCTGGTGCACGCTCCTTGTCTGCTTTCCATCATCATTGTACAGCACACAGTAATTACTTTGGCTGCTCCCTTCACTTTGAGCTGTTCCTTCCTTTTGTGCATGGGCTGGAGGGGCATTTTTTCTTTTTACAATTACAAGGTTTTGTTTACAATATCAGGTTTTTGAATGAAGATTTATAGCACAGCCTATAATTATAGCAGTCCCAATAAACAATGCGCACTGTCATTTACAGCTGCAACGCAGTGCGATAGCTATATGCCAGCATAATATCTCCAGAATGTCGGGTATGTCAGCCTAACTATGCATCAATGCACTTCAAGCAAATCACATCTCACAAAAGCTACTACTGCTGAATTGCAGCTCTCTTGGAGGAATCCTTGGTATTTTCTCTCTTCGGTACTGAAAAATACCATCCAGGAGGTCAGGCAAAAGAAACTCAAGCAAGCAGGAAAGGAGTGGGCACTAAATTGCTTTCTTCAGAACAAAACCACGTTCAGTTGCACTCCCCCAGCCCTAAAATATCAGCATAACAGAAGAATTTTGCTGCCCATTTTGATGAGCACACTGTGCAACATCTGGAGTAAATATGCAGAAATACAGACTATGTCGTTTTCCCCTTCCCATTTTAGGCTTGCAGCTGCTTAGCCTGTTCGAGCACCAAGCCTTCAACAGCGAGAAGACATGCACTGAAGCCCTAAAGTCAAGCTGTTGTTTTTTAGGCTGGGATTACATTGTCCCAATAAACCACCTCTGTGAATGAGAAGAACAGTCTCAAGAAATACAGTCTCTCGTCAGCCTGTTCTTCACTGTGCCCACAGTGCAAATACAGCTTCACCTGGGGAAGTGGACCTGCTTCTCTGCAACCTGGATGGATAAGGGAGAAGTATGGAGTACAGCACTTTTTCCTGTCTATTATATAGACACTAAATACTAAAGGCTGAAAACGGAGGGAAAGTAGAGACAACTGAAGAAAGGAAGAAGGAGATGAAAAACTGGAGAAGATTGCAATCCCAAGCACAATTACAGGCTAGGTGGACAATGGATTGAGAGTGGCCTTGAAGAGAAGGACTTGAGGGTGCTGGTGGATGAAAAGCTCAATGTGACCTAACAATGTGCGCTTGCAGCTAGCTCAGGAGGTCAACCATATTATGGGAGGCACCGAAAGAAGTGTGACCAGCAGGTCAAGAGATGCTCTCTTGACTGCTCTCATGTGACCTCACCTGGAGTACTGCATTCAGTCCTGGAGTCCCCAGCACAGGAAGAACATCATGCATCTGGTAGAGCAAACCCAGAGGACGGCCACAAAGATGATCAAGGCTGGAGCACCTCCCATACCAGGACAGAGAGCTGGGGTTGTTCAGCTTAGAGAAGAGAAAGGTCCAGGAAGACCTTATAGTGGCCTTTCAGTACTTAAAGGGGGCTTAGGGCAGGATGAGGGGTAACAGTTTTAAGTTGAAATAAGGGAGATTTAAATTAGATATTAGGAAAAAAAAATTTTTACTGTGAGGGTGCTGAGGCACTGGAACAGGTTGCCCAGAGAAGTCATGGATGTCCCATCCCTGGAGGTGTTCAAGGCCAGGTTGGATGAGGCCTTGGTCTAGCAGAAGGTCTCCCTACCCATGACAGCGTTTGGAACTGCATGACCTTTAAGATCCCTCCCAGCCCAAACCTTTCTATGATTCTGTGATTTAGGGCACAAGAGATAAAACAGAGGAGGAAAGGAGAAAAAGGTGGAGTAGGAGACCAAGTGCAAATAGGGCATAAAGGCAGAGCAGAAGAACACAAAGCACAGGACAAGCAGGATTCCTGGAAACTTGGAAAGTCAACCAGCTTGCACGAAAGTGATGCTAGACCACATGGAACTGCACTAGAAACCACACAAGAAAAATTCATTCATCTGAGTTATCATAAAAGTATTTTCATTGAAGTAACAGAAAAATAACAAAGAATTCAAGCTAGATGACTGCATGGTGAGTCCTCAAAGCTTCAGAATTGCATTTAGCATGCACAGCTTGGTTTTGGATATATTTCTAAAGGTGCTTAGATTTGTTTTCCAAAAATTCTATGAGCAGCGCAGAACTCATATTCTGCTAATGCTGAGGAAAGCAGTCTCCTCCTCCCATCAGCAACTAAGTCATTCCTAGCATTGCATTACATAAGCGGACTTCTTCATTCTTACAGTTTTAAAATCATTCGCAAGCATCTACAAAGTTATTTGATTTAAACCAGAACTGCAACCTGTTCCCTTTTCTTGTTTCTTTTCTAAAGAATGGTCAGAGTTCGCTCCATTAGCACGAAGTGCTTCTAAGAACTAGCATAAAGTAGGAAAGCACCTTGGGTTCTTATTTCCCTCACCACAGGATCACACAACTCACCACGCAGGGTATTTCTTCCCATACAACAACACTGGATTGAACGCTGTTGTTACAAATGGTCCACAAAATTTCAGAATGGCAGCCAAGGAAACTCTCCGAGAAGTAACAAGACTCCCAAAGACAGACATATATGCATTCTTGAGGAAAAGGTAAAGGTAGAGGGAAAAAAAAAAAGGGAAGGAAAAAAAGGACAAATCTGATAATCTGATATTAATTTAGGGCGACAAGTCTCAAAGACCACAGTTAAAAAACATGAGATATCACCATCAAAGGCCCACGACTGGTAATCCAACACATGGCAAAGGACTCAACTGAGACTGCCGACTTTTCAAACATGCTCAGACTTCTCCCTTTTGCTGAGAAGGTTATACTGAAGAGTCAGAAAGCTGACAACGTAGGTGTGTGCTATACATTGCATCAGAAATGCCAGCTAAAAAGAAATAATACAATTTCTCTTAAATCATCCTTAATTTTCACAGAATCACAGAATCACAAGGTTGGAAAGGACCCATTGGATCATCGAGTCCAACCGTTCCTAACACTCCCTAAACCATGTCCCTAAGTACTTCATCCACCCGTTCCTTAAACACCTCCAGGGAAGGCGACTCGACCACCTCCCTGGGCAGCCTGTTCCAGTACCCAATGACTCTTACTGTGAAGAATTTTTTTCTGATATCCAACCTGAACCTCCCCTGACGGAGCTTCAGGCCATTCCCTCTAGTCCTGTCCCCTGTCACTTGGGAGAAGAGGCCAGCTCCCTCCTCTCCACAACCTCCTTTCAGGTAGTTGTAGAGAGTAATAAGGTCTCCCCTCAGCCTCCTCTTCTCCAGGCTAAACAACCCCAGCTCTCTCAGCCGCTCCTCATAAGACTCGTTCTCCAGCCCCCTCACCAGCTTTGTTGCTCTTCTCTGGACACGCTCCAGAGCCTCAACATCCTTCTTGTGGTGAGGGGCCCAGAACTGAACACAGTATTCGAGGTGCGGTCTCACCAGTGCCGAGTACAGAGGGAGAATAACCTCCCTGGACCTGCTGGTGACCCCATTTCTGATACAAGCCAAGATGCCATTGGCCTTCTTGGCCACCTGGGCACACTGCTGGCTCATGTTCAGTCGGCTGTCAACCAGCACCCCCAGGTCCTTCTCTTCCGTGCAGCTCTCCAGCCATTCTTCCCCCAGTCTGTAGCGCTGCATAGGGTTGTTGTGCCCCAAGTGCAGGACCCGGCATTTGGTCTTGTTAAACCTCATCCCATTGGTCTCGGCCCAGCAGTCCAGCCTGTTCAGATCCCTTTGCAGAGCCTCCCTACCCTCCAGCAGGTCGACACTTCCTCCCAGCTTAGTGTCATCTGCAAACTTGCTGAGGGTGCACTCAATGCCTTCATCCAGGTCATTGATAAAGACATTGAACAGAGCTGGACCCAGTACTGAGCCCTGAGGAACTCCACTTGTGACTGGCCTCCAGCTGGAGTTAACTCCATTGACCACCACTCTCTGGGCCCGGCCATCCAACCAGTTTTCAACCCAGGAGAGTGTGCGCCTGTCCAGGCCAGAGGCTGACAGTTTCTGCAGCAGAATGCTGTGAGAAACTGTGTCAAAGGCTTTACTGAAGTCCAAGAAGACTACATCCACAGCCTTTCCCCCATCCAGTAGTTGAGTGATTTTGTCATAGAAGGTGATCAGGTTAGTTTGGCAAGATCTGCCTTTTGTAAACCCATGTTGACTGGGCCTGATCACCCGGTTCTCTTGCGTGTGCTTCATGATAGCACTCAAGATTACCTGTTCCATTTTGTATCAGAAAGATTTCCCAGAGACAAGCCAGAGAAATGGCATCTTATCAAAGTCACCTGTTAGCACAAGAAACAACTGCCTGCCTTATTAACACAGAACACCAAATGCCGATAATGCTGGTGTGCACTTCTGCATTAGTAAGGGCAAAGGATAAAAATAACTGGATTAGAGTTCTCTATGGCACCCATCCATTTCTAGTGAACAGTCATTCAACCCTTCCTCTTCTCTTCAAGCCCAAGCCAGTTGCACAAGAACCTTAACTACGTTGCAGAATTGCAATTCTATCATCTTCACAGTTACCCCGTCTTCAGTGCAGACAAGTCATGCCAGCACAAAGTCAGGCCAACGCTGGTGCAAAACCAAGTAACACGGAGTATTTCACTTTTCACTGAGACATAACCCGATAGTATTTTCAGGAAGAAAGCAGCCACAAACACCAGCACCCTTCACTTCTGTTAAGGTCTCAACACCCATCTTCCCTCCTGCAATGCTAATTCTTGGATTTACTTCTGAATAAACAGACTGTACACCAACAAAGGGTTAGGCTTCACTTTTACAAAACTAGGTATGCATATTCAAATTAAAATAAATATCCCAATTCTCCAAAGAAAAACCATCAGATACTTGCTTGATGATCTCAGGAGCCTGTTCTCTCTGCCTGCCTGCTGGTGCCTTCATTTGTGATTCTTTAAGGCTGTATTATCATCATCACCATCTATGGATTTAGTATTCCAAACATACCAGCTGCCCACAACTGAAGGGCTTCTTTGCATTACAAATTATAATTGCTCTGCATGCACTACTGGTTCTATGACATAAAAAGAACAACAAAAAAATCCCCATAAAGCTTATTTTAACTTGACAGAGTTGAACCTAGGTGAAAAGCTAAGTCAGTAACCCATGGAACCCACTAATTAATTACTATATAGATGTATGTATCCAATCTAATGGAGATCAAAATTAAAAAGACAAAAAGAAAAGTAACCCATTATTTACCACCACAGTTTCAATTACAGCTGGGAGGATAATCCCAGTTAAAATATTCTCTGTGGCTTGGCTCATATCCAAAAAAAATCATCTTGAGAAGCTGAGAAGCAAAATTTGTCTTGAAAGTTGAAGCAAGAACACCTTTTGAAGTCTTTCTTCAAAAAACAA
The DNA here is from genome assembly GCF_017976375.1 of Cuculus canorus. Classification (NCBI taxonomy): domain Eukaryota; kingdom Metazoa; phylum Chordata; class Aves; order Cuculiformes; family Cuculidae; genus Cuculus; species Cuculus canorus. The sequence goes on from NC_071401.1 coordinate 65,157,661, forward strand.
AACAAAACAAAACAAAACCCACACCACCAAAAAAGAAGTCCCCAAACCCACAGTTCTCCCCTTTTGAAGATTACCACTATTTTCTAGAGTAGGGCATTGAGAGTAACATTTTTTATCCATCCATCCCTTTGTTAAAACAGACCTAGTTAGCATTAATTTGTTAAACTTTGTAATACTTCGCAATGATGGGAGGGCTGGGAGGGCTACAAAGGTGATCGGAGGGCTGGAGCATCTCCCACACGAGGACAGGCTGAGAGTAGGGCTTGTTCAGCCTGGAGAAGAGAAGGCTCAGAGGAGATCTCATAGCGACCTTCCAGTACCTGAAGGGGCTACAGGAAAGCTGGGGAGGGACTTTTTACAAAGGCATGGAGTGACAGGACAGGGGGAATGGGTATAAACTGGAGAGGGGCAGATTTACACTGGACATTAGGAAGAATTTCTTCACCATTGGAACAGGTTGCCCACGGAAGTTGTGGATGCCCCATCCCTGGAAGTGTTCAAGGCCAGGCTGGATGGGGCCTTGGGCAGCCTGATCTAGTGGGAAGTGTCCCTGCCCATGGCCGGGGGGTTGGAACTAGGTGATCTTTAAGGTCCCTTCCAACCCAAACTATACTATGAATACTTCATGCATGAGTGCCATATTACATCAAAATGAATTGCAAACCAAATTCACTTAAAATGGAAGAACATTTCTTACCTGTTACTGTTTCCTCATAACCACGGACGCTTGCTGCTGAAGACAGTCTGTCAGTTTAGAGAGTCATCTTCTCTTTTTAACCCCCCACAAGCATTTAATAGTACCACATATGAAAGAAAATGCAAAGAAAAATTTGTCTGTGAATGACTATATACCACCTCTCTTAGTTATCTTCTGAAATATCTACAGATATTTCAGATATTTTTAGGAACAACAGAGAAGACAAAAATCTACTTTATAACACTCCCCTCCTCTTTCCCTCCCCCCTGAGGATAAGCAAGAAAAGCTTGCATTTGAAAATATAAAAGTAACATGGGGATCCATAGTCATGCAGAGAACCAGAAAATGTTAAAATTATAAGTATATTATATAGAGATTATACTTCATGGCAAGTCAAATTCAGGTTCAAAAACATTATTTGCTGGATTTTCCAACAAACTATAACTATATCCAACAACTATAGATATGAATACCCAGCTAAAACAGAGAAAAAGACCATCTGTTTGCTTTTGCAATACAGCAGCACAAACCCATACACATATTAAGCATTGTTTTCATACATTAAAGCTGGTGCACACTAGAGGTGCAACTGCATTATGGTTTCTAGAATAGTATTGCACAACTGACTTACTTGTTAATTACAAGCCTGTTCCACCTAGAAACAACTAGTGAAGGAAGAGCAGCATCTAACTGCATACTCCTTTTACTCTGAAGCCTTTTATTCATGTGGTCCAGGTGATCTAAAATACTCTTCAGGACAGTTCATCCCACACTCTCGCTGGTTTACACTTTTCCACTTTTAAAAAGGCACTGGATTTAGGGAGCACGGAAGAGAAGGCAACAGAAAGATTCACAGTTCCTCATACATTTTAGAAGTGGAGAGTTACTTGAGCAATGCATCTTTCACAACTTATTATAAATACGTTGACAACTTTCCACTTAGAAATGAGTCATTCCATCCCCCTGGAGTAAGAAAACAGAGCACTCTTCAGATTCTGAAGGCTGCACAGGTTTCGTTTACCCCTAAATTAATTAATTAAACTCATTCAAGATCAAGAAGGAACAAAAGCCTCTATAGTTATTTGGTAGCTTCTGCCAAGTAAACTGCCAGGCCTAGTCCAAAAGAAGTGTGACCCCTTTTCTAGTTTTTGATTTATAATTTACACAAAATCCAACTCATTTTTCTAAGTAAAATTGTATAACTTTGTATTATAATAAAAATTATTGTTTCAAGTGTGGAAGATCTTTATTTCCCCTGAAATCATTAAACCAGGCAGCAAGCTTTAGACTATAGGAGAGCTATAACAAAGGCTTGGAAGAACAGCTGTAAACTTTTAAGGATTTCATATAAATTTATGAGACAAAAATATCTGAATAGGGAACACTGAACATAACAATTCAAGAGTGGGACCTTACAGTCCATATCCATGTTAATTACCCAACCGCGCATCTTCAGTGACTCTCCATTCCCCAAAAGCAAAGGCTAAGCAAACCCTTTGCTTTTACATACAGTACAACCATGCAAGTTTACTCGTCATGTTCTTGGTTCACTCTCAGCTTAATCCTTCAACAATTTGTCCCCACCTAAGGTATGACTACCCTCACTACTGACTCAGGTCCAGCTGTAGCTGTCTGGTACCCAACCATGCAGTATTTTGCTGACAGATGTTTCAAGCCAGCTGAAAGCTGCACAGCTGTATTAAGTTTCTGCAGTACTTCTCTGCAAGACACTCAGGCTGAGACACGGCACCGTGCCACAGGTTCACATTTCTCCAAATTGGATCTGGCTGCCTGGCTTGGGACCTGTGCAGAAGCTTGTCTGTATTTGTCTACAAACCAGTATCAGCCTTGAGGTTTGCTACTGTTTTTGGCAAAATACCAGCAACAGAAACAGTAGTATGGCAGCGTAGGTGATTGGGCAAGGAGCAGCAGCTCCCAGCTGGCACATGGGTATACACCAGTCTAAAACGGCTGGCACAACACTAACGACAGACAGGTCCTCCTTTCCACCCCTTGGAATCTTCTCATACATGTGTATGTTCAGAACACCAAACAGCATAAAAGCTGGGATGAAGGACTGCACTGCAGATATTTCTGAATAAAAGCAACCACAGCACCTTTTAACACCCTCAGGAAAGTAGTGCTATGGAACTTACAGACTGTGATGCATGAGTTCAGAGGTGACAGGACTTGGACCATCTTTTTATGCCTACTCAAGGCAGGGCTATTTGGCGATACCACAAATAGTTGAGATAACTGGAAGAGGAAGCTCATCAACGAGCTTCCAGAGCTAAGTGTGAAAACCTCAATCTCAAATTCCTGCCATTGCATGGAAAGTACAGCAACTGCTATGGATTCAGACAACTCATTCACATTCCTGTGAAAACACCAGCAAGATGAGAAAATGTTAACTGCTATACAGGAATAATACTTAAAAGGGCAACAGATGCACATATATAAACCAGATATTATGGGAAAAAGACAGACTGAACACCATAAAGAAAAATCATCACTCCTACTCTATCAGGAACTATTTCAGACTTTAATTAAACTGCAGCTGAAGAAACTCAGGTCATTGCAATTCTTCTCATTTTAAAGAAAACCCTCACACCTCTAACCCCAAGCTGTGACAAAGAGGCTTGAAGTTGTCAAAAAATACGGGTGAGGTTTTGTCAAAAGGTAGAAAGGTATGTAAAAAACAGAAAAATAAAAATAAAATCCATGTTTATTGCCTTTTTAAACAGTTACTACTGAAGATTGTTAACGCTTAGGCCCCATCCAGCAAATGAGGTCAAAAAGGCAGCAAAACTTGCAGAAATTTATCTCAATTAGTAAAGACAGGAACAACTGAAGAACTATTAATGAGACTGTTGAACAGAGAGCGTTTTGAATACACCGTGGGCAAAACCAAGATGAGGCTTATTTCAAAAATATAACTTGACCTGGTCCTTCACACTGCTGGGTTGTAAATTACCAAACTGCTTCCAAAAAAAAAAAACAAACCCAAAACAATTCCCACCTCAATGCACAGAAGCCGTTTGCAGAGAATCAGGTGTGTTTGGCTTGGTTTTTTTTCTTAAAAAAAAGGTACGATACAGTCAATAAAATATAAAGCACGTGGTTAACACTTCACTTAGGCATCTATTTGATTTAGTTCTACACTATTAAGGCTAGAAAGGGGTTAGGAACTAACAGACCTCGGAAAAAGGGGCATGGACAAAAAGAAAAAAAAAAACAATCCAAGAGGCATACAAAGGCTCCTGGAACAGGAAGCATGGGAAACATTTCAGAAAAATGAACAAAGGGCATAAAAGAGTAATTGCAGTAATCGGTTTACTGAAAAAGAAAACCATTCCCATATTTCATTTTTCCAAATACCACAAAGAGTCAATGAGACTGAAAAGCAATTCACTCAGACCTGAAAATACTCATACAACATATATTTAGCTTTCTTAACATCATTACCATACTTGATACCTGTTTGGATTCATCTAAATAAAGAACGTGGTATTAGAAGGCAAAAACCTACATTCTCTGCAGAATTCACTTATCAGGTTTTAAGAAGCAGCCCACTGTGGAGTCCTTCTCTAGGCAGACTGTAAACAACTAGCAATTCTCATTAATGTCCTAAGGAAGCTTTTGTATCCTTTAAAGGCAGCAGTGGGTAGGTGCTCTTCAGAATAATGCACGATCTTTCTGAATTGCTCGCAATCACTGCTTTCCTTCACTAAGCTGGACCAAGCCAAAGTGCCACTGCTCCATTGTTAGTTAAAGCACATACAGAAAAATACAGTTGTTAATTCAAACAGCTGTCAAGTCTTATAACTTTACAGAAGTAAGATTCAAGAGTGGTGCAAAAATAATACATGTGTAGAACTTCAAAAACTGTACTTGCCTCTTGGGTCTGAACAAGACAGAAATTCATGAGCAGATGTACCACTGCAGTCTCTTGGCAGTGGTATGATTTACACCAAAGCAAGTCAGAGAGCGCTAGTGTCTGCTTTGCCTGCACTGAAGTTATGCACTGAGACAGTTGTACTACCACTGGCTGCAATACAGAACAGGTAAGGAACATATTTCCATAGGAAAAAGGTACCAGGAAATGGCTCCACCTTGCAGTTTTCATTAAAGCTCTGAATGGGCTGACTTACTGCAGAAATGAGCAACATGGAGCTCGTTAGACACTGGCTCATATCAAAACTGCCCTCTGCAGTCACAGATTTTTTCTGTTTAGGCCACACAAATTCTAAGACAAACAAATTCATTTTTCACTCTACTTCACCTTGCTAAAAGCAACACCAGGACTACCACCCAAGGATAAATCCAGTACTCCATCATGACATAATACCTTTTTTATTACAATATCCAAAAAACTGAGTATGCAAGATTTTGAGATCTCAAGATCCCTTCTTCAATCTGAGGAATGTGCCATCTAAAGACTGTATATTTAAACCATAAAGGAGTTTAAATGTAAAGAAAAGAGAAAAATGCATTTTCTTCATAAACATTCTGTGTGTCTCTTCCTACCAACCACACTATCCTCTGTAAAACCCGAAGATTTCTTTCCGTAAAGCAAATATATATATAGTGTTGGTAGCCCGCCCCACCCCACGATCAGTTTTTATTAATCTTCTGTATTAGTGTCAACAATCAGCTACAGATACATATTACTTTGAGAATTAAATACATAATTGTTTAATTCAAACAAGCAGAAGGGCAAGAGGAAAAAAGCATTATGTGGATGGCACATTTGGTTGAAGATTACCAAAACATTCAGCCTTTACAATTCAATGATTCTTTCTCTATTAATCAACTTTACATAAAATTTCTCTTTGTTGCAATTACAGACCAAAATACACTAGATAGATTTCTTTTACTACAATCTTACCATAGTAGTTTAAGAAGTACTATTACAAAATGCTTTTAATTAGTGTACTCTTTACAAAGAGTCAGAGAGGCAATGTAATAGCAGAGTACAGGTGTAAAGAGTGCTTCTAGGAACTAGGAATTTTTGTAATATACTACTTGGTAAGCGACATAGCTACAGAACTCACAGCCACAACTGTTATGTCTACTCTCTCTCACTTAAGTAGCTGCAGCTTCAGTGCATTCAAACTGTGCCCGATGTCTCTGAACGGAGAGTTCTGCCTGCGTGAGCAATCTGAACAGATTAACACTGGTTTGAATTGAAAACGCCCCTCCTTGATGTGAGCTAACTATGTAAACGTACACAGGAGAGGGGAGTTTTGAACTCAGCCAGGAAGGTGTGTGCTCGCCACGGCCACCCAAGGGAAACTCTCAACCTGAAAGGAGTTGGTCAGAGATTAACAGAACTGGAACACAAAAAGAGGCAAACAAAAAAAAAAAAAAAGGACAAACAGCAACTGACAGAGCAAACACTTTAGAAAGAGCCTATTCCTTAAGCCTGCTTCAGATATTGCTCTGCTCTATAAAAGTGAATTTAGGACCTAAGGCTTGTAAGTTATAAGAGGCCTAGGAGGCCAAGTCCATCTTCAATGTCACTGAAGTGCTTTCACAAGATATAGCTTTTCTCCGTGTTCACTGGTGAAGATGGGAGCCTTTTTGTAGTGTTCCACCAACTCATCCATAGTATTAAAGCGACGTTGCCCAATACAATAGACATTGTCCACGAGCTGCACCTTGAAATGTTTGTTCTTCCCCGATGCTTTAAGAGATACTGAGAAGTCACTGGGCTGTTGAGAAAATTTCAAAAAGAAAAAAAAATAATTACATGAAAGTGAACAAAACGAAGGCATAATTTTGTGGTTTCAGGAACAAACTGTGTCACATAGTTGACAGTAATTTATGCTAGTCTTTGTTCTACAGCTCGGTGCTTTAGCTACTTAAGAAACCCAATAGCCTATTATTCAATAAATAATGGCCATCATTATTAATATGCACAGTTAAGTCAGTTAAGTGAAAGCTCCCCAGATGCACGGTCTGAAGTTGCCAATTACATGACTAAATTCCAAATATTATCTTAGTTACTCAATCTAGAAGCACGAGAATGTCAAGGAGAAGAGAAAAACTTTCATCGTGTATGGCTTCCTTGCTGGAGAGCCCTGGAGAAAGCAATTATTGCAACACTGCTTGGGCGAGATGAAAATTCCCCATATCACTTTTTTTAGAGACACGACCACTAGAGGGCCGTTCATGCTTTGCATTGCTAAAGACAAAAACATAGGCACCTTTTATCTTCATTACCACATGCATAGGGAATAATTTCTCCTATTAAGTACACCTTTTTTGTAAAAAACAAACAAACAAACTATAGAATAAAAACAAATCTCACCAAACCACTGTGCAAAAAAGACAAAATTTAAACACCAATTATGTTATTCAGGACACAACAACTTCATGACAAATCTCTTCACCTTGGCAATTGGTTGCTTTAATGAACAGAGCGCTGTCATCCAAACAGCCAGGATGAGACCATTCTGCTTTCTACATCACATGGCAGTGCAGGAGGGTAGGACACACTGTCCCTTGCTCCCAGTTGAACTCCATCTCTAACCATTGACCACTGCTGCCTGGCTGCAGAGATGGGAGTACGGGCCTTGCCCAGTGAAAGGTGGCTGGAGGTAGGTGTCGCCAGCCAGCAGGAAAACAGCATAATAAAAAATAAAAATGTACACATTGGATTTCGTAGCAATGAAGTAACATCTGACGTGACACTGGAGGTACTACTGCAGGGTGTCTGCCCACTGGAGGCATAGCTTCATGCAGAAACAGTCAAAGGCAAGAGACAATTACAGATGCAGCCTTTCTGTGGTCCCTCTGTCCTCTGCACATGTCACAGTGCTGCTTCAGACAGGCCAGTGCTACAAACCTGAACATGTCCAGGCTAAACGAAACCCGCACTCTGGTTCACTGCACTGCCTTGCGAACAACCCTGAGGGCAGCTGGAGCACAGCAGAGTATCGAGCAGAGAGGGGGTGGGAGCTGTAACCAGACTTTGATTCATGAAACCACAGTCTCTGGAGTCTTCAACACTGCCTTTGGGGGGGGATCAGGTTCACACCCGAGTTCATGAACCCACATAGGCTGAAGGACAGGATTTTCTCAGGCACACTGTCTTTTTTCCTGCAATGATGTGGGTTTCTGACCCACACACACTCCACATTTTGCCTCTTCCAAAATCTCATCCCTTCCATCTCCCTCTCACCTGTTTAGAACCGATGCCTTCTCTACCTTCCAATTCCTACTGCATCTGCCCTGCCCAGAGCAAACAAAGCCCCTGACGTGTCTGTGGCCCAACTTCACAGGCTTGCACCTTGGCTTTGGGAAGCATCTCTTCCCCTCCCACACAGCTCAAGTCAGCAGATAGTTCCCCATACCTCTGGACTAACACCCTTCTAGCTTAAGCCAACACATTCCAGATCTTGAAGTACCACTTCTTTAACAGTTACTTTATACAACACCCATAGAGAATTATTTCTTCCATCTATAACCTGGTGCCACTGAGCCTTGACTGACCAAGTGCACATTCCGGCAGGGAGGCTGTTTCAGGCATTGAGTTACTCCAAATCCACTGTCTCAAAAAAAACGTGCAACACCCCCCGCCCTGTGATTGCCAAGAGGAGAGGACATGGGAGGGTAAGGGAGAGGGATGGAAAAAAATATCTAACAGCATATCTTTGGGGTTTTCAATATTCCACCCAAGATACATTTTTTGCCCTGTCATCCATTCCCAACTCTAAGTTTGAAAATGCTATTTTAAACCAGCTACTCTGATACTAAACCACAGTCCTGCAAAAACCTCTGCAGCAGCTCCAGGACTCTGGGCTCATGCAGGACAGACTTGGGGCATGAGCTCTGGGCAGTGTGCTGATCACTCTGCTCCAAACGTAGGCTAGCAGGCAGGTCCATAGGATCTCTTCAAGGATTCCGTGGACGGGAGCACTTATGGACTAGATGCTTAGGAGTCAAACCCCCAAGATGAAGTCTTGCTAAGTTCTGGTGCTTCCATGGGTGATGCCTACACCCAATGAAAACCAGTATCCAAAGGGCCCTCATATAAAATAGAAGAACTTACAAATGAGAAGTTCATAATCTGAACCAAAGCCTTTTTTTTTATTGTTTTGTTTTAGGAACAGGAAAAGATGTTATGAAAATTGTTTAAAAATAAGTGAAATAATTACTCTGCACTCAACAAAGTTTTAGTAATTTCTGACAAAATACAGTTGTTTTCAGCCTGTAAAAATTACAACTTTCTGAAGCTCCTTTTATCTGCTAAGAATCATTATCTCTAGACCAGAAAGGATGTGCTAATAACACAGAGAGGTCATTAGTGGAATAGGAATAGGTTTTCCACCTCTGATCTACTGCCCTATGTCCCAGGCACTGGCCAGACTTACCTTGCCATGAAGTGATCTACATAATACATTAAATATTTTTCCTGTCATTTTAATTATACCTTCAATGAATGAACATTCTCCTGAACTATTGTCTATTCTTCCCAGCCTTGGAGCAGCTAATTAGTTTGATGCATAAATAGAAGACATTATTATCGCTTATTTTCTCCAGAATATGTTACAAAGTTTACTCTTTTCATGATCTGATTTAATTAAAGGAAAATAGCGGAAAGGCTGATCTAAGTCTTTTGAGAGCCATCATCCGGTGCAAAGAGATGGAAGAGCTCAAACAGCTGTTGTAAGGATGCTGAAACCCTTTATTGGCCTCAGTGTAGTTACTTCTACAGGATACACCAGCAAACAGTAAAAGCAACTGGATTTACATTTGTTTTTATTTTGGTTCTTTTGCACTCTAATAAACATACAAAATGCCTAAAAAGGCTATTTTAAAAAAAAAATATCTCTAGATAAACTACTGCTCTTAACATTACCATTTCAAAGTACTCTGGTTCGATGTAGCTTGAATTGGTTCCCTGCTGTCCTCCTTGGGTTAGCTCCAATTCTGTTTATTTTATTTACTGTTTAAGCTATTTAGTTTCAACTGCTGGCCAATTTTTCTTCCTTCTCCTTCTTAAATTAATTGCTATATTTGGATGTTTGCACACTAACTTTTCCAGGAATAAAAGGCTCACATATGCCAAATAACGGCACATCAGAAATAAGCTTTAATCCCTGAAATTTGTAGACAGGTTGATGATTCTGCAACAGAATTATAAAGCACAGCTTCACGGCAGGGAACCTGTGACTATTTCTACACTCTCATAATTGGAAAGACCTAAATCTGAAGTTAAATCACCTCCTAAACTAAAATTGAGGTTTAGCTGTTACGCATCTGCAGCTCTTCAGTCCACGTGCAATTGTTTCAGATTCCTTTATTTTAGCTCCTGCGTATTACTAAGATGACCATAACTTAGCAGGTGCTTCCAGCATGTGGAATGCAAGAGGTTGTAATTTTAAATCTTTGGTCAGGAACTACACTGTCTTTTCAAAAACAGTGGAAAAGTTTACCATGAAGACAAACTAAAGAGCAATGTTGGGAAAAAGAAATCCCTCTCATCCTGTAAACTTTGGTTTTTCCCCTTTCAATCCAATTCTACTTGGCAATGCCCTTCCTCCATGGAATATATTCTCATGCACTTATTCTTTAGACTATTCTAGACCCTTACAGCTCCCATCTGTGAGCATGACCTAGAACTCCCCAGCTCCTTCCACTTCCATTCAAAGGTTTTCCCTCACTCCTCCTCCTACTCAATCATCCAGACAAAAAGCAAGTCATAGCTCAAAGGTCTAAGGTCAGGTTGGAGAGAACCACCTAGGAGGGTTAAAAATGCCTTTTTCTACCTCTACCACTTCATTAAGACATAAACATATACCCTTCCCCTCTATGTAATATTCACTATATTCCAAAAACCAACGTTACACAGGTCTGAAACATGAATTGGCTTCCATCAATGTTCAAATATAGCTCTAATAAGGTTTCTATTCTTCCATTTTAAATAAACCACTAGGATATTTCCTTAAGCCTATTTTATAAGATAAACTTTCTTCTCTATGCTGTACTCATCAATCACAGCATGTCACAGAACTTGACAATGCTTCGGCTTTTGAAGTTGCCACATTTTACTGCTGCTATCCAGCACTTCCAGGATTAAAATACTAGGAAAATATGGGACACTGAATGCTATAGATTAGCTTCTCAAAGCGTACAAACCCTCAACCTGTGCGTCCTCCCACCACTGTTACCACTGCTGGACAAAGATCACAGAAGCTAAATGCAATCCCAAAGGACAGACACAAATGCAGTCTCGCCTACAATCCTCAGTATAACCTTAACACATCGACAACTGACTGTATCATCTTAACACTATACCTGCAACCCCATTTAGGATCAGTTGCTATAACTTGATAGCTGTGACATTGTTGGCAGAAGGTAGCCATTGCTTCCTAATGAATAAATGCTCCTGAAATAATTAGCTCATTCATGCTAACAAACAGAACTGGTTTCAGAAAAACATCATCTTTTCTGCCTCATGCGAACACATTTTAGGGCTATGAACCAGTTTTGCACCCACTCGCAGTGGAATACAAGGGGACTGCAAGTTCTGACAGAAGCTTCCTTTGAAGTCTAAGGGTGGATGCAGCAGAGGATCTGCTCAGAAGCTGGAGGTGTGGTGTGGCTGTCCTCCCACATCACCAGCCACAACGTATTACTGCTTCCTGTTAGCTACAGCACTTGCAAGCACGCTTGTTTCCCCGGGTGAATCTGAACAAAAAACCCCTCTTCCTTCCAAATTTGCCTCTGTGCCCAGTGGAATCTTCCATCCTCAAAGTGTGACGATCACCTACCCAACCCAGGACAATGGTGTCAGCCAAGACTTGCTTGCCTTGCGTTAGGTACCCCACAGACAGAACAAAAATCTGGGTGCTAAAGAGCTTGCAGTTCAAAAAGGGTTAGAGGTGGCTGTACAAAGACTGCACAGAGTAAACCCACATTACTTGTTCAAGAGTGCTACTTAAGTGAGACAATAAACTTCAGTTTTTATCAACTGAGTAACCCGCAAGAGAAAGAACAGATCAAGTCATACTTCTGCCTATATTATGTTCTACTTCGTCTCTTTCTTTACATCTTCAAAATTAAGGTGACATTATCTAGGTACATCAGAGTTGGCAAAAATGTTATCAGTAGGTAACTGTGCCTGTTACATAAACTATGGGCTTAAATGGTTCAAACAAGTTTATGGTTCTAATAATAGTATTTCGTAATTAATGAAGATAATCGGGTTCCTAACTGCCTGACAGAGTTCATCTTAGGATATTCTCCACTACGGTAGCATCCCTTAGGTCTTAAATGTAACCCAGGAAAATACTTTCAGCTAAAGAAATCTAGCTGTGAGACAAACATCTGGTAAGTTAAATCTAGATAAACATTGTAAAATCTATCAACTACTAAAATTTGAGCTGGAAAAATATGACTGCCTCACCAAGTGAATACAGAATAATATAAATCTTCATCTATCCAAGGAGAGTTGTTTATAGCTCAGTAACAAGAGCAAAACTTAAAGTAACCTAAAGAAAACTTGTATACAGCTGACTTTCTGCAGCTATGGTGATGGTAGGCTACAGAAAACCCTAAAAGACATAAAAGGTCAGGCACTAGATCAGCAGGACGACAAGGATTTAGGAGTTGTTTCTAAAGTCTGTATTTATTCCCTACATAATAAGCTTGAAACAGACCTTGTGCGATCTGTTTCCCAATGCTATCAAGTATGCCCATTCACTTTTTATATCACTCCAGGCATAAATAAAAAAACTAGCCATCTCCAATGTTGTCACAAGTCAGATGCACAAAGAATTATATGATGGTATGACATATAAAGATTAGGGGAGATAAAAATTTGAGATGCAGTAAAATATTTCCTTTAAGCCTAATAAAAACCAAAACTCTCTAGTATTAAGACAAAGGAGGCATTTACATGCATAACCACAGTCTTTTGCATTGCTCAAGAAAACCCCAAATACACGATCTGCAAGACAAGATCAAGATTAGGGAGAAAAAAAAAAAAAGTTCTTCAATTCAGCACAGGGTTTTGTTTTGGTTTGTTTGGGTTTTTTGTGTGTGTGTGCAAAAAAACTTTCTGTAATGTGAATTGAGTAAATTTTATTGGATTCCAGTAAGCATTAGATGCTGTAAACACCTTGAAGATCACATGCTGAACAACTCTTTTTGTGCTCCACAAGCAACAATTATTTCCCCACCAACAATGCAGGCAGAAAATTTGAAACTGCTTTGAATACAAGTAGGCTTAGTGTTATGATGCCATATTCAATTAAAAGGTTACTCTGTCCTTTCAAGGAAATTCATTTATTCAAGAGGCAGACTCTTAAAAGCAAAGAAACGAGGCATAGCACGGTGGTCACTTTGACATGTAATGCACTGAGAAATGGCTGCACATTTTTGTATTCTAAGTGGCATACTATTTTTCAAACTGTCCTACTGGTAGTTTCCCAAAAGACAAAAGATAATTGATAGCTACTGTCTCAGCATAACCTAAAATACAGCATTCAGATCTGAAATTTGAGCTTCTACCAGCTAGACAGACACACCAAGGATACGCTGCATCCAGTACACCCGCCTGCCCCTGTAAGACAGGATGCTACCTTGAAGAGACAGCTCAACTACTGTAATTTAATGATTACCATAACTCTCTAGTGGCTTTCTACATTTCAGAAGACTGTATGCCCCACCTCAGTCTTTTCTTCTGTTGACTGAACAAATTTGATTCCTCTCAGCCTCTGTAAGTCTAAAATTTAATGTAAGTTGTGTTTTCTAAATGTCTATTTTTCCTCCTGGTTTCTGCTGGTTTATTTTTATTTAATTTCTATTTTCTTCCTTTTCTCCAGTGGTTTATTTGCATTTGCGTTTATTTAGTGATTACAGTTATCTAAGAGTAGAAACAGGAACTCAATGACACAAAGTTTCAAAGAAAGGGTAGTTTGAAAGCTATTGTGTCTTCTGCAGAGCAAATTCATCAAGGAAAGATGCCGGAAATTTAATCAGACAATACTGTATCCAGAAAAAAAAAACATTTGGGACTACTGTAGAACTGCATTTTGTCAATAACATTACCACTGATGTAAAAATTTCAGAGAATACCAAGAGTCCTAACTTCAAATAAACTACAAATGTTTTCAAAAACTGAGAAAGCAAAGTTTGATTTTGATTTAGAAAATCCTACGAAATAATATCCCCGTCTTTTGGCTGTTGATCTGCTGTCACTAGAGGCCTCCGTTTATCTCTCTTGCCAAGAGCCAATATGCCAACCAATCCCAAATTCTTGTGTCATTCTATTAAAAACACAGGCTCTGTTAATTCTGAAGATGGACTCTGCTCGTCTAGAAAGTTTATTAACTAGAAAAGAAATTTTATTCTGAGGGTACAGAATGTGTGCTACCTAATGACTCTGCCTCAGATTTTGACTTCATTCTGGGACTTAGGAGTAGCTGAAAATGTAACTTAGGAAGAACAGAATCAGCAAATGAAAATGTGAAACATGCTTCCAAAACAGTTAACAGGAGCTAAAAGGATCTTTACTTTCAGACTTGAGCTCAAGCTCGATTCTCCCCCTTACTTAAAATAAATTCTTTGTTTTCCAGCATGCAGTCATGCCAACACCTACTGCTGATTTGTTACTGGACTAATTTACACAAGGTATATTACATGGGAAGAGTTTTCCTCAAATTTATAGACAATTATAATAAAGAATATCACAAGTTCTGACCAGAAGTGACATGTGCAACCAACAGCCTTCTGAAGACATTAATTAAGAGTCAAGAAATCTCTTAAAAAATAAAAATAATAATACGGCTTGAACTAAGCAGTTAGCATACTACTTTAGTTTTTATCCACAGTCTACACTATAAACCATGATAGCCCTGGGCACAGTAAAACCTGACACAAGTATGGCTTGTAGATAGATGTCCACAGCAATACAAGCTATACTTATTTTAGTAGTATAGTATGCTGAAATTGAAAGACTGAGCTAATATATCTAGATTAATTTTGTTTCTTAATATGTAAAACAGTAAAATACTTAGATGGAGACATCTACTAAAAAACAATTTGTCTTCATGGAATGGCCCTAATTTTATTTTTTTTTTTTTAGTAGCTTTTGAAACATAGATTATGGAATTATTAAAATCATCACTTCTTTAAAATCACAGTGAAGGAATAATTAAATTTTGAGTGCTTTAACTACAAATTCTCTGGCCTCAGCATACATGAAAGGTCTTTCAGTGTTATTTTAAATTCGAACTTTCATAATCATAATGATTCCTAATCAGCATTACTCATATCCCTCTGATGTCATCAAGGGTGAATTTAGAATGCATATGAGCTGCTGACTTGACCTTGTCAGTTGTTTATCACAATCTTAACAACTAAATAGAGTAACTTTGCCTATTACAATCTAAATAACCTAAAGTAGAGCAGAAATACATTAAAATGGGATTTTAACCAATAGTTTAAAGAACCTATGTTATTATTCAACTAAATGCAGAACGAAACTGATGAAGATCCTGTTCAAGATAAGTTTTAAAATCAAGTTAATGATCAAATCTGCAATTCAGAAGAATTATTTATCTCATTGCACTATAAATGTAACAGGGATTGCATATGAGGAACACACGAAAAGTTAAATTAAAGACTGAAATACTTAGCTGCATGCCCATTAATTAAGAAACCCTGGATAATACAGCCCACAGCTGTGAAATTTCAGTGTAAATGTCACTGCATTTCAGTAACAGACTGATTCTAACAAGCAGAAGCAGTAAGCATCTCGGCTGGTAATGCTGAAGCGTGTCTTGCTTCTTTAAGGGTGAAAAGCCCTTTACCACAGCTAGGGAAGCTATTAACTGTCATGCTTGCTAACTCAAGCACCAGGTATTACAAAGACTGTAGGACTGTGTACCACTTACCGAAGATTCACTATCTCTAACGAGGAAGTCTCCTTCCACACCCCTTTCATTCAGAGCACATTCTGCTTGGTGTCGGGTAACATTCCCATAATACCACTCTCTTCCAGCAAAACGTCCTGTAGAAGATGGTCCCGTGTAGCTTATCTGAGGTGGATGGGAAGTGTTAATGGTAGGACCATCGCTAATGATTACTACATAGTTTTTAGGAACAAGACCGATTTGCCCTCTGGAATTTTTACATTTCCACCACTCCGGGTCATTTTCTGGTTTTTCAATGACTTCCATCGTTTCCCCTTTTTCAAAATTGAGCTCTTCTTCTGTGACGGAGCTGAATGGATACAGTGTCTGAACAATGTGGAGTACTTTGGTGCCCTGGCCGTTACTCATGGAAGCGCCTTTCCTTAAGCTGAGAAAGCTGGGTGAATCTGCTGTTGCCTCCTCAACCTCCTCTACCACATAGTTCGACGGGAACCAGCCTATCTGTCCATTGTAGCTACCTCTCCACCAGCCGTCGCTGCACTTCTCCATGACAATCACTCGTGATCCTTTAACGAGGGACAGTTCATCCTCCCTCTCTGCAACATAGGCAAATTTCACATAGGCTGGAATGTTAAGATCATAAATCCGGTCGGCGCTGCTGCCATTGGATGGGTATTCTGCATCTGTGCTAGGAGTGGGTGAGGCGTCCCGCGCACTGGTCTTTCTCTTGGTTTTTCCCAAACCTGTTAAAGAGAGAAATGTGAAGTGGTCACTCGGAATGCTTGTTCCCAGACTTCTGGATTTGGTGACACGTCCTCCGTCACTTTAACACTAGTCAGGAAAACAGCAACCCTTTAAGAAATTATCTTTAACATCCAGCCGATGCACCATTAGGCAAGGAGCAATTTGTGTTATAATGGCTCTTTTCCTTTCCCAGAAGTACCAGAGTTTTAACACTCTTAAAAACAGTGGTTTTTTCACTATGAGAACAGCTAAGCACTGGAACCATTACACAGCTTGCTGCTATGTCTCTTAAAAATCCAACCAAATGATCATGCCTTTTAATTTCAGTGATGACTTTAATTTGGCTCAAGCACAACATGAAAGAAAAACTGCAAAAACAAACTAGCACAGCAATACAAGTTTGAGTTTCTCTGCAGATTACATTTTGCTTTCTTCATTCCTACAGTCAGTCCCCAAGAAGCTACAGCTGCAACTCCTTCCAACTGCAAGCTCCTTTTTGTCTACATTTTGTCCCAGCCTGCTTGAGAGAAAGACCATCTGCATAAAATCCCTTATAATGTGTAAATTCTGATGTACTGTCATGGTTTTAATCAGAGCATGAAACGCAATGTACAGAAGAAACAACAGGAATACTAAATACATAGCTCTTTCTTTTTTCATTAGAGGAACGACGCTAGTGTCTGCTCAAATACAGAAAAAAGCCTGTACAACACACTTGCTGTACTTCTCAATCTTTTGCAACAAGGACTGCTTAAGCTTTTATACAAAAAGGAAGATAAACTGAACAAGTAGCCCTCCCTTGTGAAATTCACTGATGAGTGTTCTGAAGAGACCACAAAACGTGAAGTCTCAGTATAGCACAAACTAAGCAACACCCAAACTGTCATGCAAGGGACACAAAGGATAAACTAATACTAAAACAGGAGCTTTTGTACTTTTCTCCATGCTCCTAGAGGCTTGTTGGTTCTTCTCGTGAGAGACAATGAGTACACGCTGATTATGGCAGATTAAACGGGGAAAAAAGATTAATAGGACTTTGCTTTTTTTCTTCAAACAATCTGACAGAAGGAAATGCAGGCAATTTAATTCTAAACAATTCAGAACTACTTAATCCAGCCACTTCACTGCTGCAGTGTGTTCAGTTTTTTATTATATATACACATATATGCACATGCACACACAGTTAATTCAAAACTGTCTGTTCTGTGTAAAACTGCTTGGTTTATTTCACAGGGTTAGCTGTACAACACAAACAGTGCACACACATCAATACACAGATTGCTTAATAGAAGGGTTAAATACATTAATTAATACAGTCTTAAGGTCTCACAAGACAGTAGAAAATTCCAATGGTCCTAACGTGTTTCCTGACCCTCCTCAGCAGCTCCTTGCTTCCTGCTGGAGCCTGCTAACATCCTAATGTCATTTTAACTACATCATTTCAGCCAAAAGCCACTTTCAGGCAAAATGAGGGAGAGCAGCTTATTGTACTAGGGGAGACAATCACAGGAAAAGAGTGTCCAAGCAAGCACTAATCGGAAGCTGGCCAGGCTCTGATCTCTGCTAAGACTGGGATTTTTCATCAGTTTAGAGATCATTTTAAGACAAGGATGCATCAGAACTAAGGAGCATTAAATTAGGGTGATATAAACAAACACAACTTAAGGGTCATTCTGTTAGGAAAAGGGGGAAATTACTTATTATAACTTCATGAAAAACAGGCAGCTGTACCTCAACAGATTCACTCACTCTACATGAAGCCCTACACTGAGACCGAATCTTCCAGATTAAAAGCTTATGTTTTTATGTGCTTTCCAACAGAGATGCAGCATCACTTCTTAGAATTACAGCAGAAGAACTAATAAAATATAAAAACCCAGCAGATGATGAAGTAGCTGGCCAGGACGTGACTAGCTGAAAATCAGAGCACGGAGATAACTGTGAGACATGGGGACGCAGCATGCTAAAAGAATGTCATAAACAGAAGTATCTAGAGAAAAAAAAGTAATCAAACAGGTGAAAAAAAAACCCAACAATTTCTAAAAAAAGTTTCTGAAGTCCGATAAAGGTGACAAAACATTTAGCAAAGGGCTATCATCCAAGCACTTTCTTTCACTTAAGAGTTTCGTAAGTTGCACATTTTTCTACAAACTTTCCAATGCTGCATCTGCCATTTAAAATGTTCCTTTCTATCCTCCCCACTCAACACACACCATAATGATGAAAAACAGAATCAGAAGCCTGTTTTCCCTTATCAGTAAAGGCAGTTGGAGCTCTTCAGTTTAAGGCTAACATTTGATGTAGCCAAACTTTGCTGACAGCAAGGCAACAATTAGTCTTTTTCAATAGCAGCCAAGTACATCAAAATCAACTAGTCTTACCAAGGTGACCAAGTATTCAGAGACCCATCTGCAGCCAAACACAAGAGAAGGGCATGCACTATATTATTTAATGGTCATTTTTTATGCGAGGTTACAACATTCATAACTGCATCTATGACAGAAGAGGAAACAAGTCGTTCCATGAGCAGAACGAAGGAAATCTGTTCCTGTTTTCTTCCTTATACCTCCTGCTGCATTACTCTTCCTCTGCCTCCCCCATCTTCTGCAGGATCCACAATAAGCCCCATTATCATTTGACTGTGTTCACATTCCCAGGTCCTTCTCATAACTCCAGCTCCCCACTGCAACTTCCAAACAGCCCCCAAAAGTATACTCCATCTCCCCTGGTGCTGCCCTCCCCACCTTTGTCAGGCTGGCCAGCCAAGCATGGTGCCCAGCATCCCGCTGCCTTTCAGCCCTGTCTGGACTGAGCAAAGAGCTGGGATTGCTTTGGCTTCTCCTCCAACGGCAGACACCAGCAATGACCGTCCTAAGCACTGAGTTGGAGAAAACAAGTTAGTTTGTCTCTGCCAGTCTGTCAAGTTTGCTTAGAATTGGATGAGTTATCAAGGCTGGACAGATGGACGGATGATGACAGCTGACTGTGACAACACGACTTATATAAGCTTCATTTCCTTATAAAATAAGTCTAAAAAATATAATTTAGTAGGATGGCTCGCTAAGCAAGTGTAAGGTTAGGATGATCATAAACTAGGTATGCATCTATGACAAAAATTGCAACTTCATTAAAAAAAGGTACAACCTACATGAGTCACCTTTGGAAAAGTAAACACTGCCGTTACTTGCTACTAATAGGAATGTTCATATACTTCTATTTGTAAGGGTATCCCTATTCTTATGTCCAAATGTAATGAAACCCATGTAAAGAATTTAACGGAAAACAAAACTTTCAAGCACTTGGGAGTCACCTTTGGAAGAGTCAAATATACTTGCTACTGCGGCTATAATTTTGGCATTTTTATTGCCTTTGTTCCAATGAAAACTTACCCAGTAGTGAGCTACTATTTTTTTCTCATTCTGACTCATTTGCCTGAAGCCATAATCCTTTGCAACACAACTAGCTGTTGTAAAGGGAAACCTAAAGGAAGAGCTTAGCTTTCAAGCAATGGGAAACGAGTGGGAGCAAAAGCATCGCAAAGCAGCCGTAAGCCTGTTTTATGGTGTGATGTCTTGCACGAAATAACACTGTTCACAATCTACACTCGACCCACACTAAACTAGTCCTTTTTCTTTTTTACAAACAAGATGCCAAGTGTTGCAAGTAGATTTAATTTTTAGGTGGATATATTGCAAAGATAAAAAGAAATGGTTAGCATCATATCCAGAGAAGGGATACACTGCAAATCCTCCTTCTCCCTGCAGTGAAAGAAATCCTCTGACCCCGAGGTTAGTCCTAGGCTGACTCAGAAGCATGCTTCCCACATTACTTCATGCCCTCTTCCTTTCCTCGCTCAGTTGCAGCTCTAAAGAATAGCTAGCTTTGCAAGCAGCAGGCTGAAGGAAGACCTGTTTCCTATGAATTTGTTTCCTGTCTCTTAACTCCCCATTGTGTAGACCGCAGCCTTACACCCTTTCATTACCAGTCTGTCTCCATGACAGCCCTCCTACATTGTAGCTGTAGGCCCTCCAGCTCATACCTCCAGTGCCCTCTCCCTGCAGCACTTCTGGCCTTCTCACCTTGTGCTCCTTAAGTTCCCCTAGGAAATAAAGGTCTTTAGCTCCCCTCAATCCAAGCCTCAAAGTGGCAGAATTTCCTTCAGGTCATTCCCCTTTGGCTCAATGCTCCAATAGTGTTGATTCCTCATCCCTTATCTATGTCTTCTGCCACGCCAGCCACTCTCGTGTCCCAAAGCTTGGCTGCATGTCACACAGTACAGACGCCCCAACTGCCCACCCTTTTCCTGCTAAAACCGAAAGAAAGAATTCTCTTTCCTCCTGCCTCAGTGAAGGCACTACAGTCTGTAGTATAGCGACAGTCTTTATGAAAATTAGTACTTAGGACAAACAAATTTAATTATCTTTACAACTTTCTTCTCATATACACTTTATCAAATACATACATGGCACTCCTAGAGAAATGGGTGTTCTTGCCACTACTCGAGATTTAGATTCCATTTGCTAATTATGGTTTATATTACATAGCTCCTTTATGAAAAAAGCCCATTTACAAAACACATAAGTCTTCCCTGAATTAGGAAAAGCTATTTGATGAGTCTTCCCATGCTCCTGTGAGCCTTGCATCCTTGCCTGAAACTGATGAGTGACCACATTTTGTATTTTAACTGCTTCTGCTCATTTTCAGAGGTGAGGGAGCTGATTCACTGACATGGCTGTATAATGCACCTCTGTAGGCTTACATGAATTCATATTCACTTTATTACATTCTATTTAAGAATAACATGCACTAAGCACGGAAGATATTTGCAGTCAAATTGTCTAGCATTCCACTTCCAAGGGTACATTTCCTAAATTTATCACATCTTGCATGTAATTTAACTTTAAACAGAAAAGATACAGTCCTTTTCCAATGGAATTTTACGTTTGCTTGATACCTCAGATTACTGACTTTCCAATGTCCCATTTTCTACGTATATAAAATATCCGAAGCCAATTCCTGAAAAATAGTTGGCAAGCAAAACTAGCGTCACCTGAATTCTCTCAACCCATCTCTTCTAAAACCTTCTCTGATTTTAATACATAAATCAGGAGCAAAAACATTCACTGTAGCTTACCTGTGATCAAGTAAAATTCACAGGACAAAAAAAATGGCCTATCAGAAAATGCTACAATAAAAGAAAACTGTATTGCTTTGAGAAATCATAGAGGCAACACTAACCAATTTCCAGAACGTAATTCCTCAATCTAGAACTCAGTGAACGAGATCATGCCACTAAATATGCCAGATAAAACTGCTTAAGTACCGTCCAACAGCTTCTTATTAAAAAGAGCAAGAGAAGGATTTCCCCTGTCCCTTCCTCCCTCTCCCCAAGTAAGTGACCTTTAAACTATAAAAGAGACTGGAAACCCAACAACAAAAATGCCTCAAGACAACTGATTTCTTAGAAAATACTTCCTCTTAAAGGGACTAGACTTCTACTAAATGGCATCCTTTAAATACCCTGTATCACTATTGGGGTAGCTAGTTGCAAATCTAAACATACCGCCGGAAATAAATGCTCTGAGTAATCCTGTTACATTCCCTTTCCCCACGGCAGTTAGGAAGTCAACTTCTTATATATTTTCTTTTTTGCTGTTATTCTTTATAACAACAAAATCTTAATGGATTCTTCTTCATAACAAGTCAGAACTGATTTTTGTATCGTGTATTCAACCCTTTATATTTGAAATTAGTTTTCTACCAGTTATCAAATATTATTATAAAGCTCTAAATCAGCAAAAAAGTTAACTCAAGCATGATGAGGGTCATCAAATAAGTATCTTGAATTAATACTAAATCAAATACTGCCAGCTACTTTCTTTCATAGTCTATTTACAAATACAAAAAGCTTTTTCTCAATTAAAAACTAAATTATGCTGCATCAACTAGTGAAAACACAGGAACGTACTGGAGATGAATTAAAAGTACACTTACGTTCAGTCAAAACTAAAGGTGGGTAAAAAAATGCAGTATTTCATTTTTTATCTCTCTAAACTAAATTTTGTAGATGTTTTTATTTTTTAAATCCTCCAGAAACAGAAACATGACGGCCCCTTGAAAAGGCAGGCAGGGCTAGAGAGGATCCTGCCTTCCCACCTACTGGCTCCCCGCCAGCCCCCAAGTTACTCAAACCACCGTGCCTTCCCAAAGAGGCTTGCTCTGCAATCAGGCTGGCACGCAAAACTCAACCCGTGATGCACGGTTCTGTCAAAAGCTGACTAACTGGCACAATTTCAGCAAGATGAAGTGATGCTGGGCTGATTCTGATTTTTTTGATTGCGGTGTTCCTCGACTCCCAGCCGTAGGCTGAGCACCTTCATCCTTCCATGCGATAATACCCTTGCCCAACTTCACAGTTTGCTTTCAATGGCAATGCTTTTCAAAGTGACGCTCAACTTCAGCACTTGAGTTCGCAGCGGTTCAGTATCAAACTGGCTAATATAGAAAAACGAAGGTACTGAAAAGAGGAGGAAAAAGGGAGAAAATTCCAGGGAGAGGGCTCCTTCAGCTTTTGCCTTAAATCTTATCCATGCTGCCACAACTCTCACCAGGATAGCAAAGCCTGGGTTTTAAATATATCATGAATGAGTATCTGAAAATTTATTTATGGGAAAAAAAAATTAAAAAGGTTCTTTCATTGGCATTACAAATTCCCAGGTACTGAAATTTCTTTACACTACTGGTCATAATTCTCGCAATTAACAAAAGACAAAGCAGTGATTTGTAAAATTTTTCATAGACATTTCAATGCATCTCAACTTGTGTATCCTCCCTCTAAAGCAATATGCTTTATACAGTGCTAAATGCTTTATGGTATAAAAAAAAAAAAAATCATAGAAACCACCACAAAGAGCTTAAGTAAAATAGGCTTTTTCCAAAAATATTTTCATTTTAATCACATTTTAAAATAATGTTTTTCTTCTTTAAAAATTAACCCATTATAATTCAAATTCATCATAGTATCATAGTATAGTAAGGTTTGGAAGGGAACTTAGAGATCACCTAGTTCCAACCCCCCTGCCATGGGCAGGGACATCCCACTAGCTCAGGCTGCCCAAGGCCCCATCCAACCTGGCCTTGAACACCTCCAGGGATGGGGCATCCACAACCTCCCTGGGCAACCTGTGCCAGTGCCTCATCACTCTCATAGTGAAGAAATTCTTCCTAATGTCCAGCGTAAATTGACACAATGCACTCCAGAGCTGAAAAATTTAACGTTACTATAATCTATTAAGACAACTTCCATTAAACAGCTGAAACATTCAAGCAAAACAAGTTTAAGGCTGATAAATTTAATGAAGTCAAACAAATAACCTAGGAGAATTCCCAGTATAAATGTGTAGAGCAAGAACTTCTTCAAATGCTGAATAGTAAGTCATCTATGAAAGAGTTAGAAAAAAATATTTAAATAATTTCTGTTAAGTTTAATGACTTTATAACAAGTTAAAAAATCATTTTCAGCTGAGATGGAAATACATATTAGTTCCTCCAAATATAAAACCAAATTTTACAGAAGAGCTCTCCTAGTTCTAAAGGCCTTCAAAGAGAAGGTAACCAGAAATTCTCCATTTACTAATCAAGTGTTTTCTGTCAGATGCAGCAGAGAAGCAAGTTTATCAAATCTCATTTTATTTAGAGGTAACATTCAGTATTTCAGCCAGTTTTTATTTAAGATATTTAAAATCATGATTTTTTCTTGTGAACTTGAATAGAATTCCAACTCCATCTGGCTTCACACACACAGTTAAAAAAAAATTATCCTTTTCTGTTTACCAAATAAGTAATTCATTTCCTAATACCAAGGCTCTGGTTTATATTGCATATAAATGCTTACAGTTAATAAGCATGCAAAGCATAAAGTGCCATTTTTAAAACAACGGGAAAAAACTATTAAGAAAGATGTAATTAACTTCTTAGGAAAATTCTTAAGAAAAAACAAAATTATGTAAATTAATTAATTAATTCACCCAATTCAGAGATAAATGCATAACATTTTGACAGCTGGAATGTCCAGATCAGACATTCACTTAGCTTCGTGTTATTTACTATTATTATTTTTATAATTTTAAAATAACTCGTCTTTGCTTCTTTATTAAAAAGGAATTTAGCAGACTGGAGCTTCTTCCGTTACATAGAAATAAATCCAAATATCTCTGCACATTCTCGTCTGCAAGCTCCCTTCACCTACACATTCAGTTTCCAAGCAAACTTTCAAAGACCAAGATCCATATGGGAGAGTCAGTGTTTTAGAAGTAGTATCTCCATCAATAGCATTCTTTAAAGGACATTGCTATAAATTCCAGAAATCTTCAACTGCATTTGTGATACAGAAATGAAGCCTTACCGCTCTATGAACAATTTTTTGTGTCTTCTTTAAGAAGCTCAATATCAAAAAAAGCTACACTAGAACAAATCAGAAAACTGAAATACTTCTTTAAATGTCAGAAGTAAATTCTTGACATTTCTACAACCAGGCTGCTTTTATCACTATGTTTTTCAAATACAGGAAAAAGTAGTTTCAAAGTTTCCCATACAGCAAACACTATTTGGTACAGAGGCTACCACAAATAAATCAACTCAAACGTATTAAAAACAACTACTGCATTAAATTCTTGTGATTTAGACTGTGTTAAACATCCCTGTCTGTTATCAAGAAACACATATTCAAATTCTAGTACTGGGTACTGAGTTTCCTGTACCCAGAGCATTTTAGAACAAGAGGTTAAAAGTGAAAGATATGCTACTGGGATGTAGCCTGTTAGTTTTCCAAAGGCGTCCAACACACAATCCAAAGGCTTCCATAAACCATCTCATGTATGTTCTCACTTCAATAGAAAACTGAAGTAGATGAAGTCTTACTAGGCAAATTTGGAATGCCCTTGGGCTTTTAAATTCTCTATGGAATAGGAAAACAGCTGTCTCAGTCTCAAATAGAAGACATATAAAATGAACAGGGTTTCTCCAGATCCATGGTACCAATTTCCGTCTACGAATTTAAACTGAAGACAGCTCATTTTAAATACAGTCTTTGCTTTCAGATAGAGATCGTTTAAAGATATTTCCACCTACTTTGTAATATTATTAATGATGCTTTCTTGATTTTGTCAGATGCCCCAATAAGAAAAAAAAAAACAGGACTAACTTAAGCTCTACTGTTCTAAGAACAGATTTATAAAGCATGCGGAGAAGGCACAGTAGCCCCTTAAGACTTTCCAGTGCTTTCAGTTTCCTTGATGCAGAGAATGAAAGACGGTCTCTTTCGCCTCTCCTTTGCAAACACTAGTAGAATATTGTCAAAAAAATCCCTAAATGCATGTGGTGCTCAAAACTATCTACCCAATACATGCTCCTATCCCTCACTAAGCATGCAACAGTTAATGCTCCCCTTCCTCCTCCAGGATTTGATAAAAAGATGATTTATATTCAGCTATCTCCCATTTATAAGAAGTGAAAGAGGTGCACAGGACAACTTAGGATAAAAATTCCACTGGCTAACATGAACCCATTCAATGATTTATTTCTTATAAAATAAAATAGCAAGTATGAAGCAGACTACCCTGAATGTAAAATGATGACCCTCCAATTCAAAGACTCTTCCATAGAAATGAGACCGAATCATTCTGTTTTGGATATGGACGATTATAGTACTTGATCTTTTCACTACTTTGCTCAAATTTGCTTTCAATTCTGTACACGAAAATGAAAGGCTTAATAGGTGTTACAAATACAGATTGAAGTTCAGATCATCAAGCCCAAACCTGAACAGATAAATTACAAAATAGTAATTATACAGTCCCTCAACTCAAATAAACACATTAGAAGACAATGATGCAAATACTGAGTAAAGGGTAATCTCTCACTACTTAAAAATGTTCAAGGAAGTCCCTCCTGAATGTAAGATGGAGCCACACTTTAAGGTTATAGCATTTTATTCCAGTGTGGCCCATAACCAAGAGCAAGCATGATGTAAAGCCTTAGTAATTCTCTCATAAGTTCAGAACTACAATGCTATACTAGTCTAATGTTTTCAAACATTAAATACCATATTACAAGAAAATCCAAGGTGTTTATTATTCTTTTCTTTGGAAACCTTAGAACTCCTTAGAAACGTGTCATAGATACTGCAATTTTATCCAAAGTTCCTTTAAGGAAACCCAAGCAGATACCAACTTTTCTAAGGTCCTCTCTGAATTGCAATGCCCATAGCTTCATTAATCAAGAGCACTCAGGTTATTTGCTTCTACAAATGCAAAACCAGACCTCGTCATCACTTGAGGGGAAGTACCAGGGGGAAAACAGCTGACTTAAAAAAACAGCCCCAGCTTCTCTGAGGATTGGCCCTCACAGCCAAAACACAACCCCCCCCAACTCACACACAAACTAAAGCAATTTCTTCTGCAGATTAAAACTCAATAATGAATTATTAAGTAATATAGCAATAAATTTAGCTCCTGTTCCGAAGAACAACTTTCTGAATGAACAATTAGAAAAATATCTTGCAGGTTTGTAAATTGGTACAGTTTATATAGAAGAACACTGACATTTAACTACATCGTATTTTCCTTTTCTTTATTCTTTCACTTTCCATCTTCTTTCATTTACAAGGTCCAAAAAAATCAATGGGAGTGACAGCAATGATTGCATACAGTTTAGCCAAAGTCCTAAATCAGTTTTCTGGTCCAAAATACAGCTACAAATAGTCACCTAGTAGAAACAGTACGCCGAATGTCCACCTGGCCAACGTGACCACTCATTCACATTACAAGCTGTGTTTGTCCAAATCTGTTTGCTGAGACCACAAAAGCTACTTGTCAGTAAATAATTTTATTTACCACTGAAGTGACTCTCAAAGAAAGCCATCGGAACCCTCTTCCTTAAACAGAAAAGAAGTGAGCATTTTCTTTCACACAGGAGGTTTATGCTAGGTGTCTGCATACATTGCACACATCTCAGAGCCTGCTTTATGAACACGGTCCACAAAAAAAACATTTTTGAGACACAGGAAGGAAATCTTCTCTTGTACATTCTAAGACAAAGCATGGTTTTTTAGGCATGAATGCTAATACAGAAATTTTGTTTGCATGGTATGAAAACATGTCACAGAATGGCCAGCTATTGTTCAGTCTTGAAAAAACCTGAGAAACAAGTCAATTGAACCCCAGTGAGACCACACAGAGAAAAAGCAACAAAATAATATTATGAAAGACCACAGAAGATTAAACATTATGACAGCCTTAAAAAGAGATCCAGTAATAGTGATGGGATTATTTAGGGATGCATAATGGAAGAAATACCCACATATAAATAAGAAGAATCCCTCAATGATTCTAAGGTGGTAGAAAGAGCAGCCACTGTCACTTCAATACGGCAAAGCTGCCCATCCTTTGAGTCACTGGAATTCTTCAAAAAATGGTGTCCCCATACATACACAGGCTAATGTTTTTTACCAGTCATCTTAGTTTGGCCTTTAGAAGGGTGATGCAGCTACACACACACAATGCAAGGCATACGCGAGACCTCAAAATCAGCTACTGTCAACTGTTTCTTCTCTGCTACCACCTTCATGCACTCGGATGTGAAGCTGAAGGAGAGGACAGTACGCAGAGTGCACAGAGACCACATTTTCTGAAAAACTGTGGTCACTGCACCACCATCCCCCTTAGCACTTGTTCATGGGAAGGGTTCAGCCCCCACAGCAGGATGCAACGCACATGCTGTGACTGCAGTTCCGCTGCTTCAGCAGGCTTTGGTCCTCCCAGGAACTTGAAGGAAAGGAGGACAGAAGGGAACACGATGCAAGAAATCCAGTATAAGACACTACATGTTAAAAAAAAAAAAACCAAAAAAAAACCAAACAAAACAAAACATATTCTCATTTTCACTGCCTTGGATAAGAGACACAATTAGCAAGTTGCTTAAAGGATTTTATTCTATGGAAAAAATGAAACATTAAAAGAGCTGAGTGGTCACACACAAAATTTTAACGTCAAGAGAGCAAAAGGCTCTGCCTCCACAGCTGGAACATGCTGTTGAAAGGACCACTGGCAATGGGGTGATTCTCTTTCACAGGGAAAAATGAAATTACCTTGGGAGTGAAGTTCTGGCCAAACAAAATTACACATTGAAATGTAACTGGCTCAGAGAAGGGCAAAACCAAGGGTCCTTGAAGATGACAGCTGAGGGAAGCGGTACCAAAGACACCATAATATGCAGCCACACTGAGTTAAGGCAAATCTTTTATCTTTTAAAAATATAATTATGACTACAATAAAGGCACATTCTGTAACCTGTGAAGGTCAAATTGTACCTCCAAGCACATACACACACTGCATGAGAAGCGGGGAGAGAAGTACCAACTACACAAAACTTCTAATACAATGCAAAGAACAAATTTATTCACTCAATGTGGACTAAATTTCTTTGCGCCTTCAGCCTTGCAACATTTTACTGCAACCATCATATTAGAAAAATGTGCTAATAGGTAAGAGACATTGTGGTTTTCATTATATGTTTGTGTCAAACTCCTGAAGCCACAAATCCTTTAAATAATCCACCCCGATAAATGATGAACACAAGACAAACTTTCAGCAGAATATAACACATAGACCTGTAAACTGAAAAAAGACAAAGTTCTGCTCCCATCACCAGCCAGCACCGGAGGTCGGGGACACTGCAACAAGCTGCAGGTTCTGCTTTCACTGCTGTTTTTGGCTTTTCACCTCAGATCAGATAAAGGACCTGATGGAGACATCTGATACAGAGTCTTTAATCAAGCAGTAACAGTAGCATTGCTCTGTACCTTGAGTTCTCCTAGATAATTTACCAACTTTCTTTGCTTTCAAGTCTTTTTGCTGCAGGTAAAAAAAGCATGAAGTTTGTGTTTTATTTTGGGTTTGGTTTTTTTTAGTTTGGGGTGCTTTTTTTTTTTTACACTAGTCTGCTGTGTAACTTTGGAGGTTTTTTTCCTTCTTAAGCACATGTTCCTTTACAAATTATAACACGATATTTTTCAGAAAGTCTGATTTTAGTTCCACAAAGCAGAAATTTCAATTCCTTTAATCCTACTTTCACTGGATAATAGCCGATATGCATGAAGTTATTTAAATTTCTACTGGCGTACAATAGGTCCATAACCATAAATTAGCGAGGCTGTTTTGCATTCTGGGTAACTATTATAAAATGCATAATAGTACCACTAATTCAAAATACAGATATTCTTCTGCCATTATGTATATATCAAATTCATAGTGAGATAGCAGACCCTTCTATGTCAGGGCTATCTTCCTCCATCATTTTCCACAAGCAGAGCTACTGCTATAGAATATGTCTCTATGTCTCTAGATCTTCAAAGATCATCAATGAATTGAAAATAGCCACTTAAGCTAAGTCTAGTTTTTAATGATAATCACGAGGCAGACATGTTTCCAAAAAGTGGCAAAGCATTTGAAATCCTTATTATTACACAAATCATCTGCTATACCACTCCAGTGGTATCAGCACTGCCAGCTCCTAACTCCATGTGCTTTAAATGCAAATGGAAGAAATCTCTTCCCTGTGTTTTGAAACCCCTGTGAGCATCTCTCATTTCTCCTTTCGCAGCATCTAATAACAGTCATCCATGAAATCAGACTGATCTATTATTACTGTGAAGATGGAAGAAACACAATTTTTACAGCTTTTTTCTCGTTAAATCACCAAAGACATTACACTAAACAGTTCCCATCAGCTTCTTCCCTACCACAAAAGCATCTTCCTCAATTTCATCACTGGTGAACTCTCCACGCTCCACCCTGCTCCATCAAACATGCGTACTTCGAGCACTCAACTAAAAAGCAGGACAAAGTGCAGCAGCAAAAGTGCTTTTGCCGAACCATGGAATAAGCTATTTTAACACACAGATACTAGGAAATTGAGCAAGAATCTGTACTGCATATGAAAGCTTTTGACTACTTCCTCTCTGTAAAGATGAACTCAAATTCCTGCATACTAACTGCTTAAAAGTGTTACCCTCATTCAGTCCTCCAAGAGACACGACAGACATGCCACTGCTGTCATGTCTACATTTTCTGACAAGCTAGAAAGCTTCAAAGCAACACGAAGTGACATAGGAAAAATACTTTTGTTTTGAATTCCTACAAGGGGATTTTACTGCCAATTTTAACTAGAGATGTTTGGCTAAATGGAAGACTTCATATCATTCCCTCTTAGAAATCTTTATATGTGATAAATAATTTGACACTACATGCTGTAGAAAGTTCTGAATGTTGGTTCGTTACTTATTTTTCTAAATCAAATTTTTAAATGCCTGCTCTTGAGTGGAAAGATGAGCATTTCTTATGTCTGTGACAAGAAAATCCAACAACATTGGGAACTTGAAGTTCTGAAGAGACTAAAATAACTTCTGTTTGTCTTACAAAGCAGCTCTGTTTTAATGAACATGAGCTCTACGAGGCATAACAGGCTCTGCTATACAACAGTGTACTTATTATGATACCATATTCATTCTTATTTCCATCATTCTTTCATTCTGTAGTAAATTTTGCACCCACATAGTATCCAAAAAATGCTAAGTTTGAAAACAACTAATTAAGACCTAACGGAAATATTTTCCGACTAGTACTCGGTCATATTACAGATTTAATGTGTTTTCTGTGATCTTGCAGCTAATATGGCTAAGGCAGTTTGTTGATAAACAAACACAAATTAATCAAGCAAAGGCTACGGAAGACTCAATTTATAGGAGCTACTGTGCCAGAAATACTGTGTATGCTTCTCATGATTATATTTTTAAAAACGAATGCTGAAGAAGTAGAAAAAGTTCAGTTAAAACCCACAACGGTTAGAGTCACATAACTTTCACCAATGAAAGACCTAAGTAGTAGTCAATTTGCAGTACTCAAGTTTTAGAAGTGTTCTGATGAATGTCAAAATACCACTCTGTACAATTAAATTTACTAGATGTACCATGTCAGAAGTATCAAAACTGGGTCAATAAGTAATTTTTAAAAAGTAAAAAATCCTCAAAACCTAAATAAAAAAATGAAGACCACTAATCCGCACACACCAGAAGTTAAAGGTTGATGACTTACTTGGAGAATGACATTTCATAGCCACGTTATGCAGAACTATGAACCCAGTAGCTTAAATATGAGCTGAAACATTTGTATCTAAAAATGAAGTGCACCGAACCTCCTAACCAACAGAATTTTCAAACAAACAACTAAATAAATAAGTGTGTCAATTCCAGGAAGCAACAGTACATAGAGTAGTCGGAGATCAGCAGGCTGACCCAGGTAGACACCGTGGAGGCTGACAAAATTCCTGGATGTTCACGCCACTTCTGAAATAACATACCACAAACATGACTGGTTTCTGTACTTTGCATCTCATTTGGCAATTCTTACTTTCCACATAAAAATCTAGTACACTGAACTAAAACTAGAAAGTTGCTGAAACGTTTTGCTGACTTACAATCCTAATAAAGAAGAAATTTGAAGAGACTCTCATGCAATTTAAGCATCCCTGTGAGATGTTATCGATATTACTGTTATTTGCTATCACTGCCAACACTCACCTCTAGTGTTTCTATCGTTCCTACGCATTTTGCAAACACATCTCCTTTATTCTTGGTGTCAAATCCTTCTTTCAATGCCTTTTAATAAACCTTCTTTCTTTCACTGGGCATCTGTTCAACAACCCACACCAAGAAACAAATGCAGAAGTCTTTAAGGTTTCTTATGTGGTTGTGCTCACTAAAGGAAGTAAGACCAGATACCTTTAAGAGATCCCTCTTAGGCAGTGCTAGTTGTGCCGCAAAAGCATTAACGCTCAGAAAACCATGGGTTCCCATGAAAACGGCACCCTGCTGCTGGACCACATGCAGCACTCACCCATGACACGCTGCTGCCTGGGGAGCTGTGTGGTTGCCAGGAAAATGACTTACAAAGGGATGGAAAAAATGCATGCTTTTTTTTCTTTTCCCTCCACAAACAACTGACTTCTTAATTATTGTTGCTTCCTTCAGATAAGGTTTCTGTTTGGCACGACAGAGATGAGCTAGTAAGCATAGAGAAGGGGAAACCCGTGGAGCCACGCTCAGAGGCGGCTCTGGGGGTGGTGCTGGCAAACACCCGCTCCATCCAAACCGGTATGGGAGGGAATTCCTTCCCACCCCCAGTGCATGGGAAGAATTATGTTACAGATAATTAGAGCCTGGAAAATGCATGCTGGAGGTTTCTCACTTAGTACGACTTAATCGAAACATATAAAAAATACCCTTCCCACAAAAGAAATACTGTACAAAGAAACTATTTAAAAATTCATTACAATGAATGAAGATGAAATTTTAATCACAGGCCTGGAAGCTGGCTTTTGCCTTAAGAATAGTAATAATTACCAGATTTCACTCAATATGAGCAAACAGAAGATAGTAATTTCAAATGGCTAGATTGCCATTAACTTTTTACTACAGTATCACTCAGTTAAGACAAAAAATGGAATGAGAAGATGAATCATTTAAAATAGTTTATAGGTGGCCTACATGCTATATTTCCATAATTAAAACCAGGCCATTGTAGCTATGTATCTATTAGAGTTCACTCAAGAAAGAAATTGAAGAACATAGAAATAATATATATCAAACAGAAAAATGAAGAAAACAGCCACCAACAGAAAAATTACAAGTCTCGAAATGTCTCGAAGTCACTTAAGAAAACCTGAAAGTTTCAGAAAAATTCCAATGACAGGGCTAAAAGAAGACACGGTACAACAGAATAAGCCCTTAGAATGGGAAAGACAAAGTGAATGGTGCAGAAAAGGCTTTTGCTTTGTAAAAAGATGTAGGACGATTCAAAAGTATCATTTCAGAAATTCCTGGGGGTCATCTGAGGTTTGAGGCAAACTGTTTTTCAGTCCACAAGCGTCTGACTTAATGAACATATGCTAAACAAGTGTTAATCAGCATTTAATATGCACCTGATACATTTAAAAGAGCTAGCTCTGAACACGCTTTATTTGCTGATGTTCTTCAAAAATGATGAAAAAGAATGACAGTTCCAGAAGCCCTACAATATTGCTGAAAACAGGCTGATGTTTTAAACCATCAAGCTGCATGTTCCAGGTACGCACATGCCCATTAACATGCCATGCACAAACAATGGTAAAGCTAATGGGACTCTACTATTTAAGTATTCAAAGGCTGAGATTAAATTAATGACAGTCAATAGAGTTCTGTGAAAATTAGTTTTTAGCATCAAACAGGCATGACTTCATCCTCTGATGAAATTAAAGGTTTTCCTGATAAAAGCAACCTCATAAAGGTAGGAAAATTTTGTGGTATATTTGGCTTTTACATATAAGACACCAATGAATGAACTGGTGCCATAAACTTTCATTAGAACACAGACAATATGGATTAAGAACTCTTTGGATGATGCATCTTCAACAATCAACTACAGGGACTATTAATTAAATAGTAATAGCTCTTATGAGGTCTACCACGATTTGAACTATGGCTGGCACATTTCATATTTATTGAATAACTGGAAGTGACTATGAATCAACCACCGGTAATTACTGTGGATAAGCACAACACAAGAGTGGCAGATAGCTACAGGCAATCACATAGACAACACACTACATCATTTGTGTGACAACAATGCTTTCAGATGAAATATGTTTGAACACAAGGAAACGTAATTGATTAAGGAAGAGATAGGAAAAAGTGCATCTCTGTGGGAGCAACTGTTTGCTGGAACACCGCAAGTATGACAGGCAAGTCTGGGTACATCAAGGGTCCATCTCTTTAAAGCCTGCTAGCCTTGTCACTGGAAGCAGCTAAGAGCCTGCTGTTTCTCTCATGAGATTTCACAAGACTTACGATAATTATTGACTGATTATTAAATGACCTTTTTTTTTTTTTTTTTTTTTTTTTTTAAGTTCAGTCCCTCATATTGTGGTAATAGTTGCAAGATCAAAGTGGGAAACAGCTTTGGCTTAAGGACTAATACTCATGACCACCATTCCTATCTGTGCTGGGTTGACAGGTATTCTAATACGAATTTCCTTGTGATCTTAGGAGAGGCATGTTTGACATTAGACATTCCAATAAAGAGTATGTAAGAACTTGTTTCACTGGGCACAGCAAGACTTTCGAAAGCTGCTTCACTAGATCAAGCATTAGCCTATTAATTTGCAAGCCTTTGCTTAAAAAACAAAACAAAAAAGGAGGTGTGTTCTTGATGGCCACTAAAAACAAAGTTTCCTTTAAGGAAGGACACATGCTCTCCTTGTTATTGAAATTACTGTAGAGCAAGACAAGCAGGCCTTAAAGATTGTAATTTAGTTGAGGACTCTGGATTGAGGAAAAGTAAAAAGAAAATTGTACAGATAAGTCATGTACAGCGCAGGCATAAGTTTCATTATGCTAAGCAGTTCACAGCCCTTGAACTATAAAAAAGAATACTCTTAGGCCCCAACTTTTTGGAGGGTATATTAAGTATATTCTGAGCCAGTCTGTGGGTTAGCTATGACTTAGGCAGTTTCCTACTGTCACCGGATGTATGAGCAAAAAAGAACATGAGAGATGCTTTGCACTCCGTATGCTTTAAAGGTACTTTTGGTCACTGCAAAAGAACCAGCCAGACTCCACCGCATGGCATTTTCTGCATCAACTGACCAAACAAAGCACAGAGAAAACTATTAGAAATGGTACAAGGGAATCAGTAGATTGTAATTACAGTCCTTCAGAACTTAAAAAACTGTGTACGTATATGCAAAAGGCTGAAGTTTGGAAGATGGTTCAGTCACAAAACCACCAGGCTTTGTTCTCACACCAGCTGCCACCATAGTGAAGTGAAGCACCCTACAGCATACACCTTTGTTAACAACAAGGAGGTAAATCTTCACATATGCTAGGACATGTCTCTGTTCACATGAACACACTTCTGTTGGATATAAATTAAAATGTGTTTATTTTACATCAAGCAAATACTGTTCACATTTCACACAAACATTTGATATATTATCACTTTGACGCAATCCTTTCATAAAGTAGCTTTTAGACAAAATATATATCTTTTAAACAACAGAAATCTATATCAAAGGAGCTTAGAGTCACAACAGCGATATAGATTTTAACTAGTTAATTTATGTCAGAGTTTTCTCCTTATAAAAATCTTTGAAAAGGCATAATCAACATCAGCTTCACTGTAATCAGTATATTCAAAGAATATCTGCAAAAGGCCTGTGATTTCAAATATTACACTAGCAAATCTTGTGATAACCTTTTTTGCCTGTCACCTGTCCTGTAGTCCTCAATTTCTGTGTACTTTATGGCAGCTTAGTAATAGAGGACATGGTAACAAAGAAGTGACCAAGAAACCTAACCTGTTAGACACAACACAAGCAAAGGACAACTGTAATAAACCTACACAAGCTTTTGCTATGTTATTTTTTAAGTAAACCTTTTTTGCTTTCTAACAAGTCCACTCACAAATTCTAATATTTCTATTGAAGAGTCAGTATTTTCTACAGCAAACTGCAACAGAGTAAGTTTTCCCAATGAAAGACTTCACAAAACACATGCAAAGACCAAAACATAAGCAAAAAATAACCTCAGATTATATCCAGGTCCGTATCTGTTTCTGTTTTATTAATTACATTCCAAAATATTACTAGTAGGGTGGGATTGGGGTCTACATGTAAAATGATCACATACTGCTGTTTAACCTTGTCTGGCCATATGCAAAGCCCTTTACTTTTCAGTAATTTAATCAGCCATTAAAAACCATTGCAAAAATGAAAAAAAATGTAACCTAACTTTTAAAAGTTCATTTAACCTAACTTCAAAACACAATCACAATTTTTCAAAGGTATAACATTTTATATGTATGATACACTAGTGTGAAGAATTCATATGCAGGTATAAAACAGAGTACATATTAAGGACTTGGAATCAGAAGGAATATCTTGGACCACAGAAACTTAACCCCTGACATTGCACATAGCCACATCATATAATCCCATTCATAAAGCGATTTAGCTTTGTTGAGACAGCTGTGGTGAACAATCTGGCATGAGAGGAGAGAATTCAGCAGTCATCTCAATGAAAACACAGTTCTTCAGCCTCTGAAAATACACAACCTCTGACAAACTCAAACAAAAATATCATCTAATTCTCTTGGATGTGATGCAAGAAAACCTGTTACAGATTTTCCAACGTGATTCTCTCCCCATTCCCACTCTTTCTCTTCCCACCCTCCCTCAATCATCTACCATGTCACCTGAAACTAAGGATTAAGAAAATCCTAATAAGCATGTTACAAAATATTTATATGCACATGACATTTGCAACCTGAAACCCATCAAGTCTAAAAAACTTTTTCCAAAATACAAAAGGACTTACCCAATGTGTCTTTTAGATTTTTAACCAGAGAACCTTTCTTCAAGCTGTTTTTTCGCTCCACATAATTTGATGGCACATATCCCGTTTTGTTGGCCGCGTTTCTTACCCTCCACCATGTCTTGGAATCATCTAATAGCCAAAGACGCTCATTTTTCTTGATGTCAAGTTCTTGGTCCTGCTGTGCAGTATAATCCCACTTTGCAATAACAATAACTTCTTCTGTCATCTTTCATGGAGTCCTTCTGCAACAAAATATTAAACATGCTCATCAGTAAATCATATCATGTAATTCTTACTCAATTTTTCCTTCAAGTTCTCCTGAAATAGGCAAGGAAAGCACAGGGAAAAATGAGAAAGCCATAAAGAGAAAAAACACATGGATTGGAGCTCCTCTTTTAAAAATATGGGAAGTCATATTGACCTTTTTTTGCTTTTTCTGCCACTAAAATATGACAAGACCTTGAAAATAAATTCTCCTAACAGTGTATTACATTCAGTTCCTCTGAATGTAAATAAAATATTACTCAGATATACATTAACAAAGTTTACTTCATAAACCCTACTGGTTTTCGCATACAGCATTATAAAACTAACCCACACCTGGCATTCAAAGTTCCGATCTGAGAAAGAAAAACTTAGCAGCATTCCAAAAATAGATTTTCCTTCTGCCCTAGTTCCTCATCTTCATATTAACATATTATTTATAAGTTTTCGGTGTTTAAACAAAGTTATCCATCTTTTTTCTAGCAGGAAGTTAAAAATACTTGAAGAAGTAGTGTAACTCGGCAGTGAAATCTGCAATCAAGAAGAGGGTGATGTCTTTAGTAAGCTCTTGTTCACCAAGTTTTGTGCAGGGAGCACAAGACTGCATTTTAGGAGAAGTCTTCACTCCCTCTTTGCTCCCAGGAAGATACAAGCTCAGTACAGTTCTGCACTGGGTACAAGTCAGCAGAGTGGAGAAGTACCCACTGCACTTCCCTTTACTGCACTTCATTTCTTCCCTACCTAAAACTTATCCAGAGTTCTGTTAAGACTAAACGAGTTATCTTTTTTCTTTTTTTTTTTTTTAACTCACCTGTAACAAGGACAATCTTTTCCAAAGCAATTTCTCAGCTGCATAAAGACAGCTACATGCCTCCACATTTTCCTACGCATTCCAGTAATTACCAGGAACAAAGTGAAGGAGCACAATAGCATCCAAGGAAGAGAAGAGTCCCGTGCTAGTATCAGTGACATTCAAACATATTATAATGTCAACCAAAATACATCGATTTTACCCTCTATACTGTTTGTAGAAATTTGAGAAGTTACTCAAAAGTCTCTACTCACTGCTGGGGGTTTTTGGTGGGGAGGGAAGTGCGAGGAGGATGAGAGAGAGTGGGAGGTTAGAATATATTTGAAAACTGATGTAGCTATGTAGCTTTTTTTTTTTTTTCTCAGTAAAAGCTGTAGATTTCCTTTAAAGTACAGATTAGTAGAAACAGGTCACAGAGTACTTCCAGCTATTAATGTCCAATGATCTTTTTGGCATGATTTGACTCTGTTATCTAGTTCTAAGCAGTGCACAATCCTATGAGCTCTGATACCTAACACTTTACATGACAGAGAGATCATTTGAGAAAAAAATCCAAACGTCATTTGGAAATTCTGTTCAACGTGGAAGTTCTATCACGTATATTCAGAAAGGGCTCCTTCTGCAGTCTGTAAAGACGCACACTCACACTTCCTCCCTTTAGCTACAGTAAAAAGCTGCAAAAACTGCATGCTAGACAGGCCAGCAGTATGCTCTTTGAAAGAAAAAAGTGTTTTCCTTATTTAAAGTTAACCTATAATTAGAAGACACAATAGTGGACTCTATTAAAATATAAAGCTTCCTCTCATTATCATTTTTATTTTCAGGAGAGCATCAAGTGAGTTGAGCTACGGCTGCTAAACCATTTGTCAGTATATCTCTGGAAAGCACCAGCGTCACTTCTCACGGACACCTTACAACAGCCAAGGCAGGATGAGATTCTTGAAAATCTGAATCTGAGATCAACAGGTTCTCATTTTCCAATTAGAAAACACAGAGGAACACACAACAATTAAAACATTACTCAAACGTGTGCTCACAGAGCTGAGAGCCCCAAGATGAACTTAAAAAGAAGCTACAACGTTTTGAACAAATCTGAAGAAACACAACCCCTGAAGTTCAAACAGGCTGTGACTTACGCAGGTGGAACTGACGATTTTACAGGAAATAAGTCACTATACGCTTCAACAATTTTTTCTTCCCTAAAATAATAATCCTGTCTGACACTGACAATGACATAGGAGAGTCCGAGCTTTGGACTGCAGTCTCCAATGAACTGCCTTGCTTTCTGACTCACATAAAATGGACAGATAGCCTACAGGTCGATAAGCTGATGTAGCCACAGGGGGACTGCAATCAAGCATGTTCTGGGGGACGGTGTTGTCAATATAATCTCTCTCTCCGATTTAGACTGGTTTATTTTATCCAGGCAATTGTAAAATAGTCAATTCCTACTATTCTGGGAACACAGAGCATGATGAAATAGGACACCATCAATGCAGCTGGCTGATGTTGCCACCACACAGACTCCACTTCTGAAAAAGGTTATTTTCACAACACAGACAAGTTAAAATTATTTGTCAATATTCAGGTATATTACTAACAAAAAAAAAATACAGTAAGCATAATATTTGACTAAGGACTGATGTAAAACTATTAAACTCTTCCTATCCCCCCCGAAGCTAAAAAAAAAAAATTGAATTGGCCTTTGTTACAAAGAATAACCAAGTGCTTCCCCAGGGTTTTGGGCAAGGACAGAAGCACAAGAAAAGAACAAATGCCAGGACTGAAAACATCAACAACAGTCTTCTAAAATTCACTAAAGAAGGGAAGACCCAAGATACCCTATTTCCACACTTCCAGTTAATATCAACACATAAAATTGCTACTCTGCCTGAGAAACAATGTCATTTCACAAATATTCCCCTTTCATGATGCAATTTTGGCAGA
Organism: Cuculus canorus; assembly: GCF_017976375.1. NCBI lineage: Eukaryota > Metazoa > Chordata > Aves > Cuculiformes > Cuculidae > Cuculus > Cuculus canorus. Next base: position 65,197,476 of record NC_071401.1, read on the forward strand.
AGTTAAGGGAAGCCAAATTTCTCAAGTGGCACCTTCACGAGTCAAAATGCATTCTATAATTGCAGCTAAACATCTGTCCATTTAAAGCTGTATGTATGTGTGTGGAGAAATCTGGTTGTGTTGGTTTTGGGGGATTTGTTTTGTTTTTTTCTGAGGAGGGGTGTTTGGTTTTTTGTTTGGGTTTGTTTTGTGGGTTTTTTTTTGTTGGAGGGAGTTAATTTTTTTTTTTAATGTGGAGAACCAATATTAAAGTTCTTAAAATTACTTTCTTATGGTTACATCATTAGACTGGCTCCATCAAGGACAATAAAGTTCTTCCTGTGACATTTGCAGAGCTAAGATTTCCTTGTATATGAATAAGGACACAATTGTTCCCTAGAAGAGGGGCTGTAGAATTAAGTTTTGAAATGCTTCTGCAACACAGCTGTGTGTCAAACAAAAGATTAGAAGCAGACTAGATTTTGGAAAAGACATAAGGAAAAAAAAAATAACACAACCTCCTAAAGTATCCGAGTGCCCCATAAAAACTTCACATGCACTCAAGAACATTAGATTTCTTCAGTACACTGCTCATAGACTGCACAACAAAAGATACCAGAGTACCCATAGATTCTAATGTTAACAGGAGACTCTTTCACATCAATAAAATTTAAATTAATTACTGCCAAGAGCATACAACTTTCTCGAAAGTACCTCCTCAAAAAGCTCAAAAGCCTTAGCACTGAAATAGTCTTCTCCTCATACTCAATAAGATAACACCTTCCACTTCAAAAGGCACCAGTAAAAAAGCTTTGAAGTATCTATTCAAGGAACTGTAAAATTATGAAACGCAACACAGCTATTTCTCAGTACAATAGCGTCTCACTTTAAAAAAACATATGTAAGGCCTTGTTTTTGAGCTTAATGTATCAAGTGGTCATTTGCTTTATTTTCATGGCGATTCAACTTCCAACTGCTGGTTTTAAACCAAAACAAACATCATACTGAACAAGCATACAAAAAAAACTCCATAGCCCAGACCTTCAAAAAGTAATTATTATAACTATGTGACCAATGTACAATTGCAACCCCTTTGAAGCCAGCGTTTTCTTCACTGCTAGTGGTGGTAGGAAACTAATTTATTCTCCCAATATTGTATTTGCTGAAATGTTACAACTAATTTGGTTAGACTGAGCTCAGGTATTTTCAGCCACTTTGTTTCTTCCCTCCAACTTATTTTTTTGTAAGAGAGGAGCCCTGTCTTCAGTGGCAGCTGCCCTACAGCAGAAGCACACGTGAAAACGTTCCAACACAAAAGACATGCTTTGGGGAGAAAGGGGAAAAATGCCATGCTAAGAAGGTAGTGAACAGAAATCCAGCCAAAGTAATGTCAGTCATAAGAAGATAGTACTGAAAGCCGGCTCAGACAGGTGAGGAATATTAGCTCACCCAAAGGCAGAACAAAGGCAGGTATCAGTGGAGTGTCCAGTGCTCCTGTATAGACTTCATCAGAAGTAAACACAAAAAGGAAAAGGTTAAACCCAGTAATTACCTGCAGAAAGAACCCAAAGACGACAAAACACCTATGCCATTTTGAGCCAATAATTAAAACTGAACCATGCAAAACATGTCTGAGATTATGGAAGCCTAAATGCAGTGAAACGTAAGGAGAATTTGCTCCCACAAGCTTGTAAATCTGCTAGTGATTTTTCATATGAAATATTTGCCCTGTTACACAGATTTCATTTTACCAGGCCCAGTTTATTTCTGCTCCCCCCGTGTTTCTCCCACAATGATAAATGAGAAAGGACCCCACCTGAACTGGATCTTCTCCTACAGACTGACATGAATTAAGACTCCCATTAGTTTAACACCCTGACCCAATGGGCAGAAAAGCAGCATCTCTTCTTGCTTTCAGGAAGAAGACTCGTGGTTATGTGAGGGAAACATTTTATTAGGGTAGTAAAAACAGGAGGTATGGCTGAGCTTAAAAGACAAACTAAGAAAAGCAGCAGTTCTCCTCCATTCACAATTTATTTTGCAAGAAAGAAAAATGGCTGAAAAATGACAGCAATGCTTGAAATTTCATCTCTTACCAAATTCTGTTAATAGGAAGTGACAACTGATATAAGAGACTGTTCTGGAATTGGATGTCCACAATACACTGAAAGAAAGGTACATGGAGGACTTTACACGACACCTAATGTGCATAAAACACATAATTGCTACATTGCATTACATAAGATGCAATTACTATAGAGTACTTAGTTAATTGTCTTGGGAGAATGAAAAGGCAACTAATGACATATCATGGTTTCCTCTAAAATTTGAATACCGAACAACCTCTCCCTCTCCTAACTCCAAACTCTGGAAAATTAAAAAGGGTTTTGAACCCTGCAGCATATGTTGCTGATGGGCTACCACTATCTGATGTCGACGTGGTTAATCTTTTGTAAACTGCAGCAAATCAACAGTGTTTGGTCCTCAATGGTAATGTAGCTATGGAAAATAAAAAAAAAAAACCCAAAACCAACTCTTTCTATAAAGGCCTCTTCTGTAGTAAGAGGATGTGCTTACCATATTCTATAACTAATGAGACAATTTGTACTAGATCTCATCATATCTTGCGGGACAGGAAGGGTAGGAAAGGAGGCGGGGTAGCCCTCTATGTCAAAGAGTGCTTTGAAACTCTCAAACTGGATTACGGTGAGGACGGGATCGAGTGCCTATGGGTTAAAATCAGAGGAGCCCACAAGAAAGGGGACTTTGTGATAGGAGTCTGTTACAGACCACCCAGCCAAGAAGAAGCTGCTGATGAACTCTTCTATAAACAGCTGGGGACAGTCTCTAAATCTCTGCCTCTTGTCCTTGTGGGAGACTTTAACTTTCCGGATGTCTGCTGGGAGTACAATACAGCAGAAAGGAAACAGTCTAGGAGGTTCCTGGAGTGCATCGAAGACAACTTCCTTGCACAACTGGTTAGCGAACCAACAAGGGAGGGTGCCTTCCTAGACCTGCTGTTTGTGAATAGGGAAGGTCTTGTCGGGGATTTGACGGTTGGAGGACGCCTGGGATTAAGTGATCATGAGATGATAGGGTTTTCAGTTCTAGGTGGGATTAAGAAGGGGGTTAGCAAAGCAGTCACATTAAACTTCCAGAGGGCAGACTTTGGCCTGTTCAGAAGGTTGATTAGCAAAGTCCCGTGGGAAACAGTCCTTCAGGGCAAGGGAGCCCATGAGGGTTGGGCGCTCTTGAAAAATGAAATCCTATCAGCTCAAGAGCAGGCCATCCCTGTGTTCCGGAAAAGGAGCCGGCGGGGGGAAAAGCCAGCTTGGTGGAGCAGGGTGATCTCAAGATGCGTCAATAAGAAAAAGAAGCTCTATGTGCTCTGGAGGAAAGGACAGGCATCTTGGGTGGACTACAGGGACGAAGTGAGATCGTGCAGGGAAAAAATCAGGAGGGCCAAGGCCCAACTAGAATTAAAGCTCGCTAAGTCTGTGAAAGACAACAAAAAGTCTTTCTACAAGTACATTAACAGGAAAAGGAGGACGAGGGAGAATATCCAGTCTCTAGTGGATGCAGAAGGAATAACAGTGACAGGGGATAAGGACAAGGCTGAGGTACTTAATGCCTTCTTCGCCTCAGTCTTTAATAGCAAAGAAAGTTGTTCCTTCTGTTTACAAATCCAAGAGTTAGAGGGGCAGATTGAGGCTCCCGTGATCCAAGAGGAGGCGGTTAGAGACTTGCTTGCCCAGCTAGACGTCCACAAGTCTATGGGGCCGGATGGGATCCACCCAAGAGTATTGAAGGAACTGGCGGATGTCCTTTCCAAACCCCTATCCATCATCTTCCAGAGGTCCTGGCTGACTGGGGAAGTTCCACTAGACTGGAGGCTGGCTGATGTTGTGCCCATATACAAGAAGGGTTGCAGAGAGGATCCGGGGAACTACAGGCCTGTCAGTCTCACCTCAGTGCCAGGGAAAGTCATGGAACAGGTAATCTTGAGTGCTATCATGAAGCACACGCAAGAGAACCGGGTGATCAGGCCCAGTCAACATGGGTTTACAAAAGGCAGATCTTGCCAAACTAACCTGATCACCTTCTATGACAAAATCACTCAACTACTGGATGGGGGAAAGGCTGTGGATGTAGTCTTCTTGGACTTCAGTAAAGCCTTTGACACAGTTTCTCACAGCATTCTGCTTCAGAAACTGTCAGCCTCTGGCCTGGACAGGCGCACACTCTCCTGGGTTGAAAACTGGTTGGATGGCCGGGCCCAGAGAGTGGTGGTCAATGGAGTTAACTCCAGCTGGAGGCCAGTCACAAGTGGAGTTCCTCAGGGCTCAGTACTGGGTCCAGCTCTGTTCAATGTCTTTATCAATGACCTGGATGAAGGCATTGAGTGCACCCTCAGCAAGTTTGCAGATGACACTAAGCTGGGAGGAAGTGTCGACCTGCTGGAGGGTAGGGAGGCTCTGCAAAGGGATCTGAACAGGCTGGACTGCTGGGCCGAGACCAATGGGATGAGGTTTAACAAGACCAAATGCCGGGTCCTGCACTTGGGGCACAACAACCCTATGCAGCGCTACAGACTGGGGGAAGAATGGCTGGAGAGCTGCACAGAAGAGAAGGACCTGGGGGTGCTGGTTGACAGCCGACTGAACATGAGCCAGCAGTGTGCCCAGGTGGCCAAGAAGGCCAATGGCATCTTGGCTTGTATCAGAAATGGGGTCACCAGCAGGTCCAGGGAGGTTATTCTCCCTCTGTACTCGGCACTGGTGAGACCGCACCTCGAATACTGTGTTCAGTTCTGGGCCCCTCACCACAAGAAGGATGTTGAGGCTCTGGAGCGTGTCCAGAGAAGAGCAACAAAGCTGGTGAGGGGGCTGGAGAACAAGTCTTATGAGGAGCGGCTGAGAGAGCTGGGGTTGTTTAGCCTTGAGAAGAGGAGGCTGAGGGGAGACCTTATTACTCTCTACAACTACCTGAAAGGAGGTTGTGGAGAGGAGGGAGCTGGCCTCTTCTCCCAAGTGACAGGGGACAGGACTAGAGGGAATGGCCTGAAGCTCCGTCAGGGGAGGTTCAGGTTGGATATCAGAAAAAAATTCTTCACAGTAAGAGTCATTGGGTACTGGAACAGGCTGCCCAGGGAGGTGGTCAAGTCGCCTTCCCTGGAGGTGTTTAAGGAACGAGTGGATGAAGTACTTAGGGACATGGTTTAGGGAGTGTTAGGAACGGTTGGACTCGATGATCCAATGGGTCCTTTCCAACCTTGTGTGATTCTGATTCTGTGATTCTGTGATATGAAGTACACTCTAAGTTTGAAGCTTTCTTATTTATGAAGAAGTAGTCTCTGGTTAGCCTGCCCAATGCTCTGGGAGGTTTAAAGTTTGTTTTCACTTACAGTTGTTTTCTTTCTTGCATGTGTGGGTGTATGGTTAGTCAATTTTTACAAAAATCAGCAATGGATGAATGTATTTGCCATATGGAAAGATTTTTAAAAAGTGCATCTCTCCATCTGAGACTGTTTCACTTGGTTCTTGAGGAACAGTAAGGTACCAAACTCGAAGACAAGGCTCAGAAGGCATTAAAAGAACAGAAATGTGAACTCAAATGAAAGCCTGTGAAAATGAATACAACTTTTGAACACACTTTTAGCTATTTCCAGCAGAACAGAGAATTTTTGACACTTAAAGTATGTTTGTATGTTTGAAAAAAACAGGAGAACATCATCTCTTTCATGCAAAGGCCAAAGTTACCCCAAACCTAGCACAATATTTCTAATCAGTACTACAAGAAAATCTCAAAATGCAGAAGTATAAAAAGAGTAAACAACCTGACCCAAATTATGGCAAATCATTGCATTTTGTTAAAACCAGCAAATCCCTGTCTATGCTTTATTATATGGGCTATTTGCTGGTGCTCAGACAAATGGAGATGGATCATATCACACCAAGGCCAACTTGTCTAACTGCTTCTGCAGCCTCACACTTCAATACTGCATATCATGTGTGTCAATCCACCCCAAGGGACAAATTTCTTTGGAAATAGGTCACTGCACCAAAAATTACTGTAAGTATACTCTCCCCCTCTTTTAAAGAAAGTCAACTAAATAGCTGTAGTGACCATTCATCATCTGGCTATGCAGTTCTGAGGTGTCAAACCGATACCTCAGCAGAAAAAAACTCCACATACCTGGGCTGCCTAAAATTGCTAACTGTTTTAAAACAAGCTTCACAATTAATTTGGGGTATTTCACTACTGTGTCTCATTAGAATGCATTGATTACTGAACTAAAAGCGATAGCTGAGTAAATGCAAGTGATTATATCTAATTTACTTTGATGTGCAAACTGAAGACACAGTCACAATCAATAAAACCCAATGTCAGTACTTTAGGAGGGTCAGTTTTCCCAAGCTGAAAGCAAGGAAGAATGAAAGCTGTAAAGAATAAACACGAACAAAGACATAAAGAAATGGATCCACTACAACTATAGAATGTTTTATTACATTTCCCAACCTACTCTCACAATGTGTTTATGAAAGAAGTACTAGATGGTTAAAAGAACGTCCTGCTTAAAAGTGAGGTAAAAAGCTCTAGAGGTTTGCTGTGTCCTCTCTTTGAAAAGCAAAAACTGAAAGCAACAAGCTCAAGTCAGGAAATCTAAAATTAAGGTATCAAAAGAAGTGCAGTTCAGCTAATTAAGACCTATAAAAAGTTATTAAGCGGCATCTGGAATGAATTAAATATTAGCAATAGAATAAGTACAGAATTAGGCACAACATCATTTCCCGTGTATGACATAAGAAAAAAAATGTTTAATACTTATTTCTACAGAATGAGCTTATTTTACAGTGACAACCATTTTCTTCTCTGTCATCAACTAGGGAATAAATATAAGAAAAATTAAATATTTTTAATCTTCAAATGTCCCTCACGACAGCAGAACCGTCCAAAAAGCTTTTATAGCTTTAGCATCAACTCTGAGGAAGACTTGGAGCAATTAAGAAGTTCTGGAGAGTTACAATTGTGCCATTAATTAGAAAGTATAAATTGGGGATCTTTGATAATCACCAAGTAGTTACATGAACTCTAATCCTAAAGAAAAACAAAAGAAAGAGACAAAGGACCCCCCAAAAAAAATCCCACACAGCAGACCAGCAGATTATGGATGTGCAATTACTACTTATTAAAAGGGTTTTAAGGAAGATAGGGATGAACAAACCATACTTCCTGCACCTTTTTCACTTCATGTGAGCTCCTGATTTAGGTGTACCCATGCACCCACTTACCCAAGTACCACACCCTTGCTGGAGAGATGACAGCCAGCTGCCAGGCAGGTCCAGCTGCAGGACTGATTTCAAAGGCAGGCTCAGCCGGCACCGTCAGCCTTTCTGGCAGCTGCCAAGACATTTGTTCTTAGGTGCAAAAGTACTTTGTTTCCTTATGAGTCCCTTAGGGGAAAAAACCCCCATAATTATAGAAAAAACTGTAAGGGCGATACAGCCTGGTGGAACAGTTCATCACTTTTCATGGGAGGTGCTGCAGCCCATTCACCCTAAGCAGAACTGCCGTGCCATAGCCCACTTCAACAGGCGCTGCAAATTTGATTTTTTGGATGATACTTCTTGTTAAAATATAATCAGGCTGTGCATCTTCAAAAGAAAGTGAAGGATTAGTCTTAATTAACCAGTAATTTAGAACTGTACTAGCTAAGTAACTTCATCTTGATGCTATGCGACAGCCTGCCCACACACACCTCAAACCCTCTTCCCCTCTGTATCACCTGCCATTGTTTCATGGCACAATGCTGTGAGGTTTGGGGTTTTGTTTCTTCAACCGGATACCTCTGACAGCTTCTAAGCAATGTTTGCTTCTCTCTGCCCCATGACATATCTGATATCCCCATCTCTAATACAACTGCAGCTACACTCCTGCACCTTGTATCTTCTGTTACAGAACAACTGCAAACAGGAAACCTCAAGACTAGTTTAGCGGTAACGACTTTCTGCGTAGCTCCAACAGAGCACAAAGTTAAGCTTGTTTTTTGTTTTGTAAGTGGCTTAGAAGTCTTTTTAAAAGACACAAAGAAATATGGGAGAATACAGATTGGAAATACCCAGAAATACATCCTTCCTGCTAAGTACAGCATTTTACCATTCAACAAAAAAGAAATCTCTCTTTATAAATGTTTATATAATAACATATTAAAGGAAGTTTGGAAAAAAGTTTCCCACTCAATCTTCATGAAGCCTATCTTGTAAATCAGTCTGCCCAAATGAAATAAGCAGGGACTGCTTCCAATGATTTTTCAAAATGCGAATCCACCATTTAAGGAAAAGGAATAGTTTTAATCACAAAGCACGCATCTCCTCCACGAGACACGTGTCTTGCTTGCAACCCATAGTCTAGACAATGACCATCTCTGATACCTGTAGGTAACGACAAAGCCCCTTCTAGGTCTCCAAGCCCACTCCAGTAGGAAGGTAAAGCACCAGTGCCTATCACGCAAGAGCAGCAGAGATGCCCTCGAAAGCAGAGATTGCCAAGCACAAACGCACTGAGGGCAGTCGTCAGCTCCCATCTTCCCTTCTTTCTTGGAAGCCAAGGTCACCTCACAGTCACAGCTGCCCATTATTCAGACTAATACAGCTTCATAATGTGAGGCATATGGCCTCAGAAAAAGATGAAGCTGTAAGAAGAGGACGTAATGCTGTCACAACAGGAAGAGTCTGGAAAATATTATTAGATAAGAATAAAATTGCTAACATTTGTATGAGAAAGCAGCAGATACTTTAGCCTGCTACCTCTCTAGTGGTAGAGAGAGAAGGCCATCAGGGCTGCTACAAGGTAGGCAGCTGCAGCACTAAAAGAACACAAATCTGGCCTTCTATTAATTCATGCAATACCACCCTAACTTTATACCATGTTCACCGCGTTTCATGTTGTGACCTTCATACAAACTAACCTTCCCAATTTCAAATGCTTTTAATTTCATCAGAAAAACTGCTATGCCACAAAATTTCCTGGTCTGGGGCAGTTCAAGATACAAATGCTTAATCAAAGTGAAAGTCTTTAAAACACGTAATATTATCTTTCCTATTTATGTGACAAGCACACTCCTGCTTTGGGAAGCTACGTTTTTAAAAATGTTTTGATGTCTTACATAAAAAGAAAAGAATATTCCTATACCCTTTCTGGTTCAGCATGCCTATTATAAAGTAGGTAATGTTCATTTTTAGCTTCTGACAGATGATTTAAATTTAAAATTCTATTTCAAAGGACAAAAAGCTAGTATTCTACAGGAACAAGCTGGTATTATATTAAAGGTATGTTAAAGTTTAGCAGTACTACTTAGTCGCCTTATAATTTACTTATGCTTAAAAGATAGATAATAGAAGTTACAGTGAAAAGATTCTGTAGCTAAGCTGAAACCAAGTATGGTCACCAAACACAGGGCAAAGGGCTTATAATAAAAACCTGGCTCATAAAAAACTAAGTCTTTCCATAAACATGGGACAACCATTTATTAAGAAAGCAGCTAAGGATAACCTTAAGGGATTAAAAAAACCCAAACAAGCATATTTCAGCTTCTCTTGTGTATGTGGATTTAAGAAATTTATATTTTTATTTCATTCAGAAAAGAGGACAAAGAAACCAGGCAGAAAACACTAAGACTGAGGATTTTGGTAGAGTGCTCCACATAACCCACATGGTATTTTTAGAAGAAGGTGTTCCTCCATATCTCTAAATTGCAATTTTTTGCAATTTTTTGTGCTGTCTTATTATATACTCATCAGAAGACACAAGAAGCATGCACTATCAAGTTATCATTATTGGTTTTAGTTTGTTGGGGGAAAGCAGGGGAGAAGAATGACTATAAAGCAACTCCAGCAGCAGATAACCAGCTAACAGGCCTTCCTACCACACTTTTCCTCCAGCCTTATACGTGCTAATGTCATTTGCCCTCAGCCTCCCTTTTCCTGCATCTGCTGCTGCAAGCTCCATCAGCAGGCAGGGCTCAGGAAGATGCCAGCAGCAGCTGCAGGTTCTCACTCTGCCTCTGTCAGCAGCCTACACAGGTGCAACTACTGCGGATGACCCAATCCATGGTGACTTTTTCCACATTAGGGCAAAAAGCTGCTTCTTGCTTTATTTTGAAGGCACTGCCATCAAGAGCAATAGTGTTCCACATCTAGACAACAAGGATAAAACCCAGACTGTGCAGCAAGGAGACCTTTCAGACCCTTCAGTTCCAAGGAGAATGAGACAAACAGGGAGGAGGCAGCTTCCTTGGCCTACATTCCGTGGCTGCAGAGCAAAAACAACAGAACCCCAAATGTTGCCTCACGTTTAAGAAAAATACAGCGAGACAGTCAGAAAAGAGCATCAGTTCACCTTTCTCTGAATTGATTTGAAAGCAGTTTGAGAAACACCATGCAGCTAATAAACACCTCAACCGCACTAAAGGAAACTTTTGGGAAAAGAGACGTCGTCTCACATCTAAAACAGCAGCAACGATTAATGGCCACATCTCCACCTTGGTTTATGGATGTTTCTGCTAAGTCAGAGACACGGATAAGCTTAATGTTTGTTGGTGTAGCTCTGAACTGTTATCTCTCCATTCCTCCCAGCAGGCAACATTTAAGTTTACTTATACATTTGGAAATTCATGGAAAAAACAAAAATCCACCAAGACAGATGAGAGAGGTAGGTACAGGAAATATAATATACATTAGGTGTCTAGACAAGACAAAATTAAAAATCATTTACACCTACCAACCACTCCACAGTCCTTTACAAAAAAGGGGGTAGGAGGGAGCAAACCACACAAGATGTGACAAGAAAAAAAGAACAAAAAACAACAGACACCTTACTGAGAGGACATTTAGGTAAAACTATCTACATGATAGACTGGGGAAACGAGCTCCGCGGAAGAACAAATTAAGTATACCATCATTCATCCTCACTATCAACAAACGTTCCTTCCTGCTTGAAAGTAAAACATCTAGTCACTCCAGATATAGTGAACACCATAAAATTTTACAAAGGAGACATCCTTGAATTTCTTTCAAGAGTCAAAAAAAAAAGCATTTAAATATTTGCTTCCATAGCTGCTGCTTTTCCTCTAGCTCAAACATTCAATGTTCTTCAGGAATTACACTTCACTGGAAGTTTTAGTACATTTACGTATTGTATAAACAAAGAACAGTCCTGAGACATAAGAAGTTTAACCTTGATCTCACAAAGAAGGACAAAGCTCAGAATCACTGTGGACTGCTACGTTTTACTGCTAATCCCTTGAAACACTGCTACCTACTTTTCAAGGGATTTCACTTTAAACTGTCTATAAAATGCTGAAAATAAAACTGAACTGCTGACCTTCTGTTCCCCAACAGAAAAATCATATATTCGCTTTTTAACTAGAAAGAGGAAGAGATGTTTGTTCAGTTCAAAAACGCATTTATTCCCAACCAAAGCTGTTTAAAGAAAAAAAAGAACACATTGTCCATTTCTAGACAATGTTCACTTTATAGTCTTCAGCAATATATCAATTGCTTTACAAAAAACCCCATTCAATCCACCTCATGACAGTAGGAAAATGTGAAAAGTATGACTATTAAAACAATTTTTAACTTTCTAGCTCACAGAACACTAAGTATTTTAAGGGCCTGTTCAGAGTCGGCTCCTGTGAGCTTTCCAGCTTAGTGTCATTTCAAATACTGAATCAATTCATAGTCTTCTGGACTTTTTTTACCAGGTCACCTGAACCTGAATTTTTATCCACTATAAAAAGATGCAAGTAGCAGCGACAAAAAATATTAAGATACTTCTCAATTTAACTCTCAAGGCAAAGTTCCAAAGATTTTAACTGAATTTGAGGTTACTGAACTCCCATTTCTCCTGTCTAGGAGAGTTTCTCAGGCAAAAAGCTACTTTCTGGAAGCAAGGTCTTTGAATAGTACAGGTAAAAAAATTCACTGTATGCAAGGTATCATTATTGATTCTTTGTTTATGTACATAACCAAAGAGGCATCTTGAAATATAGTGTCAGACTTCTTTAAGAAACAGCTAATACCATCAAATTTATTCCTGTATAAATCTGTACATCTTTCTGAAGAAGACTGGACCACGAGACGGTCACTCAGAAAGCTATCCTTTTAATTCCCCAATAGGACACATACCAAAAGAAAGTACAATTTAAGTAAAGAGATTCTTGGATCTTGCATAAGGTATTTGTGAAGCTGCAGCATTCACTCATCTCTTGTCAGTCAGACCAATAGCTGCACTAATGTTAAACAGCAGGGAAAGTATCAGCCCACGAAAGAAAGGGCTGTCCCAGCCTGCTCCTAAAATTATCTGTTCTCCTTTCACCTAACAGCTCTTCCTCTCTTACTGCATCCAAAACACAAGTGCAGAGGAAACTCTATCCCTTCTGCCACAGACGATAACCAACAGAAGGTCATTACTGAAGGAGACCCACGCAAAACAACAAGAGGTTGCACAAGAACTAAATGTTGACCATTCAGTAGTTGTTTGACATTTGCACCAAACTGGAAAATCAAAAAAGCCTGACAAACAGCTGAACCAAAAAAAAAAAAAGAAACCAAAAAACCACAAATCAATAAAAAGGCCGCTACAAAGTCTGCACTGCATTTCTTTTGGATAACAAAACCAATCAATTTCTTGACTGCATTGTGAAACGTGACAAAAAGATTGTTTCTATGTGAAAACTGATGGCTTTCCTTGCAGTGTCTGGACCAAGGTGAAGCACCAAAACACTTCCCCAAAACAAAGCTGCATCAAAAGAAGGTTATGGTCACTATTTGGAGGTTGCCAAGTGGAATGATCTACTACAGCATCTCGAATCCTGCCAAAACTATCATAGAAGAGAAGCATTGCCAAGAAATCAATGAAACACATGACGAACTGCAACATTTATATCCAACATTTCCGTGACATGGCCTGTTCGCCTAAATAACTCCTCACCCACCTTACTCACCAGACCTCTCTCCACTGATTACCACATTTTCAAGCATTTTGACAACTTCCTGCAAGAGAAGGTTTACCACAAAAAAGCAGCAGCTCAAAATGCCTTCAAAGAATTCACTCGTTCTAGGACACTAGAATTCTGTTCTACTGGAACAGACTTATTTCTTGTTTGCAAAAATGTGTAGATTCTAATGGTTCTTATTTTGATTAATAGATTTTATTCTAAGCTCAGATAATCAATGGCTCGACATCTAGATAGAGATCCATGACAAGTGATGTCCCTGATGGATCCATATTGGGATCAGTGCTGTTTAATATCTTCATCAGTGATATTGACAGCGAGATCGAGTGCACCCTCAGCAAGCCTGCAGATGACACCAAGCTGAGTGGTGCGGTTGCCACAGCGGAAGGACAGGACGCCACCCAGAAAGACCTGGACAAGCTGGAGAAGCAAGTCTGTGTGAACCTCATGAGGTTTAACAAGGCCAAGTACAAGGTCCTACACCTGGGCCGGGGCAATCTGCAGTTTCAATACAGGATGGGGGATGATGTGATTGAGAGCAGCCCTTCAGAGAAGACTTGGGAGTGCTGATTAATGAGGTTCTCAACATGAACCAGAAATGTGTGCTTGCAGCCCTAAAGGCCAATCATATCCTGGGCTGCACCAAAAGAAGTGTGGCCAGCAGGTCGAGGGAGACAATTCTGCCCCTCTACTCTGCTCTCGTGACACCCCACCTGAAGTACTGTTGGAATCCTCAACATAAGAAGCATATAGAACTGTTGGAACGGGTCCAGAGGAGGGCTAAAAGGATGATGAGAGGGCTGGAGCACCTCCCATACGAGGACAGGCTGAGAGAGTTAGGGTTGTTCAGTCTGGAGAAGACTCCAAGGAGACCTTCCAGTACCTGAAGGGGCTACAAGAAAGCTGGGGAGAGGCTGTTCACAAAGGCATGTACTGACCAGACAAGGGGGAATGGCTATAAATAGGAGGAGGGAGGACTTAGACCAGACACTAGGAAGAAATTCTTCATGCTGAGGGTGATGAGGTACTGGCACAGGTTGCCCAGGGAAGTTGTGGATGCCCCATGCCTGGAGGTGTTTAAGGCCTGGTTGGATAGGGCCTTGAGCAGCCTGATCTAGTGGGAGGTGTCCCTGCCCATGGCAGGGGGGTTGGAATTAGATGATCTTTAAGATCCCTTCCAATCAAAACCATCCCATGATTCTATAATACTGCTTTAAACCTGACAGTTAAAAATGGCAATTATTTTTGCACCAACCTATCTTCCTCTAGTTCAAATTAGGTTCTCTTCCAAAAACATAGTACTTGTGAGTGCACTGCCACGTGATTCTGCCACTGTTAATTCCTCAGTTGAGAGAGAGACAGAACCAAGAAACACCATTTGCCGAAGGTAGAAAAGGATGAAAGGGGATTTACTGAAACCCTTCTGCCATGTGTGCTCCAAAGAACACAGGCTGCTGTAAGCACGTTAGGAAGACACTCCTTATTCTGAACCTTGCAGTTAAAGTGTCAGCTGCTTTAAGACGGCTCACACACAACCTAAAAAGTTGTTCCACGGCTATTACCAAAATATGATTTCCCACTGCACCAGAACTGCTGCTCAAAAAGATAAGCTTCTGAAAGTCAACTTTTAATGGATAAACACTAGGAGTATCTGACTTTTTTGATACAAACAGTTACCCAAAACCAGGAAGAAGCAATTAGAAGAATCTACATTTCTATGAGCAAAATATGCATTCAATAGAAACCAACACTGCCTGGTGATGGTGGACTCTTGTCCTCCTTTATTCCCACTCTTCAGCTCCAGCGCTTGAATAAAACTGTCTTTCCAAACTCCTCTACATCTCTTCCTACTGCCTTATCTTCTGCCAGAAATTTTTCCACAGATGACTTTTCTGAATAAAATCTCTCCCTGCAATAAATAAATTGGTTCAAAATTAAACATTTGGGTTTGGCTGCAACATTACATTCCCTTTCATCCAGAAATATTATGTACTTTTAGCACTAACGAGACATCCTATCCTCACATGCTCACAGACGCATTTTCTTCCTCACTCCCACTAGATAACAATAAAATGCATCAACAAGTGTGAAAGGGAAATAACAGCAGCCAAGTAATTTCGAAACATGGAGAGACTGTGAGGATTAATATCTGTACTAGAACAAAGATTAAATAAAAAAAAATAGGTTCAAACCCACAGGTCTGAGATTTGGAAGTTTAGCCACAGATTTCTCATTATTTCTAGATTTATACAAAATTTAAAATGTGTACTGCTACTGAGCTTCAGTAAAAGTGACTATGCTATCATTGTTTCATAAACAAGTTTAGCGGAGAGCCACACAAAATACTTAGTACTTGACTGCTTCTTGTTGTACCTTATTATTACTTGTAGTCAAAATTCAAGACCAACACCACAACTCTCAAGTAATATTACAACAGAAGTAGACAATTTCTTCATTATCTAAATCACACTTTATTAAGGGAAGCCAACAGTGTTACGAAATCTGCATCAGGCCTCAATGAAAAAGGCTTTTTAAAGACAATTCATACACAAATACTGGGAGCTGCACAGTAGGGTATGAAGGGAGTGGCAAGTTACAATCCCTTCACTCATCAAAAGTAGGAGCAAGTATATATAAAAAAAAAAAAAATCACAAATTACCTCAAGGTGGGGAAGAGAATAGGGAGAAGTGGAAGACACGCATCTTCTCTCTCCCTGGACCTCAGGGATAACTTAGAAAAGAGAGATCTCTTTTCCCTACATACATTACAGAACTTCTGAATGCTTCAAATGACTAATACCAAGCATTTTTTGTTTTATTTGTCCTTGTCCTTAAGGTCCTTCTTGAAAATTCAGCTCTGAGAAACTGGTCTTGGAAGCGTTATTTGATGCCTTGCCCCTGCTCCTCTAGTGTGTAGCACACTCAGGTTCAAAAACTCAAACCTGAAACCAAGCTTTTGTCCCAAAAAGGTAAGTGATACCGCGTAATTGCATCAGATCCTGCCCCTCAGGTTTTGTTACTCTTATTTTTAAGGATTCTACAGTATCAGTCAGGGTACTGACTCAGGTTGCAGAGATGCCCAGTCATCACTCACAAGCCACAATCCTTAGTCTAACGACTAGCCTGCTTTGTGCTGTCCTTTTCCTCTGTTTCTCCTGAACTGCAGCCAAGGAGCAGGTCACAAATATCTACTGATCCCTCTGTCATCACCTCTTTCCCAAAGGACACACAGCAGCCGCCACTCCTCACACAACTGGACATAAGCCTGGCACATATGTGGGACACCTCCATTTCGGCCACATGATGATGTATTACCAGTTACACAGTTACAGCTCACAGGTTAAGGCTTCCTGAAGATTGAGTTATTTACTGCAGTCAGAAAGTATGTTATAGCATCCATGTACCCAGATTGCATGAAGTGCAAGTCAGCAGTTGAGAATGCAAGATCCCATTATCCCTCTGATGGGAAACTTTATTTCTGAAGAGCTTAACTATTAAAACCTTACTTAAAAGCCAGTCTCAAGCCCAGTTTTATGAACATACATTCATATACATACCAGGTTTGTCATTCTAGTCAAAATATTTAAGTAAAATCAAGGATGTCACACCCTTTGCTTTTGAGATAAATGCTTTAACTTAACAAATACCCTAATCATCCTCATCATAAACCAGCACTCTTTCCAGCAATAATGGAACAGACCTTTCCAGGTCCTATATAAATTCAGAGCTGGCAGAAAATGCCATTCAGTAATCTTGAGGGAGAACTAAGAAGGGAAAAGTAATACTCTGTTTAATCTTGAAAGAGAAACTCAAAGATCAAATATAAAGAGAGGTCTAACCCTCACTCAACAACATTTTTGGGCTGGTACGTGATAACTTGAGAACTAACGGTATGAGACAACTCAGCTTATTAGGGAATCTGCTAAGCACTAAAGGACAAAAGACTACTGATTTTGGTGTAAGATAGAGAATTCAATATAAGCCTCCTGGGAAAATCTGGATCCCCTAAATTACCTGCTGCTTCAGGCAAAGGACATTTCTGACATCACCTGTAACACCTGGCTTGCCTCAGAGGCAGATACTTAACTTGCATATAGGAACAGGTCTGCTAAGATGTTAGTATTTTACACTAAAAAAATCAGGTTACAGGTAAATTTTATAGGATAGTGGGAAGAGATGGAACAAGTGGTCACAGGGAAAAGAAGTGCTAAAAAGAAATGTAGACTCAGACTAGCTAAGGAAAAAACAGTGTGACTAGCAATGGCAGTAGCAGGGGATTTGCTAGAAGCATTGCATACACAGCTGCTGAATCAAAAAGCAGGAGTAGGTTCATTTAAAGGAAGGGGGATTGGGGTCAGAAAGAGAGCGAAAGAGCAGGTAGAAAATAAGCTGCACAAAGGTTCTGTTATAGGGAACAACTAAGAGAAGCTGACACAGACAACAGCCTCCAAAATAAGGAAGGATAAAATGAGAGCTGCAGGGGATCCCTGAAACAAAAGGGCAGAGAGAGAGTACAAAGGAAAGCGGGGATTAAACCCAGGAGACTGCAAGGAGCCTGTGATGTCTTAAAATGAGACTTTCAAACTTAAAATCAGGGAAAGAAAGACTGTAAAACATCTGTATCCGCATGCATGGTATTCTATGCTTCCTGTTACTACTGACTTAAAAATAAACAACAGGACAAGCTCATTTTCTCAATTCTCTCTGCTTAGTACAATCCAAGCTTTGTTATTACAGTGCAAACACTAATTGTAATCCAAGATTAATTAAGAGAGTTATTAGAAACAGAATTCCACAGCAAATAGACCACACTAACCTTTAACTATTTTCTGTTCTGTGAAATCCACCAATTTCAGCAGATATCCTGAGTGTCTCTGGGTAACACATACAAAACCATCTGCCAGATACGAAACAAGATGAATTGCAGGTACAGTCTCTCCCCATTCATGAAAAGGCAGTGTTTCAGCAAGCCAAATTTTTTTTTTTTTTTAGTATCATAATGCATTTGATGTAATACACACCATTTGAATATGTTATATAGAATGTCAAGAGCACTACTGAAAAGACACACGTCTACAGTTTTAGCTGTATTTTTATGACACACCTATTCTGACATGAACAACCAATCATTTAAAGTTCCCTCAAAGCCTCCACACCAGATGAATTGCCTTCTACCCATTATTAAATGGACGAACAAGCCTTCAGCTGATTTTATAAGTGATGTATGCCAAAGTTGGCTGTGTGCCCACCCCTACAAAGCACCAGCTCAAGTGGTCAGCCCTTAAGAACTACAAAACAGGCACAGCACTCCTCAGAAGACGGAGGGGATCTCCAGGAGAGTTTTGGAAGCAGGAGATGACGACAGCTCCTTTATGGAACACTTAGATCTTGGAGTAACTCTGGGACCTCGGTGGCCTCAGTTGCTAATCTGCTTCCTCCTTTAGGAGGGTTTGGGATCACTGATCGGCCCCTGTGTCAATCCAATACAGGCCTACAGCACCACACAGATGACACAAGGACTGCTCCTAATCCCTACGTCCCAAAAGCCTCAAGCTGACTTTCCTAGACCTGTGCCTCTATGTACAATACCCATTAAGTCACAAAGCCTCTCAGCATCTCAGGATACCCTCCCTGTGATGTAGCTTAACAGCATAAACTCTCTTGAAGAAAGAATAAAGGATCATATTCAAAGCCACATCAGTTGTCCCTTAAAAGTGCAGTGCACATTCAAGTCTTCTAACTGAACCTGGTGTAACACAGGGATATGTTGATTTAGAAGCCACAGAAACAGGGGCTCAGTAACCAGTTCTGCCAGTGGCAATCCTCACTGAACAAGACAGTAAGGTTCACCACTGTGTGCTTTGTGCGCAGTTCACAAACATACTCAGGGACAGGTTTAACATTAGTTTACTCAAATGTATCTATTTTATGAACACAGCTTAAGGCAAAGCTGTTTTTGTCTCAGAAAAAATAACATGCTGGACGAGAAGATAGCCAAAGTCCACGCCGCTATCAAACCACAAAACTACTTCCACCAGGAAAAACATGGTCATTGTCTTATTTTTACTGAACTGAATTTTCACGTACTGATGAGAGTTGTACAGTGTTCTCTGATGAGGAATCCATAGAGTTTGCAGTTAAAGCATAACGCAAAGGCCTTTTGTGGGTTGTAACAGCTACCATTGATATCTACAAACCCATGTTGCGCTTGAAGCTATCAAAGCTGTAAAAAAAATTAGACAAGTGTTTCTTAATACTCTTTCATATTTTTAATAAATAAAAGTATGCCTGTGTTTTCATGCAAAGAACTATAATTACTAAAGATAAACAGAAAAAATGTAAAAAAGTACTAAACTTACATAATTCAGGGAAGATTAATTTATTCTGGGGGTATACCTGTGGTTATACCTGTGGTTATAGAGGTGCAGGAGTGGAACAAAAGTGTCCTTCCCCACTGTCCACAATTACAGGTTAGAAAGTATTATGCTACTAACGTAACCTAATGGGTAATATTCTATAAATTCTTTTATTATACTAAATATATTTAAGTAATATTACAGTTGCATTCAGAGGCTTAAAATCAAGACTTCAGGCACCTGGGATAACTGATGTACTTGCAGGAAAATTGTTTGGTTTTTTTTTTAAAGCGAAAGAAATCCAGACATCCACTCAATAGATACTTTTCATTCTCTTAGTTACTGTCAGAATCAAAATTTCCTGTAACTAACTCATACAAAACACTAAAAATAGGTCTTGTTTTCCTTGGGTTTTAACTCCTCAAAAATCAACAACTACAAACATGCCGATCCACAGAAAAATATAAAGAAATATTTTGATACAGTATTGCAGACAGTTCCACCAAGTTCCATCAAGTCTGTGGTGCTTTTTCCTCTTCAAGCGAGGAGGATGATCAGTCTTTCAGAAGCTGCGAGTGGGTCCTCAGTCTCACAACTTGAGAGGCGTCTTTGCGCCATGACTGTTCCAAGTACTTTTACAGTCCAGGCTTTCGATCAAATGTTGTGGTGCTGTAGCCACTGACACCTGACAGCAGTTCAGCCAGAGTAATAAGAAACTAATAACTTCTCTTGTACCTGTTTGCTTCTGATCTCATCAAACAACCCCCCTCCTGTGTATCGAGGTATCCTTGGAGAACTCAACAGTACATTCCATAAAGGTGTATGAAGTCTCAAAAAACTTATACCCTTAAAGAACATTTCCCAGAACATTTTATCTAAACATCATCACTAAAACACAAAAATGAACTGCTCAAGGCACGTATTAGTATTGCAATTACTTTTCAAAGTATTGTATGGTGAACACACAAGATGTGACTTATTTTTTGAGTCGAAGACTGTAAGTGAATGAGGAACAAGTTCAAAAGTGCAGATATACTACATACAATATGATGTTCTAAAATAGGCTAAATGCTTTTCAGACACTTTCAGATTTCCAACAACTGAATTGCAATAAATTGTCAGAATAAGACTTCATCTGTAACTTCATACTAACTGTAGAAATGACAGATAGTAGTGGTTTTTTTTAAAAAAGAGTGCCTTCCATATAGCCCTTGTTCTTAAAAAAAAGGACAGAAAAAGAGAAAAAACAACTGTAAAAAGTCAGCTTGCCCAGTGAGATAAAAGATAAGCTGGCAGATCCTGACAACCACATACTAATTACACTGTAGTTCTAACTCAACAAAATCCTATAAGGGCATATTATTGTCTACAGTTTGGTGAAGCTAAAGAACACTGAGTGTAATTTGTGAACATTTACTCTATTGCCAGTTGTATTTACCTTTCAGAGAGCAAAAGGTTTACTATGTTTTGGTTCAACAAAGCATTTAAGTTTAAGTTCTACTGAACCTGCACCATGCATTAATTTGCTTTCAGGAAAGGCACTGAAATCCCCCATGTTCCTCAGAATCACACCTTCACCAAGCTGAATATTGTTACCAAAATCAAATGTTGTGTAATTAGACACAGCAAGCATTCTAGGTAACCATACCTAATAAATAAATAAATGAATAAATAAGTAAGTAAATAGGCACCCCTACACTCCTTGCCAACTGAGATGTGCAAATAGTTCTTTTGAGTAAGTATCTAAAACCTTCACCCCACTTTTTGTTTGAGAAGGTAGAAGAAAAAAATTACTCAGTAAGCCCGATATCAGAGAAATAAGTTCAACAAGAAATGATGACTGAATTCATAACCCAGATTCCAAACACCTATTTCCTTGAAGAAAGCAGTGGATTTTTTTTTTAAATTATTGTTTTCACAGAACATTTACCTCAAAACTATTATAAGGCATAACAAGAAAGAGATTCAGAAGATAAAACTCTTTACAGTTTCTATTTGAAATAAATACAAATTTTGGGCCACAGAGAGTAAAACACAAGTTTAATTTTGAGTAAAAATTTAGTAGAAAACTTAGAATAATTTTACTATGTTTAAGTCTACAGTGTGTTGAATCACCAGCTTTAGGATTGTGTGTTTGTTTTGTTTGTGTGTTAACAGTCCTTTCAAGAACATTTTAATTCTCTTATCTATACAACACATGAAAAGTATAAAGAAAACTTAATGGATTTTCTACTCCAGAAAAATATTACAATGATTTCTCACTATTAGTCTTTAAGCACAAAAATAAAATGTTCAAGGTTATACTCTGATCTGTTGGAAAGGCCAGGGTTCATTTAAAGACATATCAGATAATTTGAAAATGTAGTGCAAACACCAGTTGTAGCACTTCAAGAGTTTCGTTCCCAGTACTCCAAATTTCCTTTTCAGTTTGAAGAAAACAGAATCATTTCCAAAAACATATGTAGATGTTATACTTAAGACTACACTGCATTTTTAATTCTAACTAGTTTACCTGCACTTTATTAAACAAATTAAGTGTAATTTCAACATCTGGTAACACTTCATTGAACAAGTATTTAACAAAACTCACAACAAATACCAAGGCACATAAGAAATTCATACATTGCTTTCCATTTGAAGGCTCCAAAATGTCACTAATTAGCCTTCATAACTTCCTGCTACAGAAAGTAAGATTATTTTTATATTGTAAGCAGAGAATTTCAGTAAGATATAAAATCCATGTGATAAATGAATAAAACTAAGATTCCCAGTTTTCTGCCTATGTTGTAGCCACGACAATGCTGGAAGTTCATTCACTACTCTGCCTTCTTGCTTTTATTTTTCAATACAGTTCTAATGAAGTTTCATTTTATTAAAAATTTTTGTTAAATAAATCTCTTCTAAGCCACAGAGATCGACTACAGTCACTAGAAACAGACAACAGGGTACATAAATTAACAGAAAGAAGATAATCAGACTCTACCACAACATTAATCCTATGGAAAACATCAGCTTCATTAGGACACCTCAGGTCTTCAGCCAGCCCAGGATGATAGTCTATATAAACTGAATGGAAGTCTCTTCTGCTCTCACACAAAACTCACAAACTTTCTTTCCTTTCAATACTTTGTAAGTTATTACTTGGTTTTTAGAATTCAATCAAAAAGCAGTATTAAGCCTGCTCCACCACAGGCTACAGATGGCTGCTACTCCTTCAGACCTCCCACACCAGCTCGTCCTGTCTACAGCACCTTCAGGGTAAGACGTCAAGTCAGAGCAGTAGATAGCAGGAAACAGGAGTCAAAAAACAGTGGTAGCAATATCTAGTACTTAATTAATAATCTGAGGCTATTCTCTTGCTTTTTTTTGAAAGTATAACCTCAAACTGATTTGTCTCAGATCACTGAACGAAAAAGACTCACTATTTAATCATCAATCCAGTTCTTTAAAAAAAAAATCACAAGCACTACACTACATAAAAGAAAAAAACAAGCAATACGTCCTGTTCACTCGTTATCTTTAATTATGAAAATAACCACTTGAACCACTCACCTTTGGCACGCTATTAAAAGGATCCAGGCAGTGAAAGGCAGGACTCTCCGAAACAGTTATGTACACCACTGTCTGAAACAACAAATGACACATATCTTAGCTTCAGCATTAAACTCAGAAGACCTTTAGCTATTTAATTTGCTTTTCATACTCTCAAAATTTCCCAAGGGGTGCTTGAAGACCAGACAGAATGGCTCTAACCTGATCCACCTGTTTAGCAGAAATAGCATCCATCTTCATATTTAACTTTTCTCGAGAAATACAAGGACAATTTAACCACAGTTCAAACCATCTAGGAAACACAGCAACTACAAATCTATCAGTTGCAATACAGCCCAAAAAAGTATGTCAAGAAATGAAATAAAGAATCCAGCCAAGTTTGGAAAGATTACATTTTAAGAAGCATCACTATTCACTGTTTCCTTCAGTTTTACATTAGTCAAGTTTAACTTGCACATACTTCTCAAGAAAATGGAAACATTGCTACACATGGAAAACTAAGGTATATCAGCAAAAGCACAGCCAGCAGTGGTGGGGGACATGACCATTTCCAGCCAGGTGTCACTCACACATTTGGAGGTAGAATTCAGCTGTTTTACTACTGCATGTGGTTTGGGGCCCTCTGGCACACGAGATACGGACCCAACAAGACAAGCTGTCAAGGCACTGAAGTTGGTCAAGGGGCTGGAGAGCTCCGTTAATAGAAATTCTGGCTGGATGCAAAGAAGAAAGGTTTCACCATGAGAATGGCTAAGTACAGCCACATATTCCCTGAGAAGTGATGGACCTTCTTCCTGGCGAAGTCTCAGATTCTCCTGGACATGGCCCTAGCTGTGGCCTTAGCCCTGCCAGGAGCTAGATGTCACAACCCTCCAGAGATCCCTCCTGGCCTCCACTGTTCTGTTAACAATTTCTAGACACAGCAGTAACCTTTCAGAATAGACTTCAAACCATTAAAACATTTCTTTTTTTTTTTAATGACACTTCGAACTCCACAGATGTCTGATAAATTCAGGCAGTGTAAACCCATTAAGATCCATTTGAAAGACAAGTAAGATCTGAACACCTTCCTGTGCTGCAGCCCCCAGCTCATAAGGAAAACCGATTACAACTCCTGCTCAAACGGAGGCCACTCATGCACAAATGTCTTCAATTGGTTCCAAGTCTTTTTTGAACAGAATCCAATCAGTTGCTATCTACAAAGGCATCCTACAAAGAAATTGTATTAAAAATAGCAATTCATCCATTCATCCCATACATCATAAAGAAGGGGAAAAAGTATTGAAAAATGTATTAAAAATACCTTACATGTTAAAAATGAGATTTAAGACTTCTACATATTTCTAACTGGAGTAACAGAACTACTGAAAACATGGTCTGATAAATATTTAAGCATAAACACACTATTAGGAGATAAAGGAAGATAAAGTCCCCGCCCCACAGGTCCTCGGCATCTACAAGGGCGTTGCTAGCCCTCTAGAAAAAAAAAAAAAACAAAGAAAGAAAACAGAAGGTGGCAAATTGGGAAGAAGCATTATTGAAACAGAAGAGTCTCCTGATCCAGTTCATCACCTGAATGGAGATAAGCCTGTGACAACAGAGAGCAGACGGGACTGGAAGGTGATTTACTTCCTTCTCATCTGCCATAGTGCTGGCTGGAAAGCCTGCTGCCGCGCCGCCCAACATGGGTCTTCAGCTTTCCACAGACACAGACCACAGGTTGCCACAATTTGCTATATCAATTTTCCTACACAGTTTCAGCAAGAACACAGTTAAGGTCTGTAACTGTTCTATATTTGAAATTATAGGCAAGATTTCAAGTAAATGGAAAGATATTTTAATAAATGAAGCAACACTGAAACCCTGAGGCAGGGCAGCTCTATTTTCCTACTCGTGGAATGTTTCGTAGAACATGTTTTTCTCCAGTCAATAATACAAGAACATTTCTAATATTAAGTGGGAAAAAGTGAGAAAATAAAAGCAATTTTGTTTTCTGCTTTAAAGTACTATCTTTCACCCTTCTACCTCACAAATCATTTACTGCCCATTACCATCCACCAAATGAAGCACTGTACCAAGTTTCTGACTTTGTTTTTTTCAGTTTTGTTTCTTAAAGAAATACCCAACACCTCTCAAATTGTTACTCCCACGTACAGAAACACATATTAACGTACAGAACCCGCGCTTAAAAGCAAGCTGAAAAACAGTATTGTTAATCATCAATATCTGAAAAACTAACCTCATATTTATTAGTCAGCTGGAAAGGAAGTACCGTTGGGGAAAATAAAAGTTCAAATTCCATCTAAACACATAATAAAAGAATGAGTCATGTGTTTATCTCAATATAACAATGCTAACTTCCTTGTGAACAGCTAGAATGGTATTATTTTTGCAGCTCTACTAACATTACCAGTAGCTTAGAATGTTAATGTTGATAGTGGAGTCAAGGAAGAGGATGCACAAGAAAACCTCATTCCTACCAACCCTTTTAAATAACACTCTCTTAATCTAACAGACACATAGAGGGCTGGAGCATCTTCAATAGGACGACAGGCTGAGAGAGTTGGGTTTGTTCAGCCTGGAGAAGAGAAGGCTCTGATGAGACCTTATAGTGACCTTCCAGTACCTGAAGCGACTATGAGAAAGCTGGGGAGGGACTGTTCACAAAGGCTTGTAGTGATAGCACAAGGGGCAATGGGTATAAACTGCAGTGGGACAGATTTAGGCTAGACACAAGGAAGAATTTATTCACCATGAGAGTTGTGAGGCGCTGACACAGGTTGCCCAGGGAAGCTGTGGCTGCCCCATCCCTGGAGGTGTTCAAGGCCAGGTTGGATGGGGCCTTGGGCAACTTGGTCTGGTGGGATGTGTCCCTGCCCATGGAAGGGGGGTTGGATGATCTTTAAGGTCCCTTCCAACCCAAACTATTCTATGATTCTAAGTGCAAGACGCAGACTGGTCTCCGTCTTCTCTGGGCTCAATTCTGTTGCAATTCGACCTCCATTTCTCTTTTTCTCCAGCTAAAAATCTTTTCTTGTCTATGGAAGAGCCAGAGGAAGTTTTCTGTTACAAGTCACAAGAGTCGCTCCCCCAGAGCAGCAACCAATTTCCATCACACACCCCATGGCTCAAAGCTTTGCCTGCAATGTTGTGACTTGCAGAGTGACTCAAATTCAGAATGGAAATCTCAAACACAAATAATTCATTTATACTTTAATATCTCTCTTGAACTTCTACAACTGAAGATTTGTTTCAAAATCTTTCATCTCGAAGGGCAGCAAATGGAAAATCTGGTTAGGGTTTGGGACCATCTGCCCCCAGGCAGAGTGTTCACACCACAGGTGAGGTTTTCTGGTTCTGCTGCTGCATCCTACCAGCCAGGACTCCAGAAAGATGTATTTGATAGCAAAGCCAGGGTGCAAGCTCCACCAACCTTCAAAAGCTTTGGAACACATGCCTACTGTCCACACAAAAGACAAATTTGCACATCATTAGAAAACCTGCGAAATTAAGTCAATAACTTTTTTAAAAGGCAGCAAGGCAAACGGAAGCACAGAGGCAGGCAGTCGTGTTCCATGGTATGAGCAATGCCCAACACTTCCGTGCCGCACCTAATGTGATGTCCATTTGTCATACTTCCATCTTAATACTACTGCAGTAATGTCAGCCCTGCTGCATGCAAAATGCCGTGCTTTCTTACCACTCAAGACTGACTCATGGGCATCCTACACTTAGCATCAGGCCCAGAGCAGAGGACAACAGGAACAAGAACAACAGAGCAGAGGAACTGGATGAACAAGCGACTGCAAACATGCAAGGCAGAAAGACAAATTTGCCTACTTTTGAACAACTACCTCAGCCACTCATTTGTTTTCTACACCAAGGTCTTCTGAACACAAGGACTATAGAAGTCCCATAGTAAAAAGCACTTTTGAATGGTCTGAAATAAGAGTTTGAACTCTCATTGAACTCAAAATCTTTAAAGATTACAACCTTAACAATGAATTAGATGAATTAGCGCTCTTGTAATGATTATATTACAAGTAACATCCCAAGTTATTAACCACCTTTCCATTCCCCAACAGCTCTAATATGCCCCATTTTCTTTATCCCTATGGCTAAAATCCAGATTCAGCCTTACAGTATCTATTTCAGTGACAACTCTCTCAGGATCTCTTCCCAATACCCAACCACCTCCTATTTAAATTCTGACACGAAATAGCTAAAATAATCTCTTTGATACTTAATATGCTAATATACAGGAATGATCTGACCACAAACCTGTACTGCACAGAGTGGGAATTTTAACTCCAGTGGTAAGGCATTTAAGTGACTCCGATAACCATGATAAAATTCAACAATTGACGTATTACTGGTGACCTTCTGGAGAACAAATGAAAAGCATCACATTAATACAAATTCTCCTGTGGAGAAGATCAAGCTGGCAATCTGCCAGTTCATTACACCATCTAACTCCACTCCGACATTAAATATTGCCTTCCTTTGTAATTGACTGGAATACGTTAGAGCAATTGCAGGTAACCACTTTGGGCTATTAAAGTATTCCATTAAGACTTCTCCATTAGGCACATATTTCAAATGAAGTTACGTCAAAATAGGCTATGTTCAAAATATTTTAACTATGCAGAAAATTGGGCAGGCACAATCCAGTTCCACAGAGCAGCAGACAGATCAGCATAAGCACTCAAAAGCTCAGTGCCTGAATCTGCTTAAAGGGAAAAGAAACCCACCAAGCTTATTCAAAACTCTAGTATATGCTTAATATTTTAACCTCCAATATATATTCTCACAAAATTCATTTAATATTACCTTCTCCTAAAGCTAAGAATAGGCAATGTTAAAATATGCAACTATTCAGCTTCAATAAGTCCAGACATTCACTGAATACTACATTTTAAAACTAAGTACAGAACACACAAAACAGAAAGCCAGAGTCTTGATTCACATTGTATTTAAGGTTTCAAAAAGGCAGTAAACTGCAACGTTGCATTACAGTAACATTCTGAAAACAAACAGAAAAATGAAACTCCTTTCATACTACGTACTCTACACAACTAAGCTTTGCTTCTCTTAAGACTGCAGTTCTTTAATGGCAAGAAAGCAAATGAAACAAGGTACAAGAACAGGTTCACTTCTTTGCATACAGAAAAGGCCACCAGACACTAAAAACACTGGAAAAGATTGAAGCCTGTACGTCAGCTGTGAAAATGAGACCAGCCCTTGAAGCAAAGCAAACTTCTGTGGTTTTTTAACTGGTCCAGATTTGGTGCCGTCAACAGAGGCTGTAAGGGTTAGCTGAAGAAATCTATGCCTTTTCTGAACAGTGCATGGGCAGGAGGTTGTGCTTTCCATGTGCTCCTATCTGGTACATGAGAGCTGCAGTACCCTCCCAGTCACATCAAAGTGGGGGGATTAAATGTGCAGGTACCACTATTTGCTGAAACAACTTCTTAGTTATTTATTTTCAAATAAACATATTCTTAGGAGGTAGGAAGAGGATCGCAGCTAGAGAAAGTGCGCAGCGGCTCACACATGAACCACATGCAATGAAAGTGGCTACACTGATCTATATTCTCATTTAATACCTGCAGTCTAATGGATACAAGTTTGTTTAGCAAGGCTCTGCGGAGACCTTACAGCAACCTTCCAGTACTTAAAAGGGGGCCTTCAGGAACGCTGGGGAGGGGCCGCTTTATCAGTGAGTGCAAGGATAAGATGAGAGATAATGATTTTAAGTTGAAAGAGGATAGATTTAGACTAGATATTAAGAAGACCTTTTTTACTGTGAGGGTGGTGAGGCGGAGGAACAGGTTGCCCAGAGAAGTCATGGATGCCTCATCCCTCATCCCATTCAAGACCAGGTTGGATGAGGCTTTGAGCAACATGATCCAGTCAAATGTGTCCCTGCCCATGGCACCGGGAGTGGAACAGGATGATCTTTAAGGCCCCTTCCAACCCAAACTATTCTACAATTCTATGATATCCTCTGCGGTCTCTGGTGTATACACAATACCTTTTCAAAAAAAATCAAGAAAATTTTTTACATCTATGTGCACAACTGCCAACTCTCAAGCTACTCATAATGCACAAATAGTTCTTTTTTCAAATAATATCAATGTTTAAAACAAATACTGTATTTCAAAAACCAACTTCCATTGCCAGCTTCCTCTGTAGCTGCAATCCAAGTAACTACATGCATGATTAGCATCTTTTTAACCTGGAAAGGAATAAGGAGGATTACACCTGTAAGTGACTGCATCCACTAATAATTCTACAGAATACAATGTACGGATTCACGTTATTTTATTAAGAGCAATCACATGCTTCTCACATTCTCTCAGCTAGAAGTTTCCCCCAAGAGTCTCGTCTATTAAAAAACCTAATACTGACACCAAATGACTAACTGAACTCAGTTATATGCAAATTTTTTAATTCCTGGCTTAAGCAAGACTTTCCATCATGATACTTACTGATATTGACCTAATTCAAATTCAACTATGCTGAGCTGCAAACCTCCAGGGCAGTCCCTGAAGAAGAAAAAGGAAAAACCTCATAAAGCGGAGTGAAGAATGAATAGGGAGGCCAGGAAGCCTCCTCCCCCCAGCAAGGCTGCAAGCTCTTTGAGGTTGTTTAATACTGCAGTCTCAAAAACAAACAAAAACCCCAACAACAACAAACCCCCCCCCACACACACACACACACTCCTGCCTTTCACTCTGATAGTCAAGCATCAAAAATAACACAAGTCATGTTCAGTCACTCTGCAAGTTGAAGAAGGCTGACAACAAAAGTACCATGCCACCAAAACAGCCCTGGGTTTTTTAAGCACTCTTCTTCAAGAGCCATCTGTGAAAGGTGAAATATTCCAACTTCCATTTTATCTCAATTTCCTTATTTTTTCTCTTCTGTTTACAATAAGGAACAGGAACTCACAACCTTTCTAATTTTCCTTATTTAAGGGTTTACAAGCTGGCTACATATATGCACACGCTATATAAATACCCCTAAAGCCCACACAAGAGAAGCATCCAAGGTCTTGATTTAAGCTTATGACAGCTCTAATGACTTCAAGAACCCTTACAAAGGTATGTTGAAAGACCCAAATTACCAATTATAATTGCAGATAGATAAGCAGAAGTGGAAGCATATCTACCAAGGCTGTTCTTAAACTTTGCATCACAGAATCTTTAAGAAAATGAAAGGTACCTTAGGTAGTGCTTAACTAATAAAGCTTCTCAGGCCATGGTTTGAACACAAGATAAATATTTTGGTCTCCTTAATAGGACACTTTATTATTCAAATTACACAGCTGATTTTTAAAAACATCTCAACATTTGTAGTTGGATAACTTTCTTCATCACTTCAGAAATAATTATTTTGAACATACAGTTTAATTACCTGTTACAGTGGAACTTCAGCCTTTTTCTACTTGATCCTTTAATTTTTTGTTTGTAAAGACTGCACAAAGACAGTCTTTTCCATTAGCTAAATCAGTTCAGAATCTTTGAGGACCAAAGCACTTAACAAACCATCAGTCCAAGCAGCTTCTTCACTAATCTATTGTCCTGATTGCATCTTTGCCACTAAAATATTTTACATAAAGACATAAGTGACCCACTGAATCACACCTGTTCTTCCAAAACGGTTCTACTAGAGTCAGCTTTTCAGTCAGTATTTGTGGATTGAGGTTTTGTGAAAGATTACTAAAAATGGGACATATATATACTCTTTACAGTAATCTAGTAATCTGCACATGTAAATTATTGAAAATGCACACCTCCACTGGAAAAAAGCGTTCACAGATGCCTTTTGGAGAAGTGAAAACCACAAATTCCGATGAATTAGCTACCACAAAAGGATGCAACTGAGAAAAACTAAGCAGAGACTCTTATTTACCACTCCCAGCTAGTGAGATAAATGTTTAAAATAAGGAAATAAATCTCACATCAACATGGTTAGAGAAGATTTGCTTTGGATGAGATCTAAGAGCAAATTGACTCTAACAGGAGCTACAGACAGAGTACAGATAACTAATACAACAGAATCAAGTAAGGCAGACTTAGCCCACTGGCAATTCAAAGATAAAGGCTAAGTGCAACTTTTATTAGTGCTCCTGTTCAGGTAAATTATTCTTTTGTGCTTAGTTTAAAGAAGCTCTTTCCTATACTTAACCGTCATCACAGCACTGTCTGAATGTGAAATAATAGCGCCACTGCTGTCTCAGTGCTAAAATATATGGATAAGGTGATGTTAAGAGGGATAGGTCAAGGTCAGCCGCTCTCTTTGAAACTACTAGGCAGATACAGAGACCTGGAGGAAATGCACAGAGCAGATCCTGACAGGTGTCTTCAAGGAAAAAATGGTCAGAAACTTCTTGATAACTCTCAAACTGTGAAGTAGCAACTTGCTGTTACACTGATAGAACGAGGCCTGGGCTTGGCACTTCCCACCTGCTGTATAAACTGTCATCACCAAGAGCTGCAGCAATAGCTGCTGAGAGTGTTTGCCTTCTACCCTTCTTCCAGCTGCACAGCCACCAGGTACATAAGGATGCTGTAGGCACTACTGTCCAAGTAGAGTATCTTATTCTGAAGAGTATGCAATCTCTGCCATATTCTGTTCAGACAACACGCATCTTAAGTACTCTCAGCATAAAAGACAGCCATTTCTTTTATGGGAGGGCAGAAGAGTCCAGGCACCTTGGCTCTTCGGTGAAGAGATCTATAATGAATCCAGCTGAGGGAGCAAGTTGAGGAAATCTCTCTCAACCACCACTAGCAGAAAAGAGTAGAAAGATTTACTGCTCACTCAAACTCAGTATTTCATTTACACCACTGAAAAGCACAGGGCTGCAGAACTCGCATAAACATGCATTTAACTGGAACCCATTAGTAAAATCGAGGGAGGGGGGAGAGAAACAGAGATCACAGCACAAAATCCCTTACTAAAACTGGAATATGTTAAAATAGTATCTAGTGTTAGAGCTCAGTAATGCAATGATGAAAATTATCTCCCCAGGAAGAGTAAGACATTGTCCCAAATCAAAACTTCAGAAAAACTGACATTCCATATTTTAAGTTTTCCTGAGTCTCCTCTGACGACCCAAATGGAGAAAAACAACAAACTTCGTGCAGGTGAAGTACAAAACTACCATGACTAGGTATTCATAACTAAGAGCCAAAGGTAAGTGGAAGACAAACACTTGGAACTCAGAAGTGGCTTTGGCTCCTGCATGACTTGGAAGGTGGTAACACACTAGTCAGTGACATGTGGTACTGTGACTGTCCTCCTTAGGCATGGCAGAATGGCAGTTCCCAAAGTCAGTGCCTTCAATGTGCAGGTCAAAACAAAACCACAAGGTTCTTCACATCCGTGAAAAGGCACTAACACACCCGAGTTCCTCGGATTGCTTCTTCACAACAACACAGAGACCCCCAAAACTGCTTGTTCTTCCAAGTTAAACATCAGAAACTGTTGAAGCAGGTTTTTTTGCCTGAACCGCCCCAGTAACTTTGCTTTAGGTTGACAACAAGAAGAGAAACATTAACATAGCTTTGGCTCCACCGCAGCCCTAGCCGCAGGCACTGCTATTATTGCTGTTTGAAAGATATCTAGATATTCTAAAATCTCATAATACCCAAATAAAATTTGGCAACAGCCTACCTTCTGAGGTTTTCAAAACTGATTTTCTCTCTTTCATGTCTCGTATGCATTTGATGGTGTCTTATACTACTCATTTTAATCATGTCAATTCAGTTGCAGACTACAAATGGAAATGCAATAGAAACATCGCAGGCCCTGTAACAATAGTCAAAACAAAGATTTCCTATGGCAGCTGTCAAATTAATGACATCTCCAAAGCTATCTAAATACAGTATCTGGGCAGAAATCCAATTATGTCAATTCTGTCTGAATACCCCAAAAATGAGTCCTACTGGGGTTAGAAGTGGAAATAATTTTAAGTGCAGATTAGCTACATAAGCAGCTCCACACTTGAAACCAGAACAAGCGAACAAAAATCTAAAGGCATGACATTTATCTGGACACAAGGGAGAGGGGAAAAAGAACTGCTAGACATCTGGCAAAAGGTCAAAGCCAATTACCTTGTCCAAATTTGCCCCTCAAGATAATACCTTCCAGGTTCACTTCTTCGAAATAAGACATATTGACTCCAATAATTAAAAAGATTTCTGCTTACCTCTACATCCTCCACTACCTCCCCGGTTTTTCCAAAACTACTTTTTCCCAACAAAATACTAAACAGCAGTAGCAGAACATGCCAATTTCCCAGAAGCAGAAACTAAATTTAACTAAAATCTACATAAAAGAAAATAATTCCCTGCCTCACTTAAATATTAGGCAGCAGTGACAAATGGTATTCAGGGCTTTTAATTCAAGAGTATGATTTCTTGCTGCTTTTGCTGCTTTCCTTAAACCATTGTAACCACAGATTTCCCTTTTGCCTTGGAAGTGTCTGCATTACTGCTTAATTACGTTGTAGTTTCAGCTTGCTGAACCCTGCCACAATGTTCTGTTTATTTGTGGTTTTAAAACAGACAATGATGTCAGAGGCAGGGGCAATAGCCTTTTAATTCAACACAGAAAAAGATGCAAGAATTTTTGAAGGCATATTAAACTAACTGCTTCTGAAACTACAGATAAATGCAAGTTTATCTGTTTTTTAAATGAAACTATTCAACAGACTGCTACTAAACTGAACATAAAACTGCATGTACCAAATAACTGAAGCAATATATATTGGTTAGTAACTTCACTCTAACTAGAAGCCTTCATCCCTCTTATGAATAGATAAATAAACCTTTAAATAAATATAAGAGAATGATGATGAAAACTAGCAGACTGATTAGGACAAAGTTTCTAACCCTGATCTGTCCCTATACTGGAGGGAACACTTTCAAAGGTAAGGATATAATTCACTGTACGTATATTGAGAGTGCTTCTGCTATCAACATGGTATCAGATTCAGGAGAGTAAGCATTCATTATGAATGGGTCTATATTTAGAATTGTGCATTCCCAGCTGTGCTTCTTATACCAAGACTCACACAGTACGGGCGTGGTTGGGTGTGTTATTGGGTTGCTGTCTTTTTCCCAAGTATAGTCATTACAGATACTGAGAAAACTCTGAAATGAAGATTTGTTGGTCAAAATCTAGGAGGATCTAGACTGTACAGTTAATAAAAAATTTTTTAAAAATGGCTAATACACAAAGGCAAAGTTGCAACCTAGAACTCGAGACAGCCCTAACTGAGAGCAGTGACAACAAAGACCATCTACCATCCTCATCCGCTCAGTGCATTTAATCTCAAGATCATTTTTAGAGGCATACACTGAGATCGCTTCAGAAACCAATTTCGGACATCATCAGTTTGGACCAAACTAAAATCAGTAATTCACCACATTTTCTGATGTCAAAGCACAATTTAGAATATCAGATGCCTTAATTTTAAATAAGCATATTAATAGTTTACTGTAAGTATTCTCTTACAAAGGAAAAATACATGGTTTATTTAATATAGATTCCAATTGAACCATGTGGTCAAGGAGGCCGTCAAACATTTTGGCAAAGCCTAGAACAAATTGCTTCAATTTTTTTTTTTTTAAGTTTAAGATTATATACAAGAAAACAATTTGTTGCCAGTTCTTTAATGCAAGAGATTTCATTTTTACATTTGCTCTCTAGAACACACCAAGCACAGTACCATGAATCCTCCTTTAGGTCACACAAGCACTGCAAATCCAATTACTACTCTATTAGGTCTCGTTTAAATCCCATACGGTATGACAATTAACTGAATGAAATGAGCAGCAGCATGTTTTTCAACCATCTTTACAGTATGACACAGGTGCCGATCATAGCTTAATAAAATTTCATTTAAAAGGAAGGTAGCTCTGAATTTTCTCTCTCTCTGCCAGGAGTTTCAGGGAGACCTGGGAAACACCCCTTTTTCCCCACTCTCCCCTGAAGAAGCCAGTTGGCCATCGCTGTTTCACGCTTCTCAAACACCTGAGCCTTCTCCTTGTGGCACAGAAGTTTGCCTTGACGCTCAATGCTTAAAACACAGAAAAAAACTACCAACCACCACCTAGTGAATTCAACAACATTTACTCCAAGGTTGTCACGGTTTCTTTATTCAAGTTTTCTGTAAGGAGCTATTTGATGTAGAGTTTGCAAGTGGGCAGGGTACAGCAAAACAAAACCCTGTTAATCTGAAGGGTACTGAAAATGGGACGGCATTTTTTAAGTAAGCTCTTACCATACCTGAGTGTTAAAAAAAAATCGTTGCTAAATATTAGAAATTTGCACAACTTTCAGCAGCTCTAAATGCTTCACCATTTCCCTGGAGTTAATTTATGGGTAAATTAAAATCATATGTCCTCTACATTCATCACAGTATTTCCCAAGCTTGTCTCACTACCCAGCAAGTTCAGAGATGTCCAGGTCAGCCCTCTCTTTTGGGAATGCAAAAAAGCCAAAGAACACAAACAAAAAAAATCCCTCATTTGTAGTAAGCAGTCACCACAGACAAAGCTCTCTCTGAAGGATGCCGAAGAGCCTTGTTGAATTACTGTTTCTTAATAGCTAACCTGACTAAAGCACCTTCCTCGTGCAGGCTAAAAATCAAAATGTCATGCTGATATTCAAACATACGATTTGTTGTTAAACACAAAATTCAGGAAAACATATGCTGTTCACTTTCAAAGACACTTTGTTGGTAGGACAGAAAGGTTCAAAGATTCAAGAACGGACTTCCAAATATTTCAGTCATCCCATTAAATAATTTTAGTTAAAATTTGATAAATGTGGTCCTTTACAGGCCTACCATCAATAGCCAGAAAAATCAATGAAAAACATGTTGAGTGAGAGAAGATGGTGATCAGAGGGAGGGTAATTAAGTCATTTCAAGGTCTGTGCTCCAATTCTGCAATTAGAATGGGAAGATTTGGGCCAGAAATTTCTCTGCAGAGATTACATAAAGACAGAAACAATATTGATTTATTTTTATTCTTGGTAGAAAAGGAAATAAAAAGGCAGAGGTATATTCTCCCTGCATATTACTCAATCACGTGGTCTTTTCTAGTATATTTCCATGGGTTTTTTTCTGCATGCTTTTTAAAACGCCTTCCCCACCGCTTTGCCTTTTCCTCTCATTTAAATCCCTTTCATTTAACTTCACCTTATACCTAAAATTATGGGCAGGTCACATTAGGGAACAACAAAAGCCCAAGACCACAGACCTTGAATTATCTCTGCCAGCAAGTCTAACCAATAGAGCAGACCTTCAGGAAGATAAGCTTCACTTACAAAAATATGAAGATACAACCCACATGTCTTTGCCTGAAAATGAAGCTATGATCACCATCTCCTAGTTTTTAAAGCTAATAACAGAAAACACTAAATTGTATTTATATATTTAAATAATTTAAAAGCCATGGTTTACTTTTAAGAAAGTGGAATGATTTCCGCTCCTTTCTACAGGATTTTAATTATATTTGTTTTCATTGTATTTTAACATTCCCTTCAGCAGGCTATGACAGCCTATACGGATCCTGTAACAAGAACTTACTCTCTTGGGAAGTTACACCTCTCAAGCTGCAAAATAGCACAAATGTTCCCATGTGCTTCAGAACAGGAAGACTATTGCCACAAAACCCAAGAGTAACAGTCTCAGAAACCCACTGTCAATTGCTAAATCATACACATAATTTTTCTTCGAAACATCAGTTACAACAACCTTCCATTTCAATCAGCGATATCACAGATTGCAGGAGTGTTTTCTTCCTGACAAACACAAAGTTAACAGTTCCCAGTAAAAATCAAGAATTTTCAAAAGCTAAAGCCTAAATACAGACTACAAACATATCATGTGCTTAAATTACAGCTACTGTACTTTTAGAACCACTGGATACTTTAAGAAAGCAGTGCAACAAGCTTCAGGTTCTTAGCACATTTGACATATGGTAACCAAAAAAAAAAAACACAGTCCAGGAACAGACATCCTGTGCAAACAGGATTCGAAATTCTGGTGGTGGTCCAAGACTGAGAAATAAACATAGCACAGTGAAGCAATACCAAGGAGAAAAAGGATGATGCATCATCTAGTACACATTCTGCCTCCTTATGAGGTACACCCATTAATTTATCCCTTCGCCAGAAAATGACTCTCACCTTACATTTTACTAACCTGTAACAACTTTACATGTGCAAACTTACTTGTTCAACCGGAATTACCTTACCCTTCCTACTGATGACGTGCATTAATGATCTCAAGAAGGATCAATCAATACTCAGCATTTCAAAATATACATGGAACAAAGCAATTCAGACTTATTTTCATTACAGACAGATTACTAACTCACTTGGTGGGACAGAAAGGAAACAGAGGACAAAAAAAAAAGCAGCCCTTCAGAGCGCATACCCATCAGAATTCCCCAGCATCAGTTTCTATGCCTATTACTGATCGGTACTGAAGTTTTGCAGAAGATAGTGCTGCACTTACAAACAGTAAAGCTAAATGTTACACACTTTGCATAACTTATGTTTCTCAAGCCAATTTTAGCTTTGCCACCTAAAAATGCTGGCCAGCTTCAAGAAAGAAACATGACTCCTCTTTTCTGCAGAGTACCACCTGATGGGAGCTTTAAATGAACACACTGAGTCTCAGAACCAAACTCAAAACTGCCACAGAGCAAGGATGCCTCCCGTTTGACTAAAGTTTCAGATTTTGAAGGAAGGATAACCTCAAAAGAAGGTGGTATTGCTTCTTCTTCCAGCTTTTTAATATACTGACAGGCTAAAATCTTCTCTTTCCTATCAATGTTCCTCCCAGAACTGAGGCAAGAGGACTGCCTGGACCTGCTACTTGAGGAGTTATGTTAGTAAACAGAAGAGTAGGTAAATTTATGATGTTAAATTAAAGAACAAGCCATCAAACTACTACATAAATGTCTGCAAATTCTTAAGGCATTTTATGTACCTACACAAACACTTTACTGACAAATGGAATGAGACTGTAAGGTCCTCAAAAAAATCAGCCATAGGACTCCTGTGACTCTCAGCAGGGCAGGATTTCCCTCACAACTCAAAAGACTGACTCAGGCTAATTACCACCAAATATCATGAAACAATTCCTCACTAACAAAAAAAAACTTCAAAACAAACCAAAAATCGAGACAACCATGGTTTCAAAGAAAACGTGCAGAACTAAAGTATTTGTAAATTGACGGCTTGAAGGCAGCTTGAGTTCTGCTTTAGCTCTACAGAACTTCTCTAAACAGTACCAACAAGTAAATGAGAGTACAAACCTACCAGGGATATATCCTGGTTGCTAGACCATGCTATCATATCTTCATTACTGCCATTATCTGACACTGAAATGTCAAAGATGATAAATTTAAGAAAATTTATGAACAACAAAGGAAACAGACCATCTACAGTCAGTATTACACCAAAAGATCTCAGGTTTTAGTTAAGGCTTTGTATTTGACAGCTTAAACTCTAATCCTGAAAGATAAAATAAAATGCTAATGACTTTGAACCAGTCCTTCAAAAGGAGAATTGCAGAGATTTTTGTTGTTAATTCTGATCCAAGTCAAAGACACAAGATGAAAAGGTTCAGCATATACAGATTCTTCAAATGCCTAAGTGTTCATTTTGTGACTTTCCAAAGTTTCTTTAAAAATGTGAATACACACAGCATTTATGGAAAAAGTGGGAAAACAGTTTTCAAATGAAGATATGAAGAAAGAGCCCTAACTAATAAATCCACAATGTAATAATAATACTACTCTTAAACAACGTCAAAACCAGTTTCTATACAGATAGAAATTTGAGAAGCGTGTTACCATTCTGAAACAGAACACAATGCTTAGGAATTTAGTGTGCAAAACAGGTCAAGCAAAAACAAAACCTCCAAAATATGTCTTTTATTTCCACCAAAAAAAAAAAAAACCCAGAAGCTGTATTGCAGAAATGCCAAATTCTTGTTCACAAATAAACAATACATTGAGTACATGCTTAATGCTACAAATGGTTTTACAGAGTTACAAAAGCAAGGAACGATGTCTTGCTGTTGGTTTTGAGGTTTTTTATTTATACTCCAGAAGTAGCTGGAATTTGCAATCTAGATTGAAATCTTTAAGTGGAGTACAGATATGAACAGAGATCCTGTAAAAAAAAATTTTTTGCTTAAATTATATTCAAAAAATCCTTTGTCTCAAAAAGAGGAGGATTTCCTACAAATGATTTCCACATCATCTGGATTTCACACGCAAAAAAAAAAACCCAATTAGACTTCCCCTCTTAAAATCTCCCTAAATTTCTCCCTTTGCGCCCTCCAAAATAACACACTCTCAGCATCAGGAACCCCTCAGTCTGTGTCAGCTCATACTCCTGACCATGACCTCTAACTGGGGAGAGCTACCCCATGGCCTGCAGCAGGAAAGCAAAGTCCCAGGAGCAGCTCCTGGCCCTTCTGCCCACTGCTGGCAAGAACCACAGCTTTCTGCTTTTTGGCTCCGACCAGAAGATCCGTCTTTGTCAATTTGATTTATTAACTAACATAGGCTTAATGAATTGGTATTTTCCAGGAGGAAGGAGAACATTTTTCCATCAGAAGGCCATGTGACTAAGAACATCAGAATTGTTGGTAATTATAAACACATGTAAAACTGCTGCTTTACCTCCCTGAATACCATCCCTTCACTCCCACTTTTTTTACGGCAACTGGAGCGCACAACATGCGCTTTCATTCAAGGTCAGAAGCAACAATTAACTGGTACATGGCAAGTTCAACTGAACTACGGAAATGGTCTAACATGGAGGAAACTCACGACCTTATCAAAAGCCTTGGGGTTGTACACAAATCAATGAGCAAAAGGGCTGTGGGTTTGAAGCAGTTATGAACAATTACTGTTTCAAGGTACAACACTTTTAAAAAAGAAAAATTTGGGGAAAGGATTTAGTAAAGTAACGTCTCTCCCTGTGAACTCTTGTCTTATTGCTACAGGAAGACAGAATTAATTTTAACAAATTCTACCAGCTACGCAACTACTGCAGCAAAATAATAATCATTCAAATTATGTATGTCACAAGTAAGTTTTCCTCCCTCTTTCTATATAAAGGAAAATTTTAAATTCATTGCCTTTGATTCTGAAGAACATTCACATAATTTGAGTAAGCTGACATGAACCTGACTATTCTTAATAAGGAACTACCTTATTAGTTTGCCCTTCATAAGAAGATGCTTTTTTCTAACCAAAGCCTGACAAATTCTCCAAACATCTTTTCTGCATTTAAAAAGTTTTCATAGAGCTTCCAGTATAAAAATAACCTTGGTACAAATACCTCCAGTAAAGCTTCCTCAGCTTTTACTAACCAACAAAAGCTTAAGAAATCTACTCATGAAGCACAATCAATACAGAACCTTTTAAGGAGGCATAGCATATATAAAAATAACAGCTCAACAATACGTAAGAATTAAGCTCAGGCATTAGAGCCTAAAAAAAGAGATTTATGCACAAAAAAAGGGTTGGTAGTGAATGATTGAGCAAGGTAACTGACTTGCCAGTAGAAAAAAGATACTCAGTATTTCTTAGCATCTCCCAGAATAAACAGGGTAGCAGTAACTGACAGTCCTGCTAAAATTAGTGTATTTTGAAACATAAATTACATCTACACCTTGCTGCATTTAGGATGGTAGCTCAGAAAAAAGCATGCAACCCCTCAAGCAGAATTTACTTCAAAGTAAATTCTCCCCTCCTCTGCCTACAGAGCTCAGCAACAGATAAAACTGAGAACGTGGTTTTCATTCATTTCTTCCAGGCACTCTAAAATTCATACATGCACCTCGGAGTGGCTTGAAATCTGGCATGCCATATGGCAGTGCATTTGTCATTTCCAGAAATATGTTGAATATGGGTTCCAGAGATATAAAGCCCCAATAACAAAAAAACCACTCTTGAAGCCAACAGATTCTGCTCAAACACCACCAACTTTATACTGTGAGCAAGTGGAGAGCCTGGGCTTTGATCAGGCTTCAAAGAACCTCTTCATTTTCCCCAGAAAATAAATCTGATCTCCTAGCTTGTGGAGGCTTATTTCCCTACTATTTTGCAGCCCTGTGAAGTTATTTACACTTAAGTGAGACTGAAGCAGAAATAATACATCAACATCAATACTAGATTTATACAAACACATTGCACTTGAAGCACAAGTAAATGATTTAGAAGCTGCAAAAGAGTAGAGAATCGGGATCAAGAGTTTTATGGCTATTTCAGCGTGAATCAACTGAAGAAATAATTACTTCTCATTCCTGCATACAAAGTTTAATGGTGCACATTATGAAGTAACATTAAAAAAAAACAAAACAATTAAACTTTTTTTTTTTAACCTGAAAAAGAAGTAAGGCTCTCCTGCTGGCTGAAATAATCAGTCTTCAAATTCAGCAAATTAGAGTGAGATTTCAGAAAGGAATTTGTGAAACTCAGCTA
Organism: Cuculus canorus; assembly: GCF_017976375.1. Classification (NCBI taxonomy): domain Eukaryota; kingdom Metazoa; phylum Chordata; class Aves; order Cuculiformes; family Cuculidae; genus Cuculus; species Cuculus canorus. Next base: position 65,238,911 of record NC_071401.1, read on the forward strand.
AACATCTTGCTGTTGCCAAAATGAGCAAGTCCTGTGCTGTAGGTAGGAAGCAACTAATTCATCCTTCTACTGTAATCTCTACTTTCTAGGGATGTTTGCTTCCCACTATTTGCAATCTGTGATTAAATGATCCTTTTCCTAAAAAAGAAAGCGCAGATTAGCAAGCAGCAATCAAATTACAGGAACAACTTTCCTCCTCGCTTTCTTCCTTCAAGGCTGGAATCACAGAGCATAGTATTTTCTGACACAGGGAAACAGAATCAGTCCCTTTTTTGTTGGCATGCTGTTTCACCTTACTCTTTTCTCCTGATGCTGCCTCTTGAAAATAAGTTACCTTAGCACGTATCTTTTTACCCCACGGATGAACATTAAGAGCATGTAACAATTCTGTTGACAAGAACTGTTTTGAGTTCTTACTCTTACTCTAGAAGGGTGAATCCTAGGCTCTAAAGAACTTCCCATGTGCATACTCCATAGCAAAATTTGTTTTGGAGACAGTGTATATGTACAATTTATCCAGAATAGGGAGGTGACCGAAGACTGCAAGAAAGTGCAGGTGATTCTGTAATGAGACTAATCCAGACTTATTGCAATGTTTCTATGTATAAAGAAGAAAATTAAGAGCATTTCCACTGTAACTGGCACAGAATACTTGCAAGCACCTAAAAAAACTTACGGAACTGGGATATTTAACGTAGCACAGATGTCATTCCACTATACTTATCAATCACATTCATCCATTCAGCTGCTCCAGATGATGAGCGTTTCAGCCATCCAGAGACAAGACTACTGCATACCTGCCACCCACATCTCATAATGATGACAGTGTACCTGCTCATTGCTGCTAGAGGCAGTGGGCTTTGAGAAAGCCACAGCTTTTTCCCTAGGTGTAACAAGCACAGAGCTGCCAGCCCTTTGAGTTGCCATCTAGGGAAGCTGTTCCCAGAAAAGTTAACAAAAATGCGTGGGCTGCAAAGACAATGTAGAAGAGCTAAAGCAAGCAGAAGAGTCCCCAGTTATAACAGAGGTGAAGAAAATCCCCATGTCTGCTAACATTCAGGTTGATGAATAGATGTCTCCCTCCCAGCCAATACCCAGGCTTTTTAGGGATACGGAGTTTGTGGGTGGGATAAAAAGCTGCCTTCACACACTGCAGCAAAATTTTACTGTGTCCAGCAGACAAATGAAGTATGCTAGATCTCCTGAACATTTTAAGATTCATTACAAGGCAGAGTAAACCCAAACAAAAATCCTGCAAGATCTGCACTTTACAAAACTTTTTGTACGTATTTCAGTTTGCATGGAAACTACCTACTGGTGCTACCAGGTCAGCTCAAGAAGAACCCAAGTTCGTGTTTGACAGGTCTAGACCTGTTGCTAAGAAAGGAAAATCCAACATCTGAAGCCTAAATGGGAGAATGACTTCAGCATGATATATGCAGGTGTTCCCGAGTAATATAGAAGAAATTTCTTCTTCGATTACTCTTAAAATAAAATCAGTTTGAAATTCAACTTTCACCATATTCATAGAATCACAGAATAGTTTAGGTTGAAAGGGACCTTAAAGATCATCTAGTTCCAACCCCACTGCCACGGGCAGGGACATCCCACTAGATCAGGCTGTCCAAGGCCCCATCCAATCTGACCTTGAACATCTCCAGGGTTGGGGCAGCCACAGCTTCCCTGGGCAACCTGTGCCAGTGAGAGAGAGTCTCACCACTCTCACGATGAAGGAATTCTTCCTTATGCCTAGTCTAAATCTGCCCCTCTCCAGTTTGCACCCATTCCCCCTCATCCTATCACCACAAGCCTTTATGAATACACTCTCCCCAGCTTTTCTGTAGCCCCTTCAGGTACTGGAAGGTCACTATAAGATCTCCTCGGAGCCTTCTCTTCTCCAGGCTGAACAAGCCCAATTCTCTCAGCCTGTCCTTGTAGGGAAGGCGCTCCAGCCCTTCGATCATCTTCCTAGCCCTCTTCTGGACCCGTTCCAACAGCTCCATATCCTTCTTATGTTGAGAATTCCAGAACTGAACACAATACTCCAGATGAGGTCTCACATGAGAGGAACAGAGGGGCAGAATCACTTCCTGCAACCTGCTGTCCACGCTTCTTTTGATGCAGCCCAGGATACAGTTGGCCTTCTGGGCTGCAAGTGCACATTGCCGGCTCATGTCAAGCTTCGCATTGACCAGCACCCCCAAGTCCTTCTCTGCAGTGCTGCTCTCAATCACATCATCCACCATCATGTACTGAAAACGGGGATTGCCCCGACCCAGGTGCAGGACCTTACACTTTGCCTTGTTGAACCTCATGAGGTTCTCACAGGCCCACTTCTCCAGTCTGTCCAGGTCATTCTGGATGACATCTCGTCCTTACAATATTCTTAATTGTAGGTCTAGAAAACAGTAAAGTCGCCAGCTATTGAAGTTGCACACACTCTACCATCTTCCCACAGTGATTACTACCCTGGCAACAAACTATCCTAGATAGATAAAAGTACTTAAAATAGCAGTTCTCACATTGTCACAAATAAAATGCTAAAGAGAAAGCCGATTCTCAACTACACATACACGTCTTTTAATCACAGTTCTCTTCACAGATGTGCTTTTCTTGCCAAAATCCCAAGTCTAAGCCTGAGTAAAGTTAACTAAACACATTCATAAGTGGCTTGAGTATCGTAACTCAGTCAATTAAAATGTTCACCTGGTGGCTATGAACTGGAGCAGAGGATCAAACAGGAGTTCTTTAAGTAGTAACATACTCCTTGGGGATTTATAATTAAAATGGTAAGAATTCTTTAGCTAAAGCAAAGCCAAAAGATTTGAGACGAGAAATACAGTTATAAACAATATGAATGTAAAAGTTTTCTTCCTGCACCCAAGGTTAGCAAACTATTACAACTCCAAGGTACGTGCCAGTAAAGCTATTTTTATTTCTTACTTAGATTTAGCCTTTAAGGTGTATGCACTTTTTCAAGCTCTTGCTGCATATTTTAATTTCATACTTAAAGATCTTCCTGTATTCCAAGACAATTCTTATTATTTTGCTTTGATGCTTTTTTTCCTTGGATGTTTTCCAGATGAAGCTCTAAATTGAAGTTCAGCAGAAAAACGATCAGAGCACTACATTTCAATAAGAGAAGCTTTGAAAATGTGGCCTTGAGTGTATTGAATTCATCGCTGGAAGCTACATATGAAAATATATTACCCACCTCAGAAAACTCTCCATTGTTATAATTTGGTCATTTCACACACCAGTGATCAATCTCAGCTGAGCACATTCTGTAAGTCCACACATAAGGATAAAAAATTAGACCTACTAGAGAAAAATTAAAGCCCTTCCTTTGTGAACAAGTTTATTCACCTAGTGATTTTATATAAAAATCACTTTTCTACTGCTTCTTGGTATGAAGCTAATCAAGCTGAAGATATATAAATTGTTGCTTACAGGGGTCAGTGACTCAGCAACCTGTATTACGTCCACTTTGCAGCAAAAGCTGGTAGGCACAAAGAATCAAGTTTATGAAACAATCTTAGGAGTATGCCCAAATAAAACTTCTTTTTTTAAAAAAAGCCACACACGCATAATATACTGCTAGCTGTAACTCTTCTTAAACTCAGAATTTCTATTTGCCAACTCCCTTTCCTTTACACAACCTTAGAAATGTCCAAGTTTCAGACTGGTGTTGCATATAAAAGCTACAGAACTGATAATTGTCACTAGTATATTACTGCATATCTACAAACTGAAAAAACCTCAGGCTACATTTTAGTACGAAAGAAGAGAGGCTTTTCCTACCACCAATGTTCTGGAGAAAGAGTACTAAAAAGAGAATACCCAGCTACTGGAAAACAGAAAAACTACAGTAATATTGCTCCCACCGCTCCCTCAAAGCCCTATCCCACGGAGATCCTGCACTGGACTTCTTCACACAATTCTCACTGTGGCAGCTCCCCCTTCCCCATGATAGGGTGGACAAGCAGGAGGATGCTGGATGGAAAAGTACCGCGTTATTTTTATACAATTTGTTTGAGTACATAGCCAGTTGACGCTGGTAAATCCTATCCCAGTTTGGACCACAGTGATATAAAATCAGTTCAGATTTAACGAATCATTCCCAAATATCAGGTTGCAGGCATATATACATATAGGTAGAAAATGAAAATACGACATTCGACAGAATAAGCTGTAAGGCACTGTGCCCTTACTCCCAGCCTGAGCAGACAAAGCAGGAAGACAACCTCACTGCTGTGACTGGTGTGCAACTACACACTTAGAATACTGAGCTAACAAAACAGGAACAAAAATATCTTCATCCAAATCCTATTCACAGCTGTTAATTTAATGGAAAGACTCTTTTGACACAAAGAATACATGAGTAATAGCCTCCACAGCAACTTTAACAGCAGACTGTTGGACAAGGGGCTTCATAAGACAGCAGCTGGATGTCATTCAGCTACCTAAAAGCCTCTAAGCCGCTTGGAAAAAGTTAATTAATCGGAAGACATGTATTTCTAAGGCAACAACCAGTGCCCCCCAGTACTGCTAGGAGCAGAAGGGAGATAGAGAGAAGGCGGCAGATTCGGAAGCTTTGAAAGAGGGATTAGAACAAGGGGCTGTGTGATTCAAGACAATGTATGATGATCACTCTCACACAGCACCTGCAGGAGCACACAGCCACCTCCACAGGATGGTTTCACGCGTGCTATTCATTTTAGCCTTCCGTTAACTCTATAACATCTTAAAACAACTGCACTGAAAATTATACAAAACCAACAGAAAATATTCACAATTTTTCTCAATGTGAAAATGCTTCTTTTCATTTAGGGAAAGACAGTTATTGACAGAAACATGTGGGAGCCCATATCGATACCTTAATGCAAGGTATACTGGAATACATTCATGGAAGAAGAAAGTTTAAAACAATTCAACAGAAACTTTGCACATGACAGTTCAAAAGTGTGGATCACTTGTCCTCATCTCAGAAACCTCATGAACTATATTTTTGAATATCAGTTTTAGCTACAATGTTTCAGTCAAATATTGCTCTTTTCTTCCCGAGTGTAATCATGCTAAACAGGACACAGGGCTTGTTCGTTTTATCTAACAATTATATTTTTTTTATTTGCTGAAATATTTCTGCCATATGAATGGATTACAAACAACACAAAAACATCTCCACTCACAATCAAGGCTATTCCCAGCCATAATTACGTACAAAACACTGCAAAATGGAAAAGGAGGAAGGAAAAGGCTAACAAAGCCACAGAGCAGAGGTGATCGCCATCCGTTTCGGTAACAGAACAATCACAGCATACACCAACTAAATTAACATTTTTACAGAATGAAGATCAAGTATTTACAAACTTTGCAAACTAAAATGGTATTTCCCTAAGAAAAATCTAAGGGTGCCTCTACACAATCACCAAAATTGTGAACAATATAGTTCATATATCAATACAGATACCAGGTTTTCATTTCATTTCAATATAGATACCAGTATTTTCATTGAGTTTGGCGTTCTGATTGTTGGGTTTGGGGGTGCTTGGTTTGTCAGGCTTTTCTTGTATCTAGTAGGCATCACAATTTATAAAGACAGCGTTAGCAATTTAACCCACTGAAATCCAGCTGCTTAACACTAGGTATGGCATCCTGCAAGCTGGGCACATCCCTTAGTTTCAGAAAGCCAGTCCCAGGAAAACAGGGCAGAAGCAAAAGCCAAGGACCTGCAGCCAGGCATGCGGGCAGCAGGCAGAGCAAACCACAGCAGCATGGCAGAGGGAGGTCACAGCCCTCAGCCGCCTGCACTTTTCTTTTTTTCTTCCCAACTTGGCTGGGATGAGAACTGACCAGTGGACATGACTGATGCTGCTTAACACTGCATTTAATTTTCTTCTCATTTTGAGCTGCTCGCAGTTTATAAGCCCTGCTCTGCACTTTAACCAACACCTCCCAGATGGCCGTGATGCACAGGAGACGTGCAGGACATGCAGCCCTTCAGTCATTGCTCATCCTTACCAGCTCCTTTGCCAAACACATTCCATTCATGTATTGAAACACTACTTCTAAACTGCCAAACGCACCTGGAATCAGCAAAACCAAGCTGTTCTCTACACAATCAGCAAGAAACAGGCTTTACATTCACAAGTTAGTTGATGATTATCTTCCTGATCTATGGTCTATACAGACTCCTCCTAGATTTTGCTGTAACTAAAGCAACTTGATAACACAGCAACAGGTGCTCTACCACAGCCATCAGAAAAATCATCTTCTCTCTAGTGTAACTCCACCTTGACTCACCTGCATTCATGATTCACTGACACCAGACTCAGGATTGCTATCTTTGAAGAGTGAAACATTTAAAATTCTTCTACTTGCTTCACAAGCACAGTATAATCAACTGAATAGCAAGCTGCTTCTAAAGCTATATAAGCTTAGTACTGGTGTGTATGCCTTTGCTGCAGAAGAGTAAAGCAGCGTCCTTTAATTCAGATTGCAGTTAGGTATGGTATCTTCTTTTAACCACAAGTATGTCACTTCTATTATCAAATGAATCCAAATGACCAACTACATAACTGCTAAAATTATGAATTCAGCAAGAAGGAAAAAAATAAAAATAAAAATCAAAGAACAGAATAGTTAAATCACTAAGGCAAGAAAAAAAAGTCTTTTATTGTAGAAGACTGAAACTAAGTCTAGTTGTACCATTAAAAAATATACTAGAGGGAATTTTAAGAATTGTTTATTTCAGTTATCTCATTTAATATATTCTTCAAAATTCGATTCCTCCAAAACATATTATAATGCACTTAATGGGCTTCTCTTGCACATCACTTTAACTTTTCCTTTTCTCCCCCCACTTTCATACAGTCTGTTTTTCTGTTTTAAATTCTAGGTTTCCGTATTTTAAAAATAAACGCCAAACTAAATGACTCCCTGTTTTCCCCAGACAAAACTTAACTTCCTTTTTACAACAACTTAAGCACGCATTACATGAAGGACTGTCTGATCCACTCCTTTAATATCTCAGTATTATCATTCATTAAACAATGCTAAACTACCTGTAGTCCCACTGATTTTATGGGACTGCTGATAGAATAATGAAATACACAATGTATAAGTGTAATGTCTTGTCTATAAAAATAAGCCAGCTCTGTGACACTGCAGGCAGAAGTTCAACATGTAATTTAACATACGTGTCGTGACAAGTTAAAGAATGTGTAACTAAAAAAGGGTTGACCTGCAATGTAGTTGTGGTTCTTGTCTTGAAGAAGACATACTTATGGCTCAGCTTCGTGTTTTGTAAATAAGAGACCTTCATTCCAATAGTATCACTATTAAGCACAGCATTAAGCACATACTTGCATTTTCACAGGATATAAAACAAAGAACAACCATTTTGGCAAAGCCAGTACGTTACATCTTCATGATGTTCCAAAGAGGCGAAAGGAATATCTGAACAAAATAAACATCCAGGATCTCCCATCAGCAAAATGGGTAAAGATCCTAAAGGAATACAACCATCAGTATTACAAGACAGGACTAACGACAGAAGACACGCTTTGCTGCAATAACAACATTACATGGCCTCTAACAGTTTTCTGTCATAGGAGGTCTATAACATTTCAGTTCATTACAATTCCCCGTGCATTCCTTAAGAGCCTCAGAGCTCATAAAAATGATGTGTCATATTTTGATACTTGTGCTAAACACAAGCTTTATTATTACTAGTGTTTAAAACAAATACAATTCACAAAGCCCTTACAGAGATATCTGATTAAATTTCTAATATTCACGAATTAGAACTTTAATATTGAATGTTCAAAATGATTTAAGTCTTCTGATGTAACAGAACATAAGTCACTCAGTGTCAAGTGGAAGGCACATCCTTTATTAAAGCATTAATTATTTGGGATATTAGCATTAATTTCTCTCTATTTGAATTAAATGGAATTCAAAACAGTGTGAATTTATGATAGTCCACAATATAATTATTTCTCTATTATTCCTGCAGCACTAGCAGAAAGACTGCCAACAGAACTCAAAATGTAAAAGAAAGGAGATTGATCACCAATTTTTTTTTCTGGAAGACAGGAAAGGTGAAGCCTAATATGTTTATACTCTTAACAGCTTAAGCTTTTTTTGATGTAAAAATACACATCTTTATACCTATAAACACTGTCTACTTATTTTTGTATTCAACATGCAATGATTAAAGGAAAATGCATATAAGCAAGATATACCATAGCCAATTTCTTTTACAACTGGAACAACAATATTCTCAAATAAAACCACAAGGCTGCAAAAATAGCAGGGACTTTTACAAAATTTCAGTATTTGCTGAGAATAACACTATGTCTTAACTTACATTTCCCAAGTTGCTACATCCACAGAATTTCACCGAGTTCTGGCAGGAAGGAATAATTTAAGATACACATGGTACCTTTTTTTCAGCAGCTCAAAGGTACCAATTTTTAATTCTCCTACTTTACAAGGATAGCCAGACAGTATGGCTAGCAAAAATAATTTACAACTCAAAATAAATAAATAAATACAACAGCACTCATGTAAAACTTTTGTTTGCAAATCATCTGAGTCAGAGTCACCAGAGCACTAGATACCGATGGACAGTAATCCAGCAAAACATTCCCAGATGAAACACACAAAAAAATCAGTATTTACAGGTTTTTTGATCCAACTTTACAAGACATCTGCAGTCTGGTTAAACCAGAAACAGCTGTCCAACTGAAACTGCAATATTATGAATAAACAGCAGGCAAGGCTAAAAATAAGCCAAACAAACCATCTGTGCCACTGCCCCTGTTCGCTAACCATCTATACAGGTGTCAGCTCCCGTTCCTATCCTCCACAGCAGAAGTGGCATAGGATGTTTTTATCATCATTGACTTACAGCATTAACTCAAAATGAAAATTCAGTGAATAAAGTGCCCACTTCCAATCTGAAAACTACTCAACCCTTGTTCTTCTGGTTTTGTTGGAGTTCTTACTGAAAAAAAAAACACTGAGTGAATTTGAAACATACATATCTTTAAAGTGACTGGATGAAGTCTAACTACCTGGTTTTTTTCTTCTACTAATCCAGCAAACAAATTTTCAATCTAAAACTACCAATTAATTTTTTGACAAACCCTAAATCCATTTAAAACAAAAGAAACAAACCCCCAAAGGGCACCTCTTTATCCACCTGAACCCAAAACTAAGAAAAAGCCTACATTAAGTTTTACTAAGCCAGGTGGCAGTGTGCATTTGCGCCAGCAGCCCAAGCCTCCTGTGGTGGAATCCAGAATCCTTGACACGTCATCATTCATATCTGTCAAATATGATAACACACCATGTGTGTCTGGAGGGACACCATCCATTCAGGGAAATGAACATGTGATTTGTTGTCATGACAGCTATCAAAATTCAGCCCGAGAACATATCATACAGCCACATATCTCTTCTTCTGGATTAAAAGGTTGAAAAATACTTTCCTTGTTGCCACCCGAAACATAATTAGGATATCAACTGAGAAGTCAACTCCCATGGAACAGCAGTAGCCCATGGTGGCACTGGGAGCCAAGTCCAAGACAGAATGGACGCCAGAGAAAGCAAATGTGATGAATATACTGCTATTGTATGGACAGGAAGGAAAAACCTTGCAGCCATGCTATGCTGAGGGTGTTCCTATTGCATTAAAATCAAGCAGTCAGTCTGACCCACGCTTGGGACTCCTCTCCTCTGGTAACAGTCCTAGGGTTTGTTAAACAGGAGGCCTTAATTCTTGCTGTTCTTCTAAATGCTTTATTAGTCCAGAATGCTCTAAAAAAATTCAGAGTAATACACTAACTTAACTCTCTGTATGCAGAGTAAGTTTTAAGAATATGTAATGTTCCTCTTCTCCCTTAAACCTGTGAAGTGACTAGTCATGAACTGCTTTGTTCTACTATACAATTAACTAAAAACTAGTATACAAAAAGATTTCAGCCAATTTAAATTTGACAAGAAGGAAAAGTCAGGAAACCCAATATATGTATTTTATAGATGCTTGACAAACACCACCACTCCTTTCTAAACCATCCCATCCTGCAAGGATTTACTCCCCTTTTGAAGGAAAGGTTCTAAAATAGTGTTCAATGACTTCTTAAAAACAATATAAGTACGGACAATATAGTTAAATCAGAAGAGAAATGGGCCAATTCTTTTTAAACAGCTTACTTTTATTTTCTTCAAAATAAAAATCATAACTTTAAGTGCTGCACTGCCAGCAGAACCCAGAATCTCACCCCAGCATAAGCAGAAAGCACCTGCTTTTGCTAACCCTCCTCCCATTCTCCTGCAGGGCCTGATGGCTCCTCCATATTTGCATGGAGCTGAACTAGTGTAACCTGTATGGAAAGACAGCCAGACAGCACTTGGCTTAAAGCAGCTCCTCACACCGTAACAGGATGTGACCCAGTTCACCTGCATCAGGAAAAGCATCTGCAGCCTCTAGCTTCCCACTCTGCTTTGGTACTCACTTTCACACCCCTGTCATTTGTCCTTACTAAGGTCCCTGCAAATACTCTGATTTCTAGAGCTCAAGAACTTTAAATGGCTCAGAAGGCTAAAATCTGCCTTTCTACCAAGGAAGTAATAACCTGATTTATTAATTTCATTTATTTGTGATTATTGATCCATTTTGGCTAAACACTCTGGCCCTGACACAGCAAACTCTACCCACACTGCTTCCAAGGACCACACATTGATATCTCCTGAAGCGACAGAGGAAGAAAGCACCTTAACTCTCAAAACAGCACAACCTGCTGAAACACAATGGCAATGAGTTACCATCTAACTATATTTCCTTTATTTTTTTTTTAAATTTAAAATCACCTTCTTGGAAACAAAGCCTATATTTTGTTTGAGGGGTTGGTTTGCTTTTTTTTTTTTTTTTTTTTTTTTTAAGTAAAAAGTAGGTTGCCTGAGGTTTCTACCTGATTCTATAAACATACTAAGTATATCAGTTTCATCTACTAAAGTTTCAGCTATATTCTATCTGCAATATATCTCACTATCTGGTTTTGCACCTATTTCGACAGTTGTGTGCACTCTGTACAGACAGTACCTTACATGAGATGAGCAAAACTGGATCAAGTTTCTTCAGCTTAGATTAAAAACATATCTGTATTGCATTTTATTTTGTACCTATAGTCTGTCATGATTGTTAAGAGAGAAGCAACATTTTTAAGAATTCAGGCATCTACCAAGAGTCTCAGCATGTTCACCCCTCTGACTGCTTCACAGAATAATCAATATTACTTACATTTTATCATATTAATACTTCTTAATGAGATCAGGACCAAAACCTGCACAACAAACCTACAGAGGAAAAAAGCCTCTAAGCCACAAAGTTTGTTTCTATGACTTTGAACAAATACTGGCTATACCAACATGTCCAAGTTTCCAGTCTAACGGCTGTTTTTCTTGACATGAGTATTTCTAAAACTTCACTGACATCAGGTTATTGTGCATAGCTGTAGTAATTTGAAATGCAATGGATTGCTATTGTCTAACTAAGATTTAGTCCTCTGCACCTGAACTCTTAAAATTTACAAGACTCTATTAAACCTTAAAAACATACACTGCCAGCCCACCTCAATGCACACAGTTATTTATGCTGAGTTTAAAATATGAACTCACTTCATTAACGGTGAGAAACAAATTCATTTGTTGTGTCACATATATTTAATGAAATATAAAAATATATTCTTCATATTTCAATGCACTTCCAATTTACTCATTTCACTAGTATTTATGAAACCATTAAGAATCCTTATGATGGGAAAAAAAAAGATTAGTCTGAGAAAAAAAAAAACTAACGTAACACTTGAAAGAATTACTTTACCCACCAATGGGTAAAGTAACAGTTTAATTGGGCAGAACATCAGTGACTTCAATATTACGATGAAACTAATGGGCCTAATTGAGTCAGCAAGAAAAACGTAAATGGAACTACCTAAAGCAGAAATTAACTTTGGATTCCTGGGCCGACATCCATAAATTTGCAAAGTAAAACAAACAGAAAACTGACTTTTGAAAAGGTGTAAGTCACCAGGATGTCATGTAGTATCCTTTGCAGAAGACTTGACAAAAGTGCATGGGTTAAATGAATAGCACAGGCCTCACTCCTGTGCTTTAGGAGGCAGAAATGACACTATTTCTCACATTAGAATACCGTATTAGTTCTCTCTGAAAGTCTTCCACTCCAGGAACTAGTAAGGTTTCTTGATTTGCACTCTACAGAAGCTATTGTTCTGCAACGTTTCTGTATACCTAGTAAACACAAGGATAAAGTGTACTGCCTTTAAGTTTATTGTTTCAGTAGAAGTAGAAAACAGCTTTCCTGCAGTACACCTCAACCCTCCACCGCTTCAACACACCTGATGACCTACTTCAGGGGAGCAGGGTGTCCAGTGAGGAGCACGCAGCACCTTACCCCAGCTCTGATCAAACTAACCAAAACAAGGTAGCAATCTGGTCTCACGATTAATTCTCAGTTATCTAAAATATCCTTCAAACACCTCTAACAAATCCCCACAGCGATCTCCTTCCTCAAAACACGGGAAGGGGGGAATAACCACAGCTTAGAAAACATCACTCCCTCGATGCAAACAGGAAACATTTTCTAGAACATACGCTTTGGATTCAAAGATGCCTTGGTTTTGATTTCAAACCTGCAGCAAGTAAATTGATACAGCACCTGTCTCCATGAGTCTGAAAGCAGCTTTTATGCTTAAGGAGCATGAAAAACACAGATACTCCGAGCAGTTTTGCTGCTGCCCAAGACCATGACCAGCAAACAAAGCTATCTGGGCATCACTTTTTGAATTGCTACCGTATGCGTTTCTACACCGAGGAGAGCCATGAGTGTCACAAACGAGTAACGTACCAACAGCAACAAAAGGTACAAAAAACAATGGCTGGAAAAGCAGCAGATGCCGCTGATCTCATCCCTCTTCTTTAGCTGACAAGAGACACAAGGTGACACATAAGACAGCAAATACCTTTCCTTACGCTCCCACACAGCTAGCCAGCAAACTACAGAAAAGAGATGAAGGGGAGATAACAAGTTCTCTTTCCACTGCAGTAACAAGCCAAAGGCTAAAGTTTTGAATTTATCATATATTCAGTTGCAAGGATGTAATAAAAAGGATCATCCAGACAATCAAGGGCTAACTCTGATGTGTGTTTTGGAAATATATAGCAAAAGAGATTTTGTGTAACACTACATCACAGCAGCAATTAGAAATGTTATCTGGTAGAAGTAAAAGACCAATACAATAGCTAACGTTGCAACGACAGAATGACAGCAATGAGAGCTAACATTATAATGAGCCCGTATCTGTTTCATGGCCTACATAAATATATTTGCTAATTACACTCTTGATCTTCCTAGTACAGGTGCCTTCTATCTCTACATTTATTCACTGTTCCCAAAAGTAACATCTCTGTCAAAGTCTCCTGAAGCAAAGCAGTTACAAAGACAAAGCGATCCATTTAACTACATAAACTAACTTAGGTCAGACAGAGGGTTTCGACTTTCCCGAGTTGTGAAATAAGTATTTCTAAGAAGCAACAACATTATTTTACTCCAGAAGCTATAATCCTAAAAATGAAAACACAGCACCATTAACATCATCTATGCGGTGCTGACTGCTTCAGATTCCTAAAAAGCAGTGGCAAAAAAAGCACTTTTAAACAGAAATTCTTCATAAGCTCCTACTCAGTGAGCCCTTTCAAATTCCTCCATATTAAGTTACCAGCCCAAACTCCCGATGACACAAACCACGCATGGTTAGGCCATGAAAATTTGTTTGTTTGTTTTTCACAAAGGCCACTACCACATTTCATGAAAGCGAAGTCTCATTCTCCTACCTTGTATGCTCCTCAGAAACAAATATTGCTTCACAGCAAGGGGAAGAAACGTGGTTCAACTAAAGAATACTTGCTGTGGTTCAGCCAGCATTCAAGTTTTAAAGTAAGAAATGAACGAGACAGTTCCGAGTTAAACACTACGTGGAATTCAGGGAATAACCCCGGTACACGCAGAGGGCCACAAGCACAGAAAAAAGGAGAACCGTGAGAGATATTAGCAGAAGGAGGAGAGCAGAGAGGCACTCGCAACCAGCCAGTCACAGGTCAGACCAGAATTACAAACCTGAATCCCGATCCGACCTGGGCCATGCTCTGCCAGCCAGGGGCATCTGATAGCATTCATTTTTACTTCTACCCGTTGACATTTCCAATAGTTAGCGTTCATTTTTAAATGAAGAACAGGATGAAATACACAATCTTCCTCCCAAAACACCCAGGGAGGCACTTTACTGAGCAGGCATAATTTTATCTCCTTTTTATTTCAGCTTTATGTCCTTTAACAACCACCGGCATCAAGCGGGAGGTAATCGCACAGCTCTCCCCGAGAAAACCCCCGAGTTTGGCTCTCGTATGGAAGCAGGGGAAGAAAGAAAGAAGGAGAAGAAAGGAGGCTGTGAGCGGACCCGGCGCGGGGCGCTCCCGCCTGGGAAACTTTCCGGTTGCGCTGCCCGGATACACCGCCTCCATCCGCCCGGCCGGGATGGGATGGGCTGGGACCGGGGCTCCACGGGGTTGGGAGGGAGGGAGAGAGGGAGGGAGGGATGGAAAGAAGGAAGGAGGGGGGATGTCCCAGTCCGCCGCTGCCCCCCGGCGGGACGGCGGCTGGCACAAAGCCGCGGCTGTCACACACACGCACACACACACAAATACACAAGCAGCAGCAACTCGGGAGGATAAGAAGGAGCCCCCTTTCCGCCGACTCCCTCCCCCCCCCCCCGGGCAGCTGGACGTGGCACACAAACCTCTTACCCTCCCCTCTCCATCATCACCCACTCTCTCCATAATCCCCCATCTTCCATCCATCATCCTCCCCCTCCCACCACCCTCCCCCCCCGGGGCAGGTACCAGCCTCCTCCACCCTCGGGGTTAGGTACCAGCCCCTCATTCAGGGGTAGGGACCAGCCCCTCCCCCCCCAACCAGGGGGTAGGGACCAGCCCCCCCCTCCCCATCCAGGGGGCAGGGACCAGCCCCCCCCCAATCCAGGGGGCAGGGACCAGCCCCCCCCCCCCCCCCATCCAAAGGGTAGGGACCAGCCCCCCCCCCCCAATTAAGGGGGTAGGGACCAGCCCCTCCCCCCCCCCCAATCAAGGGGGTAGGGACCAGGGCCCCCCCCATCCCTTCCCGGGGCGACGGAGCCTCCGCCGCTCAGGTGACCCCCGCCCCTCCCCTCCCCCGCTCCCGGTGGCTTTTCCCATCCTCCCCCCGGCACAAGTTGCCGGCGGGTCCCGCACCGGCTCAGCCCCATCCCAGCTCCGCGCTCACCTCCGGGGACTCTCCCAGCCCGGGCGGGCTCCGCTTCTTTGTCTCCTTCAGCGGCGCCGCTCGCTCCCCTCCCTCCGCTTCCCTCTCGCCCTTCCCCGGGCGGATGCGGGCTGCGTCCTACGAGAAGGGCCGGCTGGCTAGCTCCCTCCCTCCCCCTTCTTTTCCCTTTCCTCCTCCTCCTCCTCCTTCTCCTCCTCCTCTCCGGACGCGTCCAAGGCCCCAGCGCTCGGCGGCAGCTCCGCTCCTGCCTGCGCCCGGCGGCCCCTCCCCGCCCCCCCGGCGCAGCCCCCGCCCCCGCCCTGCCCTTCCTGCCGCTGCCGCTGCCGGGAGCGCGCGGGAGGAGCTCCCCGGGCTCCCCCTCGCCCGCCGGGATGGCTGCTTCCCCCCCCCCCCCCCCCGCGCCCCAGCGTGGAGCTGGGCTGGGCGGCTCCCGACTCTCCGCGGCGCCCGGGATGCGAGCCGGGACTGGGGGGGGCGGAGCCGGGGGGTGGTCCCGCCCGGGGGCAGCGACCGGACACCCTCGTGCACACGGGCAGCCGTGCACACGTACCACCCCCCCCCCCCACCCAACCCCCGCCATGGACGCGCAACCCCGTGCACACGCACACACCTCCTATCCCATCCCGTCCCATCCCATCAAACCCCGAGGGACGCTCGGGGTGAAGCTCCCCCACCGGGAGCAAAAGCGCCTAAGGAAAAAGTCCTGGCGAGCCCTTAAAGGAACCGGGATATCGAGGTTCAGCGCTGCGGAGGTGCGAGGGGCAACTTCCAGCGTGGCCTCGGGGCGGAGCGACAGCGACCCCAAAGCCCCATTCCCAGCCCCGTTCCCGTGTTCCAACCCGTCTCTCTCCACTCCCGTGCGGCCCCGAGGCAAAGTTTCCAGCTCGGCGCCGCGCATGTTAAACCGGGTTGGGCGATAATTGCTGTTACCGGGGCTTGGAATGAGCTTGCCCGGGTGGTGGTCCCTCAGGACAGGGCACGGGGCGTGGAAGCCACACCAAGTTACCCTTTTCGAGCACTGGAAAGTGCTTGAAAATTTGCCCTTATGCAGCACTGGAACAGGCTTCCCGGGGAGGTGGTTGAGTCACCATCCCTGGAGGTGTTTAAAAGATGGGTAGATTAAGTGCTTATGGATATGATTTAGTAGTGGACAGGTATGGTTGGGCTTGGTAATCTCAAAGGTCTTTTCCAACCTAGTGATTCTTCCCCTCTCCCTCTCCTTCCAAAATTGAACCCAGTCCCCAGGTGTGTGGCTGGTCTGGGCTGCCTTCCATCCCCCTCCTCTCGTGGGAAATGTGGGCTCTCCTACAAGTGGTCAAAGGGTGGGAAGAAGGTCCCTGCAGAGGTTGGGGTCTCTCATGGGAATGGCCGTCCCACTGGCCGCTGGCATTCATGATCTCAGGTGGCCCCACAGCATAGTCCCTTGATGGGCATGAGTGTCCCTCAGTTGTAGGGAGAGGGAAGGGTCAATCCTCTGGAGTAACCTGGAGAGTTCTGAGTTAAAACCAGTGCTGCCCCTCTTTAATGTTATAAAACTGTTAACCCTTCCCAAAGTGGTGGCTTATAAAGAGAGGAGGCTCGCATAAGGGTTCTGTCTCTCCTCAAAATGCACTTCCTGGCTTGGGAAGAAAGGCTACACAACACCACCTTTTCCAAATCCAAAATAAGGCCAGCAGCCCCACTGTTTTCTTTTCCCTGACCAAGCTAAAATTAGCAAGGATAACCTTGGATAAAGATTTCCAACCCTCTAAATATAATGATTAATAAAATGCATACTCTGAGGTCTTTCCATGCTCCTGCTTAAAAACAGTTTAGAAATCCTCAAATAACTCCCTCTTCCCCTTGTTAACTTTTTACTAATTCTCACAACATTTAATTGATGGTTTGGAAAGCCCCAAGCACCTTCTACGTGCCCATGAGATAAACCTGGAAGGAAAATGCAGCCTCTTCTTTCTTCCAAGAAAGACTCTGCATGCACCTCAGGGAGAAACGGAAAGACCCTTTCTTTTCCAGGCTTCTTGAGCATGCATTTGACTTTGATTCAGAGAGGTGTTAATTTTCCTTTTGAAACAATAATCTGACCGCAGCTTTTTTAGAGCTGGAAGATACTTGGGGTCCCTGCTGCTTCCACCTCACTGTGCAGTCAGGCCTCGCTCCAGCCTGCCGAGGCTTAGGCTGAATTTAAATGGGATCGGTCATCCAAGGACTTTCAGATCTAAGTCTCTGTTGTTCCTGGAACAAAATGCACCATGGGAGTGATAAAGAAGAGGTGAATTGCCCCTCTTCTCCTTTGCATTTCTAATACACAGTTAGATTTCAGTCTCGGTTTTGTCCCTTCTTACTACGCCCTGCTAAGGCCATCCTACAGCAACCCTCCACTTTGTCGTTTTCCCTGCAGCACTGTTGAGTTTAGGATGTCCAGAGAAAGGTGAACATAACCCTCACGGTTTACAGGCTAAATTAGACCTCCAAAAGTGTTCGGCACCATAAGGCGCCAAGTGAGCAGTAGATCTCAAAGCTTTGCAGGTATCTGAAAAAAATTATAAAGCACACCTAGCTTTAGCAGATTAATGCTAATAGGATTTATAGAAAAAGAATGTTGTAAGGAGGGATTTGGATGAATACATTGTCTTCAGGCAAAGGACTAATTTAAGGACTCTGAGGCATACTGTTGTTAAATATATTTAATTATATTAAGAAACAATCCATTATAGCTGCTTTTTCCAAACTGTGGCTTATGATGAAGAGAAGACACTGTAGAAAGGGTTTGCAAGGCTACATTGAAGGGTGTTTTAGCTGCCTGTCTGCAGAGCAGATCCTTATGTTTCACTAGCTAGAAAGACCGAGATGTTGCCCTGAGTAGTATTTCAAAACGTTGAGCCTACTGAAATATTAATGTATGCTTTTTGAAATGCCATGATTAGTTGTTATCTCTGGAATAACTGTTATTAAGAAGAGCTGGATGCTTGTGATTTGAGTGAGAATTACATTCTAGGTATAAGAAGATGGTAAATTTGGGAGGATCTGCACAGAAGTAAAAGTGGTATATGATGTGGCAGGCACACTATTTTGTATAAAGAAAGTAAATATGCAAAGCAAGCACTTTTGCATATGCATAAGAGCAGTGCAGTCCTTAGAAAATATATACACGGGAGAGAAAAGCATGAATATTTCTCCCAGCCTAAGGCTGTTAACTGTACAGTAAAAGTGGTTAAGCAATAAAAAGATGCTTCTTCGTCTTTGGCAAAGAATCAGCCTGCCTCATGCTGCTGCTTCAAACATGCAAGCAACAAACCCAGAGGTTGTGTGACGGGCTTATTTTGCAGTTACGTAATTGCAGTCAATTCATCTTGACAGCCGTATCTTGCACAAGAGGCTAAAATATATTGTATATTTCTTCTTGTTTATCTTTGTTTTCCTTCACCTTTTTTTTTTTTGTGACTACCCATTTTCTGCCCCCTGCGTGATGCTTCTTGCACTTTACCACCTGCCCAGCGGAGCAGTGTCTTCATCAGGGTGGCACGTGGCTGTAGTCTCTGCGCAGATCCCAGCCAGGCAGATCCAAACCACGCTAATGTATTTGCACCCCGTTGTGGTGTGGAGACGCCACCTCCCAGACAGGCTCCTTCCACCTTCTGTGCAAATACCTGCTCCTTTCTCCAGATGCATCAGGTTTTCTCACCAGCTGCTCTCTCTGGAATGTGAGCTAATACGTGGTCCTGTAGGCCACTGGGAGACATTTTAGCAGGGATGTAAGAAGGAGGGACTGGAAAGTTGTTTGAAAACTTGGAAAACAGCATTGTCTTGTTCAACAGTGGACAACAAATGTGTTTGGTCACTCTGTGTTAGTCGATTGGGGAGAAAATATGTCTAAATCTGAATTAACCTGTTTTAAAAATCCCTACCCCTGCTTTTCAAAGCTGCCTTTTAAGGGCATCAATATTGTAATAAACTTCAGTTATACAAGTAAGGTTTTAGTACTATGTCACTAAAAGATGGAGAGGTAAAGAAACACAGGGTACTCTGGAAATAAAAAAAGATGATTTTTAATTCTATTCTGAAAATTGTTCACTTTAATAACACCTCTCAGAAAGCCTTCCAGCTTATGATTCAGTTAATTTTAAAATGTCAAAAGCAGTGTCAGTATCTTTTCTCTCAAAAAAAACCAATTTCCTTCTAAAGGGTTTACATGACTACATCTAGTTTCTGCTCGAAACATATGCTCAATCCTCCTGTAGATGAAGGGGAACTACATGACCACTACCTGGGGAGAATAGGTCCCAAATACTCAATTAGTTACTGCTGAGTCACTTAAGTATATTTGCACAATGATTCTAATTCAGCCTGACGGTAACACAGCTGCTTTTCTTACTTGCTGCATGGCTGCTGCATCTTCAATGACATTTATGAAAAGCATTGAGGAGGAAGAACGTGTCCTTAGAGCTCAAAATGCATCCAAATTCTTCTCTTTAATGGACCCAAGCTACCCAAAGGTGCTGTAAAACTGTAAGCTAGATCTATCAGCAGATCACATTTTATTATGACAAATTCTATCGTTATCTTTTGTAGACAGTTGCTAAGATTCAAAGTATTTATGTAAGGAAAACAAACTGGTGTTTTGGGCTTTGGAAATGTCAGGGCCCTTGATTCTCCTGTTTATTTAAAAGTGAAATTGTGCTGAGGGACATCTTTTGAACTCTATTCAAAGGTTAAAACTGATCTCTCATACAGTTTTGAAATTCAAAATATTGCTGCTAAATGGTTTGACTCTGCAGTGTAATCTCCATTTTGCATTTAAATACCAAATTCTGTCCAGATCTGGCTGTTCTGCACACTGCAAAGACTCAGGCATTGCATCTTCCAGACATGAGGTGCAGTTGTCTGGAAGGAGACGCACAACCCCCAGACACACAGCAGGGCTGTGCAAGAATTCAGGATATAGTATGCTGCTGCCAAGGAAGGTTAGCAAAGTCTAATTACCCACACTGGACTTTGGTCCAGGCTGCCCGCTGATACTTCCTTCTCAAGGGGAAAAACCTGCAGGGAAAGCAACAGAAGAGAAACAGAGAAGGTTGTGTCTTGGAAATCCTGTAGGCTACATGACAGATTTATGGATTGCATGAGCAGAGACTATTGTTTTCTCAGCTTGGAAGAAGCATTTTTGAAGTGCGTGTTGCTGTTCATCTCTACTGATGGAGGGAATCTCAACATCATAGGCCCTCAACCTGGTCAAGCTCCATGGCAGCTTCCTTGAGGACTCACCAGCCCCAACCTTGCAGCGTCTGTGTCTATAGGCAGGACTTCTTCTCTGGCCTGTGCCAGCTTGGCATGGCAGCGGTAGTCTGGGGAGGTGAGCAAAGGGACTTGCTGCAGATCCACTGTTAAGTTGGTGGATCCTGTCAACCCGAGACCTTCGAGCAGAAAGGCAGTGGCACTGATTTGGGCTGAGAGGTTGAAAAAGCAGCTGCAGGTTGTGAGTGAAGGCAAAACAACAGTCCCGTAACGTGTTGCTGACTTGGATTTAAGTTCCTACTCAGATCTGTACTGTGTGTTTACAGCTGTAATTACCAACTTCATACATGAGAGGTGACTTCACCCTTAAGAGCTCTAGCTGGTGTCAGAGTTTCACGTGCTAACAATACTGTAG
Source organism: Cuculus canorus (assembly GCF_017976375.1). NCBI lineage: Eukaryota > Metazoa > Chordata > Aves > Cuculiformes > Cuculidae > Cuculus > Cuculus canorus. The sequence goes on from NC_071401.1 coordinate 65,259,961, forward strand.
TTGACTGCAGAAAAGGAAACAAATGCTCTTTATTAGCCTTCCCATTTCTTTTCTAATGTCTGATGACTAATCACAGACCCTGGTCTTGAAAACTATTGTAAATTATTATAGTGTTGTCAATGTTATACAAAATATTTGGTATCTCTCAGAGCACTGACTCCAAGCAGCATAAAGCTATGCAAGAAACTCAGCCTTCAAACAATGTGTTTATCCTTCATGACTGCTAGGAAAAGTCCGGAAGCCTGATCTCTGTGAGCTTAGAAACTGTTAGATAAAAGGAAAATCAATGTGCTTTTAAATTAGAATTTTACATCAGTTTCATGATTGGTATCCTGATTGAATTTTTGAATGTTTGAGGTTGGCAATTCTGAACTAGGTCACATGCTGTAAGTAGTTTTCTGCTATTATATGCTAGCCTGAAGTTTACCTTCATGCAACATTTCCTACTTGAATAGGTAATGCAGGCTGTTACCGATCAGTACACAAGGTTTTAGTCTACAGTCTACATGAATGTGCAGTCCACACTGGTCAAACATCATCTACAAAATACACGGATTTTAGCCAAATCTGCTTTGGCTGGTTCAGAAAATATAAAAGTACAGTCTGTATTTTGCCTTTCAATCTAGAATTCAAAGACAAAAAGACCAGTAGAGTGATCACTGGATGATTTTCCCCGCATCTACGTGATCTACAATAATAGGGGGTAAAACATAGTGGGTGTTACAATAACAAAGCAGACTCCACCCGCTCCTGGTGAATAACTTGACTTCAAGATGTTTTGTATAGTCAGTTTTTAAAATTCCTTGTTAACGTTAGAACGCCTGTGATCTCTACACTTAATAAATGAATTATCCTTGTTTTCTCATGAGAAATACCTTTTAAAAAAATCTGACTAGGTGTGACTTTAAAATCGGCATTTGGATATACAAGATGATGGACCACAGTTTCCAGTAGAACTGGTATGTAATTATTGTAAGATATGGTGTACTGTGCTGTCACTCAGCAAATAACCTCAGTCACCATGTGGAAATAATTGAATAGTACATCAGTACAATCAATTTCTGCTCTAACTAATTAAAATTAGAATTAGCTGAAAGAAAAATAGAGTAAAGAACTAACATGATTGAAAGACAAATTGTCTTGTGACTCCATCGGTTATAATTGAAATTGCTGAACAATTATGCATAATAGAAAAACTGAATACAAGACAGCATTGTAAAAATCACTGGTCAAATACAACCATTGCATAAAAGAATCTGTAAACGCTGAACTGTTAAATCAGATGGAGAAAATTTTAACGATACGAAGGAATAAATATGGGTTGTTAAAGGAAATCAAGCCATAGCAAAATTTATTTTAAATACTATCTTTATTTTAAGCAGAACTTATGTTCTGTGCAGTTAATTATTTTAAGGAACGAACTTACTTCTAGTTGTAACAAAAGAGCTAGTAAAAAATAATGAGGTTGAAAAATACAGTTACAGGTTTCTTGGTTTTGTGTGGGGTTTTCAGCTTTAAAGCAATCCATTTTTAAGCAGCTGTTGCAAAGACAGCAACCTGGCAGTAGCAAATGACTGAACATATCTCGTCTCAGATCTGTTCCACTACCATTCTTTTAGCTGATCTCTATTACATACAGGTATTGTCTAGAGACAAGAGAAACAATTCAGAAATCAGTGCTCCCAGACTTTGTTTTCTGTTTGTCACTGTCACCCAAGTGCTCTATAGCTTTAGTTTAGTTGGTAAAGCTTTGGCAGTTTAGCATTCCTATCTTTTAAATGATTATAGTAATGGTTCACTGGGATGATGGAGAGCTAATTTGTAGATGTAAAGCATGAAGGGCATCATATACAGCTGGTATGTTTTAGAGTTATGACTTGCAGCAGTGAAGTCAATTCTGATTTATCTGAAAAATCTAGCGCTCAGCTGAAACACTTAAGGTGCTATTTTTTCTTCAACAAATTTGGGATGAGTCTGTTGTATTTATAGTTTTAACACTCATTAGCTAAATACCTTTGCCATATTATGAAAGTCAAGGTGTGTTATGTGTAGTCTGTGAACTTAAATAGGCATATGAAGCATAGAAGTCTGGACAGGCATCCAAGCTGGTGTCATCCACCAAAAGTACGAACAATTTCTAATCTTGGCAAGGAAAAGGCTGTTCTGGACCAAGCATCTGCATAGTTCCTCAAATTCTTGATCTGAAATATCGCAACTTTTTCAATGCCAAAACTCTCTTGAGTGGAAATTGCTCACCATAGCCATGAATGCATGCATTGCTGCCAGGCAGGAGACAGGAGAAGCGGGCGGCCACTTGCTGCTCAGCTGCTGTACTACAATGCAGTGGTCCAATGCAATGAGTTATTTGACCTGATACTAATAACCAGCTCTAGTCTAGGTTTTAAATTACCTACACAATGACATTTAAATATATGTGAAAAGAGTTACCTCTTGCAAACTTTTGCTTGATGTTTTCCTCATTGTGTCCTAGAGAGTTTTCTGCAGAGCTCACCACTGCAGCATTCTCCTGCTCTCCTGGGTTTTCAAATTTGGTTGGTAAAGCCCCTAGCTGGCAGGTTAAATTGTGTAAGCAATCTTAATTGCAACTCATTTGCTTTGTGTTGATACTGGTCAGACCTGACCGTCCTTTAACAAATTAATCATGGAAAATACCATTTCCTCTGCCTGCACCCCACAAAACTGGTTCACAGAATCATAGAATGTCCTGAGTTGAAGGGACTCACGAGGATCATTGAGTCCAATTCTTGTCCCTACATAAGGACAACCCCAAAATTCACAGGTGTCTGAGGGCCTTGTCCAAGTGGTTCTTGAATATTGTCAGGCTTGGCGCTATGACTCCTTCCTTGGGGACCATATTCCAATGCTCCACCACTCACTGAGCGAAGAACCTTCTAGGATCCAACCCAAACCTCCCCTGGCACATTTTCCTGCCATTCCCTTGGGTACTGCTGTTGGTCACCAGAAAAAGAGAGATCAGCACCTGCCCCTCCTCCTTCCCTTGTGAGGAAACAGTAAACTGCGATGAAGTCTCCCTTCGGTCTCCTCTTCTCCAGGCTGAACAGACCAAGTGACTTCAGACACTCCTTGCATGGCTTCCCCTCTAAACCCTTCACCAACTTTGTGGCCTTCTTCTGGACACTCTGCAGTAGCTTTATATCCTTTTTATACTGTGGTGTCCAAAACTGCACACAGTACTCTCCTAGCAGACCACAGCGAACACTGCAGAGGGTCAAGACTTGAGGTCTGTTGCCTCTGCAGCCCCCTTCAAGGCCCCCACCAACGCAGCTGTAGCTTGCCTCCCCTTCCCAGCTGCTGGCTTCAGACCTCCTGAGAAAGTATTGGGATGGGAGAAAAAATCCACATCGTGGGAGGGCGGGTAGGAAAAATTATAACGGGGAGTGGTTGCATTCTCCCCATTCCTGTCCCAAACCTCCTAGTCACCAGGCCCTCTCCACCGAAATACCCCCAGGAAGGGAATTCCTGGGAAGTATCCAAGTTAGAAGGAATGAATTTTGCCTTTATTATACTTGTAGGTTTAAATGTTTTCCTCCAGGTACATACAAAGATGTGAACAGGGCTTTGTGCTGGTCTCCGCACTGTTCTTTGCCTGATGCAACATATATCATTGCATTATGGTGTTTTTAAATGGTATCCTCCCATTAATGGGTGCCTAATACTGCACTGCCTTGTGCTTTGGTGTCTGTAACTTTGAAATTGTTTACGGAAAAGCTCGTGGCTTTCACTGATTTCATCTGCTCTTGAAATTTCACCATGAGTCATCCAATATCATCTGTACTTTGTTTTGCTTACAGACCAAACTGCCCGAATTGCTTCTTTTGTTGGGTTATCTACACTCAGCCTTCTTTAGGCAAAAAAAAAATCAAGCAAATAAAAAAGTTTGTTGTTCTCAAAGCTGTGGAGACACACTTGAAAATGTGTACTCAAGCTTTTTTACTGGGAAGTAAATAAAATTAGCCTGCCATCACAGTTGCAGTAGTTTCTTTGGGGTCTCAGGTTATGCATACCAGCGGCTGGCAGTTCTGGGTATTTGATATCTCTGAAACTTCCATGTATCTCTGTGTGGGCACCCAGAAATTACATTACTCACCCTTGGGAAGGTAGCAATGATACAACACCTCACAAGGTGGTGGTGAGTTTCGATGGATGTTCATAAAGCACTTTGAAATCCACAAAGGGAATGCATTGAAAGAATAGTAGTTCTGTGTTTTTTTCAGGTGCTCCTAAACAGCCTAGGTCTGCTTTCAACTGCATTCAGAGTTTTTTTTCTTAACCAGGCTTGCACTTCACTGCTTTACTTGTGAGTCTTTATAATGGGGATGGCGTGATCGCTACAGCAGTGCAGCATCTACCTATTTATATTTCAGTCTTAGACCTGACTTGATCTTTCAAGGGTGATTGATGAGAAACAGCAACACACAACAAAGCCTGAAAGGACTGTAGAGAGAACCTGCTGAGATGGATACAACAAACCAGTCTTCTTGTAGCCCAGAGCTTAGCTTCTGCCTCTAACCTGTGGGGCAGGAATAAAGTCAATCTCACACTTTTCTGTAAAAGCTGAGCCTATTGAGAGCATCAATTATAGTGAAAATCCTTAAACTATGCTTGCAGGGAGAACCCTTTTACTTTTGTGATTTGCTGAATCCAAGAAGTCACTGAGTGCAGTTCTCTCCAAGTGGGGATGCTGCTAACAAGCAACTTCAGTGCTTGTTTTAAGAATAATACATTCAGGTGCACTAGCTGAGCTAATGGAACAGAAAGTTACTTTTCCCACGTTTTGGCTAAAAGTGGCATAATTATGCCCATTACTTTATCAGAGTTGTTACCTTTGCAGTTGTAAACAAGAAAGCCTTGCCAATTTTCCACTCAATGAAAAAATTCTGTATGCTTTGATAGCAGTACACCAGAGATGGCATATAATGGAAATGTTGTCATGGAGTGCCAGCTTAAAACGAGAGGAAAATTGTTGAAGAGTTAACTGTCAAAAGACTTCTTTCTTTCCTTTTCTTTTTCCTTTTCCTCCTTCTCTTTCTCCCTCTTCTTCTTATTTTCCTTTTTTCTTTTTCTTTCTTTTTTGCTCTCTTTCTTTTACCCTTTTCCTTTAATATAAAGACATACAGAGAAAAAGATTTCTATTGCAAATAGGCATGTATGTCATGTTTGCTTTAATTTAAGATTTAGACCTATGGCAAATCCACTTGACTTTTCAGTTGTAATTTCCCAGGCATTTCCTGCTTGTGTCTTTTATCAGAGCTGATTAAATATTGGAAAAATAAACTTCCGGGCATGCAGATATCATGGAAATAAAAGTAACATTCTGCATAAGCAGAATAAAGCAGTTTGGGAAAAGTATCTGGCAATGAATTTCTCTCAGTTAAATTAATGCTGTAAGTATTTTTTTTTTTTATCAAATTATGATCTGGTTATATGACTTCACCTGGCAGTTCCTTGCCTTCTGAAGGACAGGATGGGGAGAAAGGTCTTGCTAAACTATAAATCTGCTTGGTCTCTGCTGCCTACGTGCATCAGCTGACCTAACACCAAGAAGGACACAGTCTGTCCCATTCAGAACTGTATTTTGCCCTCAGTTCTTTTTCTCAATCAGTGCAGAAGAGTGTGTTTTCAAACTATGTTGCCTGAGTCCTCTTTAATTCAGATTAATGATTTGCTGACCGACAACAATTGATTATCTGAAACAAATGTAAATATTACTCTACACATTTGTGGTTTCCCTAAGGCTAATTCCTAGGTTTAATCAGAAATGTTTATACTCTGAGAGAAAACATGTATTTAAAGCTAGGAGAGCATGTATGTAGTATGAACATATCCCCAGCAGCCACTGTTTATGCTCTATGTGACTATTTGGACAGCCACCTATGTTCCTACTGATTAATCTTTTTTCTAATGAAGTAATACAGATCTTCTTCATTCCTCAGATCTTTGCTAATGTTTTCACCTGCATAGATCTTCATTATGTGCATGCAGGATCCAAGCCCGGAGCTGGGAATGATGCTCCCTGGAGAGCACGTGCAGAGGCTGTGGATGCAACCACCGAAATGCTCAGCTCAGAACAAAGAGGAGAGACTGCACACCTCTCTCCTCCTTACCCAATCTTGCATTCTGCTTATATCAGCTCTGGCTCTGAGTGGACGCTCTCCATTGACTCACTAGAGTGGCATAAAGCTATGTTAGTTTTGCTGTTTGTTTGTTTGTTTTCTTCTGGGTTGTTGAACAGAGATCGTTCAAGTGCAAAGTGAATGCACGAGTGCCAGTGTCACTGTGAGATACAGAATCGGACTATGTGATGGCAAAGACATGAGAGATTGGTGGGACCTACAGCTATGGGGTCACAGAGTGGTTATTTGACTCCCCAGAACTTGTGAAACCAAATCCTTGGGGCAAAGAGGTCAGAATAACAACACACTCTGCCAGCGCCTTCTGCAGGAAGCACCTGCAGCCCAGCACCAAGAGACATGGTGCATGAGTATCTCTTAGACATCCCACCCCCTGCTCCTCTGGCCAGGATGAAGGGATCTTGAACTTTCTTTGCTGACTAGGAGATGGAGATCTCTGGATTTTACTCCTTCCTTTCCATGTGAGTGCCTAACATATTAAGCAGTGACACTATACACCCTTTCTCCGGCCCCATAAATCCTTGACTTTTCTTTCAACAGCAAAGATGGAAGGTGTCCACAGTCAAAGTTGCTCCATAACTACTGCTGCCTCCTGTGGTGGATCCACACTGTGGTCATGTGCCAAGTCCACTGTGGCAGGCCCTCAAGGCAAAAAAACACTGTACTTTTGGATTGCAATCAAGCCCAGACATGATGAGCATCTTGAACGGTCCTGGGCACGTGCAGGCACAGAGCTGGCAGTGTTTTGAGGCTTGTGAAATCAAACAGGAAGGTATGGATTTGCAATGTTGAGCACAGGCATCTTAATAATACATAAGTCTTTTGTTAGTCACTTAAGTCTTTCATTGGGTCAAGCCCTAAGCAGCTAATTAAGTTGCAGTAATACAGTCAGGAAGCCAAAGTGGTGTCACAGAGAGCCACTGCCTCCACATTGTCCCTGCTGAACAGCTGCAGGAGTGTGGTGAGCCATTCTTAGCCACCTAAAAATGATGCCTGCAAACTATGTCACAGCTACTCAAAAGTGAATTATGTGTTCATGATTTATGAGTGACTGGAGAATCAGCCTTTCAATTCTCCTTAATTTTCTTGAACGCTTGCTTTACTCTTTGAGCAGGTTTAAATTGATAGGTGTATTTAGACAAGAAAATTTTACAGATTTTTATGTATTAGGAAAAAATCTTTTATGTACATTAGGTGGAAGTGGATTTGATGAAGAAACAAAAGTCTCCCAGCATCATCCTTAGGCAATAGCTTTTTGTTCTTAAAAATAACAAATAACTGCAGAGAAGAAGGTAGAGACTATATTGGGAAATTATTGGAAGATTGTGGCCAGGGAAGAGGGAGATTGGGTGTAGGATTAGCAAATGAATTCCACTAACTCCTCTCCCACAGATAAATCAATGGAACATAGATGACCCTAATTCTGTTAGGGAGAGGCAGCACACCCTACTCCCTCCACCCAGCTCCCTTTTCTCCCAGTAACAACCCTGGCCCCAGAGAGAGGAAGTCCCAGCTCATCCTGCCCTGCGGCTGCTGCCAGCCCGAGCAGTACCAGATGCAGGAGCGTCGCTTCTGCCTTTAGCTCCCAAATTGAACTGCTCCTCTTAAGTTTATGTGTTTGCTGTATTCCTACATGCTCTTCCAATCATTCATTTCTCAGAAAAGTAGATTTAGTCTGATCCAAATGCTTCAGTGTATTTTAATAACACTTCTGTTCATTTACTGCTCACTAAATGGACAAAGTAATCAGTATATCCAATACAGGAAAGAGTTCAAGGGGGATGTTTGCACTAGAACAGATTTAGAAGAAATAGTATGCATGCAAGAAGCAATTTGCTTTGGCGCAGTTTTAGGTACTTTGCTTCCTACTTCCATTGATGCAGTGATGCCATTTAGAGTATAAACAACTAATCAACTGATTTCTTAACATTTTCATTGAGTATGAGGAAATGCCCTTTATAAAGCAGAACCATGATCTTCAGATACATCTCAAACCACCCAGGCAGATAAAGAGAGAACGTCTCTACATTTAATCTGTATACTAGAGGCCTGCATTTCTTATTCATACAGAGGGAAATCTTGCTTCAGATATAAATGCTCACTATTTCTGATATTGGTATGATGAACTAGGTCTAAAATGTTAAACCAGTCAATTAGAATAAACATACATGTGTTGAAAACATAGGTGCTGGTCAGAACGTCAGCTGGACTAGACTGCAGCACTATAGGGGTGGTTATATGATCATGGGTCATGCTGTCTGGGTAATTTTAAATTACAGTCCTGTTCAAAGCAAGAGTCTTTTCTTCATGATTTCCTGTAAAACATCATCTATATCCATAGGAGGACATGAGCAGTAATAGTGCAATTACTAGTGCAGCACTAGTTAATTTCTGAACAACTGTCTCTTCATATGAAAGTCATCTTGGGGGGAAAATGTAGATCAATAGGCAAAATCCTTGCACAAGGCCAGGATGCTTGGGCTGCTTGTTTCAGCTGGAGAGTTGTAATCCAAATCCTCTCCGCACGTGACTGGAGCAAGCTCAGGGCTGCTTTGCCAGGCTCTTAAGTGTAGTCTTTCCCAGAGAACGAGCAAGCAAAAGGCTGCCAGACTCGTTGCAACCAGACTGCAAACAGGTTCCTTCGGGCACTGAGCCTTGCTGCCTGGCCTGCTCCAAGCTGTCCAAGAATGAGCAGCCATCCTGGCAGCAGGGCCGCGGGAGATGGTGTGATGGCGTGCACGTCCTGGTGGTGGAGGCCAAGCCATCAGGGAAGCTGTGGGGACTCAGAGGTCTTGATTGTCCTGGAAAAAAAAAATTATTGAAGTGGTTGGATGCTGGTGACATGTAATTATCCCATTCTTCAGCAGAACAGCAGCACAGTCAGGCATCACAGCTGAAACAGAGCCTTGGGCGATGCTGGTGCACCCTAGCTGAGCTGAAGGGGTGGTGAGGGGCTTGTTCAGGTCCTTTGCACATGGATGAGGGCAGGGTGACTGCAAGGACAGCCCTGTTTGACCTTGCCAACAGTCCATCCTCTGGCTTGGTCTGAAAGCTGTGATTAATGCAAAATCACAGTGTGGTCAACCATCCCTTGCCTACAGCTAAATTGCACAGCACTTGCAAGGGACACGATGGTAGGTTCCTGTGAGATCTGCCTTTCCCCAATGCATTGAACTCTCTGCCCGGGGGTCCCTGGCCTTGCTGCCATCTCCAAATTTCTGTCTACAACAGGCTGTGAGCGGGTGTTGGGGAAACACTTCTGTGTGTGCAGAGGAATGGACAACAAGGGCTCCTACGCATCTTTCCATCCCAGCCCTGCTCTCACACACAGCCCAATGCTCACAGTACAGATGGAGTTTGAAAACACACAGGTAAAAGGACCAAAATAAACCATCCTCTCTAGTACCAATATAGCTCTTCAGTTTAGTCTAAACCACTCAGGAAAACCACAATATTTTGCGAAAGAGAGTAAATCTAAGTACTCATGTTGTTACAGCCAGTAAAACAAAATAAAATAAATGCAGCAGGCAGTCAGTTATAATGGACAAAGAGTCCTTTGGGGAAGACTTTCCCAAGCCAACCATTAAATTCAATACATTTTTCCCTGCTCACTCTGGACTCCTAAAGAAATGGTAGAACTCGGGGGAGACGGGAGAACTGAGGAAATGAGATAAAAAAGCTACAGAAATTGAATTTCCTCACAGAGAAATTCTTCCATATACTGCATAAACTTTACTTACCTAAATAAATACTCTGGGACACACAAGTTTTTATATTTCCAATGTGACTCTGATTGTAACCTTTGCCTATGTTGCAACTGCCCAAGAATCTCAGAAAATATCAGGCACATTTACATCTTGTATACCATCTTTGAGCTAGACAACAGTTGGGGACCACAAAACCCTTCCAAACATTTGAAACTACCAGAGAAACATAAATACAAAACAAAGGAAAAAAAAAAAATCCAAATCCCACCCCTACCCGCCACCCTCCCACACCCTTGTCTCCCCAGCTCTGGCTGCAAATGATTTTAAGTATATAAAGGAAAAGATCTTTGGCCTTATTGGTGACTCGACCTCTGTGTCTTTCCATGTCAGTGCTTAATTGATTCTTCCTGGACAGGCCACATATAAGAAGAAAAGAAAATAATGAAGTAAGGAGAAAAGTGTTTCAGACGCTTAGGCTGTAAAATATCAACCTAAATACCAGCTTTAGTTGCACTATGTAGTACTTCCAATATATACAGTTCTATTCATTGCTGGAGTATCCCATGAGGCAGGTATACTTTATATACAGCTACATTTAGGTCAAAGAAATTACAGCGTGCAGCATTAGGAGGCTTGCCTTTGATCAAAAAGCAATTCATTATCAGAGATGATATTCAACACCTGATTCCATTGCTCCCACCCACAGTCTCAGCAGGAAGATAAATATTTTTACATTCATAAAATAAGAATTAAAATTCTTTTGCTTCAAGTGTTTTTGACAGCTCAAAAGTATTCAAAAAAATAAATAAACCCGACCCTCAATTTCTTACCTTACATATAATCTAAATGAATCTAAAAATCTATCCCTTAACGATTAAACCTACATATATTGTTATACCGCAGCATAGAGACTAATAACATCAACTCTTGACAGGTGGAAATGGGTAAAGTCTTGCCTTCTTGGTGTACCAGAGATGGCTTTGGAGAGTTTGCTTTTAATCTCACTTCTCTCTCTGTTAAATTAACAGCTCAAATAAGATGGATTGCCTTGAAAAGAATTAATTTATTTTTTCTCCATGAGTTTCTCATAAAGATATATTTTCTGTCCTTGGAAGAAAAACCTATCTAAGTAGAAGCAAAAAACAAATAGCAGAGCACAAACTGTGATTTATTCAGTCCAACATCAGACAATCGGTTCTTCACTCAGAATAACTGAAGACTGAGAATTTAGAACCAAATTTGCTCCTTTCGTTCAAAGACAACACCATGAATCAGTACTTGTTTACAGTCTGTCATTCTATGCTTTGTGTAGAGGAAGTGCTTTCAAGTGCACGTTTCTCCCCGATATGTTCTTGTTCAGATTTCATGTAGAAATATCCCTGTCATCAACAATAACAGGAAGTAAATATGGTTTTCTAGTCTTTAAATTGTTTCATTAAGAATGTCAACTGAAAAAAAAAAATACATTGAAGTTAACCTGCTGTGAAGGAAGAGGATAAAATCCATCACCCATGTAGATTTATAAATTTTTTTCACTCTTCAGAGTGGCCTTCAGTCCCGCATCCCTGGAATTAATTACCTTTAAAAGAATTTTGCTATCCTCTCACTTTTATTATTGAAAATAATGTCTTCCATCATAAATTAAGACCACCATAAACTGAATCACAGACCTCAGCTGATGATTATTTCTACCACCGATAAAGAAAAGATTGTCTGCCATACTGGAACAAATCCCACAGCCTTTTAAGTTGCCTGCATGAATAATCTGTAATGTCCCCTACTTAAAATCTTTGCTAAGGTTGCCTTAAAGTTTTGAGAGCCTTGAGAATTTGACAGGGCATTTTAAGTTTGTTGCAGCCTAAAAAAGTCTTTGCAAGGCCAGGGGTAAGAAGAGTTCTTGTCTAAGCGACAGGGAAGAGAGGATTCCAGGCCCACTTGCAAACCTTGCAGCAGGTGATGGTGCATACAAGGGCTGAAGGCCTTTCCACGCTGCTTTTCTCCCTCTCCTCCTCTTACACATCATCTCTGCTGGATGAGTAAAGACAGTATTTTCAATAAAATGTTGTCATTGAAGATATGGGCAATACGGTGAAACAAAAGGTCAAAGCACATTTTTTGTCCACTGACCTGAAAATTCAAACCAAATCAAACTGATACATTTATAATACGAAGAGATTTATATTGCTGATGCTGACTGCATATGTACTTCTGCAGTCCTCCTGACCAAGAAAATGCCATCACCTTCGTATCTTGGAACAGCGTAAGTGAATTTTACAGTTAGAACAGATACGTGGAACAACATCATTCAGATATAAAAAGTTGTAGTTAGAGGGAAAATGTTTTTCAGTATTATTTTAAAAGAAGTAATTTCTTTTGTTTCAAATACTGAAGAGTGTACCAGAAAAGGTGGTTATGTTCTCTACCTAAGTTCCTCCCATCATACATAATAAGGAATAAAACTAATGGGAAAATAGCTTTGGGGAAACCTATGAATAAATGTAATATTTAAATAATTCAGTTCTCTGGAATTCTCTCTGAAGCCTTTTTCCCATCTTAGTGAAAACCATAACATCCTCTTGTGGCAGCCTACAGAAGAGGACCATATTAAGAGACATTCAGATCAAGATGCGATTCCAACAATTTCCAACTTCCCTACTTTGGAGAGCACTCTTTTGGCATGAACTGAAGTTATAGGGGTTGTAATACTCCTAAATACAATTTTAAAACACCTTATATAATTTTTAGACTATTTACTATCTAGTAGCAGAACATTAACTTTGAAAAAACAGGACTTAAAACAAGGACAGAAACACTGTTCTCCTGCAAGTTTTCCATCTCTAGGATTTGGGGAAAACAAAATATTTTGCATTAATTGCTCTAAGATGCAGATATAATGGAAAGGACTAGAGCAAAGGCATATTTTTAAATAGAGATATCCCTGGAGAGACATGGTTCTTCGGACCACAATATCCTGGCATCGGTGCTTGGGGACAGGGGTCAGCAAACCTCCAAAACTTTTCTTATGCTTAGCACCTGTAAAACAGGTAGAGCATAATGTACCCGCATTTGTGGCACAGGACTGAGCAACAGATGTACATATAAAAGTTCCTTTCCCAGGCTGAGTGAAACGCCACATGCCAGACGTGCAGCACCATCAGGACAGAGGGGATTACAGCTCCATTCCTTCCCTGGCAGCTCCTTCTCCTTCAGTTCCGTCCCTGCACATGAATATCAAAAAATACGGACTGCATCTTCAAATGCAGTCTAACACAAAAACTGTGCTTTGAAAAACTATATTTCCAAGTGAACCCTATTAGAATTTTGCTTCCTCAAAGTACAAGGGCTACAAAGTTACAAAAATAAAGGAAGAAAGATGAATCAGAATAAAACATTTTGGGTGGAAACACTGAGATGTTGCCATGACTAAAGGGAACTAATTATTTACTTATGCATTCTTGTAATCTCATTTTCTCCCATGTGACAGTCAATGACTCATCATTTGTTTACCGATGAAGAAAACATACTTTCTGAAATCTGTACATGGAGGAATCTTCTCTGGACAGTCTGCATTCTTCCCAAGGCCGAAAGCAGGCTGAGCCCCCTCTGCAGTGCCCTTTCTTTATGTCTTCTCAGCCTTGCAGACAACTCTTAGCATCTTGGGGCCGGCAGGGCAAGGAGAGGTAGAGGAGATGCACTAACAGAAGTGCTGCCCATTGGGAGCATGTAGGGCAGATAAAGCAGCTTGGGCTTGCTTGCCTTTCCCTGCAGTGTTCGGGGCCTTTCTGGGCAAAGCAATGTCATGCTGGAAAAGCCGTAAGGCTGATAGTTGGGAGCCAGCTCTAGTGTGCTCTATCTATTGTATTTCTAGTCTTGATATGTACCAGCTCAAGCAGTGCTACCAGGAAATTCACATGGGGAGATGTTTGCCTTATCTTTTCCTTCCTCTCCCCTTGCTTGTATCCCTATCCTGATAAAAACAAGCAGAAACTGAAATGAAAATATATTTCTGAGATGCTTCTTCAAGTCAGCAGACAAAAGAAAAAGATCTCCATTGAAGAAAAAAGAAATCATAATTTTTGACAAAACCAGCCAGCTGCAAAAACTGTTGTGGTAATCTACTATTATCTTAGGAATGAGGATGGTTTACTTGTGATTTGTAATCTAAAAGGCTTGTACTTTACTGTTGTCAGTTTGATTTTTCCTCTTCCATTGCCTGTCCTTCAAAGATACCTGCTGGATCTCAGAGGGGTTGCTACTTGGCAATGTACATCATCCGCCACGTGGAAGAACAGAGCTCCAAACAGTGGGGCTTTTCCCAAACCCCACTGCCTCTCCCCAGACCACAGATCTCTCTACTGCTTGAGATGATGGACAGCCGTCGTAGTTTGATGTGGTGGATTTGCAACATTCCAGGTCTCTAGTTATAAAAAAGTAACAAAACTGCTAGCAGATAAACATATGAGATCATCAACCTTCCTATTAATTAACAGGGAGTATTCCAATACAAGCAATAATTATCCTAAGCGGATACAGGATTCGAGCCTTGTAGCAGGACTGTAGCAGGACTGACTACAGCAGGGAAGCCTTTAATGCCAGGAGGTAACGTTAGTCATCTGGGAAACCCTGAGAGAGCTCTTGACCAGTGAGACTTGTCTGCAGCTGGGAAACAAATAATGTCCTGCGGTTTAAACCAGTGCTTGTTCCCAAGTCCACAAATTCTGCTTATGGCTTAGCTGTAGGCTTGCCTTTGACAACCCGCTTCATGGGCCCGTAGCTCAGTTTCTGTAATTACAACAACAAACATAAAAAGAAAGTTCTGGATTCAGAAAAAAAGATTCAGCAAGGTAGCTTCAGGAGTTAAAGGCAGCAGCTAATCACCACTCTTGCTGAAGCTGTGCCCTCAGCATGGAGGAGGCGAAGCCATCAAGGGCACACAGAGCCTGGCCATTCTGGGATGTGGACAGCTTTGTGGAGAAGATGTTGCTGCTGGCTTCCAAGCAGCTGATGCATTCTTGGTTTGAGGTATAGAGCCAAAGCTCCAAACTGCCCCGCAACAGGGAGCCCTCCATCACTGGGCTGCAGGAATAGCATGGGGACCTGTGGGCAGAGCTGGAGTAATGCTGTAGAGGGACAGCAAAATCCTCTGAAGCTCCTGAGCCTGGAAATGGACTTTCCTCATTGCAGCTGACTGTGGCAGGGCTGGGCATCCCCCCTGTCCCAGTCACTCCATTGATTTAGCTCTATGAGTGCCAATGTCACTGTTAGAATTTGCTATGCTGCAGCAATGAAATAGATTATTGGAAATAATCTTAGGTAACCCTGACTCCAGCAGTAACCTTACTGCTGCTTTTGTGTCACAGAACCAAACTGTGGAGGCACAGAGCTGTGCCTGGCACAGCCCTGCAGGAAGGACACCCAGAACGCCTGCAAACCTGAGGATAATCAAAAGATTTTATGCATGTTTATCTCTGAGTCTTTGCTTACATGATAATTCAAATGGACATATAATTTATGTATCGCTAACCTAAAATACTCCAGGGTGATTGTTCAGCTTGTAAAATATTTAGATGCACACACCCACGCATGGCCCAATTTTTAAAACTAGGTTTGTATAGCTGTATGCCTAATTTGTTTGTGCAACTTCTGCAATAGTATGTTCAGCAGGTAAATGGACACACGGATGCTTACATATATAGATGCCAAACTTGCTATTTCCTCATTTTTATGGATAAACAAGAGGAATGTTAATACAGTCTTGTGCCAGACCCCAAGCAGACAGCAGTCTATGCCGCTTTTTAAAAGGAAAGTGGGCCCAGGAAGCAAAAATTCCAGTTACACCACCACTAAATGCATCAAGCATACAGTAAGTATTTCTATAAATATATGTACTGAAGTTGTAAGTAAGAACTATTCATAGTGGATGGTTACATTCTTAACCCTTGTCTGTGTTGCTTGTCAGATAACTACTGGAATTCCCAAGCTGCATTTAGAAGTGCTGCAGTGTATTCCAAAACCACTTAAAAATAAAGTTATGCTTACTGTAAATGGTACTCCTGCATTTTATTTACTCACTAATGAAAAAAAAAAAAAAAGATTAATTATCACATTCCTTGAGCCCTGGTTAAGTTAATTTTCCTAAGGGTTTTACCAGGTACTGTACATAATTCGTAGGGACTAGCTCAGAGAACTTTTTAAGCTGCATTAAAGGGAGAGATGAATGCGTCATGAACAATGTGTATATATAGCTTATATGTAAGCATATGGTATTATTTATGCATCAGTCAGTGCTCTGACTCATGGTAAACTACAGCGTGAACACTGCATCACTGTAATGCAGCTATTACCTATGTGAGATCCTGTTCCTTACAATGCACTGTTGTTCCCCTTAGTGTTTAAGAAGCATGGTTTTCTAAATTCCTTTCTGTAATTTCACAGACGTCATTTGTATGGAATTTCTGCTCTAATGTTCACCTTAATCTCTGCAAACTGAATCTCTTCCAGTTGCGCAAGGTACATCTCTTGAAGGAATCCCCTCCCTCTCCTTGGCACTTTATTTGTCCTTCGTGGGGGTGGCAGTGGTAGAGATGTGATGCCATATTTCATCAGGGTGCAGAACTGTCAGCAGGGAGCATTCACCACTCCCCTTGTAAAACATCATCCTGCATTTTCCCAGCTCACGGGCAATCCGATTGTGTTGGCGCGGGCATGCTTCCTTCAACCTCCACCCAGAAGAAGCTGAGATTCATGTCACCCCAAGAAGACAGTGAACAGAAGAAGCTGTGCGCTGGAGTTGCTGTGTCCTGGTTTTAAGTGATGATGCATTCACAGACTGATGTGAGGTTTTTAAATAAAGCTCCTTCTACCTAACAAGCCCTGCGCAGGCCACGGAGGATGAAGGCAAGCGATGACTCATTTCCTGAGCCTGGTCCCTGTCCTGTGACTCAGGGTGGCAAGTCTTGCCCTGGGTGTCACATCCTTGCCAGGGACCCACGCTGCACCCCATGGGATGTGGGTGCCTCTTTCCACACAGCCCCGAGTGTCAGGGTGAGCTGGACTCAGAGAAGGCACCAGAGGAGACACAGCTCTGCAGGGAGGGAAGCCAAAGCCTCTGCCTATTGCGTGATGTGGTCATCAATGTGCCGGGGAGGAAACTGCAATGCAATATAGTTCTTTCATTTTGCCAAATGCAATTAGCCTTCCTAGCATTTCTTCAGGAGAATCCTGGCAAATAAATAATAATAATAAAAAAAAGAACAGCGTTTCTTCTGCATGCACCAGCAGAGAGCTGGCATAATTGTTCTAGACATTGAAAAAAAGTCTTTTTTTGCAGGAGCAACACACGTTTGAGAAAGGGAATCCTTCCTATTTTAGAGGTCTGCTTTGGAGTGTGAGGGATTACACTTCTGTGCCTGTCTCTTTTCATCAGCTGTGGAGGGGGTAGCTTGTTTTGGCACAAACCTCTCTAAAGGAGATATCTGAAGTTAGACCAAGATAATGAAGATCACTGGGAGGGGGCCTCCCCACATCTCACACAGCTCAGCCACGGGGCTGAAGTTGTCTGCTGCACATTTCCCTGTAGGTGCTGTAGATGCCCATACTAAGATTAACTGATGTGATCTTTAGGCATGGTGTTTAGATGCCAATAGCAATACTGAATTATTTGTCTACTGAGGGAATGTAGTAGGAACTTTAATGTCTACTTTATGTGCGGAGATAAGCATTGGAACTCTTAATTTGGAGATACCTCCCACACCCAGCTCTTGATTCAGCTGGTTAACCTCAGGTGCCCGGTGCATTTTGAGATCCCCACGGCCTGTCCTGTCCTGCCTGGTCTCCAGCTCTCTGCTCCAGAGGAACATGGGTTTCTTGTGGTGCCTGTGATATGTCAGTTCCCAGTTCAGGTCTGCTGTCCCCCAGGGCCATTAGGCCATATCTGTGTGTAAGCAACTGGACAAAGATCCAAATGGCAACCAATTATGATGGGACATTTGATAACTCTGTCATGTGTAGACTCTTCCCTGTTCAAGGGTTTCTTGAATCAGCAAGATGAGTTTCCCCTCATATTCTTTCCCTTGTCTTAATGTATTTTTCTATTTCTCTGAGATATAAGAAATAATATGAAATTCAATAATAACTCCTTCAATATTATGGATGAATTTAGTCAGAGCAGTTAATTTGCCAAATATTTTCTCGTATGCTGTTTTGTCAACAGCTAAAGTGTTGTCAATACTACTTAATTGCTAGTATTCCATCTTCATTTTTTTCTCTATAAAACCAAGCTGAAAAAAGTTCTATACCATTCCCACTTTGTAACAATTCATTTCACTTCCCCCTTTAGGAGGGGGTCCACTTCCTCTTTAGCGCAGTGCTCCTCCTACCTGCTGCCCCTTTTGGCTACCCTTCACTCCTTCAGGTTTCTTGCTGGTTTTATCTTTTCGTGGGGGCTTGAGCAGAACCAGATAAGGAAGGTCTCTAAAGGCAGGCACGCTGCCTGCTTCTACCTCCATTTCATTTTCTTTTTCGGAGAGGGGCTGTAAGTAGGCATGCTGCAACCATGGTTTCTTTTAGAGTTCCCTGACGTTCCTAGAAACTCCATTTTGGTTTGGTTGTTCTTTGGCATTCACCATTGATTCATAGTGACTAGTTTTCTTAATCCAAACATCTAATTCATAATTTCTGCTTATCAGCAGAAGCCTCCTGTACAACAACTTTTTGTTGTTTGCTTACTTGAACTTGAATCACTGTGAGTAACAGCATCAAACTTTCCTGTTACTCTTGCATACCTAATTCCTCCTCCCACCCCTCTCCCCACCCTTTCTGTACAGAAATAACTCTAGGCTAACATCTTCCTTGACAGAATTCTAGCTGCACCAAAATCCCCAAAAAATGCAGATCAACCTGCCCATCTACAAACATATGATACTGTTAAAAAGGAAAAAAGGATCACGGGAGGTCAAGAAAACATGGAAGGATGCTAGGTTTTGTGTTTTGGTCCTTTCAGCTTATAGGGCATCCTTTTACACTCTTGACTGCATCTGTGCAAGAACAAGAGTTAGAAAGGAGAGGAATGGGGAAAGGGGAAGAGAGAAAGGGAGAAAGGAAGAGAGAGAGAAAGGGAAGGAAGGAAGGAAGGAAGGAAGGAAGGAAGGAAGGAAGGAAGGAAGGAAGGAAGGAAGGAAGGAAGGAAGGAAGGAAGGAAGGAAGGAAGGAATTAATTTTGGTGTGGCTGGATGACTCCAAAAGTGAGGTTTTAAGGCAGCTATTAGGAAGTTCCCATAAATGTTAAAATGGCTGGCAACACTGAGGTACTCACTGTCCGAATCATGATGAAGCTGTGTCTGCAACTTAGAATTGCCGTGATATTTACAGCAGCTATAATTGTCATACTGCAGATGACAGAGTGGGATGGCCCCCTGGTCCTTGTATTCCCAAACTGTAGAGCTGTCTGTCCTTGAATTGTTCAGATTCCCTTTCTGCCAGGCTTTCACCCCCTGCACTCCTTCTTTGTTTTCCGTAATAAAAATAATCTTAACTCCCCATGCCCTGCTTTCCTCATCTGATTGCACCCACCTACATTAGTGCCCTCTGTTCTATCTCCTGCACCTGAGTCTGGACCTGCACAGCCAGCAGCCACCCTGCACACCTGTGATGTAGGGGCTCTCTCCCATGCTGGCACACTCAGACACCATCTGGGGGCTGCAAGGTGAGCTTGGGGTGCTGCAGTGGGGAGGGTGTCCTTCAGACCAGCCCCCACTGCCAGAAGCTGTACTGGAAAGCACACTACTCCAGCAGAGCTGGGGATGGAGTTCCAAGTGGCTGGATACAAGTGCCTCATATGCTGGGAAAAAAAGAGAATTAGGAGGTGGGAAGCTATTGAAACTTATAGCAGGTTTGGTGGAGAAGTGCTGGACAGAAGTGCTCTGAAGACAAAAATATAGGAAAACAAGATCTCCCCACAGCAGATCAATATTGTTAATATAACTCAGATCTTTGTGAAAGGCAAGGGCACACATTTCCTACGTTAGCCGTTGTCATAACAAGTGGTCCCTACTGTTCACATTTAAAAATTGACCTTTTCATCTTTCATTACTGCAATGGAGATCAATAATCTCATGCATGAGGAGAGAGATACGGGTATCTGTTGGATGTCCTGAGGATAAAAAAATAAGGTTGTGGTACTCACTCCACTGTCTGCCGAAACGCCTCTTTGCAGGTGTCCCAAAACAGCCTGCTTGAATATCTTCTACAGCACAGAGATGGAAGATAAGGCGAGAACTCATCAACATTCATTTTACATAATTAATCAGCTATGATAAGAGCTTGATGAAGAAACATTTGCAGTAATGCAGACTTTAAAAATAGATTGTATAATTCCCTCTGTGTTTTCAGTTTCAGTCTACATTCATGCAGGATGTTATGCAAATCCATAATCATATCCTTTCCTCCCACACACATGCACTCATAGGAAGGCTGGCTGATACATACAGAAATAAAACACATGCACCCATGCAAAAACATTGTGTTGAGGTTTATGCACTGATTTAAATATCCTAACATATATATACGTTATTTTCAGCATTCTTTTCAACTGCCTGTTTCTATGTATGCTTATCTATCGCGCTGCTGCAACATGTCATATAAGCACGGTGGTCTCCATACATTAAACTGGAGAGACATGGGATGAACATTGCTTCTAAGAGACACAGAGTAAATGTTCAGGTGCATCTCCATTATGTACAAATGTTCAAAAGATTTGTGTAAATATATACGACAGAACAGTTGCTGCCAAGGCATATTCAGTCTCTGTTTATTATCTAATACATTTATAAAGGAAGGGGGAAAAATACGAGAAGAAAATATGAAAAGAAGGAACAAAACACAAAAATAAAACAAAAGAGAAATTAAAGAAGGGGAAAGAAGTGAAAAGCACTTTCAATCTCTCTGTAATAAAGATTATAAAGTGGAAAATCATTTTTACAAAAGGAGTCTATGATAATTATAGATACACTGTCCTACATCTGAAACCAGTCTCACACATATATACACATACATATATGTATAGAACCATATTTTCATGCATGCTTGTATCTGTACATGTATGTATACCCGTGTATGTACATGTGGTATACAAATGCCACCCAAAACCCTAAAACGTTTGCAAGGGAAGAGACCAGCAAAGCAGATTCCTGACCATCTGACAGAGCTGGGGAGCCGGCTTATGTCATTTCTGCCTCCAGTTTGCTCAAATACAAAGGACAAATTTCTCTTTACATGCTGCTTCTGCAAGCAGTGTCTTACGGGCAGATTTACAGCACCAACAACATCAACAACATCAACAACAGCAGAGCAGGGATAAAGTCACTGAAATCGCTGACACAACTCCTCAGCTAGGTAAAGCCCTGCGGTGGCCCAAAAAAAAACCCAAACCACCCCAGCCAATTTCTTTCCTCATCATGTCCTAATATACGCCACTGTCATGTCTTGGAAGAAATTCAGGGCTTTCGACTGCAAGAAAGAGCAAAAAGGAGGATAAATTGCTTTATCTTTGGCAGAAGTGGAGCAGGCTTTCTGTCATATCCCCAAAGCTGCTCCAGGGAGAGGATTTCCTCACGTGGATTCAGGCAATTATTTCACATTGAATGAGGAGCAAAAACGTTTCTGCTTCTGTGACTGAGCCTCCCTGGGGGTCCTTTGCTGCCGACAGTCAGTATCTGGAGCTCCTGGGAGACAAGTTTGAGAGCTGATGTGGTTTTGGTAGTCAGCGTCTCGCCGGGATGCTGCCTCTCCCATGTTGCCTCCAGGGACATCTTCCTTCCCATGGCTGGAAAGGCAGAAAGCCACTGTTCATCCACATCCTGACCTCGAGATCACAGAAACTGGGACACTGGCAGCAGTAGTTCGGACCCTGAACTCAGACTGGCTACCTCCTCCCTCTCCCAGGATCCAGTGGCTGGGGTAGTAGGGCAGCCACCAGCAAAACTTGAGCAGGAGATGCAATTGCATCCTGCAGAGCTCCTGCCTGTGGATCACTGCACCACCGAGCTTTCCTTCTCTATTAAAAAAAAAGTTATCTTTAAAAAGAAAAAAGTAAATAGATATGTATATGTGTGTATATGTATATATATATATAAGTATGTGTGTGTGTGTCTATATATTTATATATATCCCTCAGGAAAGACAAGAAGCCTAAACACAAAGGTTTTCTGAAAAGCACAGAAAAGTGCAGCAAAACTTTCTATGCCGGGCAGAGGCCCCCCCAGGCCTAGGGAGTGGGAAGGAGCCCACTGGCAGGTGGAGAATGTGGGAGGGAGCCATTGAGATGCAGCCACCTGGCAGGCACTGCTCCCTTCCAGGTACTGCCAAGGGAGCCCCACTGCTGGAGCACAGCCACACTGTGCTGGGAAATAGAAAAAAATGCATTTGTTGCTATTCTGTTACAATAAGTTAAAGAGATGATTGTAGTAGAGAGTTTTGTGTTTCTGCTTAGCTTATTTGCACCAGTTTCTATAAATACCATGGGTCAACCAACGGTGATTCCCTCCGCAGAATGGCCATTGTACATATCTCACATCCACACAGACTCCTTGTAAACTCGATGTAATTAGTGGTCAAGTATCAGTGATGGGATCATTAAGCGAGAGACAAGTAAACTTTTGTCATCAATCTATTTTTAATTTAGGACATAGAAGATTTGTTTTCCAAACTGTTTACTTATATTTATAGGCATCAGAATTTCAAATGTGCTGGAGAATACCTGCTTTGAAAACTATTTTCTGGAACTTTTATTATACTGGAGAATGAATCAGTGCAGAACATGAGAAAAATAAAACTGGATAGGTAAACTGCATGGCCTGGATCCATACATCTGTAATTGTGTTAAATATTCGAGTGATTCAGTTCTACTTAACTGAAACTCACACTGATTGTGAGATTGACAAATATGATTTATCAATATAACTATATCTTTAGTGTCTCTAAACAGGCATTATCTTTGTCTGAGTATTCACATTAATTTGTAGCTTTGAAAAAATGGGATATTTTAGGGTTTTTTTTATTACGTTCCCATGCAGTGGCTGAATCTTCACATAGATTTTACCAAAAGTACAGTATCTGACTGACTGCCTCCTTACTATTAAGTGTAATAATTAGTCTCACGGTGTATTGAGAGCATTTGGGGCATAGCTCAGGGGTGGAGAGGGAGAGAGTTACTCTGCTTTCATGGAGTAGAAACAAAACAGATTTGGCAAGCCCTGTAAAGTGACAACATTTACAATATTACCATGAATAATCTGTGCATGAAAGGGTCCTACTCAGCACTTGGCTTTTTCTGAGCATATTCTGCACACACCTGCGCAAGCTGATCTCATGAAAAAAACAAGTTTTTGGTATGTCATAGTGAAGAAATTGATAAACTTCTAGGGATTTTTTAATGCAAAATAGGTGAAAGACTCTTTCTCAAGCCTGGAGTCTTTGCTGAGGAGGGACTGTAAGTAGCACTACTAGCAGCAACCATTAGAAAAGATTAGGAGAACCCATTTCTAAATCTGAAGGAGATGGAAACTGCTTCCCACAGAGCCAGGGGATGTGGCTGTGACAGCCTTGCCAGGCTTGTAGGTAAGCAGATATTCCCCTTGCATTGTGTACATGGGCATTTTTGGTCGTTCATCATTAAGAAGAGTCATTTCGACTGAGTGAGCTGTCGACACCGAACACCATCTGAGTGCACTACCCCCAGCCACATGCACTACTGCTCATTCAAGGCATGGCACCTGGGGAACAGCAAGAGCTTCTGGGGTTTGAGCTGAACAGCACAAGTCACGAAATGCGTGACAAAAAATCAACAAAAAGAGAAAAGACCGGGGCTTCAGAAACAATTAAGCTACTTAAAAGCTGTGTGAGACTCTCAGAGCGGAAAAAAAAGAAAAAGAAAAGGTCTTACAGTCCTCAGCAGGGGAGCGGAGAGAGGTTTGTGCTTCTCCTTCTCAAAGTGCTGTTCTGCTGACATGTTGCAGACATGAGCTCACCTTCATTTAAGGTCAGCTTTCCGGTGCTTGAAGATGCAAATCCTGCCGAATAGTCAGGCCCCAAGTGAGCCCCTTCCCGAAGGGAGCTGTCAAGCAATACTTGCCTACTTAACTGATTAAGACCTGTTCCTAGTTTTTCACTGGCAATTGATGGATTTAGTAGTTGTCTTCTCCGTGCAAGATAGATCAATCGACAAGAAAACTATTTAATGACAAAGCTTCTAAATGCTTGTCTAAGTTCTTTCTGCATTTTAATAGCGGAGACAAGTTATTCAATCAAGCGTGGCACTTAGTGCCGCAGCATCTAGTTGAAATCTATCAGCCTCTCCTAAGACAAGGCTTCAGGTCATATTGTGGACAGAACATCCAAAGACACATTTAATGTGACAGGCTTATCCAGTATCTAAGTGTTTGGATTGGAAACAAGGTTGCAGAGGTACTCTAAAATGCCAGTTGAGCTCTCAAGCTTGTAGCCATATTTGTTGGCTTAACTCTCAAGGGCTCTGCTGTGATTCCATAAGTCATGTGGAGGTGCACATGGGCAGTTAGTGCCAGGTAACAGCCCCATATTGTGCTCCAGTTTCTGGCTCCAGGCACTCAATTTTGTCTTAAGTGACATTTCTCTGGTCATAGTTGTGTTAGGCACTGTTTTTCAACAAAGTTTACATATTTTTTCCTACCTTTACCATCTGGAAGCACAGTAGATTGCACTGTCTTACTGAATGGACTGATTTAGTTCTAAGTCACTAATCTTACATGTTTATAAATTTGTCAGTGAGGAGATATTGCATTAATCTGGAAAGTTTTGAACCATAGTCTGCTTTTTCTAAACTAGTAATCCCGTTCATAATGAAATTTGGCTGGTTTTATGCTTTTCATAACTTTGTAGAGTGTATCAAACTTCCCAGAACAGAGGCAGTGTAAACTCTACGTGTTTTGCTTAGACTGTATGGTACTTATGCTCCAGAAGAGCCCACTGGCCCCTTGTAGTGATGGCCCACTGAGACAGAAGGTGGCATAGTCTAGTCTACTCTTAGGTATTCAGAAACAGAGTAAGGAGGTAAGAAACTCTTTCCTCTAAATTAGATCCTGCTTCTCTTGTTCAGTCCAAGTTCTCATTTCAAAACTGAACTTTTCAAGTCAAGGAGGCTGTCATCTTCATAAGGTTAGGACAGTGGGAGAATCCAGTCTGTTGTGCACCAAGTTATGAGTCCTGGCTGAGTTCACTCAGAATTGCACAGCAGTACCCTGCCCTTGTTTCAGAGAAACGTCAGAGTAAGAGCAACACAGGAGCCAAACCATGCTTGCCCTTGGGATTTTCACTGCTTCACATCATACCTACTATCTAAGTCAGGTCATGATTTTTAGTCTTTCAATTTATGTGTAGTGTGAACTAAAGACACCCAAATACAGCCTGCTCCAAAGATGCGAGCTGTTATAAAGCAGGATCTATTGCACTTTTCTGAAACACGACGCTCTCTAGTCTTTATCCATCTTTCTCTCTCTTTCCTGCCTGGCACTGGCGTTTGTTAATACAGATTGAAGTTTTTTTTGTCTGAAAGATAGGATAGGTGTTCTTACTGTATGATACTGCATTCCTCATACCTATCTAACTAAAATGACCGTGATTCCCCTGAAAGTTTATCTGACCAGAGAAACCAAATAGTCACTTTCATGATCCTCCAGCTCTATTACTCGTGTGATACAGGATTATAAGCTGTCCAGAAAGGGCTGCTCTATCACCACTGACTGAAGGCTGCTACTCCAGCTGAGCCTGCTGCTATGCTTCAGCCACTGTCAATATTAGAAGTAGTGTGAATATCACTTAATTAGCCTTCTTACACTGAAGTTTTGTCAGCCACAGATTCCCCACAGTGTACCAGCTGTCTCAGTATTTACTCTGTTTTACAACAAAAAAGTTAAGGCTGCCAAAAAAATGCCAGACAACTTCCCATTTTTGCATATGTAACAAACACCTGCAGCTATATTCCCTTCAAGGCATGAAAATTCATCTGAGAATGAATTTTGGTTCGGGGTATGCTTTAGGAAAAAAAAAGAAAAGAAAACAATTATTTTGCTATTTTTGAGGTAAAAGAGGGTGAAATAGTAAATAAACTGAGCAAACCACTTCCCTAGCATTGACCGTGTGGTTTGCTCAGCCTTCTTTGGAGGAAAAAGGAGAAAGGCAATGGTTTGAACACATCTAGCAATACGGAGCCCAGCTGGATGCAGGCAGGTGTGCTCCTCTTCCACCTGCATTTAAGAATATGCAAAGCAAATGCACTCATCCGCACCTGTTTGTGTAGACACATCTTCACTCTTGAAGCTTGAAACTTGGTTTAAAAAAATGTCCCTTCTGTGTGGTGCAGGTGTTTGCAAAGCTGCATACAGCTTATTTGTAAAAGAGTGATTCTGAAATTTGGGCAGTCCTACAGAACAGGAAGCAGACTTACAGCCACTGGTTCTCTCTGAGTGCACACAGAAACTGTATGTGTGTGTCTCACTGGTCTCATTACTCATCCTACAGCCATGACCTAGCAAGCCAACTTCTAAAGTTTCAGGGGAAGTCAAAATGATAGTAATGCTGACAGTACTGCATTAATTAATCACTGTCTACTGAGGGTTCCTGTGAACTTCTGAAGTGTGACAAGTCGTTAGAATTACTGTTTGAGTACAGAGCTGCATATGCTCAGCCAATGCACCGAGGTGGTGCAAACAACCTTGTTGAAGTCATAGTCAGGTTCCCTTCTTCCCCTTGTTGACTGTCATGTTGTGCAATGACTTCTTTTGATGTCTTGAGGCCCCAGTACTTTCGGCCTTCTACCAAGAATGCTAAAGGGTACAGTGGGATCCAGGTAATTGTATTTACTAAACTGAGGGATCTTTATAACAACATCTATACTGTGACAAGACAAAGGAACTTCTACACTCCTAAGAAATTACATTCTTCTTTCAGGCTGGGTTTGTTTAACCTCACTGTTCCAAATCTTTTATTAACAATATTGAACACCTCCCTGCTGAGGTACATTTTCTATCCATAAGCTGGCCAAGATGTCATTGACCCCTCCCAGTGATTAGCTGGCAGAAGACGAAATCCAAAAGTTGTTTGAGCCATGCACTATGGTCTCTTAGTCCTTATTACCACTGGTTTTCAATCTTGGATCAATTGGCGTCCTTGCTTTGACATCCTTCAGCATCTCCACTGCAAATATCAATAACAAGCCTGCACACAACACTCCTCACAGAGTTTTGCTAATGTGACATTCAGAAGCAAACTCCTTTTCCTACCTCCCTTCTCAACACAATTTTAGGTTGTTAATCTATGTAAACATATTTTTTTCTGCTCTTATATATTATCTAGCCCTATTCAGAATGCTTCCCCCTTATGCTTGGGAACACCTCGCTTTTCTAGATGAACAGATCCTCCACAACCCTCAACATTTAGAATAGATGAGTAATATGAATCCCAAAGGCTTTCTCTGCAGTCACTTGCAAGTTGCCAAAATGTTTGGTGCCTTTAATTATCCCGCAAGTGAATGTTGCAACACGACCACACTATCTGCATGGCTTGGGATACAGAGCTGTGCTGGCTGCCTCTATGGTGCTTAAAATGCTTTGCTCCTTAGCAGCATCTATGATACATGAATACATATGCATTTCTGCAAGATGGGGATTGCTTTATCCAATACTTGCTATGCCATGCTGGAGCTCTCCAGGCTACAAGCTGGTATGTCTCAGTGGTGCAACACAGCTTTGATCCCAGGATCACTGTAATTATGTTACCCTATTGCTCCTCCAAACTGCTTAGCTAAGCTAAGAAGTGATCTGCAAGATGGCTTAGGTTGGATGACATCTTGGTCCCGTATCACTGCCGTGCATCTGGTGGTAGTGCAGGCTTGCTCCCAGCCAGCCCCAGACTTGTCAAGCCTTACTCAGCTGGCCCCAGTTTCAAGTTCCCCAGCTGTGGCTGCTGCAGCACCTTCATTTGCACCACGACACTGGCACCGCTTGGCTTGTCAACCAGAACTGGATGCTTTTGCTCTGCTATTGCTGCCCATCTGTGTCCAGGCTGCAACTCATGGAGTAGGGCAAAACCTCAGGGATGGGTGGGGCTGGGAATATTCCTTCCATGCTGGAAGAATCATAGAATTATAGAATACTTTGGGTTGGAAAGGACCTTAAAGATCATCTAGTTCCAACTCCTTGGAACCAGAGGGACACCTTCCACTAGATCAGGCTGCCCAAGGCCCCATCTAACCTGGTCTTCAACACCTCAAGGGATGGGGCATCCACAGCTTCCCTGGGCAACCTGTGCCAGTGCCTCACCACCCTCACCATGAAGAAATTCCTCCTTATCTATAGACTAAATCTGCCCCTCTCCAGTTTATACCCATTTCTCCTAGTCCTGTCACCACAAGCCTTTGTAAACAGTCCCTCCCCAGCTTTCTTGTAGGCCCCCTTCAGGTACTGGAAGGTTGCTATAAGATCTCCTCAGAGCCTTCTCTTCTCCAAGCTGAACAACCCCAAGGTGTGTTTCTCCCATCACCCAAAGGGTCAACTGCTTTTCCTGGTTGCCTGTCCCAGTGATGGACTTTTAAATTAGATTTTAGAGGTCATGAAGATTGAAAAAGGCATGACTCTCCATGGTGGGAACTTGCATGCTACATAACAGGAGACTACTCAGCGCCTGCTCACATCTGTAATGATAATGTAATGTAAGAGCTCAGGTAGAGAAACTGAGCTGAGTAAACTTTCACTGTCTCATCCCTGCTTTGAAAAGCTCACTGTGATGATTATCATCAGGACAGTGCCTCAAAATAAACCTGTTGAACACAGGCAGATTATGTGAGTGTGAGCCCAGATAAAGAGGGGATTGTTTGGATTCAAAATCACAGAATAGGAAACAATAGAAGGAATTTGGGGAACTGCAGATGTTCAGCCAAATTATTTCCTGCCTTAAAAAGAAAGGAAAAGAAAGAAAGAGAGGATGCACAGAGTGGGAAGAATTGCCTTGTGGATGAGGGTCTCTGGCCTCGCTTCCCAGTTCTACTCAGGCTATTGATACAACCTTGGCCGAAATTGCTTCGTCTCTGTGCCACCACTCCTCCACTATTACATGGATTTCCCCTCTCTAACACTACCCTCTCTCCCTCTTTCTCTCTCCCGTGTCTGCCTCACATGCTGAGATCGTAAGCTCTGTGAGACATAGACCGCATCTTGATTTCTGATTTCTCTCTGTTTGGATTTGAGTGTCTCTGATTTGATTTGTTTCTGTTTGTACTGTATCCAGCTACCTCAAGCAGAGCCTGCGGGTGATACCATAACATAAAGAAAATACACAACTGAGTTTGTAAAAAAAAAAAAAAAATCAGTTCTGAAATGTTTTGCTTCTGATGATCCAGTAGTAAATTTTAAGATTGGCTTAGTGTAACAGTGTAATGAGTTTTTCTAATGTAAACAACCGTCAAGTTCATTTGCTGTTACTATATGGATTTTTACATAATGTTTTTAAAGTTGTAAGTTCTGTCTGCTGCATTTAAATATTTGAACAAAGTCCTATGCTCAGGGACTGTAAACATTTAGCAGAGTCGTTTGCAGGTGAAATTCTGGTGCAAGCAGTAAACCCTGACATATGGCTGTTATCTCCATGAGCTGGGTGCCAATTACCTCACTGGTGTTAGACTTCTTCCTGGCAAGAAGCAGATTTCCATAAAGCCACAGTGTAACAGTCAGAAGATTCATACATCCTCTGCATTAACAATGCAATTTTGGATAGCTAGCATTCACCTTAGGAATGAATAAAAATAAATTCATAACTTAATGTGAATTGGTAAACAAGGAACACAAAATTAGAAAAACTTATTCTCTTTATTTTCATCCAGAGTGTTTGTTTTCCATTATCAACAAGGATACTAGCAATAAAACTTGATGGTGTTTCATTAGGGAAAGGGAAGATGTAAATCAGAGTGTATGGATACATATGGTTGTTATTGAGATTTTATATGCTATTGTTCAGACGTACCAGCAACATTTTCCAGGCAGTAGCAGCTTTGTTTAAGGTGAATTTTATAATAGTGTTTGCAATTCAATAGAGCTGTCACATTGCCTAGATATGTATGAAGGGCTCTCACTGTGGCCTGTGCCCCCTAGCCAGACCCCTCTGGCATCTGTAGTTTTCCCAGGAAGGTGACAGGACCCCCCTCTGTGGCTCATCACCACTTGCCCCCACGCAGCAATAGATGAATGGGGCAGATCCAGTCCCCAGCCTCACCTCTCAAGCTTATTTCCCATCTGACAGGCAGCAGGTACTTTCAGGCTTACCTCCATCAGGATTAGAAACAGTGTCTCAAGATTTTGATCTCCAAGGGATTTGCCAAGAGTCTTATTTCTCTTATTCTTTATTTAGCCCTATTTATATCTATTCCCACTTTTCTTAGGTCCACAGCCAAGTGAAGAGCTGACTATAAAGCATTTACGTTCAGTCTTCATTTTCAATTGGGGAAATAGTTTTACAGCGGAAGAATGACCAGACCTGTGTCACAGCCAGAGAGAGCGGGCTTGAAATGCTGTGCAAAGTCCTGGGAGCATGACCAGAGGGAAACTCCAAAGACTCTGCTATACAGCTTTTCTCTGACTGATAAGAAGAGAGGTCTGGCTCTACGATTTACAGTGTTTTATTACTTCTATCAAGTGGGAAAGGGATCTAGGGGCTGCCGTATCTTTCCAGGTTGGGAGCGATAACAATAACTATTCGCAGCCCTGCCAAGCCAACAGCAAGGGCATCTTCACCCAAGCCACTTTATAGTACTTGTTTGAACACAAACCTTGCATGAACAACTTAAAATTAAATGAGATAAGCCAGTCCCTTTTATGTGCTGTATTTATTTATCTATAGATCCAAGATAAGAACTTGGGCAAAACAAGGTCTTGCGTGGCCCAAATTCAGAGTCTCAAAACAGGAATGGGTGTGAATCCGCAAATCACCAGCACTGGAGTCTCCTTGCCAGGTTCATAATTAAATATAGATACATGGTAGATGAAAGCATACTACAGTGCTGAGGCAGTTTGCTACCATGACACTGAGACATGAGAAGCCTCTAGTGCAAAGCTGGCCATAAGGAGTCAGTGGAGCTCATTTGCAAGGGAGATGCAAATACAGAACTGATTGCATTCCCTTAAATGGGAAAGTGTGTTAAATCTGATAAGCGTGCTCTGAGTGTCTCCTAAGCGTGGGCTTGTCTCAGCGCTTAGTTTCTGTTCTTCAGCGGGTGAGGGAATGAATTCTGTTCTGAAATCCTGCGCAGGTGAGAGACAGAATAATTTCCCTCTGCTTCTTCCATATCTGCATAAATTAACATCTAGATAGCCTTTGTATCTCCAAAGCACTCCACATATATTAACTAATTAATGCTTGCCATATCCCTCTATATTAAAGAAAGAATTATCCTCATTTTGCTAATGTTGAAATTCAAGTAGGAAGATTAAGTGCCTAGGAGTGAATCCAGCTAAGTAGTTTAGTCGCTAAAGTCAAAGGGACTAGAAATTAAACATATGTTTAAGAGCTTCAGTGGACTGGGACCTGGGTCTCACAAAATGCCAAGCCCCTTGTAGGATCAGATGCACCCAGAGTCACTGAGGCATCATGTATGAGAACCTGACATGAAATTGTTCTCCGGGAGCTCATATTTCAGTCCAACACAGAAACTAAAAATGGGCTATCTTGGGAAATAAACGGTCACAATAAGGTAGATATGAGAAAACAGACTTGGAACCAAAAGATCTTACCCACATATAAACTGTGTATGTCTCCTTCACTGCCAGATTTCTAATAATGTAATACATGAGTCTGGCACTTCCCAAATCATCGCTTCTCTCTATCATTGCCCACAGTGCTTCTGGCAGAAAACATGAACTGCCACCTACCAGTTATGTACCGTTCTTGATGAAAATCACCACATCTTCTCACACTTATGAAAAACAAAGAGTCTGTTCTCCCAGAATTTTGTTCCTGGCTTTGCAGCTACAACGTTACCAGCCAACAGATTTGACAGTCCTCTTAGGAATAAACTCATTGTAAAAGGCTTTAGAGGAGCCATACAGACAGTGGGGGTTGATTACGTTCTTTTACATATATGCAGAAGAATTCCTTTAAGGGTGAAGAGCTGTACCTGAACTTTTAGCAAGTGCCAGTTTTATCAAGTTCAAGTGCAGAACTAAGCTCAGATCAGATACTGAATAAAATTGACATAGAATGTTCCTGAGGCTACTTGAATATGTCTTTCCCTTAGAGATTTGCTGTTTTACTGATATTGCCCAAGATTGCAAAGTACTCTTGTAAGCACCCCTCAAATGCTTATATTAAGCATTATTTTGATAATGAGGGGCTTTACTTGAGGATAATTATTCATGAGCACCTGAATATGTTGAGTGGAGCATTGGGGCATTTTCCTTTTCTAAAGAAACCTCACTTTTGTTGACATGGAAAATAAATGGTGAGCTCCAGGACAGGCTGGACTATTGTGGAGTTCCCAATATGAGGCTAAACGGCTGAGGACTCATTGTTAGGATATTAATCAGGGCAAGATAAATGTGTGTGCAAAGCAGAGGACACGGTTTATCTGATTGGGTTATTGATTGATTTTGGATTAATTTATGAAAGAGACAGGTGTTGATGGGGCAGAGACTGCAGCCACAGAAAAGAGTTAGGACTCAGCTCAGCTGGCCCCTCCTGCTGTTGATAAGCTAAAAGGAAAAAATTGCCTGCAAAGGCAGAGGACGGATAAAGGGAACAGCAGGGCAGGGCAGCTTGTGCAAGCCTGGTGCTTTCAGGCAAGCAGGAGGCAGCCTTTGTGTATGTAGACAATAAAAGAGCGTGTGTGTGAGGGGTGCAAGGGTCAGCGATAGGGAAACCTGGGACCGGGCAAGCCTTCTGTAAGGAGAAGACCTTTTTGTCCTCTATGACTGTGCTGTGCCAGCCATACTGCCATGACTGCTGGCAAAAGAAGGCAGTAGTACTATTAAACATCAAAATCCCAGAGAATCAATCAGACTTCCTCTGCCTCTCCTTTTTGGGTACTGCAAAAATGTCAAGCTCAACAGTTGCGAGTAAATGGAATGAAGGCAGGGCAAGCAGCGAAGTGTGGAGAGAGGAAGCCGCTGACAGTCACAGGGGAAGAAAGCAAGCAGCCAAGGGAAGGGTTGGTCCCTGTGGAGACACAGCAGAGCTGCTCTTCCTGGACTTTGTGAGGCCACCCACTACCATGACAAGTGCTGCAGAAAACACCAAGGTGGGGACAAAGCTCGGAAACGGTAACTTTTAGCAGCTCCTGATGAAGTTTGGAAGAAAAAGAATGAAAAGTGTAGTTATTCTTCTTTCAAAAAGATTGCTTAACTTGAGTGTTTTGGGGGACTGTAGAATTTCTCTGCACAATACAGGTGTACTAGATAGTCGTGGCATTAACACAATCTTTGTTATTTAGCACACGTTCCACAGTACAGCTATTGATGCGTTCTCCCTCTCTGAACTATATAGCACTTATTTTTCACATGAGTAAACTAGCTTTAATATTGGCTTAGAATGTGGATAAATACACTGAGCATATAGATTTCTCTCCGTCCCTGTAATACTGCATGCATCTCTGGCCTGGATCTCTGGCTTTTCACGCTGGTAGCCCATCTCCAATATTGATTTGGAGAGCAGATATATAGTATACATACTATGGATTTATTTCAGTCTTTGTTGAATCTCTGTTGGTTTTGAAACTAGATAATCTGCAAGAATGAATTTATCTCATAACATTGCTTTTTGTGCATACAGAGTGAGAAAAATAATATAACAAATATTCTCTAGCACTCTAAGTAACTTCCCTTTCACTGGCTGTAACTCCTCCTCCTCAGCATCTGATGTCTGTGGCTGTCTTGGTGAAATGGCTGTGTTCTGTCATAGCAGGGCACTCTCACAGTGAGACGTCCCATCTGTCTTCCTTTCACACAGCATTACAAGTGTCCCTTTGCTTGAATACCAGTTGCTGAGCCTGTCTTTCTTCTTCTGCTGCACGCTTCTAAGTGGGTATGTTGTAAAAATCCTAGGCAGCTGAGGTTTGGGTTTGCTTTTTTTCCTGGTGGCTTGGAGGTGGCGTGTGGCTTTTACCCAAGGGTGGGACATAATTCGTGACAGATGGTGTCTGTCAAGCTTGAGAGCAAACTGATGTCCCCATATTGTGCCGTGCAGCCCTGGGTGGTGGCACAAGTTCAGGTCCTCAGCACTGCATGGCACTACACCTCGGTAAGGATGGTCTCCCCACAACAACGTGAAATATGATAGTCATGGTACCACACCAAACCACAGCTGTGTGCTCATGACCCAAGCTCGCTGGGCAATGCAGGTTCAGTGAACCCTTCAGCAGATCTTCTTACCTAGCATAGGCATTTTTTGAAAGCCGGGAGCCTAAAATATGCAGGCAGCAACCTCAGTGTTTTGTGAGATCCTCATCAGCATAAAGGCTGAATTCTTCAGCTGCATTTTTGCAGTCCTCTTGGATTTGGTGTCTGCCAGTATAAGAGGGAACCAAGTTGTGCAGCACACAATAGCTCTTTGCCCACCTCAGCAGAACACCCAGTATAGCTGCTGGAATGGAATAGGCATTCGCAAGGCCTCTTTCTTCCCATCCTAAAGAGAATATCTAAAACAAGTGAGGGGACTTGTGTCTTGGCATATCAGTTTGTAACACAAGGTGACCAGATCACATGCTGATGTTGGCAATATGGATGCCTGGAGAATCTTGCCTTTGGTGACTAATGGGCAGGCTCCTGCCACTGCAAAGCAAATAAGGCATATACAAGGGCAAAATCACTGTGTCTTCCATGTCATTTCTCTAGTACACCATTGTGCGGTACCAGCCACCACAATAACTGAACTGTTTACATCTTTAACACTATCCTGTTTTAAGAATTGTTCTGTGCTCGCTTGGTTTTGGCCTACAGAATATTTTCCAGATGCCCATTTTATTATCAGCTGTGCTGTTTGTAATCCACCTGCTTACTTTAATAGGATTTAGTTGTCAAATAGGATTCCTTATAATTTATAATCAGTATTAGCTTCCTTAACATCTTGCTGTTCTTTGTTAGGTTCATTGAAATTCCCTTAAGGGTTGGACTCTTGGTGAGGACCCCTACGTTTTGGGGTCTCCACGTAGGTGGCTGGCTGTAGGCAGGTATCATTTCAGCCAGTGGCAGTCTATGCCGTTCTAGAAGTCTATTACTAAATACCAGTGTCTAATGCTTTTGGAAGCATGTAGATGGATAGAAGACGTAGGGCTGGGAATCATCGCATAGGGCTGCAGAAAAGCTGTGCTCTATTGGAGCAGCAGCTGGGGATGTTGTGTGACTCCAGGGATTCTGAAATGGCACAAGACCCTGATGTGCATGCCTGGACATTGATTCCCAAGTAGCCCTATGGTTGTTCATGCCCTATGGTCTCAGCCAACTGAGCAGCAGAAAATACCCCCTTCACCAGTGACAGACTTCTATGTAGCACCATGCCTCCCTCAAAAAGTTGTTGTTGATGTTGTTGTTATTATTATTATCATCATCATCATCATCATTATCTTACATTTAGGGAATGCTACCCAGAGCCTTCATTTATCAATGCATAATCCCATCACTTCTTTCTGTTAAAAAAAAAACAACCCTAATTATGCAAATAGTTATCAGTGAGGTTTTTTTCTTGCTTCATGTGTATGTATCTTTATTTTATGAATGCATATAAGGCTCACTTTTCATCCCAGGTCACCAGGCTGGTCATAACTTTAGCTCAGTGTCATCAAACCTTCATTTCCTGCCTATATCTGCACTTACACTGAAGTCTAATATGGTCTTTTACGAAATTTTTGAGCACAATGGAGTTAAAAATAGACAAAGCACAGGATGTTCATTAGGACATCTTTGTAGAAGAGCCTGAAGCTGCTACCTCTCTCTGGATCCCCATTGTTTCCTAACTTCATCCTTTCAGGGGGAGATGTATCCTTAGCCAATTGATGAGAAGGAAAACATGCTGCTAGAGGAAGTCTCTTACTGTGATTTCTCTGCATGAAGAATATGTTTTGTTCACTGTGATCCTCAGCTTTCGTGGAGTGGAGTAAAGATAGGATCATAAAATCCACCTGTCTCCAAGGCTCTTTTGCTAGAGGGATGACATACAGGAAACCTGTCTGCTATCTGTATATGAATGCCAAAAATATCTAGGTCATAATAAGATCCTGATTATATCTCTATCCATTTCTTGAGAGTTAAGATCTATCTCACTTTACCTCATCTCCAAATTTTTCATCTGGGGTAGTTTTTGATAAATTTAAGCAAAATTCCCCTAAAAATTGAACTAATCTTGCTTAATTAGCACTTTTATTTTTTTTTAAACATCAGGGAATGAGAACAGAATGCAAGGAGACTGCTTTAATAGACTGGAAAATATGAGCATTTTTACGTTTTAATAGGACTTTATGCAAGTGCAACTAGCAGGCTTAACAGCTCAAACTCTCCTAGCTTTGAACACTGAGAATGCTGTTAAATTATTAAGCTTAGTCTCAACTGAAAAGGACATTCAGTGTCTAAAACCTTACCAAACCTCAAGGCAATTGACAGCAGAGAGTATAATGAACAGAACAAAGAGAAATTAGGATTTTTTTTTTAAAAATGAATCTTCAGTTAATCTTTTAAACTGGAAGATTTAAGAACAGCAGCTATGAAATGTGAGAAAAAAAAAACTTTTTACAGTTTCTCTTGTAGGAGAAAATGATAACAATTATCACTTCAGGCTGAAAGAAAACATATCAAATCTATTTCAAGCGTTTTAGTCCCTCATGAAATGAAGTGCAAAGTACAGGCAGCATTCAAAATGCAGGGAAGGAAGTAAAGAATGTAGTGGTTGTTTTATACAAAGGCTCAGTGGTTAAATATAAATTGAGCCAGAGGCAGACAAGGAGAGAAAGATGGATGGAGCACAGGTCAGGGCATTCATCTAGGACTTGTAATGCCAGGGCACCAGTTCCTACCCCAATAAACTTTTAGGCATGAAGAGGAGTGGCACTGACAGGAACATCCTTATATTGCATGGTCTTGTGCTTAGGAGCTTGGGGGTATAGAGACAGGGTGTTGGGGGTGTAGGAAGACAGGGTGTTAGGGGTGTAAGAAATGCAGGTTCAGATCCACTCTGGTTATGACAGGAATAAGTACTGGATTTCACATATTCTAGGGATTTCTTTAATCTCTGGACTTTGGGCAAAACATGGGAATGTAAGCAGTGGTACTTTCTTCCCTGGCATGGTTTTTTGCTTGCAAACCACCCATTTTTCAGTTTAAGGAGTTCTGCTGGTTGAAAAGCCTAGATATTAACATTTACTAAAATGTTAACTTTATGTATGGACTTTCCAAAATGGAAAAGTAGTTCTGGGTGTTGTAGATAGAATTTGAAACATTTAAACTGTGATAATGAAGAAACCTTGACGGTCTGCACACCAGCTTCCAAGAGTCAGCAAAAATGTGTAGGTGAGGAAAGATTATGGCAGTTGAATTTGAGCCTACTTTCAAAATACTGGATTTCTGCAAAGTCAAGTAATAAAAAATTTCATTCACAGAGCAAAAAAGTATGGTTTGCCTGGTTCCTGTGTGAGCATTAGATGGGGACTCTGCATCGTATCACATCACATTACTCTCTACAACTACCTGAAAGGAGGTTGGGGAGAGGAGGGAGCTGGCCTCTTCTCCCAAATGACAGAGGACAGGATAAGGGGGAATGGCCTGAAGCTCTGCCAGGGGAGGTTCAGGCTGGATATCAGAAAAAAATTCTTCACGGAAAGAGTCATCGGGCACTGGAACAGACTGCCCAGGGAGGTGGTCGAGTCACTTTCCCTGGAGGTCTTTAAGGAACGGGTGGATGAAGTGCTTAGGGACATGTTTTAAGAGAGTGTTAGGAATGGTTGGACTTGACGATCCAGTGTGTCCTTTCCAACCTGGTGATTCTATGATTCTATGATTACAACCCTACCAAGAGATTCCCGTCACCTGGCTCCCTGTTCCTGCCATGGGACCTCAGCGTGGTCTCCATGAGCTGATGCTGTTCCTCATGGTTCCATGCACTCGTGACTAGGAATAACTTGGAGTAATAGCTCAAAATGCCGCCACTCTACTGCTGAGAAGCAGCTTGTGAATGTTAGTCATGTTGCATTTTCTACGCTCGCAGCTAGTCAAGGTCAAGGTGTCCTAAATGTTTACAGGAGATCGCTGATGAATGGAGAGCTGTTCAGACATGCTGAATTGCAGATAGCTACTTTAACTGACTTAATTAAAACATGTTCAGTATAAATGCTGCTTGAAGATGAATTTTGCTTCTGCTAGCAGCTAAGTGGTCTTTATCTAGAGGCTAAATAAGTTGGAAAAAAATTGAAGCATGGATAAACTTCATATAAATCATAAAAGGAAAGTGAATAAATGGAGAACTGAGTGCAAGATTGAAATACACATGGTATTTCGGCAGTATACATATATACTGTGCACTCCTATGGTAGTGTCAATTTTCCAGGTCAAGCGGAAAGAGTAATAAGAGAGTTTGACCCAGTTATTACTGAGACCCTCTGAGGCAACTCAATATTGGATTACTGCTAGTAAAGGGCATGCAGAACAAAATACAATCTTTCTGCTAATTGCTGTGAGCCTGCTAAAGCAATTTTTTTACCATAATGAAGAAAGCCAAGTGTTATTCAGGACTTTTGGATTCTACTCAAGACCTGTCACCAACAGCAGATGCCAGTAATAAATACAGACACATTTCCAGAAATGCAATAAATATGGAGGTACACTCTGTTTTTCTCATCAGATCTATTTTAGAATATATATAGGATATGTACTGTAAACAAAAGGAAATCGAATATTTGGGTATTCTTTAAGTACACATCTGGAATTTATCAGTCAGCTTTCAATGTCTTGCTGTTGTTTCTTTTCCTCTAGTTCACTCAGATAACACAAATCCATGACACCACCCTCCAACCCCATCCCCACCCCCCCAAATCAGCAGAGTGATGAGACGTGTATGGAGGGTCTTTGTTCTGAATGCTGCTGCAACGTTTTCCTTTTGTTTCTTCCTGGACAGCAGAAGGGTGAATCTTTGGTTAGAGCAGCAGGGTGAAATTTCATTGCATCTCTAAATTTTTATGGAGACCACTTCTGTCTTAAATGTTTTGTCATTGCAGGAAGAGCTGCCCTATTTCACTTCTGCCTTCCAGAAAGAAAGGCACCATGCCCTGCTGCAAACTATTACATGGGAAGATCCTGTTCTGAATGCAGAGTTCTTCTTTCATGACAAATTGTTCCTGTCTGCTCTACCAAAGATGTGGAAATGCCGGAGAGACACTTGATAGCATTCATCTCACCTAACCTGAGGCATCTACCAGGTAGATGTCTTCACTGGAGCTAGACTAGGCTTCCCTTCCTAGACTAATGGATAGAAATATGC
Source organism: Cuculus canorus (assembly GCF_017976375.1). Taxonomy (NCBI): domain Eukaryota; kingdom Metazoa; phylum Chordata; class Aves; order Cuculiformes; family Cuculidae; genus Cuculus; species Cuculus canorus. Next base: position 65,299,370 of record NC_071401.1, read on the forward strand.
ATTTCTAGTTCATGAGTCATCTGATCTGGCTTGGATGATTACCTTAGGACAAGATGAATTACAAGGGAGAAGGGCTCATATCTCTCTGCTGGGCTCATATCTCTCTGCTGATAAGAAGAAATTGAGTAGGTGAGTAGCTCTTATGGAGACATCTCCTTTGCAGGTGTCTGTGCTTAGGTGAAGTGAATTGCACCCTCCAATTAAGAAAGATCAGGAATTGCGGTTTGGCTGTAATTCCATAAAATATCAAGGACAACGTGCTTTGCTGAGACCCTTTAGACAGTTCGACAATGGTTGCTGGGGTTCTGTCAAAAATTTTCTGGTGGTATAAGGCTCTTCTTTGTCTGTGTGCATTATCCCAAGCAGGAATAAGTTAGTCTACTAAACAAACTTCTAGGAAAAAAGGGGTTATATCTTTAGTGCTGAGGTTAGTCTATTGTTTTGTGATTTTAAGGAAATGCTGATGCTTAAACGCTATAATGAACCCCTACAAGAAGACTGTAGCAATAAAAGCCACCCAAAAATTAATTTATCTAGGCTTATTCCTTAAAGTCTACCTGTACCTCTCCAATCATTAGTGCAGAAGAAAGCATTACAATTTTTCCTTGCTCTGCTTCAAAGACTGTCATTTTCATGTAATTTTATTACTGGGTTCTACAAATTACTGCTCCTTACTTTAGATATCAAGTTAACTAGAAGGCCTTGTAGCTTTCATGAAAATGCAGGATTAAAATATTGCTGGAGGTCCTGTGTCATCTGCAAGGTACCTGGGAATTTTAAATGAAACATGGTAATGTGTCCTACCTCAACTTTTATATGAACTAAGCATCTAGGAAATAGCCATCTGGCCAACTGGGAGCAGATGTCAGTGGTGTTACTCAAGTATTAGCTGAGTATCAACCTTTCATCAACAAAAATATAAATCAGAGCCATACAAGCAGCCAGCATTCAGAGAGATCAAGGGAGTGTGATCCAAACAGCATGATTGAAATAGTTCTTTTCTGTTCTTTGAACATATGCATAGAAAGCAACATCGTTCCTCATGAGAGCACACAGAAACCCAGTGGCCCTGGAAAATGTATGCTTCAGGGTAAGAGTCCTAATTCAGCTTTCTATGATGTAACATAATTTACCGAAGTAGTCACCATTCAAGGCACAACATTTAAATTTGTGGCCCTTGGTAAATTCTGCAATGGGTGCAAAAAACTGAGCTGGTAGTAGGAAATGCAGGGAACTACGAGAGCATATTAATGCAGTGGGGAAATCAGTACTAGGGGAAAAAAATTGTTTCTAAATGTACTACATTCAAGAACATCAAAGACTTATTTCTGATTCTGGAAACATATTGGGATTAAAATAACATTGAGCTAGATTAATGCTATTGATATTAATAATCATGATAATACAAAAAGGAAGCCAAATCCTTCTGTTCTAAATTTATGCAGCTATCTTTGAAAAGATGCATGTACCTTTATTAAATCGAATGTATTTCATTTTCTCATCAATTTTGCTTCTGTTTTTTGCCTACTTGTTTTCTTTAAGAAGAAAATCTGGCATTCCTATTTAAAATCATGTAGCTAACCACATCACGTATCCAGCTCATAAAAATGCTTATGAATTGCCTGTGATAAATTCCCTGATCATGTAGGACACTCAGATATTAGATGAGAAAACTATTTTCATTCTTTGTATAAAGAAGTTACTATACAAAGCATTTTTAATGAGGCATTGTCTATTAAACAGATGCTTAGATGAAGCTTCCTTAAAAGACAATGAAACAATTAAAGACCCCAATACATTAACAGGACCCTACTTTTAGAACTGTGATTCTAATACTGGAAAGGCAGTGAAACTGAAGTTTCAGTCCCGTATGTAGCCTTAACTGTTATTCTGAATTAACACCAGGGAGTCCGTCCCTCGAAAAGTCCTCCCAGTGAACTCTCCTTGGCCAACTGCATGCAACACCTCTTCCAAGTGACAAGTGCCTACCACAGAATGCCATCTCCCACAATTTAAACAAAGACATACAGCCTGCTTTGTATGAGAAAGGTATGCGATACTGGCTCAGCACATGGTTATCTCCATTTCTACATGATGGTTTTTGACAGCACAGCATTTCTGCTGCCTCAGCTGTCACATATGTTCCATGTACATTCAGAGCTCCACTTCCAACATATATATGTTCAATTAACCTGTATTTAATCCGTCCACATATCCTCTTCCCCCTCTCTTATCCACTTCCTGAAATAATCTTAAATATATACTCTGAGCCTGTGAACTCTGATATTATGCCTCAGACAGTCACTCATACAAGTTAAATGAAGTATGAATAGAAGGTAAGTGGGAGGTAGTAGGATGGAATTAATGTCGTTTTCATAGATCTCCTTTTCCAGGCATCAAACCTGTGTTTCAGTCTCTAATTCTCTAAAAATGAAAGATCCCAGGTGGACACAAACTTTATGCTACTGCTTAAGACAAATACAGCAGGAAGACATACTACTGTTAAATATTTTATTGATTCATTTAATAGATAAAACAATTCAATTGTTTCCCAACTCTGAAAAAAACATAGAACACATCCCATCTGATCCTGATTTATTGGTATTCATCCTTCCCAATATGCATGGAGTCCTTTTGGCAGGGGCTGATGTTCCCTCATCTGTTGTATCCTGATACACATCTGCTCAGAAGTGTCACATGTAGGTCAGGCACAGCCAGAGCCATAGACAAATAGTACAAAGGCAGATGGTTACCAACTGCATTCTGGGCAAGATTTTGGCTGAACAAGGTAATTACTTGCTCTGCTCTCAAATTTATTCCCCATTTCTCTAAAATTTTTTCCACCATTTTAAAAAGAATGGTAAATTCTGGACAAGGAAGATTTCTCTGCTGCATTCTGCAACTTATCATTGCCAACAACCTTTGTTATTTACCAAAGCTTTAGCAGCATCATATAATTTAGCTATAAATTGTTCACATATCACTCTTCAGAGAGAGGTCATAAAAGGGGCTATTTTTTGATAAAAGAGAACTAGATGGAACCCTTCCATCCTGATCTCTACTATAAATGTTAAAACCATCACTCACACCTAATCCAAAATTAATAACATAGTCTAGCAGTACCACTGCTGGAGGTGCCTATCTATTGCTTCCCATGTTTTATTATCCTGACAACTTTTTTTCACAGCAACATGAGAGTTTACTCCAAAACATTGGATCATGCTTCTATTTTAAATGCAAAGCAGAAGTTGTGGCTAAATGTACTAATTTCAAATACTCAATAACCTAAATATAAAGGTTGTTTTATTTAAATTAGGATTCTGCTTGAGGTTTTGGTATTTGGGGATTTATTTCCAGGGTCTACGTGATATATTTAGCAATACTACAGATGAACTGATAATTTTATCTCGGGCTATTTTGTGATGTCTAAAATGTGATGCATGTTTACCCTGTAAATCTGGAGTACAATTCTGCATCAACTAGCGATTATTTAGCTTCATGAAAGGCTACTACAATTATATGATAAATCATATATGAAGATTAATCCCAGTTTCATGGTCATTGTCCTTTTCTCCAGAGTCATCTGTACTAAGTGAATGAACTGGTAGAAAATTATTTCCTCTCATCCCTTATAAAAATCACTTCTATTTTGTTGATATGTGATGTGCTACTGAAATAATATTTCAGATGAATATTTATAGGCATTTCTGTTCTGTACACATACATTGATTGGGTTCATGTGCACCTTGCAGACATGCACATTTCTTGTTGGCTCACAATAACAGTAATTTTAATAGCAATACTAATAATGCTCTTCTCTGTAATTTATGTTGATATCTTTGGGTGGAAAGTGCCATAGAAGAAGTAGGCAATATACAGTTACACCATATATTACATCATTCAAGTTACTATGTTGTTATATGATGTACTAACATCACATAAAAACAATGTTGTAAATACTGTTGTTGCAGGATATTATCACAACAGTACCAATACCTTATTTAAATATTTTTTAAAATGTGGTTTTCTTAGATACAGTAATACTCTGAATATTTTTGTGTTTCCTTTTGTTTAAATGCATAGAACCTGAAGTGTGCCAAGAAGTCGGGTTTAATGTGACATGATGTCATTATTTATATGTTCAATTATTTTCCCATTTAGAATATGAGTGCAAATTATTGGACTCAAGCCTTAAACTTCTAGATTTCAAAGCTGTGTGATAAGAGGAGGTACAGTTCAGCCAAAATTCCTACTTACTTCATTGCTGTTTTGCCTGTGTAACATGTGCAGGATCTGTGCCCTGCACTGGTTACAGTCACTCTGATGTGATGAATACCAACTGCAACTTTTGCATCACTACTAGATGCCAGATGTGCTGTTTGATTGTCGTGATTAGGACTACATCTGATTGTATTACTTAAGAAGAACCGTCTTCCTACTTCATATTTGCACACAGCTACCCACCCCTTTACAAAAATCTCTTCTCCAATGAAGTACTCCAAACTGGTAAACACTAGTTGAGAAGATGCCCATCTGCTCTATGAATGCCCCTGTTAACAGTCAGTATTTGTAAATACAGAAAAAGGTATTTTTAATATGTTGCAATCACATTGTGAAATCATTTATTTTGCAAAATGGCAGTTTTATAATAAGACTGCAAGAGATACATAATTGGACTCACTCAGAGGAGACAAACTGACAGGACACATACTGAGAAAGCTGAAAGGTCTGTGTAGGACTCCAGATTTCATGAAGAACTAAAACGATTAAGCAAGTATTCTTTTTTTTTTCTTTCTTTTGGCAGCTAATTCAGAATGATGAGACAGTTGATTTCTAAAGCCAAATGATTTCTGCATAATGATGGCAGAGACATAGGAAAAAAGTATTGGCCTCATTGAATTTTTCAATTTCAATGGGCAAAAAATCAGTCAGTGATTTCTAAGGGGCATAGAGATACACAGGAGTGGAAACTGTGCTTTAGTTGACAAAACATTGCATGTGCGCTTATGGAACTGAGTATGAAGAACTTCAGCGACACACAGGATTTTTTTCAAGATTTAAAAGCAAGAAGGCATACATATATGGAATACTTAACTGAGCAAAAAAAGCACGTAAATTATCCAGTTTCTACATAGCCGGTAGGAAATAATTTTATTATTTTTTTCACTGTGTATTTGTGCAAATGCCTGTATGCACAGAGTAGATGTAGAAAGGCAGTTACATGCCAGGTGTGTGTGTATGACTCCAAGATCCTGACTAACCACTGTCCATACTGGGGACCTGGCCAGAAGGTGCTATCAGGCCTGTCACTTCTTTATCACGAAATCTGTGAAAACTGAAGAGAAGGGAGTTGGGTACTGGTGTCTAATCCTGACACAGCACTAAGGTGTGGTCAAAGGCACACCTGTGTCCCTCCATTTGGGTGTAGACAGATGTCACTGCTCTCTTTTACCAAGCATTGCATTCTCAGTGTGCTGCTATCTAAGCAAGCTGCCAATTAACTGATGCTCTCCTGAGGCAGGTTGCAATCCTGCTTGTTCTCTTGGGACTCACAAGGATTCTCCAGGAAGAACAGTTCCCATTTGCACCTTTATCCAATGTTATTAAGAAAGGAGTCAGATTTCTGTGTCAGGTCTGAGGATGTGCTAACTGGGGACAGCAGGACCCTTCATCAGACCTGCTATGGACTGGTGGGAAAATCTGGGGCAAAGTAACAGTTCACTAAATGGTCAGTGCCTGCTCTTCCTAAGATGAGCAAAAAGATTAACACTGGTGTTTGCAAAGTGCTTTGAAATCTACAGATTAAATTTATGTGCCTGAAGTCATGTGCAGTGCTGAATACTATTATTGTCTTCTGAAATTAGAAACACCTTCCAAACAATTTCAAACCTTTTTCCCACACAGTCAAATAAAGGAAATTAATCTTGGCCACAATTAACTTTCTATCCTCATTTCTCAACCTGCTCTGCCTGCTACTTCATCTGACCTGTTCCTACACTTCACTGATCAAATGCAGTTGTGAGCTTATCCATCATCTTACAGCATAATGAAGTGTAAACATTTTCTGCATCAATCCATCATGTGAGCTATAATTTGGAGTTCAAAAGATTGCATCCAAGACCATTTTAAGCTTTAATCACAACCATGCTGAATGAGCGGGCTACTTGCTGTCAGCAAATATATTTGTCCTTTGCTGCTGGATGCTCTCAATGAGTCCAGAAATTCTATAATTTGAATGCAAATTTGGAATTGACCAAAATTAAAATAAAAAGGGCAAAACAAACACAAACAAAAAAACCCAACAAACCCAACTCTCTTTTTCCAACATGATCTTATTTAATAGCCACCCCTAATATCTACATTACTATTTGAGGTGAGTACAAGGGAAAGTGTGATAGCGAAATTATCTCAATGACCTAAAAGCAGATGCTAGAAGCAAAGAGGCAAGTCTAGAGATGATTTTACCAGGAGTATTGCCTGTATCCTTCAATTTTGTCTCATATAGTCCATTGTTACATAAAGACTATTTCAAAACATCCTGCAAAAAAGCAATCATACACTATTTCATGTATTCAGCTGAAGCAATCAAGCAGCAATATAGCACTGGTACACTAAAGCCAAAACTTGACATCATTGGTTTTCAATACTGTTGTCAGATGATATTAATAGCAACTGACTCCAGCATCTGGTCCTCAGGAAGGAAAAACAATCTTTCACCACTAGTCCTCACAACCACAGTATGTAATATTAAATTCAGAATGGCCAAGTTGTAAAATGTGTTACAAACAGCATGGGGCATGGAGAATGCTGAGGAATACGGGAAACAAGAAGGCGGCAAAGGAAAGCACAAGTATGGCAGCTCACAAGGGAGAATTGTAACGATGGCCAAATATTCAGCAGCCTCAGCCATCACAAAATGTGGTTAAATAGCACCAGATATTTATCACAGTTTTGATAAGGGAATAAAAATGCAGGATGAACTTGCAAAAGAAGAGGGTAAACAAAATTTAGATAAGTAGAATTATTCAAATTGGTAACGCCCAATGTAATACACACTGGAGAACTCACAGAGCTTGTTGAAGGAATTTATGATTCTTTAACAATTATCTTTGAGAGTCTATGGGGCATCTCAGAGAAGTGTAGAATGGCAAGTATGTCACATGTTTTTAAAAGGTGGGGAAGAGTTCAAGGAAATAGAGCTCCAGGTGCTTACAACAAAGTGTTAAGCAAACACCACCAAAGCACCTAAAGGGTAATATAATGACTGAAAACCAACAATAGCGGAGTTATCAAGAAGAATCATACAGACGACTTTAATTTCATTCTATGACTAAATAATAGACCTAGGGGATAACAACAAACATGATTTGCTTTGACTTTCATATAGTTTTTCACACTGCTCTACTTGGCACTCCTCTAAGCAAAAATAAAGATCGGTAGAACATAATTCTGTTTCAGACCTGTGCATAGAGATGTCTCTTGTTTACCATGTTGGTGTCTACATGTAACCTAGCTATATAAGCTTCCTTTGTAGGGAGGAGATCTATGGCTCAATGAAGTTGCCCACATAAAAGCATCTTGTACCATCTGAGATGCCTCCTGGCTGACCTACAGCTACCACATCAAGGTGGGGTGGACCTCTGTAGGTTCTGTGTTAGATCTGCCAGCCCTGTGTGCCTGCCTTTAGGGCCTACCTGAGGACGAGCAGAATAGCTCTTCAGCCTCCACCCACTGTAACAGCAGCTTAGACACTGAGTTCATTGTTAGATGCATGCACTAAGGAAAAAAAAAACATGCTTAGAGTTTTATTTTGTTGTCAAACAAGCATGTATTTAAAATGATCTTCAGGGGCAGATTTACCTTTGGTTTGGTCACATTAAGCAACTTTTTAGATGGAACAGAAAATATTTCTTCTGTCATTCGTAGATGACAGCAAACTGGGAAGGGGCACAAGTGCTTTGGACGACAGGGATAGAATTTTAAATTATTTTGACAAGCTGGAGAAGTGATCCAAGGTCTACAGGGTGTTCAGTAAAAAGAAATGCAAAAAGCTTCCTTTAGTCATAAGATGTGAATACAGAAATACACAATGGAGAACTAATGGTAAGTCACCAGCAGAGTGGAAAATAATTTGGCAATTACTGTGATTCACAAGCTAAAAATGTGTGTGTGATGGTGCTGCAGAAAAGACAACTCCCATTCTTGGATTTACTGGCAGGAATGTCATGTGCAAGTCACCAGAAGTATTTAACATGCTCTGATCCGTGATGATAAAGTCCCCACTAGAGTGTTACTCTATTCAGGGCTGATAACCACACTTTAAAGAAAGATATGACAAGCTGAAGAGAGTAAAGGAGAAAAATAAGTATGACAGAAGAGTTTAAAAATGTGTGTAAATTCTGGGATTTTACTGGGTTTGCAGTGGGGAAAACTGAGGGATAGGAGTGTGGGGAGGGCAGGAACCCATGCGAGTCCCTCAGCTTGTCAGAGGGATATAAGAAGGAGGAACATCAAACCCTTTCTCTGCTAAAGCCAGGACACAAAGTAATTGGCCTGATTTGCATCAGTGAGATTTGTTTAAATCCTGGAACATCTTTTACAGGAGATTTTTAGGAACAGGTTTGACAAAAAGGGAAGGTTAGTGTTGCTCCAGAGGATCTGCATGTTTTCTGTGGGGAGCTGCTAGAAATGGCAAAAGTGTCTTGGAAATCATTGCCCACCCCAGCAGCTCCCTAGTATGGTGAGAGAGAAAGAAACCCTCATTGATGGAGGCGGCCAAGAAGTGCTTGCAGGGGGTGACTGAGGGGCAGGCAAGGAAGAACCCTGGTCTGGCGGCCTTTCCCTGCAGTAGGCATGCATTACCCATGGCCTATCACAACCCCACCACGGCACCAACTTGAGACTTGGTGAACTTGTGGTTTTGTGGCTGTTGATCGAATGAAACATGTAAATGCTCTGTTCATTTTATCTTTTCTTTTTCTGCGAAGACAGAATGATGGGAGTTTTATTATAGCACAACCGTTCTTTAGTAAGGTAGTTAATGAGCTGTCAGGATTTTTGTCATAAACTTCTCTTTCGGAGTGGTAAGTAATAACTCACTGCAAGATGAAGCATATTTTTAGTCATTGCTCAGAAATGTGTTTTACCCATTTTGAGAAATAAACTTCATCTTTCTTGAGAGCCTTAAGTGTCAGTAAAAACAGACTGTGGGACTGCCTCAGAGCAACTGGGTGTTTTTTTCGAAGTTTGAATATAATTACTGTTTTTCACATATAGTGAAAGTGTGTGTGATACAGAGTTGTAAAACTGTCGAGGGAATTGGGAAATTCTGGCTTATCAGTGCCATTCTTTCTGCCTTATGCCATTTCTCTCTTCTCACGTGCTCCTCGCAGGAAGACAGCAAATTCTGGCCACCAGTAACTGGGAGTACACATAGCTCTGGCAAGGACATGATGTTGCTTTACAGCAGAGCAGAGTTGCTTGGCTTGACCTTTTCTGAATTAAAAAAATGACAATTCTTATTTGCGACATTCAGTCCTTTCCGACATACACTGCACACAACTGCGCTCAGAGGGGCAGGGAGAGAAGATGAAGTTATTTGTTGCGAATAATTTTACTGAAAGCACACTTCTTTTTGCCAACAATGGGCACACAGTTTACAGTCCATAACTAGTAACTGTTTAAAGTTTCATCCTTGAGCCAATTTTTATCCTAAGCTTTCTCCTACCTTTCCAAATTTCATGTCTTATGGCTGGTCAGAAAAATCACGTGCTCTTGTTTCTTATCCATGAGCTGATTTAGGCTTTATGTCCAGGAAAATCCCCTCTCTTGGTTGCTGATTATGCTCAGATGCTTTTTTAGCATTCCAGAAATGCATCTGCAAATATTGAGAGCACATTTTGAGCAAAGCTGCAAGTGCCTTTTTTTGAATATTCACACAGATTTTGACGGGACTTTTAGGTTCTGCTTGCCTCTTCAAAAACACAGAAAGTTTCCCGCATTAGCGTTCATGAATAAGCAAATACAAAAGGGCAACAGATGTCAGCAATGCTGCATTACATCCAGAAGTGTATGAGCGATGCCTCTCCAGCTCCAGCACTGGCAGACTGATGGTTGCATTGCTAACCTTGCCGCCTTCCCTCTCCATTGCCAGGGATCCTTTCTGTTATCGCCTGCATTTTACATACAGTGAATGAAACAGTATTTCTGCTGACTCTTCCACTTTCCCTCCCTCCCGGATAATGACAGAGGAAATAAGGGCTCAGCGTCAGGGCTGCGATGTTTTGCTTATGACCTCTGGTGGTAAAAGAAAGGCTCTATAAATCCACGATTTCCACCAAAAATCACCGTGAAAAGAACAGACAGTCATGCTCCCTATTCAGAATTAGGCTGTAGCTTAGCTGGGAGTGTTTTTTTTTACCAAACATCGAATTTCCCTGAAGTGTATCCTTACATGATATTGAACTGATAGGATAAATGTAGTAATGCAAACAATCTCATCATCAGAGACATGCTGGGGGTTGTAAAGAGCTGCCCTTTCCTGCTTCTCTAGTGCTTGCACTCTGGGACTGTTCTTGCCCACTATTTCACCACAATGTTTTATTTCACTACATCTCCTGCTCTAAAATAGTGTATTGAAAATTGTACACATTTTCAGAATTGAAGATTTTGTTTATAAAATTCAATCTATTTCTTATTTCTGGAGTACTTTGCACCAGGTAAGTTATGATCATGTTTACACCCATAAAAATCCGTAGGTGGCACAGAAGCCAGCCAGATTTTGGTAAACTAATCTGCAGAACCGCAGCGAAGTGTGTACATATAAACTGTGCATTAACTAACTATATATAAATATTAACTGCATATTATCAAGGAGGAAGTTGTGGAAAATGGAAATCAAGTAGCATACACAAATTTGCATAAGAAAGGCAATGCTGGGTATAACACAAGGTATCTGCAACCAGCTCTTGTCTTCAGCTATCAGTTTAAAGCAACAACCAAACCATTTTCCTCTTTTGTACCAGCCCAAACTGCTGTACCCACCTCCTGCCCAGGCTCTGGAGGTTGGTTATTTTGTCACTGTTGTCTAGTGGATTAAGTCTCAAGCTTTAATTGAGGTCACAAACCTGGAACATTTTAGCCCTGCTCAAGCTGTCCCCCACCCTTGAGCAGTTATCCCAGACCTTGCAGCAATAAGGCTGCTCCTGGACAGAGAAGCGGGGCGAGTTGAAGCTCCATCTCCCCTCCAATCCTCAAGTTGCATGGAAAATCTTAGAGCAGTTTTTTTGTTAGAATCGAACTACTGTCTTAAACTGCACAGCAAAAATGAGGCATTGTTTCCGAAACCCTCAGCAATGTAGCAAAATCCTTCCCCTGTGAAGTTCGATGTGGGAGGAACAGAACTAATGGCACTGAAGGAAGGGGATGCACTGCAGGAATGTGCATTTCCCCTGCAGAGTCCTGCAAAGAAATTGGGTCATTGCAGTGAGTCTGACAGCACAGCTTCGCCCTGCCAAAGCATGTCAGCTTACTTTTAGCCTTAGATCCTGCTAGTCTGTCCTTAGTTTTAAGCCTACCAACTTCACTGGGACCTTTCCTTTGCTTACATCTTGGCATTTCTCTGAGCTAGATCAGCAAAGATGGATTTTTTTAAGGTCTCATTTTGTATTAATGAGGCTAGATGTTTTTGAAGAAGCATTTTCAAAAGTTTCATTTTACACATCTTTATCGTTTATTATCTGTGCTCTGAGAAATGCAACATCACTTGCGGTGCAATGTGGCATCCAAGGGACGTCTGCACAAGTGGGAGCCACAGGGAGAGATACACTTCCTTTTCTCAGAAGTCAGGGAATGTAATATTTACTCCAAGGCTATGCAACTAAATTGAATTTGGGAAAAGTTTCGTTACAGATAGCAGACAAAGTTCTCTCAACAGATGGATATAAAGCCCAGCACATTTCAGTTATTTGGTTAAAGACACTCCAATTCTGATGTCACTTCGGCAACTTCTCATACTATATGTGCCCCACCTACAGCACCTTTACTATGGACTCAGAGAAAGAGAGTTGCAGCCCAGATTCGTGTCTGAACAGTACTTCCCACCTGGAAGTTCCTGTTTCCAGCATTCCAGTGACCATAAACAGAGATGATGATGGCAATGATCCATTTACCAGGCACTTCAGCTAAACACATGAAGTTAAGGAGGATGGATCCAGACTGAAGAGCCCACAGAGGCTGCAGGCAGCAAGAGATCCTGGAGAGATAAGGAATGAGCTCTATTAAAAATGGGATGGTGGAGAGGGGTGCTGGAGGATTTGAGGACTTGTCCAAGTACACAGAGGCTGCCTGGGTGAGAGCCAGGGATGAATGTGTGGCTCCAGTGCCCTTGTCCTAGCTGTCTTAGAGAGGTGTGAAATGGGTTGCTGTGGTCTGACAGCTCTTCCTGGGACTGGCTGTGAGAAAGGAGAGTGAAAAAAGCCATCAGAGCAGCAGAGATGTCTAGCCAAGTGCCCATCATTCCACTGTCTAGCACTTCCAAAGTCAAGATATTTATGGTAAAGGAAGTTTAACACGTGTGTCTGATCTCTGAGATCTGCTGTGTCATTACAGAGTGCCAGAGTGCTTTTCCAGGGGCTTCATAGGTTTTGTAAACTTTAAGTATCAAGCATGGTTCTACACCAAAATGGAAGGCAGGTCCTCTTTCCTCTTGGGCACAACCACAGCATCCTGCAAAGCACAGAAACACAGTTTGTTCCCTCAGTTCCACAGAGATATTGCACAGTAGCTTGAGGGTGTTGCAACACTAATAGGAGACCTTTCCAACGTCATGTGTGGGACCATGGCCCACAAGTGAGGACATTGTCACAGCCTCGGTGACTCAAACTATCTGTGAACTACAGTTCCTTCATGATGGGGTATTTCCAAAGGCTGAAAAGTTCAAAATCTATAGAGGGGAAGCCTGAAAGATCAGATGCCAGACTCTGGTCAGAGAGAACTCATCCATTCCTGCTCCATCCCATCACTGACAGCATGAAGGCTCTTCTATGGAATGCCACAGGGTCTGACTGCAGCAAGGGCAGTAAGGAGGAACAGGCAGTGTGGTAGGGTTACTGCAACGGTGTCTGCCGAGCTTGTCCATCGATGCCATGATAACCCTCTGCTGTAGGGAGGGCTTGGTCACACTTTTTTGGTTTACGGCTAACTGGCAGTTGCAGAAAGAGACAAGAAGCCCTACGGCTTCATGGCTACTTCCAAACAATTTTCCAGCTGGAAAGAAGGGCCAAAGAAAAGATTTGCATTTTATAAAATGGAATACTTATTTAATCCTGAAACAAAAGTTCCTTCTTGAACTTCAAGCACTCAAGATGTATTAAAGAAGACAGTTTCCAAAACTCCACCAAAAAGTGAACAATATAGTGAAATGAATGTGCAGTAAATCTTTTGGTATTGCTGAGTTTAGATTTTACACCTGACAAGAGTTTTAAAGGTGAGGAGGGGTGGGAAGCCTTCTTTCCCTCGCTATATGCAATATGAGAGGCACATGTAAATGCTAAAACCCAAAGACTGCCACCCGGTGTTAGGTATTCACCAGACAGCGAGAGGAAAGGAACCAATTATAGCAAGGAGCTGCCGATGTCCTTGTACCAGGCTGAAAGCCATGAGGAGGGATAGAAACAGGCAGCAAACTAAATTAGAAAACAAACCAACTGGCCAGTATATTGCACAGGCCACACTGTAGCTTTCGCATCACCTCCCTCAAGTCTAACACCATCTCAGCATGGGAAGCACAAAAAAAGGAGATGAGGGCAAAAAGACAAGGGCAAAGAAAAGAAGCAGGAGAGCAGTGTGCCTCTCCCAGCAGAAACCAGCTTTCCTCTTCTCCGTATGCTTTTCCTATCTTAGTGTACAAAGCTTGCGGCCAGTCGATTAGATCACTCTCTCCCCCTTGCCATTTGTATGCCACATCTCTTCTTATCTTGGACCTTCCTCAGGGCAGGGAGTATATCTTCATGTACACAGTCTAGCTGTGTTGCAACACAGAGGTTAAGAGAAATAGGAAAGCACTTTCAGAGAGAAAACTGCAAACAGAGATGTGGAGGGCTTTTTTTTTTGTGAACAATGGAAAAAGAAAATGATAGTGTCTGAACTTGCTGCATTTAACTGCATAAACGTATTGAGAGTCTGCTGCCCTCTTTGCTCTCATTATTCCCATGCACCTATTTCCCTAACCTCACTTACCCTGTGCAGCTAAGTGTGGTGCCCTTTTACTGGGAATAAGCCCTGCCCCTGTCAGTGTTGAGAAAGATCACTGTAATGCTTGCTGTAGGGGAAAGAGAGAGGAAAATCGGTGCCTGATGTGCTAGCAGACAGTAAAACTCGAGGGTCATAGGAAGCCACAAATCTGCCAGATATGATTAATTCAGTAGAGAAGGTGAAAGTCTAAAAGTATTTTTCTGTTTCCTTTGTACTGTCAAATCTCTTTTTACTTAATGCAAAGGATAAAGCAGGATTAGGAGAGATGTCTGAAATGAGAGGTCCCAGTGCACGGGAGATACTGGGATACCGGTGTGTTACAAGGCAGCATGCCACTGATCAGGACCTATTTAAGCATGAATGACATGTGCCTGCCATCCTGTGACATGATGTGTTAGGTGATGTTAGATGCAGCCTTTTGGCTGGTCAGACAAGAGCCATGGTCAGACAAGAGCCATATCCAGTAGGAGCTGGGCTGTGGTGCTATCTCCTCATTTCCAAATTCATGTTTTCACCTCTGTCTTCAGGGCAGCACAGAGAGAGGTTGTGTGATATCTGACTGTATGAATAAGGGTAGAGAAGTATTGCAAATATAAGTGAAGCTGCAAGAAGCAAATCATAAGAACCCATAGACCATGGGATTTCTCAGTGGCAGCAGTTGTTAAGAAGAGCAAACCTACACATTTGAACCGAAACAATTTCTTAGTTGCTGATTTCCCTTTCTGGGAATGAATTAGCCTCCATTACGCTGGATGCGCCACCTGACTGTGTTGTCATCCTCCCACTCTGTATTCCCTCCATTACACAGCTTAAAAAAATACAAGTATATTCCTGTCAGTATCAAGACCCTATATAGCCCTGCCTTTGAAAATACCCTTCTGATCCTCCCTTGCCATTCCTTTACCTTGATGAAGACCCTGGCTTTCTTTCACTCCCCATTTCCCACTCTCATTCTGCTACAAATTTCTTTTGCAGTTCTCCATGCATGAAATAACCTCCAGAGAGTGCTTTTTGCGTTCTCATCTGCTCATCAGGAAGCTCACTTCTCTCATGGATCTGACAAGGAGTGCAGTAATATGGTACTAATAATAGGTTAGGTAGTCAAGATGTCCATGATTGACATATATCTGTATGTGAATGCAAGAGGGCTGTCAAGAGGATGTAACCAAAAAGACACAGGACATTCTTCTTCCTCCTCCTTTCTCTTCATCCATTTCCCCTTGAAAGACCATTGGCTCTTCATTTTTTTAGTGAACTCTTTTAACCAAAGACTGTAGTCACTGGAGAGTACTTAAAATGAAAATAATAACAGACCAAAAAGCAAAGAGTTTTGCAATTTGCTCTTTCTGGTACTATAGAAATTACTGTAACTGGTGAGAAACTGGGATGTAGAGGAAAGGCAAAGATTGTCTAGACATATGGTGTCTCCGGTGGCAGGGAGGGAGTGGAGAAATAGAGCGGTTGCATCCTAAACCCCCTCTCTTGCAGCTTTTAGCCCTCATCAGAAAAGATCTTCACTGCAACCTCTTCCAATTCTTGCCTGTCACAGTGGGCTGATTATTTACCCCACACAAACCTGTTATTTTTGTTATTCAGTGAGATGAAATGCTGTATGTACAGCTTTCAGATTTGATTTTCTTTTGATGTCTTGAAGACTTCAAGAGCAAACTATTTTTTTGTGCATCTTTCTTATAACTTTTAGTGCATTTACAAATACGCAGTTCTCCTGCAGCACTGATCTAATAGAAGAAAACTTTCTGCAAACAAGGATCTCAATTAATGCAAACCCAGCAGTGATCCAGATGTCACACAACAAATCTCTTGAATGGCTGGAAATACAAATCCCACAATTTTTAGGTCTATAAGCAATATCTTTACTTAGTGCAACCTGGAAAAGAGACTAAACACAGCTTGGAAGCCAGGGGGCAGGGCATTATTCATATCCAGGTGGCTAAACTCCATGACCCTTCCTCCTCCCTTTCAGAAAACCGAAGTGTGGCCAGGTCCAGATTCATGCTGAGGTGGTTCCTTCACATCCTAATCTCTGAGTTACATCCAGGTATTGTGTAGAGGGCTGTGGGCTGACTGACCAAACCTGTTCAGTGAAAATGCTACTGATAAGCTGCACGGACATATGGAGGAATAGTGCTGAAACTCATAACCTCGCCCTGTTTAAGTTCCGGGTACAAACATGCCCTTACTGCATCCTTTCCTCAGCAAAGGCCTTTTCTTCTTACTTTGTCTCGACAAGCTCACACAGCTTTTAGCTCTGTATCAAATTGTGAGAGGCCGGCATCCTACTCCATCTAGCAGAGCCTGCAGAAAGTGCTACATTGAGAAGCAGATCTGTGCAACGTGAAATTCTGCAGGATGCTACTTGCACACCAGCTTCCTCTTTGCTTCTCCAGCCTGACCGATAAGGCATTCGCATGCACTTGAGCCTGAGCTCCCAAAAAGACTCAACAACAGCATCCTTTGAACACAAACTCTGTCTGACACACACCATTTGTCACCTCACGAGTTGTATGCATATAGAAACAAACAGAAGCAGAGGCACGTTTTGAAAATGTTGTTTACAATAAAAATAACTGAAGAGACAATGCCTGTTCTTCTGCCCCTCCTTCCCCCATATGCATTCCTAAGCCAAGGTGCTGGTCTGCCAGTTTGCCCTGAGCAAAAGAGATATCAACCGTGATGCACACAGAACTGTCCTATGCTTTGGCTTTTGAATATAAACATGGTAACAACAGTACTTTATAATGGACAATCAGATTGCAAATAATTTCAACACCCTGAACTGTACACGGTCAGAACAAGCCTCAGGAACTTGGACATTCATTGGAGTAGGAAAATGAATAGCCGGGAAGCAAGGTCTAACAATGTGTATTAAAACCTTGGATTCAAACATCTCTGAATCTTTGTGAATTGCTGTGCTTGGGCTGGATTCTGGTGCTTCTTTTCTCCTGACTCTACAAACTGACAAATTCACTGATCTTCACAGTAGAAAAACCTGCTATGACTGACAAGTGCGACCTCTTCCACTCTGCTGGCCACAGAGTTTCACCGTATAAAACATGCCCAGGAGGTAATTCTGTGTTGCAGTTTGTGGGTATCCATGCAGGGAAGATCTGGTGTGTCATTTCTTGCACAAAATTGTAGCCGGGATGGGAAGAATTTGGCATTTTGTGCCTCTGCAGTTTTGAGATTAAATATCTTTCCTCAGTGCTAACAATAAGTACGCAAGCATTCAGCTTTGGATACACAAAGACTGTGTGTAAACCTTTTTCCTGGGAAGGAAAGGCATATACATGTGACACCCTGCGCCTACCACATTGATAGCAAGGATCAATTGGAGCTCACTGGAGTCTTGCACACACACATTTCCTTCTGTGGAAAATACTGGTAGTGGAGGTAGAGTTAGCGGATTCCTGGGCACAAATGAGGGCAGATAGGTTTGAGACCCTCTACAAGACTTCCTAATCAAGACAAACCTAGAGTAAGCTGGGTATATGCAACATGTTGCAGTACAATCAAGGAACCTCAGGGAGCGATGGTTTTGGTGGGTAACTCTGCATGAGTTATTTACCTTCATGAAGCAGACCTTCCCCCTACTTTATGATTTCTAGGAAAGGGATTTCAGGAGTCTGAGCTCAAAGGGTTCCTCAGAGTGCCCCAACTCCCATTTACTAAGAAATGGAAATTAGGACTAGATCATACCCTGCACCTGCTCTGCAGTTTGGATGTAGATCTTTCTATAATTTCTTGTTCATTCGTTTATTACTTGCCATGATTTATTTTTGTGGCTATTTGTTCAGTCATGAGACGATAACTGAATACAAGCTGGTTATTTATCTATTCTGTATGCTATCAAATATATAAGAAATGTCTTTACCTTTACAAAAGTTTAACAGGCATGAAGCATCATTTATTAATGCAGGGAAGAAAAAACATTAGATTGGATATGGAATTTGTCTGGGAAGAAAAGACAGAGCTCTCCATTTATGAAAACTGAAGTCCTAAAAAGGATATTATTCATTTCATCTGAATAATTAAGCAGTAATGACCGTGGCATAGGCTATTTCAGGCAATTAATTATCAGCTCTAGGGGTTGATGGCCTGTGAGGAAGCTAAGGGACATTAACCTCTACTGGCTATTAGTCATTCAGATATCGCCATTGCTAAGTCTATTGCAGATTCCTCCCATTTTAAAAATATAGATGTTAAAAGTTATGTTAAAATCATCCACAGGGTAATGACTGTAAGTCAGCCAGACGTCTCTGCAAAGACAGCAAGCAATAAGTTCAGTGCTGTGGTGTCCCAAAGAGTTCTTGAGTGTGTCTTGACTTCTGTTTGAGTCCTGGAGCTCTGCTGATGGCTGATGGCAGAAAGGTGGGGAAGTACCTCTGCATGCTTCCAGTTCTCCTGGATTCAAAGCTGTCCTCTCTCTGGAGGCTCCTTTATGGGAAGGAAGGAAGGAAGGAAGGAAGGAAGGAAGGAAGGAAGGAAGGAAGGAAGGAAGGAAGGAAGGAAGGAAGGAAGGAAGGAAGGAAGGAAGGAAGGAAGGAAGGAAGGAAAATACTAGGGAGGTTCGTGTATGTGTATATTTCTATATGTATACATATATGTATATATATGAAAGAATGTATCCAACACCCAAAAAACAAGGACTTTGAATACTTTTTATTAAAAGAGCACTTGTAAGGTACATTTATTTAGGCCTTTTTTTCAATGACAGCTGGTTAACAGAAAATACCCGATCTGTCTTTTTCCCAGTCTGCCCAGACTTTTCCATTTGAGGCTTGCTAAACTGTCTCTAGACTAGTCACATAGATGAGAGATTATGTCCAGAACAAAGATGAAACAGAGCTTCAAGATGTTTTTTAATAGTTTTGTCCCCACCACCATTTCAAGCAGCAATCCCAGATGTCAGACAGACACTAACTATGCAATCTTATAGCACAAAGAAGCCTAAAAAGCTACAAACCCCCACATCTGCAAAAATCAGTTTGACATGTTTAAAAGGATTGGTCAGAAGAAGAAGTCAGAACAATAATTATTTTTATCTCAGTGGCAGAAAATTTACTTTTTTCGCTTTTTATTCTCATTTATCCAGTGGTACAGAGTGGAATCAGGGGTTTTTTTAAAATGAAGTTATATTAGATACGGTCTACCAAGTCATATTTGTTGCTGGTGTAATTTTGCCGTGGACAAAAGCAGTCTAATTCATGTGAGATGCTTATCTCACTAAAGACTTACAAACACACTCTGGAGGGAATCAAGAGTCAAAAAATTGTAGGAAAATGCACCTAAACAGCATCTACCTCTTCTATGGAAGATGGAATTCTTATATGCTGCAGAATTCATTTTTTATATATATATTACTGTATCCTGAGGCCCAAAGTCTGATTACTTTTTCACAGTAAAGAAGAGAAAAATGATGCCATCAGATCCAGTGTAGTGTTGGAGCAGTGGTAACAAATTGTAAATACACCTTTTGCCATGGCCCATGTTCTAAAACTGCATTCAGGTTTCAAATCAACAGCTGCAATTTTATGATCTACTGACAGATTCCTCTGTAGTGCTCCCTCTTTTTTTGGGGGGCAGGGAGCAGAGTGCTTTGGGTGTTTATGTTGTTGGGGTTTTGGTATCTTTTTTTTATTTTTAATGTTGTAATAAAAAACCCTGGGAGTAAAAGAAAGGGGGAAGAAAATTGGGGGTTGGGGGAGTGTGGGGGTGTGAAATCTGTTTGTAGAAGGCAAATCCAGAACAAATCCAGCTTTACAGCTGTCTCCACCCCTAAACAGATGCTACTAAATTGTTTACAAGGGGAAAAGGAGCAGCAGGTTATAAACTGGCGGTTTGACCTGCTAGTACCGTGGCCACGTGTGATCAAGCTTTGTGCTGGAAATACTCCACATTGTATTTTCTATTTACTGTTTGCTGAGGATCTGATATTTTGGTCTTGGTGTCCAGAGAAGCTGTCCCAGTTATAATTTTTTTTGAAATGTCATGCCTAATGTATGAGATTTTGGAGGCGAGGGATTAAGGGAACCAGCCTTGAAATTTCAGAAGAAAATAGCTGAAAGGAGGAGGACGCAGATACTCAGTGTGACCTTACCAGCCCTGTGAAGTCAGCTGCCCTGTGTTGCTCTGTGCTTTAATTAAGGCTGGCAAAATATGCTTGCCTCAGCCCAAAACTTCTTTCTTGACCCTTATTGCTATGATGAGTGCAATGAAAACACTCAAGCTGTTTTGCTCCCTCATTAAAAAAAAAAAAGCTTATTTTAATGGATAATAATTTTGCAGCCGATTGAGTTTCCCTGGAAATTAGGTTTATCCTCCTTAGAGTCTTTTTGTACTACTCATATTTTGCTAGTCTCTAGTTTGGTAGCCTAAGTGTTCAGAGCAGCTTCTGAGATTGGTCCATGGACTTGGTGTCCACAAGCTAATTCCTGAGAAGTGACCTTTAAATTGTGAGTATCAACCTTCATTCTTTCTTTTCTTATTCTTCTTTTTATGGTAAAACACTCAAAAAATTTGTGTATTTTCTCCATTTATTAGCACAAGTTATAAATTAATTTTGGATTTGGAAAGGGTGCAATAGGTGCCTTGTACACAAGAGGGCAGATCTGCTTCTTCTTTCATCATCAGCATTCTCCTATTCCACTTTGTTCACTGATAACTTCTGCTTTTAGCCAGGCATCTGAGGTTGGATATCACAAAAGAAGTATGGCTGAAAGGCAGGAGTTTAGTCTGAGTAGACAATACCATCTAGGGATGTTCTACAGGCCTCTTATGATGCTAAACCAATACCCATGAGCATATATCCAGCTCCTTTGTATTATTATCACTGTGGTTACTGAACCTAACTTTTTGGGTTGCAAGCTTGAAATAAATAGACTTTCAAATCTAAAGAGGCATGGTTCACACCTGAGTTTTTCATCTAGTCCTCTACCCTCTCTCCTCCCTTTCCACTACTGCAGTGTTGGAAAGTCAGACAGCAGGTTCCAGTTTCCACCCCTCTTTGCTGTTTGAGTACGAAGATCTCATTTCGAAACCTTTTGATGAGGAGGAAATATCCCCAGACTTAAAGCAAGCTGGGGGTTCTGCAGCTCCAGCATGTTGTGAGACAGGGAACCAAAACACCAGTATGCGTGACTTGCTGTCCTCTTAGCCCTGCTTCCCCGGGACCAGCAAGCCTGGCTGTGGTTTGAGCCCAAATTTAACCTTCTTGAGAGGAAAAGGCAGTATGTCTGTACCCAGAGCATTTGCTAGCCCCTTCTCCATCCCTCTCTAGGTACTGACACAGGGAGCAGTCATCCAAGGGGACCCAAGATATGGGTACCATTCACAGAGAAGCTCTCCACCCAATGGAGGAAAAGACACTTCCCCAGATTCCCAGAGTTAATTCATGGCCAGTGTTTCCTAAGAGAGATGACCACTGCCTCTTACTTCCCCAGGGAAGGAGTGCACCCTTTTTGTTTGGCTCATAAAACACTGCTGTTTTTTCTGGTCACTTCACTGCTGAAGGAGCGAAGGCAATTTCTGTAAAGCTTTCCTGAGGCATGTAAGCAACCCAGCAGATGTGGATGAAATATTGTGCTTCTCCCATAACGTCTTGATTAAACTTAAAGAAACAAAAAAATCAAGGCCTTATGTAGTGATACGAAGTCACACGACTACACTGTCTCCACAAAGTGGTCCAAAAGCCCAAAGGAAGTTGTAAATTCTGAAGAGCACCAGAGGCTTATATTTAAAAGAGAAAAGGCATTTTACAACAAACATTTTTCTTGTAACACGTAGAGTCATTGGGGGAAACAGAAATAAACACAGTGTTTACCTTCCAAATGCCCTTGGAGAAAGGCTGAGTCGAGTGAATGGAAAAGAAAACCCAGGATTTTTAGAAAAGAAAAGGTCAAAATGGTTCATATTTTTTAAAAAAAAAAGGAAATCAGGAAAAAGAGAGAACTAGCTGCAGTTTATCTGGATGCTTTTCTCTTGTATTTTATGGTGTTTCCTGACTCTGTCACATCCCTTGTATTTTATGTACAGAGGCAGAATATTGCTGTCACCAGTGTCACTTGGTAACCATCCAGCTAAAGGCCACCTGTTGGAGAACATCTCTGAGCTGAATGCCAGCTTCGAAAAAAACAGAGATATGGTTAAAGCCACTCATGCCAGATAAAATTAGAGATTCGCTTGCACATTGCTGGAACAGCCCTAGGAACTTTCAAAATTCCTATGTGGCTGAAAATGAGATGTATTTGCTTTTCCATTTTAGCAATCAATGAATCTGAGTTTGTGTGAAAGGCTGCTGAACTATTTCTCATGTCAATCACAATTAGAGAAGTGCTAATCATGTTAAGGAGTTGTTAATCATGCATTAACTTATATGAGTGACACATGTTGTCATACAGTGCACTCACCAAATGGCAAGTCATCTTAGATGTTCTCACTTGCTCTCTATGGTATGCCCATCTAGCCTATAAGTATGTACTAATTTACATTTTTAATTATATTATTGCAGTGCATAAAATAAGTAGCAGTCCTATCATCTACTAGTCATCATTTTTCTTTTTACTGAAACCTCTGCGCAGTCAAGATATTAATGGACCTATTTTATCTATCTATTTTGATTCTATTGTATCCCTATACTCAGAGCTGGTGAGGCCACACCTCGAATACTGTGTTCAGTTTGAGGCCTCTCAGTACAGAAAGGAAATAGAGTTGCCGGAGCATGTCCAGAGGAGGGGGACAAAACTGGTGAACAGGACCTCCAGTACATGCCTTATGAGGAGCAGCTGAGGGAGGTGGGATTGTTTAGCCTGGAGAAGAGGAGGCTGAGGGGAAATGTTATCTCTCTCTACAACTAACTGAAAGGAGGTTGTAGTGATGTGGGTGATGGTCTCTTCTTCCAAGTAACGAGTGGTAGCACAAGAAGAAATGTACTCAAGTTGTGCCAGGGGAGGTTTATAGTGGATATTGCAAAATGTTTCTTTACTGAAAGAGTAACAAAACTTTGGAATAGGCTGCCCAAGGAAGTGGTGGAGTCTCCATCCCTGGAAGCATTCAAAAAATGTATAGATGTGGCTCTTTGGAAGATGGTTTAATAGGCAGGGTGGTACTGGACTGATGGTTGAACTTGATGATCTCAGATGTCTTTTCTGACCTTAATGATTCTATAATTCTGTCAATATATTCCACAGTGCAACTGAAAAATTGTTCTAGGAGCTCACACACATTAAATGGGGAGGAAAAAAAAAGGAAGATTGTGTGAATGCACCCCCTGAACAAGCCAGCAACAGAAAACAGCTAATCAGTTGTGTTAAATTGCTGTTTGTGTTGCCTTAGCCACATCTGAACTGGGAATATGCATCAACAGGTACAGCAGTGACATATCCAAAGGTTTTCTCAACCCTGACTAAAAAGTGCCTCTTCCGCAATCCAGAGAGCTTTGGCTAAAGTACATGCTTTATATATGTGAATAGGGGGAGTATGTGTGTCAGAACGTATACACCTATATGTGTGTCTACTTAAAAGTGAATGTAGGGAGCATAAAGACAGTTAATATAAATTAGAAAATATACTCTGCAGCAAAATAAGAGATTGTACGAGTACACTCGCTGGCTGCTGGAAGCAAACTTGAGGCTATTTACCTGTCCTTATCAGCTCTCCTCAGCATCTGCTTTCGTGCACTGCGGGTGCTGTGCTAGCAGCCTCTCTGCTCAAGTGCAGTATAGCCTGTCTTCTACCAGGGTCACAGACTATCAGAGGAATTTTGATTCTTCAAGGAGCAAAATACTTGCTGTGATATCAACTAGTTGCTAGAGGGAGATGGCAAACTATTTAAGATGACAATTTAGTGAGAATTTCTATTGGAGTTAGCAAAGAAGCAAGATAACCCATTCTGATACTAATGTTGTAGAGGTCTTGGAGCACCATGCAAATCCCAGGCACATGGTGACTCTGTGTCAGCAGCATGCTAGCTTTGTCTATACTGGACATTAGCCAACAGAAAATAATAGAAGGCCTTGAAAATGAAAGAAGGAGAAAAGGCAGAGATTTTTATTAACACTGATCTACATGGCCTTATGGAAAATCAATCCATTAAAAAAGAAAATCTGATTTCCTTTTTTGATGAGATTACAAGTTTTTGTGATAAATGAGCTTGACAGCAGAAGGAAAATACTTAGATTCTGCTTAAAGAAACCCTTCATAACACATGGGCTAGTGCTATAAATATAACACTCTAGATGCCCTAAACGGTCTGCATGACAGGTCCCTTTAGGTACCGGAAAGCTTCTATAAACTCTCCCCAGAGCCTTCAGGTTGAACAACCCCAACTCTCTCAACCTGTCCTCATAGCAGAGGTGCTCCAGCCCTCTGATCATCTTTGTAGCCCACCTCTGGACCTGTTCCAACAGTTCTTCTTATGTTGAGGATTCCAGAACTGGACACAGAATAGAGGAGAGAAACATCTCCCTTGACCTGCTGTCCATACTTCTTTTGCTGTAGCCCAGGATACAGTTGACCTTCTGGGCCACAAGCACATATTGCGGGCTCAAGTCAGGCTTTTCATCAATTTGCACCCCCAAGTCCTTCTTGTCAGGGCTGCTCTCAACCACGTCATCCCCCAGCCTGTATTGAAACTGCAGATTGCCCCAACCCAGGTGTAGAACATTGCATTTGGCCTCGTTGAACCTCATGAGTTTCACACAGGCCCACTTCTCCAGCTTGTCCAGGTCCCTCCGGATGACATCCCATACTTCTGGCATGACGACTGCACCACTCAGCTTAGCATCATCTTCAAACCTGCTGAAGGTGCACTCGATCTTGCTGTATATATCATTGACGAAGACATTAAACAGCCCTGGTCCCGGTACAGACCTCCAAGGGGCACCACTTGTCACAAATCTCCATCTGGACATTGAGACATTGACCAGTACTTTCTGGATGCGGTCATGTAACCAATTCCTTATCAGCTGAATAATCCACCCATCAAATTCATATGGTAATGAACATTAAGGATAGGTTGGTTGAAAATGATATATTTATGTAAAATAAGATGTTTCAGAAGGGTGCATCTAGCTGCAGAATCTACCAAGTGTCAAGTTTTTTTCCCTTTTCTTGGGGGGAAAGGAAGCAGATGAGGAGGCGGAGGGGGTGGAACTAGATGGTCTTTAGGCTCTCTTCCAACTCAAACCATTCTATGATTCTATGTTCCACATGGATTTGTATTACAGTTGAACCCTGCTCATCACTTCAAACTGAGAAGGATGCATAAAATTATTTCTAGTAATAGCAATAGATGTTGAAGAAAGGCACAGTGGTGAGGAAAGGATGGTGATCCAGAATGATCTTGATTGCTCAGGAAAGTTAGGCTTTAATCTCTCCATCCTAGGGTACCCAAGAGCATTTCTAAGTGTACCCTGCATCAGGTGTGGTGTCAAAGGTAGAACATGCTTTGATATCACTGCCAGGTGGAGATCACATCTCAAAGACTACAGCTGGAAGAGAGCTAGGCCACCCCCACAGGGTGGTGAGTTGTATCCTCAGTAATGTCAGCTGCCTTCTGTAGCTTGAGAGGTGATGGCATGCAAGATCCAGCACAGTCGCCTGGGTTAGAACCAGCAGCCATGGTCCTGGGTATGTAATCAAGAGGAGCAGTGAGGTAAATTTAACTCTGTTGTCTACATAAATACAAGCATGTAATTCTGGTATTCCCATCTTCAAAGGGACTTGAAAGGCTACAGGAACAGCAGTGAAAAGCCACAAAAATTAATTGAAGGATGGAAAAACTTTCATGTACTCTGAGACAGGAAGACACTGTTAATTCTTCAAAAACAGACTGAAGGTAGATTGAGTTTCTGTGTGTAATTTCCTGTGTGTGAAGGAAAAAAAGACTTAATATCTGGAAGATAAATCCAAGTGCATTCAAACCAGATACGATGACACACATTCTCAGCAGTGAGGCTGTTAGTTACTGGAATTAGTTTCAAAGAAAAATGCTGCATTTACCATCATTAGGTGTCTCTGTATAAGGGCAAATCTTTCTGGGGAAAATTTCTTTTTTATTTTCCAGAAAGATACAGTACTATTGCCTTTGTCGTGAAGGAAATGAGAGAGCTGGTCAGATTGTAAAGTCTGTGCATTGTTAAGAAGTTACCTCTACACATTAGAATGGAATAGACGATACAGTCCTATCAAGACAGCACGGGTCACAGCCATGTAGTCAAGCCTGTTAAATGTCACTGCAGTGTCTACAGCTGCGCCTCTGGAACTGGTAGTTGATATTTAAAATGGACTGGATTTCTTCCTGCATGATGTCTGTGTTACAGTGGCTAGAATAAAGTTGCTTATACAACTGAATTAGACCTGGGCACGGATGTGGAGTCAGGTGTTGGCCGGAAGGGCAAGCACCAGGAATATGTTTAGATATCCCAGATAGCACTTTCCAGTGTAAAACAGATACATACACCCATCCAGCCTTGTGCTCTTACCTGTTTATTTTAGTGCTGCTGGAAGATAAACACACTCCTGCTTCTCTCCAGTTGCCACGTAACAGCCTAGTCTGTTGTCACAACCCAACTCTTGCACTTGACAAAGAAGACACCTTGGCTCTACTGAATTGCTCTTGGCTCTTTTTCTCTCTTCTATCAAATGTTAAGTTTCAAGTGACTTAGTAGGCTTTTTCTGGAAGAGGTGGACTTGCTTAAAAAAAATAATTTCTCCAAGTTCTTTTACCTCTAAGTTGCAAATATCATTTAACCCTAAGTGACTATTTTGTCTTTGCATTGTAGATTTCACACACAGTAGACAGCATTTCAGACCTGTTGTGTTTAACTGCTAATAGGATTTGCAGCTATGTTTGCAAATTCCAACTAGTCCTTTTACTTCACTAAGCTTCATGTTTATACACTGTGAAGAACCAAAATGAAATATTAACACCATACAGCTAAACAGGGAAAGTTTGTATAGTATTCTAGACGACATTTTTCTCTGTTTTCCATTGGAAAAAGGACAAAGGCACAATGAGGCATAAGAAAAAAAATCTAGAGCAATGTGAAGGCTTTGGAAAATACTTTCTTTACTTCCAAAATACCCTGACTCACATATAATTTCTGCATGCAGTTGATTTAGAGAGGACCTTAAAATGACCCATTAATCCAAATTCAATTGGAAACTGGAATAGCTGTAACTGATCTGTTGTCACAACAGCAGTACACAAAAGTCATAGGAACGGACTGAGAAGATAATTCTGCTAAAACGCAGACATTTTCCCACAGGGTCTTCAGCGAGCTACAAGCTCTTTCATAGCTTTCAAAGTGATACAAGATAAAAATTATATTTTAAGTATTTTCCTTGCCTACTCTATATGAACCAAACTATTGCTTACTTTTTTTGGCATTAAAATTATTGTTTAACCTTATATTTCCCCCTTTTGCCTATTCCCCTCAATGTATTTATATTTCTAGCTCATGCCTTCATTCCCACATATCAGCACATCATCTACAAGTTAGGATTTACAGCATAGCATTCAGTTTAAACCAGGAAAGGACCAAACACTAATTGGATCAGTTCTGAGACAGAAAACAGGGATAAAACTGTTATTACCCTCAAGTTTGTAAGCCTTGAGCTAAGCTAATAAAGAAATATTTCTTTCTATACCAGAGTTAATTTCTTCAGTCCCGTAACCATTCATACCAGCCATCAGTTTCAGAAGCATAGGCAGCCTGGGGATGCTGGAGTTTCTTGTTTTGCAGCCACCAGGCTTACTACAAAACAGAAGGAGAGAAGGTGGAAAACTGTCCCTCAAGTTGTCCACAATGTGTATGAAGCCATCTCTTTATATATCTTCCTAGAGAAAAGCGGCTACATTTCGTGAGTACACACACCATAGTAGCAGGAAGCATACTCTGCAGTAGCCAAGAGGAACATCTTTTGGTGTAGCCCCTCTACATATGACTGAAGCGGGAGAAGTCCTGAAATGATTGCAACCCTCAAATTATCTGGATGTGCCAACCAGGAAGAGCAAATCTGTCTCATGGCATGGGTAACCCTGCATCCACACAACTGTCAGTGAGTCTGTTGAGGATTCTCTTCCAAATGAAGTTGGTCTTTAGCCTGAGGTCTCCACCTTCCTACCACCCCTTCAGTAGGGAAATATACCTGTGGTGGCCTGAATGCCATACTACCCTTCACGGGCCTCCTGTTCTTCTGTGTAGGTGATTCCAATGGCTTACTCATGCTGAAGGCCTCACATCTTTCTTGTCCGAACTTGTATGACCTTCTCACTGTAGGCAGGGGTTTCTCTGCTGCCTGAGAAAGCTCGCTATGAAAAGTATAAGGAGGCACACAAAACAACTGTGTGATAAGCACGTGAAATCTGTGGTCATCGCCAGGATTTTTAATTTTCGTTTGCAGTGTGAACAGATCTGCTTCCCACCACACAATTTTCTTTGATACAAAAGCTAGTCTTGTCTGAACCGGTCACATGGGTGCTTCCATATTTGTTTGCTGCGTTTTTCTTGTTATTCGTAATTTATTTAGAGCCAACTCTGTTCAAAGTCAAAACAAAGACAGTATGTTCAGTCATTCAAATTATAGGCCATTCCCCAGGGCAATAACCCAAGAGTACAAAAATTCATACAATGCCTTCACAAAGGAAGGAAAAACAGCAGCCTCATTATTTGGCAAGCATGAGCTATGATTTTGTTGAGACTTGCTTAAAAGAAACATTATCAGATTTTGTTTTGTCCTCTCACCAAGGAATCTATGCAGAAACATGAATAATTCAAGCATACAGGATTTAGGACATGCAAGGGTAAAAATATCCATTACTGTACCCTTCACATTTGCCCTATGTTCCTCAAAACATTCCTTCTGTGCTGGGCTGCCTAACAATCCACAGAATGTTCGCTTACTGATCGTATGAAGCAACTTTCTACCCCATGAGAAGATGGTTCATGTCAGAGTTACGAACCACAGAAGCACAGACTAGGAAAACTGTTCAGAAAGCTCCCTCAGCTGAGATAAGAGACATCTGGATGTTTACAGCTGTTTGAAGACTCAGCAACAATCCTCAAAGAAGAGGTTACAGGATAGTGGCTACACTAATAAAAATAAAGATGTTTTTCCTGGGGATGTACTTGCTAACTTGAAAGTGGCCTTTCTGCAGGCACAGGGGGGTGATGCTCACCCTTCGCTGCCCAACAGGCACTTGGGAATCGCCTTCTGGCTGTTGAAGAGAGCTATAGGATGGGGGGAGACAGAGGAGATATGCCTGTGGAAATGTTATGAATGCCTAATTCCAAGCAGGCTTCTTCAAACAGACTCTTTTCTTTGGCTTTTGCTTCTCATGATTTGTAGTCAGAAGTACACAGAGTTGCAGATCAAAGCAGTATTTCCTGCTAAATGTCATTATTGCTACTATTCCTACAGCACAGCTCATCTAAACTTAGCTAAATGTAGCCTCTTGCATTTTTTTCTATTTATTTATTGCTTAGACATACTATATCTATCTTTCTTAAGATCAATGTGATAATCATTTTCGGATACTGGCAGTGTACCGTGGGGAAGGATTCCTGTTCTTGTGCTCATCTCTATATATCTGTTTTCTGCCACTTTTAAGGCAGCTCACCTAGATGATTTGACTTCTGGTCATATGTCATTATAGTTTCCTCCCCCCTAAAGAAAGCTGTTTTTTAAATAACAGCAAACACAGAATGATTCCGATTATGAGTAGGTTTGTAACACTCTTCTTCAAAGCAGCTGTAGTTTTGGCAGTTTACAGTAGTACAGAAGCCTTATTCCCTGGGTACCTTCCTCCGATGGATAACCTGAGATTGTAATGTGGATGTATCAAACTCTTGTTATTTCACAATGCCTGATGAGCAGCCATGGTATGGCAGAAATTTTTATGACCTCCACTTTGTTTAATCTGCAAGCAGTTACCACCTCTTAAGTCAAGTTGCTGACTAAAACTGGGCCCTATGTACCATTTGAAATGGGTTGTTCACTGATGACTTTACTTCTGGACTGCATATTGACTTTTGTGTGTATTCCCTTTCATTTGCTAGTGATGAAGATACAAAAATTAAACATCAGAAATAGCTATGCGAAAAGCCCTAATCTTACTTTTTTAACACTCATCAAAACTCTTAAGGCATTGTCACATAATTAGCTGAGGTGGTGCAAATAATCGACTGATGCAAACTTTGTAGAATAAGCAAGAAGAAAAAAGTAAATTGGTAGAACTCTTAGGCATAAAAAGGCTCAGTTACCAAAAAGGCTCAGTTACTGTGCTTCGTAACCTGAAGTAAAACCCAATAAAGGCAGAAGAAAATGCATCACATAATCCAGTAGTTCAGTAAAATCATCTTTATATAGAATTTTTTCCCAATGCACTAATTTAAATTGATTCCACAGATGAAGAAAAAACCTACATATCCTCCCTTATGGATGTAGAGGGAAAGGACCAAGAGCAGTTCCCTCATTCACTTGTAAGATGCAGCGAAACTCTGCAAAATGCTGAAAGTTTTACCATAAATTGCAGTCCATGTGACCTTTTCATTTATTTTTCTTAGTATAATATCTTAATATTAAAACTGGAAAAGGCCTTTACACTATTATCTGAAAGGGCAATGAGATGAGTAAAGGACAAACCTTTCCTTTTTTTGAAGTCAAACAGGCTGGAAACTGGTGCGTTCTGTATTGGTAGAAGATAAATGAATTTATGTGTAAGTGCATCTTTCTCTCTGGCCAGAGTCTCATCAGGGAAGAGATATGGAGTTTGTTGATGGCTGGTGAGTGTTTGATCAACACTGCCCATGCTTCTGCATGACCCATCTGCATCTACTCCTGGAACTATTAGCTCTTCCTTACTCAAAGAAACGGCCATATTGAATTAATTATCTCTCTCTCCTGTCTCCTTCTCATCACTTGAAAGAGAGATAGGATTCCTGTCTGGACTCGACTTAACATTTGGCACTAAAGGCCATTGAACCCAGAGACAGAGAAATCTCCCGCCTCATTTTCTCTTCTGTCTGAGGACTCCTTTTCTTTCTCACCTCTCTCCTGAACACTGTCATAGAGATTGCAGCCTCTCCTCTGGGGTGGCTGGGACTGGCTGTGGCACCCAGTGAGGAGACACCCCTAGTCAGTTTAGCGGGTCAGCCATGGCACGGGTATGAACTTGGCAGAGGTATGATCTTACCTACCCACCCTGCCTTTTCTCCTCCAGACATCAGCGTGCTTGTTTCGCCTGCAGCATGTAAGTGATAAAATTACCAAGGCTATGGAGATAAAGCAGAAAATTACCGAGCAGTTGAGAGCTGAGAAAACCCAAGGATGAGATGGAGGAGCAGACAAGAAAACCTAGAGCTGAACAGCCAGCAGGGATCTGGAAATAAAAGCCCACAGCTCTCCTTAGATTTGCAAAATTCCTATTTTTATATCCCTGAAAATGAATCACAGCCCTCTCAAATCTGTATTTCAGGATGACGAGGCAAAACCTGGCAGACAGCCTTCCCATGCTGTTCCTGCTCTTGCTCAGCATTATTTCTCTCCTTCCACATGGCACCTTCTTTAAAACAGTAGAACTGGTTCTGAGAAAAGTTTTGAAATGCCAACACAAAGGCAAAAATCATGTTCCTGATGTTTTTCCTAAATAATTTTATAGAGAAGAGCCTGACAGGTAAGGTTTTCAGGCTGCTGGACTTTGCAAAACTCTGACTTTTATGGGAGAGCAGCTTGTTAGGTACATCACTGCAGATGTCTTTCTGTCCAGTCTTGTTCTGTGTATGTGTGTTATCACCCAAAAACTATTGAGACCCCCCATGTACATTGTTAGAAGGGTAGTGCTCTCAAATATGAGTTATGGGTTTTTTCCTGTGAGAGACACAAAAATAAACAGCTAGCTAGAGAAACAAAGTCATAGAAACCCATAGGGTTGAGGTAGTCTCCTCACTAGCCATCAAGGAATCCATGTCGAAGATCCCAAACAAAGGAGAGGTTTCAATTTGAACCTCTGTACTATCTGATAATGCCGTATCTAACACATAGCCATAAAACACTGCTTCTTCCATTTTGTATTTGTATAGAGCAGTAAGACCTTGTTCTTGGTTTTAAGTGCTAAGTCTTTGCTTCTAGCTGTATGTGGTATATATGTTGCATGTATACTGGCATCTTTTCAGATTTGTAGATAAGAAACTTCAACACATCCCTGTATTAAATTTGTCTGTATTTTAAATTTTCATCATGGTCTGAAAGGTACTAAGGGTTTTGTCAAACATATATAAGGATTTGCTCTTTGTCAGCTAAAATATTCCTTACCTCAGCTTCATGAAAGAGATGTTGTTCTGGTTTGTGTTAGTTTCTGGTCTCCATCAGGGCTCCTAGACACTGGGGCAATACAGATAAATAATAACTGTGTCTAGTGCCAAATGGCACAGATGCAAAAATAGTTTGTACCAGCTGAGTAGAAAATGGATACTTTACAAGGAAAATTTGATTTTCTGAAAAATGAAACCAAAGAAAAGGTAGGTTATATATTTTTATTTAAAATAACCCAACACCATCAATAAATGTATTTTAGAAATGCCTCTGCAGCGACTGTTGAGAGCAGTTTAATAGCTCTCTCACATCCCCATCCTTTCCACACACAGCATGCTCACTGGGCAAGAAGCCCTGTAGGAGGCCCTGGGGCTCTGCTGCTGAGGAGCTACATTCACACAGGGAATTTTCCCATGGAAAATTTTGGACTAGTCTAATCAATAAGTAGAGTATATCAATCCTATAGGGTTGGTTTGTGTTTCCCAGTTTCTGGCCAAGGGAAGTAATAGTATACACAGCCACAAAATCTGAAGGCTATTTCTGCAAGACTGCATGCTTCTACTACATCTTGGTTGTGGTAGAGGATTTTTGTAAGGTGTTTGCATCAGAAACTGATGTTTTAAAGAGAAGGCAGCCAGAACATGTTATGCTTTGATGGTGATGCCCATTTATACTCTCTTTCGATGGTTAAATAGTATTTGATCTTTCACTTTGAGCTCCACATCCTGAAAACACAGAACTGAGTAATAATCTCAGATTTCATTTTTCTAAAATGACACCTTCAAGCCTCGTAGACAAGGAAAGTCTGTAAAGGGAACATCTAATTCTTCCCTTCCAAAGCATATCCAACCTTTTGTTACACCACAAGCTCAGGTATCAGGAGGTCACTAACACAAGCCAGGCACTGTTTTAAACTAGTTTGTTGAAATCTGCCTTGTTGTTTGTCTTTTTCTTAACACTTGGCATTTGCAATGATAAATACTGCCAACATTTTCCTTGCCAGGAAAGATATTTCTTTCCTCTCCCTGGAGACACCTCCTACTCCAGGGCTGTCTTTACTCCCTCACCTATGTGGAGAGCAGCTAAGGAAGACGATGGAAATCTTATGTTCCTTTCAAGAGAGGCATTTTCAAGCAAGAAGGAAGCAAAAACAGCACTTCATAAATTTCATCTGGGTGAAGAACAGTGGGAAAAGAGTCAAGGAACTCCAATCAGCTTTCCCCTTTCTGCCCCGCTTCTCCTGAAAAGTAAATCAGAAGGTGCTGATAACTGCTCTTCTCCCCTTCTCAGACACTGCACCATACCTCCACAGATTGTCCCAAGAAATGCTGCTTGGCAGAAAGCTATAATCAGAGTCATTTAATTGACCCACAGCCTGCTCTAGGTTGATCCACAGAATGAGGGCTACCAGGATAAAGCCACCTGGGTTATCTCAACAGTCTGCACCCAGACTATGGGTTTAGACACCCCACTTACACTGATGCAGTGACGTAGATTAAGCTTAGTTCTACATGGGGTACTTCTCCACCTGCTTCTTCTGAATTATTGCTCTCCCTGTGAGGTGGGGTGACAGGGAGAGGCATTTTTGGCTTGCCATTTGTACCTGGGTGTTTGCCAGCTCCTTTTCACCTCCTAAACACCACAGAAGTGCCAGATCAGATTTGAGAATCTGGCTTTTATTTTTTTTTATTATTGTGCCAAGGACAAAAGAGTACCCTCTTCACTTGTCAGCAACCAATAGGTCACAAGTTGGCTGGTTTACCAAACATGAAAACAATTTGCCAACAGCAGGGACTTACACCCTAAAAGGAAAGAACATTCTTTTAGCTGGCAGCCTTCTCACCACCCTGACCAAAAATGAGATACAGGATATCAGTAGCTGCTTTTAAGTTGTCCCTAGTGCTAACTTGTTTCTGATTTTTAGGCTGTCTGTCTTTTAATTCTTGCTTGTCTATTGCTAACAAGTGCTAGGTGACTTAATACTTCATAAGAAGTGGTATCAGTCATCCACACTGCCCAGTCTGGAAAATAGATGTGAAGTTTTTGGTAGCTCAGACCTTATCCCACTGTGTCAGTGGGATCCTGCCACAGATGATGAAGGGTGGGAGAATCAAACCAAGTAATTCTGCTGCCTGTTGTCAGGCTTCAGCAGTCTTAAACATGCTGAAACAGCCTAGACTTACTTCATTTCAAATGATTGCAACACCAGCTGCATCCTATGCGAATACAGAGACAAAAAATCCTATTTATCCCAAATGGTATCTTAGTATATTCTAATTGCATATTCTTTCTCCCCTCATGCAGCAGAACTCAGAAAGAGATGTCAGCAAAAAGAGTTTGGAGGTTATATGGAGGTGCAGAGTAGGAGAGAGAAGGCTCAGGACAGACCAAAAGGAATTGCACCCCATTCCTTGTTTGCTGCCAACATTTCCCTGTCTCTGCAGCCCATCCCTCCAACGCTTCGCAACACTCTTCCACTGAATTGATGCTTGAGGTGGGAAGGGAACTTAGAAAGCACTGATAGGTTGCACTCAACTGTGATTCACACTGGGAAAAAATCCTTAACCCTTGCCTTCATCCCTGTAACACATTTTGGCAGAGAAGCAGGGGAGCGGCTTGGCTGCCTAAAGTTCATGGAGTTTTAACAGGAACGCTCTTTATTCTTTTAAGATAATGAGCTGAGTATGGTTGTTTAGGGCATATGTGGGACGGTTTGCCAGCTCTAATATGAGGACCTGCAAGTTAGAGAGTTCATTCAGCTGCCCCCACAGAGGCGGCTCATGCACCGTGTGGTACCCTGAGGTACTCTAGGCAGCCACAACAGCACAGGTCACCTCGAGCTCCTGTATCCTTTCTCCTGTCTCACACAAGTGTCTTGTAGGTCTCACTGTATATCCAGTGGCACTAGACATCACCCTGTGGGCAGCTACCTGAAGCCCTTGAAGGCTGAGACTAATATAGTCTCCTTTTCTAGGAATGAATAAGCTGCTTCAGAGGACAATTAAGTGTCTAAGGGAGGTCAGATGAATTGCCCTCTGGAGGTTCATATTTCACTTCTTTGGTCATACCCACAAACTATAGACTAACAGCTTTGTTGTCTTTTGTATAAAGTGAGACAAAACCCACTTATGCTGCAGCACAATGTAGTGCAGACAAAGTAGATTACACTCATCTTTTAGAACTTTCTTTTATGATCAAGTCATAGATTAAAACCATTTACATACCTCCATTTAATCTTTTTCCATTCACACTTTATGTTTCTATTTTTGTGCTTATCTCTCAAGTTCCCTTTTTAATGACTGCCAGAAGGGTAGCTACTGATATCGTGTTGCCTCCCAGTGCACAGCGTTTAGCCCCCAGGTGCGATTTCCAGGAGGAGCCAACATTAGTGCGTGTGTGAGTGGGCAAGCATACGCTTTATAACAACGTTGAGATGCTGAACAACAGTAGTTGCAATGTTGATCATATCAAGGCAGCGTTACCAGGAGACATCTTGCAGTATGGCAGACGCACGCTGTTGGAGTCTCTGTACCCTCTGGAAGGTAGTGGATGTAATGTTTTACATCTTTCTCTCACTCAGACGTGAAGGACGAGCAGCCTAACAAGGTCACGTTTGTTAGAGGCATGCATATTTCCATCTGCTCCAGCGGATTGCAAACAAAGTGCCTGGCACAAAGCAAGACACTCTAAAAAGGAACAGTTTAAGAGGGAGTGCCTGGGCAAAGCTAGGAAGATGAGCCGTGGTTAGATACCATACATTGAGACAGGCACAGATACATTAAATCAAAGCCTCATGTATTTATCAAGCAAAATAGCAAAAGCTACTTTTGACTTTCAAAATCTTTCCAGCTGTATTTCTCTCCAGGACACTATGAGCAAAGTGGCAGAGGAGATCCATGAGTCTTAGCAGTGATGTACCCCCAAGGTTGACAGTCCTTTACTTCTAATGCAGAACCTACACTGGAAAATGGTTCGTGGCTACTGCTGAGACTTTGATAGACTTGGGTGAACGCTGTTTCATCTGATGACTCCTAGACAGGAGATCCACAAAGGCATAACGCCAGTTTAGCTTGCAGCCTGGATTTCTTTCAAGGTGAATGAAGATAGAAGGGATCATCTGCCTTTGAGGTGGGAAGACACAATCTAAGAAAACTCAAATATGAACATTATTTATGCTAAATCCATTCAAGATGAAAGCTATAGCTCCACTTGTTTCATATCCTAGACTCAAGGATTTTCAGATCATAGAGGTTTCAAAAGCTAGTATCTTACAAAATCTGGTATCTTGAATCTACCATGGTAATAGGAGTGAAGATGCCCATCAGGTCCATGTTAAAAACATATTCTTTGCTTAAATATTATTTTGGCTAAATATACTAAACAAATGACTGTACATGTTTAAGTAAGGCATGTGGATCTCAAAGAAATAGAGAGGAGTGGTATGTCTAAAGAATGAAATTAATTCTTAATATTGTTTTTAATATTTTTAAATTTTAACCTTTTAAGTATTTTTAAATTAATCTTTAAAATCTTTTTAATATTCTTTAGTTTATTTTTTCCTGAGTTCCAAGCACTTTAAGAATTTAGTACAGAAAGAACATGAGTGTAGAGAATAAGGAAGGCACAGAGGAGCTTTTTCTCTGAAACTTCACTAGAATGTGTTTTGTGATGATATGCAGGTAGATCTTGTTGAATTCTCTTCAGATTTTACTCAGGTTTAAGGCAACAGTATAGTCCTCTGTTGGCTTCTGAGAAATGCATCTCTTATTTGAATACATACTGTCATTTTGAATCAGCCGCTGTTTCTTTTCTATAGAATGTTTTCTGCAGATTTTAGAGATTTGGAATTTTCCAAGAATGCTTATATCAAAAACACACACTGAACTTGACTAACACTTGCTGAGATTGCTTTCTGAGTGGCAGACAGGAGGGAATATTCCTGATTTTGAGGCCAAGATCCAGTCTCCTTCCTGCCTGCCTTCAACGTTGATGTCTCAGCAAAGACACAGAAGACACTGGCTCAGCAAGATCTGAAAAGACATGCTTGATCTTTAGACAATTAGAGTGATACCAGAAGGGAGCCCATTGACACAGCAGCAGGAAGCCAGAGAAAGCCAGACCCTCTGCTACATCTCCATGGCTGGACACAAGCAGATGGATCACATGGTGATGGCTTACCTGCAAAAATGACTCAGCCATCCCCTAGCCCCTGGACGGATGGATGGATGGATGGATGGATGGATGGATGGATGAATGGATGGATGGGCAGAAGCATTGGCACATTAGCAGAGGTCTGAGTGAGACCCAGGCTGGTAAGCAAGTCCACGCAGTTCTAACACTGCCACCCATATGTCCTAGTTCAGTCTCAGCTGCCATGGGCACTTCTGTCCTTGGGAACTGGAGGCGATGGATGGGCATAAGAGTAACAGGCAGCTGGGTTAGAAGTTGTTCATGTGGATATCTGCATGTGTCCAGACTGTTCTCAATGGGTTCCTGAAGCCTAGGGATGGTGGGAAATCATTATGGGTGCTTCAGGAGAGGTGAGGAGCAGCAGCTGTGGGAGAAGCCTCATACCAGCCAAAATATGCATTTGGCTTCAGAGCCAAGATGATCGTCCAGCATTGACTCAAATAATGTACTGTATCATCCTACCAAGGGTTTTCCTGGAAATACTTCTCAGACTTCCAAATGACTCCCAGACACCTTTAGTTGCCATCATTGGTGTAGACTGACAGTAGGCAGGTTGCTAAAAGTTGAACATGACATAAAATTTCAGCCGTGCCAGAAGTAAGATGACATTCTCTAAAATTAAGAGCAAATACTATTTGACACACATAGGCAGAGAAATTAAGAGCTACTTAACTTGCTTTCTATAAATTCTAGGGTATGGATATACAGCCAGAGTAAACTCTTAATGCCTGGGAATGGCTCCTAATGCCATTGTTTATCTTAGCTTCTTTAACAGCTAGTGACAGACACATGAGGTGGATAACTACCACTGCCCTAATCAATGTCAAAGCCTGACACAGTTTCTCCTGGTTTGTTTGGCTCACTTGAAGAGGACTATCAGCAGCAATTCACCACCTCTGAAGAGGGGCTGATAGGCAGCAGAGTGTTCCCAGAAACTCGGCTCCTGGAGAGGGACACCGAAGTTTGGTTCTGCAGCCCTGAGGTCAGCAGCAATAGTCAGGAAGGCATTTCAGGGCCCAACGTCCCCTGCTGTCATGATGAGGGAGCTACCATAAGATATGGGGGAATAGCACAGCACAGCCTGTCTCCAGGATGAACTCAGTGAAGAAGACTCATTTTAGTCTCCTGCACTTTCGCATGGGATTGCAGAGAGGAAGCTCACCATTCTGCACTTGCCTTTTATTTGTTTCTTGTTTTGCAGAGGTCTTGACTTCTTGATGCTTTGGAGGGCTTCAAAAGACTTGACCATGAGAAAAAGTAATGGTCAGCTGTTCAGAGACCATGATGGTAACCAGAAGAATAGGCTGGGCCCAGAGTGATGTAGTTCCCTGGACTGAACTGGTTAGGATATGAAAGGAGATAGTGATCCCTGATACCAGAGGTCCTGAATAGCAGACCCTGGTCTGCACAAAACCATTTCACAGCCTTCTACATTTGCTGATGAATGAAATCATGAGATATCAAAGATGTAAATAAGGAGCATTATCATACTTTAACTAGCTAACAGGGAAATTGGATTAATGTTCATTAAGAAGTGTCTCATAATTATTCTTCGGCATTAAAAATACTGTTTTAGGAGCTTTTTTATGGTACAAGAGACTATGTTGAAATAATCTATGCTAACTGGAATCCTCCTAAATGCAATAACCGCATTTATTTTTAAACAAATATTTTTAATTACTGCAGCACTCAGGAGCTGGCCAGGTCAATGACTCGGTTGTACTGGGTGCTGTGCAAAAACGAAGCAAAAAGAAGTGCTCAAAATCTCACTGCAGTTAAATGCCAGCCTGCTCCACCTTTAAAGTTGGGGACAGCAGTCCTTCTGTAGTAATCCTGTGGTTTGCATTAATTTAAAAAATGTGTCCTGTTATGAGCCTTGGTTAAAATTATGAGGGAAAGACTTTAGAGGAAAGAATTCTGTATTCTTTCTCAGAGTGTGTGGTTTTCCCCTTCCACAAACATGTGATTGTCTTCTGAAGATCGAATCAGAGCTTCACCTGAAAGCTTGTTCACAGCCTAACATGTCTGTTAACCGAAGAAGCACTCTCCCAAACACTGCTCAAAATAGTGTTGCTCCCCATGAACAGATTATTCCTGATACTTTGTTTCCTTTAATCATGAGACCGGACTCTTGGTACTTGAGTCTCTCAGGCAGATTGCATGGCATCTTAGCAAGAGAAAGAGGAGCAAAAAGGATTGTGTTACAACTCAAATGTGGTAGGGAGGCTTCTGCTGAGCTCTCTCTAGTTTAGTTATTTGGATACCTTCCCACAGTGGATAATGCTGATCTGAGGTGTAAGCTGTGTTTGCTGTGTAGTGTTAGAGATACACTAGATGAGAAACTTTTTGGAGAGAAGTCCACAGGTTTGATTCATGCTTAAAATGACCCGTCATAATGACCCGTCGTACTTTTCTTCTTATCTCTTGGGAGTGGATGCTTGCAAACACAGATACTCAGTCTGAAGACTTCTGATGATGACAGCTTCCCATGACTGTGATGCCACAGATTTTCTTTCTGTAGCTACTCCAGCTAGGAGATCCTCTGCCAGCTTCGCCAGTAGTTTCCAACGCCACGTTCGTCTTCGCTTTTGCTGCTACATTTGCTTGTGGCAAACATGCATTGAATGGAGCAGAGGAACAGGATAGGTCGATTTTTGTTTAAAGAGTATTTTTAGATGGCTCACTTCCCTCATTACGGATTCGGATGGAGCTGTATCAGCCCAGTTAAGCCAACTGTGTTCTGTGTTGCAGTAGCAGGGATGAGTGGGGTCTTGCACAGGAGAGCTGGAGTAGGGTTTGTTGACAGTGGCACAGACATAGAGAGAGTTATCCATGCAAACACACATTACACTGAAGAGATTGGCTAGGTCTGTCACCTGTGAATGTTGCATTGTGAAGGGAAATGAACCTCTAAATGAGCAGAGGAATGGATTTAGATGACTGGAAAAATGAATTACCTCAGAAAAACCTCCTCAAATCTTTCCTTTTTGGCAAGACTAAATATAACAAACACAGGTATCTAGGCTTCCATGAGTAAGATATACAAGACTTTGAGACAGCAAGCCCTAGAAGTATGTCTTGATGCAAGGGGAAGGTGTGATGCTTGCATGAGCTTGCATGCCTGTGCTTCCTTAATCCAGCCAGTCTCTTACAGAGAGGCAGGGGAGAGTGTGATTCAGAGTACACTTCATCTAGAGCACATCCCTGGAGAAATTAAGCTTTGACAGTCTGTGTCTAAACTTCAAGCTACCTTGTCTCTACACTGCTTATCTCCACGTGAAACAACCCAAGCTAACAAATGCCACAGTCAAACCTTCACTACATTTTTTTTAATGACAATTTAACCCATCCCTTTTTCTTTATTTGATAGTCATGGAAAGTGATTGGTCCTTCAGACACATCATCACTGGGAATGCTCAAGGCTGTCTTTCTGGATGCAGAAGGCAGGGAGACTGAGGCAGCTAAAAAGTATGACAGATTACCATAGACAGACTAGGTTACAGCTTCCACCTTAAAAGGCACTACCGATTAGCCCAAAATAAGACAGATGTAGCCTGATGGGTTAGACCAAGTTCACAAGCAGCCTCACACAAGCTCTTTCACTCATCTGTGAGGGTGACATTGCTCTATCACAATTCACAAATGCTGTATGTGACCTGTTATATGTCTCAGGTCTCTTCACAATCTTGCTCCCTGACAGGTGCCTGTAGTTTTAACTTGAGTTTTAAAGTGCTGAAGAGCTGTAACAGGCATTTCTGTGACACATACATGTGTTTGAAAGCCTGGGCCCCAAAGCTGTTTATTTATAGGCTACTAGACATGCTTACCTCTTATTTCTGAAACAGGCACTTCCCCATCACATTTGTGACCACAATGACCCATGCTTAGCTCATGGAGCTTAGGTCTTCTGCTGTCTTGTGCC
The DNA here is from genome assembly GCF_017976375.1 of Cuculus canorus. Classification (NCBI taxonomy): domain Eukaryota; kingdom Metazoa; phylum Chordata; class Aves; order Cuculiformes; family Cuculidae; genus Cuculus; species Cuculus canorus. The sequence goes on from NC_071401.1 coordinate 65,341,068, forward strand.
ACCCCTTAGCAGAAGACCTGAGGTGGTAAGATCAAAATGAGCTTCTTCAGCAAAGGAGAACCACGAGTCATGGTCAGCTCTCAAGTGAGATAGAGATTTGTAAGGGCAGGGACTCAGCCATCAGCAGTAGGTGGCTGATCCTAATAGCCAGACTTAAACGCCAGGAAAGGAGGGTTCTTCACAGGTAGGAGCAGAGCTGTACAGTGCACAGCAAATGAAATCGAAGACAGATGTGTAAGGCAGCCCCTGATCAGAGGCTTTGGGGTTTTTTGGAACACTGTTTTGGACTGTTTGTATGGACACCATGTCTCTGGATCAAAAGAGACTGAGAACCAAACCAAAACCAGTTCCAAACCTTCCTCAAGTACTCCAATACTCTCAGTGAACTTCTGTGAAGTGAGAATAAAGGGAAAAGAAGAGATATGGGGAGCTGAAAGAAGAAATCCCACATGATTTTCCAAATACAAGCTGCCTCACAGATGAAATTCCCCAAGCAAACCTATCTCTAACAAATAAACAAGTGGGGAACACTGGCCTTTTTACAAGTGTGTGGATGACAATCCTGCTGCTGATTCTTCTCTCTCTGCCTAGCAGACGAGGCAATGGGATCATCTGTGTCAACACTGGGGTCATTTCACCCATACCTGGCAGGAGCAGCCCCAGCTGTAATGCTTGTTCCCTGCCTCCACACTGCCATGCCCTACTAGAGTTACAGAGGAGAGGGCTTCAGACACCTCCCTCTGCGAAAAACTGGATAATCATCTTGCTGTATACTTATGAGATGGTCTCACAGCTCTGGGGAGCTAGTCATTCTGGGGTTATTGGCTGGTTAAAAATGCAGACCTTTTTTCAGAATATGAAATCTTGTAGAATATTAACTCACCATTCAAATAACGTAAAACCATATTTTTAGATCATCTAAGCATATAGGTGGAAGTGGTTTAATTGCTTTGAAAATAAAATGTACTGAAGGGTGCCAAGACTCCCCAGTAAAAGTAAACCCAGCAGAGGCCTGAGGGTTTTTAAATCATCTTTATTCACAATGCACACCCATAGGTGAGGGGGAAACATCACGTTGCTGCTGTGACTCAAGGGGCAGGATCATGCCCTCCTTAGCCAGGCTGAAAGACTGCTGCCAGGAGCATCACCTCACTGCAGAGAACCACCTCCATCTGCTCTTAAAGCAAAAAGTTTGGCTGAGGCCAGATATCTATATCTTAGTAGTTCCCCCTCGTTGCGTCTTTCAGACCACTCCAAACTTGTACCTGAGAGTCCTTGGTAGGCTGCGTATCAATAACACAAGGAGAGCAAATCAGCAAAATAGAATCATAGAATTACCAGGTTGGAAAGGACCCACTGGATCATCGAGTCCAACCATTCTTAACATTCCCTTAAACCATGTCCCTAAGTACTTAATCAACCCATTCCTTAAACACCTCCAGGGAAGGTGACTCGACCACCTCCCTGGGCAGCCTCTGCCATTGCCCGATGACTCTTTCCGTGAAGAATTTTTTTCTGATATCCAGCCTGAACCTCCCCTGGTGGAGCTTCAGGCTGTACCTCCTTATCTTGTCCTCTGTCACTTGGGAGAAAAGGCCAGCTCCCTCCTCTCCACAGCCTCCTTTCAGGTAGTTGTAGAGAGCAATGAGGCCTCCCCTCAGCCTCCTCTTCTCCAGGCTAACCAACCCCAACTCTCTCAGCCGCTCCTCGTAAGACTTGTTCTCCAGCCCCTTCACCAGCTTCATTGCTCTTCTCTGGACACACTCCAGAGCCTCAACATCCTTCTTGTGGTGAGGGGAATGTCCAGGTTGTGCTGGGAAGTGGCTTCCAAATTATGAAACTGGTTTCCCTGGAACTGATCCCTAAACTCTGAGCATGTGTTTAAGACCCTTGGGTCAGGAAAGGTTTCAAATGTGTGCAAATGTCCGTATTTTCTGAGACACATCATGAGCATGTACAGTTCTCAGAGTTGAGTACAGGTTTAGGTGTCATCCTGGGGGTTTAGGGTAACAGGCTTGAAAGCCAAAGTCAGGAACTGATTCTAGAAAAAGAGTGAGATGGGCACAGATCCAGGTACCAAGAACACAGAGGGACCCTTGTCCTGCAGACTGTAGATGTTTCCTTCCAACTCACTAACCCTTCTGAGCTGACCCTTGCCACCTCTTTCCCACTGCGATGTGGAGTTTAATCTCAGAGAGAGTGTGGAGAAGGAAGACCCATGAAATCTACGGCCTCTGTGGCAGAATGTCTGTCCCCAGTGCAGTGTTTCCATCTGATGGCTACACTGATATTTACCAAACCCCCACTGAATGTGGCTGCAGAAAATAAAACCTAGCTTCAGCTCAAGGGAGACAAGCTGAAGAAGAGGACATCACCACAGCAACCTTGCTGGTGGTCCCACAGATGATGCACCTGACTTCCATACTGCTTTGAGAGCTGCCTCTGACAAAGGCAGGACCTTCTCCTTCACTAGAGATTGGGCTCAGCCACCCTTGCAGAAGGAGAAACCATAAGGGAGCTGCAGGACACTCAGCTAAGTCTGGGTAAACCTCACTTGGGGAAGGAGGCCACTGCCGCCTACAGGGACGGCAATGACGCAGACAGAGAAGGAGGGCATTCTTGCAGGCAGTAGTGTCTGGTAAGCTTGTGGCACAGTTTTCCTGCTAAATCCTGATTAACTCAGCCTTAAAGTCTCAGCCCAGGCAAGCGTGTGATATAGAAGGACTCCTCGAGGCAGTTCAGGTAAATTATATGTTTTAAAACCCGTGCTTTTAGTGTCTTGTTTTAAAAGTCTGTTAACTTAGTATATAAATCATATCTTTCAACACAGGAAACTGAGATAGGTTTGAATTAGAAAATGCCTAGAAATTCAGGTTTTGATTCCTATTCTTCCTCTGTACTTGAAATTAAGAGCAGGCTATTAATGGCAAGAGGGAAATTCCTGAGTAATGCTTTTTGAGTTGGATGGTTTAAACCGTTTAAATATAAAGGACCAGATTGTCCTTTATACAAAGGCACTAAAGTGATAGAAAATATTTAAATCCTCTTTCAGACCTAAACATTTTTATTAAGAGTAGTTTTTATAATGTGTCTAATCCAGTCTAATCTTGCTAAAGATGGTTTAGTGTGTTTAGTACAAAGTATTTACATGATAAGAGATAAAGTGAATGCATCATTTTGCCAGCTATTAAAATATAGTTAATAATTCCAGTTGGAGCACTCAGCTGTAAGAGCTGCTTTCCATTTCAGTGAACTTTCTCCTATGGAGAGGAAAGAAATGATTCCTCCACATGGCTGAGCATCAGGTTTCTTTGAGCATGAAAGCAGGCTTGTAAAGGGTCAGTGTTAATGATTGCTTGTCTCCAGCAGGAGTATTTTCTGACAAGCAAATAACCTGCCATCCGCTAGGATGATTTAAGCAGCTCTCCACTTTAAAACCTCCTGCTGCAAGCCTATGTCAGCCCAGCCCAATGTGTGCATGGATTATCTTCATTTTAGGAGATGGTTTAGTTTCTTTGGTGCTGTGCTGCTACAGCTGTATGAAAAGCACGGAGTGGTAGAAGAAAAAATCGAGAAAGGTATCTGTGGATCATGGGTGGACTCTCCTGAACTTCTCCTTTGAATTCCACTTTGAAGACAATCTCTGCTAACTCAGAAGAACACCAGGGGCTGATTTCCAACTGGAGGTTGTTTTGGGACATTTTTTTTTCTGTACTAGTCTTTACAGCTAATAGCTGAGATTTTGTCTTGTTTTGTTTTAGCAGTGCTCAGTGTTTAAACAAGTCAGGATATTTAAGCAAGTGAGGATGTTTAAACAAATGAGGATGTTTAAACAAGCGAGGATATCCTCATACTTTCGGGTAAGCTGAATAGTGCTCTGGGCTCCACACACTGTACATAGCACCTGACGTGGCTCACTGAAACGTAGACATTTAAGCTCAGCATCTCTGTGCCCTCAGCTGGTACTCTCCCCTCTGTATATGTGTACATTTGACTTTACATAGCACAAAATAAAATTACTGTATCGCACAACTAAACTTATACCACGAAAGATCCACTTTTGTGTCTAGCAACTCAGAAATTACCTCAGGCTGAAGCCAGAGACTCCCTCTGGCATACTTAGGGATGACACTGCTTTTACACGTACCCAGCAGAGTGCAGTGGGCAAAGGACTTCCCTCAGTCTGTTATGTTACTGACAAGGACTCCACTTTCTGCACATGGCAACCATACTGCAGGACACTGCTTATAAAGTCACGCCTCTCCCTGTTCCCACAGCTCTGTTCTTGCTGACATGCCAGATCTAGAAACCAATTTGAATTAAAAAAAGATTAAAAACAAAAAAAAAAAGGACAAAATTTTGAAAAAAAAAACCACCTTATTTTGCCCTGATGGAGAAGGCAGTTTGTGGCTAAGAACGAGCAGCCAAGGTGAGGGCAAGGAAATAGTTGTCTAAGCCATCTGATAACAGTAAGGTAAAAGGTGTCTGGCAGATGACACATTAAAACAGGCCAGACTGTAATCCAGAGTGAAGGGAGAGAGAGGAGAAAAAGAGCAAAAGAAAGTGCAGGAAGGAGAGGACTTGTTCCCATCTGGAATTTCATCCTGTGATGAGCAGAATGGCTGAGATTCTCTTTCCAGGGCAGCTAGACATCTCTGCTCCATGGAGGTTCTGCAGTAAAACATGAGTTACCTGAGGAGCACAGGGAGCGTCCTCCAAGCACCCTGCACTCCAGTCACACCTGCACAAGCTGTACTTCTGCAATATCATTGTTCATCTATGCCAAAATAACTGACTGGAAGTTTTGGGGACGGCTAATGTTATGGAACTTTTCTGAAAGGCAACCTACCCACGGCGGCATTGCATAGTTGAACACCAGGCTCCCATAAATAATTAGTATGACAAATCTTTACCTTGCCTTTTATCTTTGTCACAGTGACTGGAATGCACTCCACTACCATCTGTGATTATAATTCATGAGTCACTAAAACCACAAGGTATGTTTTTTACACTCCCGATGTCCATCCCTCCACCCACCAGCATTGCCCATAAATCCCCTTTTTTTCCAAAGACGCTAGGACCCACTGGCAAAATCTGAAGACTTGCCAAATATTTGCTTGAAATATTAATATATTGTTAAAAACAGGAGCTCTTCACAGAAGACTTATGTGACATTTCCAAGGACCGTCTGGTAAGCTAGAGTATCTCGAAAGTGTCTGTTGTGAATGTGATGAAAGAAGTGGTTTAGAATAATCTTTTGCAGCAGGAAGCAGTTTTAGCAAGCAACATGCTTCACTGAAAAGGGAGATGCTGATAGAAGCTAACCTAAACCTGCAGTTGAATTGATCACCACTGTCAGCAGTTTTTATAATAATAGCAATAACAACAATATTAGTAACAATTATTAATCAGGATGAGCTGCCCATAGTGTCACTGCCCCACAGCCTTAACCTGCTTGTTTACTGTGCTGTACAGCCTGCGATCCCTAAAAGTGGCTGCATATTTAAGAAAAGGCGGAAAGAAACACAGCTTTGCTTATTTTTAAGATCCACTGCAAAGTCTGTATAAGCTATGAAAATATTTACAGTCTAAGCAGCAAAATAATAATTGAAAAAAAAGAAACCTCCTCAAACTATCAAAACCAAGAGTCTTTCCTTGAGTACACAGCAGTGATCCTAAGCAAAGCCAGAGATACTGCACAGAGTGGAAGCTTTTTGTGTCATGGCACTATGAAGAAACAGACCATTCCCAAATGGACTGACACTGTTTCCACAGATAGCTCCCTTGTCTGGGTACACCAACTGGCTGGCAAAATGCTTCTATTCTGAAGATCGTTTAGGCATCCAAAGTTATTTGACATCATGAAACCTTTAGCTCAGTGTGGTCCATACGATGCTGCTAACTTGTTAGGAAATTACAGTACCCCAGCAAGAAGGTTGCAAAATCTTTGCTTAGAAAATCTTTTTTTCACCTCTGCTGCAGTGATCCAGGTGTAGTTAACCCATCCACAAATAAATTATGCTTTGTCTGAAGTGGCCAGCATTAACACTGTAGTGAGAAAAGGACAATGATTCTTCCACTGTGTGATGTAGAGTTCACAGTGACCCAGACTCTGATTCCAAGGAAATGAAAAATGTAAGGTGACTGAGGATTAGCCCTAGATCAGACTCATTCTTTTGGGTGCTGAGGTATGCGTGTATGGGCAGCTTTAAAAAAAGCTGGTACAAAGAGGAGGACTTTTGGAAAATATCTGATGGAAATAGTTTTAAATCTTTTCTTGCTTATGTCCCCACCTGCAGTGCCACTACTGGTCAACCTCTCTGAGTGACCACAGCACAGCTGGCCAGATGTGCGTTCACCTCTTTTGCCTTTACCACACTTGGGGGTCTGAAGGAGGACCTAAGAAGAGTTTTATTCCAAATCATTTTGGTACAATGTAGAAATGTACCAGACTAAACTGCCTAACTTGAACTGCCCAGGGCATGGAGAATGGATTGAGAGTAGCCCTGAAGGGGAGGACTTAGGGGTGCTGGTGGATGAGAAGTTCAGCATGAGCCAGCAATGTGTGCTTGTAGACCAGAAAGCCAACTGTATCCTGGGCTGCATAACCAGAATTGTGACCAGCAGGCTGAAAGAGGTGATTCCCCTTGTGCTCTGCTCTCGTGAGACCTCACCTGGAGTACTGTGTTCAGTTCTGGAGTCCTCAGCACAGGAAGGACACAGGTCTGTTAGAGTGAGCCCAGAGGAGGGCCATGAAGATGATCAGAGGGCTGGAGCACCTGTCTTAGGAACTCAGGTTGAGTGAATGGACTTGTTTAGCCTACAGAAAAGAAAGGTCCAGGGAGATGTTATAGCAGCCTTCCAGTACTTAAAGGGGGCCTACAGGAAAGATGCGGAGGGGCTCTTTATCAAGGAATGTAATGATAGGATGAGAGGTAACGGTTTTAAGCTGAAAGAGGGTAGATTTAGATTAGATATGACGATGAAATATTTTATTACGAGAGTGGTGAGGCACTGGCACAGGTTGCCCAGGCTGCCCCATCGCTTGAGTTGTTCAAGTCCAGGCTGAATGAGGCTTTGAGCAGCCCGATCTAGTGGAAGGTGTCCATATCCATGGCAGTGGGGGGTGGAACTTAATGATCTTTAAGGTCCCTTCTAACCCAAACCATTCTATGATTCTGTATGTACCCCTAACTGAGCCACCTTTGCTCAGCACCTCTCCAAGGCCTCCACCAGCCACAGCACGACTCACAAGTTCTTGTTAATGGGTTGGGCTAAAGGCTTGAGTCAGACATGAGTAAAAAAGACTGAAGCACTTCAGGAAGGCTGCTGAGTATTACTCAGGCGTTATGGGTGTTTAAGAACAAGCTTACATTTTGCCAGGACATCTGCCATAAATTGTGTGTCTGCAGCTGATGTTGCCCTGGGACAGAGGATCCAGCCCTCCTCTTCTGTGAATCTGTGTCATTCAGTGACTCCCATGGCCAGGGGGAGGAAAGCTGGAGGAAGCCACAGAGACTTCGAATTTCTAAGGAAGTTGTCACAACTTAGAAAAAAAAGTTAGCGAAAAAAGCTTTGAAGAAATGCAAAGAGTATCAAAAATTTAAAATTTGAAACTTGCCTGAGGTGTCACTTCTGGAAGAATCAAGCTACTATGACAAGCAGTGACTTGATGTGGGGATTTCCTTACAGCTATGTGATGTTCATTTTCATTAGAAAATGGTGTTAAGTGGGAAGGGGACTATGTGGGTTCTATACAAGATTCAGTGCCTTTGTGAAAGAGCCTAGTGAAAGGCTTTGGCAAACCTTGTCCTGAGCTGTGCCTTGGCATATACTATGCCAAACAGAGCTTATAAAATCACTGTTAAGTCTTTACCCTTCACCTCAGTTATTTGCAAAGTAAGCTCTGGGAAGCAGGGCTGATCTAACTCACTGTAGTTCAAAATGATTCAGAGGGTTTAAAACAGTTCTCATCAGCTCCACTGCTCTTTCTGTCTGCACGAGGGACTATTTTTACGGCCAAGTCCTCATCTGGCCTCTTTAATAACCTTGGTACAAGAGCTCACATTAGTTAGCACTCAAGTCTATAGAAGTTTATCTGTCACATCATCCGATGTCTCATCTATTATGCTGACTCTGAAAATTTGCAAAGGTTGTTTTCATATCAGAGAATACAATTTAAAGGGTGACCATTTAAAACACAAATGGCTTGAGCCAAATATATAGTTTGGTGACTATCAACAGAAATCATGTAGAGTTCTTCAACTTGATGTGAAGCAGACAGTGTGTTATCCAGAGGCCTACAGTGTTACCAGGTAAAACGTCAAGCAGTTACAGAGTCACCACCACAGGGTCCTGTGTGAGATTAATGCCGTCAAGGACCAGCAGAAGGACCACACCGTTGCTAATGGTGACTTCACTGCTAGAAGAGAGCCAGGCCTGCCTTCCTTTCTGAGAAGAGATCTGTTCCTGTACTGGAGAAACAGGGAAAGAAAGACAACCGCTTACAGAGCACTAGTATGCAACTGTTGTAGGACATGTGTGATTTCACCCTGAGTGTAAGTTAGGATGCTCATACTTTTTACCACTTTGCATTCAAGGCCTGATTCAGACACCTTGAAAACTTTCCATTGACTTCAGTGCAGTTTGTATCATGTCTTAAAGCTACCCAGCAGCCTGGAAGGGGGAAAATATAAACTGACTTTATCCCCTGGAAACATCCAGGAAAATAGTTACGGGAGACAGAAGTAGGATAGAGAGGGGGTTTGGTTTTCTTTGAGGTATTTTTGTTTTGTTTGGTTGGGTTTTTCTTCTCCACAGCAGCTCATAATCTAATGCCTGGATTACTTTTAATGCTACATTCTTCTTCTTGCTGTGATTCCTAAGGAGAACAGCCCTCAGGGCTTTTGGCTGCAGGGCCCAGCAGGCAGATGAAATGGAGCAGCAAGAGCTCCTGCAGAGAAACCTGGTCCATGACCCAGATGGAAGATGGGACTCCCGAAGGGCTGGGGAAACGGGGAGGCACTGGGACAAGACAAGGTTATAGAGCCACATTTGGATGTCCTCTACCCAGAGCTATGCTGGGCAGATGCTGCCGAGTAGTGGGGGGACGGAAGGCGACTAGCAGCCAGTGCAAGCAGCACCTGATAACAGGGTGATCCCTGATCCCATAGATTCAACAGCAGAGTTTACAAAACCACTGCAGTCCTTATCACTATCCCAGGAGTTCATGAGCAAGCTCCAGGAAAGACAGAGGTTTAATTTGGGCTAATGTGAGCCACGCTTTTGTTTAGTCTGGGCCTGGTCCAAAGTCAGTCTTAATGTTCTGGCTTTTGTTCTGGCCGAACTAAGCCTTGCTTTTCTGTTTTTGAGAGATACCAGAGAACAGGCTCCTGGTGTGAAAGTCCTGTCAACCGGGCTGCTGATATGAAACAGAAGTCTCAGATTTTTTTCCTTTCACATCCTTTTGGTTTAGAAGCCCATAGACACATTTAACAGGAACACACACCCTAAAAATAACATCTTCAGAAAAGTCAGAAAATCAGGATTCTTACTTTTTAATGATTACCTTAAACAGCCTTACTTTATGAACTGATATTGTATAGCCATTCAGCTATACAAACAAAAAACAGTTTTCACACCTTGTTACTTTTAGGATAAAGTGCCTCTTAATGGCCTTTCTACTAATTAGCTACCATAACTTCCAGCCTCTTGGTAGAAGCTCTTTTTAATGTACGTCAATAAAACCACCAAGCATTATAGGCTTTTGGTCAAAGTATCTCAACAAGAGATAATCAAGCATAAGAGCCTTACTCTCTCCCTACTAGTGGCCACCTCCAGCTGTGTTCCTCTAAGCATCGAATATGCTGCATCACCCACCTGACTGGGCAGGAGTTGCCAGGAGGGGCTGGGGGCAGGAATACCCCTTAGTAGGGCTGAAGTGGTCAGAATGACGGAGAAGAACACTGTCACTACAGTCCTGTCACACATTTCTCTGCTGTTAAAGCAAAGTGCAAAACACAGGGAAAAGCATGCGAAATAGCCCCCCAACTAGGATACAGGGAACCGATAAACCCAGTGGATGTTTCAAAGGCAGAGAGCATTGGGCAGTTGCTGTGATTCTCCTCTTTCTCATGGGAGAGCGCGTCAATCTGGGTGACGTGTCAATAAACATAATGTCAATAAAGCAGAAAGACATCTAAGTATAAATAAAAGGGGCCAAAGCCTCCTTAGCTGTGATTAGTCTCTAAGCATCTGCATCATCTAGATGCTGCCAACAGTAAGTCCATATTTTGTGCTCTCTCTCTTACCAACAGCTTTGCTGAAGCTGTATCAAGTGCTGGCAGGGCTAATATCAATAGTGGGTATTAAGGGAATAGATACAATCACACTAGGGAGTAACAAACGATCCAGAACAAGTCCTTGGATGCCCATTTTAAAATAAACATTTAGATCTCAGTTCTTCAGCAGTCCACAACAGGACCAGCCTAATATCATAATTTCACAATTTGTCAGCTTGAATTGCAGTGAACATTGTCCTTTCTAGTCTTACACTGCAAGCTGTCTTGTTATTCCTAGCTAACACAATTATCTGTGCTCTAATTTTCCACACAGTTTCAATACTGCACTTGGAGATTTCAAACTGATGGTTGATTTAAATTATGGCAGCTGGGGTTATTTCAGTTCCAGGAGTATCTGAGGCAGAGATGCTGAGGATAAATGTGACACTTGTGCTTTCAGGGAAGGGAATAGATTCTGTTCTGTGTGAAGCTTAATCTTTCAGAGGATTAAATTTCATTAGCATCCGAATCCTCTAGAAATCATACTCCTTTCACACGCTTCAAGTTGGACTGTCCAAGATGGAAGCTATCAAGCTCATTTGTGGAAAGTTAGGTATTTAAGACCAGCTGGAGATCCAGCTATTCCTCTGTGCTAAAGAAGAATTTTTAAGTGGTTTAGACCATCTCCACGCAGTCAGGCATGCCAAAACAGCATGGCTCCTTGTGGGAAGCTCTGCTTGGCCTCTACTTTCACTAGTCACCCAAAGAAAAATGTTAGGTTTCTATGTGTTATGTGACTAAAGGACAACCACAGCAAGCAGTAAGATCAGCAAGGATCAATGACAGATGGAGGTAACAGTGACCTGAGCCATGAAGCCAAGGCCCACTGAATCAGCAAGTCCCTACAATCATCAAAAGAAAAGGATTAGACAACTACTGGTATGAAACACCCCACGATAAGACAGCCAACTGGGTCATGAGAAAGGGAGATACTGCCTAGCAGGGTGCAGGACATAGCATTGTATGCACAGGAAGAAGAATGTAAGGATTGTATAGATTTCTTTTATGAAAGATTTTCAGGGGACCATGGAAATGTGTGGATCTCAGTAATGGATGCTTATGGGAAGGACTAGGAATGGAAAAATGGAGGCATTGATGTGAATTGGGGGACTAGCAAATATGAGGAAATATAGGGGAAAAGGAGAAAAACAGTGCCCAGTTGAGTGTACACTTTCTTGACTGAGTCCTGTGCTTCATCACTACCATCTATACCATATTCTCACTAACTCCTAATTTTAACTGGCTTCTGTGAGGTTTCACTCTCTGTCCTGGGTCATTTTCTGTGAGTGCTACCAAGCTTCAGAGCAGTCTAGTAGGATTAGAAAGTACTGGTACCTAGAGGTGGATTGCAAACCTCTAGGTCTCAGAGGTCCAAGCACCAGCAGCTGGAGGAGACCAGGAGTTGTGTGCCAATTAGAGAACAGGTTTCTATGACAGACTCCTGGAGTGACCCATACATTTTGTATGGATCCCTGTAATGGACTTCAATCCCGACCCCTCGAAGAGGATGAAGAGGATTGGGCTGTCTGTTTGTGTGATTGGGCTGTTCATGTTTCTGTGAATGCTGGCTGCACTGATAAAGGCACCAATTCCTCTTTGCGCTGCCCCATGTGACTGGCAATGTTCATACTGCGTGTGTGCGTGTAGGTCTACTTGCCTGTCAGGAATACATACTCAGCCTTGCTACAGGTTGGACCCGCGAATATGGAGCTGCAACAGTCTCACATACGTCCTGAAGCTCACCAGATTTTGCCACCCCTAACGCCATGAACTTGCTGTATAGTCCATGTTGATGCACTTTCCTAGCTTTCCAGAGACAGACTCTGTCCCAAGACTTCCTTTCCAAGTCTCATTATCAACTTTAAAAATGTCCCTTGCAACTTAGGGAGAAATATCTGGCTACCTCTGGATTTGCATATTTTCTAGGAGAAGAGTCCAACACCCCTGGCTGCTGAATTGTCGCTTGTTTGGGAATGGAATGGCAGTGGTTTGCCAGTTATCCTTAAATTACTTCTACTACCAGACAGGCTTGAAGATAAAGTAAGGAATGAATTTATCCAGGAATCTAAAGATCAGCAGTACTATCTCCTTATTTAGAGGCAGCAGTGCAGAAATAAAAGAAAACTTACAGCTGCAGACTGATTATTCTATCTCTGATTTTTGTTTTATGCAGTTTAAAAGCTCTCAGCATGCTTACATACCTTTCAGTTGCAAGCTTGTCTTTAAGCAAAACCTATTCCAGAGCATGTATTTCATTGGAGGGATCTTAATTCAGGGATATGTATGTCCTTGCACATCTCTTTCTCCTCTGGGATGTTTTAGACCCCTCTCACACCTCTCCCATTCATACGGTCACCTGACCTGAGAAGTGTTGGTGCCTGCTGGATAGCTGGGATATTCTCCTATCCAGCAGGGAAAAAAAAAATCACGATCCTGGTGCTTACCTTAATGCACCCTGACTGTGAAGGACAGCTTCTTTTCAAAGGCAGAACAGGATTCAAGCCTCCTTGCATTAATTCTTTATACACTCAAAACACCAGCTCGTATATATGCATAAGCTGACAACCATAGTAGATATAAACATACAAATAGTGTTAATGAATGTAGTTATTTAGAACTTGGTTACATCGAGACAAGAATTAATAGTAAGCAAATTATTTCAGGATGACAATGATATGAACACGCTTGGCATGAACAATGCCTCTGTAATCATCCATGAAGGCATTTTCTTCCTTTGAAGGTATGGATCTACTAGATGAGAGATTTTTGGAAAACATTAAAACTAAAACTCATTTATCATACTCTATATTCTATTAATACAGTTTTATTTTCCATCTCTTCTCCCAAATCCAGGATCCATGTTAGCCAACACTTCGCATCTAGCAGTCCCTGTGTTTAGATGTAATACGTGACACTGATGGGAGGTGTATGAAAGTTTTTACTTCTTTTGTAAGGACTGTAGACAAACCTGCCACTGTCACATTACCATCAGGAGAAATGACCTTTAGTTGTTTGGCATTAACCTGATCTTACCCCTGTGAAGAATGACTTTAACCTACAGTTTATTTTGCTTTGCATGAGCACTGCTGGCTGGCTGGTGTTATGCAGGAGGGTTGTTCTTGGTAAGATTCTGACATTCAAATCTACGAAGTTACCGAGAAAAAGCCAAGCATGATACCATGCTAGCATGATACCATGTTTGAAGACCAGCAGAAACGCTCCATTGCTCATAGTAACATTGAGAGAGTATGGAAATCATTTTTGATCATAGCAGCAATAGATAACACATTTGAAAGGCTTCTCTGTTCAGTCCTTTAATGCAACTGTGACAGAAAGGGGACTTTGGGATCTGTGCTTCTGATACCACCTGAGCCTGCCCTACCACACCTCCCTCCTCCCCCAAGCCACGGTGTAATGGCAGAAGGGTGACCTTCTTTTATAGACAGATAGACAGGGAAAGGACTTTACGTAACATTTGGTGGCAAATGGCTATGACACCAGAGTAGATGCTGCTGGGCTGGCAGCCGTGGAGAGAAGCTGCAGAGTCTGGGGAGTGAGGGGTTTCTCCTGCCAAGGCTGGGTCGGTGGGAGGCCCCATGGGAAAGGTCCTTCACAGAGCTTAGGTTTGGGTCCTTAAACATTTCGGATCAGGCCTGGACACCATAAACCAGGAGAATTAAAATAGCAGATGAGCTGGTTAAATGCCCAGGTGAAGTCATATCAATGCTCTTCCATGGCTCTGCACAAGCCATCCAGAAACATCCTGCAGCTTCACAGAAGAGCAGGCACCCTCTGTGCTGCTTTGGTACCAAGCTGTAGAGTAAATGAAGGTTCACACCTCTCCTGCAACACTCTGATGATTTTGTGGGTTTTTTTAGGATGTAATATCCCCCAATATATTAGATTATGTTAATTAAATTATTGGGCTTTGATACAATTAAATATTTTTTTCTTCTAATATTTAGATCTCCAGAAGATAAAATTGTCTTCAGAGCCCTTCCTGTACACAAGGCTAGGGCAGGATCAAAGCCAGATCAGAGCCAGAGAACCCACAGGTCTGGGATCTGGTATAATTTTAGGATTTGTTGTGATGGTGCATAGAGTTGAATGCCCTAAAAGCATTCCAGTGTGCAAGGCAGAGATAACAACTTCTCTTTCTGCTTGTTCATCTCCCTTTGTTCTAGATTTTTTAATGCCAAGAGGCTTTTCTTTATATACTCCTTTAGTTTTGGCAGCTATCAAACCTCTTCAGACCCAAGCTCAATTGCAAACCATGGGCAATGCCCATGAAAACTCAGAAAAACTGCTCCTTCTTGATAAGCTCTTGCAAAGGAGCACATTTTTTCCTAAAAGATAGAAAGAAACGCTGCTGCTTGCTGAGCAGGAGCCAAATTGAGTGCAATAACAGATCAAAGAGAGGTGTGAACCTCTTAACTCCATCTTGGCAGGGTGCTCTCTAGAATTTGTAATGCTTGTGCCCAAAAATTAAATGGCAGATTTGTTTACCAAAGTGTTTTCCAAGAGATGCTTGGGCTATGCTCAGCAGCTGCCCTTATCGCTGCTGCTGGGCATACCTTCCATGTCTGGGTGATTTATCGGTTTGAACTGCTTTCTGCAGGACTCCTGCTTGCGAGACAGGGGCGTGCTCCAGCATGGCAGAGGAGCCGTAAAACAACAGCTGCAACAGATGGCTTCAGCTCTTGTCTTGATTTGGCACACCCTGCCAAAACAGTGCCAGACACACATGCTTGATGAATGAGGAATACCATCAGAATATTTGTCAACTGCAAATGAAGAGAAACAATGTGCCATAGGAAGATAAAGTTAAATGGGGAGATGTGGGGATTGAGGAGAAGGGAGAGAACTGCAGATGTTTTGAGGAAACACCTGTTGGTCCTTGAGAAGAAAGAAGTGGTGGCAGGGGTGCTAAAGATGTGCAGGTTGAGAGTATTAGCTTGCAGGTTTCATGGCTTGAGTGGAGAGAGGAAGCTAGCAGATCACACTGCTGACACCACAGGTGCCTGGAGCAGAAAGGAAGCACAGGAGAGATGGGGCATGCCAACCGTAACAGCTGAGAGGAGAATACATGGTGAAACACAGAAAAAAAACCAACAAAAAAAATTATGGTAATGCTATGATGGTCTACTATTACATTGAATGATGGCATTATGAAGAGTACAGGTGGCAATTTGAAGATCAGCAAATTCATAGTCAGGGCACGTGCAAAACAGAATGCAGATTTTTCATGATAAAGACTCTTATCTCACTATCATCTCTTTCTATTCTATGTAAGTGTATCTTTTTAAAGCTTAAAAGAGGTGCTGCAGCTTTTCCCCAACAATTTGAAAATCAGAGAGCTCTTTGTGGATTTCATAGATCAGTGTGTAACTAAGAATTTAGCTAGTTTCAGCTGACAAGAGGCACATAGGAAAGACGTGTCACTCCCTTGTTCAGCGTGCTTAGGGTTTGCTTTCTGTGCTTCAACAACTTAATGGCTAAATATGTCTGTCAAGACTTTTAAATTAATGCACAGCCATAGAACTGTTTCTTTGTCTTTGAATAATTTTCAAAAAATCTGAGGAGCTCCAATGATGATAGAAGCAGCTCTGTTTTTTAATCGAGATACTATAAAGAGCTGTCCTCCTGGTAAATGTCATGTTCCATGCCGAGCTTGGCCATACAATTAGTGTGCCAGTTTTACTAAGCATAGCTTTTTTCAGTCATCAGCAAAATCACTGTGATCTCTTAAAAAAGGCATTACTGAAACAGGTAAAGTATTAATACTGAAGACTTTTGATGTTATGGATGAGAAAAGAGGCAAATCAGTGACTCCAGGAAGAGAAAAAACAAGCATTTGAGGATCATCATAGTCATGCACAGGATCTGGCTGAGGGGAAACAGTGGGTGTCAGGTTTTATATTAATTGTGGCACGTTCATCCAAGCTAATCTAGGCTCTCCAGTGAAATGTTTTGCGTTGTGCTAAAAGGTCTAGAAGGTACACGGTAGCCCTGGGCTGCACTTTTATCAGCAACACAACAAACTGCTAGCAAAGATTGAGTTACCAGTTATGCAGTCTCTAGGGGAAGGATATACACCATAACGCCAACAGCTGCTCTTTCTAACTTTTTAATATTGCTGGACTAGTTTAAAATTGCACACGACTGCCTTCATCAGACTAACCTGAGCCACCAGGCTCACACCAGGGCAATGCGAAAGAGGGGGACCACTGCAATATTCCACAGTGTGGAGAGACGTTACAAGGCTTGAACATCTTGTGGAAGATTTCAGATTTATTGTCACTGCCTGCTTGTTATCCTAGTTTCTATTTCGGCACCGTTTGGGGAAGTGCCTTTGAAGGTAGCATAAAGTCATACTGGTTTTACAACTGAAGTCCTACTTAGAATGTCCTAAAAACAGCCTATTAATTGAGATGTAGTACATGCATACTGTAGACAGGATGATCTTGGGATGCCAGAGCACCTTTGTTTGGGGCTATATGCCCCCAATGCAGCATGAACACGAGGGAGAAGACACAGGGAAAGTGCTATCACAGTGTGTCTTGTGGTTCTTTCCTGGGAACCATACGTCTGCCAGAAGGATCATTCTAATGGCTGTGGAGGTCTGGAAAATTCTTAGTCCTCTAAGGGTTGGGAAGTTTTCTTATGATCTCACGGTATTTTTCGGATTTTGTTCTCAGCAATGATCTCTCTAGTAGATTCCCCCATAAGCGAGAAACCTGAGCCCCAGGGATCTTTATTTGATTTTTTTATAAGTGCTTGGCACTTGCAACACCTCTGTCCTTCAGTGGAACTTGCATGCACTTGCCAGGTTTGATAATGTGGATGTGAGTGTCGTGCCCAAGGTCACACAATGAATTAATGCCAGAGCTGGGATTATTATTACTTATCATGGGCAGGCTGGCTATCAAACCTATGCTTAAGGCAATCTGCAGCTTCTATTACAGAAGTCTGCTTTAGCCTCCATATACGCCAAAATAAAACTGCTTAGGCTGTAATTCCTTACCCATCCAAGCACACTTGTACCTGGAAGTAGGCAAGGCAGATTGGGCTCTTGCTTGCTAATTTTTCTGGTGGCAATTCCTGACTTTCATTGCTGGGTTCACAACACTGCACTTCTCTCAGATAATGGTTATCATCTCATGAGAAATTAGCTCTCTCCTAAAAGGAGTCCTGAAAGCTTCTTTGCACATGTAATCGTTTTCACTGGTGCAATTAGTAAGGATATTAATTCTAACAGGCAGGTAAATGTGCAAATGGGGCACTGAAGTTCAGCTTTACTGGATTGCGTGTCCCATCGGCTTTGAACTCAGCCAACCACCTGGATCCTTTTGTCGCTGCAAGCTTGCTGTTAAGTGAAGCCTGTTTAGCTTTATCAGGACTTAGTTAGTTGGATTATGAGGGTAGGTTTTGTTTTGGACAGAAGAAGTTTTTAATATGATCCAAAAACAGCAGCTACAGTGGAGTGCATGAGTATTTCAGCCAAAACGGGAAAGGGCAGAGGCAGGGCTGTGAAACAGCTGCTACGAGCAGTGGCCTTTTGTGAGCTGCAACATTTGACAGGCAGAAAAATGGGGGAGTGCAGAAAAAGTTATTCCTACTTTTCCAATCTTCTTTGCACCCTGAAAATATATTCAGAGCTCCCGCTGGCTAAAGAGACACAACTCAGTCTTCTCTTCACTCAGAGCATCTGTCAGTACTGTGTCACTAGATTTGCAGAGTGAACCCTGTGATGTGGGACCATTAAGTAGGGGCAGAAAGGCAGCGGGGCAGACTAGGGGTAGGATGCATCTCCCTCAGTGTGAGCCAGGCAAGGAGAGGGAGAGAAAGGGGGAAGCTCCCTAGGTTTTCCATGTAAAGCTTAGTTTTAGAGGTTCTGGAAACTTGGGTGTCTGAATTTTCAAACTAAGGTTCATCTGCACCATTTAACCAAACGCGTTGTTTTTTGTGCTGAAGGGAGAGCTCCTGCCTGGTCTCCAAACCTCTGCCAGTCCCCAGGCATGGGGAGTGCAAGCTGCAAAGCCTAGGCATGGAAGGGACCAAACACTCTCAGATCTTGGGTTCAGAAACAGCTGGAGAAATTAATGGAAAAAACAAAAGCAACAAAAAAAACCCACAAAAACACAAAAAAAAAACCCCAAAACCAAACAAACAAAAACACACCATCAAGATAGAGTTTGCTTCTGTCTCAGAATCCCCAAAGTGACACCCGTGGGAGTTCTAGAAATTGTTCTGGGGAATATATATTTCCAAGCATGAACAACTGGCCATCACTGGAAGTAAGAACATGGACTAGGCTAACCTACATCTGGCCCAAGACAGGCATTTCTATGGCGCACTACACATAGCAAGGTCACCTCAGCTGAGCAAGGCACATTGCACACAGCTTCAATCACCAGAAATAAGCTGTCTGGTGTGAGTCATCTCCTCTCCCCCTGCAGCAAGCAGCAAGAGATGGGTACCTTCACTCACAAAAGAAAGCATGCAGATAACCAGCTTACACTGCGTGCCAGCTTTTGATGGCAAAAGTAGGTGAGGTGAACTGCTGATGACAGTGCCCATGGAGAAGAGAGAGGTCACAGTGCTCTGAGCATTTCAACCTGCGCTCAGCCTGCTCATAGCTTTGCAGTGATGACAACTTCTTAAAACAGAGGGCAGGAGGCAAAGACAGGCAGAGATGAGGCCCTTAGAAATCACACATGCTCTGCTGCTTCATATGAAGGTACCTCCACTTGGCCTGCACCCCAGAACCTGAACAACACAGCAGCAGCTGAGGCTGGAGTCCTTCAGGTGCTTCTCTGTCCCTACGCGACAGTGCATCACTGGCATCCCTGAGACCACTGCTGCTGGAGCCTAAACATTCCCTGCTACAAGAATTTTCACAAGTGTGGGAAAGCCTGAAGTTGTGCCATGCTACTGATAGCCCGTGTCGTTCCTGGCAAAGGGTTGTGTGTCTGTAGGTTTGTGGGGGCTCTTCCTCCGGGTGAAGCTGGTTTGGAGGTTTCATATGCAAATATCTTATTTGGAATGCACGGGTGTGACCTGTGGCTGAGAAGACGAAGCAGGCAGGCTGATGGCTTGTTAGCACAGCCAAATCTCCACTTCATAACAGCAAATGCTAATCCCATCTTCCTCGCCATTAGGGCCTGAGTGTGAAGTGTTTGCAAAACATTGACTACCAACAAAATCTCCACAGGCCCCTTCTTCCCCTCGGCCTCTGCTGCTAAGTCTCTGGCAGTCACTATCATATGTACAGAACCTACTTCTAGATCCCTCAAATTAGATTAAAGGCTCAACAACATCATAACACAGTTTTAATCCCTATACTACCTACCATGAACATAAATGTCAGGACAGCAAGGTCAGATTCCTACAAATAACTGTCAGTTAAGCTCTTCCTTCAGAAAAGGCAGTACTAGTGCAAGCTGGTGAGATTTTGGTTATTAAAGCTATCCTGAAGATTTACATCCTTCTCAGATGCCCACAGCCTGGCATCTTCTGTGACTTTCAGAGAATGATAGAGCAAATTCCGATTGTGAGGCATCAGTGGTAAAACTTCTAAACTCAGTGCAATGAATGGGTAACAGGAACTTGTTATATTTTCCACAGGGTGTTGTGCTTTAAAGTTTGCAGCATTTCCTTTGCATTTCAAAAACATAGTTGGACTCTATGATCATAAAGGTCTTTTCCAGCCTAAATGATTCAATGATTCTAAAGCAAGTCTTCTACTGCACGCACCTCCCATTGCCTCATAGTAGAGAATCAGTTCAAAATCTTGGTTTGCTTCCTGCCTATGCCTTAGTCATGAGAGCAGCAGGACTGGCTCCAGTGCTCCCAAGCCATAGAAGTGGCAAAGGGGCCTACCATGCCACTGATGCTTTGGGCCACAGAGCCTCAGCCCCTGATCCTCTATTTAAAGAGCTATATTCCAATGCCACTATAAAGCTGAGAAGCTTGCAGATGTCTCTGCCTCCAACCCAGACAACATCCACAGGGATATCTCTCCTCCGTTGTTAGCTTGCCACTCATCTGCATCTCAGAAGTGGTGATGTCTTGAGCACAAAGGCATTTTCCTGCCTGTCTCAAGGGAGCGGCTCAGTTGCTGCAGAGGGCACAGGGTCAGGACCAGCAGTCTGACTTGTTGCTTATACTTTAGCCTTCTGACAGTATTGTTTTTCAAGGAGCCATCCTTTCCTTGGTGAGTCTTAAAGAGTAAAGCAATAACCAAAATGACACTGGGACAGTTTAATTAGAGAGGTGGTGTGGAGCAACCAGCTTTAAAGGGCATTCACTTTTTTCAGAGACAAACACAGTAAAATTTGTGTTAAAAGATCTGTAACCCACATTCTCAAGTAGTTAGATGAAGTATGTTGGGAGGACACATTTACCCCAACCTGGTCTCCAGTTACTCCATGTTTACAACAGATCCAAACATGTTTTGTAATGGGGTTGACACCTGGAGATTAAACACATCATTCGTGCCCAATAAAGCCTGGACTGGGACTGGGGACAACCATCTTTTATCCGGGTTGTTTCTTCATCACCCTGACCTTTGAATCATGCAAACAAAAAATTTGGCTAACATGGAAAGATTGAGCCTTTCCAGAGCTGTCCAAACATATGTCCTAACTAACACATTTTTGCTGCTTATACAGCTTTTCATAACTGTTTATTGTTCTGGGAAATGTGAAGGGGCTGTTTACACAGTAGCTAAAGGAACATGTGGCAAAAGGCCGCTAGCTCAAAGATGAACAATATTTTCATCGATTACTTTTATCTCCCTAACCTACGTCTCTGGGCCACAGTCTTTACCCATGGTGCCTGAAAGCTGGGCATTTCTGCATGGACAAAACAAGATGAGTGAAAAGCATTTGTTCCAGGAGACTTGACTCAGACTTTCAAATTATGTTGCTTGGCAAGGGCCAAGGACATGCTGTTATGAGCTTTATTATGTTAGGATGATCCCTCCAGATGCCAGCTTCTCATTGGTTTGGAGTTAAAACCATAAAACCTGACTAGGCACCATGTCAAGCCATAAATCAGTTTGTCACCTCAGAAAACCTGGCACAAGATTTGTGTTAGTATCCAGTCTCCACAGCTTGACCCATGCTTGCTATCCAAATAAATATCTTGGAGTAAAGCTGAGAGGTGACACTATCTCCTAAAGACTGTTACTCAACCAGCACTCTGAAGAGAAGAGAGAGAAGAGGGAGATGGAGGATCTTCAGGATCATGGAAGTAATAAATCCAGCGAAGAAATTTGAAACCCTCAGCAAATACTCCCATTTCAATCAGGAGGAAGAACAAAAGGCAATCTCAGTTTAAAAGCACAGTACTTCTGCAGAGAATCACCCTGCTGCATAACGGAGGGACTAATTTGCCTGTACTTGGGAGTCTGCTCAGTGATATCTCTTCAACTCCCTGCCTCAAAGAGAGGTTTTTTCCTTTTCCTCCCCTTAAAAAGACACCCTGAAATAGTTCAGCTTTGTGTCAAGGGCAGTGTCCCTGTTTCTCTGCAGAACATTGAAATGCAGAGCTGAGCCCAGCATTGGCAAGGAGATGGACAGGCTGTAACCCCACCTTTGCACTAAGCCTTGCTTGGGCAGGTTTTCCAGTAGAGCCAGCAAAACGCTGCCCACAGGATCTGCCAGAAGAGCTTTTACCCATCTCTAATCTCTCGCTCCGTACATGTACGAGTGTCCTCTTCATCACACCTGCGTTGCAGCAGGAAGGGAGCCTTGAGCAGAAAGTTCACTCCTGAGGTACGGCTCTGCTGCCCACATGGATTTATTTCGTGACCTCAGGCTAGTCTCTAAAGTTGCTCTCTTTTTTTGCTGTGAAATGCTAGCACTGGCACCATCTCCCTCCACACAAGGTGGTGCCAAGGTAAAACAAGGCAGAAAACAAGGCACAGACTGCCCTGCCTACCCAGGATGGACAGACAGATGAAGGGAAGTCGGAGTTTGTTACATTCACATAGCTGCTGGCATTTCCTAGGGTATTTCTGTCAAACCTGGAGCCCTAACAGATAATTTGATGGAGAAACTAGAGTTGCTAAGCCAAAACATTAAGCCCTGAAATATTGCCAGCTCCTTGGGGACCCTTACAGGACCTCCTCACAGCAGGTGAGTATATTTTAAGATCAGGCATTCCCAAATGGAGCAGAGCAAAGAGCCAGGGCTGCTTAGGAGCGTGGCAGCCCTTTTCATCGGAGGCTTCATGCCACTCTAGCTATGATGCCTTAAAAGGCTGGTAGCAGAGAGGTGCTGCAGTCCTTATCTCCTGTGGATGGCTAGCGCTTCGGAGATATTATATTTATAGCTCATCCGAAGCACTAATGCCTAACTGTCTAATTACTAAACACATTGTTTGGGCAATCCAATAAAACAGCGATTCTGTCCCTGTCTTCTTTCATTTGCAGACTCACGAGCAGAGGCAGCACCAAGGTGCAGCAAGGTAAGACAGTGGCTTATTTTGCTTTTCACTGTCCTTTGGGCCCTTTTCTCCTTTTCAGCTTCCCTTTGCAACAGTTCTCAGGGCTCTGTGTAGATATCATGAAGGGAACACTTCATTCTTAGGGGAAGAGTGAATTTTAAGACTTTTGTTTCCTTCTTGCTGCCAGGGCACACAGACATTCTCTCTCTCTTTCCAGTCTGCTGTTGGGAACCAGGTGCTAACTAACAGCTGCTCTTTAGTTTCTGTGCTAATAATACGCTGTCATGTCTTTGTGTTCTCAAGAAACACAACCATGTCTAACTATAGACACTTCCCTGGTTTGAATAGCAAAACGGAATGACTTCAGGCAGAAAGATTTTGATTAGGGTTGGGTTTTTTTCCCCTCTATCAGCATTTTCTTCCTCCTGATGAATATTTGGAAAATGAATAGATAGTGAAAAAAAAAAAGAGGACAGAAGGAATGGCCATGAAAGAAAGAAAGGCAAATTACAGGCGATGCTTGATGATTTCACGTTTAAACAATTACTTGTTATGGATTACAGCAGCTGTGGAGAAAGGGAAAAGAAAGCGAAGCACTGAAACATAACTGAGTGTCAAAGCAGGCATTTGTCAAAGTCAGCCTGTAAAACAGCATTAGCAATAACAGCCAAATGCCAATTATCAAGCTATTGTTACAATAAATTACTCTTAACCTCATCTCATGAGAGCATTAATTTTCAAATGAAGCTAGTAAAAGAAGACTTCTTCAGAAAAATAAGATTGTTTGTGCACGTGTGTACATTTGTTTGGATGCACTTACACATAAACTTTTAATGTAAACATTCTTATAATGAAAGGGTCTTTCATCCAAGGATCACGAAGTATGATGTGAAGGTAAGAATTATTAATTTTCTTTCAGCCCAAGAACTGAAGCTGTCACATTTGTCACTAGAGGTTGCTTACTATTCCATTATTTAGGAAATTAAATGAAAGAAGAGATTTTTATAAATGCTGAGC
Organism: Cuculus canorus; assembly: GCF_017976375.1. Classification (NCBI taxonomy): domain Eukaryota; kingdom Metazoa; phylum Chordata; class Aves; order Cuculiformes; family Cuculidae; genus Cuculus; species Cuculus canorus. Next base: position 65,364,878 of record NC_071401.1, read on the forward strand.
ATTGATCCATGATGTTTGACAGGCTCACAGGTCTCTGGCACCTCTGGGGAGCAGGACTCCTTAGACTTTACCAAACCCAAGGCCTGTAGGAGTGGTCAGCTTACTTTGAAGTGTTTGGTATTGGGCTCAATCCCTAAGCAGGGGTTTCAAAGGGAAAAGAGCAGGTTCTCAGTCAGTCCAGATTTGCTGGAGATCCACAAACTTTAGCTGAGAGGTGGTTGTTTACTGATCAGGCCAGTGGACACAGACAAGTTGGGTACCGTCTCAGGGCTGTCTCACGTGCACTGTCATGGCAATGCACACTGTACATCCAGCAATAATCCTGAAGGACATCCAACCGTGGGGCTGTGCCTGGGCTGTTACACGCTCCTGGCCTCTGAAACCATGTGGCTACATCCAAAACATGTTTAAAGGTCAGGGTTTGCTTCCGAGCCATGCCCAGGTGGAAGAACCCTAGCCAGCAACTATACAACTGACTGGCATGGTTGAATGAGTCTCAGTGCCTGGGAGCATCCTATGGGCCTGTTTGATTTATGAGCAGAGACATAGCCTCTGAGGGTGCTCCCACATGTTCAGCCTCACCTGGAATGAGGACCCACTGTTGAAGTGGACGCCCTCAGTTAACATGTCTCGTCCAGGTGAGCTCTCCAGGCTTAACATGGCAGGGGCCAGTGACTGTCACTGTAGATAGTGTCAAGACAGCATGCTTAGGAACAAGCTTGCTCCACCTTTTATGTGAAGAACAGCACATAAAGTTGCACAGAAGAAAAAAAGGAATGCAAAATATGAAATTGTCTGAACACACGCATACCTTATCTCAAGGCTTACTGTCTCTGCTCAGATGCCTTGGAAGGCTTAACCATAGGCAGTTCCTCTGCACGTCCCTCTCTTCTGCAGCATTAATGATCTTGCCACAAGATCATGGTCTGCTCTGTTCGGATCTGCACAGAGGTCCAATCTCAAGCACTGATGAAATGAGTTTTGTGAGTTGGCTAGAGCTCAAAGATAGCATGTCTCACCAGAAAGCACAGCGTTGACTCTTAACAGGCTAGCAGCGGGAGCTGGCAGCTACCTTATCTGGACCCGCTGCTTTGCTTGGTTTGTTTTTTCCAAGATCTTGCTATTAAGCTAAACTGAAGTGCCTCGCAGTATATTGTGCAATAAGAAATCATGTACAAACCTAATATTTTTTTTAATAGAGTAGTCTCAGTTCTCCCATACTATAATTTTTTTCATGTCTTCAAATTCTTTGTCTATCATCCCAGCCTCAGGATTGAACAATAAATATAACAAAACTGTTCTGGTCAGGCACTTAGTGTTAAAGTGTAATATCAGTAAGAGTGTATTGACATTATTCCCTCTTAAAAACACGAAGCAGAAGCAACAGCAGCATTCCAATCATGTGCAGCAAAACATTAAAGGCTTTTTTAAAAAAATAAGTTGGCCGGAGATCTTTAGCTTGAAAATGCAGGAACATACATACTAATGCAGTAATTTTTTTTTATTGGATTTGACTTTAAAAGTGAAACAAAACAAAAAGATCCAAGGCCTGTTCCCAAAGTGAACCCATTCTAAAGGCAGTCTTTCCAACAATAATACTTTGTTCGTACCTAGCATTTGAAATATGATTAATGGATGAATAACTTTACTTTTTCCCTTCTAAACAGCAAGGCATCAGAACAAGGCAGACCTTTCATTGCAGCTGGCAAGAGGCTGGGAGGGGCCAGGCTCATTCAAGCACTTCTTTAATACAGAAAATGTAAAAGGACGTTTTACAAGAAAGAAAACCAGAGAAGGAAAAGAATGTGAAGACTGAGTTTGGGGTGAAATCCTGGCCCCACTGAAATCAATGGGAGTTTTCTCAGAAACATCCACTGATTTTAGCAAAGCTCAGATCTCCTCCTGTTCCTTCTAATTTTAATAGTGCCAAACTTCTGTAGATTTACACCAGCAAGGCATTTTTGCATTTTGCCTTACCAGTTTTCCTTTTCTTTGTAGCTGTATATTGTCTAAACAGAGCACAGGCACTCTGACACGGTTGTTTTTCAGTGAAATGAATTATAACTGGCTGCAATATTTTATCTTTGGCTTTATATCACAGTGAGTACAGTTTCATGCTGATAAATCTCAGGCTGTTTCAACAATGTTCATCATCTAACTCTGATTAGCTTTGAGAAGCATAGGTCATATTACACAGAGACCTAGTTTTTCTGAAAGCAGTCGGAGCAATTCTGCCTGGTTTTGCTCAGCTCACTCTGACACAAACACGGGACGTGCACTACTATACACATTTTAAAGGGATCCATCAACTTCATAAAACCCCAAATGTTTCTGCTGCAGGCTGATTTACTGGTTATCATTACACATGCCACCAAGAAGTAGTGAAACTGAAAGAGCTAGAAGAAAAAAATATTTTCCCCAATTTCACTTTATATTTTTGGTAACATTTTGTGTCAAGTCAGTTGTACAAATTCTCTTTTATAACACTTTTTCCTGCTGTCTCTGTGAAATTTCCACATCACATTGAATGACAGAAAAACTCTCCTTAAAAAAAGGAAAGTAAGTACACTTACAAACCTCATTGTCTTGGGTGTAGAATGAGCACAGACGTGGAGACAGAAATTGTTTCACATGCTTCGTAAGTTCAGTGGGCTTTCAGATCAGCATATTTCCTGTCAAGCTTAACAGATTTTCACCGAAGTCTCCCTAGAAATTTGCATACTTTCTGTTGGGGGAAAAGAGAGAACATTGACTGTTGCTCCTTTTTGGTAGTCTGCAGCTAGGGGAGAAGGGCCCAGCATGCCTAGAGATTACCATATGAAAACACGAATACCTACAATCCACCGATACCACCACACAGAAGACCATTATTTTATCATTGATCCTGTTTTTTAAATGCTGAGCATCTTAATTTCCTATGTGTGAACCCCATTGACTGCAACACACCCCACAGCCTCTGGTGTTGGGGCAGAAGGCAGCAGGACAGTCAGGGAATTAGGACACTGCTTATTATACAAAGACAGATACTTGCCTACACAGTGTAGCATGGCACTTCTGCTTCAGAACAATAAAAGAGGGGAAGTTGTCGGAATAAACTCTGTTGTAGTTTTCAGCTTCTGGGTATAAAGCCCAGCTCAGGAATTCACGTGAGTACAAGTGTTATATATTTGTGTGGCCCACTTTTTATGTCATTATTTTCTCTCTCAACATCCTTTTTTTTGGGGGGGAGGGGGAAGTAATTTCCACCTTTTCCTAATTCAGAAATGAGAGTGAAGGGCCAAATCTGAGGGCAGACTCAAGTGCTGAAACACAGAAAGACTGGCAGGCTGTGAGACCCAGCTCAGGGCTGCAGTGACCCAGTACTCCAAGAAATAAATCTTGGAAACTCTCCCCTCTGTTTATTTCATCCGCCTTAAAAATGGTCTAGCCAACATGTACTGTTGTATCCAGCTCTGCTCAGTTTAGCAAGGGGGGAATACAAGGTTGAATTCAGGTGCGTGCATTCCGCCCAAATATATCTGCCCTACTTTAGCTAACCAAGGTCAGGTGTCTGCCTGAAGTAAACAGCTGGTTCCCTCTAGATTCAGTGAGGAAAGAAAAACACATCTACAGGGCAGTTTGTTTAATCCTCAACAGGTATCTAATGAACCAACCCTCACCAGCTACTGTCTTTCTCCATCCGCTATAGCGGGATCGTGGATGGCTTGTTTAGATCAGCAAACATTTGGTCAGTTAAAAAAGAGGTGAGGTGAATGCCACTGTAGGTTATTTGCCCAGATTACATAAAAGCACTTTTTGGCTTGAGGAACACACTGTGTTACTACAAGTCCCTGACTTCTAACTGCTAACTTTCCCCTCCTTTTCACTTTCACAAACCAGAATGCTTTGGTAACGTATGCTTTCTGTAATAAGAACTGGCTTGTAATAAGAACTTACTTCTCATCTTTCTCTTTGGTCATTTTTACTTCTTGCATTGGTTTTCCTGCAAGCTGATGTGTTTCAAAGCATTCTCTGGAGATTCAAGAGGTGAATGAAGTCTATCCTGATGTTGTAGGAACTCTTGAAAGTCTGCTTCCATGTGCAAAGTGGGACCCAGAGCACAGAAGGAACATGTCAGGTGGATGTGAAATGCTTCTGGTGGAAACAAGAACCTGTGTAGGAAGTAAAAATATTTTGTTAGGAATATTTCCTCTCTTGATGGGGCTGTAACAGAGAACAACAGTCTGCAGAAATTACTTTTCCTCTCAAAACAAAAGCCTGTGAAACATTTTATCCAGGAATGAAGGATTATGAAAGAGTGTAGAAAACTAGGAGGAAGGGCTGAAAAATGATGGTTCTCTTGAGCATCTGTTCTCATCTGCAGGGAGAAAATAATTCAAATCTATTGGAAAACTTGTAATGGCAATAGTCTTTTCAGCCAACATTACCTGAATAAATCTCAATGCAATATATCTTTTTGTGCAAAGCAGAAGGTATCTGAAAAATTGAAGATTGCAGTGGAAACATTAACACTCTTTTGTAGAAATCTTGAATGGAAGGAAGAGGTTTTGCAGGAGATTGTTACTTTCCTGATCCGATGCTAAGAATTAGACTTGCATTCCTGATTATTTTTACTTAACTGCTTCTAAAAAAGATCAGTGTGACTGTGATAACAATGACAATCATTCAGCTAGAACATTGGTATCTATCATTTTAGACTAAGTGTTTAAAATAAGAAAAACTCAGAACTTTCACTACTATTGGAAGGTGGTTATGAAGTTTGTTAGTTATGTAACCAACAGGAAAATATTCAATCTTTATAAATAACCTGTTATAAACAACTGGAACCTCTTCTCAGGACTGAAACCAAGGTCATTCATTTGTAAACTGTTTCATCCTCCATCTTGTAAAATTCAGGAAGAATTTTACTCTGAGGCCTCCATTATTGGCTGCAAAAGCATTTCTGAACTTCATGGTAATAATATTCACCTTTATTTGTAGACTGCAACTTTGAATAAAGCCACGGTGTTATTTGTGGTGTCATCTTACTAAAGTCTTACAGTTCAATAACCTGCAGATTCATAACCTAAGGAGGAACTAGATTTATTAGTGCAATTATTGTCTTAGTTTACAATTATTTGTTGCTGTGTAATACTGGCGACTAAGCAGAAGGTATAATAATATGGATTGATTATATGAACATAGTTTATGATGTGCACGGTCTAAAGACATATTGTTCTGCTTAAGAAGGTCTTTAGGCAGACAGAAGAAAGGAAGACAGTGGTTGCAGATGTTAGCACCTCAGCACACACTTAAAAAACTATCAGTAAAATTATCTATTTCAAGGATCTTACATCCATACTCCAGCAGGTCTGAAGACCAAAGAACCACAGAACTACAAGGGGCAAAGGATTCAGGAAAGAGCTATCCAAAAATTCTTCTCCTCACCCAGAGGAACAAATGGCGCATGAGACAGAGGAACAGACTACATCAACCCAGCCACTGAAATCTCAGGTTTTCTAAGGTTATCCTTGTGGAAAATAGGTAGATCTGATTTACTGTCATGTTTCTGTGTTATCTAGTTTTGTCTCAGAAACGTTTTGCTTTATAGCAGAACATTGGACCTGAGGCCAAGTAGCGCTGGTGCAGCTGATGTCCATACAGTTATTATTGTCTTACCAGGCTAAATGAGATGGACACAAGCATCCTTCTGTTAGGAGCAGTCCTTTGAGTAGGCCAGCTCTTTTGCCATGCCAGAGACCCCTTGCAGTTGATCAGTAGGGACCATGCTCTGCTCTGTTTGGGCCAACACAAGCTGCTGGTACAGATGCAGGCAGGGAAGGAAGAAGGACCAGAGGAATGGGCAATGCAGTCACCCTGAGACGGCGACCCTGTCATTAGCACAAGGAGGATGCAAGCAGCTTGCGGTATGAAAGGGCAGTTTGTTCACCCATGCTTTTCTTCTATGCAGCCTTCACTTTCCTACCAGTGGCAAAATGCACACACGGGAGTGACGTGGCCAGGCCATTCTCTCCCACCACCATGAGCAGGTGCGCTCAGCTTGCATGCTGAAGATCATTTGGATCCATACATGATCTTCCCTTTGTCCTAGCCATTTATCTCTCTGTTATCATGCTTCATACTGGAGCCTGTTGTACCTCCTGGTTGACTGTTTTTGGTATTGGTTTCCTCATTTGTTGAATGAGAGCAGCTGAGATGACCTAGCACATCCAGCTCGTAGTGCCTGGAATGGTTTAGGGTTCAGTTATGCTGGCAGTTGTGCTAGCTGCTGGGAGTAGATTTGTGACTAGACTCTCAGCCTGGATACCTGCCCAAGTACCTACAGTCATGCCTGTTATCTGCCTTTTCCCCCTTACAAATTTGCTTACAAATGCAAATGCAAGGTGGGTATTCAGCTTGCTAAAGGAAACAGCAAACAGCTCTCACTCTGAGGCATGCTCACATAGAAAGCACGCAGAAGAAGTGGAGTGGGCATGGCTGTAGAAGACCTATGGACATCCAAGCACAGCATTCTGCTTTCCTCTAGGGTCTTTCTCTGCCCTCTCCTGCAAGTGAAGTTTCTGCTGCTTGCCAGTGCTGCATCTGCTGCCAGACAAGCAAGACCCTTCCCCACATTTTCTTCTGGACATCCAAGTGTCAGTGCCTTGCAAACGAGAAATCCAGATTACTGCAAATCCTTCTGGATAGGAAAGAAGAGTCAGCATCGCTGTGGACTGACTCTTCGGAGAGCAGTCAGCCAGGCAGGCAGTGCTCAGTTTTGTGGTGCATTTGTATTGTAGCAACCCAGTAAGGAATCACTAGACTTTATGGTTCTCCATTAGGGATAAACGAAAAGACTAGTGCTGCTTCATAATGGGATTCCTGACTGCTCTCTAATGGTTAAAAAAAATTACTTATCTTCCAGCATGAGACATATTATCTTCAAGACAAGCCATTGTTACAAGTCTTTATTTCATTTTACTCACAACATCTGAATTTCATTCACATTAAGAGAGCAATTCCGCTAGACAGCCATGTGAATATAAACTTAGCAGGGACAAACACAATCCATATGTCTATCAGGCTGACAATAGATGGTGTATTTTTTCAGCTCTATGTGAAGTGTTAAACATGAAATTCAAATCAGCAACTAAAAGATTGCTTTAATCCAATTATTTAAAGGGCCTGAGCACTTATGGAGTTCAAAGCAAGCACACGCCTAAGAGGATCAATGGCAAGGACCCCACTTCAAAGCACACAATCTAAGCTCATATCTTCAATCATAATGCATGTCTGAGCCTACATCTCAGACCCTCTCAGTTTATATGTAGTATATACAAACAATGGTTGAATAGAAAAATAACTGTTGGCATGCAGAATGATGTTTCTGCAAAACAGGATGTCCCCAATCACATCCAGACCAGAGAGGGAAATTGCTTCTATGTACATCAGAATATTAGGAATCTGAAGTAATCTGGGAAGCGATTTGCAATTGTATGCTGCTTTTGAATTCAAGGCAAACTGAATTGTTTAGGGAACTATAGGTCCACTACATAACCAGGATACAAAAGCAGTCCTCAGTGAAGAGATGGCTGTAACAGAAAAAAATAAATTACATTTTTTGCTCCTCTGTTCACTGTGAGGAACTTGGATAGCTTCCTACAGGAGAACATTTCCTTATGGGGATCATCAGAGGATCTATTTCAAGCTGAAGTGTCTGTAGAAGAGATATGGAACAAATAAACAAAATGAACAGGACGAAAGTGTTAGAACCAGATGGTGTTCACCCAAGAGATCTAAAGGCACTCAAGGATGAACTAGCTGAAATAATAATAATGCATGGCCTCTTATTTAAAACAGGCTTAGAACCGAGCACCTGAAAGTACCTAATGTGGTGCCAGCCTTTTTAAATTGCTTGAAGAGAAACTGGGGGAATTAGAGCCTACTAAGTTTGATAAATGTAACAGAAATTACTTTGCAGAATAGAGAAGATGGATAAATATGATACATTGGGAGAAATTCAATACAGTTTTGTAAAGGGCAACCATGCTTTACAAATCCATGAGGTTCCTGTAAGATGATAAGAAGCATGCAGCTACAGGAGATCTTTGGTTGGCAGCACGTGATTACTCGTACTTTTCCATGTATTCAACAAGGGCCCTCATCAAATACCCTTAAAAATATGTAAGCACCCAGAGGATAAAAGGGAAGATCTTTGCATGCGTTGCATAAAATCAGTTGACAGATAAACAGGAAGTTTTTGTAGTAAAGGGAGATTAACAGGAGATCAATAGCAGTGTTCTACTAAGACTGAGAAACAGAAGGATCTTAGGCAACAGGATGAGTGAGCACTTGAACAGCACCTTAAACTGGCTGTAGATAAGCATAAAGCAGTGCACATGGAGAAAACTGTAGCTTTACCTATAAAGTAATAGTTCTGAGCTGACCACCTGAGTGTGCAATTTGGAGGTTGTAAAGATTTACAAAAATACTGCTTAGTACTCAAAACCAGCCAAAGAGCAACTTGAATGTTACAGTTCTGGCCACTTCATCTGAAAAAGTAAGTCGTCATACTGGAAAAAAATTGAGATAAAACAGAGAGAGTAGTTTTCACCCAGAAAGACTAGGTAGGTTGGGACTCAAGCCTAGGAGAAAGGTAGCTGAGGGGAGATATAAAGACTGACAAAACCATGAGCAACCTGTAGTGTGTGAATGAAGAACAGTTGCTCATTATGCCTCTGATTGTAAGACCTGGGAGGCATCAGATAAAGCTAGTGGGTGATGTGTTCAAAACTAATACACATTAGTATTAGTATATAGTTTAGGAGAGGGTTCTTCAACAACATAGAATAGAGCTGGGAGACTGTAAATTTCCTTCCAGGGAATAAGGAAGGACCTGTGCAAGTTCACGGAAGAGATATTCAGTAAGGATACTGCCTCCAGGTTGAGACATTCATGACCCAAAAGTTGTTGGGGGCTGTGAGATTATTAAGAGGGGTTATAATTACAGGCTATTCTCACTTTCTTCCCAAGTAATTTCCTAGACCCTAAGAACAGGATAACGAGCCATAGGAGCCTTTCTGCCCAACGATTTCCATATTAATAAGGCATGGTCTGAATACCTACAAATTACAGGTTCCGCCTCACACTAGTTATCATTTACAAGCACTCATATTAAACTGAAAACTCTGATCTGAATGACTTTTTCTTTCTTTCTGCCATCTGTGTTGGACTGACAAAACTTACACTCACTTGACTTTGGATGTTGTGGAGTCCTAACGTTAATCCTTAAGGGCAGATTAGACAAAGATCTGCCAGGAATGAGTTAGATGTTGTCACTCCTGCCTTGGGAATGTATTAGATATGTTCTTGAGGCATCTGCCAGCTGCTCAGTTTTACAAACCTCTCTTTGCTCAGAAGCTCCTGGGGCCTCTGGATGGCTGTTAAGGGGAAATGGCAGTTACAAACATTGCTGATGACTATTTCTAGAGGGTCATAAAAGATGCCACGGATACAGACAGGAAAAGAAGCATTAAGAGGAGCAGAAGGAAATTATTCACCCAGAAGTAAGGATTTGTACTACAAGCCATGAGCAGTGGAGCAATGGGAGAAGGAGGATTCTAGAAAGGCGACTTTGCCTATAAGTACTAGAACGTGCTGGTAACACTTTGGGAAATACTAGGTAGGTGAGCTATTTTGTACAGAATTGTATGTCACTTTCACTATCAAAAATACAGAGCAATTGTTCTTATAGAACAAATGCAGTGTGCTTGATTCATGCTTCTGAAACAGGGAACTATAAATCATGATTATACTAAAATTAATAAATCCTAAATTAAGGGGTACTACTTGCCAATTCAGTAGACCAGCAATTACTGCAAACTTTGCAGTAATTCGACATCCCCAGTTCCACCCACAGGGGTAGGAAACCCAAAAGCCTATTCCCATCTGTCATACTCAGGGCCCCACGTGGCAATCAAGCTGAATCCAGAGGAATGGAAAGAAGCAACAGCTCCTCCACACAGTGCTCTACATTATCATCATTTAGAGGTATCGTTTCTAAAGACCACTCACTTCTTGTTAGAGGTTGGCTCTGAATCCCAAAGCACTTCCAAAGACATACCAACAGGCTCCCTATCCCTGTTTATAGATCAATGAACTATGGAGCTGAGGGGCTTAGGGAATGCTTAAAGTACAAATAGGTGTGAGGATGGCACAGGTTGAAGTATTTCACTTTGATGTCCTTAAAAGTAGAAGCACTATCTGTTGTATATTGAGAACAAGGAAAGAAAAAGAATGTCTAGGAAGGTAGGGAAGGAGAAGACTATATTCAACAACAAGAAATGTTGCTTTCTACTTACTTCATTACAGTTCTTCATGATTATTTCTTCACTTGGTTAGCAGTCTGGTGAGGGCTCTCCAAGAGGGCTGGTCCAAATGACACAGACATTTGCCGCTTGGGGATTTTTTTACTGTCTTCCTTTACCCTGTGATAGCCTTTATGGCTCCTTTTAATCCATGAAGACCTGGGATGTCTCTTCTGACAATGCTGCTTGCTCAACGGAAGACCTGCCAGCTCTGTAATGTGGTACTTTAGCTTTCCAAGCTGTTGAAAATTCAGCCTTTACAAGAGGATTTTTCCTTAGCAGATATCAGTTCTTTAAACCATGGCTTGCTCCTTGAAGCTTCCTCTGATGTGCTCTGTCCCCTCTTGCCTCAAGCAGCATTACGCTTCTCACCTGTGATCCCCTCAGTTCATGCCCCACTCCTTGTCTCTGCAGCTATTACCACAGCTCACACAGAGGAAAGCATAGGACACAGCTGTCCTTCTGCCTACATCATCTGTTGCAAACCATCTCTACATCTCAATTGTCCATGGATGAAGGGGAATAGGTGCAATTACATGGACAGTGGAAGACCACATTTTGACCAGTGCCATGTTCCCTTTGGGACATCTTTCTCTGGAGATAGATTTCTCTGAATGAGACCGCGGCTCACTGGTCCCGATTAACTTTTGTAATTGAACAAAATCTGACTATAATCATTTAAAGTGCTTTCAGCTCCATCCCAGACCATTCTATCACAGAACCAGCCTAGGATTTATGTCAGTACCATCTATCTTATCACATAGCAGTATATTATCCTTTTGAAAACAAATTTCCTATAGAAAATCAAAAGTTCTTCACTGTTACTGAGCCATGGCACCTTTCTATAAATTTGCTGAAGAAAATTGCTAGAAACTGTATGTGAAAATCATTCAAACATACTAAGAAAGCAAACATAGAAACATTCTTTTTTTCCAGATTATACTGGAGTTTCTAAAGTACTAAGCTTTTCACATTGTTTTAGGCTAAACACTCTCCCAAAAACAAAACAAGTCTTGCATCAATCCAAAGCAGGCAGATTTTCATATCATGTAGAGTTCCTTATCTGCCTTGGCTGCAGGGGTTTTAATGGGTTGTCCAAACGTATCTGCAAATTCTTCATCAGAGTCTGTGAAACTTTGCTACTTCTTACTTGCTGAGTATTTCTACTTGAGGTCTGAGTCACCAAGGGGAAGAAAGGAAGATCAGAATTTTTGTTGGGGAAAACAACAAAAGCCTTATGGTTGGGAGACTTTTGTCTCCCAAAAAGACATTGGAATTGTCTTTTTGGGAGAGGACAATTGCGGAAAGCCTTACGGTTGGGAGACTGAATGGGGAAAGAAAATATGCACTGAAAAAAATCTATTTACCTTTTTCATATTCCTCATATACTTGAGGAGAAATATATATCTGTGAATACCTTATGAGAATGAAATTTTAGAAAGTTTTTATATTGGCTGTTATTTTTGGTTTCGTGAACTAAAATGCAACGTCTGCATGAGCCTATAAGACTTCCTAACCAGTAATGCCAAAAATAGCAGTTCTTCTACATTAACCTCCTTGTATTCAATGCAAGTTTATGTAACACAGGTTCCAACATCAGATTTGTAGAATTCTGATGAAGTAACTTAGTTTCCAGGATAAAATAGAGGCAGAAGGAATCAGTCAGTAGCTTAGCCATTTTTAAACCTAAAAACATAGCTTTCCACCTCCCATGCCCTCCCAGAGACATTAAATCTCTCTGTGACTCAGACTGGGGGAAATAGAAATATTCCACTTCCAGCTATTCCACCATTTTTCATTGTTCACTCTTTTCAGCTAGAAAAGGGAGATAAATGCTGAAGTGGTAGTTATGCCTGCATCAATCTGAAGTGTGATTTCTGAAGGATTAGTAAAATCATTGAGAAGTCCTGCTATGAAAATTATATATATTCTATCTTGTTTCCCATATATGAGGTGTGGCCTTCTCCACAAAATTGAAACTGTTAAAGCACACAGACTGCTGAAGAACCAGACATACATGCTACATAAATGCTACATATATGAGAAACATGTAAGCCATAGGGTATATTTCTAAATCACAGGATGTTACTCAATGGTACTTACATTTTTAACCTTGAGTTTAATGCATCCTTTCAGAAACATTGCTGCCTGATTTCATTACATTGTCTCCTCTGAAACCTTGAAGATGGGTGATCTATGCTGGACTAATCAGAGAACCAATGAATTAAATAAAGAATACGACAATGAAGAGTGGGTCACTTAAATTTGTCCATAAAAAAAAAAGTCCCTGGTCATTCCTTCCTATCTTTTTGTAAATTAAGGAAGTTTTATTTTCCCCCACTCATCATCCCTTACTAGGTTTGATGCTGGTGGGAAAGAAGGTTTTGCCTATCATGTGAGATAAAAAGGCGAAGTGAGCAGGGGGAGACCAACCAAAGGAGCACAGGAGGTCAGAGTTCCCCCTGCCTTCCCTAGTAGTGTTTGATGGGTTACATACACCACACCATGGGATGAGGGAAGGAGCTGCCTGGTAAATCTCCCCTGTCCCTTTTCGCAGCTCCGTGCAGTCTTGTTGTGGTTGCTGAGCGTCAAGTCCCATAGTGAGCCCATATATCATCAGGTTTTAAACTGTCAGAGGCTCTTCTGCCTTCAAGGAGTCAGAGATGTTAGATTAAACCAAGCAAAGAGTGATCGTATCTTCCTAAAGTCAACCCATGACCTGCAACAGTTAAACTAAACTGTTTCAGCTGGAGCCAGTATATATTTTAGCTTGTAATTGTAGAAAACACTTGCATTGTATTCCAGCAGGTCACATCACAAAATCTCTGGCAGAGTTGCTGCAGTGGCAGTCGATGAGCAGATAGGGAAATGAAAATATCATGGAAATGGAAAAAAAAATCACATAATACGTTTGGAATATTTAATTTGTTTTAGAAAGATTTGGAAATACACTGACTCAAATAGCCCAAATCTAATCACCTTCATGGACCAGCTTTTTCCTTTGCATGTGGTCCTAAATCAGAGCTGAAGTGAGAACTGTAACTAAGATGGAAATCTACAATTATAGTTGTCATTGTGCAATAGTTTAAAAGAAAAAACATCATTATCATCATCATTCTTATTATTACTATTACTACTACTACTATGCACTAAGAAGTCCTCTGTAAATTTGCTAAAAAGTTACACAAGATTTTGCCTGTCTTGAGCGCTGTATTTACAGACAGTGAAACTAAGGAACAGAAAGATGCAATGTCTTGTCCAAGAGCACCTAGTAAGCCAGTGATGGGGCTGGAAACCCAACTAGCAGCTTTTCCAAGACATAGGTCCAGCTCCATGCAGCTCAAGGGCTCACTGAAAATTGCTCACTGTCCATTTTAACTCATCTTCACATGCCTGTGCAAATGCAAGGGAAGATCCAGGGACATGCGGCTGAGAAGTGCAGCTTTGATTTAAACAATCTTCAATTGCTATAGAATCAATCTCCTTAATTGTGTATGTCCATGGTCAGTTCTCCAGGACTGTGTTTTGAAAATGCAGCTGCAAAGGCTGGAGCAACAGACAGATCAACCCCTGGGCATTGCCCGTCATCAAAATAACTCACATCTCTAAAGGAGGTTTTGCTTCTTATAGAAGAACTAGGAATGGCTCTTTCCCGTCATTTTATTTTGTCTGTGTTTTTGCTGATTTTGAGGAGAGTTGAGACTGACATTTCATTGCCATTCTAAATGTGACTACCATTCGAGCGCACAAGAGGACAGTAAGTACAGGTCAGGATTTTGGCATAAGTAGAACAACCTATATGCACACCTGCACCACTGTCCCAACACCCCCACCCAGTGTCCAGTGCAAAAGGACATTGGACTTCCTTACATCATCAGGATGCAAAACAACAGCAGCGCTCTCTTGGGTTAGTAGGCTTTACATTTTTATCCTACTGGTTTCCCTTAAGGTTGAAAGCACCTCCCTTTGGCAAGCACCAGTCATTGCTGAAGTATTACACCAAATTGCCTCCCCACCCTAACCCTCAGATGGCAAAGAGCGGACATCTCCTGCGTGCTTCTGATCTAAATTCTTCCCTCTGGGAGGTTTCCCAGGACCCTCACTATTTTGATTAACAGAATGTGTTTCTGGTAGAACATTTGATATAAGAAATTGGATTTTGCAGCAGAAAAATTAGTTTCTGGTTATAGGAGGATTAATGGCTCCCCCTCTCCTTAACGTGTGCCCACTGGCAAGGCTCTCCACTGGGTTCTGAGCATGTGCTCAGACAATCTGTTACTTGTACTTCTCTCTTACACAAGGCGGCGGGGGGGGCTACATTGATTTCCCCTGTTTTTCTTTTTTTCCCTCCTTACTACGGACGAATGTGGAAAGAAAAAAGGGTGGAGAGAAACAAGAATGGACTCTGAACGCTCATAAAGAAATGTCTGCTCAGAAAAACGTGCACCTCTCTACGAATGAGAAGAGAGGCAGCGTGTTTCACTCCTCTGGGCAAGGCACTAAGTAGCAGCAGGAAAACGGCCAAAGCAAATAAAACCTCATACCAGTTTTAACCAAATACTTCATTCTCTCAGCCAGGTGAAGAGCCTTAAAAATGTTTGGGTTTGAGTAGCTGTAAAACCTTTCCTTCTGTAAAGCACCACCCCTCAGACCTAGCAAAGCTATGCTTTTAATAAGCATCAGGGGTTTAGAGAAACAAAGGCTGGAGGAGGGGAGCCTTGTTTTAGGAAGAGGGCCAAGAAAGACAAGATGTTTAGGAGGGGGGAAGTATCGACACCCTTGGAATAGAGAAAGTGTCGAATGCCAGCTGCAGAGAGCCTAAAAGAATGAGTGTCTCCGATGCTTTTGTCTCCTTATATGGTAAAATGATAGAGAGGGGTTTCACTAGGCTGGGGAAGGCAGCAGCCTCTTTCCACACAAGACTGACTGCAGAGCTGAAATCAGAAGAGCTGCTCTTCACAGGCAGTAGAAAGCCCCGGCTAGCTGTACAGCTGTCCTCTGCAAGCAGGCCAGTGTGCTCTTTACACATTTGTTAATGGATGTGACCCCCTGTCCCTGGTCCAGGAGGTGATATTAACTGCCTGCTACGGCTCTGTAAGTAAATATCCCTTTTTTTCCCCTCCCTCCCTACTACCCATGGTCTATATCATTGAAGGTGTCTCTTTAAACAAAGGATGCAGAGAGGAGAAGAGGGTTGTTTAATGCTCCAGTGGGTTCTTGGGTAAGGAGGCAAGGAAAGAGGTTGCCAGTCCTCCTTTCTCCAGAGTGCACAGTGAGGGGTGTGAAGATGAGAAAAAGACAAATTTCTTATCAGAGCAATTACTACCGCATGTCCATCAGTATAGTGACACATCAGTGAGCTGATGAGGTCCTGTGTCATTTTGTGTGTAACTATTTTTAATGACTGTATCGTGTTGCATGTGTAATCCACTGGGAAGGTGATAAAAAGTAGAAGCTGGGTTCTTAGATTCCTTACACTTCTGTGCGTACTCCTGCTGCTGAGCTCAACAAAGGAGGATTTTTGCACAGTAGCATGAGCAGATGCACAAGAAACAAAGGTAGCCTTTCGCCTTTACAAACACAGTGGACAGATTGTGTATGGGGAAAAGGGAAAGCAGTCAGCATCCTGCTTCATTTTAGATGGAGAGAGTAAATTAGAACACAAATCTCAATTAATGGCTCTGAATTTGTTCTTTCCATGCTTCTTTCTGCGTGCATATGTGTGTAACGATGATTAGCCAGGTCCCTAATGTACACTGCCTATCATGAATTTCTTTGTGTACATAATAAAGGAAATACTAACTTTCATTGTCTTCATTAATGGCTGTTCTGAACTTTCCATTTTTCTAAAGAGATACAGCTTTTATTTAGTTCATCAGATACCTGCTTATTTCACCTCTGCTTTGTCCAGAGATATGCACATAGTCACAAGAAAGCAAATCTTATAAAACCTATATATCAGCAGCTGTCAGTCTGTTAGTATTTCTCCCCTGACTCCTGCCTAGAGGTATATTAACTAAGATTGCTGATTGACACTGAGATGGCCACAATCAGCACCTGTAACATTTATTGCTGGCTACACTTATCTATACACTGTCTTAAATAGGCATTGTCCTAGAAGAAACCAACAGCAGGGTGCGTTATTAGATTCTCACATGCATCCAAATGTAAAAGAAGTTATAATTAAGGTTGCCATTTCATTTCTGTTGTGAACCCCATTTTCATTACTTCATACATTTATGGGACTCCCTGCTTTCTGTCTAAAATCTTCTCTGCCTTTTATAAGACAGATGGCAAAGTCTGAAAATGATTGCTGCAGGCATGTGGCTGTGGAAGGCAGAAAAGGCAGGGGGGGTGAGGTGTTACTATTATTTTATAAAAATTACCGTTTATTTTCTGCCCCTGTATAACTGGGAAAGAATGGACTCTAAAGGATGCTCTGTCAATAGAGCCTGTGCATATTCTTGACCACATTTGGGGAAAATTAAATTAAAAAGGTATGAGGTACTATATTTATTGAAAACTCAGCTCCAAACACTGCCACAGTGGCTCACTGTGTCCAAAAACTGACCAAAGCACCAATAAAACTATCTTTTACACAAGCCATAATGTAGATAATGATCTTTGGCTTCCAAGCCAACACATGGTTGAGTTGAGTAGGGAAGCTGAAAGGACACAATCTGCTGTTGCTGAGAAATCACATTTTTGAAATGGGTTCCAACCTGACATCTCCATCTGACTCAGGCCTGAGGCTGAGGGCTGGAACAGTTCTTGAGGGTTTTTGAGAAAGCTTAGAAGATCCCTAGATGGCAGAATTTCTGGGGTACATAATAATTATTTTGGTTCTCACTATTCTGCCAAGCATGCTCCCAAGGGCATCAGAAGGGCTACATGTGCAAGCACCATGTAGTTACATCCAGGTGATAGGGTTTTACATAAAAATATTACTTATTTCTATGAGACCACCATTATCACGTAGCAGCAGCTATGCTGTGTCGGGTATTGTTCATATATGCAAAGGTTCTCCCAAGAAGAGCACATAATGGTGATTCCCAACTTAAATATTTGGATACAGATTAGGGCCTGTTTCCAACCTACAGTTATACAGCTTCTCAAGGTAGGCTAGGGAAGCCCTTTCCTATTGATACAGACAGACAACAGCACTCCCAACTGGCACGCTTTGCATTAGGAAAAAAAAAGTAAACAGCTCTTTCAATAACACACAACACAGTCCTCCTGTATCCCATCAAGTTTCAAACACTTGAGGCCAAAAAACCACAAAAGAGTTGATGAAAGTACAGCTTCTGCAATTGTAAAGGTTGGCAAGAGTTTCTGCTGCATTGCACTGCAAATTCAAGAAAGGGGTGAGGAGGGCTGTAAAGACCTATATACACGTGAATGACGTCTCTCTCAGTTCTCCAGGGTGTTCAGCTCAGAGCCAGGGAGCCAGGTCTTACCTGCTGTTGTCCTCTCCTCCTTGCCTTGCCTCACAGGGGTCAGGACATTCAGAATTAAGGGAGATTTGGATAAAAGTTAACACCGTCAGTCAAGGAAATGGCTTCTTCTCCAAGAAAAAGAGGCTGAAAACTGAAGTAATGCCTTTTGCTGCTGACCAGCACACAGCTGCTGTTGCAAAAAGGTCCCCACAGATTAGTTACAAGGTATGAGGCTCATTCGTTTTTCTCTGATGGGTAAATCAGTCCTGAGAATCTTTGGAGAAGATGTTTTTTTCAGAGAAACTCTGGATAGTACAGTGTTGTACAGTACCCTCTCTTGGGTACTGCTTTTGAGATTGGGGATCTCATAATTTGCATTCTTAGGCTGATTAATTCTAAATGTGTTATTTTAATATTTCATTTATGTATGCAGAGTTATTTGTGATGCAGATTCGCCCCAAGTAAGGGTGTGAAATGGCAGGGTAATGACAGGTTTTATGGAAATAAATCTTCTATACATTGACAGCCACAAAGTGCTAATATTTCAACAATACTAATTAGCTATATAGAGAGAGTTTGATTAAAAACTACTAGAGGCTTATTTTCAGGATGAACATCATAACGTTCATGCCAGGTGAAAAAGTTACAGTCTTCGTTTTGTTCTTTTTCACATACTCTTCTGTATTAATTTAGATAAGATTAACTAGGGTGCTAAATGGCATGTGGTAATTCACTCTAGGAGGAATATAGGCAAGTGTAACACTGATATAAGAATATTCATCTTTCCCTTTCGTAGCAAACTTTCAACTTTAAAACTTCAAAGCTATCAACCACAGCAGAGCCAGCCCTAAGGTTGCACTTTTGGTGGCAGGAGGCAGTTCTAGACTCTTGGCAAGTACAGGCACAAGGTTCCAAAACCCACCTTTCTTTATGTCATCTTGCATAATAAAAGTAATGAGTTGCATAAAACAGTAAGCATTCCCCTACCCCAGTTTTGTCATTGCTCTGAAGCACTCTTGAGATTTAAATCAGAAGTATCTTCAGGGGCCAGGATCCCACCTCTGATTAATTCCTCCTCTTCCATACTATTCTGTGCATCTCTCCATAGTAGACCCAACATCTTTCTTCTTCTGTCAGAAAAGTTCTTGTCCACAAAAATATTACCTCTTTCCAAGCCTCCAGAATTCCTGTGCTTTTCTGTGCATCTTCCTAAGTCTCTCATGTACCACAGATGCTTTTGCTCAATATTAACACCTGATATCTTTCTTTGCTCTCTGTGTCCAATGTCCAGTCCCAAATCCCAGCAAACAAGTTTGACCAAACTGGTTTCACTCAGATGTAACCAATCAATTTTGCTAAGATGTGCCCATCTGAATGGCCACCTCTGAGGTTTACGTAGCGTCTTTTGCCAAGTTTTTGGAAGGACAACAGCACAGCAGCTGAGCAGAGAAGTATGGATGCCTCACAGCCCAGAGGCATTCACTGCTACAGTAGTTTTATACACAGCTGAAAGATATACATTAACTGATCCTCCAAATCACCACACATGCCAATTATCTTAGACAGAAAAGGGCTTTGTGGTCTTGCTTCTGTGAACAGAACCAGACAGAGAGACACAGAGCTGTTGTGTTAGAGGCCATGACAAATAACAAAGTATTCTTCCCCTGTAGTCTTCTCCCAGGTTTGTTTTTTTCATTTCTAGAAAGAAGGAAACAGAATATTTGGCACATTGTTCTGGTTTTGTGCCCCAGATAGTAGTATGCAGGATTTCAAAACCATAATATGTGGGATTTTCTGGGTATTTTTATCTCAGGGTCTGATTTCTCTGGGATTAGCAGCGTTCCTGTAAATAAGAGAAAGCAATGGTTTTTTTGGAAAAACAAACCTCCATTGGTGTTTAGCGTCTACAGTCATTTAGCTCACACATTATTTCTGTCGGGCAGAGCCAGAGATAACAATCGGTTTTATTAATCTTATACTGTTTTTCTTCTCTATCATTTTCTGTTATCTGCTTAAACGTTCTTATTAGAAATACAAATTTCTGGGCCTGAATAATATCAAGTATTTGATCTCTCCCTTTGAGTAAGCCTTTGCTTGTTCTGCAAGGGGAAAAAAGGAAGAGAGCAGTTTCAAAAGGCTTTAAAATAGAAAATAAGAGCAAGCCTTTCTGCTTGAACTGTGCTCTTCCTTGCTATGGTGGGTTTAAGAGTCATGTTCCACATTATTTCAATAGGCTGCTTTTGTAATTGAAATCTATGCAGGAATGTACATCCATACATCCTCCAGCCATTTCAATATCAACCTCAGATAAGCCATTTCAAAATCAACCTCAGATAATCATAGTGTAAATTATGTGGGGTACACTTTTAAAGTGTCAGTGCTCAGTTCTTCTGTAGTTACTACCGCCGGTGCTAAATCTGCTACTGCTGGATCAGCTCTAAATGGAGCAGATATTTATTGACTGCCAAACACAACAAACCACACAGAAACCACAACTGGAGTGTTCGTTCTCCACTAGTGTAACAGGGATTGCTTTAGCCAGGTGCATGAGAAAACTTACCACACAAGAAACATTTTCTGGTTTTAGGGTTTTTTTACTATTAATATTATGTCAAAGAATATAATCTTAAATAGTAGACTATCCACTTTCCAATGCTTGATAGACTGACTGTGCAATCTAGACAGGGACCAGTTATATTTTGGTTACCTGCACATGTTAATGCAGTCTCTCTGCTGGGAAAATTGCTCCAAAGTACTTAGAAAGAGACATCAGAATGTTATACCACAGGGAAAATAAGTCAGCCTTGTACGAGGAAGGTGAGCTGCTGGAAAATCAAAACCACGATTCTGGAGAAAATTTCAAGGTAACTTTAAAAAAGTCTATTAAAACATTTTTTTTAATAGCTTTCAATATTTAGCACATATATAGAAAGGCCTGAGTGGGATGTTTAGGAAGAGGTTTCTTTACTTTGGTTTTATTTTTATTGGTTTTTATTATTCAGCACCTGCTTAGCTTTTGCGTTGGACATCTTTAGCATTAGGAAGAAAATGTCCCTCTGTAGCCCATGGAGAGATTTGTCTGTTCTGCATCAGCTGGCTCAGCTCCCAAAGGCCAGGACACCACTGCTGGAGGGTAAAGGATCCAAGTAAATCAAAGAGGCAGCACCTGCCTTGTGTCCAGCTAGAACTCCAAGCACTGTTTCCCTTTGCTTTCCCTCTGCTGTCTCATAACACTATCTAGGTGCAGTCTTCCCGTAAAGCATAAGCTACATCGGATCAGCCAAAGAAAGAGGCTACCACCACTTGGTGTGTTTTAGTAAGTGTAAACACACAAGACTCTTTGGCTGTCCATAGTGTGCCTCTATACCAGCCAACGTCCACATAATAAAGTTCAGGTGTATTCTGACTTGTCAGTGCTACTGGCAAACGGGTATTTCTTCTTTTCCTAAAATAAACTAAAAAGAAATAAAATTATCTTTCCCCCTCTCTCCCCTGGCATGGCATTATGGCCTCGTTTGGAAAACTGATTAGCTTGTAGAAGAGTAGCTTGCAGTTACTGCAACAAGATAATAGATAATGAATGTGGCAATAGCTGCTAAGTTACAGGAAAATAATCACCTTTTGCCAGGAAGAGTAGCATAGCTTGAATTGTTAGTTCATAGTTGCAAAGGATGTCATAAATCTCTGCATTTTAGCCTTTGGAACATTAACGTAAATTGTTTCCAAATGCTCTAGACCTGCATGGCTTATGTCACTGGAGTTGCCAGACACAAATCTTCCTTTCTCAGGGGAAGGCAAATAAACGGAAAATTCTCCATGTGCCCAGTTCTTCTGGAAAAAAAGCCAGGTGGGAGAAGCGTGTGTACATCATGGAGGAAGATGAGTGTCTCCAAAGACTTTCTATATCCTGTGCAGATGGCTAACAGAACACCCTGCTCGATGGGCAAAGGTAGAGCCCTAGCATATTGGCCCAGCCGAGGTCAATTGGCAAGTCCCCTTTCACATACAGAGGGGTTTAATGCTATCACTCTAGATACTGCTGCAACAAGAGATCAGAGCTTCATTTCACTGAATAAACTAAATAACTCTAAATTTTTTAGACCATTTCCTTTGGCTTCTTTCTCTGTGCGTGCGCATGTCTACATGTCAGTGTTGGACACACCCTAACAGGAGCAGAAATAAAAGAAATGCACAGAACATCTCTTATTAGGCTTGCAGATACAGTTGAAAAAGCAGGTCTGGGCCAACTAGAGTTCCCTTTTCCAGTTGCCAGTAATGTCAGGGGATGAGAGAACACCAGATGATTTCTAAATGACGTTATGAGCCTTAATTTTTATGACATAACACGATAACTTTAACACTTACTGCTAGTACAATGAGACTCTTTAAGCAAACGGGAAGAATAAGAAAGAATCATAGCTTTTAAGTCAGCCTACCAACTTTTTTCTAATTTTCATGTCAATTCTTACTTCCTTGAAGATGTAGTGTGGGTAGTGCCAACATTTGGCATAAGCTTTAACTTCTCTTTTGGGCACGTAACGGAAAGCCCTTTTCCTTTTGGAGGCGTTATGTCTAATGTTGTAGGAGGAAGACTGTATGGCAGAATGAACAACTTCTTCATGATGATATTGAGAACAATCTGAAAAAGCATAAGTAGAAAATTAGTACTGTGATAAAATTTAAAGGTCTTATTGTACCACAATGAAGTGTAATAAAGATGAGCCTCTGGCCCACAAAGCTTTACAGTCAACAAATATCAAACACAAGAGGAAAAAATAGATCAATGGCAAGGAGGTTGAATCGCAATTTGTGTCCACTCACAATTGTGAAAGTTGTTGGGGTTTTTTTCTCTTAAAAGCCCAAAGCAGTGCATAAAGCCTGCCTTAAGCAAAGCTTGATTTTTATATGACACGAACCAAGGAACTGGTGATGTAAAGGACAGTGTGTACAAAGTGACAGGCGAAAAATTGTTCAGTATGATTTCACTTTTCTTGTTTGTAAGACAACAGTGAAATGAGCTGTTTGACATTGTTAATTTTTCAGTAGATAGGCCCCATGATTACTTAACATTTAATTATCTTCAGAGAAGGGAAAAAAAACCTGTCAAGCATCCTCAAAATATCACATAGCATATCATGAGATCCAGTTCAAGGCCCAGACCTTAGCAGCTTGGAATTTAGGATGCTTCACCTTAAATTCCAGGTTTCTGAATGAAACCACATGAACCTGAATGCCTAACTTCAAGAGATACTAGATCTGAAATTGGTCCCAGATCCAAGAGAAGAGTCATGCAAATAAAAATAAAATGTAGATTTTGGAAACTTTCTTTTCTTGTCTCTTGATTTCCCATATCTCTGGAGTTTCACCTCAAATCCCATCCAGAGTTGTCCCTTCACTGTCTTCATAGAGCAGAGTTCACCCCTAAATAAGTCTTTTTGGGATATAGAAATCGTGTCTGTCTGTCCCTGCTCTGGGTGAGGAGGGCAATCCACTGCTGCAATCTTAGAGTATATTTAAGAAAACTAAACCCCTTTCAGAACAGGGAGGCAAGTACTTGGGTATTTTCTAAAATAATGGCAGTGACTATCAAATAATTACTAAACAAATAATTACATAAATTAAAGTTATTTAATAAATTACTAAATACTGTTTGCCTCTGCTTCTGTGAAAAGCATTCAGAAAACAATAGCGCACTCAAGAAGAAACCCTCTCTAACCAAGACACAGGAACATCCACCTCTAAGGAAACAGTCCCTCTTTCAGTCACAAACTACTTCTACATTTTTCATATAACAGTTTTGGATGAAGGACAAAAATTGTATAATCCTGTAAAGGAATCATTCTATGGATTTTTTGCTTTTAAACTTCTTGACTGCAGAAAAATTTTCACTCTTCAGTATCACAAGTCTGCTTCTAATTCAGGGCTAGAAAAAGCTGATTCTGAAGAAAGGTGAAAAATGCAAGTTCATAAATTGTTCCTGCTCATATTTTAACTTAGTAATAATGCAAATTAACTGTGCAACTAAAGCCTATCATATAAAATTAATATCCAATAAAGTCCAGTAAAAAGTACAGATTTTCATCCTAAACACAGACTATCCTGACAAAGCCAGCACTCCTCTCAGACTCAGGCATACATAAATACATCGGTTTATACTGGTCTGACTCCATTCATTTTGCTGAAGTTATTCTTTGAAGTAAATTGAGCCCTCTCTAGTCCTTTCGTAGGAAGTACATAGTTACATCATAGATTTGGGGTTGCAAATGGGCTAAAAAAGGCAGGAGGGGAATAGATCCACCACTGCCTTTTAAATAACTGCAGTAAAGACTGTGCCTCTACATTAAGAGGAGATCAACTTGATGAAAACAGATATCAAGGAAAAGTCACGTTGTGCCAACACTGTTTCTGGGTCTCTTTCTTTATGCTTTCGTTGTTAGCCACTGCTGTTAGAGGCAAGCTAAAAGGGAACTTTGGGTAGTCATTGCACATCTCTGTCCAGCATAATAATTCTTACTTTTCATATTTTTATTCTCAGTCCCTATGATCCTTATCCTGAGCATACTCCTAGCTCCCATTTGGGGTAAGAAAGTTAGTTTGTCCCTACACAACCTGAAGGGTCAAAAGAGCTGGACTGCTTCTCTTTTTGGGTTGGCCATGGCACAGACAATCAACTGTCAGTATTTTTCTTCCAAACACATTTTGGGGTTTGGTGGTTTGTCTCTGTTTCTTCTTCAGTAGTCACTTAGAGTTCCAAAGACTTCCCAGCTGCTGAGCCATCTTTTACCCCTTAGTCTGTGCTAGTCACCACACAATTCTGTAGTTGACAGAGCATTAAAAATACTATTTAAAAAAAGGAATCTTTCTAGTCATCTAAACAAACTTTCCCCATTCAGACTTCCCTAAAACTCTAATCAAACCTCAGCAGCAGGAAATACAAGCTAATGATAAAACTGAAATCCTAGAGGAGAATTCAGTATTTCAGAATGCCCTGAGGGTGACTCCCACTGCCAGAAGGAGAGAACAAACTCCAAAACTGAGCAACCTGTGCCAAGAACATTATGCAAGTAACAACGTTTATTTTAAAACTGAGAGCTGAAGTTGGCAAAAGGACTACAGCTTCTGTAAATGTCACTTATGTGTGAAAGACAGAGTTAGCCACTTAAGCCATTAGTACCCAAAACATTTAAGACTTTATAGATCAAGCGTGGCTTAAAGAGGAGATCAGGCCTGGCAGGCAGTGAAGATCGTGCAGTCCAGGTGGAATGTGTTTTCTGCCTGAGAAATTCCCCTTTCTAAGCAGGCAGCTGTGCCCTGCTCCAGCTGTAACCTCCAAAGAGATTGCGGATGAAACACATAGTGCAAGCCTCAGGTTAGAAAGAAGCTAACCAATGAAACCCAAAACAACCACGCAAATAACCAAAGGCATTTGTGTCATTGTTGCTTGTGTGTGAATCCAGATAATGCTGGAGGTGTAACAAGACCTGAGTAGCAAACAGCAGTTGTCTCTAACTCAATACAACCTGATACATCATTTGCAGTTCCTTCTGCTTGTTTCTCCCTGTCTATAATCATTGTTTGACATGTGCCAGAACCAGTGTAGCTAGCTCTTGTTTGTGTCCCAGTACACCACAGTTGTTGGTTAACTCATTCAGCTGCATTTGAGGAGAATCAGGTATACAATCACCAACCCCACATCTCCCGCTGTCAACAGTGCCCATTGTCTCATGCATGAGCAGAAATGGAGAGTTATTGTCTCGCTGCAGGGCAATGATTGCCAGACATTGGCTCGTTGAAGAAGCAGAGAGGGAAAGAACAGAAGCATGTAACAGTGATGTCCAATAGCCTACACATGAGTAAAGTCTACCACCAACACAAACCTTCATCTTGGCTTAAGAAGAAGGCATTTATCCTTCTCATCCTCTTAATGGATTTAGCTCCCTCCATTGCCTACAGAGCCAGCTTGTTGTTTTGGACCTATTGGTCAAATCCCATTCACAAATCCCATGTGAATTCTTCAGACTCAGGAATTACTCGCTGTCTGGACTCTAACACTAGCTCTGGTCAAAAATGGGTAAGTGGACAGCAGCAGTGGATTGGCTACTGCCATAACCCAGCATTGCGAAATTTATAGTCCAATTTCTTCCTATTCTGTTGATATATCTGACCGAAAGTTGAATTAAAATTAAATTACAATGTAATAAACCAGAACTGATAAATCTTTCTTGGGGGACTGGGTGAAGGGTAGCTCAGTTTGACATGTGCCTATTTCTGTCTTCGTGGCAGGATAGCTGGACTCTAGACACCACTATGACTGAACGCTTTGACTGCCACTACTGCAATGAGTCCCTGTTTGGTAAGAAGTACATCCTGAAGGAAGACAGCCCCTACTGCGTGAAATGCTATGAAAATCTTTATTCCAATACTTGTGAAGAATGCAAAAAACCTATTGGCGCTGACTGCAAGGTATGCCAGATTTGTGTCTTGTTACAGAAATCTAGATACACAGCTCTCAGACATGGTGCTATCACCTGGGAGGATCCAGTTTAACAGATACCTACAGGTTTCTTTTGGTGGGAAAGCGTTCTTCCCAGACCCCTGTAAATGCTTTTCAACACTTCACTTGGCAAACTTTTCTTTACCAGGCACATTAATAGAAATGGAAGAACATTCCTTTCTTCCTGTTAAACATAGGATGATCAGATCATCTGGTGTTAGAAAGTATCTCTAACTCATTAGGAGAGTTAAACAGTCCTTGGAGCCAGCTGGGATGTGGAAAGGCGTCAGAAGCTGATTTTCACAAATTCACAGAATGACAGAATGGTTGGGGTTGGAAGGGACCTCTGGAAATCATCTAGTCCAAGCTTCCTGCTAAAGCAGTTTCACCTAGAACAAATTGCACAGGAATGAGACCAGGCAGGCTCTGAATGTCTCCAGAGAAGGAGACTCCCAGTGTCCTTGGGCAGCCTATTTCAGTGTTCTGTAACCCTTAAAGTAAAGAAGTTTTACTTCATGTTAAGGTGGAACTTCCTGTGTTCCAGATTGTACCCATTGTCCTTTATCCCGTTGCTGGGCAGTGTTGAGAAGAGTCTGGCCTCATCCCCTTCGACATTTGCCCCTTAGGTATTTCTAAGTATTGATAAGGTCCCCTCTCAGTCTTCTCTTTTCCAGGCTAAACAGACTCTGGTCTCTTAGTGTCTCTTCATAAGAGAGATGCTCCAGTCCTCTGATCAACTTTGTGGCTGTCCACTGGATTCTCCCCAGTAGTTCCTTGTGTTCTTGAACTGCAGAGCCCAGAACTGCTTACCTTTGGGTCAGTGGGAGAAAACCCACCACTTCAGTTATGTATCTGGATTTCTTTTAAAATTAACCAAAACAACCAGAGTTCATGACAGTTCTGCTCTGACTGAATAAAGATTTTGAGCCATCCAGTGAAATGCCTGTTGGACTGCTGCAGACAGACTTCATCCAGTACATGACCTTCTTGCACAAAATTGACCTGTCCAAAGTTGGCCAAGAGTTTAACTGAGAGAGCAAGTTTGTACTAGTACAGCAATTTGCACCACATGGCCTTGGGATTATTGACTAGTATGGGGAGGTCTGATGTTTGATTTTCTGTATTGCTGATACATTCCTCTAGAAACATCAATTAGTCCCTATTGCTAATACTACCACTGTATGACTAGTTCAAAGATATAAAAATATATGCTTACTCAGACTCGGAAAAATAAATGTCTCATATCTCCCAAATGTATCTATCCTACCCTAGTGGCAAATCAGTAGGAAAGCCCCTTTCAGAAGCCTTAAAAAGGTGAGAATGTTTCACCATAATGACAGGGAACTGGCAGTAGACTGTGATAGGGTATAAAATTGCCAGGTTTCCTACAGCTCATAAATATTCAGATTAGAGAAGAGATACAGCTGGTCTGACCTGAAAAAGCAAAATATTTCTGCCCCATTCTAGAATGTGCTTTTGTTTAAAGGTCTCTTTCTAATCCCTTGAGAAGATATTTCCATGTGTTGATATTCAAGAATTTAAAAACTTGGACCAGCTTCAGCGAATCTCAGACAAAGTATTCAGAAATTAATCAAACTGAACTTTTCAACCCAGATTTATGGATTTAGGGAGTGTGGGTGTTATTCGATACACTGCTCTTCTGTACTTTTAAGCAAGACACTCTTAATAGCAGATAGAAAAATAAGCTCCTAATTTTCTGAAATCTAAGAATATTTTATATATGTAAGGAACCAGAACTATATGTGGAAAACACAGCTATAAAGACTTCTTAAAGAGGAATTAAGTGTACCAGAAACAAATGTCTCTCTTTTTTGTTTCCGTGACAGTGATTTGTGCCTGTCCATTCTTTAATCTGCAAGTTTTGAACCCATTGACCAATTTTAACCAAATTCTGACAGATGGATAAAAGTTGCAAACTTAAATTCCTACACATTTCCTGAAAACAAGTGTGTGGTTGGGTAGAAAGAGATCCTGTTAATGTTCCCACTGAGAGGAAAACTAGAGCAGTATTTCAGTGACAGTAATAGATGCTAGAGAATACATTTGAGAGAGCACTTAAGTGCCTCAGCCACAAGAGAAGTTTCAGCTGGATTTTGTGCACTCTCTCTGAGCATAATTCAGCCATGAAACACAAAGTCACAAAAAATCATGCTTCTGCTCCTCATTAAACTGTACATATTCATAGGTATATAAGTACACGATAAACATACGCATATATACATACACAGATATGTGTATGTGTTTACATATATATATCTTTTTACACACTGTATTTGCATTTTCCACAAGCAAAAAAGATAAAATGTACTGTTTGGGAACAAAACTAGTATGTTTACTGTATGTAAAAGATTAACTCCATATTTATTTGTATGTTCTGACATAGCCTTTATAAAACTGTAAAATTTGGAACTAAAACCTAATGGAGTGGGAGCGATACCACAAAGGGTCACACCTGCACAGGCACTCTGCACCTGGCAGGAGCGCCCACCTTCACATCAATATCACAAAACTGAAAATCTCCGTGCAGCTCACACCTCAGATTCTGCCTTTCAAGTCCCTTCTTTGCCACTGCTGTTTCTCTGCACAGGGAAGATCTCAACCAAGAACCCAGCTGCAGCTGAGATGCTCTTAATTTCCCTCCTAACAGCCCTCTCAATTTCAATTAATTCTCTCAATTAAAAGTAACCATCCTATAGCTGAAAGGTTTATACCAAAGTAAACCAGATGGTGACAAAAGGACAGCCATCTCTCCATCTCTGATGCTACTGTAGTGTATCAGCACTGGTGTACAGCATCATCTCACCTAAGCTGAACTTAAGCCTGCTCAGACACTGGAAATACTCAAACCTTGACAGCACTGGGCCCAGAGCGGGTCAAACTGATGCCAAATTTTCACTCTGTGTTTTAGCTGCGGCACACAGAGCCCATAAGACAACCCTCCTGAATCTGAGCTTTCTTCGAGTTCAAATCAGGAGAGAATTTGCTTCATTATCTTGTCAGCCTTCCTACAGTAACGTATAAGTAACTGTAAATGCAACTGAGTAGTAACTAATTTCTTCTTCATTTTAAATTTTTTTTGTTTTGCCTTTAAAAAGCCCTCAATGACACATTTGGGCTCAGGCCATTTCATTAATTGTAAACAATTCTATCTGATGTTTGTGAAAATTCCTCAGACAGATTAAAAGCTTTATATGCTGAATGGTAGGAGGCACTGGCATGCAGCAGAAAAACACAATGTCATTTCTCTCACAGCTATTACATGTTTTCCATTTTGCCAACAGATTCTAATAGAAATTCACTTTTTCTAAAACAAATTGGCATCTCATCGCCTACGTCCCTGGTGAATGCTCAGCACACCTACAGTTACGTGTTTTTTCTGGAAATCCATCCATTATGTTCTCATTTGCTAACTGCTGAAGTGTGACTTTTGGCTGATTTTTGGCTTTTTTTAATAGCTTCCTTGTAGGTCCTGTGGCACAGAAACCATCACAAATACAGGAAATACTTACAGTAATCCAGTGTTTAATACAGTCCACAAGTTAGCCTTGGCAGGTAGGAGGGGGTAAAAACTCTGCCTACTAATTATGAGAATCAAATTAAACGTGGATTGTGAGATAAAGCTACTGTGTCAGCATGCAGGCAAAAATGAATAGAAGGGTCAGTTTTACAAACAAACTAAACAAAAAATAAAGCCTCCAGTAGTGTGGATCAGAAAAGGAAGAAAACACTTGTCTTTCTAATTTCTAATGTTTAAATCCTGTACTGAGTTGCAACACTTTTTCAGTGTGTCACTGATCATCAGACTAATCATTATGATGTAGAATGGTAAAAGAGGCAGACACCTTCATCCCTTCTCATATCCCTAAGCTGCTGTGTTCACCACAATCTCTCTTATTTTTACCCTTTCTAAACATGCTTTTGGCACGTGGTGTGTGCCAGTCTAACAAATTTAAATGTTTTGCCACAGGGTGTGCATGGATAAAATCTGTACAGTATTTTATCCTTTTTCTTTGCTCAACCTTCTGAAAACAGCATTGAGGTAAGCAAGGAAGTCTAAAGTAGTCTTCATTCAGGAACAAACATATAGGATTACTCTTCTGGTAATAATTCCTCTAATCTCCTTCTTCCTGTTGTGCTACTGTTGAAAGCCAGTTCAGGAGAAAAGGTAATACAAAATTACTTATAAAGCCAGATTAAAAGAGAGTTGCAGGATACAAGGAGTTTGTGCTTAACCCAGTTACCTGGTAACTCCAATCTTAGGGCTTTTCTAGTTTGAAACAAAAGTCTTCACTGGCAGTCCTATCCTAGAGGCCAAACAAACCATACTGGATCAAAACTACACAGAACTATGAAGGAACTATCAAATGTGATTTTCCCAGTATTGAAAACTGTTGTCTTGGCAAAGTTTTCTTTGGGGATGACATAACGAAAAGAAGTGAAAATAAAATTCCTTGAAAAACACATAATGGATTTTCAAAACCATAACTTTCAAACTCATTTTCCAAGGGATGACTCTAAGAAGTTTTGGAAACAAATATGATCCATGTTAGTTATTGTGTGCATCTTCTTCTTATAGTCGGTCACCTGACTGTGTACAAAGAACTATTTTCCATGGTCAGAAAAAACACAACTGAATGAAATATTAAATATTTGTCCCAGCAAATTCTACCACAGATTTTATCACAGCTCTGCAGAAACAAGCATTGCTCTCCTCCCCTTCTCTTTTCACTAGCAGCACATCTGGAACAGGTCTGGAGGTCTCTGCACTTCAGCTTGAAAACATGCATACGGGGCGGACCATGCCCATGAGCATATGTGCATTCATCTCTGTATTAGTAAACATGGTTTGATTTCTCAAATGTCAATCTATGGTAATTTTTCAGTCTCCTGTCTGTTCTTTACATAGAATCACAGAATTGTCATTTATCTAACTAGTCTCTTATTTGTGCTTAATCTAACAAGAACACGTGGCTGACAGTTTTCATAGACAGATGCAAAAATTGATTGCACAAAGATTCGTTCTCCAGAATTCTTTTAGGTAATATAGGAAGCTGGATTTAACACTACAGTTAAAATATGTAGCACCATGGAATCATTTGTCTCAGGTTGCATAAAGCAGCTGAAAACTCACGTTCATCAATATTTTAAGGATACACTCCAGTTCTGAATCTACCGTAGTAATTTTCTTTATTAGTTCTTCCTGGAAATCCACACAAAAACCAGGAATTAGTTGTATATCTTTTATCTTCTGCTGGAACAGATGTATTTGGGTTACAATCAATTAGTGAATCCTAGAGCTCGCATGCTTACAGTAAACATATTACTCTTTCAGATCAACAGAGGGCCAGCCTAACAGACAGACAAGCTTGAAGACACTTCTGCACATTCAGCTTCTCCAGTGTAGAATCTATTCCAGATCAATATAGACATAACTTATATACCAGCCAAAGGCTATAGTTAGATACACCACAGGCTGAAGTAGACCAAACCTCATTTCTGGTGACTTTATTACACTGACCTAAGAACAATCATGATGTAGAAACTATTTCATCAGTACTTGAACTTCCATGCTTTGGATGTGACAGATTGAGAGAGAGAAATCAATATCCATTTCATCAGTCTCATGTTCTGCTGTAGGCATGTCAAAGACAGACATCTTAGACTCCCTCTACATTTAATGACAAGATCTGCTATGATCATCCAAGGTAGCTAAAGATTATTCAAGTCAGTCTGTATCTTGGGTACAGCTTGTAGTTGCACTTCATCACTTTGCCGTGATGAAATATCTGCTACTTTCACCTCCCCAGCTAGTGTCTACACAAACTGCCATCGTAACTGAGTAAAGGTTTAAACCCTTCATCATTGACATCTAATTCTTGTCTTCATTACTTCTCTTCTAAAAGACATGCACCTTCTCCAGGATAAAATTTTGTTGATGAAACAAGGCAGAACAAAAGCAGATAACAGCAAATGATTTTTGGAGATAAAAATAGCTTGCAGAATATTGCAAAAAAGAAAAAAAAGGCAGAAAGTGGGAAAGAGAGAAGAGAAGAGAAGAGAAGAGAAGAGAAGAGAAGAGAAGAGAAGAGAAGAGAAGAGAAGAGAAGAGAAGAGAAGAGAAGAGAAGAGAAGAGAAGAGAAGAGAAGAGAAGACCAGATCTGTCATCATTCTGTTTTCTAGCAAGCAAATTTCACATTTTGGAAAACTCTTTTGGCTGTATGTTGCCTGTTTCCATTGAATATATTATTCTTCTCTGAGAAGAATTTGGGCTTGTCAACTTTATTTAAAGAAAAAAAAATGTAAATAACTTCCAAACAGGGGTTGTTTTCATTTTGCTATCAGAAAAGATTAAAATTTCACAGTCAGAAGTTTGGGTCGTTTCAAAAGGAGTTACCTGAAATAAACAGACAAGTTAATAAGCAACTGTCTGAAAGTTGCAAAGGAGGCTTAGGTATCCTATGGCAGATTGCAGTCTCCAAGATGAAAGACATATTGGGTACCAATTATTACTCAGTGATTAAAGAAATTCAGGTGACTAGCACAGATGTTCTAACAAAAATTCTTTATTGCATTGTCAAATCCTGACTGAAGTTCCTATAGCTTAAGAAATTACCACATATCAGCTGAGCTGGGCAAAACTATTTCAATGTTTCTTATCAGCTATTGATGATAGCTGCAGATCTCCTGCATACATAAACCTGTAATTATACTAAACATGCAGTATCTGTTTTTTGCTTTGGGCTAAAACTGCACATTTGGAGTTACCTGCGGTTGTACTGACATAGAGCAGCTTAGGCCAGATTGTGTTCAGATACTTTGTGATGCTTCCATTTACACAATTAAAAAATCTGATATTCTACAACTCATTCTTTTCTTTCAGTCAACAAGATTAATTCAGTGCTTGTAATTAATACATAATGGATCTTAAGCTAGAACCAAACAAATTATTTCTGCTGAATTTTTGTACTCCTCATTCATGCCAATATCAGCCCTTCACATTCCTACCTCAAAACAAAGACTATTTTGGGGTAGACACCCTGTCTTGGAACAATCTAAGCTCCATTTTATTCAAAGCCCAAAGATACTGTTCAAGTGTTACGTGATTAGTCCATCCTAACTTAAATTTAAAAGACACAATCATGCCCTTAGCGCATAACTTTTTGAAGGATCTTTTTTTTAAACAATAAAGTACGACTATGGAGAGTGTTTTAAATATTTAGGTGTCCATGCTAATCCCTTGGCCAGAGTGTTCTGGATCACTGCCTGCAGGTACAACGTGATATCTCATCTTTCAGTCTGATCCACATTTGAAACACAGGCAAACCAAAACGCAAGAGTCAGTAAAAATTAATCATGGTGAAGAAAAAAGGAACAGAGATCAGACCAATTCCACCCTTGGTGTAAACTGTTGAACTGAATAAGTACCAGAAAGTAAGTGGGAAAAGAATTTCTCTCCAGGAATGAACAGCTGTGAAATGACCTAGAACTCAGCTATAGCTAAGACAAATAGGGGAATTTTATTATACCTAAAAGGTTAACAAGTTTTAATCTGACTCCAAAAATGGGCTTTATTCTCAAAGGAAATACCTAAATTAAACTAGTTGTTCCTCTGCCACATAGAAAAAATGAAGTTTACCTTGAACTGAAACAGGGTCAGTAGTTGTCATAAGCTGTTCTTGGTAATCATAGCAAGGTAAGTTCACCTCCATCAGAGCACTTTGTTTTCTTGAGCTGTGCAAATTAACCTCAGCTCCCGGTTGTGTTTCAGATTTGGATGTGTTTACATTCTCTAAGCTCCCAGTTGTGCAAACTATTCATTTTGCTTACTGGTTTTGAATTTCTGCAGGATCTGTCTTACAAGGACCGCCACTGGCATGAAGCTTGCTTCCACTGCTTCCAGTGCAAGAATTCCCTGGTGGACAAACCTTTTGCTGCAAAAGAGGAACATCTACTTTGTACTGATTGCTACTCCAACGAATATTCTTCCAAATGTAATGAGTGCAAGAAGACTATTATGCCAGGTATGCTTGCTTTTTGAACTGACTAAAAATTAGGCTAAATATCAAGCCTTAAACCCAGCAGAACTTTGTAAACTACAGTTGATTACGCATTCTAAGTAATTTCTGTGACAAGAATACACAATTTTCATAATGGATTGTGATAGGACTGTAATTTGTGTGAGGTGGATTACTCTTGAAAATTAGTATTAATTTAATTTGTCATTTTTATTAATGGGATTTATCATTTTCTACAGAAATACTCATTAAAAGACTTTCGATGGGTAGACAAATAAAATTAATCTTTTCTCTCCAATCCCAACTTCATATTCTGTCTTGATTGACTTCCACTGCTTGAATATCAGAGGAAGCTTGAAAATTTAAGTTTACTTAATTCATGATTTAACTTTTTATGTAATTAAGTCAGCTTCTCCCATAAATATGAAAAGTCGGTCAAAGAAAGGTTTTTATTGAGCACAAAAATATGAAGAAACATGAAGAACTATCTTCTCTTTCAAGTTAATTTTCCAAGAATATAGATGCCTGAAACATGAGGTCATAGTAATGGATTGCTAAAACCTCATTAGCTTGTGACAAAGTTATAGAATTTTGTGATGATTTGAGGACTTAAAGTGGAAGGAATATTGGTCCAGAAATAAAATATTAAAATATTATTATGGAGTTCCATAATAATAACAAGTTACTTTTTCCAGTAATATTTTTCTTTGGCTGATTCTCACAATGGTCATCTTTGACAAAAGCTGAAAAACAAAATTTTCTTTGTGCACCCAAGATGTTTTGATAAAAATGAGGGCTTGATGATTAAATAGAACATATAAATAGGAACAACAAAGATATTTAAAAGTAGATGGCACTATGCATTCGTGATTTGATATAAGTATCTCATTTTATTTCATGTCCACCTGCTTTTACTGATACAGCACTAACAAATCACGTGCTTGAGAAGAACCAGTACTAGTTTTAAAGCTAGAACTACATGTGTATGTATAAATTTTTAAGATTACTCATCTAATTCACCCCCATGCTCAATAAGCTCATTTACAAAACTGATATGATTTTGTCTGTTATGCAAGCTATGCATTAATTAGTAGTAATGCAGGCTGCATTCAGCAACTCAGAGAATCCCTTCTTTTACAATATGAAACGGAAGAAATCATTTTTAATGAAGGCTTACATCCAACAATTAGTCTTTAGCTGTTACCTCACGATAGCCTTGATGTTACCACATTTGGAGAACAGTACTCAGTATTTTCTACTTACACAGCACACAATGTTAGTACATGTGATCACAAACTGAAGCATAATTCATTTTGAAAGAACCATCGAGTGGTTGGATACCCTTTATGGAGACTGTTAATGCTACACTTGCCCTTTGCTTTGCTCCACCAAATGTACAATTTAGATTTAATAGAGCATTATCATGACAAGCCCATTAAATACTAAAGTAATTACAAGCTTGATCCTTCAGTCCTTGTGCAAACTAAACTTACTGATCTCAGTTCAGCAGCTAACGATCAGGGCTCCCCCTGCCTCCTGTTTCAGTGACAGCGCAAAAAGAAAAGAGCTGGAAATGTGAAAATAAATTCTGGATTATTCAAAAAAATATAACCAAATTTCCTTTTTTTTCCAGAATGTTGTTCCTTCAAGGCCTGATTCAGTTGTCCCATGGTATGATATAGGAAGTCACTAGCACAGGGAGGGCATAATTCTTCCAAGGCATCCATTAATAAAACAGATCAGAAATATTGAAGCAGGCAAGGATCAGGCAGAAAGATAATTAACAGTTCACTTACTACATTCCTGCAAATCAATTCTCTTAAAAAAAAAAAAAAAAAAAAAAACCTACCAAAATCCTGAAGTATGCCTCCAGGCAGAATTTAATGAGACCTAAAAAAGAAGTAAAATATGCAACTAGTAAACAAAGTGGAATTAACACTTGAGAAGGGAAAAAAAGGGAAAAATGGTAAAACTTCACCCTGCAGAGATGGAGGTGGGGGAGAGCTGGTACCAAAGGAGTCAGTATGGTTCCTCATCCTTTAACCAACATGTGATCAGCTTGTCAGTCTCCCAATCGCTTGACATCATATTCGTTGCTATGGGCCTCAAGAGTAACGCAGAATTGTAGGAGCGTCATTTGTTTCTTTTCCCTTATGGCTAGTATCAAATATTATGACTTAAACAGGTACACAGGAAACTATACAGCGTGTAAATAAATTTGCCCATATAATAGGGCATCTCCTATTTCCTGGAAGGGTACGGAGTCCATCTGTCATACAGTAGAATGAATCTACAGTCCTGCTAGTCCAGTATCTGTATCCTAAAACTTCATTCTAGACAAGTACATTTAGGTCCAAACTAGCATACCATTTTCTGATTTTCAGTAAAGGATTGTGTAAAGATTTCCAGTGTGACTACGGCTTAAATACAACTGAAGACAGAAAGAAAGTTTCTCTGTCACTGAAAGTTTCAAGAGACAGCAAAACATTTAGGATGGGTGCTACAGTGCTGGAACACGTTGCAAATTTGTAGTGGACAGGAACAGGGCCACAAAGCAGATGTGAAATAACCCTTTTTCTCAGACAGAGACTGTATTTCACAGGAAAAGGGAGGCAAGAAGCTTGCCAGGAATTAACTAGGTGTATGTTCCAGCTGTCTGAAAAAGCTACTTGGAATGAATGAAGTCAAACTTTGATGAGGAATGGCCTTCACTCAACACTAACAGTACCTTTTTATTGGTGTCTTGCCAATTCCCCGGGATCCTCCTGCGTATTAAAATTCATTATTAACTCTAATAATATCACAAAAAGTTGTCCTAAGACTTCACTATTAGCAGTAAATGTTCCTCTTCTTTATAGGAGGAGAACCACTAACTTCCCAGAAACTTAAAATGGTACCCAGTACCATGCAAAGCTGGTGGGAACATGAAACAGCTTCTAGCTTACAGCTTCTTATTGACTGACAGCCGGCCAGTAGGCAAACAAGAGATACAAATTGCTTCAGTCTCATCCAGAAGTTGTTCAGTTGATTTTCTCATCTCATTTCAGGTACTCGGAAGATGGAATACAAGGGCAACAGCTGGCACGAGACCTGCTTTATCTGCTACCGCTGCCAACAGCCTATTGGGACAAAGAGTTTCATCCCAAAGGACAATCAAAACTTCTGCGTACCCTGCTATGAAAAGCAGTTTGCCATGCAGTGCGTCCAGTGCAAGAAGGTATTGCTCTTATTTTACTTACCTAAAACCTAAAGGATTGAAGCCCATGTCATTTCATGTCCATGTAGACAGAATATCTTACTTTTTATATGTGTTAAAAGATTCAGAATCAACTGATTTTAACAACGGTATAATTTCAATTCCTATCCTGCACCACACACAGCATTTATTACCTTGAGAACTCTCTTATTCAAGGTTGAAGATCCCTTTGTATTGAAAGCATACAGAGAATATCTTTTTTAAAAACATAAACAAACAAACAAACAAAACCACACCAAAAGAAAACAAAAACAAAAACAAAATAAAAACTCTGCAGTGGAATAATCATACTTCCAAACATTTCAAGTGGAAGGAAGAGCAGCTAATACTGATCATACTTAAATATTTTAAGGAAGTTCAAGATAGAGAGATAAGTTCAAGGAGCGTTTGGATGATCCTCTTAGTCACATAGTTTAGTTTTAGGTAGTTCTGCGAGGAGCAGGGAATTGGACACAATGATCCATATGAGTTCCTTCCAACTTCAGATATTCTATGATGCTATGAAAGACTAAGTTTTTCTTAGTATACCAAATCACCTTTACAACCTCATATCCATCCATCAGTTTCTGAAGCTTTTAGGAGTTCTGTATCTTAAAAACTCTGTCTAGTGTCCAATTTTAACCACTTTTAAGAACAGGCTGAAAAATACTTAGGAAAGAGGCATAGACGCAGCTGAACATGCATATTAGGTAGAATGATCACACACAAGCCTGATTCCCAGGGAATCTCCCTTTAGAGAAGAAAGGAAGAAAAATTGCAGTGATAGTTTTACACGGTTCTTAGGAACACTCGAAGGACTAAAAATGTTAATTTTGTCTGACATTAGGGGATCTAGTTTTGTAGGCAATGACTTGCTAGAAGACAAAAATCCCAGACACATTCCAGAGAAGCTGAGAGCAAAGGCTTCCAAGAACATTTGAAATAAAACTGTCTTTGTCAAGGAAAGTAACAGGGAAGTTGAAACACATAAGGTAGTTTCTTCACTGCGAAGAATGGGACAAGTGAAGGAACAGAGATGAGACAAATCTCAGTATACACATACAAAAAGCAACATATGAATACTAACTTTAAATACAAAGAGGACAGCTGGGAGTGAGATTATACAGTATATAGAGAATAAAATACTTTTAGTATAGGGCTTCTCTGTATATGTTAGGAAATTATAATAAATCACTTGCATGCTTTTCTCTAGGTCAACTCCAGCCAAAATAATGATTTTGCTGCTGTCAAGCCTTCTTTCCCTCCTCCCACTTACAAAATTCTCATCATCCTTCCTCTCTAACACATAAAGATACAAACCTGCCACCTTCAAGAAAACACTTCCTGTCTTACTTTCCATAAAACAGGCTATCACTACAGGAGGCGTTACTTATCGGGAGCAGCCGTGGCATAAGGAGTGCTTCGTTTGTACTGGATGCAAGAAGCAGTTGTCTGGACAACGCTTTACCTCCAGGGATGAGTTTGCATATTGCCTGAGCTGCTTCTGCAACCTCTATGCCAAAAAGTGTGCTGGATGCACCAACCCAATCAGTGGTAGGTCTCTCAGAGCCAGTGCCTTTAAATTTTGGGTTATTTTTCAATGAACTGCTTCTAATAATAAAAAAGGTTCAATAATTCATTCTGAATAACTTGGGAGACTCAAGACTATACAATTCAAGATATCTGAAACTAAATACTTCTGATGTCTTTCAAGTGCCTACCAAAAAGAAATAGAAGAGGTCTTTAAATCAAAGTTTCTTCCTTATTTTCATGGAACACAGTAGACACAGAGTAACAGAGCTATGGGTGTAGTGTGATATGCATGTTCTCTACGTCATTTCATTTGCGTTATTAGAGAGACCACTGACATCAGCAGCAAGAGGCCCTCTGCCAGCATAAAGAGTCTAACTGGCCTATACCTTATGCTGTAGCACAGCTCATTTTTTCCCTGACTTTTCAGGACAGCAATTAAGAAATTCTAAGTCTTTTAGATAGTGCTTTCCAGTACAAAAGTACTTAAAGAAGCAACTGCTTAGACCTTTACTATGACACACTTGGCATGAAAACATAACCTCCTCTCTGAAGTAATCGGCACTTAACAGCATAATATATGCAGTCCAAGACTGCAAATGGGAGTTATACCTGGACAATTTTCTCTTGGTTTTGCTCTGCCCTTTTGCTTGTCCTTCGCTAACATATGCTTGACTCCATAGCTCCTAGAAAAGTAAGTGCGTAATACCACGTGCATTGCTTTTTATTTGAGTGAAAGAGGCTTTTTTTTTAAATATTGCTGTCCTTCCTATCATATGCAGTTATTTTTTTCAACATGTTGCTATTAAAGGCAAAACTAAACCAAAACCCCTTTCATCACGTAGGAAATACGCCCAACTACATCTTTTCACTGACTTCCAGCTGATCGTTCAAATGCATCATATTCTAGTTGCCTGTAATTTCTGAGTTTAAGCAAGAGATAATTACCACTAAGCGATATTTGTTCCTTTTCTCTTTTTCTCCTGTACAAGTTCAGTACCCGTTATGAGAACCTCCACAGCCTCAAACTCTCAAATGCTTTTTTGCAGTTTGCTAACCTGCTTCTTTTCTTGGGGCACTCTTCTTTCAAAGCCAGGAATCAAGTCATGGCAAAACCTGGCAGAGCTTCTTTTTTAATGATCTAAATGCATTTTTGCAAAACAAAATTAACTTGCTCAGACTCCATCAAATATTCTCTAAAAAAACATCAGCCAGCTCAGGGGCAGTCATTTTCCTTTTCTTCTACTGTGTATCATAGCGCCATCCCTTGAAATTTCATTTCTGCAATTATCACCAGTGGTAACAGTCAAGTTCACTAACTCAGGTGAAAGCAACAGAACTATTTGAGGATGAAGATATCACTTGCTTCAGAATAAGGAGTGTAAAATTAGCAGAGCAACAAATAGATTTGTCATGTTGGATCTCCATAGCAAACCATGAGCAGAGTCTGAAATAGCATCACTTGGTGGCTTGCATGTCATTCTTTTCTTACTTTTGGTTTTCAAACAGGACTTGGAGGAACGAAGTACATCTCCTTTGAAGAAAGACAGTGGCATAATGATTGCTTTAACTGTAAGAAGTGCTCTCTCTCATTAGTGGGTCGTGGCTTTCTCACGGAAAGGGATGACATCCTTTGCCCTGAATGTGGGAAGGATATTTAAAGCTCAAAGTAACAGGTGGGGAGAGGGGAGGAAAGCTGTGCTTGCAATATATAGTCTGACATACAAGGATGTTCAGAACTAGCTTTGCCACTCTCTTCGCTGTACTATTACCACTAGTTAGCATTTTTCTTCAAACTCGCCAAATGCTGAGGGAAAACAACTTCAAAATCTCTAGTAGCAGTGCTGGCATCTGAGATTTTTACAGCTAACCACAACTAGTGCAAAACCTTAGATGTAAAACCATTTGAGTGTTAGTGACGTAACACACTCTTCTGTTTTGGTTTTTTTTTTCTCCCCTTCCACTAAATATTCCAGTAAGTGATATAGTTCAAGGATTATAATGGCCATGCACAATACATTCCTAGATGGATATTCAGGGCAAAATCCTCAGCCCACTGAAATCAATGGAAAACAACATTCACTTTCAGTAAGGTTGTGGTCTTGCCTCAGTGAGCTATGTGACTAGTGTGTGCTGTCAAGTGTGTAGAAAGACTGCGAACGTAGAGACTGTTTCAATGTACAAGGATTTGTGCCATGCCATAAAGAGATAATGGTAAAACAGTTGGAGTAGGAGCACTGCATAACAGGTACATATCTTATTGCATGACTAGCTGATCATTGTGTGAAGCAAGAGTTCTGATTAACACTGTCAGCATTACAGTTAGTCGACATTACATTGCACAATGTATTTTTCAAAATAAAATAATTTAAACCAAAATTGTGATGGTGGTTTAATTGTGTTTACATACTAGATATTTACAAACAAAATGTTTTCAGTCTGAAGAAATGCTGCATAAGAGCCATATAAACACACTCCTTTTTGCACCCAGTCATTATGAAACTTTGACATTTAGACAGTCCTTCAATGGATCCTGCTGATACAACAGTCTCCTCCTAACCAAAATCAGTGCGAAAGCTATCAGCAAAACTTAACAAACGTGAAAATACTGTATCGACTGCAGCTGATAAAAAAATGTGTTCACATCTCTAAACTCAAAACCAAAATATTGTTCTCAGCAAGCAAGGAGGACAACACAACTCAAAAGACATTTATCTTTACAGAAGTCAGAAATTTAACTTCTATTCTAGGGCATGCTTTAATTTTGTTCTGTGTTAAAATATACAATACCATTTGCTCTAGCACCATTTCTGCTACATGTTTGCTGCAAAGGCCACTGTCAGCACTAGTACACTGGCAGGACAATACAATCAAGAGGAAACAATCCAAAGGAAGGTAACTGTCTTCACAAATCAAACTTCAAGAAATATGGCCATGTTATGCAATGCACAACCCTGGTACGCCTTCCAGACGGAATTCATTTGTATCCAGCAGGAGGATGAAAGTAATATGTTACTCTTCCAACATGAATCTTTGTATGTGGAAAGAATTAGGAACATACTTAGTCTGTGTGTCACTGGGTAGGGAAAGTTTGCCATCACTCTTAAATTTGTCTCTTTTGTACCAAGTGTAAAGTGCTCACACATCATTCTTCTCTCATTAATTCAACAAGCTAAATAGATGCATCAGATCAGATTGGGTAAACGGCAAACCATGGGAAGAACTTGGCAGCTGATATTTTTGAAGTGCTCACCACACTAATCTGATCTCACTGAACAACTAGATTCTGTTGTTTGGTGATTTCATTCTATGATGAAGACCGTAGTAAAGACAAACCATAAAAATCCCTCTTATATCGAACACCTCCCAAAGGATGGCAAGCACCTCACTCTCTTCTGCAGCCTGGCCATCGGCCAGCATAAAGCAGCTCTGCTCTAGTGCATTGCAGAGTAAAGAAGGATTACCATTAACTAAGGGGGTAGCAGAAAGTAGGAAGAGGAGCATGTCTTGCACATTGCCCCCTTTACCTCCAAGCACTACAACAGACAACAAAATGGTCTCATCTTTGAGGAAAGGTAAACGAAACATGACAAGGCTGGTAAGCACGCTAGCCTGAAAACAAAGACTGTTACCACGCAATAGCAGCATCACACTATTATTTCTGTACATTTCTGCACATCACTCCTTAACACACACGTGCTCCTAGCAACTGAAACTACAACAAAACATAATCTGGATTCTAAACCACTGCCAAGAAGCCACCCACAAAACAGAACTCCTACCAAACTGTTACACTAGCGGAAGGACCAACATTTCACGTGAACTAAATGCTGCTAAAAC
Organism: Cuculus canorus; assembly: GCF_017976375.1. Classification (NCBI taxonomy): domain Eukaryota; kingdom Metazoa; phylum Chordata; class Aves; order Cuculiformes; family Cuculidae; genus Cuculus; species Cuculus canorus. Next base: position 65,407,796 of record NC_071401.1, read on the forward strand.
TCCAAAGCAGCTATGAGCCTTTTACCCTGTAAGCTTTGTCTGAAGTTCTAACCGCTTCAACTCCACTGAAATAAAACCATAACAAAAAGAACAAGCTTAATTACACCACAAAAACAAGTCAGCACTATTTTATTTGCTTTTAATTGAGTTTATTTAAATAGGATAAGGCTACTTAAAAGAAACTTTACATACAAAATGTACGTTACGTTAAAGTTTGCTGTACTCAAGTACAAAAAATGCACAAGTGTTTAATAAAAGGGAAACATCACACAATTTCAAAACACACACATTCTTACCATCTTACAGCATTCAAGAAGTGCCCTTTATGCCATAACAGTGAATGGAGAACTTCTGTCAGTAATGAATGTCACTACAGTTTTTAATTTCAATATTAACCAATGTTAAAAATGTAAATAGGCTTTCAGATCACTACTGACAGCTTCTTTTAGTGGGTTAGGTAAGTGGATTCAGAAGTTGATTCTCTTCTTTTGGTTTTCTTTTACTAAGTCTAGGGGCATTATTTATTTACCACCAGTACTGAAAAAAGATCTAAATTTGCTTCACCTTGAGCCACTGAGATTTAATAAAAATGTTTCCATCAGCTTAACTGGATTTCTGCCTTATAAGGCACTACCAATCTAGAGGAAACACCAAGTTTCACAGAAAACCAATTAAATTATCAAAGGGAGGGAAAATAAGTTGTTTTATTTTTTCAGAGTGTAACTACATACGCTAATGCTCTCAAGGTACTTCTCGTGTCTTCCTTTCCCTCTCCAACTGTTAGTAAGTTAAGAAAGCACTGACCTGCATTCCACAGGCTCTCCCCATATTTTATAAGCATGCTTGTAACCAGGAAAACAAGCAAATTTGCTACATCGGCACATTTTTACACTTTGCATGTATAGAATATGCCTGTGCATTTAAGGGAACGTGGCATTAATCCATTCACTACTTTCTTTCAAAGACTCACATCAGACAGTTCAATGAAACATACTTCCATCCGTGCATTTCTTTTTTCATGTCAATAAGAGAAACTTCAATTTGAAGTAATGCTGTTAAAAAGTTCATCTCTTATTACCAACCTAACTTGCCCTGTATATTCTACACTCCTGTTCTGTGCAACAAAAAGGGAAAAAAGTTGTCTCAGACTATCTTAGCAGCAGAATCATCAGTTTCCTCATCTAAACAAATCACCTCTTTGAAACCAAGAAAGCTCTTGGGATCACTCAGAATCTCAATAGTTATTTTAACTATTTTACCTGAAGTGGAACAAAACTGAATCTTACCGAAACAAAAAAAAAATACATATTTATATGTGTGAATTATAGTGACATGCAGGAGATGAACCATAATAATCTTGAAAACTAAGAGTGGGGGGCTTAGTATAGTGTAATATTGCCACCTTTTAAAGAAAAATGAACTACTTGGTGTATAAGAGTAGAAGCTCTTAAGGTGACTGGTGATACATGACTCCAGCTTTACAATAGGGAACTATGAAACTTGTTAAAACTTCAGAGCAATCTGAATCCCTGTAAGATTTAAAAAGCACTGTACTTCAACTGTTTAAATATGACTTATCTATTTGAAAATAGGGAAGTAACATTTATTTTTCAAGCACCATTAGCTACTTCATGGCCATGTAACATGCTGGATTTTCTTCTTTGCTTCCACAGGCTTTAGGTCATTCTGGAATACAAGAAAATATGTAAATATTCTGAGATATACTGTGCAAGTAAAAGTTAGTAATTAACCTGACATATTCAAATCCAGTAAGTACTATTGCTGTCCTCAGCTATATGCTACTACAACAGCTTTCTATTGCCATCTTGTGGAGACTGTTAAATATCACAGAACTTCTCTAGCGAAGATAAAAATAAAGCAAATTAACTTAACTACCTGCAAATCACTTGTGTCTTTTGGTTTTTCTTCATCCTACAATTTGTTACACAAAAATATCTTTCAATTCTGCAGCTTAGAAACAGGTACATATTGGAGTTTCAAAACATACTTCTAAAGTTATTTCAGACTACCTTCTTAAAATACTCATTGAAATGGGATTGTATAAGAAAAAAAACCCAAACAAATATACAAGTAGGAAGCCAATTTACTTTTGCCAAACAGTTAAAACGTCAGAAAGACAGAAGGAAAAGTTGGCATTCCTTTGTAATGACCTGTATAAAAAAAACTGAAATAATTGCCAAAGCCTCAGATGGACTCATTTTTCAAGCCCCACCCCAAGAACTAGAAAAAAAAATCTAGTAAGCCCAAAGTAAAACAATGAAAAATTGAAGGGGTGAAATAATTACCTTTCACTTTCTAAAATAAAAATCTGATAAATTAGAGCTTTAATAGTTCACACAAGCAGAGTAAAGACAGGTATACGAATTTTAAAGAACATTCTGCAACACACTAGTTTGGGGAGCACAATCTAGAGACTCATTAGTCTCTTCTCATTAGTAGTTTCAGTGCTAAGTTATTTACAGCAATCCTGTGGATTGCAACTACTGAAAAGTTTAAAGGAATGAGATCCAAAGATAAGAAGAACAGCACTGTGCTATTCAGCACAAAGACTTCAGCTTCATCTTGAAAGTCAAAGAACAATCCCTTGCTTAAAAAGGCAATTGTCATTACTGTATACTAAAAACATATCAGGATTAGCACTCTACAGCCATCTACCAAGTATATTAATTCTTTCTGGCTGCATCACTTATTATTCAACACCACACACTTTAATCTCAGATAGTAAAGTAACATCCATACAACACACTTGCCTAACTTCAAATATGCTTGACCAACACAATACTGGTAAGTTCAGTCATGCCTTAGTTAAACTTGAGCAACGCAAACTGTGGCTAAGACAGAAAGTCAAGTGTCAGAGGTTGCAGCTTCTGAGTCTCAGTTACCCAGTGTCACTTCAAAACTGTCCACCAACATGCCTACAGAATATTTAAATTATATATAAAGAAGCTGTGAGGTGTATACTAAGCAAGTTTCAAAAGCTCTGGTAGGTTCAGATCTGACCAGTGCTTAGGAGAGTTCTAATAGTAAAATAAGTTAGTGATAATGGTAGCAGAAAACGCACCTCTCCAGCATAATTTGATTCAGGGCCTCAGCCATGATGTTGTGTAAAAGTTGCTAATACAGTCTTACAGAAAAGCCACATGTGTATGCCCTCGAGTTTAACAGAAGTCTGATGGAACCTACTAACCCCTGCAGCAAGGATATTACCTGCATTCTGTCATGAAAAGATTTTTTTCAAAAGATATTAATAAAAAGCAAATGCATATGCCCCGCTTTAGCTCTTTCCTCATCACTTCAGCTCAGCAGCCTCATTCTGCCCCATCTGTAGTGCACTTCTCTACAGAAAATTTGTTTGCAGCTGAGTCTAACTTGCAGAAAGAAGATAACTATTTACTTTTATGGTTAACAGCTCACTAATTAGTCTCCTACTGGAGAACAGCACCCTTCTGTTCAAGATCTCAGCATGTCTTTCTCATCACCTTATAGAAGTCCAGGTACCTTATTAAGATCATCAGGACCCAAAATGAGCACTCGACCTTTGGCCTCTCACTTCAACTGGTACAGTTTGTTGTTGTTATGGCTTCTCATTCAGACACGCAATCTAGGCAGCTCTCCAGATTACATCCAGTTCCTTCCTCTAGCTTGCCAATTTCTATGTAAGATTTAAAACAGATGGTGTTCTTCCTCTAAGGACATATTCTACAACTCTCAGAATCTCACTTCAGTTCCTGTAACATCTCTTCCTTCACTTTGACAAATGAAAGCTTGTCCTACTCAACCACTCGTGTGATTGCTACAAACGTTATCATTCCATTTTTTTTCTTCCCTACTACACAAAACAAACCACTTGTCCTCCCTTTATGGCTGTTCATGTTGTTCTATCATACCTGCTTTCTCTCTCTCAAAACTACCAGTAGGATTATTTTGTTTATGTTACATTTCACTACCACCAGCAGCACCTGAGTTGTTACCTACTTACTCATTTTAAAATAACATGTGTGTTTTCTACAAAGCTGCCTCTCTCACACAGATGTTTCCCATGGATAAGTACAAAGTACTTCATTTCTTTCCTTCTAATCTTTCCCAAGCCGGTTACACTCCACTATTACTCCAAAATAAATTAATACTGAAAACTCCTACGTGAGTCTACCTTTGGCTTCTGCAAGTTTCAACAACAACAACAAAAAAAAACAAAAACAAAACAAAAAAAAAAAAAACCACAAAGCTGCAAAACAAGATGCTGGATGTACACACCGGCAAATCAGATTCTTCTTTTGGAACCGCTCTCTTTAACTTCACAACAGTAGTTCCTGCTACTGGAGACAAAGGGTAGACCTTCAGACTAGCCAACACACTGCTGTTAGTCTTTGAAATATTGTTCTGCTTAGTCTCATTATTCCTCATTTCCAGTTTAGCGTCCTCTGATAAACTGGAGGCTGAAATGTATGTTGAGGCATTGGAAGGAACTGATAATCTTCTAACAGTGTTGGTGGTGCTTCCAGCTGGAGGAGGTTTTAAGCGATCAGCAGCTCCATTCTCTGTCTTCTTCACCTTTATGCTTGTACTTGTTGAATTGCCATCAAATACAATTAATGGCCGTTTCCTCAAACCTTCCACTGTTGTAACACTGAAAATACAAATTGTAAAATTCTCAGAATCAAACTAGATGGTCAAAAACCAGCATAACCAAGACATGAGTAGTGAAAATTAATTTAATCTTGCCTAAAGTAAAAATATATCCCAAAATACCTTAAGCACTTAGCTGCACCAAACTTAGGCGACAGAAATTGCTTCCAAAATATAAAAGTGGGAGGGGGGCAAGGGGTTATGCGAGGAACAGAATTTCTCAGCAAAGAGGGTTGCGTGAGGAACTTTCTAGGCAGACAATTACAGTTGTATGACCAAAGACCACGTGCTTATACCACTGTAGCTATTCCAGAGTAACTACAGAGTTAATAACCATTAATTATTTTCAAAGATTAATATCTGAGAAAATGCATGCCACCTTGTACCTACAAGAACAGCATCTATTATTCTGATGCTTCTAAATCTCCCTATTCGCGCTCTTATTCAGTCATAATATTAAGAGAGCCTAAAAGACTGTTAGACAAGGAATGAAAACATTAAGGCAAAAAAGCATACCTGTTTCTGAAACAAGCTGTCTTTGCACAGGAACACCAAGCTGATTTAATGAGTAACATTTTAATAGTTTGTGCCTTTAAGCCTATGTGTAGTCAGAGCTGGCCAATTTTCTAGAAACTTATTTATCAAAAATGAATACTATCAATAACTGTATCTATAAAACCCATAGTATCAGAATACATCCAGATTCCAAAGGGGGGAAAAAAAAAAAAAAAGCACAAAGTTGTCATGGCTCACTCCACATGAATTTAGAGTTTTAAAAAAGCACTGCACAAGAACTAGGAAGAGTGTTTGAAAAACATGGATTTAACAATAAAAAAAACCAAATCGGGTAAGATTCTTCAGACTCGACAGCACTTCAGAAACCACATATACATTTTGAAACCACATATACATTTTGAGGGTACCAGTAGATAAAAAGCTGAACGTGAGCCAGCAATGTGCGTTCACAGCCCAGAAAGGAAACTGTACCCTAAACTGAATCAAAAGAAGCGTGGTCAGCAGGTCAAGGGAGGCCATTCTGCCCCTCTAATCTGCTCTGATGGGACCCAACCAGCAGTATTGCATCCAGCCCTGGAGACTTCAGCATAGCAATGACATGGACCTGTTGGAACGAGTTCAGAGCAGGGCCACTAAAATGATCAGGGGGATGGAATGTATCTCTTATGGAGAAAGGTTGAGCCAGTTAAGAGTTGTTTAGCCTGGAGAAGTCTCCAGAGAGACCTGATTGCAGCCTTCCAGTACCTAAAGTGGGCCTGTAAGAAAGATGGTGACAAACTTTTTAGCAGGCCCTATTGCAATAGTATGAGGGGTAATGGTTCTAAACTAAAAGGTGACAGATTCAGACAGGATAATAGAAAAAACGGGTTTTTTATGATGAAGGTGGTGAAACACTGGAATACGTTGCCCAGAGAGGTGGAAGATGCCTTATCTCTGGAAACATTCAAGGTCAGGTTGCTCTGAGCAACCTGGTCAAGCTGAAGATGTCCTTGCTTATTGCATGGGGCATGGACTGGATGGCCTTTAAAGGTCCTTTCCAACCCAAACCATTCTATGACTCCATGAAAAGAAGCATTGCAAGCTAGCTACCATTAATAACCCTTTTTTTGCCATCCAAATGTTATCTTCCCCTTATCGCTATTACTGTGGCATCAGAGTCTAATGCTTCTGAGACAGGAGACCTGACACAGCATTCTCTGTGAACTGTTGCAATGTCCAAAAGCTGTATAAGTTTCACTGATCAAGCAAACAAAGATTAAACTAAACGTATTGTCCTAAATTTTCCAAGCCTAGCCCAATAAACACTAAATTACCTTTTATTTTCACTTTTCAAGTCATTTTGCTGCCTTTTCTTTTCCATCGTTTTCCCCCATCTACTTTTTGGTAAGTCACGCCGAGGCAGAGGAATGGCATGTTGAATATAGAGATCAGTGAGACCATCTTTGTCCATCTTTACATCATTTTCGACAAGTATATTTTTCTGTGGGGAACAGAAAAAAGCTATTATTATGACAAAGCACAAGCATCTTAGTGGCATAACCTTTTTCAAAAGCCACTTTAAGGTAGCATACTGGGCATAAACATCAGGATTTCAGAATTGCAGGGGTTAGCGGTATGGAGAGGCCACAAACAGCTCTGTGCCAATGATAGCCTGGTCTCCTGCGTTCCTACTGTAAACTACCCTTGCATTCTGTGTGGATTTCACTTGATCCCTCTCTTCAGTGAGGCAAAGGGAAATCCAAAACGTTTGGGTCAGTGCATTGTGTTCTATTTTTCCACCTGCAAGCACATCACTTAACTCCTCATGTGCCTTTTCCTGTGTGTCCTGTTCTATCTCCTGCCCCAGTGGCTGCAGCTCTCAGTGCCATAAGCTCCTCTGCTTGAAATTTTAGGTTGTGATGCATTGTTTTCATCAGTATCAGAGACAGGTGGATACAGCTGCAACCAATACTGGACCTTTGCACACACAGGTCAACAACACAGCTTCTCCCTAACCAAAACCCTGCAATTTTCCCCAATAAAAATAGTAGCAAAAAGAAGGAAAGAGTTATGACTGATGTACTGTTGACGACTGATGTTCTCATACACTCTTAAACACATGTCCCTGAATCCAAGTACAATACTTTAGCTCTTCTTCACCCTTCTTAAAAAAGGCACCTAGAACATGACACAGTTCAAAGACATAGAACCGTGCTTCCTTCCCCAGTTCCCAAAGAATAAGCTGCAAAGGGAGATTTCTAATCACATCATTTATATGCCCTTTATGGCAGAACACCAGTTTTCTTTCTAATCACGTATAGGGCTATGAAAACAACACTTCTTAGTACCCCATGCCAAATTTATTAAAATAAAAATTTATTTATACAAAAAAACAGTAACTTCCTACAAACCAGTGGTCACTGAAAGTGGGTCAAGCCTCTACCATCACCTCATTTGGCAACAGTATATGGCTTCTGATGCCTAAAACCTGCACATTTTTGTCTATATAAACTACATGTACAAGAGCATATAAAAATTCAGGAAGCTTATACAAAAACCTAAAACTTTGCTTGCTATTGTTTCATGCACCTAGAATTTTCAGGCAAGGCAGCAACACCTATATCAAATCCCATCAAATGAGGCTTTGTACGGTTCAAGAGTGTTTCTAACTCACTTTCAAACTCAGATTTTTTTTCAATTATGCATGCTTGTATATCACTTTGAATCATCTCATAGAATGCACCTCCTTAACTCACTGGTCACAGACAAGGCAACTTTTATGTAGTATAGATCATCTTAAAGACAATCTCTGTTTATTATCGCAGATAATCTTCCTGTATGGTAACAAACACAGCTGATCCAAGCAAATAATTCTTTAGAAGCTACAACAAGTGTTCAAACACAGCCCCTTTGCAAATGCTGAGACACCCCTCACCCCGCACACCTCCTTCAAGCACGTACTCAGCCTACAGAGCATCGATTTGGTTTCTGCTTGGTTGGAGTATTATTTCCACAGCACCGTTACAGTTAGAAAAAACCTCTGAGATCGTAAAGTCCAACTGTTTCCCTGAATGCTTCTTGCACCCCTGCTAAGGGCATTAGGAAGCCTGGAAATCACAGGAGAAGTGGGAGAACACCTCCCGTGCAGGTGACAAGTAGAAAAAAGCAAGAACTTTCCCGTGGAGTAAATCAGGGAAGCGAGCAGAGCGGGTGTAACGCGGAGGGGGACGGAACCGTGGACACAGGGTGGGGGGGGGCTCAGGACCACGGGGGGAGTAGACGACACACGGGACACGGACACACAAACACACACGACGCACGGGACCACAGGGGGGATAAGGAAAGACACGACACGAGGCCACGGGAGCAGCGAGGAGGGGTGTGAGGGGACACACAGAACTACAGGCACGAACTGGGACAGGGAGACAGCGGCACGACCACGACACGGTGGGGACAGGAGCTGCAGGCCTCCCGCCCCTTCCCCGGCCCTGGAGCCGCCGCTCCATCGCTGCCGGGCGCACCTGCTCCAGGGTGAGCAGCAGGAATTCCTCCGAGAGCAGCTCCGGATGCAGCAGCAACTCCGGCTCCTCCCGTGCCGAACCCCACTGCTCCCCCGAGCCGCTCCTTCCCTGCGCCGCCATCTCCTTCCCCCGTGGCCCCTCCCACCGCCGCCCCTTCCCGCCCCTTCCGGCCCCTTCCGGGCTCCCACAATTCCCGCGCGCGCGCTGCTGGTCTCCTGGGATTTCCTCCCCGTTGCCTGCGGGTGCTGAGGGGTTGGTTTCCTTCCGCGGGAGTGCCCGAGGGAACGGGCTGCGGTGGCGTCGCGGTGTGGGGATTGTGACGTGTGACGTGTGGGGACAGTGAGCGTAGACACGAGGGAAAACCTCAGCTGGAGGCAGCACAAGTGGTGCCCCCAGGGCTCGGTGCTGGGTCGAGCCCTGTTCAGTGTCTTTATCAATGACCTGGATGAAGGCATTGAGCGCACCCTTAGCAAGTTTGCGGATGACACTAAGCTGAGAGGAAGCGTCGATCTGTCTGAGAGTAGGGAGGCTCTGCAAAGGGATTTGAACAGGCTGGACCGCTGGGCTGAGACCAATGGCATGAGGTTTAACAAGGCCAAATGCCGGGTCCTGCACTTGGGGTACAACAGCCCGGTGCAGTGCTACGGACTGGGGGAAGAGTAGGTAAAATGCTGCCTGGAGGAGAAGGATCTGGGGGTGTTGATTGACAGCCAACTGAAAATGAGCCAGCAGTGTGCCCAGGTGGCCACGGCGGCCAATGGCATCTTGGCTTGTATCAGAAATGGTGTGACCAGCAGGTCCAGGGAGGTTATTCTGCCCCTGTACTCAGCACTGGTGAGACCGCACCTTGAATACAGTGCTGAATTGTAAAATAAAAATATTATTGCCTTTGCTTTGAAGACTTTATCTTTTTCAATATGTTACCAGCGAATAAGTGTTTCTGACACAACTATTGAGACTGATTACGTGATCTTTGTACTGGTTAAACATACATATCCATATAATTCCCAGAAACACATTACACGTCCATTGTTTTCACTGGGAACTTAATACAATAGTTTATCATCCACTCTTGTATGTGTGTATGCACATCACAGTTTCTTCTTCAGAAGCCTCTGATGGTCTTTATGTTACCTCTCTCTTCATCGTGTCCTCTTGGTGAGCTCAAGTCTGTCCTTTGTTCCTGCTGTGGGAATGTCCTTTCAATACTTATTTGTTCCTTGTTTCAACTAGTTAACAAGCTAAACTCCTGTTACAATCACAACTGCAAGCTGGCCAAGATTTGATTCTTCTTATTCTTATTATTGCTTAAGCTAATTCATTCTCTTAACATAATGATTTATTCCTTCTTTCAGTAAGAGAACCTGTTTCAGCAGAGAGGTTGGACTGGGTCATCTCCAGAGGTCCCTTCCAATCCCACCCATTCTGTGATTCTGAGTGCACACTCCTGGGTCAGTTTGGCACCTCCAGGCAGCCTCACTGGCAGGAAGCTTGCATGGCCGACAAGGTGAAGTCATCCCCATGTCACACTGTTGAGTATGGAAAACAAGTCTATTTTATAGTAATTCTGCCAGATAGCTGAAGAATCACAGAATGTTTTGGGTTGGAAAAGACTTTAAAGATTACCCAGTTCCAATGCCCCTGCTATGAGGAGGGACACCTCTCACTAGATCAGGTTGCTCAAAGCTTCATCCAACCTATCCTTGAACACCTCCAGAGATGGGGCATCCTTAACTTCTCTGGGCAACCTGTTCCAGTGCTTCGCCACCCTCATAGTGTAAAATTTCCTAATGTCTTTATTTCCCATCTTTCAGCTTTAAACCATTGCCACTCATCCTGGTTTTGCACTCCCTGATAAAGAGCGCCTCCCCATCTTTCCTGTAGGCCTTCTTGGAAGGCTGCTAAAGGTCTCTCCTGGAGCCTTCTCTTCCAGGCTAAACAACCCCAACTCACTCAGCCTGTCCCTGTATGGGAATTGCTCCAGCCCTCCTACTGCCTTCATGGCCATCCTCTGGACGCCCTCATGTTTGTGCTCGCACACGCCTTTGTGAACAGCCCCTCCCCAGCTTTCTTGTAGCCCCTTCAGGTACTGGAAGGTTGCTATAAGATCTCCTTGGAGCCTTCTCTTCTCCAGGCTGGACAAGCCAAACTCTCTCAGCCTTTTCAGCCTGACCCAGGTGTAGGACCTTGCACTTGGCCTTGTTGAACCTCATGAGGTTCACACAGACCCACTTCTCCAGTCTGTCCAGGTCTCTCTGGATTACACCCCATTCTTCTGGTGTGGCAAATGCACTACTCAGCTTGGTGTCATCCGCAAGCTTGCTGAGGGTGCACTCAATCTCACTGTAAATATCACTGATTAAGATATTAAACAGCACTGGTCCCAGTATGGACCCCTGAGGGACACTACTTATCACGGATCTCCACCTGGACTTTGAGCTGCAGCCACCGCTCTCTGCATACAACCATCCAACCAGTTTCTTATCCACTGAACCGTCTATCCATCAAATTCATATCTCTCCAATTTAGAGAGAAGGATGTTGTGGGAGAACAAGTCCAAGGCTTTACAGAAGTCCAGATAGATCATATCCATCAGTTTACCTGTGTCCATGGCTGCAGTTACCCCATCATAAAAAGCCACTAGGTTGGTCACACAGGACTTGCCCCAAAACCAGGAACCCACCGGCCAGGGGAAGGGGCCGCCCGTGGCAGCAGCAGCACCAGGGCTCCGTTACCCAGCCGTGCGCCCCCTTCCAGGGACACGACGAAGTCTCCGGAGCCGACTCGCTGGAATCCCCGCCACGCCCCCGCCCTGCCCAAGGCACGCCCGCAATGGGTGAGGCCGCTTAAGCCCCGCCCTTGGCTGGTTTCATTGAAGTCCCGCCCCGGTTGGGGTCACTGAGGCCCCGCCCCCGGGTGTGTTTACTGAATACACGCCCCCCAGTGACGTCATTGAAGCACCGCCTCTGACTGTATTCACTGAAGCCCCGCCCTTGTGGCTCATGGCCTGTGGGTACGCCTCTGTCACGTGACCGGAAGAACCCTTTCTCTTCCAGGCAGCCCCTCTCTCTTTCTTTCCCCCCCTCCCTTTAGCGAAGCGCTGGCGCGGTGCAGGGCGGGGTTTGTTGCACACCGGAAGCGGCGCGTGCCTCCTCCGCGCCGCGAGGCCTGGGCGCTGACAGCGCGGCCTGAGGCGGCGCCCGGCCCGGCCGCCGGCACCGCAGCGCCTTGTACAGCCCCGCACCGCCTGGAAGCGGCGGGGCCCGGCTCCCGGTGTGGCGGCGCTGGCAGGTGCTGGGGAAAGGCGAGCGGGAGGAGTGGCGAGGGGCCGGTCGGGTCTGCGGGGGTGAAGTAAGCGGCGCTGGCGCTCCTGGACCGGGCAAGGCTGCGGGGGGAGAAGCTCATCCCTGTCCTCCCAGGGGGTTGCCGGAGCGGGCCGGCACCGTGGGTCTGTGAAGTCGAGTGCGTTAGAGCCCAGTCCCGTAGTTAGGGCTTGCACGCAGTTATAATTGCATAGGGTGTAGGTGTGTGAGGACGTGAGGGAGCAGGGCGGAGGGAGGGGAAGGTAGGTAGGTAGGTAGGTAAGGAGCTGGTTTCCGGAGCAGCACAAAACATAACGTGAACGCAAAGTATTGTTTAACAAGGGTGGAGGAGAACTGCTTTCCACGTTTTTACAAGAAAATCGTAGCATGGTTTGGGTTGAAGGGGAACTTAAAGATCATCGAGTTCCATCCCCCGCCATGGGAGGGGCACCTTCCGCTCGATCAGGTTGCTTGAAGCCTCCTCCAGCCTGGCCTTGAACACCTCTGAGGAACCTGTTCCAGTGCTTCACCACTCTCACAGTGCAGAACTTCTCCACAATATTTCATCTAAATCTCTCCTCTTTCAGTCTAAAACCATTTCCCCTTGTCTTATCACTACACTTCCTGATAAAGAGCATTTGGGGTTATTAATGCACTTAAAAAGTTTTTTTAGACTGACAGTTTGCTTGCCTGTTGATTATTTTTTTGACAGCAGACACGCCTATTATTTTGTTTTCCGGAATTCTAAACATCTACAAAGTAGCATACTGAGTTCCATTTGTAACTCTGGGGTGGCCTCTTGATCTTTAAAGGAAAAGTCTGTTTTGCAGAGGCCCCTAAGCTCTGATAAATGAGAACAAAATAAATGTTAAAAAAAAAAAATCAGATGCAGATTCTGTGTTGGCATTGGTTGTTCTTAAAAGCTTTCTTTCACAGCTTTTTTCTAGCATGAATATTTTACTTGCTTTGCTGCCAGACTTACGTAGAGCTATGTTATTTTTTCGTCCTTCTGCTCAGGGATTATGTAGCTGTTTTGATTTCTTTTGTACTTTTACTTTTCATTTAATAATTTTTTTTGAGATTTTTTCAATACATCTTTGTTGCAAGCAGAATTCATTCAATGATGTATATTAACATTTTTACCTTGCACTTCAGGAAGTTAAGTTATTGTCAGCTTCAGATACCAAAGATGCCTAACCTCTCCAGATGATAGGGGTTTTTTGACAGTCAACCTTTGGGCAACCTTTTAATTTAAAATCCTTTTTATTTCTTGTGCTATGTATCTTTTGATAACTTTGGAGGATAACATGGTTGTGTTGCTAGACACTTGCCTTATCATTTTCCCTTAGGCTGTTATTTCCTGGGTTTGGGGTTTTTTAGTGAAAGAATGCTAAATTGCAACACAGATGGGGATGCAATTTGAAAATGTCATGGAAGGCCAAACTGAAATCTTTTTAACTTTTGGAAAAAAAAAATCAGAAAGTTCTTGGTAAGAAAGGATCGTTACTATCTCTTCGTAACATGACACGCTTGTGGCTATATACTTAGTTTGATCTAAGTTTATTTAGTGGTTATGAGTTGTGTAGCTTACCATTTCTCACTCAATTTTGGCGTTTTTTGCCATGGTTTTCAACACTCTTTTGTAAAAGCAAAGGCATTTTTTAGATGTAATAATTTGAAATTAAATTCATTTTGACTGTGTTTAGTTTCAGAATTGTCCACAAGAACATCTTGTTGATCTCTCTGTTCATCCACATTTCAATGCTTTATATTTCCATTGTACTTGTGAACTAGAAGTAATTGTATATGTTATTTCTTAAATCCATCCAAGAAGTTCGGTGTGTCTTCCCCTTTGTTGGCTATGTGGTCGTTACAGATCAGTCATGACAAATGAAAAGGTGATTAAACATGGTCAGCAACTTCTCATCTGCTTTTCTTTGGAGTGGGGAGCACAGCTGTCTGCTGGTTTCTTATGAAAATAACACAAGTCTGGAGTAGAGTAAAATTACACACTGTTTTTCAAACATTAATAATTGCTTCATAAATTGCATCTGTCCCTTGACAGTGCTTGATTGCAGAAGGATAGGTATACTTTGTAGAATGCATATTAGAGGCGCTGCTTAAGGCTTACAGGCAGACTTTTGGAATGGCTGTGATAGTAGAAAACAAAAACTCTTTTGATTTCCGTGATGTTGCATCTTGAGTTTAATTAACGCGTTATGGACCATGCTTCCAAATTTGTTGTGTGAATGTGCTTTATAATCGCTGGTCTACATAGTCTGATAATGGAGAATGTGTAAGTAGCACTGAATAGAACAGTCATTCTGCAGCTATTACAAAAAGCACCACAAATTACCAACTTATATTATGGGTAGTATGATACCTTGTGTAATTTATTATTTAAGTGGTTTGGAAGTTACGTATTTCTCATTGCTGGAGAGTAAGGAATGTAAAGTATGTGTTAAAATGGAATATGCCTGTGATGTTTTGCTAAGAGACTATGTAGTAATAGACCTAAATTGAGTGTAAAGCCATATGAGATTTGAACTTGGAGCAATAAACGCCATGTGGCTTCTCTAGAAATCTGAGAGCTGACACTTGTATCTTTTCATACACAGGTGATAAAAGCCTGTGCATGACAGGTTTATAAATCACTAAGTACTGGCAGGAGCCACTTGTAGTGCCAAAGTGTCTGAGAGAGCCAGTAATATGCTGGTTACTTGTGGAGAAAGCATCACTTAAAAATATCTGAGTGCTGTTGTGAATCTGTTTCAGAACAGACTTGAAGTGGAAGCATGCATTCAACTAATTTCTGTGGTTAATGATCTACTCAGTCTGGCTTTTGTAATCAGAGTGGAAATAGAATAGACTGTTAAAAAATGTAACAGGTATATTTTTGTATTGGTGAATGTTAAATTGCTACCTCTGATATTTGGTTGTGTGTGGAGGTAAATAGTGTTTTTTTTCCTATTTAATCAGATCACCCAGAAGACACAATGAGTGTTAAAGCTTTCAAGCTCGTTTCTGCTGTTGAGCGGGAGATGTTAATGGGAGACAAGAATTACATCAACATTGAATGCATCGAGTGTTGCGGAAAGAACCTCTATATTGGAACCAATGACTGCTTTATCTATCACTTTCTGTTGGATGAAAAGGTATCGACAGCTGGAAAAATAACTTTTGCTGCCACCAAGCAACTGCACAAGTACCTGGGCTTGAAGAAGCCTGTGAGTGAGTTGAAAGCAGCCTCTGCCCTCACCAGGCTTCTTGTGCTTTGCGACAACACAATAACACTAGTTAACATGATGAACTTGGACCCTGTCCCGACTGGTGCTAGAATCAAAGGAGCTGTGACGTTCACGTTAAATGAAAACCCTGTGAGCGGGGATCCCTTCTGTGTCGAAGTCTGCATTATCTCAGTCAAGCGACGGACCATTCAAATGTTCATGGTGTTTGAAGACAGAGTCCAGATAGTGAAGGAAGTGTTTACTCCAGAGCAACCCTGTGCTGTGGCTGTAGATGGTTACTACTTATGTCTTGCACTTACCACACAGTATATCATTTTGAATTATAATACTGGTTTCTCCCAGGATCTATTTCCTTATTGCAGTGATGAGAAACGGCCAATTGTGAAAAGGATAGGCAGACAAGAGTTTCTGTTGGCTGGCCCTGGAGGCCTAGGTGAGACTAAGGATTGTAATTTTTTGAACTTCTGTCTCTAACTTTATCTCCATTTGGGGGAATAACTCTAATTAGTTTAAGTAACTGAGTGTTGTGCACAATAATGATCATTTTCTTCACAGGTCTATATTGGAATGTTGAGATAAAAGGATGAATGCTAAATTTTTGGTACTAAGTATTACTATAACACTCTTTGTAATGCACAAAAATGTGATTATTTTTCTTTCAATTGTCTATAGAAAGCACTGTTTTCATATAGACAGCTATCAGTAGTAGTATCTTACAGCCCAGAGTAAAAAAGTTGGTTGGTACCAAGTGAATGGGTGATAGTTTTTCTCTACTGACTATCCCATCTGGGTTTGAACAGACCCATGTTGCTATGAATTTGTTACATTAGTGTAGATGAGTTAATTACTTGCTATTCAGAGGAGTTCATACCAGCTTCATTTTATAGATTCTAACAGATTTGTCAGTAGGTATATTGTACTACAGTGGAGTAAGAAATGTTGGTGAAAGTAAACTCTAATATCCTAACTCCTGTAGACGTAAAGTCTGTCCTAACAGTAGATATTGACGGATACTGCCCAGTTTTTATGTTCCCATTTGCTTGATTTTAATAGGGTTTTTGTTTTCCAGCTCCGTATTGCAGAAAATGATAGTTTAAGTATTGCAAAACCAAAGTTAGATCATGTGAAATAATGCACTTCTCTAATAGATGATTTTAAGGACTACTGCTGCTGTAATCTGTATAAATGGACGGTGTGCTGTGAGGTCAGTAATCTTGAGCTTTTTTTTTTTTTTTGAAAAGCTGCAGTATCCCACGGTTGGCAGACCACAGGCAGAATGCTTTCATGCTGTTTGCCATATAACTTTCCATTTAGGAGGTGCAATTTCCCTGATGCATTAGAAATAGCAGGACACAAAGATGACAAATACTTAAGTACCTTAATTAAGGGGAGTTGGTTTTTTAATATAAATTCTGAAGAAAAGCAAGAATGCAATTGCTTGTTTAAATTGAAGTATTGTCTTGATCAGAATGTGAGATGTACATAAAATCACGTTTTTCTTGAACAAAATTCAGAGGAGTAGAGGTTTTTTTCAGATCTAGGGATCTTCTAAGTCATCTTGATTGCCCACTTCCTATTAAAACTGTTAGTTACATGTATTTGTGGACATTAACTATTTTAATAATGCTACAACAGTTAATATTTATGAAGTGACTGTCTGAAGGTATTCCCTTTTGACATGTATCTAAGGAGATCTTATTCTTACTTTAATCTTTATTTATCTTTTTAATAATGTCAAACCAGATTCTCTTCAAGTGGTTCATTTCTTTTTTGATTTAAGAAGAACAGATATACTTTGAAAAGCTTAATTGTGTTTAGTAAGAAAGCAGAATTTCATTTAGTCCAACTTTTGTTTTTATCTGGTGTCCTGGAAGAAAGCTATGCAATAAGATCTTTACTCATAAAATCCAACATCCTTCTGTAAGTAGATTGCCCCAGAGTTAAAATATCAGATATGCATCTTAAGTAAATGCACTTCTGCAGCCCTAAACATACTATAAACTTCTCTCTTTCCTGTAATACGGGCAAAGCTTACTTATACTAGAGCAGACAAAGAGTGCTTGGTATGGATTGGGTAGTTTTTCCTTGCCTAATTGAGCTTGTGGCGTTTTTAATCATCTGTTCTCTATTCCCTCCCCACTATTGTTTTGATTAATATCAAAATATCATTTTGCTGTTCTTCCTCGGTAAGATTTTTAGTATCTTTAACACTTTTCTCTTTGAAGTTTAGAAGATGTTGAGCATCTTTATAAGCATTTTATATCTTGGCATTTGAGGTAGGGCTCTGCTGTAAAATGAATGGACTTGAAAAGGCTTGATGTAAATTTTCAATTCTAATTTTGGTTTGCTTTTGAATGTCTTACTGGTTAAGACGTTCATTTGGCACATGGTAGAGCATCTATGCTAAATTCAGGCTCTTTTACTGAGGTGGATGTATTCTGCATTATTATATTTGGCTTTATAGTGTTTGAAGTGACATTTACCTAGATCAATTTGCTTTTAAGTTAAGACTGGAATTTAGAATGGCAGAAAGCAGCTACTTAAAATGGTAATCATAATGTAAAACAACTTTGAGTTTCTTGGGTATATAACCTTTTTCTTTGTACTCTCTGCATTTAAACCTGATTGTTAGAATTGTTCATAGTTGATCTGTAGTCTCAGCTTTTTGGCACTTTGTTGGCTCTACTTGCAGTTAGTATATAGCTAATTCTTTCCAAGGGTTAAGGAACCTAACTGTTGATGCGTCTTTGTTCTGTCCAGTAATTGCTTCGTTCAGAATTGAAAATCAATTATTTTTTATCATGTATGAAACTGTTAACCAAAATTCAGTTTTTCACTTCATTAAGCTCTTGCTGCATGTTTCTAATCAGTTTTCCTACTTTACACTGGCTTTAATTTTTTTAATTCAGCAAACAGTTCTTGCATCTTCACACAGGGAATGCAACCTAGCACCAGCTAGAGCAACTGTCCCAGAATATCAGAGGCCTTGACTCAAAGAGAGCTCCTGAGGGAAGGGTGCAGCTTGTCAGGCCTTGACCTGAAGGGAGTGCCTGGTGCCTCCTGCTGAAACTGGGGCAGGGGGATATTTGTCCTTGCCTGTAGGAGACTTGTTCTTGGTAGAAGAATTGTGTGCCAAGGAAAGGAGGTGCAGGAGTAGGTCAGCAGAGTGCACGGCATCAGAGAGGACAAAGAGGAAATTGAATCTTTTCCAGGCATATGAGCCTGAACCCCAAATTGTACTGGGCAGGCTGAGCCTCTGCTTGTTCTGTGATGGCAAAGACTGGAAACTTGTGGCTTCTCATAAAAGGCAGAACTCTCCTCTTCTGCCTGCAGATCTGCATATATAGAGTATGTTTAGTACTCTGGCAGCAGATGAGAAGCAGGAAGCTCCGTCCAACAAATTGTCTGAGCCTGTACAGTGCAGTAGCGCCTGGAGGAATTGGCAAGTAATAGTAGTGCGAGACCCCCTTATATTGGAGTTTGAGATTTTTTTCCTTAGTCTTGCTGGTGAGGGAAACAGTTTGAGGAGGAGTGGATGGATCGTTCAGGTCGCCAACTGTTTGCACAGCTTGTGGTGATGAGAGATTTGTCTTTTATGACTAAGGATCTGTATTTAATGAAGAGATGGGATCCACCAGGCCTAATGAGGTAAAATTGTTCTTGCCATTAGGCTCACCAACCTGGTAAAAAGGATTTAAACTAAGAATCATGGTTGAGTTGACAAACAAAGACTGCAGGATGATTTGGATGAGAGACTTTGTGATCAACAAACAGGGTTGAAGAGACCTTGCTTTGGCCGTATACACACAAAGAAGTGTGTACAGGACACACGGGAGCACATGAACCGCTCCAGTCCCTGCTAGAGGGACAGCAGAACACAAGCAGTCCATGGGTGTTCTGGAGTACATTGTGTTATTTTCTTGACGCAGGTGACTGAGGGAATGTGCTCTGTTGAGCATGGTTAAGGATGTGAATGACAGGGGAGCAGCCTTGCTGGGGTGCCTGTGGCATGGTGAAGTTAAGGTTCCTGAGAGAACAGAACAAGGTCATTATGGTCAGGGGACATTGGTCAGGACTGGAAGAAAACACATGTCGTCACTCCTGTCTTAGATGAACATGAGAAAAAATCCACGGAACTACAGGCTGGCCTGCCTTACCTTGATACCCAGAAGGGTGATAAAGAAAATCCTGGAAAATATTTCCAGATGTATGAAGGACAAGAATGTTCTTTGGATCAGCATGGATTTATGTAGCCTATCTTGGTTGACGAGGGGAGAGCAGTAATATTGTGAACTTCAGCAAGGTTTTTGATGCTGTCTTTTGTAACATCTTTGTAGAGAAGCAGATGAAGAATGAACTAGCGAAATAGTGAAATGGATTGAAAGCCTGGCTCAAAAATTTGTAGTCAGCAGCAGAAAGTCCAGCTGGAGACCAGTCGCTAGTTATGTACTCAAGAGAAGCAGTAGTGAGGTCACTACTGTCTTCTTTAACAACTTGTATGGTGAGACAGAGTGGACCTTCAACAAGTTTGCAGATGATACAAGAGTTGGAGGAATGGCTGATAGACTAGGGGTTTGTGTTGCAATTCAGAGGGACCTCGACAGGCTGGTGAAATGAGCTTACAGGAAACTCATGAAGTTCAGCAAAGGGAAATGTCTAATCCTGCGCCTGAGAAGAGACAGCCCTGCCCCAACACAAGTCCAGTTTAGGGGTTGACCAGCTGGAAAGCAGTGTTGCAGAGAGGGCTGTGATAGGGAAAGTGACCGTAAACCAACAATGCACCCTTATGGCAAGAAAGTCCAACAACCTACTGAACCACATTTAGTGGGGGACTTGGTAGTGTTAGGTTAACAGTTGGACCCTTATTATCTTAAGGGTCTTTTCCAACCTAAATGATGCATTAGGGAAAGTGCTGCCAACAGGTTTAGAGAGGCAGTGTTTTCCTCTCAGGCCTAGTGAAACCACGTTTGGAGTGCTGGGTCTAGGTCTGGGCTCCTTGGAATGGCATGGACATACTGGAGCACCTCCAGTGTGGAGAGGCTGAGAAAGATGGAACTATTCAGTCTGAAAAAGAAAACACTGGCAGAGATCTTCTCAACATGTATGTGGCAGGAGGTATAGAAGAAGGAGCTCTTTAGTGATATTGTTGGTACAGTTGGTACAAACTGAAATATAGGAATTTCTGCATAAACATAAGAGAACTAATTCCTTATTGTGATTGCGGTCAAACTTCCTGCTTCCAGTGTTCTATAAGGAGTAAAGGAAAAAAAAAATAAATTTAAATACCTAGTTTTAGTTTATTCCTTTTGCTTTTACTGAATAAACTCCTCAGTGGTGCATGGTTTGAACAGTTGTATAGTGATTGAATAGACTACAAATGGAGTTGGAGAACTGAGCCTTACAACAAGCACACAGGAACTGAGCAGAATGAATCATAGTATGTAGTGCTGATGACACTGCACAAAGCAGGGTAGTCAGCAGTAACCATCATCTTCCCTTCTTGTTTTCACCCAGCCATAGTGTTCCTCATGCTGTCCACTTCTATGGTAACTGAAAGTGTTCATATTCAGTTTTAAACAAGGAATAATAATAAGTTTTATTTCTGTTTTTACAGCTATTTTCATGAAGATGACTTTTGTTTTAAAATAAACAAAATCTACAGTCTGTTGCACAAAGGCCTGAGTAACCAGATCTAGGTTGATCCTGCTTTGAGTGTGGGGAGGCTGAACTGGATGTCCTTCAGAAACCCCTTCTGACTTCAATTATTCTATGGTTCTGCATATTTCTAGATCTCTTGGTGCCAAAAACAGTGTAGCTGTGTTTTGGGTAACTCTTGTAACCTTTGGATAGCGTATGCATTTTTAATACGGAATTGACTGTTGGCTTCATCTCAGTTTCATTGAATGCATTCCTGCACTATAAAAAGGCCATGGTTTCTGATTGTAGTTGTCATGTTTATTGTTATACTTAGATGAGAGGAGGATGAAGACAGCAAATGCATTTTTCTACCACAGAAGCCCTAGCTTTTAAGGGCAGAGAGATATGAAAAGACATTGACTTGGAAAAGTACTGTGAATTTCTGTGCATAACCTTTCAGTTCCATGAAAGATTTCTTTAATTACCTAAAAAATAGCTCTGTCACTTAAAAAAAAAAAAAAAAGGTTTTAAAATTGAGGTTTTATGATGTTTTTTGAGAATGCTGGAGAAATAGAAAGTTCTAAGAATGATTATTTCCAATAGCTCTGAGTTTACTACTGATTAGTGTGTATTTAACTCAAGTGTTCTCCCACTATTTGAAATGGGATTATAGGAGAGTAACAACTGGATGGCATTAAAATGGATAGTGCGGTCTGCCTGGCATAAAATTCCACTTCTGGTCTGCAAGAATATGAAGAACTGTAGAGGAAATCATAATTATATTATGGCAAAAGTATTTTCTGTAAGATGTTCCAATTGATCATTATAGAGAAAAAGCAAATAGCATTACTTGCTAGTAGTCTGATGTGAGATTTTAATTTTATTTTACCCTTAGTCAAAGGAAAAGGCTTATAACTTTAAGGCTGCTATAAAGGATCCAGAAGCTTAGTCTCTTTACCATAGTTGTGTAAAAAAATCCCCAACCTTCTGTTTTATTCCCCTCCTCCCTCAAGATGGCCCTCCTACACGACTACCCTTGCCTCATTATCCTCTGTTTGGAAGAGATTTTGTATGTTTAATAATGTAATCTTTTAATCTCCTCTATCCTTTAGAGCTCAGACTTATTCTGGCAGCTGTGAAGTGGCTCATTCCTGCCAAAGAACAATTTTCGTGGACACATCTTTTTAACAGCATGAGAATGCTGGTCTTAAGGGGACTACATTCATGTTTAGAACAGAAGCGTACATCATGTTTCAGTGTGGCTCAGCTGGCAAAGGATTACTGAACTAGTAAAACTTTGACTGGAATTTTTCTATTAATTAATATCTCAGAAAGAACTGGAGAATACCAAGTAGCATAAATAGAACCAGTGGCATGCGGTCCAAAACCAAGTCAAAGTTCTATTAAGCCAGGAAAAGGAAGGAGAAGAGAATAGACAGGAGGAAAGGTAGTGGCAAAGGAAAAACACAAATTAACTGAAGACTTAATATGGTTATTCTGAGACGACATCGGAGTTATCATTAGGATACTAAAGAAGTCTTTATGCTGGGCTTTTGGAGAAGTATGATTTATATGCAGCCTGTGCATTTTTTTTTTTTCAAATGATTGGAAACACAGGTGCCTCATAGGAAGTGACTCATGCTAAGGAGCTGGACCCTGGTTCTGTGAAAACTTTGCTGCAGTATAAGTAAATGATTGTATTGATTTACATATTTGACATACAATACATACAAATGTATTGATTTACATATTTGACACTACAAAGAACAAATACACCTCTACTGCCAAATAGGTCAGGCAGTGCCGGTCTGTGTTTCCTGCTAAGGCAGTATTGTTTGAATGCTAGGTCTCACTAAATATTAGTGTTTTGAAATTAATTCCAACTGCATGGCATAATAGTTGTTTTAAGAATCTGAAACTTGGTAAACTTGAATAATTCTTGCTCGTTTCTTTCAGTATTGCTCTCTTTTTAGTTTTGATGTTTTCTGTTTCTCTGTTGAAGGAGAAAAAAAAAAAAAAGAACTGAACTAACTAACAGGTCTGTAAGGTCCAGGGAGGGGTGATGCGCTCGTTGTCTTCATGCCACCTGATACTGCATCTGCTCTTCAGAGATTTTTTATTTCTGTACCTTGGTACCTGTGCTTAATGTTGGGAAAATAACAACAGTCTTCAACCCACATGAGCCTGAGGCTTTTTTTTTTTTCTCCCCTTTATGTAGGCATGTTTGCAACTGTAGATGGGATTTCACAGCGTGCCCCTGTGCACTGGTCGGAGAACGTGATTGGAGCAGCTTTGTGCTTTCCTTACGTGGTTGCTCTCGATGATGAGTTCATCACAGTGCACAGCATGCTTGACCAGCAGCAAAAGCAAACCCTGCCATTTAAAGAAGGTCATATTCTACAGGACTTTGAAGGTATTGTAAAGGACGGGTTTTTTGCATCGGTAATTCTGGAACAAGTGCTACTGTTGTCACAGGCACTTCAGTTTTTTTTTTAAACAAAACTAGCAAGCACAAACTTTTTAAGCTTTTATTGTAAATGCTTTCCTGATCAGATCTGTGCAGACTATGATAGGGAAGCTTTAGTCATCCAAAACTCTGAGCTTCTAACAAAATGTATGTTCATTAGATGTGCTGTGATTGTCAAGGTAATTGTGGGGAAGGAGTCTGTGGTGTTAGAGATTTTTCATGTAACTTAATTATTTCTTTCAAAGGAGCAATGTTAGTTTAATGCTAACAGTCAATAATTGTAAGCTACAAGTGTTTCTCCATTGGCTGTCCTGACAAAATTCTAGCATGTTGAAAACCAGTCTTTTGTATCCCTCTCTAAAATATCTGTGTAAGATGTTTAAATGGGGATATTTCATAAAGAATGTTTTAACAAAAAATACAAGAACTTCTTTTGATCTGTTCTTCAATTAAGAACTCTTTAAGTCTGGAATATGTTGTATTACTATTTTTTTCCAGGAGAGCTACAAACTCTGGCACTGTGAACTGTATGCTAATGCTATGCTTTTACAGCTTACAATTGTCTAATGTGAAAATATCTGGCAATTAAAAGCCTCTGTTTTCTGGAATCTGGGCAGTAGTTTCAGTGGTGGCCCGTACAGCATAGAGCAATTATAGCCAGTTCCACTTGGTGTGGGACAAAATCTGCTGTAAACAAATAAATTTACTATTACTTCTGTATTTCTGAGGTGCAATTTACAGGTAAACTATGCCATCTGCTGAATATGGTAACAACAAAGATGAGTTTTAGAACTTTTAACACTGCTTACATTCTTGAATCATAAATAGTAAGTCTTAAAGCTTATTTTTGAAATGTCTTTTTTCTGTAAAGAATGTAAACTGAATGTTTGTTTGCTCTGTCCAGGAAAGGTGATTGTTGCTACTAATAAGGGTGTGTATATCTTGGTGCCACTACCTTTGGAAAAGCAGATTCAGGATCTTCTAGCTAGCCACAGAGTGGAAGAAGCCCTTGTTCTAGCAAAAGGATCTCGAAGGAATATTCCAAAAGAGAAATTTCAGGTCTGTCCTTCCTTTAATTTTCATGAAGATAGTGGAGCTGTGCATACCAATGGTGAAGTGACGAGGGAGGTTCGAGGAGGAATTTACATTGAAGAGAAATCTAATACTATTTATGGTTTCAGCCTGAGGAAATAGATGTGCTGCTGAATTAACTTGTGCTTGTAAAGGCTGGGAATGTTGGCAGGGTTGAATAGTATTATTCTGCTGTTTTGAGGGAGTTGTTTGGTTTAGTTTTTTTTCAAGTGTGTGACTTGAAAATATTGAAAATAAAACAAACACTAAAAAATGATGATAGAAATTCCACTGTGAAGCTTCATCAGTATAGTTATTTGCTATTGCTGTTTAAAAAAAGAATACTTTTTTTGAGAACAGAATTCTTAGGCTTTACTATTTTTTTATCTGAGATTCTTGCGTTATTCTAAAGTCTACTGTAGTGCAAGTTGAAAGTTAAGTGATGAGAGATCTGAAGAAAATATGTTCTACTTCCAAACTCATGCAAGCAGTCCCTGTACTGGTGTGTAACTAAATATTTAAAAAGTTTTGTGTGGCAAAGTATCTTAGTAACTCCTCTATTAGTGTTGATTAGGGATTTGTATTCATTTCCTTCTGTCTCTGGTTTGTATTACAATACTTATTGTACTGTATTCATTCCAATTTGTCATTTAGAGACTGATACTTGGAAAAAAATAGCATGAAATCTCTACTTACCTAGTAGGTGAATGAATATTTAACTTGATTTCTTTACTTTTGTAAAAGCAAATTTGACCTGTAACCTGCAGAAAATCTGGTTTGTTTTGTTTTTAAGATACTTTGGAGCATTTTATTGCCTTTAAAAAAGTATCTATTGCATTACTTTTGGTTTGTTTAGGAAGGTGCAAAGTTTGGAATGTCCCTGTGGAAATAACAAAATTGCAGTGGTCCAAAATGACTCAGTCTGTCATGATTATTATTTTTGAATTTCAAGAAGTTTCTAATTCCTTGTCGTATCAATTTTGCTCAAGGCCTGTGAAAAGCAGTCATTACATTAAATTAAATTTGTATCGGCTTTCATTTTGACCCTTGATTCCTCCATTATATGAATAGCTGCAAGGCTGCTGGAAGTGAAAGACTTGGCCAGAAAACTGTTTACATCTTTTTGTTAAGGTACAACTCATCTGGAAGTACTTGAAGCTGAAAAGTGTTTGGGCAAATACAGAATTCAGTTTCCCACGTTTTGTTTTGCATCTTTTCAACTTTTCTTTTGCAATCCATTTAAAAAAGCAAACTAAGATCCTGCTACGAGGACAGGATACGTGTTAATCAATGTCTCCCATATATCATGACAATCATTCTAAAATTATTACTTTCTAATTTATGTAGTTTTAGTGTGGGGGATGTCTTTCTGTGTTTTACCACAGGATGAACTGCAATTCATTATCTAAAATATGTGATGTAGAATCTCATTCCTCCTAGGTTTTCTTGCATTTAGGATTTTTCTATCTTTAGAACAAGATATTTCCTGTTCACACATCTTATGTGCACTGGATGTCCATCTTCCTGAAATTACTGTTTCCAAGAATATTATAAGTTCTTTCTAACTTAGTGTGTCTTTAAGGGTCTTCAGTTACTTTGAGTCAATGCTGCAACTGAAAAACAGAAAACTTATTGCTTGCAAGCAAAATAACCTGTTCTAGTTCTGGGCTGTATTTGCAAACTGATATTAACCAGCTTAAGTTGATGGAGTTTCCCACTGACTCATATTAAAATGACTCAGCTTGGTATAATTGAGACATTGGTCCAGTTTTTCAGAGCTTATCTGTAGCTGAAATTGTAACATGTTGAGCTCGTTTTTTAATGTGCCTCTGATACTTAATGCTGTCACTACAGTTTTGTTACAAGGACATCAGACTTTATTTTGCTGTAGTCTTGCCATAGTATAAATCTAATGGAGTTCAACCAAGTTACATGCCTTACTTACGACTTTTGCAACACTTCTTTGACATGCTCTAACTTATCACATAGTCATTCCATTCTAACTCCTGCTTAAGAGATATCTTCTGATAATAGATATTGCGTAGATATGTAATAGGTATCTTCTATTAGATAGCTTCAGATATCAGCAAGGTGTGCTTGCAGCCAAGAAATCCATCCGTATCCTGGACTGCATCTAAAGAAGTGTGATCAGCAGGTTGAGGGAGGCGATTCTGCCCCTTTTCTCTGGTGAGACCACACCTAGAATACTGTATTCAGTTCTGGAGTCCTCAGCGCAGGTAGAACCTGGATCTGTTAAAGCTAGTCCAGAGGAGGCCACGAAGACGATCAGAGGGCTGGACACCTCATAGCAGCCTTCCAGTACTTAAGGAGGGCTAAAAGGAAGCTGAGGACGCACTTTTTATCAGGGAGCACAGCAATAGGACAAAAGGTAATGGTTTTAAGCTGAAAGAGGATTAGGAAAAAATTTGTTACTGTGAGGGTGGTGGGGCACTGGTACAGGTTGCCCAGGGAAGTTGTGGATGCCCCGTCCCTGGAGGTGTTCACAGCCAGGTTGGATGAGGCTTTGAGCAAACCGGTTCTAATGGAAGGTGTTCCTACCCATGGCAGGGGGTTGTGGTCTTTAAGTTCCCTTCCAACCCAAGCCATTCTGTGATTCTATGATTGTATGATTCTGTGATCTGTATTGCAAGCTTTGCTGGTTGCCAGGTAGCTGACGCTTTCCAGGCCTTATTCTGCCATTTCGTATGAGCATAGGTTTGGCATTAAGGCATTCGATCCAGCTACTATAATTTATCCATACAGAAGAGTGATGGTAATTGCCCAATACATGTAGTGTAGCACCCCGTTTTCCACACATGGCTTTAATTTCTGTAGTTTGCAATGGCTGTTGCTGTCTTGTGTGAGACTTGAACTCAGTTGTGGCATTGTAGGATAGTTCTTGACAACAGGGTGTGTTTTTCTACAGTTGAATACACTGTTGTCATTGCATGCATACACAGGTGCGTGCTCTCATTATATCAGCAGTATAACAGCATGAAAATATAGATATGCCGGTAATGCAGATTGGTAGTGGAATTGTAACAGTAAAGTACTGCACTCTCAGAATTATTTGTACAGCCAGTATTTAGTTATTGGAAAGAATCAGGTTGCGCATTAGTAGCTCTATCGTGTTATTTAACCCATGGTCACTGCAGACTGTAAATTTATCTTTGGCATATTAGATGAAAATTCCTATGAGCTCAAGAATCACTGATAGGTAAAAATCGCTAAGCAACAGTGTTGCAAGGATATGGCTTCGGATATAGTTTTAGTAGAAGAATACAAAGGCTTTTCTACCATGCTACCATGAAATGACTGAATACTACTTATTAATTTTTCAGGACAGCTGAAGTTTGCAGAAATCATGGTTGATGGTAGTGAAGACCTTGATTAGATTGACACACATCTTGCATAGGTATCTCTTTTATTTTCCTTCACATTTCTTTTTAGTTTCAAAATACTTTTAACTGCACCCAAACCTGACCAAAAGCCAAATGACTTCCTAGAAAAAAATCTTCTTAGCAGTCTAGTTGATATTTTGCACCATTTTAGAAAGTTTTTTTTCTAGCAGTGGTGAAAATCAAGGCTTCACTCACTGTAGCTCTCACACCTTCAGAAGTCATCTTTGTTTTCTAGCAGTTTTTCAAATACAAGTTAATAGAAGTCTTATTTTTGTAGTTACTTTTTTAATGTGAATTCAGTCAACAATACAGAGTACTTCAAGCTCTATGATGGCACTCCAAAAAAAGATAGAGGAATAACCAACATGTTGAATTTTGACTGGGAGCTAACTTAGTACCTTTCTAAAATAAATTTATTGTGGTGTTCTGGCAAATGGGTTGGGGAGAACTCCTGATTTTTTTTTTTCTATCATAAAAAAAGTTTGCCTGTAGATCTAACCTGTTTTTAAAACCCTTTGAGAAGGAGAGAATATTGACTTTTCCACAAACTCTGGTCTTTTACTTCCATAATCTTTACCGCAGGACATCTTAATGTGTAGTATTTATCTTGTAGGCTAAAAATCAACCTGAATACTCCCTATCCCATCACTGCATCTTTAAAAAGTTGGGAAAGCATCTGTCTGTGGACATTCTACTGCTTTGTTTATTATGTGGCTTTAAGGGTCAAATGAAGATATGTCAGCACTTAAATGAAAGTGAATACCACTTTATCAGCTCAAATTTAAGATTGAGTCTTTGGACATATAATTACACTATCAATGAGCTCTATTCAACTTCTAGTTAAAAAGTTTGTTGTACAGGCTAAGTTGTACAATTAAAGTAGTGTTTTCAGTGTTTTGGAAAATTCAAACTTAATTCCAATATCCTAGAACACTAAATATGTAACTATTAGTGGTCAGTCCATTGCAAAGATGAAAACAGACTAAAAAAACAAACCACTATACTTCTGATAGTAGTTTATCTAGCAGGGTGAGAAATGCTTGTGCTTCAACCTTCCCTGGAAAGTCTGAGGTCAGATTTTTCTGGTGCCACAAGATGCAGATGGTTGCAGATTGAAGTCTTTTACCAGCATCCTTAAGAATGTAACCAGATTGGTATTCATCAGTTCACAGATTAGCATTTATTGATGTAAAAACACAGTCATAAATCCAAAATGTTTTGGATATCCAGTGAATTCATCACCGGATGTAGTTTTACTTTATTGTAGTAATTAAATTCCCTTTTAGCTTTAGTTAACTGTATTTTGAATTAGTGCACTTGGATGTAAAGCATAGTAAAACTAAGTGATAGGTGTTGTAAAGTATTGTTCTTTTATTTTTATGTTGTTTATGAAAAGGTGTGCCAGGTAACACTTTCCTCTGTTTTCCCTTCTCCACACTGGGAAGACAAAGAAAGCCCCACAGCCTTACAAATCTATAGATTTTAATGGCTTGCTAATGGGCAAGTTTAAGTTTTGCCTTAAAATAATCCACATGCATGCACAGACTAAATGGACTTAAGGCAAGCTTTTCTCTTGGTAAATCCACAATCCTTAATCAAGGTGAAAAATCACTGATTAGATGATCAGTATGTTCTACTCGAGGCCTCACACTCTTAGCAATTCCTGCTTGGAAATACATTGCTGAATATATTGGGAGTTTCTCTGGGTATTTTCATTGAAAATAGGAGTCTGTTATTAGCAGCAGCGTTCATGGATCCTGTTAAACGTGAGCTGTATGTTCATGAGAAAGTTGAAGGGAAAAACTGAGGCCATATGGATGTATCTTGGATGCGTTTGCAAAATACCAGTGTCGTCACAAACAGTGGATGTTTTGCAGAGCACAGTTTAGTTATTTGCTTGACTAATTCTCTTTTGCTATGGGAAACACTCTGGGTGCAAGGGATTCATTTAATATGGTGGTAACTAATTGACCATTCACGTTAAATGCCTAGCATTTAAAGTAGTTTTGTGTTCTTCTAGTGTACCTCTTGTGAACCTTTGTCTGTCTAGGCATGATCTTAACAGTAAAACATTGTAACACACAGCTTTTCAATATTGTTTACTTGTGCTTCTCTTTTTAACCATGTTTTTATGTACATCACGTAATGTAATGCATACTGTATAAATTTAACTGCTCTGGGAGTAGCTTTATTTTTATAAAAAAACACTGGCAGAAACTTAGAAATGTGGTCATCAGCTGGGAATGAGAATATTAGAATTTGACAGCAAGGTTGCTGCAGAAGTGAGGTGAGATGGGGAGAAAGTTGGCTGTGTGTGGGAGGGAGAGACCCTCAAGTTTAAATCGTTTTTTGTACCTGATGAACTACTGGGAACTTCAAAGTGACCACTGGCCTTTATGTCTGCAAGTACCATGAGCAAAAAATTGAAGCAAGTCAGATTGATGTCAGATAAGTCATCATTTGAATAAGAAAACTTAAACTTACTATTTGTTGACTTTGCTTTTAGTAAGTACTCATGAACAGTGTTATGTTAACGTATTTGTTGAAGAAACTGAGTCTGGGTAGCAGATTGAGTAAATTCAGGTACATACAAGGATCAAGGCTTTATTTTGCATGTAACTTGATAGGTGTGGTTGAAGATTGTGTGCTCAGTGGTTTTGGCAGGTAGTAATTATAGTAGTGACCAGCCCTATGTAAATAACTCCTTACAAATATAATAAACCTTTCCTCCCCCTTCTCTTTCACAGGTAATGTACAAACGAATCCTGCAGCAAGCAGGTTTTATACAGTTTGCACAGCTTCAGTTCCTTGAAGCAAAAGAACTCTTCAGGTAATTGTGTGACAAGAAATTTATTAGTTTATCTTGTTTAAATAAGGAGTTAATTTTCTTGGTTTTAAACACTTAGTTGCTTGACTGTTTTTTTATGTAGATTTAAGTTCACTTTAGAATGGTTTTGTTGGGGTAAAAACAGAGTAACGTTGAAATGACTTTAACTGAAGAGTTAATGCAACTGATTTTTTGGTGTGCTAACACACAGTAGTATTAAGGCTATAATTCTTAACACTAATTTGAGTGTTGTATGTGTAGAGAGTTTTTTCACCTTGTGCCCGTGAAGGTCAAGGCTTTAATTATTGAGCTTGTGCTGTGATTTACAGCATGAATGTTGTCAGGTTTCTTGGTTTTTTTTTAAAACAATAAAAACTTTTAACAAAAGGGTACAATTTAAATATTAGTTACAATTTAAATGTTATTGACACAATTGCACTAAGATTTTTAAAGATGCTGATTCCTGATTTGTTTAAAGACTTTTCTGTTCCACCTTCCTTAGAGTATGGATTATTAGTTCTTGAAGTCTGTACTAACCTTCCCAATTTAGCTGTTTCAGCAGTCACTTGTTTACTGTTTGACCTCAGTCTTCCATTTCCATTCAAAAAAAATCTGCTCGTTATCTTTATTTTACCTGGATAATTGCATTTCTGCTAGCCCTGCCTCATTCTGTGGTCCAGAGTTAGTGTCGTCCATACTGACTGCATAAAATAACTGTCCTTGTTATCTGCTGAAACTCACTTTAAATCAGGTTAAAACCTATGGAGTAGGTTTAAAGTTTGGCAATTTACTGTATGATGTAGGTGTCTGCAGCACAGGAAAAATATTTGTCCTTCAGTTTATGGAAATCAAGGAAAATAAAGGTTTGGAGAGTGTTACTACTGATGAGGGCCTTCACCATTTTGCCCTCTGCTCACCAAGATGACAGGAGACACTGCACTTGAGTGGGTAGCATACACTGAGTAAAGATTAGGGAATGACAGGAAAGACCTGGACGGCATTAAGAGGCAAAGTGTTTCGGCCACAACCGCTTTCTGTATCACCTTGTTTTTAGTATTAGTGAGCAACTTGCAGTCTTCTTCCTCCTCCCTATGATCTTCCAAGCACACTAGGCTGAATCCCTGCTGTGTTCTGTATCTGAACTAGAAGTACAAGCTGTACATAGTTAGGAATCCTTCACGAAATTCCTATGAAGCCCTTCCGTGTGGGTTTCCAATAGACTTTTTTCAGGTTTTTTTGGATGTGGCCAGCTTTGGTACAATAGTTTGCAGAAGTTGTACTGGCTATAAAGCGTCTTCATAACCTCAGTGTGCTTAGGTGGCCAGAACTGTGTAGCTCTGCAGCTGCTTTGACTAGGGCTGACACTTCAACCTCAACTGTTTTTTCTTGTCACTTTATTACACCTTGCCTGGCCGTAATTCTCTGTGGGGTCTAATCTGCTCCCCTTCCCCCACCCCGCCAGTGCTGATAGTGGCCTGAGGATCTTTGAAGAACAGTGGTACGGGAGAAATGTCTTCCGTGGGGAGCTCCAGCACCTTGTGGAGGGAGCCAAGATCAGTTTTGCAGCTTCCATCCATCTGACAGATAAGCTGTAATGAACAGGATTGTGGGAGTTCCTCTATAGAAAGAAACATGCTTCACAAGAAAACTAATTGTCCAGGCGTGAGTTTTGGAGCTGAGTCAGCCTCCCAGGGTGTTCCCTTCCTCTAAAAGCTGCAACCCCAAAGCAGGTCAACTGTTCATGAACTGCTGAAATCTGCTGAGAGGAGGAGAAAAGAAAGACTATTCTGTGCTTTTCTTCTGGCCTGCCATGTATAAGCTATTTGGAGTATTTTGATGGTTCAAAGTTCGAGTACTGTTTGGTTATGCCCCAATAATGCACTCAATCTTGTTAATTTTAGACTTAATGATACTCATTGGAAAAACAATGGCAGTATATGCAACCGCTTCCTCACATCTCCATATTTTAAGACTACAAGTGTCAAGCTAGTGTTAGAAATAACTTCGGTCTTAAAATGCCAAAGGGAAATTTGGTACCAGCTTGAGAAAAGGAAGATTTAGCAGTGAAATAGAGTAGCAGCAGTGCCTGCAAGAACTTGATATGTCATGGGGCTCGTTTTGGCCGAATATGAAATGGGATTGTCTCTACTCCTCAGAAAATGTCTGTTACAGGCTGGCAGGGGAAATTATTATATTGTACTAAAGATCTCTCTCTTGCATCAGTAATCCTTCTTGGACAACCCTGTCAAGCTACAGTTATCTGATACTTAACTTCATAGTTCTTAAATACTGAAGCTGAGAGATACTTGCTTGCTAAGTTCCTTTTGGTTATGCTGATACTTCTGAATACTGGAAAGGAATGACAGAAAGGAGGAAAGTGCTAGTTTTATTGAAACTCAAATAGTTCAACCAAGGGAAGAGAACTTTATTCAGCTAGATCTGTTAACCTTAAACTGAGTGAGCTGTCACAGTGGGATTCTGACAAATCCTGAATTGTGATTGTGTGATATACTTGTGATTGTGACTTATTTTTGCTGTTTGTATCGTTGAAGGCTTGCATGCAGAATAAGCAACTATGTTTAGCAGGCTGTTCACTGAATTCTAGGTGTCTAAGTGCTGAGATATTGGTAGCCATCACAGTGAAATCATTTCTTTCCATCCTGTTAGATTGTGTCCTTTCACTGGCTGGGTGTTGCTTACAATCTGGCATGCCAGATACTGAACTTTTTTGTTCTTTTTAACAGATAAAAATGTTAACTCTTTTCACAGTCTTGTCTCATCTGGGAAGGGCTATCGAGAGACTCAGAGATGAAGTCTCTCCTACACTGAAAAGGATAAAAAATTGCTGGTATTTATACCTGCAGACATAAGAAGTAGGACTCAGTCTGAGATTTGAATCTTATGTGACTCAAGAATATAAGCTTCTATTGTAGCCAATGGGATCTAGGCAAAACAGCAAAATCATGTAGGCTTCTTTGATATCGATGCTTCTAAACTGTTTCCTCCAGATGTGTTAGAAAGAGACAAAGCCAAAAGGCAGCCACAGATCCCAGGAGTCATAAGCCGTGAGATGAATGTTAACCATTCATGCAGATGGGGTCATTGTTTAGTATTTGACATTTTTCTGAGGAAGTTTGGTGTGGAAGATACTAAGCTTTTAAGGAGGCTGCTTGGTTGCTGATTACTGTTGCTGTAGGGAAAGAAAAACTGTACAACGTGAGGTTGAGTCAGGCAGGCTGGGAGAACTACTGTTGGTTCTCAGCCCAGGATTTGGGCCAGCCTGACTTGGAAGTTGGGGTTGATTCTTCTTTTGGAAATAGATGGTAATTAAGGCCAGAATCCATGAAGTTTAGAGGTACAGTAGCTGACTACCTCCTGATCCAGGAAAAAATGGATAGTAAGATGAAAGGATGCAGAAGCTATTGTGGAAGTTGGGAAATATTTTAAAACTTATAAAAAGTGGTATGTTAAATTCTAACTTCTTCATCTGTCTTCATGGTCATAGTCTCCATCTGAGCTTAGGCTGTCTCCAAATACTTAGATATACCTTACAGCTTAGCCAGCAAGGGAACCATTGTTTACACTTGAATTTCTGTGGATTTATCAAGACTTATTCTATTAGTGCTTCTGCACTAAATTTGAGTAGACTGTCAATGTTATATGAGTTATGGGTGAGCTTTTGTTCTAAAACAGATCGGTGAATAACCGTGGCGAGTGGCTGGGGGAGGAATCTCTTCTTTCTTTAAATAGGCTTAATTTTCTAGTGCAATACATCTCATGTAATATTTTCTCTGGTGGTTCTCAGGTCTTAAACTTTCATGAATAGTGGGACTAGCCCAAGCTGCAGTTATACTAGTTCATACTGAAAGCCCAAACACTCTTTGAACCATCAGACTATTCCACTGAGGACTTGCTACTTCTTAGTTATTCTGCCTCTTAAAAGAAAACTCCTCATCTACTTGTGAGTTGCATCATAATGTAGGTCTAGGAATCTCAAAATCAAATATTAAGTGTGAAAAGAGGGATTGAAAGGAAGTTTCGGCTGCAGAAATCTGCAAAGTAGACATGAATGCTCTTGGTTAGAGGCTAGCCTTTCTACTGTAGAGATTTTAGGCCTTTCACCTGTAGAGCTTTTAGGCAGTAGGAGCTCTGCGTATGAATCAGAAAAATTTGCTATTCAAACCTCTTCTGAACTTGAAAAACCTTCCTGTGAGATTTTTCTCTGTTGTGGTCCTCTATTAGTTTCTGTTCCTGTTCCCGTACTTCACAGTTACTAGGTCCTGGAACAGGATACTTGCTGCTTTTAAATTTACTATTGCTGCTGTCTCCCAGAATTTCGTTCTTCTAATACAGATTTTATAGCCAAAGTTCAGTAATTACTGTCATAAATTTTTTAGAAGTTCTGAATAGGTGTTGCTTTGGCAATGCTTCCTACTAGTTTGTATTTGCTGGATGGTTTTGGAATTGTGTCTCTCGCAAGAAGTGAACAAGTTGGGGCATACCTCAGTGCTTTTAGCTACTTTATAGTAGTAGGGAAGGGAGAGTCTGTTTGTGAGGATCCTTCCTACATTATTGCCTGCAGAAATCTGCTGCTTCATCTACTTCCGTCATTATAACTAGTTTCCTTTTGGAATTCTTTCCAGTCAAGGTTGTAAAGTGAAGTATTTTTGAGGTTGCTGATCACCTGATAGATAAAACTTCTACAAAACTGTCAGTTCACTTAGATTTTTTTTTTTTTTTCAGCAACAATATCTTCTGTATTTCAGGAATGCTCATCTTTAAAGATGAATTCTGAATAGTGGATTTCACAGTGAAATAAAATATAAGTCCTCATTTCTTGCTGTTCTTCTAAGCCGAGGCCAGCGAGGAAGAGTCATTATAGCTTAAAAATGAGGGAGATATTTGCCATGTGTGAAAAAACATTTCGTTTTATTCTTCTGTCACAACATGCACTCTCCAAATACTTGAGGAATTTCTTCAGTCTGGGCTGAAAAATGTTTTATGTAGCAGAGCTATGTTACAAGTTGTTCCTGTATAAAGTATAGATGCACTTCACATGCAAAGTAGAAAAGCCACCCCATAGTATCTGACACTGATGTGCGCCTGAGACCTGTGCCTATGCAACAAACTACTAGTTGGTTAGACAGATGCATAATCGGTATCCATGGTTCGTTTTCAGAACCGCCTTAAGAAGTGAGCTGAAGGAAGAATCTGGTGCATTTCAGGCTTAGGAAAAACATTTTCATAGTTTAAACAAGTGTTTCAAAAGCTTTAGTTTTCTACAGGAAGCTTGTTTTCTGCCTAATTGCCCTTGCGTAGTCTTTGTGGCTTGCCTGAACAGGTTCACTCTCTGTTTTTATTGCTTCCATTGGATGACTAGCTCCTGTAATGTATGGATGAAGACTAGGACAGTCCTAGGAACTGTACTAGGGCTATTCAGATGAATTTTGTAGATGCCACAGAACAGCTGTGTGATGCCAAAAGCAAAAGACTGGCCAGTCTCCAAATTCTTGGAGCTCTCAATGTCTAGAACAGGAGAAAGAATTATAGGTTTGGATAGAAATAGCGGGAAAAAAAAAACTTCAGAATTTGTTCTACATATATTTTCTGCAGCATAGATGGCAATGATTTTCAGAAACTGACAACATATTAGTGTCCTGACTCTAAGCATATGTGTGCACGCATTCCCAGTATGGTTTTTTTTTGTGCCTATGTATACTTTTTCTTTCTTTTTGCTTCATCTAGTTTGACACTGTAATTGCAGAAGCGGCCAGCTTGATGTCCGGGAGCTGATCTCTCTCTACCCCTTCCTGTTGCCTACTTCCTCTTCGTTTATACGGTCTCATCCCCCTCTACATGAGTACGCGGACCTAAATCAGCTGACCCAAGGGGACCAGGAGAAGATGACAAAATGCAAACGATTTCTCATGAGTTACTTGAATGAAGTCCGCAGCACAGAGGTTGCAAATGGTTACAAAGAAGATATCGACACAGCTTTACTCAAGTTATATGCGGAGGCAAATCATGAAAGCCTGCTGGATCTACTAGTTTCAGAGAACTTTTGCCTTTTAACAGATAGTGCTGCCTGGCTGGAAAAACACAAAAAGTGAGTGTGCTTTTTTGAACATTGCACCTTTGAGACCAGAGAGAAAATATTTCTTTTAAATGCATTTGACTTCTACAGTAGTGTGTTCAAATCCTCCTAGTTTTTCTGACTTCAGGACCAAGAGACACCTCGGCCTGACTAGTCAGCGTTTAGAAATGTTAGTGAAAAGCTATTAACTTAGTCTGAGGTAAAGGAAATGCATTCTGTCTCATTCTGGTAAATGAAGTTCTCCCTGAACATTTCTGTGTCCAACAGAAAAATAAGGGATGGGTACATATTTGGGCAGAGAGTTTTGTTTACCCTTGTGATAATATGAGAGTTGAATGGACACAGTAGTGAGTTGCGTAGAAAGAGAAAATGCTTTAAAGCATGTACTACCTTAGGTAGAAGCTATTACCCAGCTGATGGCTTTAAAATTGTAGTTGCTTATTCAAGGAAAGAAATCGTACTTTTGAATTGCATACTTTCTGCATTCCCACTGATTCACCAAAAGGAGGCTGCTTAAGATGGCTGCGAATGACTTCAAATTTGAAATGCCAGCAGGTGGAGAGTTGGCTATTAGTCGTTAAGTAGGAAACACTAGATAGTAGATGTGTAAAATACAAATTCCGGTTGTAGGTAGTACCTCTGTCTCAGGTTTAATTTCTTAAATCTTTAAACTGTGTGGTGCAGTAGTAGCAACTGGTGCAGAGGAGTCTGTAAATGTGGTTAGATCTAGTACAGTTTCATTTATTTCAGGCATTTTGTTAAATCCTCTTGCTAAGTATGGTTTATATCGCAAACTTTTGTAAATGTGAATGCTAGAATATTGTTCCAAGATAAGAACAGCGATTACAGAACTTTAGCTTATTTTTATTACACTACACAAAAAACCTCTGTATGGCGCTGCACAAAGATCTTCCTTGCTTGAATTGATTTAATGCTGCAGAAAAGAAAAAAATGTTTCTGATAATAAGAGTTTTAAATAAAAGCCCCATAAAAAATCGATTTAATGACTCATGATAAACTATTGGAGGAATATTTATTATTTGGAGCTATGTGTTAAGTCTGTACGTAAAATTCAAAGAAAAGCATTGGAATATCTAATTTGATACATACTTTATAACTTTCCAAATTCAAGTTAGTAACTAGAATCTGCCTTAGAGACAGGAGAGGCTTGGACACACTGCTAGGGCAGAAATTCTCTGCTTGAATTCTGAAAAAGACATTTGTTTGAGTGTAGGCATGTCACCTAAAACTCACAGTAAGGAATTATTTGCTATATTATGTGCTAATCAAATCATAATGAAACTGGTAGGAAAGATCTAGCAATTTTAATATTATTTTCTCTTTTTATTCAGGTATTTTGCCCTTGGTCTCCTGTATCACTACAATGGTCAGGATGCTGCAGCACTTCAGGTTAGAATAAAGCTTTTAGAGTAATCTATAAACAATTCCAAAATATCAGTTTACCTCTGAGATTGAAATCTGTTTGAGAAGCAGTGATATGTATATATAAGAAATTTACACTGACTTCCTTCAATAAATGAATATGAAAAACCTGAAGAGCTTACTGACGATCACAGCTATTTAGATGCTTTTACGTCATTTCTTAAGCAAAACTGTGCGTACCAGAACATATGCTTATACACTTGGAAGATGCACAAATGCACTAAAAAAATTGACACTAGAGGTGTTTGAGGGACTTCAGGAACATATCCTGTGCTGATTACTCTTTGTACACACAGCAAAGCAGTATTGTAATCTCATGTCAAATGCTGACAGCAACTGGGAGTTTATTTCCTTATGTAGTGATGGAAGTAAACACTTTCTCCAAGATTTGTTCTGACCTCACTGAGACAAAATAACATGTATGTCTCAGACCATATCCAGTACCTTAAGTAGACTTACTGTATCTCTTTCAGAAAAGGTTAATCACAGTAACACTGTCAAATGCATTCCAGTCAGCTATGTAAATAGTAATTTCCTGGGAAGAAAACCAGTAAGGACAAAAAAATCAGTATGTACCTTTGTCAGGTGCAAAATATTTCTCTTTGTTTCAAGGAACAAAATTTACTGCTGAACTGGTCTGGTAGATGTGTACGGGTATAAACTGGAGAGGGGCAGATTTAAACTAGACATTAGGAAGAATTTCATCACCATGGGAGTGGTGAGGCACTGGCACAGGTTGCCCAGGGAAGTTGTGGCTGCCACATTCCTGGAGGTGTTCAAGGCCAGGTTGGATGGGGCCTTGGGTAGCCTGATCTAGTGGGATGTCCCTGCCCATGGGAGTTGGAACTAGATGACCTTTAAGGTCCCTTCCAACCTTAATTATTCTATGATTCTGTGGTGCACCTTTTAATTCCTGTTGTTACTTATATAAAATCATTCTTGCACAGTGCTTAAAGTTCTTCAGTCGAAATTAAATGAGAGCACGCAGACTTTTTTTCTAAATTGTTTGTATAGTTTGCTTTTAATCTTGCACATGCAGAAAACATGAAAAGTATACCATGCATTGGAGGAAAGGACTTTTATCAAAATATTTCTTTATTATTGTACCTCCTTCTGA
This sequence comes from Cuculus canorus, assembly GCF_017976375.1. Classification (NCBI taxonomy): domain Eukaryota; kingdom Metazoa; phylum Chordata; class Aves; order Cuculiformes; family Cuculidae; genus Cuculus; species Cuculus canorus. Next base: position 65,447,066 of record NC_071401.1, read on the forward strand.
AGTATTTGGCCAATCACTTTAAGAATTTGAGAATCCACCTGTTACGTGGTCTGAAGTGGTTGAATATACAGGTGCAAGAAAAGTGTGTGATGAAGAAGAGGCATGAATTTAGCAACTAGTGAGGTCCCAAGTACTGATGGCTAATAACTCAGTATTATAGTAACTCACATAAATTTTGAGTTGGAAGACATATGTTCGAAGCCCTTTAATTTTTCTCTGTTTTTATTGCAGTTATGGGTGAAAATAGTTGATGGAGACATTCAAGATTCTACGCGTTCAGATCTCTATGAATATATAGTAGACTTCCTTACATTCTGCTCAGACCAAGATCTGGTGTGGAAATACTCTGAGTGGGTTTTACAAAAAAACGAAGAGGTTTGTGGTCGATGTACTTTTCAGAGAATATCATAAAGTATTTCCCTGCAATGATGTTTGTATTCATTAACCTTGTTTCATCTTGACAGCTAATTTGAGTGTTTTTGCAGAATATTTAATGCCAGTTATATAGTGATAAACAGAAGAAAACTTCCAGGTTTCTCAATTCTTCTAAGTCCCTTTGTTAACAAGTGCTAGTGACAATTGCCTCTTTCTTCTAAAAACATTAAGTTTAGGTCATTGTGTACAGTGGAAGATACAGCATGTCTTCTCTTTTTCTTCATACTGAGAAAAATAATTTTTGGATCTTAAAAAATTTTTGCCAAACAAACTGTTTCTGCTGTTTCTCTTCAAAAAGATTCCAGAAATGGGTGATATCTGTGTACACTAGGATGTAGAGTAAATACCCTTTATTCAAGACAATTCTTGTAGCAATGAATTTTTAACTTAATCATCCAAAATAAAAAAAAAAAAAAAAGAAACTTTTGTCACATCCATTAGCATGGTGTGCTGTTAAACAGGATGCTTCATGCTATATCAGATAATGCTGTTGCCACTTACCACTTGTGTTGATTTAAAATTCAGTTGTTACATACAATGACGGATTTCCAAAATTTTGTTGTGGTCATTATAGAAGTCTCTTACACATGATGATGTGCTCAAGAGTGATGAGCTGTAAACATTCTGGCCTCTAACTTAAGCTTTCATGCTGCAAAGGGATCAAGGCCCTTGTTCTGCTCTTACGCAGATCTGTTCAGTACTTTTTGTGGCTGGTGGAGGCTGTGCCCAACACAAGGTTTATAGGCAGAACAATGGATAAGCTACAAACTGAGGCAGAGATAGGAGCGAATGATAACACAGTATGCACTCAATGGTCTAATCTTGGTGCTATTGAGCAGGGGTTTGTGGTGTTTACTTCCTGAATAATGTACTAATTAATCTGATGGTGCTACTAAATATTTAAAATAAAAAGGTAATAAAATGGTTGCCATTTAGCTTCTAAATGCAATTAATTCTTTCTAGGTTGGTGTGCAGATTTTCACTAAAAGGCCTTTGGAAGAACAGGAGAAAACCAACATTAATCCAGATGATGTTATCCGTTGCCTTAATAAATACCCTAAAGGACGTGTTAAATATCTAGAACATCTTGTATTGGAAAGAAAAATAGAGGTGAGTCCCACAAGAATACCAAAAATTGGCATAGGATGCAGAATGTAGGCTATGGTGAACAATTCTGAAAACAGGTGAAGTCTAGAAGAAATAAGCATAATTTGAAGGCTTTTAGATGTACTAATAGTGGGCAAGGACTTATTCTAAGATTGAAGTAGAAGATAAGGAGTGCATAACTGCATTGGTTTTGACTTTTCAAGTCTTGCAGTGGTGAGAGAGTTGTTTATCTGCCCTCAGAGGTTTGGGGTTTGGTTATGGGTTTTTTTTACATCTGATTGTTGCTTACTTTTCCATCTCACCAATGAGGATCAAACCTCTTTCTGGTAAGATCACAGAAAAGTGGTTGAGTGACTGCTAATCCTATTGCAGTATGGGCAGCAGTATACTAAAATTGCTAGTTCAGTTTTTTATAATTAGGTATGTTTTATTCTGTTCTGGAGAGATATGAGCAATTAATGATAGAACTAAACCTTGCACCTCTCGCTATAGATTTCCAAATGCCTTTAGAAGTTGAATGCCCAAAAAATGTTCACAATGTAGAATGTGTTCTACCCTTGGGTTTTTAAGCACGATACTGAAGCAGCCAGTCATTATGGTACTTGGATATGAAATAATTTAAGCAGAGGAGGAGTTACTTTAACCTGCAAGAAACGACTTAGTGAATCCGATGGCCATTTCACCAATTTACGTTTGTCAGATACACTTGCTAGATCAGTGATTTCCCTCTGTTGCTGTTGCACATGGCATGTGACACTTTGATGGATGAATGTACTGGTTTCTGGTGGCATGAATATTTTCAAGCAAAGTTTGACTTAAACATAGTGCCTCATGGAATATTTTTAACAAAAAAATTATAATTAAATCTACTCTACCTGCTAGTAAAAGCTGGGTTATAAATTGATTCGCTCTTCAGAAAGTACTAGATTATTGTGAGTGCTTCAGTGAGAATGTTTCAGACAGTCAAATAATCACCTTGTTTTGCTGAATATCGAGTAGTGGATAACGTGAAAAGCACTGTGCCTACAGAGTGCTTGTTTACCTCTGGTGGCTTTCTCAGATTTTATTGCAGAATCAGAAAAGGTCAAAGAACAGGCCTGAATATAAAGAAGAATTAATTAGATCAAAATTATTTTACAAGGGAAGCAAAAGGAGAAGACACAGTGGAGATCATACTTGTACTCAAAAGGAGATCTGCTTTCCTACATTGACTGTCATTAGATGAACTTTTGAAAGAAAATAATTTTTGCGCAAGAAAAGCTACTTATAGAGCTTGCTTATTGAAGATGAAGAAGGATTTAGGAATAGGGCATTTCAAATATATGTTTTTAAAATATTTGTATTAATGAAATAGACAATCCCATACTATGGAAAGAGTACATCTTATGGAGCTGGTCTGCATAAGTTGTCTGCATGAACAGATTTGTTAAAATTAAATACATTAATTAAAACACATTTCTATATGTAAATCTTCATCACTGTTATTGGTAGAGAGAAGGGGTTGTCTTTGTAAATTGAGATAACATTGTTCTTTCTTTTGCAGAAAGAAAAGTACCATACACATCTAGTTGTCTTGTATTTGGAGGCAATACTTCAGCTGAAATCTGTGACCACAGATAACTGTACAGAAACCACTGAACTGCTATTTAAACTACGCAGTCTTCTTCAGAAATCTGATCTTTATAGAATTCACTTTGTTTTGGGTAAGATGCACATTGTCTATTATAAACGCTATCTGTCAGTTCCAGCAGGAAACAAAGTCTTCATGAGGACAGAGCTAAAAGTTCTGAGGTTTCTAGGTGTATTTGATTGATAGGCCTACCTATCAATAGGTATTTCTAAGACACAAGTCAATTTAGAAAGCATATCTGTTAGTGTTGTCTTTGATCTGTAGCTCATAGAATCATAGGATGTTTAGATCAGGCTGCTCATGATTCCATCTAACCTGGCCTTGAACCAGGGAAGGAGGCATCCACAACTTCCCCGTTCCAATGTCTCAACAAGCACATTGTGAAGAATTTCTTCCCAATGTCTAATCTAAATCTTCCCTCTTCCAATTTAAAGCCATTCCCCCTCGTCCTTTCACTCCATGCCCTTGTGAAAAGTCCCTCTGCAGCTTTCTTGTAGGCCCCCTTCAGGTACTGAAAGGCTGCTATGAGACCTCCCCAGAGCCTTCTCTTCTCCAGGCTGAACAACCCCAGCTCAAGTTAGAATGGTATGTTTGCCACTGCACCAAAGACAATACCATAACTATCTATGGTATCATCATACATACCATATCTTCATACAATTATCTTAATTTATAGTCAGTTTATTTTTCATGTTGGGCATGTAATTTGTGACCATCTTTTGCACATGGAAGTTACACGTTTATTTGTTAAACAGTCTGTTCCTCAGTGAACTGAAGCTTTGAGGAGTCTGGTTATCAAGGACTTGTTTGTTGTCTGCAACTCCCTCTCACCCCAGACGCTGGAGTTCATGCTGAACAAAAATGTTCACATCTTTTTGAATGAAAGGTGCAACATCCATCTGGGTGTTGGTAAAAGGCAAGCAACAGTTGAGTTAATTTTTTTCCTTGGCTGATGCTTTTGATGGCTATTTTTTAATGTATCTTCAAATTAATAAAGGAGAAATGACTTGTTATTGTACTGAAAGGTGTGATATATTTTTCTGAAATTCAGTGGGAAAACCCAGTGGATGTGGAAATAAAAACAGCTGCGTAGCAACTGAAATAATTTACCATCTAATGCCCCCTTGCCTCTCTGGTCAGCCAAACGTTATATGATAAAGAATGACTATGTTATATCTGTACATTGAAACTTGCTTTTTTATCTCTGAATTTTTAACCCAATTTTTAGGGGTTACAAGATTAATTCACTTGAAATACATGTATTCCAGAACACACAATTTCTTACACAACAATTCTTATCTTATACGAAGGAGAGATCACTGCCTGCTAGTGCCTCCATAATAAACAAAATATTTTTTGGGGAAAAAGAAAACATTATTTTTCCATACCTTTTACAGAAGTGTATGCCTGTTCTTTGTCACCTTTACATTTAAATTATGGGATTTTCTACTTTATCTTGAAATGCCAAATGAACTTGCCATTCCTCTCTGCCATACTCCTTGCCTGTCCCTGACACTTTAAACTGTCAGACTGGATTAAGGGTTTGTAATGTTTTCTTAAAGGGAAGCACTACTTGACATTTATTGTCTTTTATGGACTTAAAACTGTTCTGTGATTTTTATTTAATATTGGGAGAGGCAAAGGTTAAAAATACGGCAGCTGCATCTGACCGTTTATTATACATGGGAGCAGTGCGGGCATAAATGTGCAAGACTGACATGCTGGAGTTTAAAAGATGTCAACGACAGTGGTTTTAGTGCCTGTTAATTTAGCGATTTCCTTTTCCTGCGTTTTATGGTGCTCTTGTTTAGAGATGCCAGCACCCCTGCAAAAATAGCAGGAGTTGAATTCCATGGGTTTGTTTGCATCCACTCTGGGAGAGGGAGTAGTGTTCTCTACTGAGCAAATATTGCCTTGTTTCTCATTTAACAGACAAAATCCAGGGCACAGAGCTCCATATGGAAAGTGCAATTTTATATGGAAAACTAGAAGAACATGAGAAGGCTTTGCATATCCTTGTGCATGAGTTAAAGGACTTCCATGCTGCTGAAGAATACTGTATATGGAACTCTGAGAACAAAGATGTGCAGTACAGACGGAGGCTTTTCCATATGCTGCTGACAGTGTATCTAAATCCAGGCACTTCGGATTGTGAACTAGTCATGGCTGCTGTGGATCTCTTGAATAACCATGCTGCTGAATTTGATGCGGCTTTGGTTTTGCAGCTGGTGCCCGACAGCTGGTCAGTGCAGCTTCTCTCCCCATTCCTGTCTGGAGCAGTGAGGCAGAGCATTCATACAAAAAGAATGACTCAGGTCGCACTTGGCTTAGCACAAGCAGAAAACTTAATCTACAAATACGAGAAGGTACGTGGGGTTGTTTCGTTTGGGTTTTTGTTTGTTTGTTTGTTTTTAAATAGAGGCACTTTGAAGCTTTACAGTTAAGCTTTTTGATACGTAATAATTAGAAGATGTTCGAAAAATTAGGACAAAGTTGTGTTCCTGTCCTTGGCAATTTTACTTGCTGCATTTATTAGGGGTTTTGCTGTGACTACTAGATTCAAAATGTTATGCTTTCTCTGTGAAACAAAAGGGAAGGTGGCAGCCTTGAAAATAAGAATGACTTTGGTGAACTGGACTCAAAGAAAGTGAATCTGGGATTTACAGATTAACCAGATTCCTGCAGAAACTTTAACAAATGTGAGTTAGCATTTTGCCACTAGGATTGAGACCTGTCGGAATTTGCAAAAATGTTTACCCAGCACTTAGTATTAATTGAAGCTTGTTAGTAGCTTTCGGTGGTGGTAAATTCACTTATGAAGCTTTCTTCTGTTCCTAACTAGAGCTATGCTGCTTAAAGTTTCCAGCAGATTCTTAAATCTGTTTAGTTCTGGCAATGGTATATCCAGCAGAATCTGTCTGGAATAAAAGTGCATCAATGCTCTGTTTGCTGTGGTGGTGTCCTGTGACCTCATTTAGGAAGCCACCTTGAGTCTTCAGTTGCATTAAATAAAATGTGGAAAGTGAGTTCAGGTTAAATAGTTCAAGCTGTCTTTTTCCTACTACCTCTATCATTGACCAGGTTTGTGCATTTGTTACATTTGAAATTATATGCCTTGTTTCCTTTCCTTTTTTGCTAGATTCATCTTTGGTTTTTTTTCCCCCCTCTCTTTAGGTTAAACAAAGAGGAACCCCGATTCTTCTTTCGGACAGAAAGGTCTGTCAGGTGTGCCAAAATCCTTTCCGCGAGCCTGTATTTGTAAGATACCCAAATGGGGGTATGGTCCACAAACACTGTGCTGCAAACAGACCTTTGAATTCAAACATGGCTCATCATTCTTCCAGCTCCAGCAATCAGACTTGAAATACGTTCTGGTCCCACAGATTCACATGACTAATACGCCGTTGAATGTGGGCTGGAAAAAAGAACAAAGTGCAGCTACTTTAGGTATAGATCAAGAAGAACAGCTATTCTTTGGGTTAATGGGAAGACTTCCAGTAAATATGAAATATCACCACTTATCTTTTTGATTTCTAATCAATGTAGATAGAAAAGAATTCACTACCAGAAATGGAGAGGTGCAAATATAGGATCTTCTGTATATAGTAATAAACAGTTAAAGAAAATGAGCCTTTTCTTCAGAGCAAAGATGGAATGTTATGGACACAAGGCAAACGGTTAAGAAATGTCACTTTGCACTGAATATGGTGTTGATAAATTTGTAGAGGTGGAGATGGCATCTACTGGAGTTGGAATTTTTGGAACATTATGTGACCAGACTGGCATCATGCAGCTTACTATCAAGATGAAAACGTGTATTGGTTACAATGTTTGCTGCAGAATGTCCTCTTTTGGGCTGCATTCTCTTCCGCAGGATCACATTATGAACTTAGTTTTTGCTCTACAAATTGTGGGCTTTTGATGCACTTTTTAGTACTTTTCTCCCCCCTCTCTTCTGCTGTACAGAATTTAAATGTAAGCACTGGACCATTACGTTTCTACTCCTACAGTGGTTCTAATAAACTGAGTGGAAACTGGTAGCATCTGTCACAGCTGTGCTTGGAAAGAAAAAAAACACACAAAGTCAGATTGTCTGGTCAGGCTGTAGTCACTTTTATATGGGGGAAGAGACCTTAACTTTAATATTGATTTATTTATTAATATGCAAATATATTGTACATACAGTTGAATAAATTGATCTTATATAATTCTAAAGTTTCCTTGGAGGATAAAGATTTAGCTGATACGTAAGTGTACAGGTTATGTGCTAAATGTTTGCTATAATGTAACAGACAGATTGGAACTGCACTAGAATGGGATTTAGTACTCGTAGATGACTTTGTTCAATCAAAATCATAGAAAGAAGGTATAATTGGGAAGAAATCTACAAAGGTGCACTACAGAGGTACTGGATTTGTTATTGTCTACAAAACATTCTGTAAGCTAAGTTTTTCAAATAAAAAGGAAAAACCCTTTACTTAACTGCCCTGACAAGTATTCACACCGCTATTTAACCATTTTAAAGTAATCTGTTTAAAAGAAGCAGCTTCCTACAAGAGGGTTTAAGAAGGATTTTTAAATAAAAATTAAGTATTTCAAAATTAAAGCATTTCCTTTTAATTCTGTAAAGCTCTAACAAATGCCAGGCTTACTGACCAGCATGGAATTGAGTTAGTATGGCTGCTCACTGTTTCGGTGTTCCAAGTCAGAGCGGAAACCTTCAGCAAAATGGGATGTCTGCATGGTATCTCTTAGATGCGGTCTTGACAGAGATCTCCTGGTATGGAAAGACTGACTTATGAAAGAGCCTTGTAGGCATAGTGCTTCCTCCAGGATGGGGTAACCAGACTACATCCAGAAGGGGGAAAAAGAAAAAAAATCTATTTCTTTGACTTTGAAGCAAAAGACCTTTGGATCTTTCCCGAGTTTGAAATTTAAAATGTATAGCTGTTATCTTGGGTTTTAAAAAACGAATAAAATCCAAGCAAGGAATTTTGTAACACTTTCTGCTAAGACATGCAAGCCACATTTAGTGAAAGACACCTTCAAAAATAAGACAAACATGAACATTTGACTCAAGTCTGGCATGAGCAGGTTGTTCTGTATATTATATATTCATGGTTTGCAAACATTGTGTATACAGCTGGCAATGATGACGTAGGCAAATTTATAGTTCCCTGTCCTCAAAACGGTTGTTGATAGAAAGGAAGTGATTTTTACAAAGATCTGATAAGCGTTTTGCGTGTAGTAGCATGCATGTCATAAGAAATACTTTCTTTCGCTGCATCATCCTCAGTGTGCTCTTTGTTCCTATCTAATCAGGAGATCCTAAACAAAAATCACTGTCCGTGATTAAGATCAGTTCTAGCTGCAAGGTAGTGATGAACGTCAGCCTTTTCAACTAGTGTTGCAGTGGAATAGAGATCGTATTATTCCAAACCATAAGAAATTTCTTAATTTATATTGCATGAAAAAGCGTGGCTGTAAAAATTTAAACAATTCTTTATTAATATTCAATATTTTTTCAGATCTGTACTTTGGATCTGTGCTAAAATGCAGCAGTAATAATTGTACATACGGAAATCGGAGTAATGCAGGGTAACGTATTTGCAATCATAATGACCAAAACAGTGATTAATATTTAAGTTGAGGGTTCTAATTCTTTTAGGCCTCCAGAAATGTGGACTAGAAAAATGTTGGCATTTGATTCATACTTTGTTACCTGTTTGTTTGATTAATTTTATACTAAAACTTATTTGGATGATTTAACATGGAAGTCCTATAGTTACCAAAAGAAAAAGCAAAAAAAAGAAATTGAGGCTGAGGTAGACCAAGAGCTCGCAGAGAGGTGGCAGGTGGAGGATGCTCTTCAAGTGTGCATACAGCGCTTGTGCAGTTGGGTAGCGCTCAACCGGAGTTGATGACAGCCTATGTCAGAGTGGTGCTTGGTATTCTGTATTGTATTGCTATGAAATTTATGGAAGTTGCCTGCATTGAAATTCCACTTGGTGGGACAATTACAACACTCCTTGGGTAAGAAGTTCATATTGAAGAACCCGAGTTCCTTCCTCCTTTTGTTGTGGCACTGTGCGTTTGCTTCTTATTTCATGTACCTGAAGTCCTGGGACAGCTTTGCTACTGCGGTAAGTTCCTCTGGTGTGGCTGCAGCAGCAAGGAGGGAATGAATAGTAATCTGGTTATTAGTTGCTGATGGGATACATGAAGAAGGAGAGGCAGGAAAGAGAAGTATTTCTTTGACTGTCCTCATTTGGAAATTAAATGTGTTCTGGGACTATACGTTTGATGCAATCATTTTATTTTGGCTTAGGTGATGTGGTGTCTCAGACCTGCCCTTGTTGAGAAGAGGTTCAGTCAGGATATTTCCTCTTAATTTTGCTAAATAGTTTGTAATTAATTTGTTTCACTTTTCTTTTTCAAATGAGTCTCCTCCAACTTTGTCTGTGTGGAGGCAGAAGCTGTAGGGCAATTTTTTTGTTTTATTTTTTAAAAATGTGACTGTGTGTCTGTGATTCAGGACGTAAAAAATGAGATTAGTCTCTCACACAGATGCTTTTGCAGATATTGAGGCACGTTTACTTAACATGTAGCTTCCGGTTACAGAAATATTGCAGCTCTGACTTTTTTTAGCATCCTCCATTACAATTGCTGATACATAAAGCACTTAAACCTTTTCCTGCTTTTCCGTATCTCCACACTTCCTCACATAAAATTTACCTATGAATTTTACGTGTCATCACATGCAATTTTTCCCCTAAGTCAAAAAGAGAGGAGAAACACTAATGAGGAAAAAAATTGCCCAGAATCTGGCACTCTTCTAAAAATAAGAGTAATAGCTGTATATTTATGAGAAAGAAATTAAAATCTAACTGAAATTCTGTGATTTAAAGGCATAAGTTATTACTTTGATAATATTACAAGAATACTGATCTCGAAGCCTGGAGAAAATAAGTAGTTGGGTTTTGTTACATAGAGCATAACACAGGTACCTGTGACTTCAGGCAGCCCATGCTGTGGTGGGTCAGATGCGCACAGGAGTCTGGGTTACAATAGGAACTTCTCTGTTTGGTCCCCCTACTCCCTACCTCCAAAATACTTCCAACATTTCTTCCCTGATTATTGTCATTCTTCTAGCACTTAATTGACATAAGCGTAAGCCTTAAGAGTTCCAGGCGGAGTCCTGAGCCCATCTGTCTTTGTTCAATGAAATGTCACTTTATTATGTCAACCACATGAATCTCTAACAATGTCAGCTGAGGAAAGGTGGTGGGAGGAACGTTGTGCGGATATGTTTTCCGAGACCCTTATTACATGTTTAAACACAAGCATTATCCTGACTCTGCTGAATCTTTATAACTGTATCTGTTCTTCGCAGGACTCCTATCCTGAGTGTCATAAAAAAAATTTATTTTAATCAGTTGTATTAAGAAGTAACTTTTTATTTTATTATTCTCCCCAATTTGTTGCAGTTTCTATTCACCGTAACTCCTAAGTGTTTGATCAACATCCTGCTGTTTATATTAGGCAGCAACTAATGCATTTTCATTGTTGAGCTCCTGTTGCCTATATTTACTAATTAATTTTTCTCTTGCTGTAAAACACTCCAAGGTTTATGCCTTGTGAACGCTGATACTTAAATATGCTGCTATTGTTAAGGAGAAAAGAAGAAATGAAGTTAATGATGTTCTGTAGTGTCTGATTGATTACAAAACCAAAGTTCCCCTGGAGTAAATTTGTTCAGATGGAGATTTGTACTGTTAAGTCAGAAGGCATTAACGATTATGTTGTTGAACATACACAGCAGTATGTGGAATGTACAAATGTATAAACATGTTCATTTTTAATAAAAAAACCCTCTTTTAATTATGTTTCAGTCATTCATTCCTGGATAAATAAACCCTGAGATATGAATGGCCCAGTGAAGGAGAAAGATGGTAAATCCTCAGTGGTAAATAGAGGATTCATTTGGATGGCTGACAGAGGTGGGTCAGATAAAAAGGTTGAATTAAGATAGACAAGTGTTCTTAAAAACTAGTTTACTTGGGGAAAATTTTTTTTTTTGACTGTATGTGGGTTTTTTTACAGATTTGGGTGAAAGCAGCTACTGCCGTTACAGATATGGAAGATACTGATCTGCCTATGTGTACCGAAGTGATTCCATTCATGATTAAAGCTAGTGGGTCTGATCAGTAACGAGTGTGTGGATATCCTGGAGCAATCAGAACAGTAGTACTGAAAAGTTTAGAGGGAAAGACCTCGAAACAGGGACAAGTGTTGATCTGGGAACATAGGCTGGTAGTTGAGAGCAGTAATCCCTCCTTTGGGATTGAGATTTATTTAGTCTGTAGTTTTTTGATCATCACATCTCTGTGGCCATTTAGCATTATAGAATGGGTGGCTGCTGTCAGAAATACTGGAATGATGACTGGGGCATCTAGGGGGTAGATACGGAGCAGCTGCTATCCAGAAGAGCAGCTTTCAGGAAGGTTTTTGAAGGAGGAACACTAAACCTTCATGCTTGACAGATTAGTGTGCCGCAATAGGCCACAGAGATGCTTTGAAATAAGATAGGACAAGTTAAAACTTAAAGAGGATCAAACAAGGGCAGAAATGAAAACCTCTGCTCCTCTTTGCAAATATATATCTCCAGTGCACAATATTTTTTAAAAAAAGCAGATATAAATCCATCCTGTGCTCCTCCCTCCCCATCTTCAACTGCTTGTGGTTCAAGTAGAAGAACTCATACTTCTTTCAAACCCTGGCAGTTTTCTGCCATGATCCTGCAGACTAGATTTGTACATTACAGGGACTAAAGAGATTGAATAATCTTTGCATGCGGTCTGTGACTTTCAAACAGACATAAAGAATGTGAATTTTATTTGAATATACTTCTCTAGGTTAGAGAAGCACCAAGTGATTGCTCTTGAAGCTGTCATCAGTAGCTTGTTTTTTTCTGGAAATTGCCTCTTTATTCAGTCCTTCTGTACTACCTGACACCATCCCCCCAAACAATTCCTCCGTGACAGATGCACCTTTTAGCCATTTAATCACACAGCATCTTGCAGATGCTTCAGCAATACATTCCTCTGGCAAAGAGCTGACCAAAAGACATTAGGACCCTTCCCAGTCTGGTTTCAAGCTTGTCAGCACTGGTCTAAACCAACACAACACCTGAGACGGGTTGACCTCATTTGAAGTTGGGCTTAAGACAACAGTCTCTGGAGAACCCAGAGAGCCTACATTTTGATAGGATTTTCACACATATTGTGGTGGTCAGGACCAACTCAATGTAACTACCACACTGACAAAGCAGTATCTTCAGGGGGTTGTTGGCAATTATAGGCAGTGGTAATGTTGTTCATGACTGCTATTGGATTTTTAGGCGCTATTATTATCAGGCTCGTTACCTACTGAAAACCTGCTGTGTGTTCAAGCCATCAGCTTTGTGTTGGGAAGCCTGGTCTCTTTGACCCTATGCTGTCCTGCAGCCATGGTTGTTGCAATGAACTGGACCTTTGGGGCTAATTTCTGCCAAAACTCAGCAATATTCTATTGATTATTTGTCTTGGAAGGAGTTGCCATCTGGGTGATTAACATTGACTATTTTCTAACCATTGACTATTTTCTAACCATTGACTAGAGGCAAAACTAGCTGAAATTCTATTGTGCCAAAGACATAACTGCCTTTTCTTTTTATGCTTTCTGCGTTCCCTTTCCTCCTCTAGCTGGGCAGCTGGTTGAGGAAATGCAAACTAAAGTTCTCCAGAGTGTATTTCTGCTTGTAGATCTGGTATAACTTGGTGCCTAAGTGTTATGTGCTCCCTGCAGTGTTGGGTAAGATCCATTACAGAAAACTTAGGAAATGTCCTGTTCAGGCAGTCTCAGCAATGGAAATAATAAAAAAATCCCAGCAACTTTTATGCACTCATTTTATGCATCATTACCTGCCATTGCTTTACACAACTGTCCTCCTGCTGGTGAAGTGCTGGGAATGCTGGGCGTGCAAAGAGATTTTTTCCTATTCTTTGTAACATTTGAGGGGAAGCAAACTGTAACTGAGGTAGAAGAGGACCTTGTTTCTCCTTGAACACTGGCATACTCTACCAGGGAGGTGATCGTGGCAGTGCTAAAACTGTGTTGACTATACTTTCCAGTAGGAAACATGACCATGCTGTAACAAAAGTAGGTGGTATCAGTAAAAATGTAAGTCCTCACCAATATAACTGCCTGCTGCACATCAGCATTGTTATGGAGAGAGAGAACCAGTTCCGGCACTGCTATGGGCATGTAAGTTGGAGGCAACTGTGCCACATCCTCAGCTGTGCAGTAAAATGTGCTGTTTACAAGGCTGTGCTTCACTCAGCTTTTTCCACCAGGTTTTCTTTCAGCCAAGTCCAAGAGCAGGTGGGAGGCAGAGCACCTAAGGGGAGATCCATACAACAAATGCACTGCTCTTCTTAAAGCACAATGACAGAGATGCACCAAAGACCAATACAAACTTTAGATTTCCGTACACCCGATACAATAACAATAGTACTGGAAAAAAAAAAGCTTGATTTGGTGATGCCCCCTGACAGCTGCCCTTGCACTTGTACCCGTTTGTTCCATTGAATTACCCAGCCTGGCCTCTGGAGCAACACATTTCTGCTTGTTCTGATGGCACTAGTAAAGGTCACTGAACAAAACCACACAATCCAAAGAAGACTGACAGTTTTATCTGTTGCAAGAATGAAGAGGTGCATGCCTCACAAAAGCAAAATTTATTCAGGCCCATGTTTTTCACTCTATGATTTCTTACAAGAAAGTCTTAAAACTTGTGTTATGAGCCTTCTAAAAGATGGGAACATTTTTTTCCTCTACTGTAAGCATGGAAAGTAAATTTCCAACCCTAGCTAGTGCTGGAAAAGGCACTAACATGGTGGAGCTTCGCTACCAAGAATCCTCTCTTCTCTGCTCCTTGTCCTACTTCACCTTTGGGACATTTCTATTGTTTGCAATAGAAATTTTGTATTTTGAAGCTACACTACAGTATTTTGAAGCGTGTGTTCTGTATTCATGCAAGCTCTGCCCCCACACCCATCACTTAAAGCTGATAGTTCACCCTTTCTAAAATTATGCACACTATATTGATATGATATCTATCATCTCTTAAATAGTGTTTTGAAAAAGGTCACATTACATTCTTCCCTTAATAGTACTTTAGAAACACTGGAAAAAAAACCCTACACCTGATATCAGGGGCCACATCCAAGTGGTCTGAGCTCCCAAGGCCGAGTTTAAGAACACTCATCTCTGAGTATTTTCAGTGTTTTAAGTATTCATGTTTATTATTTAAGATTCAGCACCACAAGTTAGATTGGCTTTTACAGAAAGAACGCAAGAGAACAGCTACAACAGAGCGAGGGTCTTAGGAGCGTCTTTGGTTGGTCAGTGTGCACAAGTAATCAGAAAGAGGGGGACAGAGGGAAACATTCCAAAGGAAAACTGAGAAAGGAAGCAGCACAGTGTGCCTTAGCAGATAGATTATAGAAATGATGTGAAAAATCCACAGATAAGGCTGGAGAGGACTGGCAGAATGGAGAAGGGAATAAAAAAGGAAAAAAAAAAAACAAAGGAAAAGCAGAGGAAAAATAAGGTTATGCAAGTATTCTCCAGCACCCACTTACCTCTTAGGGCTACCTTTCTGTCTAGAGACCCATACGTGCCCTGGGCCTTTAAAAATGTTGCCCTCAAGAGTCAAATGAAATTTCTGTCCCACTGCTCTCCTCCTTGCCTCCTGCTCTAACCTTGGCTTATCTCGCCTGCAAGTCACACACTGCACTCACAAATGCAGTTGCTCTCTTTTCACTCTGATCTCTTTGTGGTGGTTGCTGGAGAGGGCCAGGAACTACACCTTACTCAAGAAATTTCTTCACACAACCACAGCAGCACTATCGCAGTGATATGTCAAAGTTTTACTAGGTGGATTCATTAGAAAGTTGACTTATTTACCACTTCCTTTACATACAAAAAGGACAATAACGAACCTACTTAATGATCATGGAAGAGACTTAATGCCATTTAATTACTGCACCTGTACCAAAAGGCAGAAGGAAAAATATAATTAACCTCCAGGATTAGGAAGGGGGGGGGGGGGGAACAGTCTAATAATAGCTACTTCACCAATAAATATAAAGGTTATAAGTGGAATTCCCAGAATTTCAAAGTCAAAATAAATTTGTAAAAGTGAAAAGGTTAGAGGCAGAAAAAATAATAATCAGGCAGCAAAAGGTAAATAATCCATTAATCATGCACATCTGCTGAAGCGACTGAGTGAGCAGGATCCTCGCCTGGCTGCAGAGCAGTGGAGGTGCTACCCAGCAGCAGCCAATGCAGCCAGCCCTTCCCCAGGGGCGACGGGTGGCACCTTTGCCTACAGCAGCTTAGTCCATTGCTCGCTATCAGAAAAGACCACGGAAATGGAGCAATTAGAAATAAGCACCAGGCACGGTTCCTATAGGAAATGCTATGATTAAAGGAGAGAAGCATATGGTAAGAGAAAAAACTCAGCAGGCTACTGCTCAACGTATGCCTGTGGAAAATCAAGCACAACTGCAATGGTGAAAACTGTAGACAAAGGAGTGTTAGAGCCAGCCTTTCCACTTATGGAAATACCTTATGGTAAGTAACTATACGTAGTTACTTAGCACTGCAAAGTAACCTGTTCCCGGTGAGCATAAGGGAGTGGATCACCTCATTGCAAGGAGGGAATCTACTTTCACAGAAGACAACCTACGGAGGCATGAAGGTGCCGGCTTTTGACACAAATTTAGCAGCTTGTCCGCTGTCAGCTTGTACAGAAAATTGCCAATGGGCAAAACATTTTCAGATCTGTAGAGTAAACAGATTCCAGCACTGCTTCAGGTTTCAGTGCAGCTTCGCCTGGCCCCACATGGCACCGGGGCCACTGGATATGACAAGAGAAGCTCTCTCTCATTTTGCTGGCTGCATCTGGGAACAGCTACCGCCCTGGTGTGGGCATTGCTGCATCCCTGAGCGATAAACTGTAGGGGTCATCTGTCTATGGAGGCAGTCGGTTGAAGTGGGAGGTCTCTGTTGAAATGAACCATTTTAATTTAAATTGCTCTGAAGCAGAGAGGCGTATACTCCACTGTGGGTGTACCTTTGGTCACCCCTTCCTTAGTGTTTCTCCTGAAGCAGTCCTGAGGGTGTGAAGGAACCTTTGTTCGCTTGTCATTTATAATAGCACTAAGTGTCTTGGCTCAAGGCGTGCACTTGACATGAGGCTCAGTTTGGTTTGTGCTCATGTGCTTTGCCTGGCAGCCTAACCCATAGTAGCCTCTCTTCTGAGGTTTGCTAAATCGTGTGTTTTCCTTTTTGATGTCAGAAGTGACAAGATACCACCAGAAGAAGGGATCTACTTACATAATAAAGCAGGAATAAATATGTAACCAAAGAAAAGGATGATACTGAACAAGGAGTGAGATCAGGTCAAGCATCTAAGATCTTGTTTGCTGGGTCTTAGAGAATAATGTCTTTGGATGAATTAGAGCACATATACAAAAATACTTCCTCGTGCCTACTTTTGGTCTAAACTCATAAAAGAGGGCTGATTCCTTTATCGGCTCTCAATGCCGAGATGCACAGAGAACTCCGATTTAGCAAAGCACGCTCTTACACAGAAAAGCAGTATGATATTTCAGTGCTTTGATAACAGTCACAGAGATTTTGCCCTAAGGGAGGCAAAGATCTAGGCTTGGGAAGGGAAGGTGTTTGGAAAGCAGTCAGGGTTTTTTCCTGCAGAAAGTAGTCTCATCAAGTGCTTTGAGCAATGCAAGATAAAACGTATCTTACCTCAAAATTCTATGGACTCTCAAAAATGAAAAATGTGAAGCTGATTTTCAAACTAGTTATTGTTCTTGAGAGACACATACGGAGCCATTGATAACCATTTTAGACTGCAAAGTAAACAAAGAGAAAACCAGGTTTGCTTCTGGGGGAAGGAGGAGTTTGGCAATTCTCACCTAACCCTAACACTGCAGAGACACTTTACTGTACAGAAGCATCACTCCACCACCAGAACTCCTAAGAGACTACCTGAAGAGCCACAAAAACATCCTTAAAAGAACGTTAAACTTTTGAGTTCTAGGACGAAGAAATCTGCAAGCGTGTCAAATTAATTGATGATGATTAATGCAGATCCCACATGCTAATGCACAGACATAGTTGTTCTCAGCCAAACTCCTGGATATTCTCCCTACCAATACTTAAGTTGGATCAGGTTGTTGAAATTCAAAGCTGCAAAGATGTTTCATTTCTATCTTACACGTTAAACAATAATATGCAACCAGGAGGTACCTGAATTTATCAACATTTCAGGTTCAGTTGCAAGCAAGTCTTACTTAAACAGC
Organism: Cuculus canorus; assembly: GCF_017976375.1. Taxonomy (NCBI): domain Eukaryota; kingdom Metazoa; phylum Chordata; class Aves; order Cuculiformes; family Cuculidae; genus Cuculus; species Cuculus canorus. The sequence goes on from NC_071401.1 coordinate 65,464,667, forward strand.
CAAGAATTTTACATGCCTTTAGAAAAATGATTTAGAAAAAAATAACCTTGCCCAATTTAAAGAGTTGATATAGAAACTGTAATAACGGACTAGTTTACAAAAAACCAAACACACACCCTATCTCAAAAGCAAAGCCTCTCTGATTGCTCTTTTCTAGTTATTTGCGTTGGTGTACAAAGATAAATCTCTTTTCCAGAGAGGTGAAGCTTTAGGCAGTTGTCACTGATAAGAAGCTTCAAAAAAAATTTTGAATTGGAGATTCCAAAGAAAAAGTATCCAAATCTATTCAAAGGACAACTGGAGCACACAGACCTGAGATGCAGTTACCCTGAAAATGCCGATGTTACAAAGCCACAGTTGAACATTCAGCATTACACTCTGCTAAAGGGTGGCAAAGTCACTACAGTAACTATGGGGAAAAAAAGGATGATTAATTGCAACAGCCAAGTTTTTCCTGAGAGGTTCAGAAGCCAATTTCACAAATTGCTCCTGTGCAGGAAAGCCACAAAGCGGTCTGAGTAGATTTGATACATGTTGCCCTTCTCAACTAAGTAAACAGAAAAAGATGTGAACTAGTTTCCTAGAAATCTGCTTTTCATGGAAAAAAAGTCATTCAAAAACTGAGTTCAGCATAACCAAAGTAACATGGAGGCTTTTTTTCTTAGATTTATTTTTTTCTCCTTTTATTTTCTTCATTTTTATCACCACATCACAGTTTATATGATTAGCATCGTAGCGGAAACTTTGTTTCCACAGTGCTTTACTAGTACGCAGCCACTGTAATTTTATGTTTAACAATAACTTATAAGCCTACCTGTGCGAATGCATAGCAAGTCTCTTCTGGTAGGTCTGGTAACCAATTCTGGCTCCATTAACTTTGCCCACTTTTCTATCATTTCCCCCGAAGTTCTTTACCTCTGATGCAAATAATTGCCAGCAGAAGATGGTCAATGCCCAAAACTGGCTTTTCATCCCCGAATAAGGGTCCATGCAAATTAGAAGCTCAGAAGAATAAAATCCAACTTGCTAAATACCAGTAAAATTAAGTCATGGAAACAAACCCCCATAACCTGCCTTTGCTTTTACCCACCACTTGTCAGACTTGATCACAACAATAGCAAATTAACTTTAGGAAAAAAAAAACCACCTGACAGGGCAAAGATACTCGGGCAATATTCAAATAAACCACTTAACCTTTTGGTACTAAAAGCTTCCTGCAATAATGAAACATTCGTCATTAACTCAATGTGCTTTGTTAAATATTAGACAAGAGCAGACATTCAATTTAGCACTTACACATACTTAGCAACAAAGAGCCATCTGTGTTGACTACAATCTCCAGGACGGGAAGTGTGCTGTGAATGGCACTCCAGCCTAGTAAGATTCTGGTGTACAGGGAAAAATACACGACATCATGGGAAAGGGTGGTCCAGAAAGGAGAATAATCCTTTTTATGGCGTTATTCAGCCTCCCCAGTGCTACGCATCCTGTGCCACCACGGAGGAAAATATAAGGAAAAGAGCTCCGCTGAGGTAGTGGGCAGGAAAGGAAAAAAGCAAAAATACCCAAAGCAGGGTATCACCCGTGCTGTCTGCATGGTTTCATGAACAGGTTGCAGCATCTCATGCCTTGAACCAACAGTTCCAACCCCCTGGCCAGCCGCCTAGGTGGCTGGATGGCACAAGCGGTCAACAGAAGCAGTGCCATCATAAGCCCCCGGAGCATTGACTCAGCAGCACTGGGGAGAAGGGGATGAAAAGAACAAGAATTTAAAATATTTCCCCAATTAAGCATGTGGAAAGTAAAGCTGAATGAATGGGATTTACATGTACAACATGCTCAGTTCCTTCCCGAGTAAAGAGGAAAAAGGAAGACTAGATTTCTTGAGGAGGCTGAGGGGAGACTTCATTGTTCTCTACAACTACCTGAAAGGAGGTTGTGGAGAGGAGGGAGCTGGCCTCTTCTCCCAAGTGACAGGTGATAGGACAAGGGGGAATGGCCTGAAGCTCTGCCAGGGGAGGTTCAGGCTGGACATCTGAAAAAAATTTTTCACAGAAAGGGTCATCGGGCACTGGCAGAGGCTGCCCGGGGAGGTGGTGGAGTCACCGTCCATCGAGGTATTTAAAAGATGGGTAGGAAAGGTGCTCAGGGATATGGTTTAGTGGTTGATAGGAATGGTTGGACTCTATGATCCTGGAGGTCTTTTCCAACCTTGTGATTCTGTGATACTGTCTGTCAAAAATTCATTTTTGTCTTTGTGTGTTCAGTCCAGAAAATTACTGTGTACTTCCCTTCCCCACTGGCCTTCATTAACCCTCTCTGGCTCCCCATTCACCTTAACTGAAGTGCAGCTGGCAGTAGCTAATGTCAATGGGGCTCTGCCTATTGTCCAACATTTGATATGAAGGATAAAATATCCTGACAGATCCTCACTGGTCACCTGACAAGTACAGATATTAGCCCAGAGCATGTTAGTAGATCCTCAAAGAAAGGTTCTTTACAATATCTAAGTATCGATTTCATTTACTGTATGATAAACAAATATTTCAAGATTAGCTGCTGAGCTGTAAACTACTCCATTTCTTCATTTTAAACAGGCATATTAATCTTGCCGTAAATTCACGTTGAAACAACACGCTTTATTTGGTTAGCATCACGTTTATTTCAAGTGACTGAAATTTTTCTTCTTGTTCTGCAAGAACTCAGAAAGTGCTTTAGACAGCACCAGACACAGTACAGGTGTCATCTTGTTTAGCTTTAATGTTATTGCTCTGGGCAAGGTCAGCTATTTCATATAGTTCTGTCATGAAAAGAAAATGTATAAGCAATAAGATCTGAAAGGTTTCAGGCCTTCTGGGAATCTTCCCTGTAAGGATCACTACTGCAGAAAGTCTACACGGGAACAGCAACAAAAAAATATGTCAAGAGGAACAAGCTTCTCCAGCATAAATTTATATTTTCAATTGTTTTCAAGTCCTTTAGACTCAGAGAAATGCTTTGCAACTTCTGCTAAGCCTTATAGAGGGCTTCTCATCAGCACTTGGAAATTCAGAGTATTGTTTAGATTTACAAGTTCCTTATTTGTGACATATATCCAAGCACATAACAAAGTAGTTTCAGGAGGCAAAGTAGGTTTTGCCAACAAAATCCCCCTACTGAGAGCTATGATTTCTGTATATTTTGGGTTTCTATGTGAGCCCGTTTCTCCCTTCTTTCCAAGGACAGGGATGATCTCTACTAAACCTTGGACAGTCTATGGTAACTTTGCAGAGGTGAATTATAGGAGCCTTCAGCTGGTTTCTTATTCTGATGGAAGATGCCAGACAGAAACACACGCATGTTTAAAACAATTGAAAACCAGCAAGAAAAGATTTGTAACCATTTGTCCTGGATCTCTTACTACAATAAAAAAAAAAAAAACTACATTCCTACTACCTCATCTGCTTAAAGTCACAGTGCAGAGCTGAGAATACATTAAATGCCAAAACGTAAAGCAGAACATTTCTTGTCACAGTACATTATGATATGATGATAGTGCTTCTTCTGAATTGTTCCATTAGAAAAGCTATTCTAAGGGGGAAAAAAACTGGTTAGCAGTCAAAATATTAGGAAGAATTCTTAGTAAATGCTGCCTTTAAAAGTCTACTAAAATAGCTATAGAGATTACACATATATGGAATAAAAAAAACCAAACAGTTTTTTTCTCATTTCTATCTTTAGCTGGATTTAACAAAAAGATTCAGTCTACATTAGTAACGCATAAGCCAGCAGAGCAAAAGGGGGAAAAGATACATTTTTTTAGAAGCGTTCATGTTTTGGGCTAACAATAAGTGGTTGCAATTAAAGGTAGCTGGCAAAATTAATCCTTGTCTGAGGATACACACTTATACTGAGAATTATGAGTAGGTACTAGCCTGATCAATATGAATCTGTGGAAATATCAATCCCACCACAGCGGTAGCAGTTGCATGGTGTGGAAACAGGACTCCTGACTTCAAAAACTTTTATCCTATAGGTTGCACTCCAGACAAGGAACGAGCAGAATGGGTTTTAAGAACCTACATTGCCTCATGCACACAAGCTATTTGGGTTATGGTGACTGGTTTTACAGATGCACAAGTCTCCGTACTCCATCACTGCAGCACATAGCATGAAGTTCAGAATCTCAAATATTGAAGTTCAGTAGAAAAGACAACTCAGATCTCAATAGATTTATCTGCTATCTGCAAATATATTCTCCTTTCTGAAAAAGAGAAAAGCAAAGCTGTACAGTCTCAACCCTGGGCAGCCTGTTCCAGTGCCCAATGACCCTTTCTGTGAAAATTGTTTTCCTAATGTCCAGCCTGAACCTCCCCTGGCAGAGCTTCAGGCCATTTCCCCTTGTCCTGTCCCCCGTCACTTGGGAGAAGAGCCCAGCTCCCTCCTCTCCACAACTTCCTTTCAGGTAGTTGTAGAGAGTAATAAGGTCTCCCCTCAGCCCCTTCTTGTCCAGGCTAAACAACCCCAGCTCTCTCAGCACCTCCTCATAAGACTTGTTCTCCAGCCCCTTCACCAGCTTTGTTGTTCTTCTCTGGACACACTCCAGAGCCTCAACATCCTTCTTGTGGTGAGGGGCCCAGAACTGAACACAGACTCAAGGTGTGGTCTCACCAGTGCCGAGTACAGGAGCAGAATAACCTTCCTGGACCTGCTGGGAACGCTGTTTCTGATACAAGCCAAGATGCCATTGGCCTTCTTGACCACCTGGGCAGACTGCTGGCTCATGTTCAGTTGGCTGTCAACCATTACCCCCAGGTCCTTCTCCTCTGTGCAGCTCTCCAGCCACTCTTCCCCCAGTCTGTAGCACTGCACAGGGTTTTTGTGCCCCAAGTGCAGGACCCAGCATTTGGCCCTGTTGAACCTCATGCCATTGGTCTCAGCCCAGTGGTCCAGCCTGTTCAGATCCCTTTGCAGAGCCTCCCTACCCTCAGGCCGATCCACACTTCGACCCAGCTTAGTGTCAACCGCAAAGATACTAAGGGTACACTCAATGCCTTCATCCAGGTCATTGATAAAGACATTGAACAGGGCTGGACTCAATCCACAGCTGAATACTGTTTCTCTGTACTTGTCATGCGGACTGTGCTACATGTTGTTCCTGAGAATCAGTTTGAGCATTGAGCTGAATTTCCACAGGGACTCTCTGTTCAGAACGTCCAGCTTCTGTCTGAAATTCCTGTTAAAAACTGGCATTAGATTATGGCAATCATTACCAACAGATGCTTTAAATGTTGCTGCTATAATCGTATTACCATTGCAGTGGGACAATAGTACATTTGGAAGACACCAAGAGAGCTGGGCTGGAAGGTTAAGACTAGCCTTCCTTTTTGGAAGTAAAGCACACAGGCTGCGTATTCATCAGCAGCAAATCTGAGCATACGGTAAGAATCAGCTTCTGTCGCTTTCCTTTACTTTGTATGGTCTCACTCAGGCACTGGTGGGACTGCTGATGGAGGGGGGCACTGCTCCAACTGAGCATGAGTGGGAGGTTGGACCTAAGCAAGGGCAAGTGAAAAGTTATATCCCAAACAGAGGTCATGCTTGCATAACTGAACTCACCGAACAGTAAATGCCTCAAGAATGTGGTCCAAGATACTAGATTTGAGGTGTTTTTCAAGAGGCTGTAGAATGCTTTCTGCATGGTTTGGAACCTCAGCAGCTTCAGATACCATAAATGGCATTGCTGGTTGTCTTTAGGGATACAGGCAGTGCCATGACCAATACATCACTATAGCTCAGGCGTGCTGAATGCCAGAATCCAAAATCAATGCAGTAAACTCAAATGAGCCCAGAGGAAGATTTGCGGCAAGGTTTTCTACAGTCTTGGTATGAGTTTGTTGCTCATTTCTGAGCTGCTTGGAGGAGGCACCCAGCACTAGCTGCCCCACCAGGGACCTTCCTGCCTCCCCTCCCTGCACTGGTACCTCTGCGAGACCTGGCTGGGAGCAGAACCCAGGAAGCACTGGTGGCCTGTTACGTGGCCATGGGGTTTGGTGGGCACCTTCCACAACAGTCTGCTGGAGGAAAGCAAGCTTGTCTGCGTACCTACCATACATACCTGCATGGGACATTTAGAAAGGCTTTCACAACTAACTTGGGACATTCCTGTCAGTCTTCAAATCAAAAAAGTTGTTCATTTCTTTAAAGCAGTGGGGTTGAAGTTTGTCTTAAATATGTACTATATATTTTATCAGTCATGTACAACATATGCATATGATTTTGTATTTGCTTTTGTATATATGCATACACGTAAACACATATAACTATATAATTGTCATTCTTAATGACTGATTTCTATAGAGCAATGAAGTAGGCATCATGTGGTTGTCTCATATTATTATAAGAAAGTTCTTCCAGATTTTCGAGGGGCGAGGGGGGAAAGGAGAGGGAAGGAAGAGAGAAACTGCATGTGAACATTTTTGTTTGGGGATAGAAGGCATTTAAAGGACCTTTACAAAAATCACATTTAAGAGACCTCTCGTTCGTCTTGCAAATAGTACAACAACAGCTTGCAGGAAATTATAATTATCTCCAACTACCACTTGCTGGTACCCTATAAAATATTCTTTTAAAATATCTAATGTGTTGAGGTGTGTCAAGTAGCTTTTTCACCACATGATGTGTGAGAAACAGGATATCTTTCATAATCAGAAATCTAAAGCATGCGGAATGTAAAGATTAAAAGAGCAGTGTTTTTCTTTAAATGAATGTAATCAATGTGTTTATAAGTTTGCTGCAGCAGAAGGAGGGAGTGGGTGGGTGTTTCAAAGTTGGCACATGTCTATTGGCAACAGTGAATAGCCTGAGTGTTTATAAAGAGAGCTCTGTGGAATCCCTAGATTCTGCAGATTTCCTTACCAATTTTGTCTCGGATAATTAAGGATTTTAAATAATAAAAGAAAAAAGTTAAAGAGGAAGTACAAGCTCCAGCTGGATCAAATAAAAAATAAATAAAAAAAAATAAAAAAGAAGGGTTTTTAAATTCTTAATATTGCCTTAAAACTAAAAATCAGCACTAAAGCACAATTTGGCTCTTAAAAGTAGCTATGGAAAACTGGCACCTGCTTCCTCAACAGATCTGCTCCCTGGATGTATCCAGAGATGTGTCTCCTTAAACTAGTGATTAAAAAAAAGTTTCTACAGCTGTTGGACCTTCAAGACACAACCTGTAAATGGGACAGGATTAATGTGGAGTCTTTCTGGTCTATAACTGGCCAAACTGTACGACTGCTCTGATTTGAGCCCCCAGCCACGGATTCAGATAAACCATGGTGATATACAAGCCACAACCCCAACATCTTCAAATCCCACTCTCTCCTTCAAGTAATACTTTGATATCATGGCATCCCTCCTTGTCTAAAATGAAAAAAAATATGTAGGTTTGCACAAATGCAGCCTAGTAACTCTTTGGTCATGCCTGGGTATAACTGCGGCAGACCTTCACTTGGATCAAAGCCTTCACCTCTTCCTTCGTAAGCAGGATAACCTTGGCTTAGACACAGTGAGTGCATCTCCTGTAGGAGCAGAGTTCTGGGTACAATAAACTGGTTGTAGCATGACTGCCTCTTCCATACACATCAGGTTTCTCGAGGGCCACTGCTGCCATCAAGGCAGAGGTGAAGACAAGGAAAGAATATTGCTTATTTTTGAAGAAGGAAGGCTGCCACCCAAAACCAGTGGTCATTGATTGTACCTCTCCAGCATTGCTAAAGGCAGTAGAAACTAAAAGTCTGAACTTCTCCCCTGTCCCATCTCTTCTTCTTTCTCTGGCCCAGCCTCTCATTCCAGAAATACGGTTGTGTTTCATCTACAATTCCATTTCATCTACAATTCCTAGAAGCCATAGGCCAGTTTTGACGACCAGCTAAAATTTTTGTACCTATATTAAGTTCAAAATGTCTCAAAAGCTTGTTGAACTGAACAACTGAAAGGCTAGTAGCCAGCCCTGAGCAGATAAGGAGGCTCTTCTCTAAGAGCAGCGTCTCCAGTGCTATCAGCTGTGAGGACTTGACTCAGGACACAGCATGGGGCAGCACACAAGCTGCAGGCTGCCCGTAAGTAGCTGTAAGGATGGGCAAACATCAGGGAGTCAGGCATTAGAACTTTTTTATTGGGGTTCTGCACTGAAAGCTTAGACACCATCAGGAAGACCAAGAGCTGAATAGTCATCCAGTGACATCCCCGCTGTTCAAGTGTTACCAAATTCCTTCTGCTTGTGTTCAGGTAGTAAGCAATTTCTCAGTAGTCACACATGAGCTCTGGAAAGGAGCAGAAACTCAACAATTCCCCATGTCTGAACTCGGCACCATGAGAACTTCTTAATTGCAATGTTATTCTGAATTGTTCCAGTCTTTATTGCTATGACTTCCTTAAGGCATAATTGTAGCATGGTTATCAAATTAGGTCAAGAAATTTTTTTTTAATTAGAAAGAATAAACTGTCTTCCCCAGTTCTAATATATAAAATATGTGTGCATAATAGCAGAATGCATGCACACGCGCGCGCGCGCGCGTGTGTGTGTGTGTGTGTATGCATATAGTACACTGATGAAATACTGCTTTATTATTAAGTAGTAACGTCTGGTTGATCAGAATCTGTTTCCTACTTTTACTATGGCTAAAAGAAACTGATACTCTTGGGCAATGTAATATTTCACCAGTTATGTGAAATTAAAAGCTAAGGGAAAAAAAAAAAGCTATTCAGAATAGGGAAGAAAACTGTATATTGTAGAGATTGTGCACCTGTTTTTGTCTAGTCAGTGGCTGAAGGAATTCAATTAAAAATGTTTCAAGAAAAAAATACATTTTTAAATGCTTACCTACTAGGTGCACTTTGACCCTTTTTCTTTTTAAATATTTAAAAAGATACACTGAGATATAACAGACCAACACCGAGCACTATGTGCAATCATTATTCCTGTATCACAGCTCTGTCAAATCCCCATTAAGGAGGCTCTTGTTTTCCTGTGAATACAGCTCCTCCTTAGACACTGGCACCCTTCTCCTATCCCCCTAAAAAGAAAGATTATGTGCTTTTATAATCTCTCCGAGAGTCACTTCCATAGACTAATACCAGATCCAGTGTCCAGCACCAGTTTAAAGTAACCTTCGCTTTAAGACCATGGCACTGAGGCTTCTCCCTACTTAGAAGTGTTCTGTCACCTGGGGGAACACCCGTAGGGATCCAATGAGGGACCTTCAAAAGGCATGGCAAAGCTTGTAGCTCTCTCAAGGCATTAATTAATGTCACACCAAAAGGCGTAGTCACAGCTCCAAAGGTTTTGCCAGCTCTAGGATCCTCACCAGATCTTTTGGTGATAAACGTCAGAGAGTGGAAGAACCTCCTGATTTGGGACATTTCTATATCATAGGAGGAACAGGGATAAAGGAGGAACCTCCACCCTGTTCATTCTTCCCTGGACTGGCAGACCTGAAGAAGCCATGGGAAAAGCTCAACCTATAAACTGCACTGTGTCATATGCATCAGTGGGATTTCATAAAGAATAAAGGTCAGATCTTAAATCCTTAAAAAAACCTAAGGGCCTTAAGTACGGGACCACGAAGTCCATATGATTTCCACTGACTTTAGATCAGATCCTGGGTATATCACACAGCAGGACATTATCCTTGGGCAAGACCAGGACAAATGTCAGCTGGAAGAGTCAGGCTGTGGAAAGAGACACTTGCTTGATTTGAGCTGTGAAGTACAGTCGAAGATCCAACCTGCATCCTTTCTCGGTAGATAGGAGATAGAACATATTCAATCATATCCTTCAAAGCATTTCCCTAACTATTCAGCTTTGCAGTGACCTTTTCTCATGCGATGCTGATTACCCCTACCATTTCCATGACCATCTATTATAAATAATGGCCACGCACAGCACTGTGTAGGTGAAGCACATTAATGTCGGCAGCACTCCGCAATGTGGGCATGGTAAGCTGCTTCCATGGGAAGGTCCCTCCCCCCTCTTATTTTGATTTTTCTGCTGCTGTAGTTGATGACTAGCAATAAAAATGGGTAAACAGAGATCCAAGGGAAATGAAACTACATCTGCAGAACATTCAGAGCCAAAATACACAAGGTGGATAATTTGCATGCTGCATGTAAAAAGTAGTTATGCAGCTTTCTTCCTACTCTTTACATCTCCATAAAACATAATAATGGATTTCTAATTATACATCCAAATAATAGGCAAGCTGCAAGATGTTGGGAGAAAATTGGAAAGGGGGAAAGAAACTAACCAAAGGTACAGATGTAACGAGGGTAGTGACATTTCTATAAAGATGCTTTAATGATTGTTAAGTAGTCATTTTGAAACAGAATTTTTTTAAGTGTCCTAATAGGAGTTTTCATTTTCAGATAATTTGCTACGCAGTTAAGTGATGTCAGACTACAAGCTGTAATCTACCACAATGACCGAAGAGGAGCTGTTTTCACGCCCATTAGAATACATAATTGATTCCTAAATTGGCGTTCTACAAAAGAAACCAATCAGTTTTATGCCAAATTCAGGCAGCGGATGAAGTCTTGACTTTTGATGATAAATGTTTGATAAACTTTATGCTAAAGTAAAGTATTATATTTGTAAATTATAAACTCCTTAAGGTAAAAACAAATTCACAGTGGATTCTGAAACACTGACAGTGTCCCCTTCTGATTGGTAACTGACAGAATCTGAATTTGCTGTATGGAAGTGGCACCTCCTCCACCCACGCAAAGTGTGAAAGCAGTGGCCAAGGCTTCCTTCTTCCCTCAGCAAAGCCCTTCCCAGCTCTGTGCTGCCTTCCCGAGGACAGCCCAGGAGCCTACCTCCTACTCACTCGCTAGCAGGGCTGTTGGTGGGGGAGGATCTGGGACCTCAGTCCTCATGAATGAAGGGTGATATCCCAAATGATTGAAGTGCTAGTAACCATCACTGCAGTAGTTGGTGCCACGACTTCCACACTGAGCAGTGATTAACTGCCTGAGTTGGCTTCTCTCCTAGGACCTTCACAGCCTTCAGCAGCCAACAGGGTTGGCTTGGTGCTCTGGCAAGTTCACTTGCCCTTGATGCTCTGCTTGTGCTCTGAGCTGCTGTCTCCTAGTCTTTGTTTTATACCCTGGGATGCCCTTATGGGGCAACCATTTTGCACATTCCTCGCCCGAGGTATCTTATGAGTCTTCCAGAGGGTAACGTGTACGCTTTGCGTGCTCAGCCCATCAATACCAGTTCCATCAGCATACCTGATGCAATCAGCTATCCTAGATGAGTTAAGGCAGAGATTACCAAGTAATCTTTCTGTTATAGAAACAAAGAAGCAAATGTTTTTCTAATGAAATGCTCTAAACACCATTTTCCTTTTTCATTTTGCTTTAGTCAAACAAAATCATTAAGTGTTCTTCACAACTTGAGTATAAATGAGTCCTTCAGCCCTGGAAGCATGCACTTGGAGGAGAAAATAATCTGCCTGTTTGCTTAAACTTTGAAATTAAGTAGAGTTCAGAGGTAATGTTGGGGCTGATTTAGAATAGGTCTCAAAGTGACTTTTTCACAGATCAAAAAACTCTATGAAGGAAGCTGACTGTTAAACCTGTGTCTTATCAGTTCTCTTATCAGAAACAAAGCCACCAGAGAGCTGTTTTAGGTGAAAGATAGAGGAGGGACCCTTGTGGCCTTGGCTCGTGTCAAGGTCTCAGTGAAGAACAAGTTAAATTCTTAGGAATTTAATTGCAGCTGCGTGAGGAGAAAAATAAATTCTTCTCTACCTTGAAGGTGATATAATCTTTGGGTGAATTTATACTAATTAACGGGGGCAATAATTTGTGGGTGAATTTATACTGATTAACAGGGGCAAATAACGAGGGGTAGCCTTTGCTTTAGCACCTCTGGGTTCCATCCTTAAGAACGCCACAGCTTCAGGGAGTTCTTTCCAAGTCTCATTCCTCTCTTGCAGCAAACACAGCCAGCCTACACGCCAGCACCAAGCCTGGCACTGCAATGCCAGCAGTTGCTGGTGGCGATTTCCTCAGCTGTCCCAAAGCTGCTTACTGAGATGGAGGTGTTCAACTCAGGTCGAGCGTTGGAAGTTAGAAGATCCTGACAATCCAGCAGCCCTACGATTTTGTATGTGAGCTGAGCAGGAAGGATATCGTGTAACTGTGTGGTTGCATTCTCCCTTTTACAATGAAGTTGAATGATGTAGATGTTTTGCCTCACACACCACCTTCAGCAAGTATATCGTAGCCTTCTCAGGCATTGGTGTACCTGCGTAAGAGCCCTCAGTGGGGATTTTGCTGGCCAACTCCACACTTGCAGAGAAAGGTATATGGTGCTGAGCCAAAGTGTGAAAACATTATATAGGAGAAAGTCATAAGCAATGCCCTCTTCTTCCTCTGTTACGCAGTGTATAACAATATTACCTTTTTAGTGTTGACAGTGAATAATCTACACTGCTCTTGCTTTACACAATATTTTCCTCAAAGCCTCTGTTACATTATATGAACACAAGTTTATACAACAAAGAAATCCTGTTGATACCTGCACCAGCTAAAAAGCAACTGCTATTGCCTATATGTGATCAAGCACCCAAGATGTAACGTTTACGAGGTCAAAGTTCAAGAGGTGCCCACTGTCTGGTGAAAATCCTTTAACAGCACTCAGTCAGCGAGGATCGGATGCGAGAACACTCAGTTGTGTAGCCCAGCGCTATACTGAGGCGGACAAGAAGTCCTCAGAGCAAGGGAAGCCCCAGGAAGAACAGGGTAGGGGATTCCTGGATCTGGGAACCGGCAGTTCTCCCAAGAGTGGCTGACGCGGTGGGGGCATTTGCAGAAGCATCCACAAGAGTTATCCGTGGCCCTAGGGAGCACAGGCAAGCAGGAGCACAGCAGACAGGATGGGCAAACAGGGAATGGCACAGCAGTTTTGCATGGCCACAGGGAGGGCACGCAGGCAGGGTGCGGTGTCCTCCTGGCTCTAGGGAGTGACTTAACTCGTGGCCACCGCCCTCCCAGAAAAGGACTCGGCTATGGTTTCCGCTCACCCAAAATCCATCGTTAGAAAGAACGTGGTGACCCAGATGGAGCTCCCATGCAAACATGCAACCTTCCAGTACCTGAAAGGGGCCTACAACAAAGCTGGAGAGGGACTATTCATAAAGGCTTGTGGTGATAGGACAAGGGGGAATGGGTATAAACTGGAGAGGGGCAGATTTAGACTAGACATAAGGAAGAACTTCTTCACATTGAGAGTGGCGAGGCACTGGCACAGGCTGCCCAGGGAAGCTGTAGAAGCCCCATCCCTGGAGGTGTTCAAGGTCAGGTTGGATGGGGCCTTGGGCAGCCTGATCTGGTGGGAGGTCCCTGCCCATGGCAGGGGGGTTGGAACTGGATGATCTTTAAGGTTCCTTCCAACCCTAACTATTCTATGATTCTATGATTCGGGGCATGGCAGAGGGATGGCCTTTTCCTGACCTCAGAGGCAAAAGGGCACTTTCAGAAGGAAAGGTAGTGCATCATCTTCTACCTCATGCTAATCACCTGTTAGTCTGAAGTGGTTCCATGCTGTATTACTTCTGCTCAGGAGCTGTGGCCAGCACTACTATTCTGCTTACATCATTTGTTATGTCAGTGTGGTCAGCATCTGAATATGACATTTCTTCAAATGACGAAGAAATGGTCAGCAGTCATCTGGAATGCCTTAAAGATTTAGCAGGTTAAAATACAGATTTCCCCTGTGGAGCCTCTAGGCTTTTTTCTTTCAAAACAAGCAAGTTCCCAGCCCAACAGAGCAGCACCCATTACTGCTGACATGGCTGCTAGTTAGGAGAGAAATGGCAGGTGGGATTGGAATTGCCCACCAGAAAGATTTCAATATTCAGTTATTTAATACTGAAAGCTAACAATGAAGACGATTGTTGACATAGTGATTGAAGGTGGATGTGAAACAACGTAAGGTCTAAAACCATCACTGCCCATTCGTTTGTGTGTTTTGTTCTTGTCTCACACCGTTCTGTTTATGTGGGTGGGTACACAGGCAGTGACTTGTGTCCACGTGTCTTTGCAGGACATTCAGTAAGCTACTACAACTGACGCCCACTGGGTGTTAGCAGAGCATAAATAATACATCTGCTTCCAATTCCAGGCCATGAATCTTTATCTATATAAAGAATCACAAAATATGGTGAAAATTAATTTCTACATGCACAAGGATTTTACAAAACTATACAGAATAAAATCCAGTTTCAATAACAAATCCTCCTCCTCTCAGATGAAACCAATTTCTGGTATTTGGTCTAAGTACTTATAGTTACTAGTTATGTATATGATTAGTATAAGATTGCAAAGAGTAGGGTTAAGTTAGTCATAGGGCAGAAATCTTTTACTGTGAGGGTGCTGAGACACTGGCACAAGTTGCCCAGGGAAGCTGTGGATGCCCCCTCCCTGTAAGTGTTCAAGGCCAGATTGGATGGGGCTTTGAGCAACCTGATGTATTGGTAGGTGTCCTGCCCATGGCGGGGGGCTTGCACTAGGTGGTCTTTGATGACACCAAGCCGAGCTGTGTGGACGACACGCCTAAAGGATGGGATGCCATTCTGAGGGACCTGGAAAAGCTAGAGAAGTGGACCCATGTGAACCTCAAGAGGTTCAACAAGGCCAAGTGCAAGGTCCTGCACCTGGGTCAGGGCAACCCCCAGTATCAATACAGGCTCGGGGACGAGAGGATCAAGAGCAGCCTCACTGAGAGGGATTTGGGAATACTCATAGATGAAAAGTTGGACATGAGCTGGCAATGTGCGCTTACAGTCCAGAAAGTCAACCATATCTTGGGCTCTATTGAAAGAAGTACAGCCAGCAAGTTAAAGGAAGTGATTCTCCCCTTCTATTCCTCTCTGGTGAGACCCAACTCGGAGTACTGCATCCAGCTCTGGAGTCCTTAGCACAAGAAAGACATGGACCTGTTGGAGTGGGTCTAGAGGAGGGCCATAAAAACTATTAAGAGGGATGGAACACTTCTGTGAGGAAAGGCTGAGGGAGTTTGGGTTGTTCAGCCTGGAGAAGGGTCAGGGAGACCTTATCATAGCCTTTCATAATTAAAGAGAGCCTATAAGAAAGATGGAGATAGATTTTTTAGCAGGGCCTGTTGCAACAGGACAAGGAGTAAGGGTTTTAAACTAAAAGAGATTTAGATTAGATATCAGAAAGATTTTTTTATAATGAGAGTGGTGAAACACTGGAACAGGTTGCCCAGAGAGGTGGTAGATGCCTCATCCCCAGAAACATTCAAGATCAGGTTGGCTGGTGCTGTGAGCAACCTGATCAAGTTGAAGATGTCTCTGCTCACTGAAGGGAGGTGGTAATGGATGACCTTTAAAGGTCCTTCCCAACCCAAATCATTCTGTTATTCTGTGATTTTAACTTTGTGATGACAGGCACAGTGTTACTGCACCACTTCCAAGTTTCACATGTTCTGGTAATTCTTAATATAACATCTGAAATATTAATTTGAAGGTATTAATTGTACATTAAAATTGGATTGCTGAAAACTAGCACCCAAAATTTATTATTTCTCACTAAAATTTGTTCAATTTATCAGGAGTAAAAAAATTCTGAAAGACAATCCAAATCCACCCTTTAGAAACCCAATACATTTATTTCCATATTAATCTGTTGTTATAAAATCAATATTTATAAGGAAGATTGAGCATAATGTCTTTCCTATCTACATATCCCTTCTGTAAACACCTCATTTCATTATACTGCAAACTGCTCCATCTTGTGGTAACACAGCAGCATTAATGAAAACCAGAAACATCCTTACAGCTTTACGTTCTGACTGGTTTCCACACTAAAGAAAACTGAACTTTACCAGAAATCAACGGCATAGACATATTCCCTTTGTCTTTGAGACAATTTTGGTATCTGAACTCAAAGCAAAATATCAATGTGATTCTATTTTTATTTTTTTTTTAATTGGAAAAAAAAAAGCCCAGGTTAATCACTACATACATGGAGTGGAAAGCACAGGCAGCTTCTTTTCACCCACATTCAGAAAACATTTTCATGCTGTAAGTACAAGCCTCTGTCACAATCAGAACACTTTTCTGAAACCTTGTTGGCACGCTAAGTTGGTTACTCCACACTCCAAGTGGTTCAAAGTTGAGACCCGAGAAGCCTGGCTTGGACAGTTAGTCAGTAGCAGTACCACTTTTTTCAATAACCTTGGCAATAACCTTATCTTATCACAGAATAGCTTGGGTTGGAAGGAATTTGAAACATCATCCAGTTCCAACCCTGCTGCCATGGGCAGGGACAACTCCTACCAGATCGGGCCGCTCTTGAACACCTCCAGGGACAGGTCATCCACAATTTCCCTCAGCAACCTGTGCCAGTGCCTCACCACCCCCATTATAAAGAATTCCTCCCTAATGTCTAATCTAAATCTTCCCCTAAAGCCATTCCCCTCATCCTACCACTCCATGCCCTTGTAAAAAGCTCCTCCCCAGCTCTCCTGTAATCCCGCTGCAGGTACTGGAAGGTCGCTATAAGGTCTCCTCAGAGCCTTCTCTTCTCCAGGCTGAATACCCTCAACTTTCTCAGCCCGTCCTCGTATGGGAGGTGCTCCTGCCCTCTGATCATCTTCGCAGCCCTCCTCTGGACCCCTTCCAACAGTTCCATATCCTTCTTATGTTGAGGATTCCAGAACTGGACACAATACTCCAGGTGAGGTCTCATGAGAGAGGAATTAAGGGGACAGAATCACCACCTTTGACCTGCTGGCTACACTTCTTTTGATGCAGCCCAGGATAGGGTTGGCCTTTTGGGCTGCGAGTGCACATTGCCGACTCACGTCAAGCTTCTCACCAACCAGGACCCCCAAGTCCTTTTCTGGAGGAACATGGACTTCTCACTGTACAATCTGAGAGCAACACACACCTTCTGAAGAGCTTCCATCTTCAACTAGTGAGTAATTATGACTTGGAAACCAGGCTTGTTGAACTTGTGTTGATAAGAATTTAATGTGCCTTTGGAATAACATCCTGCTTTCCAGGTGCTAGTTCTGTAAGCACAGCTTTTCTCCAAGAGGAGGGATGTGACACCATTCACTTAAATGAAAGAGCCCTGAAAACAGGTTTTGACTTGCCCATGTGCAGACCATTGTCTATGCATGGGACATACACTCACACATCTTCCCATGAAACTCTAAGTCACAACCTCTACTTGCACAAAGCAGTAGCACAACGTTCAATTAGAAGAGTTGGGATCAAAACAGCTGTAATCACATGCAGAAAACAGGCAACAAGTGTCATACACACCCATGTTGGGCAGTTTGAAATGTGAAATTTTTGTCTTAAGGCAAAACTCCTATTATTTAATCTCCTCCTGTATCTCATTCAGCTCGCACCTTCATTATGTACATACATGTTTTGGTATGTAAACACCTCAAAAGAATTCTTAAACATCTGTTCCACCACAGATATTTACTGAATGCTTTTATTACAAGTCACAGCTTTTACTGAAACGTGGTATAGAGTTATTTTGCTACACACAAACAATTCAGAGTGAAATTAGAAGAAATGCTAATTAAGCTATTTTGTATTTGCCTTAGTGTAAAATATCTCTCACATAACCGCCATTTGTTTTTCAAAGACTTAAGTGAATTGCCTCAGCTGTTGAATTCAACTTAACAAATAACAGAATCGGAATTGTTTAGGTTGGAAAAAACCTTTAAGATCATCAAGTCCTATCATTAACCCAGCACTGCCAAGTTCACTGCTAAACTGTGTCCCTAAGCATCACATCTACATGTCTTTTAAATACCTGCAGGGACGGTGACTCAACCACTTCCCTGGACAGCCTGTTCCAATACTTGACAACCCTTTCAGTGAAGAAATTTTTCCTAATATCCAACCTAAACTTTCCCTGGTGCAACTTGAGGTCATTTCCTCTCGTCCTATCATTTGTTACTTAGGAAAAAGAGACTGACATACATATCACTACAACCTCCTTTCAGGTAGTTCTAGAGTCAAGTATTTTGATTGCAACAAACTACATTAGCAATGAGAAATCTTGCCTAAGTTTACTTGAGCATTCTCGTGAAACAAGAGGTAAAAAGCAGCACAGAGTGGTTTGGGGGAGTACGGAATTAAAAACACATCAGGCATGGATGCATACTCAGCTTCTGACCTTCTTTGTTTTACTCAGTTGAAGAGATCTATTTACTTGCTGCCCCCTCTTGAATGGTGCTTGGGAAAATAATGACGCATGCAGATCACTCATAGCTGTTTATCACCTGCACTGACTTACTAGCACCTTTTGTTGCCTCTGAGGTGTAATATTTATGATGTAATTCACAGCAAACAAGAAGCAGGGCAAGTACTCTAGCACTTAAAAAATCTGGCTGGGGTGGAAGAATACCAAGTACCAAAATCTTACGAATTCAAATAGAGTTGGAAGATGCCCTGTTGTTAAAACTACTGAGTTGAATTTTTTTTCCCCGCTTTCTCCTGGTGAGCTGAACCTTATGATTTTGATTTTTTTGCTGTAGCCCAGTTCCTACATGAAACATGAAGAATATGCTCTTCCTTAGAAGCTCTATGCATTTGACCGCTGTCCCAGGAAGGAAGTTTGGCAATAAACCAAAACCTTGTACTTTTGGGTGACTGCTATAACCACTAATCTATTTTTGAAGGCTATAATTATAGACAGGAGGTGGGTAGCACTGTCATCACCTCCTGCTTCTGACTTTAGAAAAGTTACAACTGTATTTGGCAAAGAGTCCAAAGTTATCTTCGTGCAACAGCCATATTGGGGAACACGCCTCCTTGATCAGGTCTCTTGAGATTTAAGGGGCGGAGAAGAGCATTCTAAAACATTAACTTCAGCCTATTCCCTCCAGCTCTTTCTACATTTGGGGGAAGAGGAGAAAAACTAACGCCTTCAGAGGGTGATTCAGAGTAAGTACCTAAATTTAGGTGCTCTGAATCACTCCCTACTTAACCTGGAGGGGCATCCTTGAGACTCAGATTCCATGGGCAAAGGTTACCCTCTGTGACTGTTCCTCTCTCAATAACCCCCCAATTGTCAGTAACATTCTCACCAGTTTCTCAACTCCACTCTAGCTTAGGTGGGAGCTGTCACTTATCCTTCAATACCTGTGAGGTAAAAAGGGAGGCATATCAAAATCGTCCAAATACCTATTTAGGAGTTATCTAATTCCGGAATTTAGATAGTCAAGTCACTAAACAAACAGACTGATTTTTAATAGTTATAAGCCACAAACAGCTTCATAAATTGTTACTGAGTCCAGTGGAGCAAAGATGCAAATCTGGCACTCAGGCTACTATTTTAGATATAGCATTCTGGCAAACCACACCACAATTTCCCCAATTTTAAATACATTTAAATAAAGTTGTTTGATCCTTTTTAAACAAAGAAAACAGTGTTTATAATGGAAAAAATCTTTATTCCTAAATATATTTATACAATAGTTTTAAATCATAACTAAGTATGGTTTGAAATTCTGGCAGTATTCTGTGGCTCTTTAAATACTCAGACTTATCGCTTTTTCCAGGTGAATTTCCGTCTGGCTCCCTCTTGACCAGGCTTTTTTCGTTCCTTCACACGTGGGTCAGGTGTTAGCAGTCCAGCTATAAAACACAGAAAAATACCCTCTGATTACTCTTATAAGTTACTGCTACAGATACGCTACATATGGGGTATTCAAGGCAGCCAATACCTTTGTATATATGAATTGTAACAACCAGAAGGATAAGGATTTGGCAAAAAACACACTGAAAGGAATTTCAACAGATCTTCCAACATTAACTTTTCTTTAGCATTTCAACTGTGTTTGTGTTTTACTTTACAAACTACTAAAAAAAGCCATGCCATTTTATATCTATATTGCTCAAGCCTTTGGAGCAGTAGTCTCCAAACTGTTTATTGTGCACTCCTATTAGTAAAATGTCTTCGAGCATGCACTCCAAATAAATGTATATTTACTCCTTTATGAATTATATATAATACTGAAAATCTATGATTTTCTTCCCATTGCCCAGTGGATTATCTTGCATAACACCAGGGTGCACATACGCCACTCTGGAGAACACTGCTTTCAAGTACATGTAGTGTTTCCAAAGTACAATTGCCAATGCCCAAAACGTGTTCAGAATTATGCTGATTTCACTACAGATACTCGACTCATTACAATGTCAGTTTACAGGGGTATTCCTACAGGTCATACTTGTCAGCATCAAAAAGCTGTAATCAAAGAAAGTTGTTGAAAAGATACTATCATGAAGATAGCTTTACTTCCTTGGATGGCAATAGGTGAAAAAACTATAGCTGTTGTGCAAGTAGTACAGGCAGGTATTCTCCCTACTGGTCCAGAAAGAGCACAGTTAACAGCTCGTTGTTCATGATTCTGTACATGCTGAAACAGTATGGCATCTAATCCTTAAGCAGCATCAAATACTGAGTTGTTAGAATAAATTCTAACTCATCCTAGGTTACTTGTAAACTCTACTAAAGCAAGAGATAAAAGAAGTTTCTTTAGTCCAACTAGTTACATGTAGCATGTTTATGCTCATTACTATCCCTTCAAAGCTAACCCTCTATGAACAAGATGTGACTAACCAAATACAGTCGTAATACCTCACAGCTCAACAATGCCTGATCCAGATTAGTTAGTGAATAGACATTCATGTTTTGTGATTCTACGTTGAAGCCCTATAAGCTTAAAAGGTTAAAAGACCTAAAAGAGGTCATAAACAGATGGAAAAATGCTCAAGAAGTCATTCAAAATGTACACAAAAGATGCTAGGAAACAAGTGAAAACAATTTATAAATAAATGCAGAACCCCTTCATAAAATATACAAGGTTTCATTGGGATTATTTACTCAAATTTGCACTATCTGATCCTTTATGATCCTTGCATTAATTCCATTAATTACCAGAAACACATTAAGAAACATTGAAATAATTTAATTCCTACCTTGCCGCATGAATTCCACCTCCTTTTCTGTCACGAAACTCCTCAAGGCTTTTGCAGTAGCTAAACGTATTGCTCCAGCCTGTGCAGATCTTCCTCCACCAGAGACTGTGCACACCGTATCATGTTTTCCAACTCTATCAAGAAACTGGAAAGGGAACAACAACTGTTCTCTAAAAATTAAAAAAATCCAAACATAATTATAAAAATTAAATATATACATGTATATAAAATTACATGCTATGCACATTTCTTATCATAGTATATACAAAAACATAGTTAACTTTCAGGGATCCAAAAAACATTCATACTGCTAATTTTCTACTGATATCAACTAAATAAATAAAACTAGGTAGCAAGAAGCATACTCAAGCTGCCAATGCTAAGCATTTTAAGTTCCATTTTACAATTACTTTTGTTTTCACTAATTATCTATAGACCCCAAGATTCATCAGCTCTGGGTATTCAAACTGAGCAATCTCTCACTCAGTTCTTGAGCTCTAGAAATCTATAAAATAAATAGGGACAGAAACTTTCTTATGTCAGCCTTACGAGAGGCCTTCTCTATATCAGACTCCACACATCCTCCAAAATCTGAAGCTTTACATTATCTCATCTTGTTTGCTTCCATTATGTTACTGTACGACAGAGTAATTAACATGCATACAATTTGCAAATCTCTAAGCAAACACTTAAAGATACTGTTTATTATTTATTTATTTTTAAATAAACTGCAAGCCCTTTCCAAGGGGATCAAAATTTGAGCTATCCAAATAGGCCTTGCTCTTGGTTTTTGCATCCCTTCAGAAAGGGAGAAAAAAGAAACACAGAGCAAGGCTTTCCTATCAGTTCTTACAGTACTGACTCCTGAAATCTAGGAGGAAAAGCAAGACTAATTTTCATAAAATAGATAGTAACATAGAAACAAGAACATAGCATCAACTGTGTGGAACGCAGCACCAAAATATAATTACATCACATGACTTTTGGTGGAATTATTTAAGTACAGTAAGAATACAGCATGACAGTGTTCTCACCTGTCCTGCAGCACTGAGAAATAATGTAAAATGTCTATTCCATTCACTGTAATTTTTCCAGTCCCATTGCCATAAACTACTGCAGTAGCTTTTGCTGTTTTCCTTGTACCTTAAAGGAATTAAAACCAGTCTGTTATCAGTCTTCAATATCCTACAGAACTTCAAGTCCCCAAGAAGTTAAGCAAGTCTCAACACTTTCATACAGTACCAGCTGTTTATTCTTGGAGGCTGAGATAACAATAAAAATTGAGAACAAACAAATACAAACAATGAACAAATAGCTTTCAACATATTTTAATCAGTCCATTAAGGGCAGGAGGAAATGTGCTTTGAGGAGGTAGAGTAACACTGCCTCCCATAACTTCAGTACATAAGGACGCTTAACCTTGTGAAGTCACAGTATATGAAAATAAACAGTTTGTTGAACACCTATGCTTCCCATAAACGTAATTTCTAAAAACATTAAAATACTTTATAAAAATTATACCAAGGGAAGAGAAGGTTAAGAATATTCATATGGAAAAGAGTAACACTTTAATTATTCTGGTAAAAGCAATGCCTAAGCATCATTTAGCATAGTTTCCACAAAAATTACAATTAGTTCTCTCTAAGTGCATTAGCTTCAAGTTAAAACATGACAGTCTTTGTGTGTTAAAGCATAAGACCAGTTTTCTGTAGCACAGAGCAAACAATCATTCAGCTAAAGGAATTATGAAACAAATTAGACATTTCTCTTAATTAGGGGGGGTCATGGGACACAAACCAGAACTTGTAAAATCTGATGCCTGTTCTTCAATAACACGGGCTGCATGCTTATCAGACTTCAATACTGTTCCGAAGACACAACTGAAAACCAATGTGGATTAAATCCCAGTTTGGTGCTCTCATCTCCTTGTCATGTCATCTTGAAGCCAAAGCCCTAGAACAGAGCACTCTAGCCATTCTGTCCCTCAAATTTTCTGCAACCTTTGTTCTTATTATCTTCTGCTGCCTGCTGCTTAAGAATACACATCATCTCTCACCAATTCCTCCTAAATGTACAGCACAAAGTGTGCGTGCACATACGCTTTGTCCACAAAGTCATCGGAGTTCCCTACCCACCTCGTTCCTACTTTATTTTTACTATGCAACCACTTACATCACACACCATACCATTCTTCCACGATGTGTGCCTGCACTGAAAATATAAGCAGCCTGTGTTTAGAAGATACAGAGACCTTCATGGCTTTCTCTAACATTCCCTCTGTCTTGGTACCAATCACCGATTCCTGTCTCTGTCCCATAAGGCTAGCTGTGGTTTGCCCACTTTTTAAAAAAAATCTAAGAATTACCACTTGGCATTTCCCGACGCTGTTTCTAAATATCCAAATGCCTTGCCGTTTATTCTTCGCTTCTCCAAAATCCTCTTTTGCTGGACTGCCTAAGGAAGTAACCATAGAGGTTACTTAGCAGTCTAAGCATGCCACTTTTATACTAAGTAACAACACTGTTACATCCATGGAATTCTCCACAGGTGTCTCCCAGTCCCCTGCCCTTTGTCTTCAACAGTCAGTTCTTCCCAGCAATGAAAGCCCTCTTGTACCCTACAAGGTGCAGCACAATGGGGTCCTCTCTACAGAGGTACTGCTGTATAGAAACACTAATAAAAGCTAACAGCTGATAGACTGTGTCAAAAAATTCCACTTTTAGCCACATCACAACTTAGCATGCCATTTCATAATTAACAATTATACACATAATGTACACAGAAGCACATAAAGTAGTGACACATTCAGCAGTGTTGTACATACTACAGAGTGTGAAGAGGACCAAATGCTCCATCGTTACCAACCAACTTGAAATTATTACCTTCACCAGTGCTGAAGGCCACTCCTTGCTCATCATACTTCAAGGGCTCAATAACCACCTTTTGTAACTGTGCAGGAACTTCTTTGGAAAACTTTTGTATATACTTCTCCTCGATGTCACCACATGGCATCATCATCAATTTTTGTAAGAGTTGAATAAATCTTAAATACTGTAGACAACAAAACTTCATTAAAGGACGCAAGTGTAATTGCATTTGCTAAAACTTACTATTTTTATATAATTGATCTTTTCTCCTTCACTATTATTGATGATTTCTGACAAGATGACACTTTTGCACCTACATGCTGATTTAAGAACAGCATACAGATGCATCATTTTCTGTGTGACTAAAGATACCTTGTTCTTTCTCCAAGCAACAATGAAACTTCAGTTCAAAGCATAACCAACTCCTTTGTAATACAGGCTTATTGTATTAAAATGAAGTTCATCTCACGTTAAAAAGAAAACATTGAGGGGAGTCTTCATTCTTTCATTATTGCTTTATTAAAACAGCAAAAGGAAAAGCTTTTTACCTCATTTTCAGTATGTCAGCATGTTCATTGACTTGGAAATATTTTATTTCACTAAACTAAACCTCTTAAATGATTATATTTCATAATACATACAGGAAATACCTATCTATCTATCTACGGCTGTTCAAGCTGAGTTACTTTAATGTTTATTATTTCCTTTAAAACCTAACAATCAAGCTTCTTAAAAATTCAAGAGATACTTGACTTAAAGGGCAACCTCTTGAAATAAATGATGCTTTGCTACTGTGTGGTTCTCCTTCCCCCTTACACCTCCATCCAAAGTTCTTCAACATGTGATTAAAGAGTAAACATCACTGCGTTAACCCATTTGTGTGGCATGTCCTGTTATGAAGTGCTACTGACAGGAGCACTAGATAGCTGGTCACTGTATATAGCAGTACGCTATCATCTAAAATCGATTTTTCATATAGATAGCATAAACTTATTTCTTAAGTTTTCTTTACTTACAGGCTGTTATTAGAAGTATTTTTCCTATTCTCCGTTACCAGAGTCTTCTGCACAAAATTAATACTTCTCTTGTAACCTAGCAATAGCCCCCAGAAGTGTGACATCACTTGGAAAACTACCGTCTAATGATATGACACAGGTATGTGGCAAAGCTTCTGAACAGCAGAAATATAAAAATACAATGATTTAAAAATTATAGAGGCTATAAGTGAAGAAAGCTTCCAACAGTTTTCCCTTGCAGAGTGCAAAGGAAAAAAAATACCAATCACTAATAGTGTTTAATAATGCAAACAGCACAGAAAATTTTGCTGCAATGGTAGAATGTAAGAATTTGAGCAGGTAAGACTGGTCATGTATAGCAAGACATTTCAAATACATTTAAAAAATGTTTGTTCCTATAGGCTGAGGCTTTGTGGTTTTACATGCAAGAGGGCGGTATGTAAAAGGTTCGGGGTGTTGGTTTGGTTTTTCCGGAGGTTTTTGTGCAGTTTGGGCTTTTTTTTGTTTTTTGGTTTTGGTTTTTTTAATTTACTGCAGTCTCCTTCTACAGATGTAAAGGGTACAAAAAACAAGCAGTAAGTGACACCAAACCATCTGATTGTACCACTAGATCAGTTCCTGGCACTGTGAGAGGAAAAACAACCATCCTGAACACAAGAGTTACTGAAAACACTGAAGTCATAACTGCTCCTACTGCACACAAGACAGAGGAAGTCTCCTAGATATGACAGGACTGAGAAAGTACAATAGCAATTTCTAACCTATGCTTACGGACCACAATCTATTTGAGACCATTTCACATCACCCATAGACAAGGAAGCCATCACACATTACTCTTCTGGATGACTAGTGATCAAAGGGCATGTTTGCTGCTGCTGCTATGCTATTTTTGCAATGATGTTGTCTACAGGACAGAAGAGATTGAAGAACACGGTTTCCAGGTGAGAAAATACTTGGGATGCTAAAATAAATGGTGTTGTATTCTCTGGTACTATCATATTCAAGCTTAAATTTCCAAAAGAAAGAAAAAAGAAGCTGGCCACACAGATTCCATTTGCTGTTACAAAATCTAATGCTATTTAGTGGACTGCAGAAAAAAGCTCCAAGTAAGAAAAACATGTACAACTACCAGGATGAATAGTCTTATTCCCAGAAATACAAGTAAAGACTGACTTCAAATCTAGACAATGATACAGTTTGCAGATACTGCAGGAACTGCAGAATCCTCCTCTCTCCCACCATATTTATTTCAAGGAGAATATAACAAGAGAGATCTACGTAGCTTTGTATCATGTTTCTGATACTTGATTCTGTAGCCAGTCACTAAGAAAAAGGACCTCTTATTTTGGATCAGCCTTCTCTATGATTTTTCTATCATTATCATGTCTTTAAGATTAAACAATCAGAAACTCTGTGCAGGTCTATCATTACACAAATCCATTGTGGTTTTTTATTTTGAACATTTATTCCTTCTATACATTAAGCAACAGAGGTTCTAGTCCTGTCCATTTTTCATCTGTAACTGGAATAAATGACTATTTATTTCTATTATAAAGTGTGACTGCACTCCATTCCTGACCACATAGACAACAAGGAACAAGTGCTCTAGACCTTACAATACTACCAGGAGAAAAAATAAACTATTAGTAAAAATGGAAACCCCTTAATAGTTCTGTACTGTGCTGGACAAAAAAGCGACACAAGTCACTTTTCAACTCAACATGAATGTGATAGTACTGTGAGCATATTCTGACTTCATGAGAAGGAAGAAAATTCTTTTGAAGAGCACCTGCTTCTACTTAGTACCTTCTCAGTATCCAAAAATGCACCCAGATTCCGTATTTTTAAGACACAAGCCTCCTTAAGATTAGAAAGATTAATTACTTACATCATTATCTGACAGTTTTTCTAACAACATTTCTTCCAATTCAATCTTAGTCAGCCATCTGCTGCCAGCCAGGTTTCTGTTTAAAATATCGCATATTTTTTCCTTTTAATTAACCATGCAATTAGAGTTACATCACGAAGGACCACACATACAGTCAGTCTTCATTCAGAAATACATCTTCCATTATAAATGATTACAGATCACATTCCTACAGTAAACATGAGAAGGCCTACGTTGATTTTAAAAGATATTTTGAAAGGGATGGTAACTTCACATATTGAATTAACCACATGAAAGTTATCAGTTTTGCATTATTCATATTATTGAAGTCTAAGACTGAGCTAGAGTAATATTGTAATAGCAACCCATGTTCCCCACAACTTAGGACTAGTTTTAAAAGTCTGCTGCTAGGAAAAGTTTAGTTTACAAGCAGCAAAGCCCAAAATCAAAAGCAGAATGTTAAAACAGATTTCTGAAGTAACAGAATTTTGTCTCTGGTCTTTACTTTTCAGATTAATACAAAAAACTCCACTAGCAGTAAGTATGATCAAAGTACTAATGCAGCAACGACACACTGTATTTTTTCTGCTGCGAAATCTTGACCTGCTCAGCACAGAAACTGCACCGATGATAGCAAAAGGAGAAATTTCTAAGGAAACATACGGAGATGTTAACACAAACTAAAAAACAATGCTTGAAATAAACCTTTCTGAAATATGCATGATACAAAGCAACCAACAAAGCAGAATGCCACTATACATATACATGCCAACATTATCAGGTGAATTTAAGGCAAAGCTGTAACTAGTTTCTTACCTCTTCAGGATTTTTAGAAAGAATCTTAAGGAATATTTTCAGCAGCATTAAGGAAGCTGTGATTTAGAAAAGCACTCCTTCTGAAGGTGATTTTAAACACTATTTCTTCTTAACTATGTATATTAATGCTTTTCTGAGTCAGGGCACGAGAAATGTTTATTTAGAAACAACACTGGTTTTAACAGTAATTTTAAAAAGTTTCTGATTCTGACAGACTCAAATATATACTCGCACTTATGTATTACTACTTCCAGTGAAGTCAAAGAAATTTTTAACATGTGAAAAACTATAAACTTAATGCAGTACAAGATCAGGTCCTAACCCTGCAGTTAATAATATTACACAATACATCCACAATAGATTATTTTCTGGGGAAGAAAAAAAAAAAAGCCCTTCCCATCCACCCACTTTCTACCTACACTTTGGAGATAAATTATCCAGGCTAATCTCAGAGGAAGTACCATATCCAGTGTGGAAAATAAGTCTCAAAAATCCTTTAGATCGTCTGAGCTTTTACAAACCTAACAGGCACAAAAACCTTTCAGCTCTGACCAGCTTTAGGTCATTTTTCACATCAGTAAATCCACTGGCTGAGCTCTATAAGGAGTTGGGTTATTTTTCAGCTGCAAGCGCCAAGAAACTAAATTCATTTGCTCTCTTTTCTGCTTAGAAGCTAACATGAATCTATGATAAAATATTCTGTGGGTCATAAGACTCTATTTAAATCATGAAGAAACATGAACTTCTGTTATTTAAGAAATTGAAATAATCTCAGCAAATTAATCCTTTCTCTTCCTAACATAAATAACAAATGGCTGAAATTAAGAAATGACAAACCAACATGATGTGCAACTGGAAGAGCACATAAATCTGACTAGAAAATACACAGAGAGAACAAAGATAAAAAACAACTTAGTGAAACAGAAAAGCAGTAAGTGCCAAAATGAAAATTTCCTAGCAGTATCAATTTCTGTAAAAGGATTTGCTTATTTTAGTATTCTAATATATAATAAAATCCTTGGGGGCGGGGGGTTAGTAATCTCAAAATAGAAAATCACAAATTCAGCCTAAGAGAAGCAAAGAGTTCTTAAAGCACATAAGCATTTTACAGACAATTCTGATCCTGTGTACTAACAAACAAAATATTTCCAATAGCTTCTTTTGGTTGACATGTATCTTTTCTAAAATTACTGTTGTTTTTAATGATTTATCTGTTCAAAACCATTAGAAGAAAAATAGTGAAACTGCAAGAGAAATATTGGTAAGTAAAAATATTCAAGAATTGTAATTAATTAAAAACCATTAAAATGCTCAGCTTTAGGCTATAGGATTTTCCAAAAGATAAGCAACTCATTCAGTATTTTAAAAAGCTTTGTTTACACCCTTTTTTAAAACCCTTTAAAAACCCTTAATAAAGAAATAAATAGAAAACTTCACATAAAGAAACACAGAATACTGGGTATTTTCTACTTATTTTCAAATCACACTTTAGAATTTTTATATAGGAGAGAATAATCTCTCCTTGCTCTTTTCAATAAAGAGCAAGAGAAATAGGTGGGATTTTCCTATTTTAGCAGAAAGAAATGAGCACTGCACACATATAAAGTAAGAATTTCCAGCCTGAAATTACCATACAAGTATAAGACAAGGAATTGGGAATAGGTTCAGAAAGTGTGTGGAATAAAAGGCAGGTAGGGTGGGAAACCAGAAGTGCCAAAACAACATACTGAAGCACTTTAAGAAAGCAAGTATCAATATTCATTCAAATTGGAAGCTTACCTTTTTTCCTTCTGAGGAAGGAGGTCTTGAGCTGTCAGTTGGTCTTGATGTTTCTGAACATTTAGCAATTTTTCATATGTTTCCTAAAATGCATATTGAAAAAGTATTTAAATGCATTTTCCAATAAATATTTAAATTTTGTTATTTAAAATATAAGTTTGTGTGAATTTATCTCCACTTAAAATTCAGAAGAGGACAGAAAAAAGCAGAGCTCTAACAATTTTTAGAAAAGTGTAGGAAGTTAAATCTAACCTAAACATTTAGATAGTATATATAATATTTTCACATGCAGTTCAAAGTAATTAATTTTGAATTCTGCTATTTTTCTTCAACAGTGTTTGTTGCCTTCTAACATATGCTTATTAAAAAATATCTTCTCAACTGTATACAGAAAAGCAACTACATTTGTGTAATGAATTTAAGTCCAAAACACACTGCACAACAATTCCACCAGTGCATCCACATTTTAATTTGACTTCCTCAATACAGTGACAAGGTTTAAGACTGTAAATGATTTTATTGAGTTAGAGCTTTGTACATTTAAAGCTTAAACTTTATTGGTGGTCGAATGGGTCAGAACTCCCTCTTAACCAGGCATGTCCATGGGGGGGACACATATAGTACATCTACCATTACCAGAATTTCTTTTCTTCTAAATGTTACAGATACCTTTATTCTGAATTTTCAGTATTTTTTTTTAAGTTTTCTTGAAATTCTTAGCTATGCTATGATTTTCAAACAATGCTGTGACAGTGATTCATCGCTTCAGAAAAACAGAAGGAAAAATACTCCAAAAAGTCACACTGAATATATTACAGAAGAAACACACCTTTAAATAAAAGTATTTTCAGTTCTTTTCAATCAAGAAACTTTCAGTTTCATTTGGTTCTAAAATATAACATCTAACACTGAATTACAACGGTGATTCAAATCACAAGTTAAACAGGAGTATTTGGATAATTATAAATGATACTGAAACAAAGTAATTGTATGCCAAATAATTTACCTCCATTAACAACTGAAAATAGA
Organism: Cuculus canorus; assembly: GCF_017976375.1. Classification (NCBI taxonomy): domain Eukaryota; kingdom Metazoa; phylum Chordata; class Aves; order Cuculiformes; family Cuculidae; genus Cuculus; species Cuculus canorus. The sequence goes on from NC_071401.1 coordinate 65,495,076, forward strand.
AAGCTTATAATGACTTTCATATACCTTATTAATATAATGAGTTTTAGGAGAAACTACAGTGTAAGCATTATGAGGACAAGGAACAATGGTTGAGGTTTTTTTCTTTGAATTACTTACAAAAAACAGTAAAAGAAGAACTGTGAGACAGCTCTGTATTGTCAGAAATTAACCAATTGAATACCAGTTCTTAACATAATACTGGGATTTGCAACAGGATGCAATGAAATTCCTGCAAGAGTTTACATTTTTAAAAGCCACAATAATCCCCCCTTGCTTAGTTATAAACATCTACTGTTCAAGCTGATTTATTTGCTACTATAAAAATACACCCACACATATACTAAAAATATTTGCACTTGAAAATGTATGAACTAAGAACAGATTGTTGTCCGAGCTGCATTCAAAGCATTTAAACAGGGACAATTCACTGAATTCTGATGCAGGTCATTGATGACATTCTTTGCAGCACAGTAGAAAAGTACTTTTGGAATAACTCTACAGTATAAAACCTTGAAGCATAAAATTTTTCGCTTTTCTTTGAGGCAGTATAAGAAATCATATATTACAGTAGAATACCTTTCAGAAATCCTTTATTTTTGATAGAGCTAACTGCATTAATTAGGAACTGGGAAAATTTTTCAACTTGAAAAAAGTCTATCTTCAAACACAGGAAACATTATATAAAAGAGCAAACAAATACTACTTTCAAGTATTTCCAAACCTCAGAAATAGATCTGTAGATCTCTAAGACAACACGATACAGTAGCACTACTTTGGGCAAGACTCAGGTCACAGCACTCTGATAATCGTAACAGCTCCATTCGCAAATGACTTATTAGACTGCAAAAATTGTTGACTATGCATTAGAAGCATAGACAAGATTTGAGTTAGAGGGCATGAGATGTGCCTGATACCAAGCAATTTTTACACATCTGTAGTTAGACATGAAAAACAGTCAGTGGAATCATGGAAGCTTCTGTTCTGGATTATAGAGGGAGAGAAGAGAAGGAGAAGGAGGGCTGTGGCTGTCACTCCTCCAGCTCTGCTGGAACAGGTTTGGAGAATCCTGTTCTCCAATCCATGAGCTCCTGCAGTTGGAAGAAGTGAAACTAGACATGAAGAAGTTATTTGGTCAGAAGAGCTACTGGGTTACTTATAAATGTATAAGGAGGTTTTCCACTTTACTGCTAGCCTCTTGGCTTCCCTCTTCTTCTCATAAGGCACAGGGTGCCACCTTCCTGCCTGGCAAAGGCAGTCTCCAACCTGCCTCCTCACAAATACCCATCACCTTCAACACACTCTGGCATAGAGATTTATCTTTCAAAGCGGTCAGCAAAAAGTACACAAGCCAGAAGCCCAACAAACCACAACTATACCATAGTCTTTAAAAAAATAAAAAAGGGGAGGGAGAGGGAACCCCAACCTTAGGACAGACTGACAACAGTCAGAATCGCTTTGAAATAGCAACTGAAATATTTTCAGGTAAAATGATACAAGTAAAAGATAGACTTGAGGATTTTGTCATATTCAGAAACTACTGATATACACAGGCAAATAAAATGAGATGCAGGCTGGCATGCAGTAATTTCTGGCGTCAGAAATTCATAACTACAACTACACAGAAAGCTTTACAACAGTTGAATGAAGACCCTCGCTAGCTACTCCCAAAGAACACCAATACTCAATAGCATATTTAAGTTCTAAGAACGTGTACTTCTAAGAATTAAAATGATCTCTTTAAACTGTTCTGGTTAAGTTACAGTAATCACGTCCATTTGTACAAAGAACCCTTTACACGGGAAATTAAGTCAAATGACATTAAAAAGCAGTATTTTCATTTCCAAGTGTAAAAGAAATGATAAATATAATTTCCTGCATATATCTGGCAACGAAAGTGGACTTGCATCTCTTATGAAATAAAATTTTGGTATTAAGTATTTTAAAAAAAAAAAATTAATGCATGTATTTAATCTCCATACAGAGATGAAGTCAACAGACTAAAAGAACCGCTCACGTGTGAAGTAAAGTACATGGATGAGCCTTTGGAAAAATCAGGGATCACATGTAATGCCCAATAATTTATCTGACAAATCTTCAATCCCCAAAGGCTAAAGAAAGCTTCTGAAGACAGACTTGCTTTTTCAAAGCTGGCAGGTGAAGATTTTACTAATCGCTTCAGAATTCAATAGTCCAACTCATGAATGTACACATCTGTGTGTCCTGTAAACTCAGCTATTACACAATCAAAATAGCTGCTTTTGCAAGATTGGCTACATACTGAAATGCTTCCATTTCCAACAGAGAGATCAAATTTCAGACCTCTACAAGGATGTTCTCTTTTAAAATAAAAATATAATATCTTCTTACTTTGCCCTCTATAAAAATTAGGTAAGAAATCAGCAAACGGAACCCTAAAATAAGATAATTGCTGTAAGAGCCCACATCATTTTACATCACACTTTGCATTTTTTGTTTCTTATGCAATTTCGATACAATACTACTCTGAAAAACTTTTAAGTTAAATGATAATAAAATATAGTATCAAACATTTGTGAAATGGTGTTTCATGCAGTAAACATTCTCTTGTTTATCAAAGAAAAATAAATTGTCCTTTTCCCTACAGCTGAACTTTATTCAACAGGCAGAACAAAGACAACAATGGAGTATAAAGCAAATATCCTTTATGAAAGTTCATTTAATATTCAAGCCATAACAACATACATATTGGCAGTTATAATACATGCAAATGCACACAATCTATTTTTAGCAAGGCGATAATATTCTTTATTAGCATTAAACAAACAAATAATGCCACAATGTTATATTACTAGCAATTAATAAAATTCAAGTTCCACAAGAATCCATGCAGTAATTAATGGCATAGAAGTATAAGCTAAATATTATGTTTATCCGATTTATTAGACTTAATGTAGCAAATTAAAGGACATCCTCAAATGGGATTGATTACTTACACTAGACTGTATTAACATATAACCCTTTGTTTTCCTAGCCAAATTAATTAGCTTTGAGACTTAAAAATACATTTTCTTAAACATACATTATTTTAATAAGAGGTTAAAACAAAGTTGGGAATTTCACGCAGATTTTGGCTTTCATTTGGCTGACTAAAAAAAATCCGCTAAACTGCACTTAAAGGATTTAGGCTTACAGAAGTCTATTGAATGAAAATATTTAGAAACAGGCAAAGAACACTCAAGTATCCTACACTGATGAAAAACGCATTTGTCAAACCAATTTGTTTGAAGGTGGTTGCCACACTGCTAGAAACAAGATTCACACTATTCTTTTAGAGATTTCCAAGGCAAGCTTGCATACTCTTTCTAACTGCTAGGAAGAGCTAAAAATAAACTGTGCTCCTTGTAAAATTTGTAATTTCTTCATTATGATGGAATGCAACAAAACATCTTGCCCTTGGGTTGCTCTGTTTCAGCCAAAACAAATGCAAATGGCTTGTCAGATGACAGCTGTTTGATAAGGCTCCTCTACAAGACCTGCATGCTTTACTTTTTTCCGTGAAACTTGGGATGAAAGGCAGAAGGCAGGAAGAGAATTAATGTAGCATACAGTCTAAAGGCAATGCTACAACCGTGATTAAGTAGAAAAGTTAAAAGGCACAGATTTTCCACAGCCTCGCTGCGTGCAACCCATCCGTGTAACAAGTTGACAGGCCTAGCGCGTCAGCTCCATCATCCTCTCCGACAGCTAAAACGCAGCATTGCATCCCTTTTCAGAGAAAATTTGCGTCTGCACCATGAAGCGTTGTACATTATTTCTTAGCACTGCAGGGGGCTCAAGTCCATATGGAACCTTCACAAATATTACCACAGATCAAACCAGCGGCGTTTCGAGGCAGATTTGACATACCTATTTAAATGAACAGCAGGGTTCCTCAGGCTGCCTCAGGCTGTGCAGGAGAAAACCTCTGTGGAAAGCCTATGCTGCAGCTCCATTACTCAGCAAAGACACACTCTACATTTATCATTCATTTCATTTCTGCCAGGGCAAGAAGCTCATTTGCCCAAGGTCAACAACAACAACAACAACAACAAAAAAATAGGGGGTCTGTTTTTTATTCTCCCAAAGAAATAAATGTACCTGACAAGTGGGGATTTTGTCCTTTGGGTAAGCAGAACACAAATAAATATCTGATAATTCCAATAAAATCACTACACTCAGTAAAGCTGTGCACTGAATTCAGTAACATAAAATTTATTTATTTGACAACAGACCAACCACAGAACTAACTTTTTAAGACTATCTAATGAGGAAAAGAAATCTGACATGATTGTCCAATTAAATATTTCCTGCATAAATTATTAATGGTTTTGCCTTCTATAAGTACACATCAGAAAAATGCACATATTTCTATAAACTCTTCTAAAGATGTAGATACTGCTTGTGCTGTTGATGGTCATGGATATGAAATGTCTGTTCATAATCCATGTTAAGATCTAGGGTCTTGTGATGCTGTATTAGATACAGCTTTTTTCATAAAGGTAAACAGATGCAGATCCTTTACTCCTGGAACCACACTAATCAAAAAAAGCCTTAAGTTTGCATGAATGGAACAGTCTTAGAAAAATCAATTAAGCAGTTTAAATGCAAATTTTCTTCTCACTAAATGTCAGCACAAATAACATTTCCTATAGCATCGCCCTTCAAGGGAAAAAAAAAAAGAAAAAACCCAGCTAATTTTTTATACTACAATGCATTTTCCTGTAACTACCCATTTTTGTTGTAAATGCATTCTACTACTAACCTTACACTACTAGCCAGATACAGCCTGCAAGAAAGTGCTTAGACTACTCAAACACAGTCCATAGCCAAAACTGCAGAAAAAACCAAAAATTAAAGCAAGAACCATTATGTAGTCTGTTCTCTTAAATGTGATATAAAAATACCCCTAATGGATATTGTGACATAAAAATATACATGGCATTTAGCTTCAGTGGTGATACTATGGCCTACTGTGAATACTCAGGAGCTCCTGATACACATCTGCAGAATAACATGTACTTGACCGGGAGCTAACATTATTTATTACAGATTATAACATACTTACATGCATTAATGAATAATACGACTGCTTGCCCGTATAAAAAAGAAAGTGAAATGGTCGGCCATCTTCTCCCCACTGGATTTCTAATGAAAAGCAAGATTAGACAAGAAAGCAATACACACTTACTGAAAAAAAAACCCACTTGTATTTAAATTGCAGTTATGAACTCTTTCATAATACTAATTACCTTTTTAAATATCAGAGAACAAAGACATTTTATGGGTTTTCAACCTGTCTGGAAATGTACTGATTTAAACTATCTTGTTAAAAAACAATCTCTGACTGCAATTATAACCAAATATCCAATATAATATTTCTAAATATATTTTAACACGAGAGAATTCCTCACATAGATCTTAAATACACTTTTAAAGACTGTATAGTTGGTATTATAGGTAGAAGAATCCACTTTAGAACAAGAAGTAGTACAAATTAAGAAATGCCTGAAATCTACATAATAATTGTGAAACATCAAAGATTAACAGCTCTGGAATACAGTGCTTTAAATCCAGAGCAAATTTTCTAATAGTATCATATGTCTAAACTAAACTAAGTATTTGTACAGTAGTTGTAAATATTGGTACAATTGTCTTTTGCAGGTAACACAGCTGTATTCAGAACTTGCGTGACTTTAGGACGTGGTTACATTGATGCCTTTAGGATACTTAAATACAAGACCTATGCTACAGTTTACATAATAAGTTCAGCAAGGAAACATACATTCTATATAATTCAGCACATCCGGTTTATTTTATTCATTAAAAAATATTATTTAAGGACAAATAAATTTCAACTTCAGAAAAAAGAAATATGAAAAAGGTCTTTTGCAAATAAAGAAGTGATAAAAATAAACACCTGAGAGGTTTTTACAAACTGAACTGTAGAAAAGCTCCCAGCCATTTTACAAAGTGAACTTCAAGTGTCGCTATCAACAAGCTAAAGAGAAAGATAAGACGCCAAGAACACCTTAGATAAGCATGATACTTAAGTGCATTGGAACATTAAGACATAATACAGTAGAAGTTGAAAGCAAAGGTACAAAACTTAAGTAGAACAAAACAACAAGGGTGGTCTTTCAACCACACATACTACTAGTGGAAACTATGAACTTCCATGAATGCAGCTGTGAAAGTGTATTCTGTTGAAATTACTGTTTAAGGAACGTTCTGAATTATAAATTTATATTTTTGTAATTTGAAGATATCAAAGACAATGCACAGAGAAGACAAAGCTGCCTTGAAAGACATCTAAAGTGTTATTTTTAGACGTAAATACAAAGATATGCATATATACTAGCTATTTTTCACACTCCTGAGGGAACAGATAGCATTTCAAAGAATTCTTTAGTTCTGAAAGCATACCGAATAGTAGCTCAGTTCTGCCACAGTATAGCGCTTCGATTTTAAAATTGCATAATGATTAACGTTCTCCTACCACCCTTTCCCTTGCTACTATTTACTTCACAATACTGTGAAGTTAGAAAATAATGCATCATACCATTTGAAAGTTGAAATTCCAAAGTTCCAGATAATTTAGACAGCTTTCTAAAAAGACACACAAAGTCCCAAAAACATAAGGAACAGGAAAAGGTAGGATGGAAAATGCTAAGATTTCACTCATAAATACCTTTAAATAATCTATGTAAAATCAGTTTGGTGATTTCAGTGACATTCTCACTGTGGCCACCTGATCAACACACTGGCATACCACTGATAACTAGGACTTCATACAGTATCTCATCAGCAAGACCAAAGAGAGCATGAACAGACTTTCAGGTCAAAACTGAGACATGACTGGGAAGTTTCCATTCTCCTTAATCTGGAGATTTCTGGTAATTTCAAAGCTGTAATTTCTGATCTTTTATAGCAATGAAGTTAGCAACAAAACTTTTGGTTAAAATTAATGAATATTTTAGGGGTATGACAGAGACCTCTAATGAAAAGCTACTGAATTCAACACAAGGTTTTCCTGTGACTTCAACAGATTCTGCACATCATCCTACCCACCATTTACTTTTTAATCACTGAGAAACATTTCTCTATAGTCAGTTGACAAGATGCCTAAAAAGACTGCTGGTATTCCAGAAGCCAGCAGTATTTTGTATCCGAAGAACTAGAACATAAGATCAGGCTTTTACTGTTCATCTCTTAGCAGTTATTTGAAAGATGAGGAAAGAAGTAAATCTCTGAAAATTAGGAATTCTACACATGAAAAAGTTCTAATACCTAGAAACAACAACAATAACAATAACTAAAACTACAAACACTTACTCCTCTGCTCTGGAAAAATCTCAGAAGGATGCTGTAAATAAACAAATAAACAACTATCAGCAAAAGGAAAAAGTTACTTAAAATATCTTGCTACAATTATACAGAAATACAATAACAACAACAAAAAAATCTTACCTTCATCATGGGCCTGGCTTGTTTGTCAAATAAGCCAGAGGGAAAGAGATAGGCAATAGCTTTCTGAAAACAAAAAGAGAAATCATATGTAATGTTTTCAATAAAAACATCATCAAGACATTTTTCACTTTCTTGCAGAGAAAAATAGCATGCTTTTGTACAGTAGGCAACCAAATCAGTAGGAAAGAGTGCCACATATGTGCTGTGCTGAAAACAAAGGCAGATTATTTCCTCAGGAATCATCAAGAAAAGTAAAACCTCATTCTGAAGGCTGTGCTCCATCTTAAAGAATGAACTTTCTTCTGCAAAGTTTAGTTTTTATGGTATGCATTTACCATAACTTACCAGAACTACTTAAGTGTCTAGACCACGTTTACACACAGTGACTTTCCCCTAAAATTTCAAGTGCTCTGTCTTCCAGAGGAAATCACAACATTTAATTTATCCTTCTGAAAATATCAGTCCTTGTTAACAATGCTTACTGCATAGAAATCTTATTTTAAGCAATTGGACAAAGCAAAGCTTTACACATTTAGGATGCCAGCTTCTACAGACACGGTTTCCTCAAGTCTAAAAGTAATGTTTGTTATGGCAGTAGAAGATATTTTACACACAGCCTAAATAAGCATTTCATTGAACACTTTATTTGGAAACAACTGTGAGTCACTACAATCTTTGCTGAACTTGAACTAATTGCTCAGAGAAGACAGACTCCTAAGTGCCATCTTTCTTCTCCTTGGATACTTATGACAGGGGTTTGATACTTACAGGTTTGCTAGAACAATCTAGAAAAATGTGACATTCAACACATACTCGTTCTTTTACTGCTATTTTCACTAAGTACAAGGTACATAATTTGTTCTTACTTAACCAATATGTATCACTATTCACCTAACATATGAATTTAGTATTATTTGCCCCAATAACTAAAAGTAGGTAAACCAACATTGCCAACGTTCTGGCAAAATGTAAGGCAAAGCACCTTACAAGGTTAAGCTCAATGACACACATTTCTATTCAATATCACTCTATTCTCCTCTTCAATGCATGTAATATAATTTAATAAAGTAAAAATATGGATTTACACTGTTTATTTCCATTTGTTTCTAAAAATAAATCAGAAAAATCTAGCCATCAAAACCCCACAGATGTAAGGGTCTGCCAAAAGTAGCCAATTTCAGACAGTGGGTAATAGAGCTTAAGATAAAAATCTTCTACCTATACAGTAACATGGACTAACTGAATAAACCCCTCTGGCATTGGTCTCATTTATATTTCCATCAGACAGAACAGAAAAGTAGATTTACAATAAAATCAGAGTTTAAAATCTTCTCTTAAGAAGAATGACTCTGTTAGCTAGGCTATCTTAGGGCTATTACTTGCTGATCATTTTTCCCATGGACATGGAGCGGTTTGTCAGTGCTTCAGCCGATTTAATATGCATGGAGTGTAGAAAGACCTAACCTATTACTTTCATTAATCCCCTACTGGCGTTCTGAACAGAAATTTTGAGAATTCTGAAGCAAACAAAAGGCTTAACTTGATTTTATGAAATGGTAATTTTGTTTCTCTTAGTGACTACTGTATTCCCATTTGTTAGTCAATGGGCATTTTATGCATACACACAGTAGGTGAACACCTATTTATGAACAAATGGGGATTAATTATGATGACAATAGAGAAATCTGCTGTGAGCCAAATGATGTTAAACAAACACTTTATATAATATATTAAAAGAATTTATTACAGGATACTGAGGCTGACTGTGTACTTAAGATGTAGTCTTTATACAAGCATTTCCAGAATCTCGGTCAAAGCAGTTACTGTAACTATGACACCTTAATAAATGCCAAATATAACAATTTAACCTTTATAATCAAGAGAGCGGTTGCCATCTGAGATGTTCTAGTTCCAGAAAGTTTATTTTATATTGCTTGAGTGTATATTCATGTCTTTCGTGCTAAACGATAAACAAGTCCCACACTAAGAAACCCTAACATCTACTTTCAGCTCTCCACAAAGCAGCTAGCCAAAGAATAATGGTTCATTTCGTAATTTTGTTTTTCTGTTGTTCCAAAACAGAAAGAAACAGTCTTCCTGCTTTCTCCCTTTTTATGGGAATGTAATCAAGGATGTTTGTCTTACATCCCCATAGGAACTATCCTGGAATGTGACCGGCTCCACTTCAGCTTTATTCAGAAGTTTCTTCTTAATTTTAAATAGCTGTGTCCTCAGACTGTACTTTTAGCAACTACATAGCAAGTCAGTCTGTCTCTTGTAAATTTAATTTATAGAAGCTGATTTTGTCTATGCAAAAGTTTCTGTTATGTAGAAATGGAATATTTTGGGAAAACTACTTACCACCACCCATGTGTACCAGCAATAGGTGGCTCAGCCTTAAAAATAACATCAGAATTAATCTCTCCAAACTGCAGCTGGAGCATATAAATAACCATAAAATATTTTCCTGAAATCTTTTGACAATGTTTTCAGATTTGGAACACAGGTCTCCTTTTAAGAAATTCTGTGTCTCAAGTGAAAATTCTGGAGAGAATTAACTGCAGATTCTGCATTTTTCTGAACATACAAATAGCAGGTGAACATCCCTCTTAAAACTTTATAATCAAAGTTTAAGTGCTAGCAGTAGAGTTCCCAAGAAATCTTTCAGATTTAACTGCATTTTTCCATTCCACAAGTGGTTTTCAGTTTAAGGGTCACAGACCATATTGTAGTGGTTAATTTGACTTGAACTTTAGATGAGAAAGGAAACGTGCTGAATATGACCAAGAACTACTTTCTTCAGGTGATCATTTCAGCTACACAAGATTCATTCACCCCACTCTAGCCTCCACAGGTTCTGGGCTGCCCTTTTACAGTTCTATTTGTTAAATCACACTGTTGCCATTGTCTTTGGAAATTACACACAACTTCCTAAAAAAAGAAACATCTATAATTACTTTAAGTAAAAAGAAAATTAAAAATCCTGATACGTAGAAACACAACCGTGTTTCAAAAACTCATTTCATGAACTACTGGAAAAAGGTTGAATGGTTTCAGCCTGCTTCTGTTATGAGTTACAAAAAAATTTAGCCATTTCCTTTCAGGATTTGAAAGTGTTTGCTTTTAAACTCTACTGATGAGCCATACAAGAAAAAAAAAAATCCAGCAGTCACACCTTTAAAAACCGCAGATCATAATGAATACATGTTAGTAACACTATGTTTCACATCAGATTTCTTAAGCTGCACCGGTAAACATAACATTCCTGTAACAAGCTGAAAGAAATCTTTTCACCCATCAGTTGACGAAGGACCAGATGTTTCCATACAGGACCACGATGTCTTTCACTTGCATTTGTAAGTTTGAATTCAGGTCAGTTGGGATAACAAGAAAAAGCTTCCATCCCTATAAAATAACTCTTTACTGTGCATGTTGCACATGCTGACTTCTGCTGCTCATTCCTATTTATCTACTAGCCAAAAAGTTTTGTTCGCTCACTTTCTTGAACATCAGAGACTAACTCTGAATCAAACAAGTTCAACTGGGCCAGTAAGGATTACTTTTTCTTTTATTTTTTTTTTCATGTCTTGAAAAATTAAGAATTCAATACTTGAATTCAAACAGAGTTGACTGAGTCATACTGGAATAAGGGGAAGGAGACTGAAGACAGGTCCTTAAAATAGCCCACCATAAGTAGGAGAAGTTTGGCAGGGCAAGCTGATCTTGCCCAAGTTTCTTCCCACAGCTGGAAGAAATCTTTGAATCTACAGCTCAAACACAAAACATTCCACTAGTTTTCATTGTTCGAATCACATGCAAAGATAGTTATCTAAGTAACATCCAGTGAGGAAAGGTATTTTATAGAAAACAAGCAAAGAAAAACAAAACAAAACAAAAAAAAAGAAAGAAAGAAAAAAAAAACCCTCCACCCTCGTTTCCCATGCAGCAGCTTCCTTTTCAGCAGAGGGCTCAAGAATCCAGCTCATTCATTTTCAAATATACATGAAACGTTAATCACCAAAACACCGAGGTGAGAAGTGACACTTTATGCCATAACGTTTTAGTAAAATGCCTGAGCGATGGCTGTTTAAGCTTCTTCTACTGCTCGACTTGATCACACCAGAGCCACTTTCCTTCTTAAACCTTGTCTCTCGAATTATTATTTTGCCTTTTGCCACCGTACTTCAGTATTTCTCAGACAAAGATGTTTGCTGGAACAGCTGTTTTTCCTTTCAACCACACCTGCAGAATTCTTTAAAAGTTTCCAGCATCAAAAATCCAGAATATTTGGGGTAGAACCAGGAATGAAACAAAAAAGGGCCATTAAATGTTAACTCTGAAATAACTTTTTTATTTAGCAAGACAGAAAAGGTTAACAAAAAAAAGTATCAGTGTCACAACTACATTTATCTTGTAAAACAAAATCCTTCTCTAACTACTAACTACTAATTTATTTAAAACACCACAATCATTTGTCACTGTTTACCTAAAGCTGAATTCTAGTTTGAACACAAAGAAATTTCAAGTTCACAGTGATATATCATTTTAAACCCACTTAGAAAAGCACAACCCACTAGCATTATATGAAAAAAAACCCCTTCTTTTAATATCACATTATTTTTATAGTAATCATTCTCAAAACAAAAAGTAATGTCTTTCCCAGAGCTTGCAGAAAAAAAAAAAGAAAAAGAAAAAAACTTGTTGAAAGAAACAGTCATTATTTCTACCTTCATTCTAACTTTTCAAAACACATCACAGAGTTAAGAAAAGTAAAAAAAAAAATAAATACAGCAGTCATCAGTTCGGATGGATTTTGATGCAGAAGTAACAAAATACTGATGCACAGTTTGGCACCACTAGAAAAACAAGTTGAAAAAAGTATTCTAGCTTCAACTATGTGAAAAAACAATACAAAATCCAATATTTCTTATAAGAAAAATGCTGGATAACATGTTCTTGCCGACTTCAGTTCAGAAAAATTTTGCTCTGAATAACATCTCACACATTTCACATATGCCAATATTCACTCATTCCTAATCCTTTGTGATGCTAAAATTTGAATGTTATTTAGAAATCAGATGTGCTGATTTTAAAAGGGCCGCTTTTAAAAGCAATTGAATACAACCTATTTTTTATTAAAGAAGTTTTACTTCATTGAAAGAAACTACTCTATGAGGAATTAAGTTTTCCCATGTTTAACATTTTCATGGTTAACAGTCTTACTGGTAGTTTTGCACAAATATATATCCTAGTGAAGATAAAACGTGTATTTTAGATTCAAATTATTCCATTCGCTTGACAACAAATTACTAGGTCATAAGGCAGACAACAAGAGAAAATTAACACAGATCTCTAGCTTTTGAGTTTTACTAACCCTAATGGGGAAAAAGTATAGCTTTATGATGAGCTCATGTCAAGGATAGCATTTAGTGACTGCATAAAAATGAATAATAAAAATACTGACATATAAATAGGTCATAAAGATTAAAACGCTTTCATTGTGTTAATCTTACTTAGATTTCTGTGCTTTAAAGTTGAATATCACAGAACTGACAGTGGAAAATAAAGGTGGGCTGTTTACTAGAACCACAAGATAAAGTTAAATCACAAAATAAAAGGATTACAGACTCAACCGGGGAAAAGTGCTAGGTCAGGACTGCAATCTCTATTAATTAGGTATCCCAGCTGGGCAGTGGGTATGCAGCTGTTAACTTGATCAATGACTTACCTAAATGTCATCTCTACTGATTCGCTTATAAATTACCAGCAAGTGAGACTAATGTACAGGTGCTAATTTATTTAAACTGTTCTCTGCAGTTCTACATAGCTTTATAAACTGCATCTGGCACCTAATGTTAGCTGTCAGTTGTACTTAGACATGCCTGTCCTAACGACTCTGTTCATTAGAAATGAGCACAAATTATGAAATATTGTGAAAAATGATACATCAAATGGAATGGGCAAAGCAAATCAATTAGAGAAACTTCATAGCACATATTCACACATAGGAGAATAAAACATCCTAGGTTCAGAGTGAGGTCTATAATACCAATTAAAAAGCAATTGGTAGACTTCTGCAGAGTTATATATCAATTTGCTGGATTTTTTTTTTCTCCTTCAGAAATATAGTCGTAATGCACAGCTTAACTTTTCATTCCTAAATAAAAGCATTAGTAAGAGGCAATTCTGCTTCCACAACATCCAGAAGGATTAGCAAGTAAGTCAATTTATTTTCCTGTTTAAAACTTCACAAGGTTTAGCTTTTATTAAACTATACCTAAAACTCCAGTGAAGTAACAGAATCCCATGATGTCTACTTTCAAAATACACTGCACAGACTGATTAACAGTAGAAGATATAGAGGTATATAAGCACTAATCAGGAAGAATTATTACTGTTCGAAATGTAAAGCTTGATAATTCTCCTGCCAGTGCTTAAGCAGCTTTTGTATTTTTATTACAGAAATTTAATTATGCATAGCAGACACTATTACACACTCAGTATTTTCCAACACCTGATGGAATAGGAAGAAATCAAACATATACCACATCTACTTCGTTTCACCAAACAAAACACTACTCTTTTGGCTCCAATTCTCCATCTTTTCAGAAATGGTCTGCAAAAGCAGTCCTGTACTTGTCACCTGCACTGGATTTGTAAAAGCTAATTTCCAGAATGAATCTGCTTTTACTAATGATGGAGCTCGGTTAATTTTGTGCAAACAATCATACTGCTGTGTATTTGTAAAGAAGAAACTACTACTTAGACAAGGTTATTTTCCATTTCTTGCAGTCTTGCTGTCTGCAAACCTTCCCCCTACACCCTATCAAGGCAGGGAGACAAATAGCAGATGAATGCATTTGCCTACCATTAACTTTTTGGGCAAACAAACACAACTATTAGCGTTGTCATCATACTATACTAACATGGTAGCTGTTCTGATGGCAGGTCCGTACACGACTACTTTACAAGAAAGTAACTGAAAGAGATAAAGGTCATTAAAGATAAGAAAAAATACCTGAAAAATACTGGAAAAGGAAATTCTATAGTCTGTACAGAAATAAGAAAGTCAATGTGAAGAAATAGGCTGCTATTCCTGCTGACCCACGTGCCTCAATGAATATTTTTAAAGTTGACAGGATCCACTTTACACTGAGACTGGAAAGGTCTCTCCATTGGCATTTGTCTGTAGAAGAAGAAAGTAATGTCTATGATTCTGAAAGAAAGTAGTCGCAGTATCAGTGCACAGCCTCGCACTCATAAAGTTTGATTTCCTACAGATTTGTAACTTCAAGTCAAGCTTCCCTTATGGATTTTCTGATAGGTGATAAGACTCAAGCCTCATTTCAGCCTTTTTCTCAGCAGGCCATTAACTGTGGTTCTCCTCTCTACTTTGCTGCCTATTTTCAGAGAAGTTTTCAGAACTTTATTTTGAAGCCGATCAAATGTGTTTGAAATCAGCCTGTATTACCACCTACGTATGTTGTTGTCTTTCTTGACATAAACACACTGTCAAGACCTCTTATGTGGACACAGAAATGTTGACAAAATTTTGCCCCTGAGAAAGGCAACAATCTTCTCCCTCTGAAAAAACTAAACCACACACGTCCCTCTTTCGGCACACAGCACATTACTACATCAACCCTAAGGGCTCTGCTGATATACTGTGCTGCCATGGCTATAGCGATAGTGTTGATGTGGCGCAGAGAAAGCTTCAGACATGAGACTTCACGCAGCTTCACCTAAGAGTGAATGTCACCAAATGACATTTCTTCTCCCTACCTCTGATCTGTGATAAAATAAGACAGAAATGACAGACGTGAAAACCAGGTGGGACATTAAAAAAAAAAAAAAAATCCATGCAAGGAACCATTTGTCTGAAAGGCAGCATATCTAATACAAGAGCCTAAATGACACAGTGGCAGAGAAGGCCACCCATCTGCTAGTTGTCAGAGGGAATGGCAATAAAATAGTATGTTTGGAGCTACCGATATGAGCTTAAATTCACATCTATATTAAAATCCCTAAGCTAAACCAGAGTGTTAGTTGCAAAACATCCTGTAAAATATAATTTGCATTACCAGCAACCACAGTATCACAGAAGAAAATCTAACCTAAATATACACAGCAGGTCAAATTGTAGGTAAACATTTCGAAGTGCTACATAAACCCTTACAGTGCCTCTTATAACCTCAGACCAAGGGGATTATCCATTAGGACTTTTTAAAAGAACCTACTATGCTTTATCAAGAGATGGTATACAGCTCTATACTGTGATGTCTGACCTCACACGGTAGCAGGGGTGGAATCTCTATTCACAGTCACAGTTGCAATG
Source organism: Cuculus canorus (assembly GCF_017976375.1). NCBI lineage: Eukaryota > Metazoa > Chordata > Aves > Cuculiformes > Cuculidae > Cuculus > Cuculus canorus. Next base: position 65,510,896 of record NC_071401.1, read on the forward strand.
TTTGCAATGTATAGTAGCATTCTTTCTTATTCTGACAGTTTGATTAAAATTCACAGAGAGCTGAGGGGCTCATGCTGAACTAAAGTGCTTTCAATATCCAAAACTCTACAGTAAATTACTTCTCCAACAGAGCAACTGTACTTACATCAATATCCTCTTGGGTAAAAGTTTCTGGATCTTCTCCCATCATGTTGGCTAAATGTCTCTTTCCTAGGTTGAACTCTTCAATCTGTTTTTTAATAAATGCCTCCGTGTACTTTTCGGGTCCTGAGGCTCCTACATTTCTCCTCTGCACTGCTGTAGTGGTATAGATTAGCCTTAATGTCTTAAAAAAAAAAAGAAAAAAGAAAAGTGAGATTTATTTTATATTTTTGGCATAGTGAGGTCTAAACAAAATGAATATTATAACAAGCAATTCATAGCTATAACAAGATTCAACAAATTATTATAATAAGTTAGAAAAGGCAGAATTACTTCTGAAACCACCTTCTTCCAATTGTTTAATGCCCATAAACAGATAAACTCATTCTAAAAGTTGAATTTTTTATACATAATTAATTCAGAATTTTTTTCTGATAGAAAGAAATGTAGTAGTGCTTGTCAGGAACTTCCAGCAAAAACAAAACACAGCATTCATGAACAGACGCAGTCTTAAAGAAATTTAAAAAACCTATCAGCAAATAAGTAGGGTTTGCATTCTCCTAAGTGCATCCCATAATGAAGATAATGAAGTATGAGAAGAATCTGTGGGACAATCTCACTAATGGCTTTCAGAAGCATGTGGCTGCACAAACACTGCTAAAGGCTCTGAAGCACTCCTCCCTTGTTCACATTGCTGGAATGGTTCTTAAGCTATTTCACCATCTCAGGCAGAACAATTAGAAAACTTAGTAGGGAAGTTCTCATCAACAGATACTACTGAGCACTGTCCCAGCTCAGAACTCACAGCTCATAAAACAGTTATTGTTTGATGTTTGCAGGATACAGGTTTGGTTTTTCTTTCATCAAGACAATCAGTAGTTAAGATGACTAATTTCAGTCGAGCTCTCTGCCAGACTAACAGTAGCATGACTGACAGAGCAGTAGTGTCCCAGGTCTGGCCTACTGACAATATAATGCACTATTTTGTCCTTCCAGCATTAGTGTTAACAAAGTCCTCTGCAGCTTACTCATTCCACAGAATGAATGAGAACTGATTATTTGTATGGTCTTCTATGGGGAGGAGGAGGGACTCACAAGAAAAAGGGTATGTGGGACAGAAAAACAACGACAAATAATCACTTCTGAATCGGAAAAATGCCCAGTTCTGCTTTCCAGATAGTCCCCTGATACACTTGTCTCCAGCCTCTTCAATGTGCCACAGCTTGGTTTTATGAGCAGCCAGTGCAGTTTCACAACACAGAGCAAGTCCATCTCACAGTCCATCCATGGTAGCATTCTTTCCTTCACTTGCCTTGTGCTATCTCTGGCACCTGGGACTCTTCTGCAAGCCAGCTCAGCTCCCTAAATATTACATAACCCTAACACCTGCTTCCTCCCAACATGTGGGCAGTTCTCTCCTGAGCTGCCAAGTCCAAGAGATTCAGAGAATGACAGAATGGTTTGAGTTGGAAGGGACCTTAAAGATCATCTAATTCCAACCTCCCTGCCGTGGGCAGGGACACCACCCCTCTAGATCAGGCTGCCCAAGGCCCCATTCAACCTGGCCTTGAACACCGCCAGGCAGAGGGCATCCACAACTTCCCTAGGCAACCTGTGCCAGTGTCTCACCACTCTCACAGTGAAGAATTTCTTCCTTATGTCTAGTCAAAATCTGCCCCTCTCCAGTTTATACCCATTCCCCCTTGTCCTACCACTACAAGCCTTTGTAAACAGTCCCTCCCCAGCTTTCTTGTACGCCCCCTTCAGGTTCTGGAAGGTCACTATAAGGTCTTCTCAGAGCCTTATCTTCTACAGACTGAATAACCTCAACTCTCTCAGCCTGTCCTCGCAGCAGAGGTGCTCCAGCCCTCTGATCATCTTTGTATCCCTTCTCTGGACCTGTTCCAACGGCTCCATGTCCTTCTTACATTAAGGATTCCAGAACGAGACACAATACTCCAGGTGGGGTCTCACAAGAGCAGAGTAGGGGGGCAGAATCACCTCCCTGGACCTGCTGGCTACACTTCTCTTGATACAGCCCAGGATACGGTTGGCCTTCTGGGCTGTGAGTGCCAGCTCCTGTCGAGCTTCTCATCAATCAGCACTCCCAAGTCCTTCTCTGCGGGGCTGCTCTCAATCACATCACCCCCTATTATGTATTCAAACAGTGGATTGCCCCGACCCAAGTGTAGGACCTTGCACTTGGCCTTGTTGAACTTCATGAAGCTCACAGAGGCCCACTTCTCCAGCTTGTCCAGATCCCTCTGGATGATATCCTGTCCTTCTGGCATGCCAACTGTACCACTCAGCTTGGTGTCATCGGCAAACCTGCTGAAGTGCCCTCAATCTTGCTGTGTATATCACTGATGAAGATATTAAGCAGCACTGGTCCCTGTATGGACCCCTGAGGGATATAACTTGTCATACAAGACTCTGAAAAGAGACAAAGTCAACATGGGAAGGTGGCTGAACCATTCAACTGGGAGGAAGAAGGAAGAGGAGAAGTCACCTCTTTACCTTCATTTCTTTGAGCAAGTTATTAAATTGCCTCTGCTGTTCCTGAAGCTGCAGCCTCAGTTCAACTTTACCCCACCATTAAATCATAAAAACACACAACAGAGGGAACGAGTTAGGGTTCTTATTATGAGGAACAGAATAAAGCTAGTATTTGAAATCATTAAAAGTTTTGCGAGTCATGGGAATTGTCTCCTCCAGAACACAATTTAGACATGCTGAGTATTCTGATGGATTTTACCATTCTGAGTTAAGCTAATGTGAGTAGCATAAAATACTCACAATCATCCTGTAACTAATACAAAAGTAATCTTCAAACCCAGTTATGACCACAATGATAGAAACATACACATTTAATCAAAACAAGATTACATGGATATATTTGCAAGGCAAACACAAAAACGGATCGAATTTCCACTTTCTGTTATTAACATGAGTGAGGTTATACAAACTTCTCCTGTGACTAGAAGCTTTGTGTATTCTTTATCACAAGTTCAAGCCCTACATGAACAGGAAATGAAACACAGCTTTTCTATATACTTCACAAAGCCAGTTGATATTCTGGATGTCAGGCAGCCTAAGTTCAACTGGTCCAACACATCCAATTTTCTCCACATATGTAAAGCTGTTCACAATCAACTTATCCGTCCATAGCTGTCTCAGTCTTCAACATACAAAAATCTAACAACCCCACTTAAAATTTCCATTTGGAATAAAGACTACAATACCCTGGCTTAAACCTATGTACAACACACACATGGACATGAGAAGGCGGTTGAACCATTCAACTGGGAGCAAGAAAGGAGGAGTCACCTCTTTACCTTCATTTCTTTGAGCAAATTATTAAATTGCCCCTGCTGCTCCTGTGCTGTTTAATATCTCCACCAATGATACAGACAGCAAGAGCGAGTACACCCTTGGCAAGTCTGCATATGACACCATGCTGAGTGGTGCAGTTGGCATGCTGAAAGGACAGGATGCCATCCAGAAGTACCTGGACAAGCTGGAGAAGTGGGCCTGTGTGAACCTCATGATGTTCAACAAGGCCAAGTGCAAGGTCGTACACCTGGGTCAGGGCAATCCGCAGTTTGAATACATAATGGGGGATCATGTGAATGAGAGCTGCCCTGCAGAGAAGGTCTTGGGGGTGCTGGTTGATGAGAAGACGACATGAGCTGGCATGGGTCCAGAGAAGGGATACAAGGATGATCAGAGGGCTGGAGCACCTCTGCCACGAGGACAGGCTGAGAGTTGAACTTGTTCAGCCTGGAGAAGAGAAGGCTCAGAGGAGACCTCATAGTGACCTTCCAGTACCTGAAGGGGCTACAAGAAAGCTAGGGAGGGACTGTTTACAAAGGCTTGCAGTGATAGGACGAGGGGCAATGGATATAAATTGGAGAGGGGCAGATTTTGACTAGACATAAGGAAGAAATTCTTCACAATGAGCGTGGTGAGGCACTGGCACAAGTTGCCCAGGGAAGTTGTGGATGCCCCTTCCCTGGAGGTGTTTGAGGCCAGGTTGGATGGGACCTTAGGCAGCCTGATCTAGAAGGGAGGTGTCCCTGCTCACGGCGGGACGGGGTGGAACTATAGATAATCTTTGAGGCCCTCTTCCAACCCAACCCATTCTATGATTGAATACCAAAATTACATGACATAGAAAAAATGACCCCCTCTGCTCTTACAACCTGACACAGATAAAGATATGCCCCCGAAGGTTATGTACCTCAGAAAAGTAACCAATACCTCTGCCAGAAGAGGTTTAAAACAACGCCAAGGCAGAATTTGGTGCTGAAGAGCCTGTTGTTGCTTTGTTTTCTCCACAGTTTATATACATCACATGCAATGTTAGTGCTGTTTCCCCCCCATCCCTTTTTTTAGTGATGTTTTCTGTGAGGTTACACTAAAATATACAGAATTAAAAGAAAAAGTATCAAAATTTTAAATGTACACATTTTCCATGGGCAAGGCTCTGGTGATTTCCTCAGAAAGCATAAAGGAAAGCAGAGGTATCTCTGCATACTTCCTATTATTCTCTCCTAGTCGCTCCTTAGGAAGGAATTCAATTCATCTTCTGTTTTACTTGTATTAATAGTAACTAATTATTTGTAATTCTTGTTAATGAACATATGATTCCTTATTACTTGGCCCAAAATTGCTTTCTCTCTGCTATGTTTTAAACATGATACTTTAAAAAAGATTGCTCTCATCTTATTCCTGTCAATTTCTATTGTAATTTTCTCGTTTTCATCCTCCTTCCCTCAAGCTATTCACATTCTTCCCTAGTTTCAATTCGTCACTAATCAAAAGTCCCTGGACACACAAACTGTTCATAATTAGAAAACAGCCTCTTATGCAAATTAATATCTATTGTATTGGGTACCTCTTCTGGGATAAGAGTAGTATTTCACGGGTGGTACAGGCAAAAACTGCAAAGCGCAGCTAAATGCTTCTGGCATTTCAGTCAAACAAGAAAGCATGCTCCTCTACTTTTCAGAGGAAACCACAGCAGTTTGCATTCACTTCTTACACAGTTCATAAAGCATTACTGCAGACAGCAGCCTCACCATTTTTTAAATAATAATAATGGTTACTAACAGTACTTCTGAAATAAAAGACTCTTCCACTAGGACAGAAGAGAAGGGAAAGCTTTTACTTCTAGACACAGTTGCTGGGTATTAATCCTCCCTTCTCGAATCCTTCCCAATAAACCTAGCGTTAAAACAGTTCAACATCCTGATTTTCCAGGGAGATGGTAAATTTATAGAAAATCAGCTTATGTAAAAATTTTCCTTAGGAAAAAAAAAAGGCATTTTCAGACAACTTCAACTTCCTTGGCCTATTTTTTCCAAGAGAAATAACTAGGAGCTCTTTGTTTACTCTTGTCCCATTAATATTACTTCACTGGAGTTACATGCATATAAAATCAACATATCTCTAACATAAGAATCAGGCTTCCTGTACTTTTGGAACGGGAAGAAAGGGAAAGCAGAGACAGGCGGCTTGAATTAAAGAGAAAATATTGTCTATTTTACAATTTGATGACATAGTTGCAGAGGCAGAAGCAGATACTAAATGATGTGGCATACATGCAGTTGCACCACTTTCATGTCGCTTCCAGGCTTTAAGCTGGCAGACCTTAACCTCTTCCAAAATCACACAGCTCACAAAGAGAGTACTGAAAAGTTATCGTTGGGATACAACTTTACTAGCAGACTCGCAGCTGGAGCTGTAGAACCACATCAGCATGAGGGCTAAGGCTGCTCTGTGTCCATTGCTCCAACTGCTGGCATGGCAATTCAGTGCTCCTGAACCCAGAAAACATGCAAGATATCAAAGGCAGTCCTGTGGTCACCCATTGTACAAGAAAAAGCATATATCATATAGCGATTATGGACAATGTAAGTGCTCGGACCCATCCAGAGTTTCTAAAGAATAACTTTTTTTGTTCAATAGGTGAGTTCTAGCTTCCTAGTGTGCTGTTTTACAAAAATGTGTTTTAATTGATTTACTTTAATATTTACATACTCTGATTTCAGTTGGCCTAAGAACAATTTAGGTGAACCAGTATCAGGTTTATGTTTCAATAGCATTTTATAAAACACATCAAAGGTATCATAAGGTGTCAGCAAATACGCATAAGTGATTTTGTATTACCTTTTATACCTGATTTGACAAAACATTTAATCAGAAGAAACTTTTTCTCAAAATGAAGTTTTGTAACAGGGAACTGTAAAACTGCATCTCCCTCTCCCAGAAAATCTACGTTCTGAAGGTATTCAACCAAATCTACATATTAAGTTTTGCTTATACTGTATACTGTGGAAATAAAGGATAGCTCTAAATATATAGACCCATGGCCAGGTAAGTGCTTGATGTAAGAAATGGTTACAGCAAGTCATAGCAAGGGAACACCAACTTACTACCCTGTCCTGAACAACAGCCCATATCAGAGACACAAGCAGTGGACAAACATTGATAACTTTCCCAGGACAACCCCTCACTTTCCAGCAAACTGCACTTCAAAGACATACTGATATCTTGCTTTTAACAGTTCTCAGTAGAATTCCCTTCCAAGTTTCTTAACTTTCTGTATTCACGTAAACACTTAGTATCCTGAACATCCTCATCCAAAAGTTCCACAGATTAACCACATCTAGTGGAAAGAATACTCTCTTAAGTCTCCTGGGCCCTGTCTCCCATCAGTTTCCTTCAAACACTTTGGCTCACAGACAGTTAGAAACCGGATGATTAGTATATAGCTATAGGCTATCTTTAGGGGTGAGAGGAGTAGAAATGACCTCTCAAGGGCTCTACAAGCCCTACCTTCTACAGTGACCTCACCTTTGAGATCACTTCCTCATTTACAATACAAATAGTTTTCAGCTCAAGCAGGTTCCTGGCCAAGAAAACTAAGTTACTGTCATAATCCTTTGATATAGGATAACCAAAACAACACAAATTATTCTGAGAACTGTATCCAGTGTTAGAACATTTTCAGCCTTACTCTTTTTCTCATTCCTGGGGCAACTTATGCATGTGTATTTCTGACTGCTGTGTAAAGTTATTCTAGAAGTAATCAATATAAACAGTTCAAATTGCTCCTCCTAGTATTAACTTTCACTTCTCTACTGCATCCATCTTCTATTACCTCAAGGTTTGGTTTAGTTCAGTCACCAAACAGTTCTTCAGACCTTATTATCCTAAATTACTTTGTAACTCTGAAAATGTTACTAGCATGCCTTTTTATCCATTTGTTGGTCACTGATTATATATACACACAGAAAGCTGTCTCAAATATCACACAGTGGCAGTCCTCAACACTGACAGCAACTAAACTTTTTAATTAATCAGCAATCTGCTGGACAACAGCATCTCTCAAAACAAGCTGGTAATTCTGTATAATCAGAAGTTACCACACTGGTAGAGTGCACTTCCCTCACCCTTGCAGGAATCTGAAGACTTCATTACATCCTCAATTGCTGACCAAGCACAATTCAAGATGATGGACCTAAAAAATTGACACCTCAAAATACTTCCCTTCTGTGTTGTCTTTGGTTTATACATGGCTCTGTTAATCCTAGTGAACCATAGATTTGGAAAGAACCCACAAGGACCACAAAGTCCAACTTCTACCCCTCCATAGGACTACCCCAACATTCACATCATGCGTCCGTGGGCCTCATCCAAATGATTCTTGAATATTGTCAGGCTTCGTGCCATGACTGTCGCCTGGGTGGTGGGGGCTGTGCCAGTGCTCCACTGTCGTCTGGGTGAAGAATCTTTTCCTAATGTCCAACCTAAATCTCCCCTGGCACATCTTCCTGCCATTCCCTTGAGTACTATGATAGGTTGCCAGAGAGATCAGCAGTTGGTCATCCTCCTTCCCTTGTGAGAAAGCAGTAAACTGTGATGAGGTCCCCTCTCAATCTCCTCTTTTTCAGGCTGAGCAGACCAAGAGACTTTAGCTGCTCCTCATACAGCTTCCCCTCTAAAAGCTTCACCAACTTTGTGGCCTCTTCTGGAACAGGTCCAGAGGAAGGCTGGAAAGATGATCAGGGGGCTGGAGCACCTCTGCTTTGAGGACAGGCTGAGAGAACTGAGGTTGTTCAGCCTGGAAAAGACTCCACAGAGACCTTATAGTCGTCTTCCAGAACCTGAGGGAGACCTACAGGAAAGCTGGGGAGGAACTTTTTACAACAGCATGGTGCGACAGGATGAGGGCAATAGCCTTACATTGGAAGGGGGAAGATTTAAATTAGACATTAGGGAGGAATTCTTTATAATGGTGCTGGTGAGGTACTGGAACAGGTTGCCCAGGGAAGCTGTGGATGCCCCCTCCCTGGAAGTGGTCTGGTGTGAGGCATCAAAGAATGGTTTGGGTTGGAAGGGACCTTAAACATCACCTAATTCTAACCCCCTGCCACAGGCATGGACACGTTCAGCTGAAAGGGAGCTGGAACTGGATGATTTTCAAGTTCCTTTCCAACCCAGAATCATAGAATAGTTTGAGTTGGAAGGGACCTTAAAGATTATCTAGTTCCAACCTCCCTGCCATGGGCAGGGACATCCCACTAGATGAGGCTGCCCAAGGTTCTATCCAACCTGGCCTTGAACACTTCCAGGGAGGGGGCACCAACAGCTTCCCTGGGCAACCTGTACCAGTGCCTCACCATTCCCCTGGTGAAGAAATTTTTCCTTATATCTAGGCTAAATCTGCCCCTCTCCAGTTTCTACCCATTGCCCCTCGTCCTATCACCACAAGCCTTTGTAAACAGTCCCTCCCCAGCTTTCCTCTAGGCCCCCTGCAAGTACTGGGAGGTCGCTATAAGGTCTCCTCAGAGCCTTCTCTTCTCTAGTCTGAACAAGCCAACTCTCTCAGCCTGTCCTCGCAGGGAAGATGCTCCAGCCCTCTGATCATCTTTGTAGCCCTCCTCTGGACCTGTTCCAACAGCTCCATATCCTTTTTACGTTGAGGATTCCAGAACTGGACACAGTACTCCAGATAAGATCGCACAAAAGAGGAACAGAGGGGCAGAATCCCCTTCCTCGCCCTGCTGGCCACGCTTCTTTTGATGCGGCCCAGGACACGGTTGGCCGCCTGGGCTGAGAGAACCTGAACCATTCCACGATCACAGCAGCTCTGAATCCTTTTCACATCGGGGCGCCCAAACCCGCGCGGCTCTCCGGGGCTTTCACCACCCGCCACGGCATCATCCCCCCACACACATACCCACACCCCGCTCGCCCCCCCAGAGCCCGGCGGAGAAAGGGCCCGAACCGGCCCTGCGCTCACCTGGGCTCGCGGCCCCCCCAGCCGCAGAGCGCGCCCCACGGCCGCCGCCATGCTCCGCGCCGCCCGCCCTGCCCCCGCCCCGGACCGCCTGCAGAGGGCACAGCGCAGCGCGGCTTCTCCCCGGAGTCACCCATTGGCTGGGGCGGGAGGGGGCGGGGACAAGGCTGCGCATGCGCGCTGCGCCGCGCGTGGCCTAAGAGGCGGCGAATGCGGAATGGGGTGGGTGTTCTAAATGTATGTGGAATCATAGATTCGTTAGGTTGGAAGAGATCATTGAGATCATCAGCTCTAAACCTACCTGTCCACTGCTAAATCATATCCCCAAGCATCTCATCTACCCGCCTTTTAAATTCCTCCAGGGATGGGGACTCAGCCATCTCCCTGGGCAGCCTCTGCCAGTGCCTGAGAACCCTTTCCGTGAAAGAAATTTTAGTAATGTCCAATCTAAACTTCCCCTGACGCAGCTTGAGGCCATTCCCCCTTGTCCTGTCCTCTGTCACTTGGGAGAAGAGGCCAGCTGTCTCCTCTCTACAACCTCCTTTCAGGTAGTTGTAGAGAGCAATAAGGTCTCCCTTCAGCCTCCTCTTCTCCAGGCTAAACAACCCCAGTGCCCTCAGACGCTGCTCGTAAGACTTGTTCTCCAGCCCCCTCACCAGCTTTGTTGCTCTTCTCTGGACACGCTCCAGAGCCTCAACATCCTTCTTGTAGTGAGGGCCCCAGAATTGAACACAGTATTCGAGGTGTGGCCTCACGAGTGCTGAGTACAGGAGTAGAGTAACCTCCCCGGACCTGCTGGTCACACCATTTCTGATACAAGCCAAGATGCCATTGGCCTTCTTGGCCGTCTGGGCGCACTGCTGGCTCGTGTTCAGTAGGCTGTCAATCAACACCCCTAGGTCCTTTTCCACAAGGCAGCTTTCCAGCCACTCTTCCCCTAGTTTGTAGCACTGCACAGGGTTTTTATGCCCCAAGTCCAGGTCTCTGCACTAGGCCTTGTTAAACCTATCCAATTGGTCATAGCCCATTGATCCAGTTCAGATCCTTCTATAGAGCCTCCGTACCCTCCAACAGATCCACACTTCCTCCCAGTTTATTGTCATCCACAAACTTGCTAAGGGTGCTTTCGATCCCCTCATCTAGGTCGTTAATTAAAATATTGAACAGGACTGGACCCAGCACTGAGCCTTGGTGAACACCACTTGTGGCTGGGACAGCACTTGTGTCCGGAACACCACTTGTCACTGGAACGATACACAAAGTAGATACTCTTAAAAGAAGTGGAATATTTTTTTTTTTAAAACTAAAGTAAAGTTTCATCTAAGGATATGCATTTTTTGAAAGTTAGACATAATATCTGTCTGATTGCAGTAGTTTTCTTTCAAACTACTATTTTTCCAGACACTGTTCATTCTTTGGAGATGATAACGTCATGTGTGAAGTGTGATCTGTGCTGAACAGATGTGTCTGCTTCTGTAATTACCTCTGTTTGGAGCCTTTCCCTATCTCAAATGCAAGGTCAGGCAGAGAGCTGGAGCCACCTCCAAATTACCAAAAGATTTGACTGTTATGAAGTTCATAATAACGTTAAAATTAGTCTTTGGAAAGTAATAGAATATGCATAAGTTTTCTAGGAAAATTTATCCATATGCATGTAATTAGATTGAAATAATATAGAAATAGATACAGAAATATATTCTGTAGCCAGCTCTTGTGTCACTGCACATGATCAGTAGAGATCACTCCCTCGCGTTGCCCAGGCCTGATGAAGGATGCTCGCTTCCTAAAACTCCAAAACAAGTCTCAGAGAGTGTCTTGCCAGCATTTTCAGTATCAGAAAGACAAAACACACCAGCATTATTAAAATAGCCAGCAATGTGCACTTGCAGCCCAGAAAGCCATCAAAAGAAGTGCTGCCAGTAGGTCCAGGGCGGTGATTCTGCCCCTCTCCTCTGATCTCGTGAGACCCCACCTGGAGTCCTGCATTCAGTTCTGGAATCCTCAGCACAGGAGACACGGATGTGTTAGAGCGAGTCCAGAGGAGGAACATGGAGTTGATCGGAGGGCTGGAGCATCTCCCATACAAGGACAGGCTGAGAGAGTTGGTCTTGTGCAGCCTAGAGAAGAGAAGGCTCTGGGAAGACCTTATAGCAGCCTTCCAGTACTTAAAGGGGAACTACAGGAAAGCTGGATAGTTGTAGCAAAAAGCATATTTCACCCTAGTTTGGTTTTTTTTCCCCGCACTAAAAAAATGCAATTTTTTTAGAGATACCATACTTGTCTCTTGCTGAGGGGGAGTTCACCTCCCAAGGTGACATTAACTCAAATGCTGAACTTTGAGGGCATTTGTCATTTCCCCAAGTTACATAGTGTATGCACTTAGAGGTGATTGGATTTTGGCAATACTGTTTGGCACCACAGGAGCAGTGGAAATCAATTCAAAATTGAATTAAAAAAACCCCTCCTTCTACCTTAGATTTACTGAGGCTTTCTCTTTGTGAACACTTACTTGAGACGAAATTCTGGAAGTAAATCTCAGCTTTTCTAGGTTAATTTTCCTTTTCATTTTTTCACAAGTGTCTTTGCTTCCCTCTTGCAGATGTAAGTATGATTTCCTCTCCAGGATATAAAAGAGAGTATAAGAAAACTGGCCATGTGTAAGGGAAGTCACCCATGTGGCAAGGTCAGGGAGAAGCTGTTTGGCAAGGTGCATTTATTCTTTTGGTTAGCAACTGTGAAAATGAAAGCATCAGTAATTTTGTTGAGAATACGTGCAAGAGAGTGTTATCAAAGCTGCACCAAAGAAGAGGAGTGGGGTGTCTCTCCTGTGCACACCCAGGCAATCGCTGGAAAGTGCAGCTGTACTTTCCTTCACAGGGTGCATGGGGATAACATTTGGTTACCAGCTGTTTCTCCAAAAGAGAAAGAGGGTATTGGGTTAGGGTGACAGTCCCACTGACCCACCTCCTGGAGCAGCTAGTGGATCTGAAGGGATGGAGAAAGCTGGAAATGGAACAGCCTTTTCGAGACCAGTGGTGAATCTTTCCTGCTATCTGTTGTTCCACGGCATGGCTTTTTTCAGCACCAGAGGAGTTCATTGGTCCTCACCAAGCTGAGGAATTGTTACTTGTCACCCCTGTCAGGCACACAGAAACTCCCTGCTGGAGTGGACAGTTTTCATTCCCCATGTATAATTAATTGTCAATTAAATTCAAGAAGCATATACACATGTACAATACGTATGCAATGTATATACATATACAATACATGTATAATATCGGCTATTTATACTTGGAAACTGGTTGATGTGAATCCAACTCCCTCGACTTCTTAAATCTGTTGACTCCTATGCCCACTGTGAAATGAAACTGAATGCTTTTACAGTCTGGAGTGTGTTTTCAATGACATAGGAGACTGTACATGGTCTATAGTTTAAGTCTGAGGTTCCAAAATTGCCGATTGCAGACCTCTGTGTATGTGGAGTTGAGCGTTTAAAAACAAGGGCCATGTTCTGTCTCTCTTGGATCTTCAGAGCAGCCAGCTCTTAGAAACCAAGGACTCCCCCTTCAAGGTGGAATATTTTTGCACAAGTTTCTTTGAAATCCTTGGATTCGGGTATGTTTCGCAAACATGCTGCTGTTGCCAAGGAGTTTTCCTGGGCTTGCTTGCCCCTGGAAGACACTTCTACAAAGATGCTTGGGTGACTGGTTGCTAGACCAATCATGTAGCTAAGTGCAAGTGCATGCAGTTTTTACTTGGGATGGTTTGAAGAAAATGTACCTGTGGTGGGAGTAGCTAATGTATCCCAGGTTTCCTTCATATGGAAGGTTTGCTGCTTTTGCTTGAATGGCAGGAGTCTGGTCTTGCCAGTTCAAAATCAGTTTTTAGCACAAGCCAAGATAAAAATGAGTGGAAGTTATTTACATGCTCAAGCCCCTGCATCCCCATCTCTTAGTCAAAAGTTTAAGACGGAGGTGGAGGGAAATGCAAGAAAACCATGTTTAATCTACTTATCCCAAGATTAACTCCAAAAGACTTCTCTTTCTGTCTCTGCATTTATTTGACAGACTGTAGATGCTTACCTAATGCATGCAAACTACCCTAATGCTTCACTATGTCCTCTGCAGATCTTTAGTCTCTTGTGCAGCAGGAATGTCCTTTTTGAATCTGGCTGGGCAGTGTTCACCTCTGGGAACTTGTTCAAACTGTGAACCCGATTACCCATATACTTACGTAACTTCCTGGTCATGCGTGCTCTACGCAATCACAGAACTGGGCTGGGCACTGTTGCCTGCAGTGCGTTACCTGCTTTTGTTTTGAGACTACATAATAAGGGCAAGCATATAATTTAGGATGATAAAAGCTTTGGAGTTCTGTCTTTCGAGGACAGCCACTGAGAAAATTAAGACAACCATTATGAAATTAGTTCTATGTGGGCCTTGAGGTGTCTGAAATGAAAAATCACTGAATATAAAATAAGGAAAGCAGGCTTGAGCCTGCCACATGCATGGGTCAGGGGGCACCCTGAGGGGCACATCTGCATCTGTAACTCCTTGAGCACAAACCTAAGGCTGAGCTCCAGGCCAAATTTGCTGATTACTTACATTACCAGCCTACAGGCAGACAGTCCTGCAGTGAGATTTGGGGTGTCCTTTTGTCATCAGAGTTGGGATTTGTAGATAGCATGAGTTCAGGTTACTGACATAGATAGCCTGAAAATCAGTTGATTGAGGAACAGGTATCCCAGCGGCAGCAGTGGAGATGTATGGATCTCCAGCTCACTGACTTATACATGCAGATGAAAAGGTGGCAAGGATGGCACTACTGGGTCAGATCAAAGGACCATAGAGCCTGATGGCTTCATGCTAGCAGTGGCCAATGATAGATGCTTACAGGAGAGTAGAAAGACAGGCCAAATACACAGAGATACTTCCCTGATAAAGTCTCATGACTTGCTGTGAGCTGAAGGCAAGGTATAGAAGTATCTTAGGTATATCTTAAGTATAGAAGTAGAAGAAACTTATGCAGAAGAAGAGGGCACAACTTCATGGAAGATGTAGTAGGATCTGATGCCATGCAACAGAATGAGCTAACCTGCAGCAGGGAGGGTGGGACCCATGATTCAGAAGACAAAGCAAACAGTTGTAGGAGAGTTAAAATTTCTCAGGATGCTATAATCTAAATCCATTTCTGAAGAGATACCTAAGTTGTTTTAGGGTTTTCCCTAAACAGAAATAAAAGAGTAGATTTGTTTTTGAATTCTGAACCAAAGCTATGCATCTTATAAATTATTTTCTGTTCTCTTTCCCCTATGCCTTTCTTCCTTAAGCTGGAAGTATTTTGGCTGAAGTTCTGAAGCACCTGTGCCAAAACAGACACCAATCACCATTGCTCATCCAGGGAATGCATGGTTGGGTGGCAGAGCCTAGGGATGATAGACAGGGCATCTACATGCCTAGAACATTCCTCAGAGCCTATCCAGCAGCAGTTTCTAGATTCTCTTTAGATCAGGGAAGTTTAGGAACACCCAAGTCCAGTCAATTGCAACTCAACAGTAACTTGAGTTTTTGGCTAGGGAGAGCACTGGAGAAGGATGGCTCAACAGAAGAATTTGTATTTCAGAAGCTGATCAGTATGTGTTTGAAAACAATAAAAAGCATGTTTAAAATGCAGAGAATTCAGCAGTATTTTAACTCTGTTCCAGTTAAGTAATTTCTAGATATTTTATGACATGTGTGTGCTTTTTGACATAGAAATTGGTTTGGATTGATCTTTTTCATCACTATTGAAAGGCTTGAGGCTGATATACCCAGAAGTCATGCTTTATTAAATGCAAACACATACATTTTATTTTAAAAAGCCCGTAATAAGAACAACTATTTCATTCCACCTACTTTTCTGCAAATATGGAATGAGCACACTCCATTTCATAGCCTGAATACTCTAGCTACCTAAGGGTTGTCAATTATGTTATGCTATAAAAGGCACAGCACTTAGGGGGCTGTCAATCAAGTCTGTTGTGAGAGAGGTTTCAAGAATCATTATTCCAACAGTATTTATCAAATAGAAAAATAAAACAAATTTACATGACAACAGCCAATACAGAGGGATCATATTTCATTTTATAGTGAAAGTGGTTTGGATTGATCATGGAATCAGTAAAGGTGAATCAAAAATAGGAGATCTTTGGCTATAAAGCAATACTGCCTGTTTTGTTCCTCCCTACAGCTTTCCTTCTCCGTGAAAGAAGGTGTTAACCAAATCTTTATTGCACTTTGTATCTGAGCCCTGCGTCTGTTTCATCTTTTCTTCACTGAGTTGTTGGTTTGGGGTTTTTTTCCACAGCTTATGGGTATCGTGGAATACTGCAAGGCATTTTGGGGAGCATTCTTTTCTGCAGTATTATGTTCCAGCTCTACCATAATTTATGTGCTTGAGTAGCCCCCATTGAATTTGCAAACAGTTCTCAAAAAGAAAGAGAACTTGTATGGATGTAATTTGGAGGCATCTGAAGATAGTTTTATTCCACTTGCATGCCAAAGTCAGCCCAAAGAGATCCAAATGCAGTGTCTGGGCCGGTTTTCAGTTGGCAAGTGCTTTAAACTATGTAATGTGTCTTTGTCATTTGTCTACCATACGCTTTGCCTCCATATGTTTATCACTGTTGCTATTGCTGATTCAGTATTTCAATAATAGAATCATTTGGAGCTGTTTTTTAGACTAGGGTTTGCATCAGACTTTTTTGTCTCTATGTAATTAGACTAATGTTATTACTGATTCTAGCAGCAACTTTGAGTCAGAGCTGACATTACATACAGAAGCTGTGTGTATGCTGTTAAATAAAAGTGGCCTCAGGACTGGCCTAGAGACAAAATGACCTTGATTGAATCACATCAGCACTGATTAGAGCCACCTTCCCTGTACAGCAGAACTGCTTGGAACAGCCCCAAAAAAGAACTAGAAATACAAATAATCTCCCCCATATGTAGACACAGAGCAGTGGTAGTTTTATCTCTTCATCACACGGAAGGAAATTTATTGCTGTTCCCATTACTGAACCTGTTCAGATTTATAAATTTTCCATTACTGATTTTTCTAAATACTGGAGACTTACATATATTCAGAATAAATAGAAGAAAACAGTAGTTTTTCAAATTGTATATGCTTCCCAAGATTCATTTATAGATAGGGAGTAGACGCTCTAAATCCTGTCTACCTCACCAGATAAACAGAAAATACATCTCAGAGCTTCCCGTCCTGGGACAATACAAGGGTTTTGCCAGTAGACACTTTATGGATGCTGTTGTGAACTCTGTCTGTATCTTTGTCAGACTGCAAGCTCAGTTTTGGTTTTAAGGCTAGGGTGGACCTTCCTTTGGCCTCATGTCTTTCCTGCTACATTAAAATTTATGGAGGGCACAGGATGGTCAGTGACCAAGTGCTATCCCCATGGAGTGCTGCAGTCCCAGACACTAAGTTACTCCTACTGAGGAGGCTAAGTTGTTGTGGACGTGGTCACCTTGGCCACAAACTAATCTGTCGGGAGTCTGCATTCACCTGCTGACAGCCAGATGGGAGCTGAAAAGTTACAGAATAAAAGTGGTCCTCTCGGTGTGTTTGAAGCTCAGGAAATGGCAGATCCAGCAGCTAACACTTTTCCACACTTCTTGGAGATACTCTAAAGAGGAGAAAGAGGTTATTCAGAAGTGAATTTCTTCTCCCTTCAAAATGAAAATGATGACCAAAATACCAGCCAGTTCAGAGCTGAAAATTTATTTTAATAAGCGTTGGACCGGTCTCTGAAGTAATGAAGCACTAGAAAGTATGATTTAAAGATTTCAAGTTTTACAACAGCAGTAGCAACAGAACCTTCTGAGTCATCAGAGCTTCCACAGGAAGTCTCAAGAAATACATATGGTGCATCTTTCCCAGAAATAACAAGGAAAGAGAATGACAAATTGGATTAAGAGAAAAAGCACAAAGTACTGCTGTTACTTTCTGACCATTATATTAAAATAATAAAGAAAATAATCTGCAGTTTTCTGCTCTGGAACTCTTTACAGAAACAAGCCATTCATATGCCTGCATCAAAGCTATTTAAAACACTTTGGGAGTATTTTCTTTCCTTTTTGCTAAGATTAGTAAATAAGAAAGTAAGTAATGGTTTTGCACTAGCTATCATGTTTTAGGAATTTTATGTAATGATATCAGGGCTATAAAGTGTCCAGCAAAACCAAGTATATCACAGAATCACAGATATCCTCCTCAGATGTTCTGAAAAATGAACTGACCATTCTTTTTGGCTTCTCTTTTGTTGCAGCAACGAGGCACTACCTACAGTCTATCTTGCTGGTGCCCAGTACCTGACAAACCAGTCAGCATGATAGCTGGGAAAGATCCCTTCCTGTCATTCTGCTGCACAGGAAGAGTTTAGTCCACAATAATCCTGTGTGGATTTGGAGGGAGAGGTGAGCACTGGAAGCTTCTTTAGCATCTAAACATCTGTGCCAGAGCTAATCTGAATGCAGGAGTGGTACTTGGCTCTCCAAGAGCTAAGCTGGATAATATTTTTGGCTCCAGGCATTTTATGCTAGTCTTGAGAACCTGTCACTCATTGACCACTTTGGACCAAATTCCAACTATGGAAAATAATCATGAGGAGACGAGTAGGAAGCTCTGTTGAATGCTTTGTTTTCTGAGCCATCCGACCTGCAGGCAGAAAGGCAGTCTCTGCTTTAACATCTCTTGCTCTGCTGTCTTCAACCATCAAAGAAGGGACTTAAGAAGGCAAATGATGCGGTATGGAGCTAACTCATGAAACAGCGTTCATGATTGAGATTATAAGTACCAGTAGAAACTGCCTGAATCATCACCTCCTTACATGTAAGAATCTAATAGTGCATGTCAGCCTAAATCTGAACATCTGCAGCAAGCAACTGTATTCATGGTAGTTCTGTTTCAAAATAGGAAGCAAAACAGGGGAGAGAGGGTGTGTGGGGATTGAAGGGAAAGGGAGAAGTCACAAACTGACTGATTTCCTTATTAATTGATGACACAAGTCGTGTCATCTATAATGTGCTTCCACAATCCAGCCGAACGTGGTTGGCTGGCAGCAAATTATCCTGAACCTTGTGGAGGTAAGTAGGCTCCAGCTTATTTTAAAGGATGCCAGACATTTTGTCTCTTTGGCTAAGCCTTCCCAGTCATTTATAAAGTTACAGGAAAAGGTCAATCTGCACTTAGATATACGATATGATTAAAACAGATCACATTAAATTATTTTAGTTTACTTAAATAAAAGCAAAGCAAAATGAAAAAGCTTACTAAATAGCTCCTGGGAGAGGACATCACTGTCTCATGGGATGTGATTGCTAGTTTTCCACTCTTCTGGATATGTTAAAAAAAAAAAGAAAATAAAACAGGAGCTTCATTAGGAGTTTCTGTTGGAATGTAGAGGTTCTGAGCAAATATGGAGAGAAATATACTTTTTTTTTAATGCAAGGAACCTTCAGAAAACAATCTTTCTAGAGTGGATTTGTCAAGGAAAATGTGATACAATTCAAAAGAAACAACTACGCTTTCAAACACTGAAAATATAAGGGGAAAGGAGTCACCTACATGTAACTCTTGTGAAATCAATAGGGTAGACATTTTTTTCTCCTTGCTTCTCTTCTATATTTCTATGTGACTCCTATCAGCTTTCTTTCCTCTACATTCCAATGAATCTGAACCAGAACTTGAAGGCAAGTCTAACTTACTTGTCCACAATAGATCACATCATTTGGTATTTTGTTCTTTCATATTCTTCAGGGACGGCTCCATGTTTTACTGATCCCACCCGTACAGGCTTGACCTTACTGATCTGATTTGCATAAGTTTATCAAAATTATGAGACTGGTCTTGTGACTACTGCATCAGATCCTGTCTACATAGCTTTTATATGCTCATTTATCTTGGGGTTTCATTCTGCTAAAATAGAACAAAATATGACCATGTGTTTAGTGGTTCTGGAATCAACAATTGTTACTAGCGGGGTTTCAATCCCACAGGCATGTGTGAGGACTAAACAGTAGAATAATTAAGAAAGATTACCTTTAAAAGTGCTTTCCTGCCAAACTGCCAGTGTTGTTCCTCTTCAGGGGAAAAATATTTGTCCCAGTGCAATTTCATCCAATGGACAAGACACTGAAGAATGTGAAATTAAATGAGGAGTTGTTTGGTAAGGTACACTAATGATAGTGCTCATTTGAATATTTAAATACCTAGGGGAGCCTGCAAACAGTTGGCTTTGCAGTGAGGACCAGGCTTAGGGAAACAAAGTTTGGGTTGCCTTTTTCTGTTTTAAATTTTATGTAATTTAATTGTTACTTTAAGTTGTGTACTTGGGTTTTTTGAAATAGAGTTTTGCACTCTGCCAGTGTATGATAACCAAGCATGTTCTAATTGCTTTGAGAATATTCACAAACACACGTTGGTCTTCAGATTCTTTCTCTGAATAATGCAAATACTGGAATTGTTTGAAATTTGTAAGTGAAAGCAAATTGTTGCCTTCTCATCTTCATGCTGGAAATGAGATGATAAATATTTTGGTCTTCACTCTGACAGTAGATCAAATTCAGCAAAATGTATCAATATATCTGAGTGAACCTTCTCTTTTCAAATATTAGAAGACCCTCGTGGATTCTCAAACCTTTTACAATATTTGGAAAATGCCTCGGTTAAGGTTTAATGCTGTATGTGTTTTGACTGTTAGAATACAGAGAACAGCTTGTCACTATCACTAAGTGATTGTACTGCCGTTATTGGTAGAGAATGTGGTATTCAGAAAAATGTAAAATTTAGGAATCTTCTGAAGTCAAGTCTAAGATCAATAAAACAAATTAACAGAAATATAGATGAGAAGATTACAATAAAACTGGACACAAACACGACTACATTTTTTGAGCCTGAAGAGTCTGAGTTGGGAACAGAAGCTGAAGAGCAGTTCTCTCCTCTCAGAAAAAAAAAAAAAATGCCATCAATGAAGACAGAGGGTAATTGAATATAGTTGCAAATTTATTTTTTTTTCTTTTCTCTTGAAATTCTTTTTAGAACTGAGCCAAGGCCAAGATCCTGCTACCACATTCATTTAAAGAGATTCTTACCTGCTGAATAAAGCTGTTGCCACTAATGGCGCACTATTGAATGCCATTTACCCCAAGAAGTGATTTCAAAACTGAGTCCTATGCATTTCTGGGACATGGAATTTTTTCAGGCCGGGGACTTTCAGATTGTGGTGGAAGACAGAAGTTCTGCCCCACTGAGGGACCACCCTCAGGAGCCCTGGAGATCAGCCTCTGCACCTGCAACTGATGCATGCCTGGCCAGCTGAGAGTCATCAGGAGCCTCCTCAGGGTGGTGTGCACACTAATGCTTAAACGTTAAGTCCTAGCCTTAGATTTGAAGTTATATATATATGCAACTTGGAACCCTACTAAAGATGTCTGAACAAGGTGACCGAAAAGAGAAGCTATAAAAAGGACTGGGCAGCAAAGTATCTTCTTTCTCCTTAAAAATATGTTGTTTACACCAACATACATAGTGTTAGTTTATGCTAACACAAATAAGATCATATCCAAAAATCAAAGACA
This sequence comes from Cuculus canorus, assembly GCF_017976375.1. NCBI lineage: Eukaryota > Metazoa > Chordata > Aves > Cuculiformes > Cuculidae > Cuculus > Cuculus canorus. The sequence goes on from NC_071401.1 coordinate 65,531,974, forward strand.
AGAATAAAAAGCATAATTAATATTCTCTCTTTTGTACCTATTTTGTGCTTGTTTTATAACTTGTAGCAGATGGAAGCCAAATGTTTTCAAAGATTCAAACCCAATTTTATAAGATGGTTCATCTTCCCTAAATAACTTCTCCTTAAACTGCCAGTTATACTTATGATTTTAATCTATAAAAACAGTACTGTTGGAATATGATAATATTTTGGGTAGCTCCAAGTGAATCCACATTCTTGAACCTCCTCCATATTCCATGTCTGAATATTCTTCCTTTTAAAAACCACTATCTCATTGTTTCACTTGTATTTGGAAAAATCTAGAAACCTTTGTGCCACAGCAATATTCTCACTCTCTCCCAACAAGCTGTTATGGTTCTATTTATGGTAGATTTTCTTGCTTTAGATAAAATCTGTTTTTTAAACTTATTTTATTGCAGTAGCACATATAGTACATTATGAGTAATTCTAACACAAACCATAAAGATGGCTGCCTTTATTTTTAGTTATGATATAAAGAATTTCTATGTCAATATTTAAAAGAAATTAAGGTGAAGATATAGAAATAAAAGAAAATTATCTGAATGAAGTAGAACAGAGAGGGACATTGACAAAATAGGCTTTCTCTTAAGTGACAATTCCAAATAGTGTTTAGAAGTAAAAATAATCAGGTGATGGTGGGAAAGAAGCCTATGGCAGAAAGGAAGATATAGTCTGTGTCCAAAACAGCTAAATAAACAAGATAGAGAATAACTGCTCTTGTTCATAAATACATAGAAACAATTTCTTGAATACCTCCTTAGGTTTCTTAATGAGAACTTCAAAGCATCTAATATTAAAGGGACGAAATACAGCTTCATTTAGTTAAAAAATTCAATCCAGTGTTTCAAGTGGCAAGATTATCTTTACATTTCCAAAAAATTATCTATTCTGATCTTTCCTCAAGTAAATATCTGGAAAAGCTTCTGAAGAAAACCCAGGAGAATAAGTGTATTCAGAAAGTTAATTTCTTGAATTACTCAGTTGTGAAGTAGGCTACCACTTAGAGGCTGCAGAGAAACCATTCTTTCGTGGAAAGCTTTTAAAACACTATCATTGCTCAGAGTAGTCCTGATATGTCAATGCCATCATAAAAGAGGTAGCTCCCACCTTTTCAAAATAAATGAGAAGTAAGTCAGACAAGTTGAATGAATGAATCTATAGACAGAAGATTTCTGTTTTAAAAGTTTGTATGCAAGTCGGCCCCGAAAGAAGAGTTCACAAAGTAACCTGTTATGATGAGTTTAGGAATTTCATTGGGAGTTTTTCAAGAAATAGAGTATACAGTTTTTGAATGATTACCATAATGGAGGAATAATTTACAGCAAGTGTTTTTGAAGCAAACAAATGCTTTCTCTTACCTTGGTAGCAAAGGAGAATGGCTAGTGTTTGTGTAATTCCATCTCAGAAGTACAAAAAGTGTGCAAAGCTAGCAATCAGGTGATGCTGCTGTTAAGGTGTGCAGGAAGGCACATCATGTGTACTTTACAGTTCACATTTTATGATGCCAAAAGTTAAATGCCTAGTATAAAATCTGCAGAAGCTGAACTATTAATTATGATAATTGGGGGTATTTCTCTCCAGAGAGCAAGCTCTAATAGTTAAGGAGTGACTTGATGTTAAAAGAAAAACCTCCCTATGCTTTAATTAATTAAATAAAAAGAATCCAGGAAGTTTATTGCGTAGTGGTAAGGCACATGACTTCTACTTTCTGTGAGCCACAGTAGTATTTATTAACAACCATATCTGTGTTTACTGGAAATTAGTACTGCAGCAAGACATACCCTCTCATCTGAAAATTACAGTTATGGAAATGATCACCTAAGTGGGAAGATGTATAATCCTTTTCATTTTCATATTGTCTATAACAGCAGCAAAACCATGGGGCTTCCGTTTCCCTTTCTGTTAGCCACCAAAAGCAATAATTACCCCACTTTCATCAAGAAACATAACTCAGGCTAACTGCACACATGGACAAGGTATTGCTCTCCAGAGGCATGTCAGAGATTGCCCCGGAGTTCTGAGGATGAGTGAGGTGGTCTGGCTCGTCATCCACCCTTGTCAGTGGCTCCTTTGGGGAACAACATCTTGCATCTGGTCCTGAATTTCTGCAGAGGCTGACTATGTCTTCAGTTGGCAGGCACTTAGGCTACATTTGGTGATAGGCAAAACATCCTGGGGCCCTGTGCTGGCACTGAGGCCAACTGTCATGAAGTGACTTGCAACTGTATTGATAAAGCTCTTACCCTTCAGCAAAGGGCAGCCACATCCAAACCACCTGCTGGAAGTGGTGCCAAGGCTGTACTAATTCTTGAGCTATGCTTGGCAAAGTCCTATTTGGCATAGGGTAGGGCTGTGCCAGGAATTATTCTGACAGTGTGATTTTACAGTATAGCAGATGAACTTCCCCTGCCCAGGAACTTTCCCTGACACTATTTAGTTTATTCGTATACAGCCCTAGAGACTGGCTCAATAACAGAGTCCTGAGAATTACTTGCATCACTGAAGCCAGCAGCAGCTTGCAGAATGGCATAGCAAGCCTCAAGTGAACCCTTCTCTCAGGATTGCATGCAGTGTGACATAACCTGACATTGCTTGAGCCCCAAGATGCAGCTGAGATTTAAGTTGCCTGCTGCTCTGCTAGAAGATGAGTACTGGCAGAACCAAACCCACCAACTGCGGTCTTGTAGTCTGCATGGCAAAGAATGGTGCTTCCTTATCTGGTTCCCCCAGGCACTCTCCTTTCTTCTCCATCTCAGTCCAGACCTTCCTTGCCTTCTGCCTGCTTCTCTCCAGACTTCTGCTGAAGTAGACATAGGCCAAAGAGTGTGATCTTCTATGCCCTGTCTTCAGGCATATTTAGGAGAAAACCTTTTCTGACTTTAAGATTCCCTTTCACAATGACACTGGGGTCCCTTTGCACAGGTATTGCCTCTGCTGAGAGATTTCTCCTTATGCTACAGGCTGGGTGGCCTGGGCTTAGAAGGGGTTGGCTGTCTCTCTTGAGGTGCAAGGGTGGCTAATGCCAGGTGAGGTGACATTGCCTGGATCCATAGGGAGCTGGGTGGCAGCACACACTTCCAGAGCTCATCCTACCCAGATGAGATTTGAGTTATTTCCTCAGGATACAACTACTAGGAACTTTGGCTCTTGAGCTTAATCTTTTAATCTGTTTATTTTAGTAGAATATTGTAGATTTAGAATTAGATTAATTAAGCTGTTTCTCCTCAGGAGCCAATGGTATTTTGATCAGTGCTGAGCCACCTTAGGTACCAAGTCATAGTAGTTTCCTTATGACCCTTAAACTAAGGACATTGCTTGAGTTTTTAGGTTCTGGATGTATTAGATGATGTTTAGAGTTAAAAGGAGCTTTTTTCAGACCATTGTTGTCAGGCCCAGTAGAACAATGAGCTGAAATCTGTAACAACAGACTCAAACAAATAAAGCCTGGCTAAACTAGTTGGTACAGGGAATACTATTCAAACTTTTGGAAATTCCTCTAAAATTCACCCCCTGCCAGACTCCTCCTCTTTAAAGAAGAAACTTCTAGCACGTTTCAATTAATGCAGTGTAACACAAGAGAAGCAGTTTAAAGGCTGAGACAGTTGATCCGGTGTTCATAGAATGATACTGAAAAAGAAGACTCAAGTGTTTTGATTCTGAAATCGTGTTCTTAACTGACTCATCAGAGTTTCATTATATTAAGTTAGAGTAACACAATGACAGCATAGTGATAAAGTCCGTTTCTCCTAGGCAACCTACCCATGATATTTGTTTGTTGTCTTTGTAAGTACATTCTATTAATGACATATATTTTTACTATGTAGATGATGAAATGTTAGAAGCCACTTTCCACACAATTTATTCTGAGATTGTGTGCCATAACATTGCTTATACTGATATGAATATTACTTGAGCTTACAGTAGCACAGAGATAGCTATCTCAACAGGATAGTAAAACAGCTGATTACTTCCTGAAGCACATCTTTAAATCAGGAATCCTCCCAATAAAATGCCTTTTAAAAAGCCTTTTAATATTAAAGCATACAACAGTTAATCACCTTCAGAAGCTGTAGGAATGGCGGTAAAAGGAGGAAAATGTGCTTCCTCTTTCCACTGATACTTCATCCTTGTTTGAGTTTAAAGTGCAGCATAGGTTTAGTTTTTTTCAATGCTTTAATTTAATAATGAATTAAAAAATAATTTTTTTGCAAAATTCAGAAGACAACAAAGATGTTGAAAGTCTCCTCTCAGTCTAGACAGCAATTTTTTGTGTATGGAGGCAAAATATTTCATGTCATTCCTGAATAATGTTGAACAATGTTTTATCTGTCACACTTATCCAAATACAAGCAAAGGTCAACTCCATATTTCAGTGACCTTACTGGTCCTTTTACTGGGTGGCCAGCTCCACTTAGCTGCAGATGGTTGTATGATATAAAAGTATAAGACAGCACAAAAATAGGTGCTGTAAGCTCTGGAATCTGGTTTGTTTTTTTTTTCTTTTGCAGTCTGTGCTCATATTTGATAGTGCACTTGATCTTGTCCTTGCTAGAAAAGTTCCAAAAGTTTACAATAATTAATTTTATTTGATCTATGTAAACTAAAAGAAAATCCCTAAGGCTGACAGTTTGAATCCAGTTCAAACTTGGTTAGATTAACTTCTCTTAATTAGCGACCTAAGTGAAAACAAAGCAAGAATAAAATCACTTCCTGTGCATCACTGATGGATGTTTCTTCACTGAAAAGTTAACATGTATTATCCATGCTTGAATTACTCTGTTTGTATTAGCTTTGTTTGCATGAAAGCAACCACACTGTGAAATAACACTTGAGTTTGTTTTGTCCATGCTATGGTTGTATGTAATACAGAGAGCTGTGAATGGGCATCCTATGGATTTCTTTACTGGAGTAAGCTGGAAAACAAAACAAAACAAAACATCCCTAGTTAATTGCTTATAAGAAAAGGCTGACCTCTTTAGATGAGCAGTAGACACTGAAGGACTGCAGATCCTTGAAGTTTTCCCATGGAGCAAACATACATCCCTACTACAGGGAGATCAGTTGTTAGGCTGCATCCATTAGTGAGCCAGCCTGTTAGTGCTACAGGCTTCACCACGCTCAAGTTACGATCCACCACGAGTTAAACGTGGAAAACATTTAAGCTAAAGTTAGCTTTGCAGAGATGCTCCTGCATTTGGGGTTTGCAGTCCTGCACAATAAGACGCAGATCTTCTAGTACAGCAAGACTCCTTGAATTGCTCCGATCTGCTTAGTGACAATATGTCAGATTCAGGATGAGCTCACCTGGATGCACTGAGTCTCTGCATGCTTTTGAGATCAGGTGTCTGCTCAGAGTGGCAGTCTGCATCTAAAGTTATTCTCCTGAGCCTTATTCCATGATGTACCCCATTCTACCCGTCTTCTGACATATGTATTAAACTTATTAATTATGTTAAAGATGTATCTTCCCTCCCCCAAAGTTAAAAAAAGGGAAGGAAGGTAACAGTTTGCAGGAGAAGTTAGTAAGCATGGCAGTTCATTGTTGAAGGAAATAAAAAATACTAGTCAGCCTTTCCAAACAGGAAACCCTGTTTGGGAATCCAAATGCATATTTGCTCACTTAAATTAATGGCCTGAGTTTTGCAGGTGCTGAGTTGATACAAACTCTGAATGTTTTTTATCCTTAAAACTCTGGCCGATTGCTTTCATGTTTCTATGTGGAATGCAGTCACCCAAGTTTGACAGTTTTGGCTCTAAGGTTTAGCTTGACTGAAAACAAACTGGCTTCAAAATTGTAGGGGAGGTTAGCAGCAGCTGCTCAAACCTATGTATCCAAGAAAGTAAATCTTAAAATGTCAAATGGATTTCTTCTCATGAAGTCAACCAGCGATGTACATGAACAGAGACATACCTAGGAGAGTAAAACCGAGTTTCTGAGCAACCCTGCCCTGGGTCAGGGGCTCAGGTGGACTGCCCCACAGGAATCTGAGGCTTGTCATGTTCATGAGAACATCTATGATTTAGTTACTACTCTCTTCGGTTCTCAGTGGAGGAGCTGTAAACTGGCACAATGATAACTTCTATATCATCCCTCTTCAAGATAAATGAATAATCCCACAGGAAATGAAAGCTGCCCGGTCTGTGGCAGACTGGTGGAGAACTGCTGTAAGATATTCACAGTGCTTTGTGCATCTGCAAATAAAGTGAAGTTCAAGGTAAAATATAAAGGAAGTTTCCAAGCTTTCCAATTGAATTTAGTACTTCTGAAACTCAAAAGCTGAGAGCAGAATTAGTGAACCTTTTTGAATTTAAGTATTTGAAATTCTAGCACAAAATTATCTTTCAGTAATGGAAAAAACAGAAATTAATATTGGAATGATTCTGCATTCAAGAAGTGCAAATCTGTCTTCAAGTTCATTTAGCAAAGTGACATTTAAATTACTATGAAGAATTGTGTGAGCTATATGTTATTTGTAATTTCATAAAATGTTGGGGTGAGACTGTCCTGGGATCAGCATGTGATTAAACTGATTATATACCTTATATACATGGTATGTTTCTTATTCAGTCCCAATCAAAATACAATCTACTTTTATTAATATAACAATTTAGATGTCAGAAATGAAACCTCAGTTAAATTTTTTTAATTTCTATTCACAGCCTTTTATTCTCTACTAACAAACTCATTCCTCTCACCTAAAAAAAGATTCTGCTTTTCCCGTCACCACGATGGCTGACATCTGCTAGGGTGAAACCTTGCCCCTAGCAGCAAAGCACCACTATGCAGAAATGGACGACAGACAGATGCTCTTCTCCTGATTCTAAAGAACTTTAAAAATATGGATGGTTGCAGAAGAGGGCACCAAATACTAACTGTCAAAGCAGATACTGTTTTTCTCTAACATCCATACTGAGTATTTTTCTTTTCCTCACTCCCATCCCCCATGTATGCATATGTGTCTTAATAGTCAAAATAAGACTTATTTTATTTTTAGTCCGGGAACACTTACACCCAGTTTCCTTCAGGCCTGTTGATCTTCCCTTTCTGTTGTGAAAATAAGGGTGTGAGTAGCAGACAACAAAAGAATAAGCCACCCTAACTCATGCTGGCGTTCTCTCTCTTCTGACTGGTATCTTCAAAGTTAGGCAACAGAGATTAAAGTCACTAAGCCCAGAAGCCCATGCTACACTTGCTGACCCCACCCTGAGGATTATACAAAGAGGACTTTTAATGTAATGTGAAGATAGTACGGCTAAAATTACCTCAGGAAATTCCAAAATTAAGGTTTCTGATGTGATATGTTAATAGGACTATATTGTACAACTAGCATCTTCTGTGGTTTTTATTGCTTTTGTAGTTACGGTTTGATATCTGTTACATATGTATTCTGACCCACTTCTTCAAACCTAATTGAAGTAAAAATAGTTGAGGGTTCACAGTAGCTCTGGGATAACTGAAGAATTACACACTAACAATGAAGTGCAGGGGCAGTGCAGAAGGCAGAAGTGACAACTTTACCTGGTCATGGGATCCCTGTTGTCCCTGGACCACAGAACCAAACTCCTCCACTATTGTTCTCTTCCTAGACCTATATATGTTGACTACACTTTTTCTACGCTGTGCCTGAATATCTATAGTCTAGTCCATACATAACTCCCATGGGAAAAAAAAGGAGTCCCGAATTAGAATCCCTTTGGGCTTGAGCAAGTGCAGTTTTCTTCTGGACTAATACAGTGCTGAACTATGTGGGAACCAACTGCCTAGCTTGTGATATAGGAGAGCAAAGCTCCTGAGCATGTGTGGAAGAAGGCTTTGTTTTGGTGTCTTGGAAGCTTCATGACTGAAAGCAAAGGCAATGGTAGATGTTGGGCATGTGAAAGGCAGCTATGCTGTGCTGGTTCAAAGACTCAAGAAACAAGCAGAAGTTCATGTGAGAGAACTGAAAAAGTTATGAATCAGCAAATAAAATAAACGTTATTATGGGAATACAGATAACTAACTACTGACAGTGGAACATTCTCAACATACAATATGTGAAATTATTTATTTTCATATATTTGTCTCAGTCTATCTGTTTAATAATACATATGCCCAAAGAGACATGGAAAAATGTATACACACTTTTCCATACATGGGATAAAAATCTGTATAATATCCCTTCATCAGATCAACAGTTATTATGGCTATGTATACTCATAACTTGAGCTGTGGAAGAGCTTGGGAAACAACATGAATGGCTAGTAGCTTAAAGTCAAGGTCTCAAAATCTAGAAAGAGTACATAATATAAACTTCTCTGTAGACTAATGATGATGCTCAGCAACCACTGATGCTAGAAACTTCAACTTTGGGTGTTAATTCCAGGTACTCCTCTATCAGATGAGGGGGCTCTTAGCGTCTGTTCCAGGTTTGAGAAGGGAAAGGGGTCTTGGATAACACTTGTACAAGCATCACAGTCAAATCATGGAAAGCTAAGTGCCAAATCTGTTTTGACTCCTACTGAAGACATAATTAGTTCAGACTGCAGCTTGACTGTATCTTTTTGATTCTCTCTTCTGGTTCCCATCTTATTTACTGTATTGCAACTGATATAAACTGCTTGTTTCCGTTTTCCTGAATCTTCAGTCTTTATGCCTGCTTGGCCTACCACCACTGCTATTATTTTGACTCTTGCATCTAACTGTCCCATGAAACCGCAGTTACTGCCCACTTACCACACTTTCAAATAAGCACTTTCAAGCCCTCAAGCTTTCTTCTGGGAGGAACTGCCAGCAGATATCTGTAAACTTACCTCATTCCCTTCATGGAAAGCATCATGATGCCTGCAACATGTGTAACAGCAATCAGGCAACTGGCTCATTACCATGATGCTGAACAACATCAGCTCACTCTTTGTTTCCCTGTTAATGTCTGTGTTCCCACTGACGTCTCTAGTTTAATGCTTAGACTGTCTCTTTTTTAAGGCAAAAGCATCTTGCTGGAGTGATTTGCTGGAGCACCACCCCATCTTGCAGTATAATGTGGGCTCCGGGTGAGAGTATAAGATAGGATACTGGGGCTAAGTGGCAGTTGCTGTACTTCCCTGTGCAGGAAGATGGCCTGCCAATTCCTCTACTGGATCTCCAGGCTGCTGACAGAGGAGGGCTGGTTTAGGTGGCCCTTCTGACCCAAACTGCAGTATGAAGAATTTTCCGGAGCAGATGGAAGTGAGGGCCCAGTAGGGTCAGGTCCCACTTTCTCACCATTATAATGGCCCTTTGGTTTGCAAGGAAAGTTAAAGCTGCCCTCCGCAACTTTTATTTGAAAGCTGCTGCCTGACGGTCTGCCCCATCTGCTTCATCCAGGCAGTGAATCAAGCCTGTTGTACTTAAACCATTGACCCCTACTCTGAGAAATACCAGAGAAGAATAGACTTTGACTAAATCTTTCAGTAGCACCCTCTCCTCTTATTTTTTTCCCTCGCTCCCATTGTTTTGAAGCCAAGTGACCTTTTGTTTTCTGGAGAAAGATTAAACAAAGGAATCCACCATCGGCGCCGGCATTTTTTGATGCACGTGTTGGCTGTATCACTCGGGCAGCCTTCCAGCAGGTATGCCCGTACAGCTGCAGAACCATTCACTGCCGAGCTGTAAAACTGCTGGCAGGTCTCACCATCTGTGAGGATGGCTGTGTAAGAACTTCCTTCCTTTAGTGGATAGCTTTCAAGACAAATGTCGCAGCTAACCCCATTAAAATAGCCAATGTTCAAGAAACAGAGTAAAGCATTGCAAGGCTGTTCTCTTTTCTGTCCTGACTGAGTGACTCATGCAGATTTGTAGATGTTCCCGCATCAAAAATACTCCCATGCTTGTGACATTTTAACATTGCAGAACACTGAGTGATTGTGATACACTTCCCATCAAGTGCCTGAGATGCGGTGGCAAAGATTAAGGTGGGAAATTGTGGAATTTTAAAGCTATGCTGCTACTGTTACAGGAAAGAAAATGGGAGGGGGAAGAAAAGCAAAGCCAACCCAACAGCTAGCACTCAGAATATTATTTGGTCACCTAGCACAATCTGTCAAGAGAAATAACAGTGTCCTCTGTGAGTCTGTACCTAGTCCATCACTCACAGATTTTGGTCTTGCTTGTCGCAAAAATCAAAATACTTTCTTCTTCAAAGCCCTTGCAAACAACTCTCCCATTCAACAGTGTATGAATTTCATTTCAGTCTGATTCTGAAAGATACTAAATTAAAAGTAATTTGAACTTATATCTGACTGCTGCAATACTGGTATCTGTAGATAAGCCCAGGGACTCCCTATACATTATTGCTTCAAGTATCTCATAACCGTACAAATTGAGAAGATGTATTTCTTCTGTCATTTCAGTATTCAGATTACATAGCTTCCTAGACATTGTCACCCAAACATCTTTGCTTTCAAGCGAAAAGTACATTTAAGAATGAGAAGCCCAGCCATTTTGTCCAGAGACAAGTTGTCTTGTCTGTTCTTTTCCTTAACCAGTATAAGTTTCACCTGCAGCCATAATAGATGCGGACAAGGCAAAATAACCACTAGGCTCCTAGTTCAAAGGCCACAGAAATCAGTGGGACATCTTCCATTGTGTCCAGTGGATCTTGGATCATATCGCAAAAGCTGACCTCTGACTTGACAAAGATAGTTGCTAGCCTTTTGTTCAGTTTAATGGTGCTTAATGAACATGTCTAAGGCATGTTTGAAGAGTCCTAGGATGGCGTGAGGAGGAAATACACTAAGCAGTAACATGATTTAAAGAGATAGAAGTTATCTGGCATTTTTTAAAGATTAACTCACACTATCCAAACTTTTTAATCCAGATGCAGCTAGCTGTTATGGTTGTGCTAGCCATCTGGTACTATAGTCTTTGGCTGAAAACAGAAGCAATACGTATCACCACTGTTTTTTGTTTCCAGGAAAAAGGAATGCTGTTTTTATGATCATCCATTCATTTGGTATCAAGCACATTTCACACATGAGTTAGCTGGAGACCTGCAGTTGATATATTCTGTGGTAAGAAGAAGGGCTTTGTATGGCTGATGGTAGAAGCAGAGATGCAGAGGGAAAGGTTGCAGTTTCAGTGTAACTGAATATAATTTAATTGGGGTTTTTATCTTTCCCTTCGTAAAAAGATCCTTTATTCAGTGACATATTGTCTCATCTAACAAAAGGGTTTGTAGTACTTTCTGGGTTTGCAGTTCAAAGCAGATAACATCTTCAGACATATTTTGTTAAGCGTAAAAGCATTTGTAATTTCTTTCCACTGACCTGCCCAGCAAACTACCAGTAACATATTTTTATATATTTACACACTTGAAAACATTTTATTCTGTTCAATAATGGATGCATACAAAAAATTACCAACAACAGAAAGCAAAATGAAACCATGCAGGCAAAGGACATGGTGGCTGCTTATAAATGGCATTTATGGTACATGGCAACACCAAATAACACCACCCAAGGGAACTTCCTTGCTTCTTACTGCAGGGGTTTGGATTAGTTGACCTCTTAATGTCTCTTCCAACCCAAATCATTCTGTGATTCTCTCCAGGGAGATACAAAGTCCTTTCAAGAAGAAAAAGAGTGCTGCTGCCTTACCATGCAGTAAGGGACTCCAAAGTCTACTATATTTTTCTGTGTCCTAGAGACAGGAGTAGAGTTGGCACAGGTCTGTAATCTCAGGTTTCTCTGTCCCCCGGGAAAAAAAGCTAGTACCGAAAACAATGGAAGAAGAAAACAAATCCTAGGTTTGCAGTCAGTAGCTTTGTTTGAGCGGAACAAAGATGTTTGGCTATTGCCTACCTGGCAGCAATTGTATCAGGTTTTTAGAAGATAGAGCCCAGCTTCTTCAGAAGTTGCCATTAAAAATGCCCCTACTCTTTATTTCAATGAAACAAACTTGTATTTCTGTCAAGCTGGTGTGTGGGTCCCTTTCTTTTTTGTGGCGATTTTCACTGTGCAATCCTTCTGTGTCAGCATAAGAAATTTCACACCCTCAATGCAATGTTAGCATTTGTTGCCTGACAATTTTACTCCAAGGATATTGGTTTTCTAGAGAGGCCTAGGAGGGCCACACAGCCTTTTCCTGAACTGTCACTCAGCTACGGATGATCCTGCATCCCACAGCACTCAAACACCCATCTTTACCTTATGCATGTCATCCAGCTATTGTGTATCATGGGTACCTGTCACCTCAGTATCTAAATCCCAAAGGAACAACTTAAGCAACTGTGGCAAAGCTGAAACTGGGGGCAGATTTCAGTGGGAGCTATACATCTAGCCCGCTGAGGTGTCTGAAACACTTCCACTGAGGTATATATATCTAAGTACTTGAATAGCTTAAAGGATCTGGGCTTAAGTGCTGATGAGAGTGTCGGAAATGGCTCCTACGTCACTTAAGCTTTATTGAAAAAAATTAAGTGTTAAATACAGAAAAGCTTCAGAAATGCTGCAAATATATATAGCTGCACAAGCTTCTCTGAGCAACAGCGTGTTATACCAGCTAGTACAGCTGCCCACATGCCTAAAAGAATGATCAGATCAAGTAATCAGATCAAATAATCCAGTTTTTAAAAACTCGCTGGAAAACTATTCTAAGTGATAGGATCCAATCTAACGGCAGTGGGATTTTATTTCTGGGATTAGAGAAGTTCACTACATTGCAGGTAGATTAGTGGGAGGCTGGATTCATCCTGTCCATTAAAATCTAATAGGGCATTCTGCTTAACTAATAGGTCAGACTACATAAACCTGGCCTTTAAAAATTGAATGTAGGAATGTGTCTCTGCTTCTTGGAAACAGTACACTCTGGTTTTGTCATTTGTCAACTTCCCATTCGTGGTCCAGCTGACTGCTGCACAGGCAGGCTTTCCAGTACACCCGGGCATCCCCAGGAATGTGGCTTTCCTCTGAAGTGCCATGCAGAAGCCATGCCTGCAAGCCTGCAGTTGGCACAGTGGGAAAGGCTGATCTTGAGGACAGACTTTGTCAGGCAGGAGAGACATCTCCTCAAGGGAAACTCCGTGTGTTTCATTGAGAAGGGAGCTGGTAAACATGCCTTTTACACAGTCCTGCTATTGCCACTTACAGTTTGTGAATAGTGAGGGTCAGGCTGCCTGCTTGTGGTATACCTGCAATTGTAAAACATCAGATCTCTTGTTATTTTTCCTCTTGTGTCTGTATTTGTGCTGCAGGGATCCACTATTCATGCCCAAAGAAGACCCCTTTCTAGCAATATCGGGATTGAAAGGAGTCCCCAGCCTGTTGACTGATGGAACTGGAAACCTCCATTCACGACTGCCTCTGTTTTGCTCTCAAGTGAAGCAGCAGCTAAATCTTGTGCCTCATTCTCAAAGTGCCTGACAGTTTTGCTAGCTCTGGGAATCACTTCACTGATTAATGAAAAAAAGGAAGAAAGAGGGGAAGAAAAGAATGAGCCAATTAAATGGGCGACGTCCAAAGTAAATAAGGAAACTAATAGCATGAGGGGAGGCAGTGGGTGAGGTCCCCTGCTCTGCTTTGCTCAGGGCCTCAGCCATCCTTCCACTGCCACAGATTGGCATGGTGTCATGATAGGGAGACAGCCACATTTCAGGGCTAATACACATCCTCCATCCTCCCCATCACAGCTGCATCTGGCCCTGCGGTGGGTTATCCTCTCTCTCCAAATGTTCAAGTCATTATCAGTTTGACAAATCCAATATATATTGAAAGATCTCCAGGCAAATTCTGTATTTCCAGAAAACGAGATTCCTATACCATCTGCAGCTAATTGTTTCATACCATATTCATCTCAGTCCTGCTGAGCCCACTGTAGGCCTGCTGAGCCCATCACTTACCCTGGTTTTGCACTGGAGGAACTCCACTGTCTTTGGTGGATTAACGTGATTAACACTTTTGTGTGTGAGAGCAGAATCCAGGGAAGAAGGAGCATCCACCAACGCCACACATCATCCTCATCATCACCCTAACACTGATGGGAACGCACTTTGGTGGCAAGAAAGTCTGGTTTTCAGGGAAGTGGCAGGGGTGGTGGGGGGGGGGGGGTGGCAAAGGCAGCCAGCCAAAACTCAGATTGTGTTGAGGAGGGGAGAGAGGTGTTGCTGCCTCTGAAATCAGATCCTAGCCATGGGGCAGGGACATGCCTGCTGCAAAGCACTGCGGAAGTGGCCCTGTGCTCTCCTCTTGCCTGGGGTGATTGGCAGCATTTCCCTTCATTCAAAATTAGAGAAAACAACAGAGCTCAGCAGTAATCTCAATTCTAGAGCCTTGTTGAAACTCTAGACACACATATCTGACAGATACAACAGAGATTAATGAGCCATGACCAGAAGTTTGATTTTTCTGTCAAGTGCTCCCATCCGTTTTTAATAAACAGAGGGACAACATAAACTCCAGTGCCTGCTCTCCGTTGTTTAAACTGGGCAGGTTGCTTTTGGTACCATGTATGTCTGAGCTGAGTTACAACTCCAAACCACTGAAAAATGTTGGGATTTTTTGGGGTATTTTCCCCCCTGTTGGCCCTTTTGTGGCTACTCTTGTGATGAGCTTTGCTATTTGCATATTGTTTCTTTTCCCCTCAGCATGGACTGTCTGGTGTTTTACCACTGGAAACCGTCGAGTGTAATATCAAGTTTACAGCTAAATGAGTTCAATTTAGTGTCATTCATGTATTAGCTGGAGCACATAAGTGCCTAAAAAGCCCATTGCTTTGTTTTACGCAGTGCTTCGCTTTATTTTTTATGAGGTTTTGGAACATGGCTTCCTAATCCCTTCCAAGCACAACGGGCTGAGCCAGCTAGAGCAGAGCCTGAGGAACGTGTCATAGTCTCTTCATGCTTCTGGTTACTTACATTACTATCAGGCACTGCTCTCATAAAATAATAATCAGTACATAGACATCTGAATTTGTTCAGGAATTCGTGGTAAAGCAGTCCCTAAGGATTTCTCGCCACAGAAATGTGTTTGAGAATTCCTCAATTTTTATTTCTCACAGAGTGCAATAGAAGCCACAAACAAAACAAAAGACTGTTAGAGGATGGTTTATACCCCGAGCTATTTATGGGAGGGGAAAAAAGAAAACAGGAGAGCACTGCCATAAATCTAACTGGCCACAGAATGTCACTCTTGCTCCATGCAAATAAAGCTGAAAGGAAATTTACCTGGTAATATAAAACCTGAGTCTTAAGGAAGGCAGCTCATGGAAGGCTTTGCCTGTAGAGCAGTGAAGAATGGCTATACGGGTTTGTACAAGTAGGTGCACCCACTCCCACAGGAAACCAAATGACATGCTTGAACAGAATGCTTTTGCAAACAGCCAGAGCTCTGATCCAGGTCTGCATCCAAAGTCAAAATCCTGCAGAGGACTCTTCTCATGAAGGGTCTTGCCAATGGGTCCGGGTTGAGGAGCTTTGAGGTAGAAACTTCCTGGATCTTAATAACCCTCCCCGCATTGAAAGAGGCACACACAGAAAATCCCAGCCTGTGCTTAGGGTGCTTCAGTCTCCCTGCTGAAAATACCTGATTTTCAGTAGGATTCTGGCTGTGAGTGAGGTCCTTCCTGAGATGCAGGATCAAGGACTAGACTGTATTATTTCAAAGAAACACTGCTCTTGGATAGAAAGCACTCTCAGTTTCAAAACATGAAATAAAAGCTGCCCTGAAATTGAAATTATCCTTGACTTGATGCTGCCTACAACTGAAATTGCCACTAAATTTAACAGACCAATGCTTAGCATTTAATTGCCCTTGAAAAGAAGTCACCGCCAGGAGACACAGTATAAAAAACCCAAATCTTATGGGTTTTTTTTTGTCAGGCCTTCATTTCGAGTAGTAGATACCTGCTTCTCCAGGCTGTGACCTTAGCTGGACTAGGATACAGACGTCACCCTCCCATGCAAGGGAAAGAACCCACTGCAGTGCCATCTCCACATAGAGAGGGAAGGCACCAGCTGCAGGGCACCTCTGCATTTCTCCTTTGGGTAAAAAATTTTCCCTGGAGTCCAAAATGAGACTGGGGAAGCAGAGCAGGGATTATCTTTCTTCTCCCGGAGATGGAGACAGCTGAGACTGAAGGACTGAGATCCTCCCTCTTCCAGCTTGGTGAAGCTCCTCTGGAGAAGATATTACAGCTTGTGTGATCTGTCTGTCGTCTGCTGAAAATACATGTTTACAGATCAGCAGAGGTGAAAGAAAATCGTTTTCTGCTCTTACTGTATTTTGAATAACTGCAAAAATTTTTCTTGTCTCAGATTGGCCCCAAAACTACGAATTTGAAAAAAATATAAATAAAATACAAAAATATGGATCAGATCAAAAAGAAGTTACTTCCAAAATATTGATCTTCGGTAAGCTTTTGAAGTCTTTTCATTTAGATATTTTTCTAGGGTTTTTGGTGCAAATGTACTTAGATTTCAAAATAGAAGCTTACTTTCAGTCTAAAAACTACATCTTTTCTTGTGAAAGTATAGAAAGTGGATATTTTTATTATTTTTAAAAATATTTTCCAATTGTATTTGAATATGGAATATTCATTAAAAAATCAGCTCTCCCCCCTAAGGCTGTGATTTTGACAAATCCATATTTTACAGTGAGAAACATTTCCCAGAACACTTCACAATTTTCTCTGATATTTGCATCTGTTCATCTTGGAGAGTGTGTCACAGCTGTAGATCAACAGAAATCTCATAGAACATGGTTGCTTTATGGTCAAAGGAATATTTCTAAATCAACTTGTGTTTAAGAGTAGTGATTAGTACATGTCCATATACCAGTAACATATCATAAGGATTTTGTTCTTCTTTTATATTTTTTGCATTTCTTTTGCATAATTATAGATGATTCATGTGTAATTGTAATTTTTACAATTATTTTACATAATTACAAGTTATTAGAGCTGAAATTTGAGCAGAATTAAAGATTGAAAGCCAAATCCTCAGTGGTTGAGACATCCACCCTGAAGGCATTATCTGTCTCCAGAGCTGGGCAAATTGGACCAGAAGGGACTACTGTCCTCCAAAATTAGCGCAACCCCTTACTGATACACGGTTGCAATGTGGCAACAAAAGGGGAAGCTGCTTATCTCTGCCACTTTTATCCTTAGCTGCAGCTTTGGCCTTGCATGATGTGATCTGAGTTGGACATGGAGCTCCCAAGGAGCTGAAAGGAAATTTGTGGGAAGCTGCGTGCTCCTTTTCTGCATCTGTCCCAGCTCTGCCTTCCTCTCCAGCCCCCAAACCACAGACACTTGGATGGAAGGCAAACCTACTGAGGGGCTTCCGCTTATCCTGGAATATTGATTCCTCTGGCAAAAAAAAAAATCAAATATTCCATGCGCTTGGTAAATAAGGGGAGGAAGGGTCCCACACACAGCAAGCGTGGGGTGTTGTCTTCACCTTCACTTTGGAGTTTTCTTCATAAGAGTGGTGCTTCGGGGGACACACTACCCTCTGTGAAGGTGAACATTAATAACAAGTTTAGTTCCTCAGCTTTGACAGTTCCCACTTTTTGGCTGGCTTTCTGCTTCTTAGAGCCCGGGAAGACTGCTGTTAGCTGTGGCGCTCAGGGTGGGTGCATGCCTTGCTTCCCTGGCTGGATTATCCCTCATCCCCTATGCATTTTAGGAGATTTGGTGGGCCTGTTAACAGCTTCTACCTGTTTTAAGACCTGCGGCAGGAGGCTGAATGGCTTGCTTCATGTGGCCCTGTTCACTCGCTGCTCCTGCTGGTGGTGTTGACATGATTTATGTAAATCATAAAACAAGTCGGGGTGACCTCACGAGTGTCCGGCTCTCCTCACACACGCCTTTGGGCAGAAGGACTAGTATTTATAAACAGTGGTATATTCACGTCTCAGTAACCTGCTTTATTTACTGTGCTCGCACAGGGCCGCTACCACACAAATGAAATATTATTCCCCACCATGTGCGTTTCATTTTTCTGTCGGCTGTGTGTTTTCTTTCATACGTTGTGCTCACTGTCAGTGAGCTTGTCGGCAGCTCTCCCCCAGCACCAGCCTGGGGAGAAGGGAAGGGGGAGAATTATGTTTGCTACTATTTCCAGGGCACTGCAGTGACAAGACCATGCAGGACCCCTGGCCAGAAGACTCGTGAAGCATGTGCCGGGGCTGTAAGCTCTGCCCAGTTTTCCTCAGGCTAGAAGGGAGTGAGCCATTTCTCCCATATTAAGAAATAGTCAGACTGCCACAACACAGCCCTTTGTCACAGCTGAACCCCTGCCTTTGCTCATGGTATCCCAGGCCATCGCATCTTCTACTTACTGTGCCACCACTGGTGGGACACTAGCTCCTCGGAGGTCCTAGTCTTGGCTGCGCTTTGATGAGGGGAGCCAAGAATTAGTCGAGCCACAATTTGGCTTCTCAGGCATCAGGATATGGCTGAACCAGCTGGAATTTTCTAGCAAAGTCATCTTTCCACAGTTGTTTTTAAGGAGATCTTTTTACTACAGCCTCCAAAGAGCTCATTTCTGGCTCATGAGTTAAGAGAAAAATGTCTTCTCTCCAAAAATAATCACAGTAATGAACTCAACAATAAAAGCTGCTTATCACCCTTCTGGTTTTGGGGAGGTTTTTTCATATTTGCGTTTTGCCACTAATTAAAAAAAGGGAAGGGGGTTTAATGCTTTCTAAATATCTAGTTTAAAGTTGTGTCTGGTTCATTATCTTCTCAGCTTCTGCTGTTTTGAAAACGTCTTTTTTTTTTAATTTCCTCTTCCAGATGTTTATGGTAAATATTAACTTATGTACGAGTCAAGAAAATCAATAGCTGGAACTCTGTCAATCTCAAAAGACTGCCCGTGTTTCAAAATAAACTCGGTGACCTGAAGCTCTGGAGGAGAAAGAGCTCTCTATTGCCTTTACTGATGGAAAGGGAAAAGTATCTCATAAAAAAGCTCCGTTTCTGTAGACTGCCTACACAGGACTCCTCTAGCAGCACTTCAACGACATCTAAATCATGGGGCCCCAGAGTGCTTGCTGGCTTCTGGATTTGGATGCACATTCTGGCCACATCCTGGTCATGTGCAAGGGTGGGACTTGCGTCTAAAATGGATCCTCCTTCTCCCATCCTGTACCGTGGTTTCCACAGGAAGAAAACACTCAAGTCTGGTCGACAAGGAGGGGACAATTGGTGCTGTGAAACATGACATAGGCAGACAATGTCTTTCTGGTGACTGTTAGAAACCAGAGCAAGGGCAAAGCTAAGGAAAGATCAGGATCTGAGCACAAATTTATTTGCTGGGTACCCCAGGAAGGTTTAGCCGCCACCCTGAGGTCATGGGCTGTGGGACAGGGAGCAGCTCTGCTGGGTCCAGCAGGCACATCTGGAGGAAGACATTTGGCTCGTGGCTGTAGCCCATGTGTCAGGTTTGGTGCGTGTCTGGAAAAGTGTGCTGAAAGGACCATCACCCCGAGGACTAGGGTGGGAGAACAGGAAGAGGCAGATGACTGAAAAAACTCACTAAAGGAAAGTACTTTTCTCTTTATGTGCTTGCATATCCTTTTACCTGGCCTCCCAGGTACACAGCTGCATTTGCTTTCCCCTCATAAAGGTTTCCTTTTCTTGTTGATATTCCCAGAATGAGATGGGGAATTTTCTGTTTGTTAAAGGCATTCGGCAAGGCTGTGGTAAGCTTCCCTGGCTTGCTGGTTGGAATTACTAGGTGGTGTAGTTATTTGTCAAAACACACTTGTTGAAACCTTGGCCCTTTTGCATTTCCACATCTTTCAGAAGCCTTTTAGGAAGGGCCTGATTCTGCCTACCTTTCCTCATAGCAAATAGCACTTTTTTCCCAGCAGCAGTGAGATTTCCTATGCCCAGCCCGCATAAATAGAGGTAGCAGAATCTGGCTTCAGGAAATTTTCAATATTCTTGAAGTATATAATAAATTATTTCAGAAATCTAAATGACACTGGAATGAAAAATTGCCCCATTGAACCAAAGGGAAATTTGGCTGAGGAACCCACACATTTAGTATTTGATATTTTGAAAAATATCAATATTCTCTCCAGTTTCTAGTTGAGGAACTGAGACCACATTGTAATTCTTACAAGATGGATTTCCTGCTCTCACTCAAGGGGCTTTCCCCATAAAGTTTGGTAGGAAGTGTGTTGAGCCTCATTAACTCTCAACTCGTTGCTGAAACAGAGCTGGAAACTGTTTGAGCTGTACATTAGGCAAAACTACCTTGGCTGCAGTGAGGAGCTGCTGCAAGGTGAGGTGAACCAAGGTCTGGTGAAAAGCAAAAGCAAATTAAATATGGTTGCAGAAGGAGGCTTGTCTCCAGCAATAAATACCGTATCCCATTGTTCTTATATGTCAGTACTTACTATTAGATTCCCTTTCCAAAATCAGACAGAACTGAGTTGGGAACTAAGCAGACCATTTCAGAGCACTGTCATTTGAGATAGCTCCACCTTTATTCTTGTTATATTTAATTGACTGTCCACAAAATCTCCATAGTATCTCTATAGATCTCAGAAAAAAATATTTTGCTTTTGCTCTCTCCATCATCCATTTTACCCTGGCACTGTTCCTTCAGCTTCTGTAGAGCTGCTTCTCATTTATGGAGGGCTGCAAGAAAGGAGAGCTAGAGACTTTGCACCTGATTTTTTTATACTCTGTACATAGTCTTCCTTTATCCCTACCCCAGTCTATCTCTCAATGAAACAATGAAAAAGCCGCTTTGAGGATCTGGCTCTGAAAACAGTTCAGCACCTCCTAAAGAGAAGACAACAGGAGCCAGCAGTGCTCAGGATACTGCATCTCACAGGACTAGACTGTGATCTTGCATACATTCTGTCTATTTTGTTCCCCGGCGCAGGGCTGGGATAGCCCACGTACATGACTCCAGATGCTAGCAATATAGAGTATATTGAAAGCAGAATTGAGCCAAAATGTTCTCTTTGGACTTCTTTGGGAGTATGGGAAAGTACAGATTGAGGTTCAGCATGTAAACTATCCCAATGGAAAGACTGATACAATCAGAGTGATTTCTAGGCAGAGGGAGAAGGGTGGGGAAAGCCTGTTCCCCTCCAGCATATCTGCTGCATGATGTGAGCAGCGACACTTTCTAACCCAGCATCAGAAATTCCGCCTGGGATGCTGTGTATATTATATCAATGAAAGGAGAATAACACGGTATTGATGTCCAGCTATGCAGGCCTTAACCTTTTAGCCCCAAGAGACTGCTGGGAGTTTTGTCTGAAGAGCACCCGTAGGGTCAGGGCACAAATTTGCAGGTGCAAACCAGCATGTGCAACTGCAGATCACAAAGGTGCAAATGTCACGTTCTGGTCTTTTGCTCTGCCATCCACCAGGCTGCAGGCAGAAAGCCGGGTGCTGAGCAGAGCTCTGAGGAAACCTGTGATCCTAATTGTTTAATAACATTCCAGTCAAAGAATATGTGTCCTCCTGCTTCTGTCATGTGCATTTTTATTTTCTGGCTAGGCTCGGACACCGCATCTTTCTGACAGTTTCTCGAGTCACAATCTTCTGAGTCTGCATGTGGCTTCTCTTTCTTTTTGCATCCAGCCTAGAGATTTTACAACACCCCACGGAGGCAGATGGATTATTTTACATCACACTGACACCTGCTTTCTTTTACCTTTCCATGTTCCCAAAGAGCTGTAATATTTACCAACAAGAATGTCTTCTCAAGCTAATCCAATTCGCATGAATATCACATGAGGCTACCTCCTGCAAGAGGCAGCCTTTAGATGTAATACGTGTTTTTGTGCTTACTATCTTCCTTCCATTATCCTTATTTTGTCTTCAAATGGGCTGTCTGTGCGAGAAGGGAGAAAAGACACAGGCCTTGGAGTGCAGACCCGTGTGAATTAACTTAATGCCAAGTGCAGCTGAATGTGAGGATGCAGTACGGTGACTGCATTTATTAAACATGTCAGGGTAACTTCCAAACTCCAGTGTTGCCACAGCACTGTGAGGGAAGGCTTATATTGCTGCATGAGTCCAGCTTGTCTGCCAATATGTCTACCCGTTCTGCAGGTGTATGAGTTACAGCCCAAGGCAAAACTCTCCATGCCTTCCCCAAAGATCTCATGGTGCTTCTGCAGGCCAGATGGTTCCAATTTGAGGCCTACGCTTAGTGATGTAGCTGTATTGAGTTTCTTCCCTGAAACCAACAAAACCTGCTTTAGCATTTTGCTTGGATTAAAATATTTGTCCCTTTTTTCACAGGGCAGAAGAGGGACTCCTGAAGCCACTGAAGGAAGGAAATCATTACAGGGTTCTACAGAAGTAGGTCATGTGCTACAGCTGCTCATAGTTTAAGAGGAAGAAACATGGGACCTCAAACATGGAACATGACTCCTTCAAAATGCTTGAGAGCGACCCAAGAAAAACATCCTCAGAGGCTTATTTAATAAACATTATCTATAATAGTCTCAATGTGTGCTCATGTTTCCTTAGGAGTTTGCACCTACTTCCCAGAGCTAACAAGATTCCAAAATAGAGCGCAGAATAATTTAATGAAAAGGATTTAATAGTTTGTGTTAAAGCTAATATGGTCCATTAGGAGCTGTCATTTTATAAACAATGAAGATATGTTACCCTCTCTATTGCCATAAAGCCATTCCAAGCAAGGTTTGTAAACAGTCAGTAATGATCTATAGAACACGCACAAAAGACAATTAGAGCCACATTTGAAAAATGTGCTTTCCCTCCCATTTGATTTCTTTTTAAGTAAACCTAAGAGGAGCATATCTGTATGTAGATGGATAAATGCATAGCATAAAGACCGCATATATATATATATATATATAATCGCGTGTGTGTATATATATGTATGCATATGTGGAATTCATTAGCGATCATACAATGTTCATTATCTTAAAAGCATTGCTATTTCCACAGCTCAAAAAAATGCCTAAAGTGAACTGTTAAATCAACTGAAAAGTTTTTAATTATGATCAAAGTGTCACTTCGCATCAGCTTTCTTTTTTTCCCAGCAGACTAACATTTTTGTGAAGATTCAACCTGCTTTCTTTAACAACACAAAAGATTGTGGACCAAAATAGTGTCAATTTCAATGTGCAGAGTTTATTTCTTCACAATAAGATTTAATGCAACCATAGAACATATGCTTAAATTAAAAAAGGGGCTCTCCAAATCTTGGGGCTCTTTCTGCTTGCTGCTGTTTTCCACCACTGTGATCCCAGAGGATGGCAACGCGGTTGTAAGCCACAGCTTAAAGCAGCCTGAGCAGAAGAGGGACAGAAGAGCTGCCCAGACCAGGTCCTCCCCTCCCCACACCCCTGTTTTTTGGAAGCCAGGCAAAAAATGAAGTATGAGAGAAATCAGACCTAACGACTACAGGGGAGTTACTTCTGGTGTACAGTGAGGTAAGTGTTTGGAAAATCAGGTCCATAAAGTGCCTTTATTCCTTATTACTACATGATCTAGAAGCAGATGGAATAGTCAAAAGATGACTAACTTGGTAAAAGAAAATGGATAGAACCATATTATTTATGAAGTGAACTCCTCATTAAAAAGGGGCAGCTTTTTCAAACGGCATTTAGATTCTTACTCAAGAAAACAGGCAAGAAGGAAACTTCAGGCTGAGGTCACTCTATTATACATTTACCTTATAAAGATTTATCTGAGCTACTTCTAAAAGGTTTTCGCAGTGTCTTAGGATTGCCAGGTGTTTGAAAGCCAGGTATATGGAAATCCTACTAAAAAGCTGAGCAGAAACATGCATAAAGAAATAGAATCAAATATAGGTATGCAATTTCAACAAGTGTTAAATGATCTTTTTTGAAGGTTTCATTATTCAGTATATTTTGCTGCCTCTTTTTGTAAATGGTGCATCATTATTTGGACATAGGTTTGGGCTGAGATCAAACATTGAACAAGACAAGAGATCCTGCTTGAAATGCCATAAGGAGAATGACGCTATATTATTTGTTTCTTTACATGACAGCAACACCAAAATATTACACAGAAAAAAAACCTCACAAATGCACTCTTCAAGTATGCCCTTTTTTCCTGCAGCATTGTTAATTTCTCAGGTGAATAAGAAGGGAAACTATTTTACATCTATATTCTCAATTGATTTCTTCAAAATTAGTATTACCAATTTACAGTGTTGCCTTCAATGGCTTCAGGATAGCACACTTAAGAGACTCAACTCACTTTCCTTATTGGTCAATGGACATTTTTTAGATACATTTAATGGGAACTGCACTTAGTCTGATCTAGCATTAAATCCATGTTTCAGATTACTCAAATCAGCTGCTCAAGTGCTAGGGAAAACTAAAAAATTCACAAACCAACCTAAAGAGATGAGACATTTTGACATGAAAGTACTTTGTCAGCTTATAGTATCATCACAGGGATAGAAGCACAAATCAGTTGTTTTCTAATAGAAGACATCCAAGTAAGTCTCATGCCGATGGATGATGGGAGAGGCTAGTAGAAGAAGCTGAGTGGACACATGAGGTCTGAGGATGCATCTGAGCACCCCGGGATTCGTCAGACTAAACAGAGATGTTTCCAGCTGAGTGTTTACATCACTTAACGCTCCTTTTGAAGCCAATACAGAGAAACAGCCATTTCTAGGAAATAGCTATTCGTCATCTCCTAGGGCTGACATCTACATTTGATCAGATTAATTGAGTCTTTAAAACACCCAGTTCTCTCTAATGACATTGAAGTGATCCAAGTAATCTACCTCGGGTGTCAAGATACACAGGACAAACATCTGCACCTAAGGACTGAAGGAGACCATCCCACAGTCTCCAGAACTACTCTTGCAATTCAAACAAAAGCTACTGAAGCATATTGTGCTGCTTCACAACCATTGAGGTGGGGAATATCTAGAGTTTACCAGGCCTGAATCTCTATTGTACTGTTGTTGCTGGTCTTGACCTAGACAGATGGACCTGTTTTAAGATTGCTGATATTTACACTATATTTACACTATATTGCAATATTGATGTCTTTGACCTGGTGAGCACAGAGCCAGTCTCTTAGTTTCACGTGTAATTAAAAGATTTCCTACTGCCTGATGGTTTTTAAATGAAAACTCTTAAGAATGAGATAATTCTAGTTTTTTACCCGTATTTCTAATGCTTACTTACTTTTGAAAATTTCCCTATGGCTGGAGAGGACTGGAAGAGGGGGTGCAGCATGGGAAAAAGAGATTCCTGTGTTTGCATTTGCTTTGCTTTCAAGGAAAATTTCAGTGCTTTAGATATCTTCCTTCCCACATGAAAGAAGAGAAAACAAAATATTGGTCCCAGAAAAAGGTGCCTCTAATGTATTCTTGTCAGACATGCTGGGAACAGGAGAGCTCTATTTTTGAAATACTACTGTTAGCTGCATTACGTGGAGGTCTTGTTAGCGGTAAGCAGCGAATTGGTGTTTAGCGATGCAGGTGACAGCACTTATTAATTTGGGGGAAAAGGAAAGAAATCTCCAAATTCTCAGGGAGACAGGCATAGTCTTGTGTGTCAATATGAAGAATTTATGCAAGCATCTTCTCATTCTAATGAGGTAGAAAAAGCAGTACTGCAGAGACAGTAGTAAAATAACAGCTTATACCCTGATTCAGGAAACGTTCTTAAGCCATCTTTATGCAGGACAGCGCTTAATCCTCTGCTTAACTTTGATTTACATGGGTGCTTATGTGGTATCTTGGATAGGGGTGACTAAAGACTGGGATGAGCAGTGCCTCAATTAGTAACAAACTCAGCTCTGTGTTCATCTAGTAATAATAATAACAATAATAGCAATGACTATACGTTGTGGTTAGGTAGCTACTTTTATTTCAATAGATTAAGTACTAAACTGTACAAACACTAATGGCTCACAGCTTCCTGCATTCCTGAGCTGGGAGGAGGTTTGGTCATTCTTCCATGGTGGCAAAGCACCTAAAGATGTCTATTGTGAGTACCATCACAGCTATGCTGTCTAAGATGAAGAGAGCAATAAGCTGGTCATCCTGCTTGCTCTCCAGCAACTGATTCCCAGCACACTCACTAGACAGTCTGAATTAACTGCAAAAAGTGAAATCTCCTACCCACAAAACCAGTCTGTGGCTGAATACAGAAATATTAGGGTGTCCTGAGGCCTCTAGACCATTGTGCATTCACAAGAACATCCTTTCCATTGTCATCATCTAATAACATACAAAAAGGAGTTTAATTTAATTTAATTTATTGTCTTCATTTGAAACAAAAGCATTGAAATTTGCATCACCACTGCAAATGTTTTCTTTTAAAGCAAACCTATTTGGAAAGAAGGGAAGCATGAGATATGTCTGGTTTTTTGTCTGGGTTACACTCCAAAGTTTGATGATCACACACAGATGACTAAAATAATGAAGGTGATAGATTAGCGTATTGATGCATAATCACTGTCTAGCCTGCAAAACTTATGAGCTGCATGATTTTGAGAACAATTACTTGTAATTAAAGCAACGCTGCTCCCCCCTCAAAGAAATACTTTGTGGATAACACCAATTAATTACATTTTTCAATGAGAATAGCTCTTAAATGCCTGTGCTGCTATTTATTTCTGACCACATTCAGAATTCTGAAGAGATATGAATTATGTATTGTTTAGCAGTATTATTTTGGGTTTGGGATTGTAAAAAATACCTCCCTCTTTTTTGATAGCATCTCTTGAATGAATTAAAAGCTAACCACTTCCACGGGGTGAGGATATGAACTGACTCTCCTAATGATGAAAGGGAGTTTTTAGCCAAACAAACATTGTCTGATGAAGTCAATATATCTATCCAGCTTAACTATCTGCTTATTTGTCTCTTTTTGATTTTCCACACCCTTCAAAGATAGATCTGGTGAAATTAAAAGGCAACCTCATGCCCTACAGAGCATAAATCTACATCTGATTTTTAAAAGCCAGAACATGTCTTTTTTCAGACTAAAATGTGGTGTAGGTTTTCCTTCCACTGAAGCTGCAGTCTAGGGTTATAGGGGATTTCAATATTAGAATATTGCTGTGAAAAAGGTCCTTGCAGTAGTCTAGCTCTACATGTTTGAGCTATTCCTTTAAACATGAGTTAAAAACGCATCTTGGCATCTGATTTCTGGCTTAGTATTTGAAACCTCAATAAACTTGAGAGAATTCTATGAAACAAAGGAAGAAAGGAAACATCCATGGTTTGTTTTTTCCTAAAATTGCAGTCTTTCGTCACTGATTCTGTGAAAATAAGCTCTACAGTTCGTTTCCAAGTGAAGTAAAATACAGAGCCTGAACTTTATTCTAAGATACGTTGTGTGATTTCCATTAAATCTTTTCCATCCATTCTCCCCTTCCCTAGTTACTATTGAAGCCTTTAAAAAATTGGGTTGGGTAACCACATCTATCTTACACCTTTCTTTCTGGCAGCTGTGGTTCCCTGAAGCGATAGATGGGTCTCACTCTCTTTTCTGCTTTGAAATAGTGAGTTCTCACTTCCTAAAAATGGCCAAGCTTCTCCTGATAAATCTCTTCCCAGGTTTGTATCATTGGCAGCTACACAAAGTGGTGTTTTCTCCCCAGAACCTATCTTCCATGTGAATTGCCATCCTCATCTTGGTAAGTGCTCTGCAGAACACAGCCACCGTGGCTGCCAAGAGAGGAGCAAGGACTGGACTCCTCCTACCTCCCCAGCTTTCTCCTGCCACCCTGCAATTCTGGCTCCATCAATACATGGAAAAGAGAAGCATCCCCTAAAAATGCCCATGTACCCAACAGGCATATGAGCAGCTGTACCCAGAAAAAAAAAGCATGTTTAATACATCATATATGTTAGACACACGCCCTGGGAAGAAAAAGCAAGAGAAAATTTACTTTAAAATCAGTCAGCACTCTCAGCAGAGAAACTTGTCCATATAAGCACACACTTACTTGTGAGTGGTAAAGACTGAAAACACAGCCTTGATTCGTTTGTGTTTTTCTGATCTGTCACACTAAGGTCTCTGCAGCAGCTCAGCCACCCAAGGAAAGGCACGCTTTGGCGCTCAGACTTTTCCATGACCTACAGAAACGTTCTCTGCGTCTGTTTAGGCAGCTGGGTGTAACTCAATCTGCTATGGTATCCACGCTTAGACAATTCTACGAGTAAGCAAAACAGCTACTGTTTTCTTCTTGCCATGTTTTTCATAGTATCTGGATGTTGAAATAACACTGCCAAAAAATTGACATCTTATGCTTTGACAATGGCTGCTCCTGATCATACACAGTAATACATGATCTCGGGTGCAGCAAGGGGCCCAAGCCTCAGCTTTTGGATGTGTCAATCAATCCTCAGCACCTATCAGGCACACACACACACTGCTGCTAGCCAGCAAGTTCAAGCACCTCCGCTTGAAAATAGCTGCGGCGACGCTGGAAAAGGAGGCATGTTTTCCAGAATGTTGCGAACTTGTGAAAGCAATTCTGCAACTGAAACTGAGAATAGCCTTCACAATCGCTACCCCTATCAGGCAGCCAGCTCACTCTTGGGTGCTATAAATACGTAGTAATAAACCGTACCAAGAAATCATGATACAGTAATGTTACAGTAAATTCTGGTAGAATTGCTTTTGAGGTGCACCAGCCTGTGAAAGAGGAAGAGAAATGGGAGACACTCGCATGTTCGAGGGAATGGAAAGGAAATACCTTCTCAACCTCATTTCCCTACCTCTGAACACAGCTCTCCTGTACTTTGTATGTAGCCTATGGTGCCCTGGCAGCCCATTCATGCATAGAAAGACTTGGCAGAACACATGGTTACCCTTACACTGAATTCTTTTGCCATGTGTGTTTAATATATCTCTGTGATCGGATTCAAGTAGAGCAGATTTGAATATCTCATTATATGGAGACCAATATGTCTTCGTACACACAGTAATTATATTGTTTATTCTGATGTTAGAACACTGGATCTCTTCCTGAAAGTCAGAGGATTCGCGTAAATTTTTCAGTCACTTAGACATAAGTGACTATGCTGACATTCAAATTCTAAACAAATTGCTAATGAGCTTCCCCACTTCTTTTTTTTTTTCTCCCCAAAAGCAGATTTCTCAGCCTCTGAGAGAAACAGAATGGAAGAGCTTAAATGAGAAGACGCACGCACATGACTGCAGTCTAAGGAATAGAAGCCCATTTCTCAGCCAATATGAACTGCCAGAGCTGTGTTGGCTCCTTGGGGAGAAGGGAAAAGGCAGGAGAAGCAAGGGGATGGAAACACTTTAACCACATTTCAGATGTCTACCTTTGTACTTGGATTTTGTAATGAAGATTTATCTAAATCTTAGCGAGTGTGTGTTTTATGCTAAGGGAAACACAGGCCACAGTCAGTTTTTTCTTTCCTCTCTGTTCTCCCTACTTTTTTATTTGTAGTAGCCTTTTTGTTTTGATAATACAACTTGTATTTGTGATGCTACTGCTTTGGGGTTCCCAAACAATGTCTGGAGGTGCTTCAAGACTGCAGGGTACAGTCTGGACAGAGACATACATAGAATAGACTGGCAGGATAGACAACATCTTATATGACTGGAAATAATTTTGCAGTTTAAAAGATATGCCTGTGACCATCATAGTGAACTAGCAAAGGAGCACCCTTAGAGCAATGCCTCCACCTGTGGTGCCCCCAAAGGTCATGGTGATGACTTGGGCAGGCTGTATGCGTTCAGAGCACTCAGCACCCAGAATCCACTCGCTCCATCACCACCTACAGGTATAGCTCCCCATTTTAGCATTACCCTGTAAAGATCTGTAGTCTTTGGGTTCTAATTGCTTGGCAGTTATCATTTCTTCCCTTCCAGTACCTTGATATTTGAGGTCAGGTGTTGAAATGCCACTTGTGTGTCTGGGACCTGAGTCTTAGCAGCCAGCTTTCACTCCAGTTCCCCAACCATTAACTGTGGGGGTCTGTATTCACTCAGAGTTCACTATGACATTCATATCCTGTGTTAATTAAATTTCATATTGTTCTTAATTGTGTGCATGGCCCCTGAGACATTGTGAACAATTCATTATTAAAAAGATAGAGTTTTATTTAGTGCAGAATTCAGCACTAAGAGAAACCTCACTTCACCTGCCCGGGGAAAAAGCAGCAAGAGAAGGGAAATAGCTGTAGGCATATCGGTCAAGAGTAAACACAGTGGAGGAGGCTAAAAGAGAACAAGACCAGAGGGATGAGAATAAGAAAAATTAGGCGTGTGTATTTAAATTTAAATTTAGACTAAAATGCACTAATAATATTATGTGGCATCCCACTTGTCTTTCCCAGTGTTGTGTTTTATAAGACTGTTTCTAATGTAGAATTTACTCCATTGTCAGTCACAAAATTATTCAGATGAGGGAAGGAAAGGCATGCAACAAGGTGACTGACTGCACTTTTGTGGCTTGGAGCATATGTACAGAGCCAGGCAACCATAACATGCTCCCTTTCTCTCTCCCTCCTCGGGGGCTGCAGAGGCCATTTGTGGGCATAACTCCGGGCGCCTTGCTTGCTGATCTCCTCCTCCACTATATCAGATTCCTTCCACTTTCCGTGGAAAAAAAATGATACCACTGTGCAGCAAAGCACGTATCTTCTTCCAAGGGGGGTGAACATTTGGTAGCAGAGTTCCTTGTCAATCTACGTTGCTCACTCCATGTATTCAGACTGTTAGCTACTCTCCCTGATGAAAACTGGAAGTATCTGTGCTTTCTTTGCAGTAATATAACATGGTGTCCCAAACATATTGTCCTAGACAATCACGGCTTTCGCAGGCTATATTCTCTTGTCTGTCTCCTTGTTTGTGGGAAAGAAAATGAACACACAGTGTGTGTGCTTGTTCTCAGACACTTCCAGATGTGTTTGCTGGTTTCCATGTTTTTTTGTCAAACTGCTGTGGATGTTCTTTCATTGCTTCCCATACAAAAAGGAGTCCTGGTCGAATACAGTACATACCAGCTGGCAAAGAGACGGGTTCCCAGCAGGCTTTTGGCATTGGATACGCTAATGTATGTGAACAGGTTGATGTGATTAAGGTCAAGGAATGAGAGACAATTCCAGACTTTTCTAATTATTGTATAGCATCAAATATTCGCTGGCACTTTTTATTTTGAATTGGTTGGGAAGCCATTTAATGTTCATAATGGCAGTGTGATGGTGAACAGATAAGGGACATTTTATCCTTCTTCTACTATTGCTATGACCGTAAACCATACTTGTAAGCAGAAAAGAACACAGCACAAAATAGAATGTTTTTTCTGGATGCCCAAAAAAACTACATGGGTTTCATTTTCATACCATTCAGTAGAAAGTTATTAGGAAGGGATTCGAGGACCTCTACAGCTGTAAAACCAATGGGATCAAGGAGACAAAAATCCAGTGAGCACACTGGAATTGCAGGATCTGGTTGCAGGTCTCCTACCAGACCCGCAGTATTCCCGGTTCTCTTTGTGCTGTACTCAGGAAGGGCACAAAACTCTTCTCTTTCCAGACAATTTTACCAATGGGCCTGACTGCTTAATTGGTTTGGCACAGGATTCCAGAGCTCCACCATTTGTCTACGCTTCCTGTTTGCTTCTGGTCTGTAATTCAGGCTGTAGAATTGCTCTTGAAAATTTAGTGTGGTATGGTGCGGCAGATTGTGTAGCAGATTGTGTGGCTTTGTATTTGGTGACAAATTTGGTGTTATTTAGATGGCCTTAGGCAGCTCTCGACCCTCCAGCCCCTCAGCTACTCATTTCCAGCTCCACGCCACTGCAATGCATTGCTTAGCCAGGTGTTTATGTGGCCACGAAGTACAGCAGCTCAGAGAACTGATCTTGTTTTCCGCACCTTGTTCACTGCTTCACTGTGCAGGCAGATGTGCTAGCACTGCCCAGGATGCCAGCCTGGGCACTGAAGAACCTCTCGAGGAACTCCACCAGTCATTGCCCTGTGGAAGTGCAAGTCTCTGCCTAGCACTCACAGCAACAGCCAAAAGCTTCTACTCCTTTTTCAGCTTTTGCCCTCAGGGACTGGAGTAGTTTTAACATCAGTGTGATCTGTTCAGCTCAATTATATTCCACTTTACTTTTTCAATACAATGCTTTTGGGGCTGAGCACACCTTAAGATGGAAAAAGCCTATCAGGCAACATAGGACATGTGGCTGCATGTGCACTCCTCTGTCTGTTAGCCTGACTGACACCAGAGAGATTATGCCAGAAGGAGATTAATCCTGTAGCATTGTCCAGTTCTTTCTTCAAAGTGAGGAGGAGGTGGTGCTGTGTATGTATAAGACGTACTTTATCAAGGCTGTACCACTTGATAAAAAAAGTTATTTCTTAAATATTTGTCTTAGTCCTAAAATAACTGAAACAGGGGAACTGGGAGATCTGTTACAAAAGAAACATCGGGTTATGATTGAGGAATGGCAAGGGTTTAAGACAGATGTTTGGTAGATCAAAAGCTGAACATGAGCTGGCAATGTGCACTCACAGCCCAGAAAGCCAACTGTATCCTGGGCTGCATCAAAAGAAGCGTGGCCAGCAGGTTGAGAGAGGTGATTTTGACCCTCTGCTCCACTCTGGTGAGACCCCACGTGGAGTGCTGTGTTCAGCTCTGGAGCCCTCAGCACAGGAAAGACATAGACCTGTTGGAGCGGGTCCAGGGGAAGGCCATAAAAATGATCAGAGGGATGGAACACTTCTATGAAGGAAGGCAGAGACTGTTGGCATTGTTCAGTCTGGAGAAGAGTCCAAGGAGACCTTACTGTGACCTCTCAATACTTAAAGGGGGACTTTTTAGCAGGACCTGTTGTGAAAGGACAAGAAGTAATGGTTTTAAACTAAAAGAGGGTAGATTTAGACTAGATATAAGGAAATTTTTTTATAGCGAGGTTGGTGAAACAGTGAAATGGGTTGCCCTGAGTGATAGTAGATGTTTCATCCCTGGAAACATTCAAGGTCAGGTTGGATGGGACTCTGAGCAACCTGACTGAGTTGAAGATATCCCTGCTTATTGCAGAGGGCATAGACTAGATTACTTTTAAAGGTCCCTTTCAATTCAAACCATTCTATGATTCTGTTCTATGATTCTATATTAACTTAAAAATGATGTTTCAGTTGTTGATTAGGGAAAAAAATACAGAGGAGTTGAGGGTCAGATTGTCAGCTAACCTATCTTAGTCAATGTCTATTGACTAAATCAGCTGAGCTCTGCTGATTTACATCAGTTAAAGATCTTGTCATGACTTTTTACGACTTAAATTGGTTCCTGCAACAGGTTTAATTTTGGCTTGAAGGAAGGATTTGCAGATCAAGAGTTATTAGTTCTTTTTACTGAATTATTAGAGCATCTTTTATTTTATTTTAAATTTGCTTTTACTATCAATGGCAGCTTTTGTCTCTTGTCCTCGTAATTTATCCGATAAAAGTTCTTCTGAGTGTCAAATACTTAGAGCATCTTTCACATTCTCAGGTGACTAAGATAGGATTCTTTCTTTAATTAAAAAGAAGAAGATTGAGTTTCAGGGTAATCATGTTTTGATATTCCCATATGTATCTAAAGTCACTCAAATTAGGAGAACTGAGCTTCAGTGTTTGAAATTAGACTTCGTTAAATTGGACTCTGAGAGTGCATTTCCCTCTCTGACTAAAATTCCTGTGGTTTTAAGTATTACAAAGTAAGACCTCATCAACTCTGATAGATGCTAAATGGCATCTTGCTTTGCAACTCGATTCTGACCTCATTTCTTAAACTGTAAACCTGGTGTAACTCCTTCAAACTAAGTAGAATTACTGTAGATTTAGACTGGCACAATGAAGGTAAAGTCTGTCTTTAGACTTCTACTCCCCTAAAGGAAAATCTTTTGCCATGGTAACCACTGTAACCAAAACCAGTATGCCAGATAATAGAAATTAATACAGCAATATTGAAGGGTCAAAGCTGGCTAATTTATACCACAAAAAAATCTGATCTTCTGTTTTCCTGAATTAACATATCATCTTTTGGGTATTTAACTGAACTTAGCTAATTATTGCAACTAATTGGAATTCAGAATGTCCACCTCTGAAGCACCATATCAATAAGGTCACTGGGTAGTGCAGGGCTAGGCTTCCTTGGCTGAGCAAAAGAGAGGTTTTGTTGGCCAGATGTGATGGCTCAGTGTCACACCATTCAGTGTGATCACCTCCTCAGAGCAGTGATGGTCAGAGTACCTGGTCAGCATCACTTTCAAGGCCCCCTTGTGCACACAGGCCCTAGGGCACCTGCACTGTTTCCGGGTCACTTCTTCTCCTCAGTCCTTGCTTGGTTTCCCACCCTTGTCAGAAACATCCTGCTCCCCTCCTTTCCATCTTCAGGAGTTTGCATGTCCTCATCCAGCAAACATCTCTAGTTTGCCAAGCAAAGATGGGCAGAGCAAAACAGATGCAGGAAGCAAAGAAGATAGAGCAGGTGAGCAGCAGAGCTTGGACTCTTGCACTCTGAGGTCCTCTGTCCTGTCACCTAGCTGCAAGGCCCTGTGCTTATCTCTTCCTTCCAGTGAAGGAAGCATTTTAGAGCACACCACAAGAGTTCAAGTGACCCTGTCTTTTAACGATACACGCATACCCACCTCTGTGATTTCAAACCTCCACATAGTCACACTTGCCCTCCAAACATTCTGCCTAATCAGTCCCTTTAAATGGGTTCTAGACTTCTTTCCTTTCTCTTTTTTTCACTGTTCACTTCTAACAAAGCCCCACATTTTTCTCTCTTCAGCATTTCTTCTCCCATTGCCTTTCTAGGATAATAGTGTAGTGATGAATTCTCATTGCAGATGCTAGTGAGAAGGAACCAACATGGGCAAGGACAAGCAGAAGAAA
This sequence comes from Cuculus canorus, assembly GCF_017976375.1. Classification (NCBI taxonomy): domain Eukaryota; kingdom Metazoa; phylum Chordata; class Aves; order Cuculiformes; family Cuculidae; genus Cuculus; species Cuculus canorus. The sequence goes on from NC_071401.1 coordinate 65,566,844, forward strand.
GTAGACAATGAGATCCAAGTGTGCATACAAGAAGGATTTGTAACTGTGAAAACAGCAAGCATACTGCACCACAGCACTTCCAGCTGTGGTCAAGGCCTCTGCATAGAACAGGTGGGTAGAACATCCATCACAATTTGTCTTTCATGTGTAAATTAATGAGATTTCACAGTGTGTGACTCCACCTCGGTATCCTCTCACCAACTTCTCTCATCTACTCCTCATTGGTCTTGCTGGCATTGTAGAGAATGTGGTCTCAAACCTGACAGAGAAAGTCCACCGTCTTCTCTTAGAAGAAAAATGAGACAAAAAAATCTGAAAAAAAAAAACCCTACTATTCTATTTCCACTCCATGATCTGTCTGGTGAAATCTGAAGTGCTCTGCATGGTGCATGAAACTGGAAAGGAAGTCACTATATATCCAAGGGTCAATAGGGTCAATATATAGCCCACTGGCTACTGGGAACAGCAGTGAAACAATGCAGCAAATCGCAACAGCTAAAAGCGCTATGGGAAAACTTGCCTTTCAACTGATGTATAACTGGGAGGTTAAGAGTACAGAAAATGGTGGTATAGATCCTCTAATGGCCCTGGCAGAGTCGAGGCTTTGTGTATCCGATACCAACAGGTAACACATCACGGGAATCTTCTAAACAACAAGTGCCACCATGTGAGCAGTCTTTCTAGTTTTCATCATTCATGCTTCAAGTTGTCTAGCAAATGTAATTTGGGCTGTTAGTTTCCAAATACCCTTTACAACTCCTTTGTCAGCATTTCCTGAGAATTGTGATACTCCTCTTCCTCACCAGCTGAGATGTGGTCCAAATTTCCTCAAATGCTGTCTTTGTTCTTTCCATAGCCAATCATCCTTCATTTACAGCATGCTTCTCTGTTGCCATCGTGGGTCCTTATCAGCTCAGATCACGTCCGTACCAGCCCTGCCACTAGGTGAAATATCAGCCTGCAACATGTGCAGTTGCAAGTGATGTCCTTCTAACTCTACTTAAAGCCTGGATCACGGAACAGTATGCAGTGGGAACCTGCCTACCTCCGCATCGACACTTGTAGGATGGCTGCCATGACCAAGAATGTCCTACCTTTCACTGCTGCTTGCAAAAAGCATGGTGGTAATATACACTGGTATCCCACTGATGAAATAGCGTCCTAGATGGAACATGAGCTTCTTTATTATGGAAAGAGAAGAGCCAAACCTCCCCAAGGAGCTCTTCAGAAAGATCCTCAGAACTAATTCAGCACGGCTGGATTCATACTCTCCTGATGAGCCAAAGACAGCCAAAGTGCAGAGTGAGGCAGCAGGCAGTGGGGCTGCAGCATACAGGCATCACATGGGGAACACAATTAAAATGCACATGTACTGCGTACAAAAGGGACAAAGTGTATTCAGGCAAATAACGCCTAAAGCCAGCGCTCATGACTGCAGAGCAGGCATCACAGACAAGCTAAAAATACTCACACAGACATGCCACAGACTGCTCTGTAACTTTGTGGATGCAGTACTCACCTCTCGTATAGAAGAGTTTTGGCCACATCCCTGCCCTTGATTAGGAGGAAGATGGAACTGAACACTGCTTTATTACACAAATATCCAAAATGGACCAGTAGTTGATCCTACCCACACTGATGTTCTTACTGGGAGTCCCATTCAGAGGGAGTGGAATCTGTGCGCGTGCTACAGAGGAGCAATGCACACCCAGCTAAAGCTGTGAAAGACAGCAGGCACCTAAGACAAGCTGCCATCAGCGGAAACCATCATCAAGAAATCTTCTGTATTGCTTATTTGGAGATTTGCACCAGACCTGTATTTAATACATACTGAAGACACCTTGGGTGCGGGTGTCCTTCGAGCATTCAGGCAACCTCATACCTCTCTCTTGTTCAGCACTGTGCAGTACGTATGCCTCCATCCTCTGACTGATCTCATGTGATTTAAAGTGGCTGAAATGGGTAAAGATAGTAGTTGTTATTGTGTCATGTTTACATGCATTGATGTGCAGTAGAAACATACGGGAAAAAAGTGATTGTGGTCAAATGAACTACTGTAGGATAAAGAGAGATAAATAATTCAGATTCTCATTATAACAGAAGAGTGCAGCTCCCATAGAAAGGAGGGAGACCGTCTTTGTGTGAATTGGTATGCAGTGGCTGTTTAGCCATAGCATGTAATCTAGCATTAGTATTAACATAAATCAGTGGCAGGAATTAACAATATTTCTAAAGTCTTATATGATAACTGGATCCACACTATATTGTTTAGTCCTCCTGGGCATTTTAATAATCATGTAATAGAAATGTTGGAGTAGCTGAGATATTCTTTATATTGCTCTATGAAAGGTCTTTAACACAATGTCTTTAGCAGACAGTTTTGATAGAACGTGTTGTACAAAAAGAAATATGCCTTTTTCGGTAACATTGGTATGTTTCATTAGCTTAGCCCACAGCAATATGACATTATGTTTAAAAAGGAATACAATTAATAACAATGAGAGGAGTTTTTTTAGCTCTCAGAGTACAGCTGGAGGAACTGAGTAAGGTGTCAGGGCAATTAAATAGAGGCACTGTATTACCTTTGTCTGAACACTCATAACATCATCTTGTCTCCATATGCTGAATAGGGGATTTCTTTGCAGTAAGATTCCTAATTTATTTTGATGTTTCCTACAACTCAGATAATAATAAGATGGAATTTTTTATTAATCTTTAAAAATGTACAATTCTTGGGAATTAGCATGTCTGTGGATCCCTGTATTTTCCATTTTCCATAAAGTATGGAGCGATTGTATGAGAGATACACACAATAGCTTCTCAGCACTGAACTTAATGGAACCATCATATCAGTGCCGTGGAAAAAGGACTGCTGGTACATGTACAGCACATGGATTAGATAACTGCAGTCCAGGGAAAAAGTTATACTTTGAGACTATTAGAATAATCAACATGGGTATTATTTTATTCAGCATTAACCTTTATGTTCTACGTTAAATGACAATGAAACTGGTGGAACACAATCCTTCCCTAGAGTAACAGTATCCGGCATTTCTTTCATCTCTAAAGAGGCTTCTTAATATCCTGCAATCCTAAAAATGCTATTTTTTCCCCCCACTGCAGGTCAGATTTAATAACAGTAACAGGCGATAAATGGATTGGACTCAGCTGAGCCTTCGGCAGCCCTGCAGATGGGAGGCAGGGATCTCTGTCCTTCTGGGAGAGGCAGCTGCAGAAGGTAGCAGGGATGGCCTCGAGGAACGTAGTCTTTCTTCCCGCTGGCCATGCAGTCCTTCCTGTCGTGCTCACTTCTGTGCCAGAGGCTCTTCTGCTCACCCCGGTCTGGATGGGAAGGCTGGTAGTGCACCCTGGCCCCAGGGATGGGGGCGCCAAGGACATAACCTGAGGCCTCGCCACAACCAACACCCGGACATGTATGGATGCTTTGGAAAAGAAAGACCGAAAGTGTCCCTTTTGCAGGAGCAGCTTGGTTGTATTGCTCATACAGTGACAATTATATGGGGAAAAGTGTTAGGCAGCTGCCAAAGCAGAAGCAACCCTCCCCTCTCCCCACACCTCCCCATGCCCCTGGTCCTGATGCTGGTGCCACTTCACGGGTGCCAGGCAGCAGCGCACCACGGGCTGCAGGAAACCACAGTCCCAGGGCCTGGGGCAATTAATGAACAACTCCACCGCTGTTCATGGGTAACGTATTACAGCTCGGGGGTGAGCAGTTTCCTCACACGCAGAGCTCCAGGTTATTCCTCCCGCAGCAGAGTCTGGGTTAATGGCACGCGGCGCCTGTCCTGTCCCTGGGCAGCGGCTGCCCCTGGCCCTGTTTAGCCCCTCACGTATGCAGCGGCATGCGGCGCCTCGAGCCATTCAATCGAGGGCTGGAACTGGATGATCTTTAAGGTTGCTTCCAACCCAAAGCATTCTGTGAGTCTATGATTCAATCACCCCAACGTGCCGGGGAGGGCCCCCCCCTCCCCTGCTAAGCATTATTGACAGACCCATCAAAGGCAGTGATGCATCGGCGACCGCCTGAGTCCCAGCCTGGGCGACATGTGGTCGTCGTGGCAACAGCAGGGCGCTGGGGCTGCCGGGAGGGACGTGGTGGCCACCTTGGTAGCCATGTTCCCGATGGAGAGTCCTCGCGCCCTCCCGTCGATCCGCTGGGGCCTCAGCACTATCGACCGCTCCAATTTGCAGGAATTTATGGTATCGATGTGGGGCTGATTAACATTTTGCGCCAGAGCGGTTCAATACGGGCTGGTAACAGCTTTTAATGATTAATTGACTTTTACGATTCTGCCTCGGCGCTGTCAGCAAGCTGTGAACGGTGGGCACGCTCCTCCTCGAGCCGCTCTCCAGCGGCACGGGGCAGTGATTGAGTGCTTGGGAAATTAGTGTCCTCTCTGTCTCGTTTTATGAAAGATAAATGCTATGACATTTAATGCAGACCTTAATTTAGAACAGAACTAAAGCAGATCATTTTGCAATTTAATCGTAAACAGGTAAATATCAAAACTTGTTTAGCATTTCACTAGTTAGGTGGACAGACAGCAGTGGCAAAGCAAAGTAGGCGGCTGGGGAATAGCAGAGGTAACGTAAGGCAATGAGACTCAGAGCCGGTGGTGTTTTAATAATAACAGCGGTATTAGAGTAGACAGTATCACATCCACGACTCAGGTATGTTCTTCTCACATGGCCATCTCACTCTCTCTTTCTCTTTCCTCCTGTAATCTCATTCACTGTTCCTACGCTAGCTGTAAAATGAGGGCTTCCGACACATGGCATGATATATGAAAAAAAAATGTCACCTACCGTTAATCTGTTACCGAAAACAAACATAAACATTATGGAAAAATTGCAAAGGAAAACAAAATTTTATTATACTCCATAACAACTGAAAAAAGATTGTCTGGAAGGCTGTGTGCTGTCAACTCCTACCTTCCTGTGTTCATATTTATAGCCTATTCCTTTGCATTCATTTTAATTAAAAAGATTGTAAGTTTCTTTTTAAATAACTGTCTAAACAAAATGTCATATTATGCATGTTTATACATACAAAAGCTAAAATGGCATATTTTGATCCTCTTTGAAGTTTTACTCTCTGCCTTCTCACCACTCCATCATCCCCTGTGCGTGAGACGATTTACAGAGGAAATGAGGCCACAACAGGCCAAATTCTTAAATCATTTGACCCACTTTAGAAGAGCTGGAGAGCTGCCGAACCTCCCCATTCAAGGATTCCCTTGGCACAAGGAAGTTCCTAGCTCGTACAAAGCTGACAGAGCCAATTCCTATGCCATCTGTTCTCTCAGAACCTGTTTAGAGGAACCTAGTGGGGGCAGAGTAGGGGTGCAGTTGAGGTATTTCTGCATTTTCCCTCTTCCTTTCGAGACCTTCACAGGGGCAATAGCTAATGTGTGAAAGTGCAACATAAATCCCAGAAACAGAAAACTACAACAGGCTCCCCTGCAGCTCTTCATGTCCCTCTGAGCTGCACCTCATGCTCCTTTTACAACTTGTCTGTGCTGCTTCAAGAAGCTTTGCAGAAGAGGCCAGCTCCAAAGACTCTTCTGTTTTAACCTGAATCACTTAATGGAAATCATTGTCAAGGAGCAATCAGATAGAGATAAAGTGCAAAACTGATTGTGCAGTAACCTCTGGGGAAGGTAAGAAAGAGGACAAACTTCTGGACACAGTTGAGTGCATTCCACAACTTAACCCTGATCAGCAGAAGTCAGAAGAACTCATACAGTAGTAGCCCTCAGCGCTATCACACCAGCTATGTGATACCTGGAAGAGAGTGCTTAGCTCTTGAATCAAAATTCACAGTGCTGAGTAAGGAACCTAAAGCTCTGTGTACACTGGATGTTTGCCTATGGATTTATCCTGATGAGCTTTGTGACCCCCCTGGCATTGTGATCAAAATGGCACACACTCAGGCATGCATCTCCACTGGAAAGCATGAACTACTAGCTGAGAGGTAGTAAGGGATGGCTTTTTAAATCACTTCTCAACTGATGCTGCTTGCTACACTGCCAGCTGACAACAGGAGCATGTTCCCTCATTCTCAGCGCATGATCAGGCAGGCTGATGGGGGAGCAGGATGCACACTTCCCTGGAGTGAAGCAGGGACAGAGTCCACACAGCCAACTTGTCTTAGCAACCAGGTGGTGACTACATGCCAGGGGGTAGTCTTGACATGTTTCTTTGTATTGTTTCTTTTTTAACATCACCATTCAGATATTTTCTTCTGTCTCTCATCCTGAGCTTCTGTGCCACTGACACATTTGGAGTGTGACGGCATAGCACACTGTGCCTGGGACAGACCGAAAGGTGCCTTGCAGCATCACAGAATCCAACTTTGTTGGCCCAAAGGAGAGAAAGCAGAGTAGGTCTCCCAGGCTGCTCTAGCTATAAGAGGGGATAGTAAGCAGTGAAACATGTCAGAGAGACATACTTGGATGCTGCTGTCACTGGGTAACTGGGGGAATGACTGCTGATCCTGGGAGGAGCAGCAAGTTCCCTGCCACATACTCTAACCTCTCACTTCACATGTCTTCACACAGCCTGGCTATCAAGGATGCAGGGAAAACAGTTAAATGGCTATTATAATAGCCCATTATAACCCGGGCAAAGGTCAGTCTAAGCCACTGCTCTCATTTTGCTTGTGCTAACAGCTGGCCCTCGATAAGAGTTTGAGTATGTCCACAAAGACATCTCCACTGATGAAGGGGTTCGAAAATCCAGGCTAGAGGGTGTGCACATTCTGACTTTAGATATTGGCAGTAAGTAAATTCCTGAGTTCGGTCACAAGTTTGGGCTAAGTTATAGGCAAAGCACAGGCAGGTATAGGCAAGTAGATAAAAGCTTAAATTCCCTGAATATCAAATGAGGAGAGCTGAGACTTAGAAAGTGCCATATGAAGATGGGTACAGTGAGATATATGCCTGCTCTTGCTACATATGCTGACCCAACTCTGGTCTCACAGCTGTGTACCCATACAACTACGGCAAAAGCCTTATCTTCTGGACGAGAATGCCACATATCTATTTGGCCTGGATCACGAATGGACCAAACGTGTTTGCTCATACCCACTGATGTAAATATACCCTAAGAATGGGCACAGTGAGCTAAGTGTGCCACTGAAGCTAATAGAAAATCCTAGTAGGGGGAGTTTTGCTCCCCATCAGCGCAGCACGTCAGTCAGCCTTTGAATATCAGCTTCTGAACTGGGCTGTTCTGTGTTTACCTACCTTAGTCGTACAATTAGAGACAGGTGTTTGTCTCTGTTTTCCTTTGGGTTGGGTCTCGTGGCGATACTGCTTTTAGCTAGTAGCCTGTTGAATGTGTGCCCCAGAATTGGGACACCAGCCTTACCTTAGCAGACTCTACAATAATGTAGAGAATGGGGTCTCATCAAAAGTATTTACGTGGGAATGGGAATGGTGAGGAGAGATCGCTTTTGTTTTCTCTGTATTAGCTGAGTCACTATGGAGCCCAGAAGGCACAGCTCATAGAGCCAGAGGGAGTAGAAAGGAGTGCCATGAGTGATGAAGGTAATGCACATTCCCACTGAGCATGGGAATCTCTGAAACATGATTTTCAGCTCATGTCTGTCTACATGCAATGCAGCAGCAGTATGTTGCTCTGTGACTCCTGATTTGGCTGCACCGTGGTTAGCTTCAATGTGAAGTACGATGTGGTCCTCTCTCTTGATACGTCTTCTCCCTCAGTAAGTCTCCTTAAGAGACCTTCAAATGTATACTTTAGGCTAAAAAGAACTGAAAACTTTGATTTCCTAAACTGTTCCAGCTGCCAAGCAGTTGCACAAAAGGTAGACAGCAGTTGCTGCATTTGAAAGGAAGTGGCTGAGAACGCTGAAACCAAGAGTATATGACACTATGCTGATGTGGTCTTTTGCAGATGGAGGTGAGCTTGTTTCATCCTTTTTTGAAGCCAGCTGGGGAACTCCTTTGCTGTAAGCTGATCCTGAGCTAATACAGCTATACAACTTCAGGTTCAAAAGATTCTAGTTAGCACCATGTGCCCCAGAAAACAAGGTAGGTAGAGCCCAGCTTGTGAAAGGAAATAGGAATGGTTCAGCTATGTATTCCTGTAGCAGGGCCAGTTCAAGATGTAAAACAAGCAGGCTGTTGCTTTTTCTGCCTTCTGTTGCAAAAGAACCCCAAACTGAAACAACAACAAAAAAACCCAATAGCACTGCTTTGCTTCAACCATAACCCAGGAAAACAAAGCAGAAGTTTTGGTCTTGGGGCAATAATTGGTGCCTCTGGTTCTTTATTTCCCTGGCAGGACTAAGAGCCTCGTTGTCCTGAACCCTCCTGTTCTGCCCCACTCTGCTCCAGCCTTCACTATGCCTTAGCACTTTCGACAGCAGGGGAAAACAGGACTTAGCTCTTCTCCTTCCCCTGCAGGAAGGCCATACTCCTTTTCACTTGAGCTGGCTCTGGGTAGGAGTAACTGGACGCATACAGCAGGACTGTGCTGGGCAACATATGTGCCTGGGAGACACCTAATCAAGACTGGCAGGATTTTCTGTGTGACCCTCTATTTACACCTACGTTCTACCTAAGCTGCCTTTTAGGCACATAAAAGACAGTTTGGGATCATGGCCAGGTTCACCACATGGTACCTTGAAGAAATTCTGCCTACTTACCTGCAAATATGAGACTTCATGCTTCCTGCTCCCTCCGTGGGGGAGCCAAGGAAGCAAGAATCATCCTGTATTGTCTGAATAGTGCAGCAGAACAAGAGTCAGAGAAAGAGAAGTCAAACTGTGTGGACAAACTCTCAGCACCACTGAAATCCGTGGTAAAAATTCCACCGACTTCAACAGCTTTCTATTCTACAGCTGTGTGTCCTTGTGTCTGACCGCAGTCCCTTTTCAATGGCACAGTGTTAATAAGTTGTATTACTACTACAAAGGGCAGAATGTGACCTTCTTCATTTTTATTGTGTCAGAGCACACGTACTCTGAGTAGCAAGCAGCATCTCTTTACATCAAGCCTTGTGCATCAGGTAATACAGGAAGAGTATTGTATTATTAAGAAAGTGTTTCTCTCACCACAACGTAGAATGATAGCATTGAATCTTTTCCCTCTCTGTCCTGTCACGTTCCTCTCCATTCTATCACATTTTACATACATGTGCTGCATTCACTGAATATTCCCATATCCAGCCTCACTGACTTTTGTTTAGGTGCACGACTAGGAATACTGGGGAAGGAGTGTGATAGACTATAACTATGTCCCTGATACCTATCCATTCAAAAATAACACAATAAATTTTTTAGGCAAAAATAATATTCAACATTTTGCCAGGAAAAAACGTTGTTTTTCTGCAGCCACATGCCAGCCATTCCTTGACAAAATTCCACACATTATCTTTTTTCATGGGTTCAGAAGGCAGTTAACAAGTGTAATTTCCACCTGTAGGCACTGATTTTGTTTTGGTTTTGTGATTCCTCTTCTAGATTTATAGGAGAATTTAATTAGGCTCCTTATAGATTTCTTTGGCAATTTTTGAATATATATATATTTCTCCTTCTTGATTACAATCCCCTTTAACTCACTAGATGTCCCAAATTATAAGCTTTGCATGGAATCAGTTGCCTTTGGCTATGTTTGGTATTATGTTACCTTCTGTTCAGTTAACGGTGTGGAGATAGGCCATAAGCACTGGAAAAACCTCAAAGCTCTTTTCTGCTGTTTTGAAATTGAGAAAGCAGAAACATAATTGCTTTTGTTGGATCACAATCCTGAATAGCAAAAGACTTTTTAAACATCTGCCCTTCCTTTGATTGGCTTTACATCTTCTCTCTTTTTTGTCTCCTGTTCATTATTCTGCATTTCATTCACTAATGAAAAATTCTATCCATGACAATATTTTCATATGCTGTAAGATGACTGGGATTCAATGCATTTAATCTGATCGAGCCCTACAGAAAATCTTAATAGAATGTGACAATATATGTTAATTCTGTGAGGTTTGTATTTCCTCTTGCTCGTATAATATCTGATCTCTCCTGCCTACAATCTCAGCACAATCTCCTGCAACCCTGACTTTTAACAGAGCAAGAGTCTAACTCCTGGGATGGATTTGTAACACATATTGAAGTCAAACAACACTGTGTAGCTATATGGGAAATAAATTTTGCTGTCTTTGCCACTGAGGCTGTGCTCCCATTCAGATCTGTGCCAAATACAACACCAGTATTAATTCCACCAAGATCCGGCAGCAGAATTGTTCTGTTTTACACAGAATTCTCTGACAGGAGAACCTGCATGTGTCTCCATGTGCTGATCTCCCTCTCCCACTCTATCACTGAAAAAATGACTTGATATGTCTCTCTCCTTTTTTATTTTTTCTTATTTAAAACTACTCTCAAATGCCTGTCATGGTATTAGCATTCATTCCTAGGGAAATGTAGCAGCCAGGAATAATGTTGATCACTGTGTGGACCAGAATAACCTGTTCATTCTTCAGGGAGTAGCCTTTCCTGTTCAATAATAATATTGAAATTAAGAAATAACATTCTGTCTTCTAACATAGGAAGGCAATACAAATAATTGGGGAATTTCCTAATGAGTCTGTTATTAAAACAGTAGGAGAAACCTGAGCATTCAGCCAGCTGAAATGTGTCCTTTTTTCCCCCTGGTTTGAGCATAATGCTTGACATCAATACCACAAGTATTTTCAGTGCCACCTGGAAATACGCAGGAATGAAGGCAGGAGGCTTTTGAAAAGTCACTTCTGATTTTGCTCATTTAAGAGCTAAGTATTTCAAAAGCAACGAGGGCCAAATTTTCAAGTGTCGATAGTCCCCAGTTGGATCCAGATTTTCAGAAAGATTCCATTCTCATTTACACTTCTCAACAGAGCGTTTTTCCACAAGTGCACAGCAGCCAGCAATCCTCTCTGGCCAGGAAGCCATTGAGAAAGCTGGTCTTTTTTTTTTTTTTCTCAGTGCCTAAAAGAGAACGGGGAGCTCTTTTGTCAATCAGGTTCTTCAGACAAGTTATGCCTGATGAGCCTGGCTCTGAGGAAAAAAGTGAAATATAATTTTCCTCTCTGAAACCTCTAGAGGTAGCGGGGACTAGAAAGACCCAGTGTACTGCTGGGCAGAGATAGCTCTGAAAGAACTAGCTTGGAGACTGGAAGCAATGGAGAAATACCCATAATTCCTTCTGGAGCTTTGCAGTATATGAGGGAACGAGTATTTCCATGAATATCGGAATTATTCCGGAAGTCTAGTTTCCAATGGAGTTAGTGTTTCATGCCTGACTGACATTTTAAATGAATTATACTGTTGCTGTGGTGCAAATCCTGCCCTTATCAGACACGGGAGAAACCATAGGGGAGAGAAGACTTGGCTGTGGAGTGGATTCCCTTATATCTAATAAGATACAAGCTCTGTCTGAAGCTTTCCTTCACATGCATCCTGTGTCTGTCCCCAGTGGATTCACTCTGTGTCAAACAAGAACCAAGCATTGGCTGCAGCCTTTCCATCAGCAGGAAAACTCTTTAGCTTTCTGTTTTCACAAAAACTTACAAACTAGTTTATCTCTGAAAATTCTACCTTTCTGCTGGGTTTAGCCACCACTGTCCAGTGAGTTGAAGAGTTATTAGAGAACCGTGTGCACAGGCACAAACACACTGCACTTATGTGAGCTGTGCTTCCTTATGGAGCCAGGCTAAAAACACCCACTGCTAAACACCCCATGACTGCAGCCTTCTGTGTCTATGAGCCAGTTGGAGAGGCTGTAATAAAGAATTGGGTGGAAAGAGAAATAAAATATTCCATATCTCCTGTCCCACAGAGCACCACGTCTCCCTCCATCCCTGACCATAGGATCTCCCCATCTAACGTGACTGTTGTAGAGATTTTTTTTGGATTGGAGCACACTGTGGGGGCAGTCAGGGGAGCTGGAAGTGTTCCTGGCTGGTCCGCCAGTGTGAAGGATTGGCAGTGCTTCTTGCACTTTCCTTTCCCATGAGCAACGAGTAGCAATCAAATACAATCTAGCCCTCATTATTTGCCGTTAGTTTCTTTGATTGTGATGTGGAAATACGTTGCTAAGGAAAGCAAAAACCGTGGTTAACTGATTGATAGAAAATAAGAGTCATCGAAAACATCTGGAGAGCCAGATGAGTACAAGCCATTGTTTAGTTTAATACCCTTATAATATTTGCTGCAAACAGCCAAGCTGAAGGGTGGATTCCTCATTTTTATTATGTGCTTATTCCAAAATATCAGTCAATGGGCTTTTATAGCAATGTTTGATCCATGCCCTTTTGCCCAGATGTTCGCATGTCTTGGCTCCCTGAAGTTGAGTAAGGCCGAATTATCAGAATGTAATATCAAAATGTAAGAGTGGTTATAATGGATCATAACATCCCTCTATACTCTTGCCTCTCATGGTCACCAATAGCAGAAGTTTAGGGAAAAATACAAAGCTGAAAAATGTGGAAAATAGATCCTCCCATCTTCTAGTGATTAGCAGCTGAAGAACCAGAGGTGGTATCTCTGTATTTATTACGGCTAGATGGATTTTTTTTCCTCTGGGATTGTCCCTCTCAGCCTTTAAAGTAGAAATAATGAAGAGTTTATGTTTCTGCTGGGGAAAAATGCTGAAGAGGGAAAGCCTGTAGCTGGAAACTTCCAGAGTGACCCCAGGGAAATGGGTTCCATCAAGCTGCGGGGGCATGTCTAAGCCTATGTTAAAAAAAGAGACACTCGTCTTCCAATATGAACTACCAGAAGCTACCAGAAGAGTTGTCAGGCAGCAGAGAGCAGAGGCAGAAATGGGGTGGAAGCAGTATGCAACTGCCCAGAGCCTCCCTTCACAAGGGCAGGAGGAGAGAAGGCCAGCACATCACCTGGCTGACAATACAGCCCACCAGCTGCAGCCCCGGAAGCCAGTGCCCAGGTTGAAACGTGCTCCTCAGACAGCTTTAAACAAGGTGGTGCCTGAGCATATCTAGATGGTAAACAGAAATTGGGTAGTTGCCAGCTTCTTTCATGTCTTTCCAGGTCTATTCCTATGCTGATTGTAGATATTCAATAACTGTGCTTTACACCTACATCAGACTGTTGCAGATTTGTTAAGGAACCCTGTGCAAGTTCAGAAGGGCAGATAAATATCAGCGTGTTTCTGATTTGAAAGATACTGAAAATGAGACAAAGCATTGAAATCACTTGCCTGAAGTCCACAGAGTGAATCAGGAACTGAACCAGGAACTGTATGGATAGTAGAAACTATCCATACATACTCCTGATTCTCTGTTTCCAGTGGCTAGCCAGCACCTCCTTTCACCTGATCTACTCTTAAATCTAGAGGCATAATCTAGATATATATATATACACCAAGGAGGCTGTTTCTTCACAAAACTGTAATCAATATTTATAGTATGTGCTTTCCATAATGATCAGCTACAAAAATACATTGTTTTGACTCCATAAGTGATATTTTAACTAACAAGAATTGTTGCATTAAAAAAAAAAAAAATGGGCTGCCATTTCCAGAAATACCATGTTTTTTTCCTAATTCACACATCAGTTCTGAATTCATTACAATACAAAGCTGTTTGTAGTGCCAATACATTTTTGCACTTCATTCAGTCAAATTTTACTGAGTTTAGATCAGCCATGTCATCGCACATTCCGCAGAAATATGAGCCTTTTAAGGAAAAAATGCAGGGGAGGAGAGGAGAGGAGAGGAGAAGAGAGGAGAGGAGAGGAGAGGAGAGGAGAGGAGAGGAGAGGAGAGGAGAGGAGAGGAGAGGAGAGGAGAGGAGAGGAGAGGAGAGGAGAGGAGAGGAGAGGAGAGGAGAGGAGAGGAGAGGAGAGGAGAGGAGATTTGCCATTGTTCTGAAGTCGCTTGTATTCTAGGTATTTTTTTATAACTTAATATGATCAAATATTGGTTTTCCAGAGGTGACTGCTGAGCTTGTGTTGAGCCCATGTTTCAGACACTCACTTCTGAGGAAGTTCTTTGAGAAGACAATGTTCACAGGGCCCTTCACTGTAGCCTTTTTTAATTCTACAAGGGCTATTTCTGCCTGTTCTTGCATCACATTAATTTCTTCCCAGGACTGGTGGAGTCTTAATGCCATCCCCACTGAATCATCCTCCAAAGCAGAACAGACATAGTGTAGTCCCTGCTCTCTGCTATTCCATTATACCTTGTTCACTACACGTGAAACGGCTTGCCAGCAAAGCTACACTAATATAATACCAACAGAGCCACCTCAGTGGAACCATTCTGATGAACAAAATAATAAAACAGCAAAAAGACATTTTTTTCCCTCCCTGATATTGTTCTGTCTACCTCAGGCAATTGTTTTCATGCTTCTGACTGACACAGCAAGGATGGTAAAACTCTCTGCGTAGACAAGAAATCCTGAGGGGGGCAACAGAACATTCACTGCTGGTTCTGGTTGTATCTCGGTTGTCTCTCTGTGCTGGCTGCTTGCATGAGGGAGTTTGCCTTTAGAACTGTATTACTGGAGATTTGGGGCAGATGCCATTGTTATTTTTCAATTTTCCTTTTTTTAAAATATTTCTTATTTAAAAAGAACACTAGAGTCTAGCATTTCCTGATGCTATAGGAAAAAAAAAAACCTAGGCCAAAAAAGGTGCTTTGAGGAAGATCAACGATAGCCAAAAGACTTGCAATATTTGACTACTGGGATGTATTTACTGAAAGAAGACCCTTTTTGAAGGACAGACTCCATCTGAGCAACTGTGGAAATAGCCTTCTGGAAGCAAGTCTGGCAGAACTGATAAGCAGAGCTTTGAACTGAAAAATGAAGGATATGGAGTCAAAGACTTGAAAAATCTCCACATGCCCACAGAACACCGGAGGAGAGAGCCTACGTACATGAGGGTGTGCCAAAGGATAAAGAAATTTCAGTGATCAGAATGGCAGGGAATAAGAAGAAAGAAACTGCAAACTGTGATGAGAACTGCCTCCAAGCCAGTAATACCGCAAGTGTCAGGAGCAGGTCTTAACAAAGCTGTGGTATGGAGTACAGAAATATTTAGCAACTATATAAGTACCAAAAAAGGGAAGAGAACAAATGAAGCTGGGAGGGCATTAGGAAGGGCAGGTATACATCCGTAACACAACACAATAGCAGTCATGGCTGGAACACTGGTCTTGAAGCACATGCATTATTCAGAAAGGCAGAGATAAAGGTGAAGGTGGTGGCAGAGAACAGCACATTAATGATATGATACACTGCAAATAAGAGTGTGCAGAAGGGATAGCATGCAAAAAGCAGGATTTGTTCTAGCTGAAATCACTCCGGGGAAAGCTGGTAAAAGAGAATATTTGGAAAGTGCAAGCCCCCTGATTTGGCTCTACTTCTGGGTAAAGTCAACGGTAATGCCATTAGAGAGACATGTTCTGTTAGGTTTGTATCATGCAGAGAAATTATATCTTCCCAAATACAGATCAAAGAATAAATACCACTAATGATGATAGAATCCAGATACTTCTGGATGTAGCAGTCAGCAATTGTCTTAAAATTCTCACCGAACCAGTAAAAAGTGGTGCTGACCAAGACTTGGTTTTGATAACTGAGGAGTGCAGCAAAAATGACATTGGCTCAAGTGGTCAGACACTTACTAATGAAATGGAACAGATAAATTAGTCTGTTAATAAGGTTTTGCATTTCAAAAGGGCAAAGTTTGGTAAACTTACGGACTTGATTACCAAAGTCAGATGATTGCAGAGTCCAGGAATGAAAATGTCGAAGAGGTCTGGAGTTTCTACAGGTCTAAGAGAATAAAAGTTTCAGGAACCTCTGTGATGGACAAAAGAGAAAGCCTGTTTGTATAACCACTTCAAGAGAGGTACTAGTACATCAGCTTACGTCTTTTAAAGAAAGACCGAGTGCTAAACAGGGAGTGGATGAAAATGTGGTAACAAAGATCACACCAAAGTCCTAAGCTTTCTTGGATAAGATAATATCCCACACAGAGAGAAGAAGGTAAATATTGTCTGTTAGCATTTTACTACTTCATTTAATACAGTAGAACAGAAGAGGTTACTTGTTAGCTGGAGCTCTGCAAAAAAGCTGTATGTGTAAAAAGGACCTGGCTCAGCGCATACAGTAACCACTGAAAAAAAAAGCCTCACAAGGCTGGAGAGAAGCAATTAGGAAAACTCTTCAAACTAAGTGTTGGGACTAATCTTGTTTAATATTTTCATAAATGATCATGGCATAAGGACAGGCTATTAAATGTTTGATGACACAATATTGAGAGGCGTCCTTAATGCAATGAAGAGCATATCAAGACTCTGAAAACAAGTAAACAAGGACCAAGTTGTAGCTAGTTGCTACAAGCTTGCAAGTGAGCAGAAACATCAGACAATGGTATTGAAGGTGACTCTCATGCTGCAGTATGACCCAGCCTTAACTAAAATTGACTGATACAGGTATTGGAAAGTGTTAATGCTTTAGCACAAACCCTGATGAGACCTTGTGTGCAGCTCTGAGCACCCATGGGCAGGAAAGCTCGATTCCAGATGGAAGCACTGTGCAGAAACACAGCTAACTTGACCAAGTGGAAACAAGAAGAGGCCTGAATAACTTGGCTTGTTAAGCTGGGGAAAAGAAATAAAATAAGGACTAAGAAGATACAAGCTGGCCACAAGAAATCAGCAAAATCAGAAAATATTTCCTAGCTGCTAGAGTCATCAGCCTTGCTGTGGGGGAAAATGAGCACCAAGAATCTAATGCTGTTTAAGACCGAACCTGACGCATTGCTGAAAGCAAATCTATGTGTTTGCGATAAGAGGAGGTCTTGCTAGGCCAAAAGTATCTTCTAGTCCGGAAAGCCTAACTGTGGCTGAGTATCTGAGGCAGAGATTAGAAGGAGAGATTTGTGTGTTGAGAGAAGGCTGCCGGTCTCCTTCAGAGTTTGATAAATCTTTTAGCTGCTTCTCAATTCTAAACTTTTGCTGGTTTGCTGAACATGAACAGAAACAGAAAGATCCAAACCCTGCAAAATTTTTCAAGTGTGAGCAATATTCAGTAGCTTGAATGGTGAAAGTGAAAAAAAAATGGATTTTAATGTAAAATTTAAAACATTTTTCTTAGACTTATCTCACTACTCAGCTGAACTTTACCACATGATATATCCAGGCTGGCTATGTCCTATGTAGAGAACAAGCCCCACTTAATACCTGCCTGTCAGCCAAACACTGAAAGTGAAAACAAACTGACCTAGGGCATTTGTTTAATAACGTGTGTGTGTGCAGTGTTGCTGTTTGCCAGTTTGAAGCTAAACTTATTTGCATAGCTCAGGGCTTAGACTTCCTCTTGCAAGAGGCTCCATGAAATTACCCATTGGCTTCACTGGGATAACACATATGGAGTTCTTATAGCCAGGCAGGTAGTCCTCTGTCCACAGGGTCTAACTGCTTCTGTTGCTTCTCCAGAAAGGTCCTTGGAGTGAAATTTACAATAAACATGACAGGGTTCTCCAAGATATGATCTTCTGAAGAAAGTGGTGCTTCCTTATTCTTCTGCTTCTGCCCCTGAAAATCAGTTGTTCTTTGGGTCATGCTCTGCTGTTGAGACTCACCTGTCCAGCCCCCATCTAGCACCATTACTCTGGCAGGTTTCTTGTTTCCAGCCCAGTGCTGCAGTCTATCTCAGACTGCTGACCTCCCAGGATAGGTGGGATTGATCCCACCACCTCCTGGCTCCAGCTGACACATGAACTCTTGGAGTAAAAAACACAAACCAAGTCTTTGGGGTATATATGTCTCTTCCAACACTGCACAGCAGCTTCCTTGCCTTCATACCTCTCAGTTCACAGGTAATGAGAGAAACGTTTGAGCCTGTTATGGTGAAGGTGTAACTCTACGCAAGCTGTGTGTGCCAACCCTGGGTAAAGAGTTGTACTTCACCCCAACACACTGACAAGGAAGGGTATTCTTGTATTAATTTCTGCCAGGTTCTGGGCTGGTGTTTGGAAGTCTTTATTTGTGGGGGTTTTTTATGACCAGTCTACTGTTGCTTTGCATTTCCTTTAATGCCTGGCTGCTAGATGCTAGACTCACATGGTTATGCAGAAAATGTTTGAACAAAAAGGTGGGTCCAACTCACCCTGTCATGAAGAAAATTTAGTAGATCTCATGCTTTGGTGAAACATCATAGCCTGGATCGCAAATAAAGGGGTTCAAAAGTAAAACTGCATTTCAGCCAGCCTCACTGTAAATTGATCAAATGAGCTGCAGGCTGGGGTCATTTTTCCTGAACATTTTGCCACTGGCTACAATATAAGTCATGCTCCTTTTTTAAAAGCAAGCCCATCCACAATGTGCTGTTTGTTATGGGCAAAACGCGTTCATGCTCAGTAATAACAGCTAATCTTGACTAGTCCTGAGTCCTGAAACAGTGCTGAACGCAGCTGGTCCTTGTCTGTACTCCCTAGAGAGAGGTAGGACAGGATCCATCTACATTAACTTCAGCCATCTGGTCAGGTACACTGTAACCAAACTGGCTGCCTGGCCTCCTGCTATAATCAACTGAGTGATGCAGGCAACTTCAAAAGGTGACTCCTCCCTCCCTTTAATAGGTGGCTAAACTAGCTGGCATCAATCGCCCTCTGTCTTTCTCCATTGAACGCAGAGGGAGCCCAGACTTGGCCTACACATTAACCAGTGTATGGCTGAAGTTAGTGAAGATAAATGCCATCTGCAGTCAGTACTGGATCTGATAACACAACTGCTAAAGCCACATTTGAAATACAGGCATTGCTTTTAGAAACAGGTATCATAAACTTATTGGTATCAGATGTTCTCCACAAATAGGCAGTCCTAAAGAGGGAAGGGGCAAGGGGAGGGATAGTAACCCCTTGATTGTGAAATTACATGATTACTAAATGAATATGAGTCTTCAGCAGGCTGTTTTTAATGTCTAGGTTGTGTTTCTAATGAAAGAAAACATGTTGTATCACTGATCCATATCACAGTGCTCATGCTGTCTGCTATCAAGAGAAGGCAAACACAGGATCTCTCAGATTTTTATTCATACCTGCAGAAATAAAACCAGAAGGTTGTTCCCTTTTTAAAATCAATAGTCTCTGTTCAGTGTGTCTGATTCAAACCATATTGCTAGCAAGGTGGAACCTTGAAAACATTAAGATCTTTCTGTGGTAAAAGTTAAAGTTTAGAGGGCCCTGAGGAAACAGAACACGTGGGCCAAAAGTTTTAAACCCAAATATTAAAGATAGTCAGCCAAGTCAAAACATTGGCATCTACATGAAGGGATCATGAAACAGAGAGACTGAGCACCCACTGAGTCTACTTATTCCCTAGCACTTCTGAAAACTACTCCATTTTAATTAAATACCTTCATGGGGATGAAATCTCTTCAATTTTGTACAAAGGAATTCATGTGCTCCTTGCTTTACTAGAGCTCCAAAGGGCTTTGGTCTCTTGTCTTTCTATACTGGAAAGGCAAGAATGATGAAAGAAGACCTTGGGGCTGACAGAGTTTTTTCCAGTCAAGTCAGAGCTAACTCCCCAGAAAAAAAAAAAAAAAAAAAACAAAGCAGCCCATTACATAATTCACCAATGGCTCAGCAAAAGGACTTTGGAGTAACCAGAAACCTCCCACCACAACTTCAGTAAATTCAGACTCAAAAGCTCAGGATGGGCTAACCTCCATGAGTGGCACAGCAAAAGATACCTTTGACTTGCCACAGCTGATCCTGCATACAGCCCTCCTGGGACTGACCTGGGAAATGCATTGCCTTGAGTTAGCTCCAGGAGCTGTTCTCATCTTTCAAGTATGAGAAAACTCACAACACTGAAATAATTTCAAAGCCAAAGCTTAACTTCTTTGAACGATAAAGAAAACCCCAAGGTACTCTAGATTATATACTGAAAGAAAATAGATGTCATATTTTAGGTCAAATGACAATCTTTATGTCTCATCTAGTAGAAACAAATTAATATCTGCTACTATAGATCTAAAAGTAGGTCTTACTCACCAATGTCAGGAGGAGCTCTAGTAAGCTAGAGGTTGTGACAACAGACTACACAATGTGCCATCCGCCATCCTTCTGGACTCACACTCCTTGTGGGATGACTGAAGTACGAGCTCGGGGAATCCTCCACTGAAAGACATCAGGCAGCTGTGCTGCCATCGCTCCTCACATAAAAGTGGATGAAAACAATTTCCTTTCTTAGTTTAAAAGATTCTCTCAGTTAAAAACAATAATTCACATTTCGCAGAGTAACCACAAGCCTGGGCTTCTGTGCTGTTCCAGTCCTTTGCTGGATGGTATGGCTTTGGACAAGGCACGAAAGATTTGTCTGTACGCATCTCTGTTCACAGTATAGTGAGCCCTGGTGCCAAATCCAACATCAGGGATACCAGTCTTAGGGCAAGGCACTTTAAGTACTGAGACAACTAACTTTTAAGACTTGTAAATTCTTCACTGGATCTAATCATAAACCTTTCTACCCTAACTCTTCAGAGCTGATTAATGCGTTGGAATGTGTCTGATTTTTCATTCCTACCCTGAGACATCCTACCCCGACTATTTGAGGTTGTCTGTCATCCATACACCCAAAAATGCTTTCTTATTTCACCATAGACAGAAATTGCCCTTCTTCCCAATCACTGAACAAGATGAGCATTCCCAGACTCAAAAATTAAAATCTATTCCTGAATGTTGATATACACATTAAAATTTCCTGTCTATAAAACCAGTTCAGTGACAGCATTTTATTTCATTTTTGTCATGCAAAGTTTAGTTTGCACGTGCAAGCCTTATTTTGATACTGGAATAAATGTGTGTTTTAATTGTTAGTGCTCATAAGGTGTCGAAAGATTACATGGGACGGGGATTATGAATCGCATTTTCACCTCTGAAAATGCAAAGCCTGATAGAATTTGACCAAGCAACAGAGAATTGATCAGGCGCTCTTTACTGATGCTTAATTGTCTGTTTTATATAGTGGTTTGTGGTGCAGCATAACCAGAAAGGCTAAAGTCCTGTTCACCTTCAGATTTCTTCTGTTTTGTAGGAAGATTTTGTTCCATATAATGAAGCAGGACAGAGAGTCTAAAAAGTCTGCTTCCAATTGTCAGTGGACTTCAGAGCTGAATTTCAAAGTGTAGGGCTTTTGACACATTTAGTCATTATCCTGCTCAGAAGGCAAGGGCAACCTAGGTGGATGAAACCCTTTTCCAAACAGAGTGCATCCCATCCAAGATGCTACAGATGTTAAATCAAAATCAAGAGGGATTTAGAACAACAATATTTTAGTGTGGTCTTTAAGACTAAGATTCATATATTACAAAAAGTTTAGACTTGTAACTCTTGCATAGGCTTTTATCTTCCTGTTTGTGTCTGGGGGAAGTCAAGACCTCACACAGGAATTCATAGCCCAAGTCTTCTGTTTGGTCTGGGCCTTATATACCTTAGTAGTGGTAAACTTCAGAGCCAATGGATATCAGTGCCACTCAGGTACCTAATCTGACAAGATCACTTTGCCAAATATAGTCTGGCCATCTAAGTCACACAGGATTTGTCACGCACAGAACTGATGTTCAAGGGCATTCGACAACCTGGGCTGGAAAATAAATACAGTATGAGTGGCTGATGCAAATACAGTTGTTGCCAGCTAGAGGCTACCATTTTATGACTTGAGGCATGGACAGAAATATTTCTGTGCTTCTTTGGATCTCCCTGCTAACACGTGTACAGAAGACATAGGAAAATGCAGCAAAATTGTTACATGTAATTAAAAACATAGCTCATATTCTGTATCTGTAACTGAAAGACAGAAGCCAAGAGAAGATAAATGTCAAATCTAAAGAAAAACCTCTGTCCTGGTTCAGCAGAAGTGCCTATTCTGTAACTCTAACTTAAGCCCTTAGAGGTGGCAAGAGCCATAGAGAGGCAGGCATCTGTAGAGACTGGCTGTGATCTTACGTGAGCCCAAATGCATCTTGGAGAGTCTGTGTTTCCTTTTGCTGCCTATGCCATGGGCCTGAGGTGGGCAAGCTCCTAATCTGAGCAACTGATCTTGGTGTCTTAAATGAACTGGGGTGACCACGTCACCTACCTCCCAAGATAAGTGTCGCTGTGGCTGTGAACACAGGCATGGCTGCAGCATCCTTGCAAAAGGGCAGCACCCTGATTGAACCTTAGCAATTAGCATATGTTCAAAAGTTTGGGGAACAGAGAGCTTCCTGGGATACCAAAGAAGCAGCAGAAATGGGGGCCCTATTCACTTGTAAGATGCAGCATCTGGCTGGGGCCCTTCCTGACCTCCCAGAAAAGGGAAAGAAGTCAAACATGCTGGGCTGGGAGGACCTCCTCCCACCCACCCTGAACTCTGGAGCTCTAGCAGCTCTTCACAGTTACAACAACAAAAAATAAAAACAAAGAAGAGAGAAGATGGCCTCAAGTCGTGCCAGGGGTTGTTTAGATTGGGTATTAGGAAAAAAATCTTTACTCAAAGAGCGGTGAAGCATTGGAATAGGCTGCCAGGGAGCGGTGCTGTCACCATCCCTGCAGGTGTTCAAAAAACATGTAGACATGGCACTCCATGACATGGTTTAGTAGGCTTGGTGGTATTGTGTTGATGGACTTGATGATCTTAAAGGTCTTTTCCAACCATAATGATTTTACAGTTCGATGAGTAAAAACACAGGGGCTGGGAGAAGCTCCTGGAAGGCAACTCCCCAGGCTGTTTACACAGCACCTTTAGGGCAGGTTTAGTGCAGAGGATGAGCATTCTTGCCATGGGCACCCCTCATTCCAAGGGTGCTCCCACCCCAGCCCCTCTCCCCATGGCCTCGCTCCGGAGGGCCGGGCGGTGCCCCTGACACCCAGTGAGTGGCAGGGCAGCAGCTTTGGGATGTGCCATGAAAGAAACCACCGCTTCCATGCTGCCTGTTTTGCCTGGGACAGGGGATGCTTAGAAACAGGAGCAAGTAAGAAAAGGAGAAGGGGAAAGAAAGGGAAAAAAAAAAAAAAGGAGGGAGGGGAAGGCGAGAAAGCGAGAAAGAGAGAAAGAGAAAAAGAGAGAGAGAAAGGAGCAAATAAAAAGGAACAAACACCCCCCTCCCCCTCTCCAATCCCCGGTGGGTGCGGGCTGCGCTCTCCCACCCCCCGCCTTGCGCCCTGCCCTGCGCGGCGCGTCCCGGCCGCCGCCTCCCGTTAGATGGCGCTAAAGACTTTACAACCACGTGTATAGAGGTTGGGGGGAGAGAAAGAATAATTAATATAAGCGACCCTCTTATTGTCCGGAGCGCGGAGAGGAAGGACACTGGGCCGGGGGGGTGCGGGTTGTGTCCTTTTCCCTCGGGGAGCATTCAGGACAGCCCGCATCCCTCTCCGGGGGCCACCAGGGCAAGGCGGGGGGCAAATGGTGGTCCGGCAGAGGCAGTGCTCCTGCCGGGGGCGAAGAAGGGGGGGCTGCCGTCCTGCTCCCAACCGCGGAGCTCGAGAAACAGGAGCGCAGGTTCCCGTCCCTCCTCCGCTCTACTTTTTTCCTTTCCAAAAAGCTGCTCAGGCAATCTGCTCCGCCTGCCTGGGCTCTGCTGTTTGATTGTTTCATTAATCTCCCCACACACACCCCCTCGCTTTTATTTATTTTTTTTTTAATTATTTCGCAGTCCCGTTTTTTCCCGCAGTGTTGTCAACCCGCGGTTTTCGGGGACCCGGAGCGGGGCTGCCCTCGGTGCTCAGCTCTGCCCCTCGCCCACCCCGGCCGATAGACGGACAGACGGACAGTGCTGGTGCTACTGGGTGAAAGCGCTGTTCCTCTGAAACACAACTTCTTAAGCCAGTGGTCCCCAGCAGAAAGGTGGCCGGGTGTCTCCATCCCAGCTGCTGAGCGTGTAGGAGAACACTTTGGGAAGGGGTTAGGGCTGTCCAGACTCAAAGGCCACCCTCGCAGCCCCCTCCCGTCGGGCTCTGAACGTTCCGGTAGGGTAAGTTCTCCTTTAAGAAAGCGAACTGTTCCTTCTGCATATTTAGGGCTGTTGGTCTGCAGCGCCCAGCTGAGCGGGCTGGAGGCTTACACGCGGGACCTGAATTGCAGGGGAGTAAATAATCCACGCTTTAAACGCATCCTCTGCCAGGGCTCCAGTTGGGCCCTTTTGCTCTAAGCACATGTAAGTCAGAACCGGGGGGGCGGGGGCGCTGGGGAGGCTGGAGAGGCGGGTTGAGGCTAGTTAGGGAGATGAATAGGCTATTTTGTTCATTCCCATCACCAAAAACAAATTAAAAAAAGCCCCAACCACCAACTAGATAATGCAGTTTAAGGCAAGAGATCTTGTCCTTGAACTTCTTTTTTTCTTTTTTCCATATTTTTTTGCGCCCAGCCCAGGAACTTCTGATTCCCCCAGCATGCGTGTATCCCTAAGGCAGCCGAGCGGCGGAGTTTCGGGGCTCCCTCCCTCCTTTTGCCCTCCACGAGAGAGCTTTGCTGGAAACGCCAGTGTGCCTGAAAGGAGCTGCGGGAGGGTGAGTGACCCCCTCGCTCGGGCCGGAGTGGGGACAGAAGGAGACCGCTCCCGTCACCGCGAATCATTGGGCTCCTCCGCCGCGCTGGGGGAGGGATCCTCAGCAGCTTCTTCAGTCTGGAGCGAGCCGGGGGAGCCCCCAGGGGATGGAAAAGCCCCCTCCTCAGCTCTGCCGCCTATATCTGTGTATATGCTTCTGTAGGCGTGCGAAACGGCGAAGTATATGTGAAGGTCAGACGGGCGATCTTCCTCTGCAGCTCAAGTGGGAAGGAGCAACTTTCAGTGCTGTGCTCTTAGCGGTTTCCTGCCTTTTAAAGCGAACTTGTTCTACAGTGTTATTAAAAAAAAAAAATCTGGTTCAGTAGTTATGCCTTCAAATTAAGTTGCTTCTTGGTCCTCATTGGGAAAAGCAGACATGTGTCCTCAATTGTGTAGTATATATCAAAAAAAAAAAAAAAAAGGAAAATAAAAAAAATCTACTAGGTACTTTATGATTCCATCTGGAGAAATTAAAAGCCCAGAGCTGTAATGTTTATTCTTACATAGTTTACAAAAAAAAAAAAAAAAAAAAAAAAAGGGGGGGGGGAATGTGTGAGACACATGTCTCCAAATATAACCAAAGTGCTTTCCCTTCTGGTTAAAAAGTTGCATGCAAATGTTTTCATTTTAACGCTCTCTGCCACCTGTACTTCGCAGGGAAACTTTTCTTGGTGTTAGTGATGAAACACCAATAGTACTTATTAATGAATTAATTATTATAATGGCTGCTGAATTGACTTAAAGTGCTTTGGAGGCCAAAGTAATCCATGTTAATCAGTTACAATTAATTGTGTTTCAGCTGCTGTTTTAAACACAGTTTCGAAGATAGGGGCGAGGAGCTGTGTATGGGGTGGAGGAGAAAGGAGGAGTACGGAGGAGAGTTTCGGGGGTCCTCCCCGGCCCCCAGCACCGAGCCCGATGCCCAGACGTTTCATTTTGGATTGTGGAAACCCAGAGCAACTTTATCCCAGTCCCCTCAAAAAAGTGCGAGGGTGACAAACTCCTCTTTCTCCTCCCGAAAACTACAGAGATTAAGGGACTCCTTCCTGTGCTTAGAAGCGAAGCTCCGGAGGTAGATTTCCTTCTGGAGTTCGCATCGTGGAGAGGGGCAGCAGGCGTGGGATTTGCTGTGCCGCCTTGGCTGCTTTGGTCCGAGTCTTTTGTGTTGATGGCGGAGACGAGGAGGCGTCGGTGGACGGTGGACAGAGAGGTTGATGTTCGCCCTGCGGAGCGCTGAGCGCTCCCCGGAGGGTTTGGGAAGAAGGGAAAAGGGGAAAGGAAAAGGGGAAAAAGGCCCCCCGAGGGGACAGACGGGAGCTGATTTGGGCTGTGTGCGTGCCAGGGAGGGCAGGGAGCACCGGGGCGAGCAGGCAGGCAGCTGGGGACACCGAGGGGATACCCACCGCCACCTCCTGCCCTGCACCTCCCGGGCAGCCCCAGTGGGACCTGGGGGCTCAGCGAGGGGAGCCAGGGAAGGGCTAGGCCGAGGAGAGGAGCTGGGAGAGTTGAGGAAAGCCTGGGAAAACTTCTCCCCCCACCCTGTTCCTGGTCAGGGAAAGGGAGGGGGCGAAGGCGGCTGTTTGGCCATAGAGTGGCAGGGCGGCCCTTTTGTGCCCTCAGGGGCGGCTGCGGGGAAGCATCGCCCTCCCCGAGGGGTGAGAGGCGAAAGCAGAGCGGGTCCTGGCTCCGGGGGACCGGGAGAAGGCTGGGGTCTGGGGCCGCGGGTGGGGGGCGGCTGGGCGCACAGCTGTCCCTCTTCCACCAGGGAAACACGCTTTTCCATAATAACAAGGACTGTACTTTATCACAAAGTTAGGGGCAGGAGGAAGAGCGGCGGCTGCAATCGTCCCGTCCCCCTCCCCGCGGGGCTGGACGCCACTCCCGCACCTTGCCGGCTTCTCAGCCTCCCCTGGGATGGGGGGGACCTGCCTGGGGGCCACCAGGTGTCACCAAGGGTTGCTTCTCTTTAGAGACTTACACTTTGCAAAAGTAAAACTCTTCCCCCTCCCCGCCCCAGACTTCAATGTGATTTTTCATTTTGTTCTATGGCAGTCTGCAGAATGGCAATAGGGAAACTACTCCCTCTCGTCCTCTCTGGAATTGGATTGCTGGGATTATTTCACAGGTTTTTTTTTTTTTTTTTTTTTTTCCTTCTTCTTCTCCCATTCCGGCTCCTTCTCAAAGATTCACTCTCGGTTTGGTTTGGTGTGTTTTTTCCCTTTCATCTCATTGACTGCTCAGCTTTTGCTTAAGACCCGCAAACAAACACAAAAAAAAACCCCAACAAAACCAAAAAAACCAAACTACCCTTCCTCTATAAGTGCAAACAAACCTTTCTTGAAGAGCTGTAAAACAAATAAACAAAAAAAAGCCTTTTACCTGCAAAAGAAGATAGGGAAGCAAATTATTCCCCCCTCCCTTCCCGTCCCACATCGAATACAGCTGTAATTCAATGAAAACTAAAGGAAAAGATGTATTTTCCACGCGGAAACGGAACAAATAAGGTGGCAGCGGGAAGCTGGGTAGATGGGACACCTCGTTCCTGCTCATCAAAAGTGGAATCGTTTTCTCCAGCTGGGGCGGGCGATGGTGTTCTCGCAAAAGTGCAAGAAACAAATCCTCGGCTCTCGTGTATCACAAAAGCGGGCTGCGCTTGATGAAACATGCGTATTAACCAACTTTCTCCCGCTTCCTCACTATTTTTATTTGTTTCCCTTAGTTGTGGGACCTACGTGGTCAAAAAAAAAAAAAAGGGTGAGGGGAAAAAAAAAAGATGCACTTGCGTTTGCGGCTGCACTTTTGTCGTCGGGGCAGCACACTCGCATTAGGTTATTGCCGGGATTTATTTGCATGCAGCTGCAAAGCCACAACCCGGCTGCTGACCGCTAAGCATAAAGGGCTGTCGGGGCCGGCCCCTGCCCGGCCGCCGCGGATCCCAGCGGGAGCACGGCCCGGGGGCGGGGTGGGGGGAGGATTGGGATTTGGGGGTGGGTTTGCTCCCGACACAGCCCAGGGAGGGTCACGGAGCTGGCAGAGGCTGCAGGTGCGTGAGAGAGGGAGGCAACCCGCAACCCCCCTCCCCCCCCCCCCCCCCCCCGCCGCCCGGCTCCCCGCAAAGGCAGCCGCAGCTCCCCTGGCCTCCTCGCTCCCAAACAGCTCCGAGAAAAGCCTCCCCCAAAGCCTGCGTCCCGGGAAAAAAAATCGGGATTTGTAGCGCTATTTTCAGTGCTTTGAAATTTGCAATGAAGTTGATGTGTGTGGTTTTTTTCCTCCTTTTCTCCCCTTTCTTCAGTAGCGTTTGGCACCGTTTGATGGGGAAGATCCTAACCTTTGAAGAAAAGGCTTTAGGTTCAAACTGGCTCCTTCTCTACCCCGTATATCCTATACACCCACACACACGTTTCGAGGATGGATTTGGCTGCATCTGGGATTGATGCATTTGTCTCCATCTACCTCAGGTTAGACCACCAGGTCTCCTTCATCTTCTCCCGGAGAACCAGGTGAAGGCACACGGTTCCCGGGCCTTGAAGTTGCTCCCCTTCGAGAGCAGAGGGAACAAAAGCTGCTTCTGAAGATGGGGAGTCGTGGCCCGGCCTGACTCCCCCCCGTTATGCCGGGAAGGATGGGGTTAAACTAGCCCCCTCAAACTCGGGGTGCGGGGGCTCCTGTCTGTCCCTCTGCCCCGACGGGCAGCACGGGGCTGAGGAAGGGGAAGACCGAACTGGACGTAGGGAGCTTATTTTCTTTTGGCAGAGGGAAGAGGAGGTTCTGCTCCATGCAGACTCCTTGGACCGGGCTTGAGCAAGGGGCTGCTCCAGGCGCTCCTGCCCAGAACAGGGGGATACGGAGCGGGCTCTGCCAGACAGGGAGGGCAGCGCCGGGCGGGTCCCTCCAAGGGAAAACTGCCCCGCGAGGGTGAAGCTGGAAGGACAATGGAAATACACGCGTACACACAGAGACACGCTGGCCCACCACTCCCACCCCCGGCTCTCCCTCGCATCCCCACGGCGATGCGTGGGGATATCGCACTGCTCCCGGGCCAGACCACGCCGCGGGAAGGGGATGGATCCCTCCTGCCTGCTGAGGGGCTCCGGAGCTGCCTGCCCCGCCACCCACCCCTCCGGGATGCCCCGTCTAACGCGGAGCCCCCCGGGCGCGGGAGGGAGCCGGACGGGATGCGGAGGCGCAGGAGCGCACAGCCCCCTCGCTCCCCTCTTCGCCCTCTCCAGAGCACACAGCGAGGATTCTCCAACCCCTTTCCCCCTGGAAAATGAGGAGCAGGGGTCCGAGTGTAAGCTGCAGCGGGCAGCGCGTTTGGGGAGAGGGTCAGTAATGAGAGGGGGCAGGAGAAGTGCCCGGGAAAGCAGGAGAGAATGAAACCATTCGCAGGCTCCAAGAGAAGCGTGGGGGTGTTGTTATCTTTGTTGTGGTTGTGGTGTTTTGTTTTCTAGGGGATTTGGGACAATAGCTGGAGTGGATTATTCATTCCCGTAGGCAATACTGCCCTGTATGGGCTTCGGGATGCAGTTGGAGGCTCGGGAACAAAGCGGGCATCTAATGTCAAGGTAACTGGTCTCCTTCCTTTGTTTATGCTATTGTTAATGACGGGGCTTACTCAGCCCTGGCCTCAGCCGTGCTCTATGGCATTAATATTGACTTGAGAGAATAGGCAGGACAATTAAAATAAAAACCAAAACCCAGAATAACAGCAGCATTCGTCTCAAGCCCAGTTCTTCAGGTAAAACATGCCTCTTCTGGGCTACTGAGAATGATATCGTCATCTCGCCTGGTATTACAGAAATATACGTAACTGTTCATAAGATTAAACACGTCCGCATCCATCATTAACACCTAGGGGAGACACCATAACCCTGTCCTTCAATCCAAAATCAAAAGGGAAAGAGCACTGTTTTCAAATACCCACTTTTAGAGCACAAGGCAAGTCTCACCACGCTAAAAAACAATAAATTAAAATCTAACAAAATAATTCTTTTAATTACAATAATCTCAATGTAGCAGAAACCTGAGTGTTCATTGACTCATTTTCTTCTTCTCGAGGTAGCGGATGGTATTTAAAGTTCAACATTTCACACAGCCCTTGTTTATTTTAATTTCCTCAACAATCTAGGCAATTTCAGCAAACTGAGTTAAGAATTATGGTACACATCTGAGTACGGATCTGCATACAACAGGGAAGATGGCAGAACTGGGGAGAGGATATTCTACTATTCTAGGAAGAGAAGGGGTTGTACTTTTACATGTATGCGTGTGTGTGTGTGTGTGCATGTGCGTGAGAGACAGAGAGAGAGAAAAAAAATAGGGAGCCTTGCACCTTACATTTGGTCTATGGCTATAGTCTGGAACAAGTAGCTATTAGATTTCTCTGAGAAATGTCCTACTTGGGGAGATGGGCCTCTGTTTTCAATGAGAGACCCAGAAGACGAAAGAAATGTATGTTACTCCAGCACAATCCTTCACCAACCCATTCCCCCCATTTGAAAGATTAGTTTCAGCTCTGCTATCCTGAGACCGTTTTCTGTCATGGAAGGGATATAATAATGATCAATGTCCAGCACTTCTCATTTCTTTTCTACTTGGTAAATATTTGTGATATCTTGAACTTGGAAGGGAAGTGGAGAGGTGAACCCACACTCAGCTCCAGAGGGTGGTCCCATCCTTTGGCTCTCACCAGCACTCACACAGAGTGGGTAAAGTCCAAACAACCAAAGCAACCCATGTGGAATACCCTCCAGTCCACTTCTCCCCTACAGCCATGCACTCACTTTTTGTCTTATAGCTGCCTGACGGTAAAGTTGTCTACGTACAACAGGCTACCTGGGTTTATGTGACCAGCTCAGGGTGTATGGACGTTAGTACTTCAGTTGGAAATGAAGCCTGGAGTTGTTGAGCAAACAGTTCCTGCTCGACTGTAGCATGGACTGAATGCTCTACAGTCAGCTCCATGGAGCACTGGCAGGGAAGTCACACCAAGCATTTCCAAAACTAATAACAAAAACGTTACTATATATAAAACATTTATACAGCCCACACTGCCTCAAGTTGTTTAAATTTTGGTTTAATGCACATAAATATAGCAGCCATGCGGTTCCCCATTAGCTGGTCCCTGCCTTTTAAAATCAATTCATTTCAATTTGAAAGGATGGCCCAGAATGCAAGACAGTCAACAACCCTTTGGCTTTATCCACTCAAAGTGGACCTCAGGAAGAAACAGCATCTGTCTTTGTCATTTCACACATATATCTCAGTGACGTCTCGTTGTTTTTGAGAGCAGGCCTGCTACAAGTGAGGCTAACCCAGTTGGTTTTCCCTTTCTTATCCGTTTTGTCTCTTCACCTCTTAGGCTCCTCTGAGGAAGTAATAATTCTGCTGAACCCTGTGCCTGGACTTTGGAGGGCATGGTATAGCAGTGTGATCTGAAAGCACCATCCCCATGGGTAGAAACTCTCCTCTGTATCATGCACCTGGCAAGAAAGGCAGCAAGCGGAACACTTGGAGTGACCGGGTATCTGGAGCTGAGGAACAGCAATTCACTTCATGCTACTGCGGAGGAAAGTTTGTTTCCAAACCAAGCACTTCATAGTGCTCAGTACTGGTATCAAATCAGTTTGAACTATACCAAGTGTAAAATAAAGATCTCCACTTTGGTATGCCCACAAGCTCATCTTGCTAAACCTTCTCTCTTTGCATTGAAGGTATTGAGCTGACGTAAGTCTGTCTTTTCACCCCACTGATGTGCGCAATGGGAACAATTCAGAAAAGTTCTGTTTAGCTTTTTTTTTCCTCTTGTAGTTGAAGGAATGCAAGCTATCAGAAACAAGCCTATGTTTGAAGGTACAGTTTTCAATATGTGAGTGGGAAACATATGTACTGGCACAATTCAACCACTCTGTAAGGGCTGTGCTTGGATTTTGGCTCTTAATCTCAACTCTGTTAGAGAGACATGCAAAATGGAAGGGAATGCAATTATTTATGCTGTAGCCTTGTGATACCCCATAACTGTTGGGGAGAGAAGCAAAACACTCTGCTAAAGCTTTGGGTGAGCCTGAGTTTTGGGGGATATTCTAGTCTTCACAGGTTCTCACTTCACTGTCTTTCTTCCCTGGTATTTGTTACATTAGATTTTTTTATTATTATTATTATTATTTTTGTCCACTGTTCTACGTTTTAAAGTGAATTGAGACTAAACCCTGCTGAGAAAGAGCTCCCTCCATCTCAAAGTCACGTTTGGAAAATGCCTACCCCCCCTTGACTACCTCCTTCAAGACAACCTCCCCCTTTCAGGGGATAAAATAAAACCTTAAAAGAGAAAATATGGGGGGCAAGGGGGACCCTCTGATTCCTCAGAGACCTGTACAGCTTGGACAGACCTCCACATTCCCCTTTCCCTCCTGCAAATCACCTCGTCAGAAACAAAACACTTGCCTGAACTTTTAACGTGGTTTGGGGTTTTTACAATCCAGGCTCAATTTTAGATCTTTCAAGGGGTTAGATAAAAAAAAAAAAAAGGGGGGGGGGGAGGGGGGGGAGGGGAAGGTGGCAGAGGGGTGAAGAAAGTTTGGATTTAACTCTTGTTGCTTAAAAAGCACCACAACCAACCCCCCCCAGCCATCAGCCAAAGCAACCAGCGGCCCCTGCAGCCCGAGCCCCATCCCAAAGGCAGCCCCTTCCTGCGCACAATGGCAGGCAGAGAGCGGCAGCTCCAGCCCTGGCTGCCAGCACCCTGCGCTGCCGCTGGGCCCGAGGGCTCCCAGCCCGCTGCCCTGCAGAGAGGGGCCACCCTCCCTCCAAAGGCTGCGGGGGAAGCCAGCCCTGCCTGCAGGCTCCGGGATGGCAGGGAAGTTTTTTTGGTACTGCTAAAGGCATATATCTATATACACACACACCCCACAAAGATATATATATCATACACACACATACACACACATCTTTATATATAGATTTATATGTAGGTGTCTTGTCTATGTTTAAATAATCCTATCTATACACACAGTCCTCCTCTGATGAGGTCATTCTCCCATATATACGAGATTGGGTGCCTGGTGCCAGAATCTAACTCCAAGATCTTATCTCCACCGATCTAAGAGCAACATAAAGTCAATGTTAGCAGAAGGGGAAATAAATTTTGGAGAGAAACATTCAACAAGGTGTCCCTGAAGGCTTCTCTCCTGCCCTTCCCAGACCAAATATCCACGCGCTCTATGCCAAAGAGAAACATTTCGGTGCAAGAGCCTCCGGCTCCAGAGCAAGGGCAGGCTGCACCCCAGATCGTGGGTCTGTGCCTGGCTGGGGCTGCACCTTGAAATCTTTAATCCCCCCTTCCCTGAGCGATGCTCGCCTCCCTAGTGTGCTGGACGGCTGCAGCTTATTCCTTGATATTCCGCCCCCCACCCCATGCCTCCAAACGTCTTAATGTTTTTTGATTTCAGGAAACTCAAAACGGAAGAGAGGACGCTACTTGAAAGTGTGACTCCAAAAAAAGGGTTTCGCTTTACAGCCATCAGTAGCACCAGGAGACAGCTCCATTAAAAAAAAAGTAGTTTTCCACTGCTCTTGAAAAGCCGTTATTTTTTACATCGCTTTTAGGAAGATAGATTAACAAAACATCACATTTCAAGCCACTCTGATCTGTAATTAAATAGAGGAACCGGTTTGTATTCTCCTATGGCTTTTACAGAAGTTGCAGTGATCCAAAGTCAGGTTGCTGTGTCAGAGTGGCATTTTTATTAATGAGAATACAAAAAGCTTGCATATTCTTAGCCTGGCTTGAATTTAGTTGCTAAGCAACCGCTGTATGGTAATTCATCCGCGAAATTTAAATCTCGGAGAAAGGATCCTGCGTTTTGCTGAACGGTCGCCACGAGGAAAACAACTTGTGAGACCTGCAGCAGCTGCTGCCGCCGGGACAGCCCGAGCCCCGCCGGGAGCCCCGGCACGGCTGCCCCCCCCGAGCCGCTCCGCCTCCCGGGCCGCCCCGCCGGGGAGGGAGCGCAGCGCCGGCCGCTCCGCCGGTCCTGCCCCGCACCGGCTTTTTCCACGCGTGGGGAAAACTCGTCCCGGCACCCCAGGAGAGGTGGGGATGGGGAAAAGGACACGGCGCGGCCCCGACGGCGCGGCCCCGTGGGGCGTCCACCGCTGCTCCTTTGGCGTCGAGGAGGATGGGGTTGGGCGGCGAGCCTTCCCCCGCTCGGCCTTCACCCCTTCGCTTTTTGTCTCGTCAAAGCCTCTCAGCCAAAAAAAAGGGAAAAAAAAAAAAAAGCGCTCCCTACTGCTGTGTCATTGATACCGCGGGGCCGCTCGCTGCCTGCCTCTCCCCTCTCTCCCGCCGCCTATTGAAGGCTGCGCCCGCTCCATTATTCCAAACTGCAACTGAAAATACCGACGGGGCGAGCCGCCTTCCTGCGCCTCCTCCGCTCGCTCCATCCATCCGCCTCGCCACAGGCGACCGAGCTCCTCGCCAGCCCTGGTTTTAGGAAAACCGGTCCCTGTCCTAAAGCGCTCGCCCCGCGCCTGCCTCCGAGGCCGGGACTTGTTGCGTCCCTTTTAGAGTTTGATTAATTACCCTGGAACTGAAGCAAGCTAAAGTACATGTGGCGAAGAAGCTCACGCCTACAGTTTGGTCCTGAAGCCTGCCAGTTACAGACGTAACCTTTACACTCCCGTGCAAATCGGAACAAGCATCTCTCTGCCTCAAAAAAGGCATCCCTGTGCGAATATATAGAAGTATCGCTTTTGCTGCGGCTTAAGGATGTTGATCATTTATTACAAAAATAAACGAATAAATACAACAATATATTGTTGCTTTCAACAGGATAAATAGTTTACAAATATATAATTTAAAAAACAAATTTAATTGTTAAAATTATTTAAAATATTACACTTATTGATAAAATTATCAATAGTATATACTGCATTTCATAGTAGAACCAATTATTCTCTAAACGTTCCATTTAAAACCATTCATACAAAACAAGTTATGAGCATTGTAATGTGCAAACACGAGTCACTACATTAAAGCGTAAGGATTCTGTAAAGATCGCTTTCCTATAGGAACCGCTGCGTTTTTAAACCAAGGTAGAGCTCTTTGCTAAATTCCGGAAAATACGCGGATCAACAGCAGTGAGATGACTATTTTAAATAC
Source organism: Cuculus canorus (assembly GCF_017976375.1). Taxonomy (NCBI): domain Eukaryota; kingdom Metazoa; phylum Chordata; class Aves; order Cuculiformes; family Cuculidae; genus Cuculus; species Cuculus canorus. The sequence continues at coordinate 65,601,588 of NC_071401.1, forward strand.
ACCTGAAAATGATTTATTGTGTACAGACTCGACGGGGGAAGGATGGGATGGGAGTGAGAAGAGTGGGGCCACAGGATATGAAAATGTAAACTATAAATAATCACATCTCGGGATTACTCAGACTCATCAAACATAACTTTGTAAAACATTTGGCTTCCCTTTAGGCAGAAAAGAAAAAAAGAAAAGAGAGGGGGGAAAAAAGAGTGAGGAAAATGATGCCGACTCAGTTACCAAGCACAGAACACTGATATTATAAATGAATACAATTACTAAATTCATTAAGAGATCTGGCGATATATAACAATATTTTCATTATTTACACGTGTAACAATATAACCCTTAGCGCAAACCCTCTCAGTTATTATCTACCTCTTGTTATCTCATAGACTCACAACCCTGAAATTCCTAAATACATTCAAAGGGTTCCATTTCGCGGGGGGGGGGGCGGGGGAGGGTGAGTAGGGGGAGGGGGCGAGCGCCCACGGCCTCACTTTTTCTGCATAACAAGTCCACGGAACGGGCGCGTTTAGCTGGTCCCTCCGACCAAAGGTTCCTCCTCCAGCCTAAAGCCCAGCTTTTCTTAGGCAGCAGCCCGCAAAGGTTGTCTTTTAATAGAAACCAGTGTGAAGCCTAACGCTAGCTCTTTGTTGCCATCCAAATCCAGTAACCAAATACCGCTCACGAGATTTAAATAGACCTTCTCCGTCCGTCCCTATCAAACCGCTCTCCTTCATCTGTGAAAACCAGGATCCCACCTCACGTGTCAGTGGTACCCGGCACCCGGAGAGCAGCCAGCCTCCTGCGCCCGGCCTTTCCCCTCCCGAGCTGCAAAACTAGCCAGGAGCTTTTGCTAAAACGAACAAAAGAAAAAGCGTCCTTTACCCTTTCGGGTTTTCTTTCCCTTTGTTGGGTTGTGGGGTTGGTTTTTTTTGTTTTGGTTTTTTTTTTTTTTCCTCTCTTCCTCCCCCTTTTCCCTTTCCTCCGTGTCAGTAGGGCCTTTCGGATTTCACAAATCAAACCGACGGTGATATTTACTACGAGCTGGTGTTAAAATAATGCATCCCGGTGCACGGTTCTCAGGTTGGCTTTGATTTATAGACTGACACAAGGCCTGTCTGAAAGGAAGAAATGTTTGTTTTTCCTACGGCAGTTTTCTGGGGGGTTAACCCCTGCCTCCATAGCACGCAGGGAAGGAAAGGGGGGAGGGGGGCGCGGGTAGGAAGAGGGGAGGAGGAAGAGGAAGGTGAGGAAGCAGCCACGAACGAGATGGATCATGAAAGAAAACCTTATTCTCTGGTAGACTATCACTGGGGGCGAGAGGAGGCGTTAGATGCGGCTCTCTAGTTCCCACAGCCTCCCCGGCTTCAAAATGAAGAGAGTTGAAACGGTCATTCACTTGTTCCTGTACTGCAATAAATTATAGCGGATAAATATGACAGCCTTAGCTAGTGCATCTGTTGGCATCTCCAACGTTACTCACACACGCGTGTTTGCAAAAAAAAAGAAGGTATGGCAGCGCTGTGGCAGAGTGGAGGAAAAGAAAACTAGACTACAACACTTCACACCCCATAGAAAAACCCTAAACCAACAACAACAACAACAGCAACATCAGAAACGGTGAACTAGGCGGACCGCACGCAGGATGCTGGAAGTGTTATTCTATGTATCCTCTTCTGGGGAGGGGGAAAGTACCTTCTCTTTAAATCATAAAACTAAATTAAATACGAATAGTTATACAGACATAAAATGCATCAAAATAAATTACAGCTTTAGCGCCCCTCTCCCCCGAAGCCTCAGTTTGAAAAGAAGGAAAACAAGACTGAACTTTTGGGAACATCCCTGGCTCTCACACCGGCCGCTCGCGGCCAGCGGGGTAGGTTCAGGCAAGCGCCCGCACCGACGCGCAAGCCTAAATCCAACCCACACGGCCTTTCCCGGGAGAAGGTGGCCTTGGACCATCTCTGATGTCGCCTTGCTTTCCCCAGCGCCACAGGGGTGGCTGGAAGAGGCCGCGGAGGGACGGGCAGCCCCCGGCGGGTATGGCGGGGGGCGGCACTGTCGGGGCGCACGGGGGGCGAGCGGGTCGGACCCTCCGCACTTCCCTCGCTTCAGCATTTGCAGAATTCCCCTCCACACAACTTGTTTTTTTTGTTGGTTATTTTTTTCTTTTCTTTTTTTTTTTTCTTTCAGTCGACACAGTGTTTATGCATCAGACACAGACTATTTCATTCTAACAAATTTATTTTCTCAATCAGCTCTTACGGAATCACTACTCAAATTAAATTACAATCAAATTATCACATCAAAAGATACCCTTATTACCTAACAACTGTCCATATTTTCATTTCATTTTGATTTGTGCTCGTCTGAAAAAAACACGTAATACAAGATCTGGGGAAAAAATAAATTACCGTTTTGCAGCAGTTCATAGGTATTCTGAATAAAATATTAAAAGAAGTCATTTAATGAAAATATAAAGCAAATTTTTTTTTTTTAGATCAACAACGGATCTAACAATTCTATATTGCCGTCTTTTTGAAAAGTCTGTTTATTAAAACCTACCAAAAACACTGCTTGGAAATGGCAGTATTATATAATCACATCCACAGCACCCATTCAATCAAAGTTGGCAACGGATTTAGGAGAGGAGAAGTTCAGATAAGTGCAGCTGCAGATGCTCAGTCCTTCTAAATCCCTTTATCTGAATCAGTCCAGAAATAAAAAATAAAAATATTAATAAAAAAAATATTAGCAGTGGATTTTTTTTTTTATGACTCTTCCGTGATGATTGGCAGCCATCAGGAGCAGGACTTTGACAGCCCTAAATTATTTCCCTTTCTCTCGCTGGTTCCCTTAATTCATGCAAAGTCCTTCTACAGAGCTCGAACTTTAGGGACCAACAACCTCTCCTTCTCCCACCCTCCCCCCGGCGTCTGTCCCTCCCCCCTTTCTCCTCAGGGTCAGTTTTTTCGGCGTGCGGGCATTTATTTCCATATTTTTGTTCTCTAGCTATACCTATATATATAGATAAATATATATATATGTATTTGCTTCCCTATGCAGTCTGCTTGTTTTTAGTGCTGTGTGCATATTTTTTTTTTTTTTCCTGGAAAAAGTGGCCCCTTTCATTTCGCAGAACATATAGATATATATGTTTTCAGAGTGGATGTCTTCCTTGCACCAAATTTCTACGGTTTGGCCAAGAAAAACAGGGTGCTGGAATGCAGCAGGCACCCTCTGATTAACCGGATTATTTTGCTTCTGCTTCCCTTTTTATTGGATTGCTCCCATTAAAAAAAAATACAGAAAGAAAAGAAAAGGGGGAAAAAAAAAAAGAAGAGAAGAGGGAGAGAGAAAGGAGAAAAAAAGTTTTCCGTGATTCATAGAAGAGAGCCCTTCTGGGGATAGAGGGGAGAGTGCAGGGAGGGGGGAGAGGAGGGGAGAGAAGAGGTGCAGACATCAGTGGCGTTCCTGGCTGCGAGAGGGGGGCTAATTTGGAGAGTGAAAACTAAAAATAATAATAATAATAATTAAAAAAAAAAAAAAAAAGAAGCCCAAGCCCACCCACCCAAGCCCTCTCCCCACAACCAACCCCCTCCCCGGCACATCTGCAGTTTTGGTGCATTATGCATCTCCACCCCGTTTTCCCAACACGGTCTAAACGCTCTCTCGCTCGGATCGACCTTCGCCGCCGCTCCCTATCGGTATCGATCTTATATATATATAGATGCACGCACCTATCCATCTATATATAAACACAAGCAGTCTGAACGAGCCTGGATCGTGTGTGTGTGTTTGTTTGCGTGTGTGTGTGTGTGTGTGTGTGTGTGCCGGTGGCGGTGCCGGCGGCGGTGCCGAGGCCCCTCACTGCACGCTGGTCTGCAGTCCGTGGTGAGGGGGCGGCGTGTCGGAGTTGACGGTGCCGACCTGCGAGTAGACATCGTCGGGGGTCTGCTGCTGGATCCCCGGGGGGGTCATCCGTTTCTCTTTCTGCCTCCGATTGCAAAACCAAACCCTGACCACCTCCTTCTCCAGCTGCAGGCTGTCCGCTAGGTTCGTAATCTCCTGGGCGGAGGGCTTGGGGCATTTCAGAAAGTGGCTCTCCAAGGCCCCCTTGACACTCACCTCGATGGAGGTCCGCTTCTTCCTCTTCCTGCCCTGGGCGGCGATCTTGTCGATGCTGGTGGGACTGCCCGTGGAGGAGTCGGCTTCCTCCAGCCACTTGTTCAACAAAGGCTTCAGCTTGCACATGTTCTTGAAGCTGAGCTGCAGGGCCTCGAAGCGGCAGATGGTGGTCTGGGAGAAGACGTTGCCGTAGAGGGTGCCCAGCGCCAGCCCCACGTCGGCCTGGGTGAAGCCCAGCTTAATCCGCCGCTGCTTGAACTGCTTGGCGAACTGCTCTAGGTCGTCCGAGGTCGGCGTGTCCTCGTCCGAGTGCGGGTCGTGGCTGTTGACGCCGCCGTGGTGCGGCGGGTGGTGCCCGGGGTGCTGGTGGTGGTGGTGGTGGTGGTGCCCGGGGTGCTCGCCCAGCTCCGGCGTCTCGCCGCGCACCAGCCCCGGGTGCACCAGGCTCTGCCCGCCGGGGGGGGGGCTCAACATGCCGTTCACCGTGAAGCCCCCGGGCTGCGAGTAGAGGAGCGACTGCTGCTGCTGCTGCCCGCCGGCCATGGAGGGCAGGTGGGCGGCCGCCGCCGCCGCCCCCCAGGCCGCCGGGTGCCCCTGGTGCGGGGGGCCCAGGTGGGGCGGCCGGTGGTGCAGCGCCGCGCCCGAGTGCAGGTCGTCGCGCCCGCCGCCGCCCTTGACGTCGGGCGGCGGCGGCGGCGGCTGCTGGGGGCTGCCCGTCATGCCCACGGGGCTGCCGGACCAGGGCGAGCCCGCTTCGGCGGCGGCGGCGGCGGCCGCGGCGGCGGCGGCGGCGGCGTGGGGCAGGGCTGTCACCCACTGGTGGGCATGGCTCAGCATATGGCCGCCGTTGCTGGCGGCCATGGCGCCCGGCATGAAGTCGCTCTGGACCATCTTGGCCGCCGGGTCGCCGCGGTAGCCGCCCGCCACCGAGGTGACGGCCACGCTGCCCGGCTGCATGCCGCCCCCGCCGCCGCCGCCGCCACCGCCGCCGCCGCCGCCCGAGTCCGCGTGGACGATGGAGCCGGCCGCCAGGATGCCGTTGCCGGGGAGGTAGGGGTTAGAGGTGGCCGCGGCCATCCCGCGCCCGCCGATCGCCGCCGCGCCGCGAGCGCCCTTGCCCGGCGCTGCCGGGGCCGCTGCCGGGGCCGCCCGCGCCGCCGCCGCCTTCCCAGCCTCGCCGGGGCGCCGGGGCGCGGGGTTCACCTGCTAGCGCTCCGCCGCGCGCTCGCCTCGTCCTGCCGCTCCGCGGGCCGCTCTTCGCCGCCGCTCGCTTCGACGCGCTGCTCTTTATTTTTAAAATCGCTTTTCTTTTCTTTTTCTTTCTTTTTTTTTTTTCCCAAAAAAAATAGAAAAAAAAAGGAGAAATATTCAGCTGTACATGTATTTTTCCTCCGTCTCCTTCGCTCGAGTTTGCTGCTCGCAGGGAGGAAACCAAACAAAGGCTAAAAAGCGAAAAAGAGCGGGGGGGGGGATCAAAAAGCCCCCGTGCCTTCTCCCCTCCGCTCCCCTAGGAGTACATCTCCAACTCTCAGCCTTCCCCTCTCAGAGTGAAAACTTTTCCTTTTCTTCTTCCTTTAAGGCTTTGTGTGTGGGTATAATTTCCTTTTTTTTTTTTTTTCTGTCTCTCTGTCTTTTCTCTCTCTCCTCGGCTCCTCGTTCTCCTTTTTGCTCTTTTATTTGCAAGTTTTGTTGGTGTCCTAAGAAAACTTCCTGTGATGATGATGGTGGTGATGGTGGTGATGATGCATTTCTCAAAGTTGTGCTGTTGCTGGAGCACTTTGTTCCCTTTGAAACAAGAGTCCTGCCGGAGCCTTCTTGCTAGAGGCACGCTCTGGATAAGACATTTTTTTTCTCTCTACCTTTCCTTTAGGCGGTTGGAAAAAAAAACACCAAAAACACAACAACAAAAAACCACACCAAGTAGAAAAAAAAAAAAAAAGATTCAAAAGTTGAAATTTCTCTTTACCTCGCGAATTGTTTCTCTCCCTCTCCCGCTCGCTCACTCTCTCTCTCGGTCTGTTGTTTTTTGGTTGGTTTTGGTTTTTTTTTTTTTTTGGTGTTTGTTTTGCTTTTTTATTTTAATTCCAGCAGTTGGTCGAGGGAGGAGGCGGAGGAGGAGCGCCTTGGTGGAGAGGTGTGTGTATGTGTGTGTGCATATATGGTATCCTTTATACACTAACTCCAGCGGGGAAGTTGGCTGCCGGGCTGGCAGCGCGCACTGGCGGTGCCGGAGTCCCGCCGCTCGCCTCTCCCCGCCTCCCTCTCCCGGGCCGTGCCCGCGCCCTCCCCTCCCTCTTTTTCCTCCCTCCCTCCTTTCCCTCCCCTTCCCTCCTTCCCTCCCTCCCGCCGTCTGCCCGCCACCGCCCGCGCCGCCACCACCCGGCCCCGCCGCGAGGAAGCCGGCGGCCGCCGCCCCCGCCGATTGGCCGCCCGCCCCGTGACGGACAGCACGCCGCCGGCCGCGCGGCCCCCCTTCCGCCCGTTCCGATTGGATGCTTTTTAATTTAGGCAAAGCGGCGTCGGAGATGGAACTCGTCCTCCTTCCCCCTCCCCCCCCCCGCCCTCCATCCCTTCATCCCTCCTCCCTTCATCCCTCCCTCCGCCTCTTAACTCTTCCTGCACGGCACACACACGCACCTCGCGGCTCTCCCGCCTCCGCTCGGGCTGGGGCGAGCGCAGGAGGAGGAGGAAGGGGGGCGGGGGGGGGCTCCGGTAATAATTAATAATAACAACAACAATAATAATAACGACGTAGAAGCCGGGCGGGAAGGATGCCGCTGCCCTGCATCCCTCCGCACTGGTACCCAGAGCTGCCTCCCCGCCGCTCTGCCCCGCAGGCGCCCACCCCCCGCCCGCTCCCTCCTCCCTTTGTCCGCCCCTAAACCCCGGGGTACAGCCCAAAACCCCGAAGGGGGGCGAGGGAAGGAAGGGGAGCCGCGTTCTCCGGCAGGGAGCCGTCCCCGCGGCATGAAGCGCGGTATTATTTCCCGTCCAGCGGAAAGAGTTAAGGTGGAAGGCGGGGGAAAGCGGGGGAGGGGGGGGGGGATAGAGATGCGACCGAGCGGAAACGCCGCGCACAGGCAACCTCAGTGAACCGGGGAAAAAAAGAGAAAGTGGCAACAAAAACAAGGGCAAATTAAACGCTCCTCGGGGACTGCCGGTGCAGTAACGCCGTTCGGACAATTCGGGGCACACGGCGCTGCTAATCGCCCCGCACACGCATGCCGATCGGCGCGGGGTGGGCATTCGAACGGGGTGGGCATTAACACGGGGTCCGAAGCCATCCGCCCCCGCCTCGCCCTGCCCGCCCTGCTCCTCTTCCTCCGCACGTTTCGGCCCCTGGGGAGGCGGGGAAGCGCGTCCCGCCGGGCAGCGCCCTCCCTCCGCGCCCGCGGAGCGAGCCCCACCGGCCGCCCGGTGCCCGGGGCTCTGCCCGAGTCGCACGGCACGCAATACCGTGGTAGGTAGGTTTATAAAAAGCATTAAAGTGAAGCGTACGCATCCGAAGGGTAACTAAATCCCAAACACAGCGATTATTTTATACATATATATATATACGTATTTTGTTCCCATGCGTCCTCCAAAGGTTTCTTTTTTATATATGAAAGATCCAACACAGATTTCATTGAATAAATCTGAGATCTCCAGGTGCAGACGTTTGAATAGTCAGTGCCAGAACCCCATGTTTTCCTTTCCAGCCGATTTTGCTTGGATCAGGCTCAAAAACCGAGTGAGTCTCGTGGTTTTGTTTACACTGAATGGGGAGGATAGGAACGGTGCCATGGGGCCGTCTTTCATTAATATACAGTGAGGATTTTGTCTAAATTACTGCTATGAATTTCACAGTACACGCTTTCAAAAGCCGTCTCAGGTGGCCTGATGAAACGTGATAGCGCCTCTGCAAACAGATCTACTTTCTTAATAAAAAAGGAGGGGGGGGGGAAATCACCCCAAAATAAAATGCTAAAAAAATGTACACCCTCATAACAGCGACAACAAAAAATAAAGCTCGAGCTGGAGTAATGTCTTTTATTTTTTTTTTTTTTAAAAAGGCAACAAACAAACACAAAACCACACACGACAACTTAGTTCCCCAACTCTTCCCACCCCCTCCCTTGCAGAGTGTGATTGTTTTGTCTGGAAAAAAATCCAAAGTATAACAAGGGGAGAACAGTTAGTGCTGATTTTCATTTGCATAAATTTTCATATATTTTGGTGAAAATAATAGACTAGTGGAGAGCGGGGCTTAGTGGAGTCAGTGCAAAGGAAAATCTTAACATGGATCGTTTCGCTGGAGTTGAGAACATGCTTTTTCCCCCTGTCACCTTATTAAAATCAAAAATTAAAAAAAAATTCTCTAAATCCTGGAAGTATGATCGGTAAGTGTTTTTACTTATTTTTATCTACTTTTGTTGTCTTTAAAGTATTCTGGATATATATTTTCAAAAGCTTAGGACAAGACAGGGAAACCCATGGCAACTGCCTGGAAGGAAACAGGCTTAAAAAAAAAAAAAAGGGTAAAAGGGAAAAAAAAAAAATCCCACCAGCAACAAAAAGCACCTTAGTGAAATATTACATAAAAAGCATGGATTCATTCCAAAGCTCAAGGCAGTAAAGCAATTCTTCAGCACTGGAAAGTCTTTCTGGTTACTACTTCACTTTTCTGGGCACTGTTAATTATTGTAACACCAGGACTCGGAGGGGAAGGGGGCGGGGGGTGAAGAAGGAAAGCTCTCGAAAATATTACGGATTTGTAAAAGAGAGTCAGAGATGAGGGCTTCTTTCCAAACGCTGCTTCTCGGGGGTGGGGGCAGTGGTGTCTCCCTCCCGGAGAAGGGCCGGGGAGAGGGTGACCCGGGCACCTGCTGGCAGCGCCCGTGCGGAGGGACCCGCGCGGGGGGAGGCAGGGGAAGGTGCGGAGCGGCGGTGCACGCAGAGGGTTAATATTGTAACTAGGGAACAGACGGTTAAGCACAACATCTAGAGCTCTGTAGTGAAAGTCCATCAGAAAGAGTATAATCAATCAAAACTAACCAGGACATCCCTTCATTTTATTCTCCAAGGAGATTGGGGCTGGAAGATTGCAGACCAGATTTCACTTTGTTTCTCTCTCCTGACAGTCTTGCCTGTCTCTCCGCTTTCCCCGAATCCCGTCTAATTGAGAGGTACAGGCTAATGATCTGAAACTCTTTCATAGCGTTTGGGTCAGTGTGATAAATAATGTGATAAATAATGTAGGATGAAATTAGTAGGCCAGATACCGCTTCTGAAAACTTTACCGAGGCTTAAATATCCCATTACGTGACCTTCATTTATTTTAATTTTGCCGTTTTATTTGCATAAATTTTTTCCTTCCCCCCCTCCTCTCCCCCCCCCTCCATTGCTGCTCTTTTGGACACACAATAGCCGGTGATCATTGTAATTTCCTAGAATTAGTTACTTCTTTGGAAACGGTCGATAGTCAAATCAATAAAATGGCTTGTAAAACTAGGGAGGTATAGGTTTCAGTTTGGGGGGGAGAAGAATCGCTCATTTTCCACTTCTTGTTGACGTGCCCAGAGTCTCTTTTGACTGGGGTTAACTCTGTGTGCTCCATCGGAACAGATGCCGTATAGAGCTGCTCCCTCAAGATCATTTGTTTCCTTGATGGGGGAACATTTCTGAGCAGAACATATTGGTTGCCATAGAGAAAGAAATAAAAGGAAGAACACTAGTCACATTAAGCTATATGTTTGTGCACTGGGCTTTAGATAAAAGGACCCCAGTTCAAGCCAGAGAGAACCGTGGCCAAACTCGAGCTTCTTAGCTTCACTAAAAAACTAGCTTTATTTTGTTTTCGACTTTTACGGTTGAAACATGTAAACTAATTTTATTGGCTGTCGTTAATTTTATACGATACGGCTTGCTGAGCAAAACCAACTTTGGCCGCGCTCCGCCAGGCGCCGCTCGGCCGCCAGGGGGCGCCCTGCCGCCCCTCCCGGCCCGTCCCCGGCGCGGGGGCACAGCCTCGAGTGCCCCCGGTCCCTCCCGGTCCCTCCCGCAGCCGAGATAACCGGGTCGGGGGAATAAAGCCCTAAAAACTCCGTGGGCCGGCTAGGAGGGAGCGGAGCTGCGGGAGGGAGAGAGCGGGCATGGGAGACTGCTGATTTAAAAAGTGTCCCGGTTGGTGGGATGCCTCCACCGTAATTAAACACAGGCACCACGATTAGGGGTAACCTAGGGTGCCACACGTGGGGTTTGTTTTCCCCCTAAATAAGGCGCTTCGGTCTCTGGAGATGCAATAAAAAGACTCTTTTATTTATTCATTTATTTATTTATTTATTTATTTATTTATTTATTTTAGATCATTTACTATTTGATACCTGTATTAAACCTGGAAAACAGGGGTTTGGGTATTTTTTCCTTCTCCCTTCCCCCCCTAGCTAGCCACTTTCCTCCCTCTCCTTCACTTTTTTTTGCCTTTTGGGAGCCAGCACCGGGCTCCGCCCGCCTCCCGCCCTGCCCACACCGGGCACAAATTGTCGCTGTCCGGGACACTCACAGGCGTTAATATCAACTAAAACCAACAACATCGACGGCTTAACTTGCCACAGCTCGGTTCTCAGCCCATTGCCTCCAGGCGCCCTCTTCTTTTCTCTGTTTCCCTCTCTAACTGGTTGCAAGAGGGGATAAGAATGAGAAATTTAGGGTTTTTTTTAAAATTATTATTTTATTTTTTTTGGTGGTATTCCTGCCTAAGCACGGCTGCTTCTCTCTCTCCCCCTTCCCCCCTTTCCTCAGCTCACCGTCACGGGAGGACAAGCAGCATCCCCAAAAGCACCTGCAAAGCGGATGTCCCGGGCAGTCCCAGAGATGGGGGGTGGGGTGGGAATCGATGGCCCTGGTGTGTGTGGGGGGTGGGAGCCACTTAGTTCCCCCCGAACTGGAGCCCCGACAGTTTCCGTGCGTCTGGGAAAGTTTTATTCCTTGCCTCCATAAAGGAAAGACCAATTGGAGCCCTGGAAATCACACAGCCCATAAATATGATAGATCCTGGCAAGATGAACTGCCCGCCTAAAATCTAGCACATAGACACACACGCAAAATGGGGGAAAAAAAAAGAATAAAATAAAAGAGAGCCAAGTAATCAAGGAGAGAAAACGACCGACAAGAATATACACTTTTCATTTGAAGTGTTTGCGGGTCTTCATTTGGAAAACGGAGTAAAGTCTCCGTGTGTAGTGGCCGTGTGGGAATACGGTTGAGATATTTACATGAACAAAACTTTCCACCTACCGCATTTGGCGAAATCAGCACTAGCAATATTCCATACTAGTAAAACACATTTCCAGAGCGCAATTCTCCTCAGAAACCTGGTCTCTTACTTGAGATAGTTTAGTGAACAATATATATAGGATAGTGGGGGTCCTCGCCTCTGAAGTAGGGGTGAGGGGGTGGGGTTGGGTGCTGAGTCGAAAGAGCGCAGCGAAGTTCAACACCCCGGGTTTGGAACTGAGCGGATTCCCCCTCCGCTTCTCCTCCCCCCCCCCCCCCTCCCAGTTTTCTTTTGCCTCCTCCTTTCCCCAGTCCTGCAAGTGCAACCTGCTTTCTACTCTAAACAAATCAAGAGTTAGCAGTGTCCGCATCAGCCCGCGGCAGCAGACCTCGGGTACCGCGAGCGAGCAGAAAAACTAAGGCTAAACCGAGCAACAAGTTAATTCGGCAAAACTTAACTTCGCTGGCTGCCTGTGAAAAAGTCCGGTTCGACTCGGACTGTTGGGTCCACGCCAGCAGTGGCAGTCTAATTGGCAAAGTGCTACAAAGAGCATTCCCCCCCCACACCCCTTTCTTTTAATAAATGCCTATTTTGTCCGAACGGACACCTTTGCAAAATGGATGTGGAAGCGATACTGTCGCGGAGGTGGGGAAAAGAAAGTGAATGTTTACCGTATTTAGTATTCATTTACTTATAGTGGGAAACGATTAGGTATCTACTAATATAACCGTGGAGACCAACTGCCTAATTAGCATTTACAAATTAAAATGTTAAACATAAAGACGTATTCCGTATACAGTCTGCTATATGTAAAACCCGTTCGTGCATAATACAACAGTCAGCTGAAAACGTGAAGTTGACTGGCTTCCAGATATGTTGCATTCTTGGCTAATGTGATCTGCTCTGGGTTTTTCAAGCTTACCCATACTGTAGTTCAGAGTTCTTATGACCACGTTGATAGCTGCACTAGGGATATTACACTAACCAATCTGGAGAAAACAGGAAAACATACAGATTACTTCTAAAGGCTGGCGATAATAACGATAAACACAATAGGCAGGAGGACCGTTTCTCCATAGCTTTTATTCTGAAGGCTTCACTCGGAAACTTATTTATTGTTTTGAGCTTAACAAAGCATTTCAGATTCTGTAATAAATTAGAACAATAATACAGAACTGCACATGCAAAGCAAGATAGCTTTTAAAATAGAGGTCCTTTCTTTCTCAGCTGCATAATTCTGATATTACCCAACGTGTCTTGCTTAGGGTTCACCTCACACATACTATAATGAAAGTTGCCAAATGAATGGAACAATCTATCTGTTGACTTGAGCTCAATGTAGACACATTACATATGATGGAAACCTAATGCTCCCACCGACGTTAAAATCAGAGCGATATATAGTTCCAATCCACCTCCTTGAACATGTAGACTTTTATTTATAAGAATAATTGTGCATGTAGCGACATAAAAAGGGGATTTACAAGTTGGAGTCTTTTAAAAGAGACTGTGAAAACCTTAGCCCTACTTTTATTAGACATGATATCATTCTGATTTGCGTGCTTGCCATCTCAATAGAGTTTCACATGTGAAAAAAAGATCCATATGCATTACATAGATTTTTTTTTTTTTTAATGCACATAAGGACTGGCAGTCTCTTAGTGGATAAGAGGGTGAATAATAGTGATACACCAGAAAACAGTTCGTGCAGTTTGGCAGCTCTGTTTTTTATTATTAGATTTTTTGACATTTGAACTTGTCTATTGTCTGTGGAGCTCAGTGCAGATTGCAGCAGGTCAACCTTAAGGCTGCTCTTTTTGGCATTGCACACAAACATGCACACGCTGTCTGTTCTCCTTGCATGAACGCAGCAGCTACAGTTTTAACGTGCATTTTTTTTTTTTAATGCCCATGTATTTAGATTTATCTAATCCACTCGGGGTTTTCACGGTCGTGTGGTTAGTTTGTACATGCGTCCATTTTAGACCCTTTCCTCCTATCTATATATTTGCCTGATGTTGGATACTTTTAAGTGCTCAGTCGCTTTTAGCGCAGTATAATTTCAGCATCACGATGCTTGATAAAAGAGACTTCGGTAGCCCTGGGATTAAATGACATATTTCCCCGCAGCTTCGCTCAACTCCATCATGACTCCTACAGTCAAATGTTAACATTATTCATCATCTCCTAGCATTTATTCCCTCCTCCCCTCTCTAAATTCAACTCCGACTTCGGGAACAATTTCTTGCCGCCTGCTAGTGCTGGAAGCGGGAGGGAAGGGGGGATGGACAAGAAGAGGGGGGGAGGGCAGAGGCGGGGATCCGCCGCCACCCCACAGCCTCGAGGCGCCCTGGGGAGAGGGAGCCGTTGCGGGGGAGGGGGGGGGGAATGCGAAATAGGAGAGGACCCCCCCTTGGGTGGGAGGAGGAAGGGGAGCGGGGAAACTGGATCAAACCTGGGCAGGAGGGTCAGTTTGCGCTGGGAAAATCCGGAGATTGCACCTAAATAACTTTTCCCTGGAGTGATTTGCGCTTCTTCCCTCTTTTTTCCCCCCCTCTCTCGTTTAGTTGGTGCTGTTTTAAATTGAGACTCTTCCCTCATCTACACAGGCCGTACAGCAGCCCATCCCTTCTTCTAGCAGTCTGTCATTTAAATATGTATCTATATACACCTATACGCACACACATATAGGTACACGTATCCTCAAGCGTGCACAGACGCATATACGTCTAGATTTGTTTCCCTCATCTCTTCACTCCTCCCTTCTTCCTTTAACAAGCGCCTGATAACGCGTTTAAGGCTTGTTACTCGAACTCTCAGATCAGCACGCAGAAAGGTAATTGCATCGTTTTTCATCAGGAAAGAAAAGAAGGAGGAAGGGGGGGGGGTATTGTTCCCGTCCCCCCCCTAACTCCCCCCCCATAGACACTCAGCGCTCGGTAATCGCTGAGTCACCGTATTGGGGGTCAGTGGGTAAACGCGAAGGAGAGAGCAGCATCTTATTGAAAACCCCGGCGCAAACCGCATCCCTCTTCAGCTCCAGCCTGGAGATCCCTCCCCTCCTCCTTCCCCTGGATTTATTATTCTGGACTTGGAATACAGCGGCCCGAGCGCAGCAAGAGCGCACTTTTGGGGCTGGATATCCTCCTCAGGCACAGTGGGACCCGCTTTGTTGGGGCGGGGGAGAAAACATTAAACTGCTATTTGGGCTGCCGGTGATGGACTTCGTTCTAGGGGGAGAGAGGAAGAAAGGGTGAAACACCGGCCAGTTCATCCAGGGATGTAGAGAAAGGGAAAGCTTTCTCCGGGGGCTGGGCCCGGATCTGGGCATGTTTATTCCTGTTTAAACGCTATTGTTCCTGCCAGCCTTTGACACAAACAGAAGGGGCGGGGGTGGTGGTGGTGGGGTGGCTGGAACAAAGCTACTCGAACCCAAGCAACACCCAAAGGCAGAGGAATAGTTTCTTTTCTTCCCTTTAAAAATGTATGTGACAAGACTTTCTGCCTAAGGTTGCTTTCTGCATGTCTGTGGTGTATGTCCCCCACCTTTGTGAGCTGAGTGGAGTGCCTGGCTGTGATTCACTTACCAGGGCCCATTCGGAGAGGAACTTGTCCCCCTAGGTGGGTGCCAGGGAACCTTCCAGGGACAGCTTCTTGGGCCCTTGGGCTGCGAATGGGTTGAAGGAGCAGACTTGAAATCGGTTTGCGACAAGGCCTGCAGTGGGAAACAAAGAGGCAGAAATGTTGGGAGCCCAAGGAGAGCCTGAAATACAGAGAGGCATTGAGCTTCCCAGAGATGCTTCAGCTTCTCAGTGGGGGACAGAGCAGGATCCTTTTGGGGCTGGCTCTGTGCAGTTGAGGGCTGGACTGTATATCCCACACTCAATCAGAGGCATTGTGTGCAAATGAATAAGTGCACATTGTTTTGAGATGCTGCTATTGTATTTGGGGCTGGGGGGAGGAGGGGGTTATATTTCGTGTGCGTGTGTGTGTGTGCGCGGGTCTGTGTGCTTTCAAAAGGTGAGTACAGATTGCAATAGTTGCTGCTCTGTTTTTGTTTGTCAAACAGGGCCCTTCTCTTGGGAGAGGGGCATGTGGCGGATCCCAGCCCAGGATTACATTAATCAAAGCATTATTTCCCCAGGGATGCGCAGCACAAATGATAGTAAATCCTAATAAAATTGGATCGCTGAGAAATTGAACGCTTAAAGTAATCTGCTCTGCCTGATAAAAACTTCAAATTTATAAGATATTATGTATCCCCACCCCCAAACATCTTAGGTATCATCACTCTCTGTGTGTATCATACATCTATCTGGAGGAGAGAAATCACTGCTCAGTTTAACAGGCCCATCAGTATTGAATATATACATATACATAGATAACAGTGTATGTGCGAACATATATTGCGCGCACACCCACATTCAGAGTTGTAAAATAAGATAAAATCTATATGCACATAACAGTAGTGATTATGGTCAATATTTTAAGGGCTTTGCGTAAGCCACCTTTGCTGTAGCAGGTGTGGTACAAGGCAGGGACGAGGCCACGCATGGTCGTGTACCAGTGCTGTAATCTTGCCTGGGGACTCTATTTTCTCTTGGTTTTTTACTGATGCTCACTATGGGCCTCCGTGATGGCACCTGCGATCTCAGTGCCACTAAGAGCAGCTTTGCTTTTTAAAGCGGAGACCATGTGGGTGATAGGGAAATTAAAAAACCCCAAATTCATGGACATGAGCATTTAAAGTTTGAGTTTAGAAAGCCTTTGAGGTAGATGACCTCCAGAAGGAAACTGATGTGGACCATGTGGGCTTAGCTTA
The DNA here is from genome assembly GCF_017976375.1 of Cuculus canorus. NCBI lineage: Eukaryota > Metazoa > Chordata > Aves > Cuculiformes > Cuculidae > Cuculus > Cuculus canorus. The sequence goes on from NC_071401.1 coordinate 65,617,790, forward strand.
AAGAAGGGAAGGTGTTCCCTGGCCAGTTATTTTGCCTCAGGCGTGGGGTATGCTGCTCTCCCACCTGCACAGGGCCATGCCAACACCTCCTTTCCCCTTGGCGAGGGCCAGGGTGGCCGCTGGCCACTCACTGGCTTCAGCTCCTCAGTCTCAGCTACTTCCTCTCTGCAGAAGGAAAGTTAGTTTGGAATTGCAGCAGTAGGACGTGGCAGTAGGCTAAAAGAGACCCACTGTCCAGCAGGGAAAAAAAAAAAAAAGAGCACTGTGCTTCCCGATGTGAAAGGGGCAGAAGGCATTCCCACTCACCCAGCTGAAACTCTCTTTGGAAGGCTGCGAGTTTCCCTCGCAGTTATAAATGCCGAACATTCCTGCCTCCTTCCCTCCCTCTCCCACCATCCCGTGAGCCCGTCCCGCCGCGGGACCGCGCTCCCCGCCCCGAGGGCTCCCGCGCGTGACCAGGACCGATCCTGCCCCGCATCCCGCACGCCTCTCCCTCACCCTTTCTCGCCCGGCGTCGCTAGACAGACCCAAAGCGGCTCGTCCCTCCCCTTTGCGTGGGGTTCTCTCGGCCCGTCCCGACCCCGGGGGCTTGCGGGGCAGGGTGCCCGCGGCGGGAGGCCGAGCCCTCTCCCAGTCCCGAAATGACGCAGCCTCTGCTCCAGCATCGCCTCCCGTTTGGGCTGGCTCCATTTCAGGAGCTCCGTCTCCCCCCACCCCCTTCTTCCCAGCCTTCCTCCTTCCTCCTCCTCCTCCTCCTCGTCTCACCGTCACTCTCAAACACCCCCCTTCCCCCCCCCGCCGCCCCAAACTCCTTCCTCAGGACCGTGGGATGCTGGTGAGCTCTGGTGAGAGTTGCCGGTCTCCATTTCCAAGCGGGGAGCCAGCCGGGAGCGGTGAGGCAGCCGGGGGTGGGGTGGGGTGTTGGGGATGCTGTGGGGGCCGGAGGGAGCAGCCGGGGGGGGCGAGAGAGGCGATCCATGAAGAGGGGGCGCCCCCCTCCCTGGAAGGAGCATCCCCCGTCCCCGCCGCCCACACGGACCCGGCGGCTTCCGAAAGGGCTCCCGAAGGGTCCCACACGATTCCTCTCGCCCTCCCCAAGGCGTGTGCAGAGCGGCAGGCTGGGGACACACTCCGCCCGGCACCCCCGGTCCCGCTTTTCCTATATCCCCCTCCTCTTTTCCTAAAAAAAAAAAAAATCCCAAACACCCCCTTCTCCCTCCCTCCCCCCTTTCCCTCTGCCGACCAAACCCCATCCATTTGCATCCCATTTGGCACCCCCGCACGCTTTTTTATCCACCCCCGCCCCCCCCCCCCCCCCGTCCAGACCTACCCTTCTCCCCCCACCGCATCCCGGGTGCCACCGGATGACAAAAAAAAAAGTCAAAGCTGGTTCCAATTTACCCCAGTTGTCTTCCTTTGAACACTCACAAGGTAGGTATGGCTTGGGGTGGGATCCTGCGCTCCCACTCCCCATGTGTTCAGTAAGGTACCTTCCTCCCCATCCCACCCTCCCTTCCCTTCTTTCTATTCCTTAATTGGCTCTATCTTGATGTGCACTTGTTTTGTTTAGCCTGTTTTAACATTGCGGACGAGATAGGCAGAAAAAGGAGCGTTTGACTTGGTATGTCTCTCTGATTTTTTCCTCCCCCCTCCCCTCCCGCCCTTCTCAGGTTAATTTGCATTTGAGGTCTAATTCATATTTCAGAATTCTGGCGTTTGAGGACCATATAGGAACAGGGCATTCATTTCTGTTTCTGAGGGGGAGACTCTCCCGTCGTTCGCTCTTCTCTGTATAATTTCATTGTGTTCACAAGAACAGGAATTTGCATCAGTTATTCTGCAATTTATTTTTTCAAGAGGTGGATCAAATTTAAAGAAAAAAAAATCTTACTTTTTAAATTGCCAAGAGAGCAACTGCCAGGCATTAAAAAAGTAGCATACATTATTAACAAACTTAAAGTTTCAGGCACAGACTGTATATTCATATACATGCATTAATCTGCATTCCTCAGAGTTGGATTTTGAGCTCCTTAACATATGATTTTGATGACAGTCAGAGAAAGTTGACTGTACAAATACTGAGGTATATTTATAGTTCCCTACGTCTATTTACAGGTGCTTTTACTGCTGTTTGCTACTCTTGCTCCAGTGCTTTGTAATTATTTCCCTCCTGAAAGGTATTTCATAGGATTAGACACTGCTTTACTCATTAAAGATTTTCAGCCTGCCTAGGTATAATTTCCATCCACATCTTTGGAAATAATTCTGTGGCCATGTGGACTTTATGGGAAGATTATAAAGTGTACATGTTCATTTAAAAATATTCTGGTTTATATCCACAGTTCTTTCAGTTCTTTGGATGTGATGAAGAATCCATCTATGTTTAGGCCTTTATAGGTCCTTTAGGGACTTTCTTCACGTATTTTATTCATATATATAAGATTAAATTTATTTATATATTTAATGATTGCATGAATGGCATATGTTGCATAATATTCATATGAGGCATTTCAAGTATTTCTACACACACAGAAATTTATTTTTCACAAATGTATATGAGTGCGTACACATGTGTTTATACGCGTGTATGATGAAATACATGCTGGAAGAGAAAACTACCCAAAATAAAAAATGTTCGTAAAAGAAAAGCTGTTAAAGTAGTTCACTGGAAGTTTGCATCTGGTGCCTTGCAGAAGTCATTTAAGTCTCAGACTGTACAGTAAACATCTACACAAACCCCCATCTCAGCAAGAAAATATTTGTGCATGGATTTGTCCTTCTAGAACTAACTAAACAGGGCTATGAATTATGCCTAAAAAGATGCCACTGAGATAAAAAACTTATAAAATAGTAATGGAAAATGGAATTTTATATAATGCCAACGACTTTAGCATGATTCTTGGCATGAGCAATTTAGTGCAATTTCATTTGTCTGAACCAGAGTGATATTACAAAGTGAATTAATAGAACATTAGTACAGAAAAAAAGAAACACTTCTTCCTTTGAAATATGAAGTGCCACTAACTTGAGATGAAACCTGAAAGTCAGTGAATAATATATGGGAAATATTAATATTTTAAATGTATCATATTTAAAATTGCTGTGAACTTAAACAAGGTTTCATAGCAAGAAAAAACAAGTAATTCATTTTAGGTTCCACTTTTATATTCAACATTTAACAAATGAAGCAATTCACTAAAAAAGAGAAGTCAAGTATGTAAGCATATTTTGTTATTTTGCACATGAAATATGGTCATTATGAAATAAGAATTTAATTTGGGAAATGATAAAAGGAATGTTTGTTTTATTTTTCTACTGAACTGCAAGGAAAACATTTTTAAGTGGCTGATTAATGAGATGAAATGAACTGATACGGCCCATAATACCTGCATGGGCTTTTATACCTTGTGAAACTGCACCGCAACGGGATCTTTATAAAAAGTATGAAGTCAAGTAATGCAATCATATTTTAAATTTAGAACGATAGCTGATACGATTCAGCTTGATGTTGTAAAAGGTGAGCCTTCTGGCACTTGGCATTACATTATTTAAAAATCACTCCTGCAAGGAAAGTTAATAGAAAGAGTGTAGCAGAGTTGAATCCCAGCACTTCAGCTCGGGGGCAAATTGCAGTGGCATCGTTGGCCTTGATGTTCGTTTTAGCAGGGAGGAAACATAGCCCTTAGTCCTCTACTTCGTACAAGGTCTACCAAGTCCAGAGTTCCACTGTCCTGCTCCAACGAACAGGAACCGGTCAGCCTCTAGAAGCCGAAACTTGTGCTCCTCAAGATGGGCCAGATCCTGCTTATCCCGTTCATTGAAGTCACCTGGAGCTTTGTCTGATTGGAATGAAAAGAATCTAGTCCGTTCTCCATTCTTTGGTATATCTTTGATGGATCTTAATATTATTAGTGATCTAAATACTAGGGATTATTTTTGCATTTATTCGATGCAGGTGGACTTGGTCTGAGGACCAAATTGACTATGCCCTTACGCCTAAGTCACCTAAGTGTTTGATCCTACTCATTTTGGCTCTGGAGAAGCAGGACCGCAATAATTGTGGTAGCTACGTATGATGTATTGGATACATATGACTGGGAATTTTGAACAGTTGGCCAAAAAAATGTGTCTTTGCACTGATGGAAAGTGCTGGATACGTGTGAATTGTGTGAAAGGGGCAGTTGCATGTTCTAATGAAGACTCAGGTTGTCATGAGGACTGTAAGCACTTAGGAACTGTCTTGTTGAAGGACGACAAAAGTCTAGTTAGTCCAAAACCTGGTTCTCACCAGGAACTAGTCACAAGTGCCACAGAAGAAGGTAAGTTCTTGTTGGTGGGGAGGGGACATGCTTGTCACCTGCCACACAGCAGATGTTTTCCTAGCCACTTCTGCCCAAAGCCCTGGGACATTTGCAATGCTTCCCGCAGTTATATCCCATTAATTTCAGTAGCTTTTGTTTTCATTAGAAGTGCCCAGTGCACTTCTGAAACTCACTACAGACGTTTTAAATTCAGAAAAACTATGATAGGATAAAAAAAGCTTTTTATTCTTAAATGCTTTTACCGTTTTATCACAATTTGTTTAAATATACACTTTTCCCGCTGTGAAATAACCTTTCTTTCCACACTTATACCCATACTCACGATGCTAACTCATAGTAGAAACAGCATTTTAAGACACTGTGTCATGCTTATAGGATAATCATTAATCTTGCTAGAATAAAAAGCATACTAAAAGTACTCCATACAAAGGTTTGTGCCTTAACATTTTTGAAAGCTTTTTTTAAAAGTAATCAGAATGTCATGACGGAGGGAAAAACTATATGATATAAAGCACGTAGTAGAAGCCTATGTCTCCTACAGGACTATTTAGAATTATACAAAGATTATTTTTTCTCATTTTGGTTAGTAGACTACTCGCTGAAAAGTTGTATTTTTATTTTTATTTGTGCTTGTGTCTTGCAGTTCTATGAAGACAGCGTGAAACAAAATCCTAATTCTAGTAGCTATAAATGAAATAAAAATAAGGAAGAGAGATGTTCATTATATGTATCTGGAGGGATAAATACACAATAATCATGCAATCTGATAGCAGAAATAATAACTATTTGAATATAAAACTGATGCCAAATAGGAACAGAATAATGTTGTTCTACCCAGTAATGTAGCAAATAAAATTATACAACAAAAAAAACACTTTAGAAACTCTCTCTGTTTAGATCTTTTCCAGCTAAATGTCCACTTTTAATGTTTTGTGACCACTGAGACACAGTTAGTGAACAAGCTAGTCAGAACTTTACTGTCTTGATTTTCATATCCTGTATCTACAAATCCAAAACCATAACTTGTAGTAACCCCATTTAATGTGAGGAAGGTGCGTTTGCTGTTTGTAGCTTGTGTTTTGCTTGAGACTTGATTTTGCATACTCTCACTTGTGTGCTGAAATTGCTGGGGTGTTTGAGTAGTATTTGTAGGGTCATCTACTTATTTTGTACAGAAGGGTCAGCTTTTTCCTACAAGGGGTTCATACAGGCACAGGAAAGAGGTACTGGAGAAAAGAGACTATTTTACAAGGGCATTGGGCATTTAGCCCTTCATCTGGTTTCAGTGAGAACTGTGAAAACTCAGTATTTAAAAAAGAAAGTGGCTACTTTTCTTTAGAAAGTCAAATGTGGACATAAAATATGACTTCTCTTATCTTTGGCTAAAACCAGGGTAAAATGCTATCGCTGGAAATTTCTGTTTTTATCTTTGTATAGGTTTAACATCAGCTCTATGGATCTAAAGCACAAACCTACCTTTCCCAGTGCGCTGTTTCCTTTGCCTTTTTCTTCAGAGAGGTAGGAGAAATGATTAAACCACTACCACCATGAAAAAAAATTAGACATCAATAATAGAAATTATTGGTCATTATTCAATTAAGAAAATAAGAAGTCTGGAATCTGTATAGGGTGAATTATGATTTGAAATACTGATGTTTTGACTTTCTGAAATTAGGATCTCACTACTGAAATCTTCCAGCTATTTCTTCCCACTGTTAAGAAAGTGAAAGATGCAAATTTTAAAGACGTGATAGAGGGATAGCTTTCTGTACCGTGACACACTGAAACCTAAGGAAAATATAGCAAACATTTTTAAAGGCAGCCAATGGCCGGTAAGAGAAGAATATGCGTAGATGCCTCTGCATCGATGAACCCCATAGTAGGTCACCTGTGGCTGAAGTTATGGGCTTCTCTTCAGAAGAAGACAAGCAGGAGAATTGAAACCTATGACCAGTTATTTGTCAAAGTCCTGTCAGTGCAGCACTGTCAGTATTTGGGATAGATTTTGGCTTGATAGTGTTGAGTCAAAGTTGGAAAGGGGCTCCAATCCAAAGCTCTGCACACCTCTAGTGCCCATACTCAGGGGCTAATGTCTTTGTCTGCAAGACATGGGTGAAGCCACAACCCTCCTCGCAGCAAAACCAGGGACAAGCCGGCTCCATAGCCCCCAGCAGGAGCTGTGGTCTCTTGGGTGGGAGTTGTGCCCCTCTTTGTTGTACTGAACCCATAAGGATGAGGCTCCTCTCTGCATTCCAGCCCCAACTTTGTTCTTTAGTTTCATCTCTAGCTGTGCTGCTGGGTTTTTTTTTTTTTTTTTACTTATTATCCTAGCTTCACCTAGAAGTGATCGGGTTGTGTTCAGCACGGGCTGTCTTGATAGGTTTGAAATTCCTGGGAACCCTCCATACTGGCGTTTTATAAACACAGTAAACAGCGCATGCTGGAATATTAATAGGTGAAATGCATTGTAAAGGGGCACCCATCGCTTTGTAATTTTGTCTGTTAAAATATATCAGCTAGGGGCAGTTTGGGGGAGTTGCAGCAATCCACAAGTGTTCTTTGCAATTTAAAGCTTCTGTGTTTTAATTATTTCTTTTCTTTTCTGCCACTGTGAAAGATCCCTGGAGACAATGGGGACTGTGACACTGAGGAACAGGTTATCCTGACTGTGCAAACAACGCTGTAAAAAACACAAAATGGACACAACTGAATAAAACACACCCCCTCCCTCCCCGTTTCCCCGTTTCTGTAATTTGTGGCATTTGTAGTACTTACATTACATCAGCAGTGAGTAAAAAGGAAAAAAAGGCAGACGGAAATGTGGTCCCTGAACTGACAGAGCTTCTTAAATTTGCTTGAAGAACCACCTCGGGGAAAAAAAAAAAAAAAAGATGTACTATACTGTTCTAGATTTTATTTGTTTAAATGCAAATTTATGGAGCTGGCCACACACCAAAAACTGGAGAGTTTGGTACTGCAGTTGCTTTGGTGAATTTTTCAACATTGTAATGGGCTACAGGGAGACAAAGGAGAATATGAATATATGGCAGTTGATATTTAGATTTGGGTGACGTTTTTGCTTGTTGTAACTGTCATTTTTAAAAATCCATTTTCCTTCTATCAGACTATTGAATTGCAGCAGACGTTGATATAGAAAAGCTGGAATTATTTAATAACCCAAATTAGGAGTGATTTTTGTACTATATTTCTCATTACTAACCTCTCAGCTGATGATGGATGCTGAAGTCCAGGCTAAACTCACTGTAGGGTAGAGTGGGCTGTTAAGCAGTGAGATAGTAGACCTCTTTCTCACCCCCCTAACTGCTTGCTTTATAAAGCAGTAGAAAGCAAAGTCTTTCATAGAGCATCGAAAAGCAAGCACAAGCATGACACTACTATCACACCTTTCACAGTATTTTTTTTCAGGAGTCCGCCTCTGATTTTAGTCCAAAGATGCTGTTTTGGGAACTGTGTCTGGCTCCGGTGTTTGCCTGCTAAGGAAGAGGTATGCCCTTTGTCCCTCACCTGCAGATGGCTTGGATACTTTTACTTTTCCGAGGCGAGCACTTCCCAGTGGGCTGCATTCAGAAGTCCTTTTCGTAGCATTAGTACAGAAGCAAGCTACAAAAGAATATTAATCTAATACATTCCAAAATTCAAATATGTGTGATTAATAAGCATTATTATCTATAAATAAGGCTCTAATGATACTTTGGCAGTGTTGTAAACACAAGAATCAGAAGCAATTATTGTCATTATTGTTCTGCAAATACTTTCCATGAATACCAAATGGATATTACTGTCCAGCTCCTTGGCACATAGAAATCCTGTAAAGAAACAGTTGTCAGGCAGTAAGGTCTGGCTGGCTGCTGTTAACTATGTTTGTCTAAAATGCAGTGTACCTAAAGACAAAGCCCACAAGTTGTTGAAAGCACAATGATTGTTGATTTAAAAATTCTTCTTTGTCTTTTGCAACACCACAAACGATGTTAAATAAAGCCTATGAGAAAGTTTTCACATCCTGTGAAATGAACTGTTTGTGTGATGGCTGTGATTAAAAATGGAAATGGTTTCTCTGCCAAAAAAGCTACCCTTCTTTGTGTCAAACCCACAAAGGTGAGAAAGTCCTAGATGAAAGGTGGTGTGAAAATAATGACAAAGAGCCCCCCCCCCCGCCCCCCACCTGTTAGGTAACCCACAGCTACTTGTCAAGGACGTGGGATGTAAAGGGGCATTTATCCCTGTCATGTTTACCTCTCCACAGTTTGTACAGTCCTATAGACTCGAGTCATGCTGGTGGCCGGGTCCCACTTGCTGTGACACCCTGACTCGCCTTCCTTTGGCACTCTTACCTCCTTCACCAAACCTCACCACTTTAGACGGCGCCAGCCAACAGCAGCATTTTGTGGTGGGTGTCATGTTGTTCTTCAGATGCCAGGGTGTCATCGCGAGCAGGAACAGTGTGGGTCTGACTCTCCAAATCTGCAGAAAGAAAAAGAAAAAAATCCCACCAAACCCCAAACAGTAAGCTTTACTTTCCAAATGTGTTCAATTCTTCTTTCATCTCCTTGATATTTGGGGCGTGCAGCACCCTATACCATGTGGTTTAACATTTTGTTCTCTATTTGTAGGTCAACATTTCCATGATTAAACTTCATCCTTTATTCAGCCTCTTCTGGCTAGGCTTTGCAGCACATGTGATATAAGCTGTTTTCACAGCTAGTAGGCCAAATCTTACTCTGGATAAGGGAGCCAAACATATGTGACTGAGTCAGACACTTAAATCAGCTCCCTGGTAAATGGGAGATAACTCCAGGTGCAGTGTTGAACACTGAGAACCAAAAAAGTGGGAAGGGTGGCCAACGTTCCTCCGTATGGGGAAGGAGACGTCCTATGCACATAGACACTGAAATCATAGCCCTGCCCAAATTTTTCTCTCTCACGTTTGCCTGGGAATATGCAGTCCTTTCACTGGAGTAATTTGGAATCTTTCCATTGACTTTAGTGAGCTCAGGATCAGGCCAGCCTCGGGCATGCTCAATTGCAGCTGAGCATGTGACTTGATTGTGCAGGAGGGGATGAGGTGGGAAGAAGTGAGGTTCTTGGAGAGCCCACCTTGTGCTTGCAGCATGCATGGAGATTGCTGGCACATAGACCACCCTGCCTACAGCATTGTGTTTCTTTCAGTTGCCCTCTCTTCATCCCCCTTACTTTTCTGGCTAATTTACTGACCCAATCTGACTCTTGTTTTGCCTGGTGGCATGTATCAGTTGCTCTAAAGTGGAGTTGGACTGGGCAATCTCTCCTTATAAATCAGGGGAACAATTCCTGGAAGTGCTGGCAGCCCAAACTGAGCATTACCCCCACCCCAGTAATCTTTGGTGCAGAGGACTGGCATTAAAGGACTCTCTCTTTGGCCGAGTGGCCAGCAGCCCTCCTTCTCCTGTCCTTCTCTGCCACTACCTGGTAACTCCAGTAAGTACAGGGAAGCTCGTTAAATGCAACCAGAAGAGCCAGATGAGCAGGTGAGTGTCCTATGTTGTCCAGAGCTGCTTCATCATCGCTGTGTGATACTCCTGCTTTCACCAGTGCTGGACTGGTCCTGGCTGTTGTGCTGCTACGCAGCAAGTATCAGAGTTAATTAGAGTGAACTGCAACGAGTCCAGGGAGGGCATGTTTTCCTCAAAGACGCAAGACTGTACCCTTGCTGCGGAAAGAGGACAGCACTTCATCTCTTATTTGGTGATGAGCTGCGTCATCACACAAGGGAGCTGTCAATGAACCATTTCTCTCGGGAATAAGCCCTTACAGAGCTCCACTTGGGCTGACTCCCTCAGCTCAAAGAAGAACTGGTAATGTAGGTAGCAGGGCTTCTGCTGACTTTTGCTTTTATCTTTTTCTACAGCACCCATCCTTTAGTTTTTAGTACATTTGCTTTGATTTTTTTTTTCTATAGCATTATTTTTTCACTTAGAAAAAAATCTCCTGCCCAAAACTGAAAGTGTTTGCTAGATCTTCATTGGATTGGCTCGAATAATGAATACTGTGGCTGTGTGAGCACTGCGTTACCCACTGTTTAGAAAGTCCTGTCTTGATAACACACACGATGGTGAATGAGATGAAGTGGATGCACTATGCCGAGACTTTGAGAGTCTGCCTCATAGTTGGGCAAATCCCTGGATGTACATGCTAGCATCTGATTGACTTCCCTGCCACAGCATTGGGAAGAAGAACCTGCTGGCTACAAAAAGAAAGTTGCTGAGGACTTAATAGAGCACAGGTGCCTTCAGTGCTTGTCATGCAGTTAGGGGACGCTGTCCTGAACTGAGGCACAGAAGTATATGATCTTGCCTGGTGCTCCTGGGGACCTGAAATAGCGCAAAGCAGAGGAGGTCGGGGGGACGAATTTCATACTCCTGGAAAGCAACAGGGAGGCTACCATGATTCTGGTCTCACTGACGTGGAAGTTAATTAAGAATATGCTGGAATAAATCCATATGTGCTTCAAAGGCGCAGCAGTGTCAAATTAGTGGAAAGGAGAGGGGAATTCAGGCCAGTAAGATCTGTCGATAGGGTCAAGTAGCCTCCCTGTCCCTGGATCTGCCTTTTGGAAACACAAACTGCACTTTGGTTTCACTTTTAAAAGTGTGAGCCAAATCATGATACTTACAGAAAGCAAGAGTAGCTGAAGAAGGTGGGAAAGTCCTGTGATCAAAGTGTGAGAGAATTACACCATGTTACAGTGATGTGAAGTTGAGCAAAAGGAAATTTCAGCTTTTTCTCTGCAGTTTTTTGGATGGAGTTAAGTCACCATTTTCTTACACGCAAATAACGGTCTCCCTTTTCTGTGGTGTAAAAGATTTCAGGACCACACAGGAATGAATTAAGACTGTGGTACCAGACATAATCTCAAGTTAATGAAGAGACAGCCTATTTTGTATTATCTTTCCTCTTGTTTCTGATTGTCTTTTTTTTGGGTTGATATTACTGTAAGTAAGTACATTTGTATTTTGTTTCATTTTCCCCTTGTGACCTATTTCATTTAATTAGAAGGAAATGTGTAATAGGAAATGAGTAGCATCACACTGGGCTCCATCCAAAGCCTGTGAAATCATCAGGAATTTTTCCCGGGCTTTTCATGAGCACTGGATCCAGCCCAGCAGAAAAGAGGGGCTATTTCCACCTTATCTGGAAGAATGTGTGTTGCCAGCGTTAAAGTATTACAGTCCTCATTTTAAGATCTGGCTCAGATACTAGGGAAGGATTTTGCTTCTGCATATGCCTCTGTCGGCCAAATGTTTCACATCTGTGGCAGCAGGTTAAAGGGTAAAGGTTCCTAAAACCTTGACTCCGAATATACATATAAAAAGATGATACAAATTAAGGAAAAGATAAAAGATATCGATGGAAGTACAGGAGGTACTCTTTAACATGCATATTATTGACTCAATAGATTGTTACGGCTTCAGAGCTATTAGGGTCTGCTGTGTCAATGTGTACTTAGGGACTGTTTAATATGCAGATGGTTGACATGACAGACCGAAGCCATTACAGTCTATCATGTCGGGGGGATACATGAATATGCACTTTGCCAACACTATAAAAAGTCCGTTTAAAATACAGTTGCTGTGCGTACTTATCTGCTTTTAAAAATAGTTAATAGTTTTGGTTCTTCAGATGCCCAGAGACTACCGAGTCTGGATTTATCTGCAGCAAAATTTATTTCCAAATTAAGCCTTCTTCCATGTGGAACGTGCAGTCAGGAGGACAGTATAATCGCAGATACACAGCTTCTATCAAATCTTGTAAAATTAGCTACTGCACTTCTGCATGTGTAGAGAAGATCAGAATCTATCTGTCGGCATGTGTCTTTTTGAAGAATATAGTTTTGTCTTTTTGAGGGGTAAGAGAGAATGTCGTTTCTTTTTTGATTCAAATAATCTTCAGTAGCAATTAAATAGCTTATGCTACCTAAGAGATCAGTTATTACAAGATAAGCTGCATGACAGTTTGGAAAAACTGAATAAGTCTTTGATTATTTACTAAGTTTTGATATCTGCTATTTGCCTCAAAATGCTAAAAAGTGAAGTATAAGATACAAACATGAAAGCCTCATTTGATCTTCATAAGGAAAGGAATCAGTAGTTTTGCTTTTCTTTTCCTCAACAACTTATTTTTTATTAAAATAGCAAACCCAAGTGTTGTGTTTAATAAGATATATTTTTTTCATTTGAATATCAAATGGAAAAAATACAATTAAAATATTTCTACTTTTACATTAGTTGTAGGCTATATTTCAACAATGCATATATCTAAGAAGCTCAGCACACACATTTGGTATATATTAGATGCTTCTAACAGATGCCCAGACCTCTTCCCCTGATTTTTAATGTTCTTTTTTATGGCAGTGATCCAGGGACATTTTAATTTGAAAGCCTGTGAACTTGGAAATAATACTCGTAGCAGGGCATTACATCTAGTCCATTCCCTCTAACTTTATTGTCGTGTGTCACCTAGCTCTGATTTTAGCTGATTTTCTGGACTGCGGTGCACCGTGCAACTCTAGCATGAAATTCCCAGAGTAAAAATATTTTGTATTGAGAATAATATTAAAGTAACCACCCAACATGACAAATGCCTTTCATCTTATCTGTGGGACAGCTAGGGGGCAAATCTTGCAAAGATGAAGTGCATTTTCAGGCAAATGTGGTGGTTGAAAATCTGACAGCTCCTTTTAGCACCTGGTGTCAACAGGGAGACTATGACGGTAGTTGGGATGTGGCAGTGATGGGTAGGACAAGTGCCAGGAGGTGGGAAGTGCAGAGTGGACATTTCCCATAACACGTCACGCTTGTGGTCCTTGATCTTCTGTGAGATTTCTTCATCTATGCAGGAAAGCCAGGAAAATCTTGTGGAAAAAAAGGGAACCAGGAAAGCCCAAGAGGTGGCTGCTTCTTGCGGCTGAATGAATTCACCCTGTGCTCCGTGACAGGTCCCTCATGGGAGATGCCTCTCCATGTGATGAGTTATCCCTGCAACAAACATGAACCAAGCACCAGGAACCCAAGCTGCAGGAAAATGTATCATCACCTCAAACAGCATCAGTGCTGGAGAGAAAGGTGTGCTTTTCTTCCTCCCCGGCCCTGGGAAGATGGGTGCATCCCTGGGGTTACTTCTTGCTGAGGGGTGGTGGCCACAGCCATGGAAGCATCAGGTCCCACACTCCTTCCCACTCCACTTCTGGTCATCCAGGGTGGCCAGGGGGACACATCCTGCTCTCCAAGGCTCTGCCCTTCTGCTTCCCTTCAGCAGCCCTGAGAGTGCCATGAGCCTCTCTGTGTACCCCTGTGCAGGGAAACACCGTCTGACAGAAGCACATACGAGGCTGCGATGCGGAGTGCTGCTTTACCTGGTGCTAATCAATAAAGCAAAAATGTAACTTTTTGACAGCACTTGTAATTTTAACTATTGCGATGGTGTGCCATTTCTTTGAATGCAGTAACGCTTCTGTGCCCCATTAAAGGATGGCTGGCATCGCTTTCAACTATTCACAAATGCTGAGATGTTGAAAAATGTAACATTTACAAAAGATACATCTGGTGTATATTTACAAGGCTCAGGAATAATTTAAATAGTGCCTGTGCCATCACCATATTAGGAGAAAAGTTAGTTCCAGCCTCATATGTGAAATCAGTAGTCAAATGTGTGCCGGTTGAAATTCCAGTGATATGATGTAGTATTTTGGGGTATTAAACATGAACATACCATACTGATTGTAATACCCAAATGTGGTAAGTATAGGCTAGCGTAACGTGTGATAATTGCCTATATGCAACTGATTCAAACTGTATGGTCAGAAAAGGATTATGGGGTTTGAGGGACAAATGCTTAATTTTTTTATCAAAGAAGAACCTTTGACTTCTCATTGTGAGAGGTCGTCATATTTTTTCCAATTCTTGAATGAGAATTGTAAGACCTACCTAGGAATCAAGGGAAACGATGTTGAACAGCTTCCTTTATATCAGATAACACGTTGAGGACAAAAAAGCATTTGTCTCTTCCTGCCAGTGCAATACCACTCAAGCTACATTTGAAAACTATTTTTTAATTAATGCGATGGGTCATGTTTTCACCACAGTAAGGCAGGAAATTCGAGGTAAACCAGATACTCCCTTTCTCAGTCACACAAACATGAATTAAGCATGTAGCATCAGACTTAATTTCAATTTCTAGGTCTGTAATTGAATCTAGCTCAATGTGAACTTTTTTTTTCTGCACCGTCACATTGATATCTCAATGTTAGTGACATTATTTAAAGCAACAAATCAACCTATAGGACTATGTTCAGCTATACTTTCTTTATGTCATTTGACAGTAAATGGAATAAAAAAAAGTTACTTTTCTCTAGGGGCAGATTTGCTGAAGGGTTTTTATCCTTTGTCAAGAGATTTAATCTTGGAATGTTATAAAAAAAATGCACAGTTTGTATAAGTGCAGATTTCTGTATGCACAGTGCCTGATTGCTAGTTTGGATGAACACGCTCAGACTTAACTCAGGCAAATGAGTGACGAAAGATAATTTTTGCATATATGGTCTGAGTCAAGTGTGAGTCGCTGGACTGGAAGGGAAGCAGATATTCACTTTTGGGGCTGAAGGCTGTCACTCTGGATCGCCCCACACATCAGTTTCAGTTCATACATGCCAAGGAGAACAAATCCTAACAATGAGCTGTTGAGTGATGCCAGCAGAAATGAATGTTCCTGAAAGCTTTGGGATTTTGGAGAAGTCAGCTTAAGCCGACACCGCAGCACTCACCATTGCTGAATAACTGAAGGAGGGTGAGACTTTAGCAAAACCCTCTCACTTAATGGACATTTTTGAACATACTTTTGTTTTCCAATGAGCTGAGTAAAGCTGATATGGGACTACAGAATTAAGCCAAAATACCCAACCATATTATTTCCTCAGACTAGTTCGCTACAGAGCAACCTATCTGAAATTATTAGTGCTTCTAGTAATTATTATTATTACTAATTCCTATTGGTAAGCCTGTTCCTCCATCACGGTAGTGATCACATGCTAGGATATCTATGCCCAGAACATCATGCCTCTTTGGAAGTGGATGATAATTTAATTGATAGATCGTAAAGAGGGGCTGACCTATTGCCTTTTCATGTTTTTCTTTGCTACAATTGCCTGGACTCTCAGAGCTCCTTAGCGTCTTTTCTGATCCATCATGTCAGGCTGGCAGCTGTGCCTCTGCACTCTGCCTGCCTGCCCACCGTGAGACAGATTTCAATCTCAGATGTGTGGCATACCCTCCTCTCTCGCTGCCCTCTCACCAGAGAGCTGATTTTGCCTGTGCTTCCATGAAGCAGGTTGATTTTAAACAGAACAACTGCTTTCTCCCACGGGTCCTCTCAATCCAGGGCACTAGGTGTGCAAGGACAGAGGAGGGCAAATTCCCAGATGTCCCTAGGTGTGTGCTATGCATCTGAGATCAGGCTTCTGCCTGACATCCATGGGCTGAGCCCCCACCCCAACTAATGCTCCTGCTCAGTACCATGGCCATGATTCCTCCATGCTGTGTAACTTCTGCCCTTACTGTGGACTCCCCACTTCTTTCAGGCTTAATTTCTCTGTGACATGCAGATGCGCAAAAGGCAGTGTTTCGAACAAATGAACTCTATTTTACTTTGGTACACCCGGTTCTACCCCCCACCCAATACCAGGAAAAAATAACTGGAAAATGGTTGAAATTTTCTAAGCAACTTTTCAAGAAGGAGCAGATTATTTTACTGCCAAGCTGTATAATAGATGTTTTTGAGAGGTCATTAACTTCAACAGTATAGTCAAAACCAATGTAACACCCCACACTGCATCCTTCATTAAGCAATTAAGTTACTGATAGGCTTTTACATTTATTTACCTTGATGGAAAGATATGTTTACTCAACCTGAGTACAAATCAACATGAGGAGGTGGAAGTTCAGAGTAAATTTGACTAATGATGTTGTGTTTTCATCCTTAAAAGAATGGAAAAAAGCCTTCCTGCGTTTGATGCTATTTTATCTTCATTGGAAGGGATCCGAAATGATCCCAACTGTCATGTGAGCGCTTAGTTAGGCTCATATCCTCTTTGATTGCAGCTGAACGCCTCTCTCCGTTGGCTCATACCTTCCCTTATATGAATACAGTATAGAGCACTTCAGGCTGTTTATTGAACAGTGCTTTAACTCTTCCTCTGTGGATGCTCTCACAATTATATATTTAAGTCAAATATGGGCTGTGGCCACCTTTGTCCGGGGAGATGTTAATGTGGCTGCATTGCTGGTACGAAGCAAGAATTTCAGTTTCACAATAACGTCTAAAATGCCAACCTGACTGATACAAGTAATATTTCTTTCAGTGAACCTTAATTATCTCTCCTTTTCTTTCAGGCCCACTCTGATCTACGGTCTTGTTATGTGAATTTCTTTCTCTTCAAGTGATTCCTCAGCATCCCCTTGAATGGCATCTACTGCACGTGAGCATCCTCCACCGTCTCTAAGATACTTTTGTTGTTTTTCTTTTTTGAACATTTGTTTTTTTGAGATGACATTGATAGACATGAGGCCTAAGTCTGGAGATGTTCTGTGGGTAGAGCTCACATTTATTTCAATATGTCGAGCAGTTTTAAGATCTGATCCATACTGAAGATCAGCACAGCATAATGAGGCCTGGGCATATAAAACAATATGTGTTCTAACACAGCTCACTCAAAACAAATATGTTCCCTTCTCTTCAGCTGGTATAAACAAACAATCTCCATTGTGTTCAGCATGGCCCTGCTGTGTCGCTTTGAGCATGGCAAGAGCTTGGCTTCTCAGTCCATAAAACAGCATCTCCATCCTGAGACACGGGTCTTACCCCTATATGCCCAGACAACCCTGTGACTTAGAATGCTGGTCCTAAAAGCTGACATTATGTCTGTCGTTAAGTCCTAGAATGCTTTATGGGGAAAACTTTTCTCCCTGCAGATATACTTAAAGGGGTTCTTGTTTCTCAGTCCTGTACTCTTCAGTTGGATAAAACCAAGTCTGGCTTGCAGAACAGTTTTGCACAGTGGGAAAGCAAAGAATCAGTGTCGTAGTTGTTGCAAGGTACCCTCGTGCTGACCTGCAAAATATTCTCCTCTGATATCTATAATTTCTTGTGATAAAAATTGGCAGCTGAATGAAAAACTTGTGATGACTTGAGGTGTAAACATTAGCAAGGACTAGGTCAAAACTCACGTGAAAGATCACTGTCTGTGTGAAGCAGAGCAAGTTTGAAGCCAGGTGTTCTTTCTGTGTTGAACTCAGACTTTTATGCTGTTCTGCAAAACTATTTCCCTCTCCTGCAACTTGTGCTGGAAGCAGAGTGAGCTGTTTTGGCTCTGAAATGATTTCATTGTTAGGCTAAGTGTTACACAGATGGCATTCTTAAATGTAAAATTCTTTTTATGATTCTTTCAATTTCATATTTATTTCATTAGATCATTATTTATGTTAAAGAGACACCATTAATATGAAAAGTGCTCAGCTTGAAAGAAAATGTTGAGAGGAGTTTCAGCTATCTGATCCTCAGCCCTTTAGTTTTTTGTGTTTTGCATTTTCCTATTTAAAATGTTTTTTTGTGTCTCTAGGTGCTATGTGACAGATCCACACAAACAACAGAGGAGAAAGAGCCTCACTTAACTGATTAGAGAAGAGAAGCAGTGAAAGGGAATATGCAGAAAGCACTGCCAAGTTCACAGAGGAAAAGAAAAGATAAAAAATAGAATAATTTCACCAACCTTTTTTCTTTTTTTACTTAGAGTAAGGTGAGGTATTTCTTATACTAGCAGCAGGGAAACAATTTTCAGACAAAAATGTGATTTCTTAATCAAGGGTCTCTAATTCAAAATATATTTATTTAATAAACAGTAATTATAATAGTTGCAACTACTCATTCATATCAATAATTCATCTAGAAGTAAACCATATCAACATATTAGCATTTATTTTTCCATTTAATAGGCTGTGATTTAAAATAAATGTAAATTGTCATAATCATTCAGCTCCATATGCTGGGAAAGGAAAAGTCACCTTAAACCAGATGCATATTGTGAAAAAAAAGGAGAAGACAAGTTGTTCTAAAGAAACAGCATATGGAGGTAGATCTTAAGATGGGGTAAAGATGCTCTGCTTTGTAGACGTCAACATAGCAAGGCTGAGTTACGTCAGATGAGATTCTGGTCAGTAATTTGGAAGCATTCAATGTTTTAGAGGGTTTTCCAGCAAGTCATATATTGATTTCTTTCCTTAAGAACAGAGATAAACATAATTTCTTCCAGTTTTATTCAGGAAAAAGCAATAAACATGATCAAGAAATCTGAGGAATTCTATGTGTGGAAACAATAGGCAGTTTGCCTGAGTGGTTGGTTGGCTCTGCACGTGCATATGCCTCTGTGTGTGGAGCTGTATTTATTTTTTCCTGTCACTAGTTAGGTAGCCAAACCCTCTCCCGACCTGTATCCCTACCTACCTCATTTTGTCAGCTAACAACCCTTGTTAAGCTCCCTAATCCATCAGCACTCCCACAGCAAGCTCCGTGGAAAATTTTTCCTTCTGTCCCTTGCCTGAAATCCAGGGAATGGCGTTTGGAAGCTGCGGAGCACAATTACCCTTGTTGGAAAAAAAAAAAATATATATATTTTGCTTTGATCATAGGGAAAAAACAATGAAGGGCTCCAACCCGTCAGTGCCTGTTAGCGCTGCTAGAGCACCTCAAGCACTTGGTACAGATTTTATCTTGCAGCTTCTCCTGTTGCCTTTGCTTTTGCTTTGTCTAGGTAAGGCCAGAGCCTGTGACGGAGAGTGGGGCGTCACTGTGCTGCCAGTTCTCCTCCCTTGTCTGAGCCAGCGCTGATGGCACACCCTTCAGACCTTGCCACAGCCATAGAGCCCTCTTGTCCTCCAATGAGCTCAGCAAAGCCCAT
Source organism: Cuculus canorus (assembly GCF_017976375.1). Lineage (NCBI taxonomy): Eukaryota > Metazoa > Chordata > Aves > Cuculiformes > Cuculidae > Cuculus > Cuculus canorus. Next base: position 65,637,113 of record NC_071401.1, read on the forward strand.
ATCCTCCCTCAGACAGAGGTTCTTGTGTTCTGGCTGAGAAATAAAGCCCCGCACCCCTTCTTCCCCTGAACATTGGCAGCGATGCTTTCAGGAGACATCTCAGGGCGGTGCCTACAGCCACAGCTGTCAGCGTGGCACTAGTTAACCCCCCAGTAAGGTGTTTTCACAACCTAACAGGTGAGTTTTGCCCCCCATGCAGTTACCGTATTACCCTTCCAAGGCTGCTGAGGCTGTCCCAGCAGTGACTGCCCTGTATGTGTAGCCGCAGTGACATATGGCATCAGGGCAGGCAAGTAAAGGTGGTATCTGACTTCTGTTTTTTTCCAGTCTCTGTTATCTGCACTGTTAACATTCCTCCAACAGTTTTTAAGGAGAAAAGTGAGTCATGTTATTTAATTTTCCTCATCCTCACGGAGAGGAGCCATGTCTTTTCCACAAGTTATTGCATTATTCCTCTCTCTGGTGTGGCTCTGATTTAGTGCTGGATGAAGCTCAAAAGGAGGATTAGTGTAGATATACTCCCATATGCTTGGATGCATTTCTGAACTCTGTCTGTACCATCCTCACTGCTTTTGATGGAAAAAGCTGGGCTATAAACTTGATGAGAACAGGCTTCTATGCAAGATGTTTAGTATTTCCTGCTTCCATTTGGGCCAGGAATACGACACATCCAGCCCTTTTTGGCCCTGCAGCCCTTGGTCACGGGCTTGCCTGAAATTCAGAAAATCACAAAGCAGAAAAAGAATGGAAGAATAAAGGAAGTTGATTTTTCTACCCTTTAATGAAGGCTAGATTAGGGTTTAGTTCTGACTTTGCCTAAAATTTTACCGGGGAATGTACACAGGTAGAATGTTTTTGTTTTTATGGATTGTTTCATCCATCTTTTAAGTGGTTGCCCTGGAGTGTGAGTGCATTTTTACAGTCCTGAGTAAAAGAACCTGTGATGCTTTTTAAAAGCTGCACTTTCTGGGAAAATTAAGATTGGCTGTAAAACCCCAGTTGTATTGTATTCAGGCAATCTGTGAGCAGAAGAAGAGAGAAAGAAAAACAGAAAGAGTAAAAGAGGGAGAAAGGGAGGCTTTCCCCAAAATAAGCTGCTACAGTGCATCATGCTATTCCTTGGTGTCATGTATAGGGGCTTCATTATACCTAATATTTGGTCATTTTTCTAGCAGGTAAATCAAATTGTTTAGTAGTCAAACACTAAGCCACCCTGAACTTGATCCTAAAACTGCTGTTGTACTGCCATTTGGAGGCTTTGTTTAGTCGTTATTTTTTAAAGAATTTCCCAATAGTACTGTAATAAGTTGATAATTTTGGCTGATTTTCCTCTCTCCACTACAAGGGTTTCTAAGTTTATGAACAAAAGACTATGTTTTCTCACCCAAATCCTCCACTACCCAGTCTGTTAGTAAACTAATGTTAACTTACAAGATTTTAGCGAGACCTCAGGCTCTGCTAGCTGGATGCTCGAGGAGACTAAGTAGGCTAAGTAAAGAAACACCTTTTATACACGCCCCAGCCTGGGTCCTGCATTGCCCCACAAGTTTCTATCAGTACAAAGGCTGACATTGTCTGCAAGGAGCAACTTGGATTACTACCCCTTCCAGCTGCTTTGTCCCTGACCCTGATCCTGCCCCAGGCTGTCCATGCTCTGCCCACCCCACACGCACGGAGACTTGAGCTACAGCCTGCTGCCTGCGAGTGTTGAGTCTGGTCTTGAGGGTGGGCTTGGATGCATTTTGAAAGACAGCGCAGGCACTCTGCAGGGATAACATGGAATGATTATTTTAGGGCAGATTTTCCCCTAAAAAAAATAATAGTTCTACATGCAGTCAGTTTGATCTTCACACAAAGGATTTATATAAGAACTCACTTCTCTCTGTTGGTTATATAAAAAAAGCATGCTGGTGGGATTTAGGGAAGTGTGCAGGCTAGAGGATAGCAGCAGACAAAAGGGAGTTTTTAGTCTAAGAACATCTGCGCAGCTGGAGGTCTGGCAGCTCTAAGGTTAGAAAGCCTAGGTGTTGACTGGCTGGGGCAGGGGACAGTGTGTTTTTGGTACTATCTTAATGTGCAAATTTGACCAGTGGTTCTTAGAGCAGTCCCCAGACCTGTCCCCTGCCAAATATACGCAGACATACATGCATTATTTTGCTGTCAAATGCCTGGTTTGGGGAATGTACCAATCTGGAGATAAAGTGTATATAAAAGAGCTGAGGGTAAGGGTGGAGGAAGAAACTGTGACTCCTTTATATGCTAAAGTGGGTGTAAAACAGGCACAAGTTCACCTGGTCTCTCAGGAATGGCATTGCTGCAATGTCTCTGGATAAACACAAACTCAACATCCCAACTCCTAAATTCCATGCAAAAAATGCACCTATAGCTCAGGGTGGAGAGACTTAGCAGCTGACCTGCTAGAGAGAGCAGCCCTGGCAGCCTAGCAAGGATGCAGATGGACAGGAAACATGCTCCCTTTTCTGCCTGCATCTCCGAAGTCTTTCTAAGGTCAGGTCACCACCTATGAGTGGAACATTGGCTAACTCTGTCCAATCTGCATTGTGGCGTGGAGGAAGTGTATGCTTCGGTCTGAAGGTGCTCAGATTTTTGTCTGTCTTGAACTGTCTCCATTCAGCCATCTCTTCCCTTCCCCGGGAGTAAGTCCCAAATCCAAAGACAGATCCTAACAATACAACCTGTCTGCTTACCTTTAACGTAGCGTGATGCTTAAAACCGAATATAAACAGGGATGAGGCCTTAGATCTTACTCAAATTTCAGTGTAACTTTGAGGTTGTCAGACAGTACTGAAGTGAGAGATCTGGAGTAGGAAAATTAGTGAACACAAAAGTCATGATATTTACTCAGTTTATGCATTTTCTCTCTTTTTTTTTTCATAGAACCTGCATAACTGGAGTGTAATTGTTTTGCTAAGTGAGCCCTGAAAGCAAAAATCTTGATAGCTGTCACATATCTTCTTTGTAGTACAGTGTGTTGTCCTTAGAAGCTAATCAGTAGAACTTGCTCAGAAGAACTTAATCAGCAGAACTGAGCACATTGTCAGTGCTTAACAAATAATATATTATAATAAAAACAGCAGTTCCTTTAGACACAACCTATCAAACTTTTGCTTTATTTCCAGAAGTTCCTTACTTGGCTCTAGTTAGAATTTAATACCAACTACAGCTCTGCTTACTATGGTTGAGAGGGCTGGTGATATGACCTAACAGGGTGTAAGTATTGATCAAAATGAGATTTTGACAAACGGTAGAAAAATAATTCTGAGAAAGTTCTTGGAATATTCATTTTCACTCATTGGCATTGCTTATAAGACTCAAAAATCGAATTCAAGGATAGATTTGATCTGTTCAATTGTTAAAATGTAAAGTGCTATGCTTACAAATTAATAGAATCACATTTGAATTTCCTGATTGTCTCTTTTTTAAAAGACAGACTCATTAAGCTTTCCTTACAGAAAGGTCAATGTATCCAGAAGCATGTCTCTTATTATTTATTTTTATTATAAGCAGCTTGGATAGCTCAGAGAGTTGTTAACATATCTGGGGACTATCAACTTTTTGTCATCATTGTAATCTGGCCTGGGTTAGGAGTTACTGATGATCATTTCATTTTCTGATTGTTTGGTAGTTTATATGCAATTAGTTGGTGGGTTTTATTCACTTTCAACAGGACATATATCCACATAATAAAGAAAACCAGTGGGTTAGCTCTAAGCTGCTGCTAATTGTCACAGGCTTAAATGGAACCGTGTCAATTTATCCCACTTGAGGATCTGACCAACTATCACAACTGGCATTAATTAGCAGATGTGTTATCAGACTCCGTGGAGATGACCGGGTTGAGTGACGACAGAGACACTCAGCCACCGTGGTCTGTGGACCTGTGCCAGTTTGGCACCTGACAGTGCAGTGCCTGATGCTGGCAGGTGGAAAGTCCAGGTCACTCCTGATGGAGGCACAGTGGTGGATTCTGCCACCAGTCGGCAGGCAAAGGAGAGCTCTAGAGCTTGGGATGGCCAATTGTATCAAAACACAGGCAACATGAGGCATCTCGGATGGGGTAAGGCATCATTGGTGGAGCTGGGTTGTACGAGAGACTGTACTGCTAGTGTGAGGTGAAAGCTTCTGGCAAATTCGTTGGAGTTCTGGCTTTCTGGGGTTATGTGTCCATCATCTGAGCTGACACTTTAATGCCAGTGGCACATGTGTGACAGAAAGGTGAGGGATACAACTCTAAAAAGAGAGGATCCAAAGCCATTGTTGGGTATTGGCAGTGGCAGCTACTGGTACCTACAGCGCTATTATGGCTGTAAACTAGGACTCTGGACCATGACTAGAGATGTGTCTTGAGCAGGTCATGTGGGTGAATGAAGAGCAGGAATGCGACAAATTTGAGAGACTGCTTCTTTACCAGGAGAAAGAAAGATTGCACCATCTTCCCTATGCTTTTATCTTGGTGCAGTGTAGGTTAAAACCGAGACAATAACCATTGCAGAGACTCCTTGCTTGATAACATCTATCCTGTCTCTTTTTTCATGCTCACTTGCCACAAGGGGATGGTAGGAAGGAACAAGCTGCCGTATTAACAGTGTGGGCCCTCTGTAAAGATTTCTGGTCTCTCAATATTCACAGGAAAACCTGGACAATCCACCCCCCACCCCCGAAGTTCATCACACACATTTTTGCTAATAGAGACATCTAAAATACTTCTACTCTTGCCTCTTAGTCAGGTTCAGCTAAGCTGAATTTAGCAGGTAATCCTGATTCTCCTCCTCAAACTATGTATCGCTTTGCCCACTTCTCTTCAAAGAGTGACCTGGAAAAGCACGTGTAACACATGTGCAGGACTGAGCAGTACACAAAGTACAGCAGCTGTCTTCACTGTCATTCAAACGAAATACCTTTGAGCTTCAAGGGGTTCAAGCCCTTATCTTTTATCTGCAAAGAGAGCAGGAACCCTAGCCAGGAAGCTACAGGCTAAATATTCATAGGGGAGGATATTTTCCATATTTCCTGCAGAAGTGGTGCTGTTACACATAAGGTTCTCTGGGAGAAGTTTAAGACAATAAGGTGGAGAATAAGATACCTTCTCCAGAGCTCCTCTGCTGAATTAGTTCGCTTTACACTTAGCTATTTCAGATTGGCACTAGAGGATCTTGTTCAGTATATACTTATTGTTGTGTAAGGTGTTTCTAAAATATTGGCTTCACAGTCTAATGAAAAAACAGTGATTTTTTTTTTTTTCAGAAAAATCAGTAGAACATATCCTCAAAGGATATACAGATATGATGATTATTGGAGTTTTAATTAAAATAGCAGGTAAAATAAGTATTACTGTGTTATTATTTCTAAGATAACAACAGAACAAAGGTGCCAATTTCTTTCTTGAGCACAATTTTCTAAATGAAAAAGTAAACATTAATATCTTCAGAGATCATACTGATCTTGTACGATAATTTAGAAAAATATCTGTATCAGGGATAGTTATACATGCTTTTTGTTGGAAATGCAATCACAGAATATGCACATAGCTGCAATCTGTAGACAGATTAAGTAAATTAAATCACTCAATGTCTTTTTTTCAATAGCTCTAAAGTTAAAAGTAATTTGCAAAGAAAATACTCAGTTTCAATTGGTTTGTAATATCTGTTAATGATCTTTGGAAAAATTTCTGATAACGCGCAGGAATTCCCCCAGGGACAGGGTTGTGAATAAGTGGATTTTTTTAAGTTTCAGATGTCATTAGCTAGTGATTTCTTTGAAGTAAAAAGCTGTTATGGAATAAATTGCAGAAGTATACAAGTGAACAGGACAATCATTTCTATGAATAATATACCTTTTTTTTCTTCTGTGTTTTCTGTCCCCAAAAGAAATAATTTACGATCTAACTTGCCATTACAAACATACTGGAACCTCAACTGTGTGAGCATTTTGTGCTTACTTTATCTATATGCTCTGTCTTTATATGAAAGTACAGACTGCTGGTGTAAAACTGCTAGTGTAAGCAGCTGATTTTCTCCTCTTAATATTTTCTTTTCTTCCCTCTGCCCCCCAGCAGATAAATTTTTCAACTTAAAAGGCTGAATCAACTTCCCATAACTCAAGACTCAAGAACAGCTCTTCTAGAAGACATCCTCCCTAATTTCTTGTGCTGCCTGTAAGATTGAAGTTGTAGGTAAGTGCAACCATGGAAAAAAAGGGCCTCTGTTCTCTTTGTTCCTTGTTAGCATTAACATCATTTTAACAATTCAGAAATGAACTGGATATCCATCATGCATCACCAAAATAAGGTAACATCTTTCAGAACAAATTATATGCCCTGGCTTCTGCTCCCATCTGGAGCTACCTGAAGTAGAAAAGAGCACCAGTGGCACCACAGCCTACATCTGCCCTCAGGTGATATGGTCCTACTTCTGAAGTTCAGATGTACAATTCAGTCACAGGTAGCTGAGGATGGGCCTTATGTCTCCATTGTCTCCTGTGGATGAGACTAGATTTAGACAAGGACTGGGGACACTCTGAAAGGGTGCTGGTCTGGGTGGTGGGTCACTAGGATTCCAGGGTGTGCTGTCACACAGATCAGAAGATGAGGCTAGCTATAGTCATTGAGCTTTTGATTTCTTCACCTTCCTTCAAGCCTCTTTTGCCCAAGACGGTATTGATCCTGGTCTTTTTCCTGATTTATAGACAGAGAAGATATAACACGCTAGTATGAATATGACTGCTGCCTCCAGGATTCCCAGACAGCATTGGAGGAGAAAGGGGTTGTCCAGCTCTAATAAGAGACTTGAACAGTCACAGGTTTGAAAAACCTCTGGGGCTTTCCTGATTCTCTGAAGGCCTGGTGTAGGGATCCATGCATAACCTGATAATCCATCAGTAAGTCAGATATCCCCTCACTTCACGTACGTTCAATGATACTCTGAGAGGAATGGAACTTCCTTCTGGCTGCTCCTTAACAGTCACTGGCATTGGTTAATCCTGAGATACTTTGAATTAGACAGAGGAAAATACAGAAAGAGACCTTTCCTCCTCAACTGTGAGTTTAACAATATAACTGTTTACCATGGGTGAAGATGTCTTCCTGACCCTGCCTGTTGACTAACATATGCCAAGATCTGCTGGGATGATTAGGGATTATTACACAATATCAGCTAGTAAAACTCTCACAGATTTTTTTAAGGCTAGGAGCAACCATTATTGTCATCTAATCTGATCTTTTGCATAATACATGTTACTGAATTTAACCCAATCTGAACTTTGTGTGACGATTTGCTTTTATGCCTAAAAATACTTCCTCATTTACAAATATAATGTTGTTTCTCTCAGTACTATCTGTGCAGCAGCAAGTTCCATTAATTAACTGTACATTGTTTGGAAAAGTAATACCTCTTATCCGTTTGAAATTTGATACCTCTTCGTTTCACCTTGCAGGATAGGAAAGGCTTTCTTTTTTTTCCTTTACTGCTAATTAGGTTGGAAGATCATGAGGATGAAATGTTATTTATATTATAGTCATGCTTAAGTAGAGCTTTGACGAAGCTTGGGAATCCCATTGCAGAAAGTGAGGGAGATTGTGCAAGTCCTTCAGGGCTGAAACTATTTGAATAGACAAATGGCCCATTTTGGAGGGAGCTGAGTGATTTAACTGAAAATATTGCCAGGCAAGTCAATGGATTTGTACCTCTGAATCACCTATATTTTTCTGAAAAGCTTATCCAAAGTTTGAAAGAAAGGTATGGAAAAGTTAAGTTTCTAAAACTGAGATAAAAAAATGAGTTTGGTATGTAGTCAGCAAAGGAAAAAAGGTGTTGCTAGTATGTGGCTCTGGTCCTGTCCACTGTCCATAGGTTATGTTGGCCACCAGTGGCTGAAAGTCCTGTAAGAGAACAGGTTAAACTGCGGAAAATATCTGCAGTATCTGCTTCGTTCAAGGACCCAAAGGCTTCCAGAAGAACTGCTAGGGCCCAAGGACATCTTGTAGACTATCTCAGGCAACACCATTTGCTCAAAGTTTATGGGCAGTCTTCATGTATGCTTTATAGTCTCATGGGGGTGAATCTTCTTTGAGAGACAAGCTGGTGCTCGTGTTCTTTCTCTCTTCTCAAGAATTTCCCATCCTTTGACTTTTATCATTTTTATTGCCATTCTCTGGACTTCTTCTGTTTCTACTTTCTTTTTTTCAGGGATGAGGTGACCAAATTTGAAGACAGCATTCAAAGTGAGAATGTGCCACTGATTTATATAATAGCATTATAATATTTTCCATATTATTCTCTAAAACTCTTTTCTTCCTACAAACCCCATAAGATTCTTTTTAATTCTTTGAACTACAGTGCCTTTTAACATCTGTAGTTTACTCTGATCAGATTTTGACAAAGGAATAAAAGGCTCCATTTTTCACATAGAATTTTATTTATTGTTTGAACTTTAGAGGAGAAATTGGTTAACTTACAATTTAAAATTCTTGGCAATGTAGACTATTGGGCAAGGATTTAATTATCATCCCATCTATACTTTCTGTAGAACTCTGTGAGGCTGAAAGCTGGTGTACAGGTCCTGGCTCAATAGATTTGTCTTTTGTTTTATAAACAAGGCCAAAGACTTAATTTGGAGCTGCCAACATCTCCAAGATGTCAGAAACGTCATTTACGTGTACCCGCTTCCTGGTGAAACCTCCTGGGGCCGTACATTTACACGTCATTCAACCAGCACCACGCACATGTGTAAGTGGTACTAGAGTTCTGCAGTCTCCTGTTTACTATGCCATACATCTCCACACCAGGTCAGGGGAAGACCTCTTTGAAAATGAGGTGCATGATGACTGCAGAGGTGAGGATCTCACTCTCGTGTTACAGCTGTGGGTTACGTCTTCATCAGAGTATTAGAAAAGGCTCAAGGAAAACAGTTACACTTCCTGCAGCTACTGCCTCTCCTTAGACTTACCAATGCAAGTGCTGACCCTGTCTGACCCTACTTATCTTGTAAAAGCTGACGAGATCACAGCCTAAAGCAGTATAGCCACAGGCTCAATACTGGCTACCAAAATGTCTGTTTAGTATTTTCAAGAAACACTGCTCTAAAGATTTACAATATCAGCTGTTAGGTATACGGACAACACCAACATAGCCCTGACCCTTGAACGTTCAGCCCCACTTACACAGAAATTTGTGCCTCTCAAGGGGCCAACACTGAGCTGGAAGTGAGCTGGAATATAAGCATCGTGTGATTATACACACTCAGATATTGGGTAAAAGTATTCAAAAGCTACAGCCTTGAGTTCAGGATTCATTGTCAGCTTCTTTCATCAGTTGCATTTCTGTTTTAGGAATAGAAAGAGCTCTGCCATTTCTCTGTAATTTTTTTTTTTTTTAGTTTAGTTTAGTAAAGAGAATTGTCTTAATTCTTCTGTGACTAAAGTAGTTTTTCATCAGGAGTAATCTTTACATTACTGTAGATTTCTCCCCTAACAAATATTTTAGCTCTACTGTATGAAAACGAATGTCTATTTGTCTGAGTATCTCTGAACAAAAACACAGGTTTAAATATCCCAGAAATTATAAAAGTTTAGTTGTATACACATTCTACGCATCCATACAAAATATACATTAACAGTTCTTGCAGAGTGGTGGCTTCTTTTTTTTTTTTTTTTAATTTCTTCTCTTTAAGAACAGCAAAAACATGGAAAAGATATTTAGGTCCTATTGCTCCTGTTGGTAACTTTCTACTGACTACAGCATGATTTGGATTGGGCCCAGAGAAACCAAATACACACAAGTACCAATGAGTTGGCCATACAGCCAGGAAAATCACACAAAGATAACAGGTGCACACAAATTAGCAGTGTACCTTTTAGGTCATCCTGTACAGCTCACTGACACTGTGAGACTGTTTCCTATGACATATTTTCAGTTGTTTTGTGCCTAGATTAAATGTCCTAAGTGATGCCATGTCCTCAGGGAGAGATTGCGCTGCCTAGAACATCTTGTGATCAGAATGTTTTTTTCCTTTCTGAACATCATCATATTTCTCCTAGTTACGTCCCTTTGCCATCCTCATTCTTTTTCTTCATTGATGCTGTTTTCCTCCAGTATCTTTTAACTAGTTTGATGTTGTGGTTAGTTATCATTATGCCAACCCTTAGTTATTTAACTCATTTAATCTTCCCTGAGAAATCAGTCCTTTCACTCTCCTGGTTGTCCTCCCTCTCCTCTTGTCACACTCCTGCCTGTCAGTATCTTTTTTAGTTATGAGATTTTAAATATGTGATACATTTCTCTGAACTAATGACAGAGCTGAGCACGCCGAATATCTTACTGAAAAATCCTCCTGACATCCCCAGGGGAAAACTGCCAGTGATCTGAACAGACACACAGGTAGAATATCCTGCTCAAACTACTTCCTTGGTGCCACTTATTCTATTGGCCAACCAAAACCTATTAAAATAGTTAATGTAGTAGTTAAAAAACCCAAATAAATGTAATTATGGGTTTATTTTATTTTTCACAATGTTAAGAGATAGAGTAGTACGGATTAGAAGGTCTTTGTTGCTGTTGTTCAGATTTTCTGACACCTGATCGTAGACATCATAGTCTAAAATTATGGAAGATATTGTCTAGTAACTGTATCATTGTACAAAGTAATTATATACGTAGTCACAAACCTAGCTGTTCACTTCAGGCAATAAGTTCTGATCAACAAACATTACTCTTTTTGTGCTAAATGAGATCTTGGTTGTTATTGAATGTTTTTACCTTTGAGTTCTGTTGGATTGGAGGAATATAATTTTAATCTGCTCTCTTTAAATTTTCATTACGGAATGTCTCAGCTACCTGCAACCTCATCTGATGGTGTTTAATGATGTCAGCTGGCTCTGTCTTCCATGCACTAGCAGCGGCTTCTTTAGATTGGTCAACTGTATTGAAGATTGTTTTCAAGTGTAACGTACTCGGAATCAAACTTTTAAATCAATGGCATCACTTATATACATAGCACACACATATATGCATTCATTTATATGTGCATGGGCGTATGTGTAGATATATATGTGTTAGTGCCCACATGTACAGAAAAGCTGATCCTATTCACCTTCTTGAAACCTTTTCAATTAGCATTAACATAGGAGTGCTGTTAATTTGGCAGTGTTACAAATTTTTGTTGGAGTTTACTTCTGTAACATAAAATCAGAAAGATAAGCTGTGAAACTCATGCAGCTGATGATGTAAAGCTAGGATCTCATGGTGCTGAATCTCGTATTTCTAGGAGTGTGGGATGGATGTTCCTTGCTGAAACAATTATACTGCTTATTGCAATATAGGTTTCCTTGTTTTCAGGTGGGCACTGAGATGTCCAAACCATTAAATGTATATTGTGTACTGAGTCCTGTGTTCCTTATTTGTTCTAAAGAAGGCATATAAGCCAACTAATTTAAGAAGCTGTCATGAACATAGCAATAATCTGTGACAATATGTGTATTTACATTTAATAATGTCCAAATGTACATATGTGCATATAAATATGCATATATGTATATGCAAACAGATATAGAGAGGCATACACAAATTAAATGGAACCAACTAGAAAGTAGCATAAATAGATTCAAAACTTACCTGTTATGGCTGTGAAGAGATAATTTGAGCTACAAAGATGTGCAAGAAAACATAGCTCAATACACTCCATTGGCTCGTTCCCATTATGCTCAACGGTGACAGGCTGTATGCTAAGACGGAGTACCAGCAGACATTCGTAATGACAGCTGGTTCAAAACAGAGCTTTCAAAATAGTGCAACACCCCTAACTTCCCTCCAAATCTTGGTGTTTGCCAGCACTTAGCTGAGGCTGGTTCTTAAGGTCAGATGTTCAGATAAAAGTTATTTGGAAAGAACTTCGTTCTTTATGTTTGAACTATATATATAACACATAGGCTGTTTGTTGTCCATGAATTTGCATTTGAGCTCACACATGGGTTATACTTGGTTACTACCTGCAAAAATGATGGGTGTTTCTCCCTGCCACAGCGCCCTGTTTGCTGCAGATCATCCTCCATCAAGTTCCCCACTCTCTTGTGTGCTACACAAACCGAGATTCAGAGTAGATTTTTCTTTTTGTTGGGACAAAAAAAATCTCTCAACCTCTCTGTTAAGAAATGGAGGAAAAGTAGTTTGCCTCTAACATCACCCACATCACACCCACTATGATCAGCTAACTAGGAACACGGGAAAATAAAATATTTCAGTTGTCTTGTGTGACTTTTCCTGGTGGATGTGTATAGAATCTGGTAATAAAGATGTTCTTCCTTTGGAAGGAAATGCAAACAGGTTTCATCTATTTGCATTTGAACATAGTGAAAAATACGCACAGAAAGCAAACTTGAAGATAAGACATAAGTAAAACTAAATTTCACTAAGCTAAACTCAAGTGAAACATGCCACGTTACAATTAATACACAAAACATGCACTGATTAACTGTTATGCTGTGCTGATGAAATAGTTAAGTATTACAAATTAGGCAAGTAGAGAAGTTTACCCTGGCATGATATTAACTTTGGTGAGAAGCCAGTATGCGGGGAGCATGCCATGAACAACCTTGTGAAAATGAGGCTGGTGAGCTGAATTAGTCTTAGAAATGAATTTTCAGGGTGGTTAGAAAAATATTTTAAAGCAATGATAAATTTTAGTTGTAGCACTGGACTATGAATTGTGTGCAATGTGTTCAAAAGCAGTTTTTCATTTACAATATCGCTTGGGGACACCAGGGACTGTGTCACACCTTCAGAGGAATTCAGACAGCTAAAAGTATTGCTGTTTGGGGATCTTCAGACACTTCTCCGCAGATGAAATCAAGGAGACTTGGGCATCAGTGTGCTTCAGAAAAGCACTGAGCATGCACCTATCAGTCTCTTGGGAAGCTGTACTTATTTCAGTACTAGTGCCCCTGCTTCAGCTGAATGTGCCTCTAGGGAGACACAGGGGAGAAGAGGATGAGTCTGCACTCACTTCTGGAAGAGGTATGGCTTTCTTGCAAACCAGAGCTTGTGTGTGGCTTCTTCCCTGTGGCAGGCTTGCTTGGCTTACTAATGCTCGCCCTTCTAGCTCCAGCATCGTGTGAGCAGTGTTGGCCACACACTCTAGTTGGCGATGCTCCTGTTTGCTACCAGCCTTCCCTCATGGATCAAGGCTGCTACCAATTGCTGAGGGGTGGTCAGGAGCAGCTCCCTCTGGTGAACCTCTTTTGTGCTTTTATCTCCCTCTTCTTGGCAGTAAGCTGTCACTGGCTCCCAGCCATGGCCCACTCGCCCTCCCCAGTGCCCAGCTTGCATGCTCAGCCATTGCCTACATCTCTTCCAGCAGCTGTCCCTACTTTTTCTCCACAGCTGGCTGCTGCCCCCTACCGTGATAATTATTATTTATTATGGATATTCAGTGTACATTATGTGTCCAGAGTCCAGTACTGTCTGAATCAGTACCAGGGTCCCACTGTGTGGGCAGAAGCAAGCAGCAATACACAGTTGTTCCACATCTATATTCACCTGACTGTCATGCAGGGAGAGGCGGAGAGGGAAGGAGTGAAGGTGGCTGTTGGCACCTATTAGCACTATCTGATGTGACACATACTCTCTGGCCTGTGTTACATGACTTCAGCAACAGCATAGCTCAGTGCAGAACTGCTTTTTTTTCCACCTTGCTATCAATAGCAGGCCTCCCGCTATTCCTGCTATCTAGCAAGAAGCACCTGAGGCGATTTCCAAAAGTCATGGTCGCTGCTCAGTCACTGTTTAAGTCCCTGTTGCTGTGAATGCAGATATTGCTTGGTTTTCAGTTGCTGTCAAGAAGAAATGTCCTTATACCACAGCATGGCTATGTGGGACATCATAGTTTTCTTTACTCTTTCTCTCCTCACCTTCTTCTCTGGGATTCTCTGTTCATGCCAGTCCCTATGTGAATATATCCTTCTCCTCCTTGTACTTCATCCTTCCTCCTCAACTTGCCTCCCTGAAGGCATCACCCTCAGTAAAAAACAGAGAAGCTGTAACTCCCCCAACTAAGTGCACAAGTGAAAGCATCTGGAGAAAGAAGCAGCTTCTGTACATTCAGAAAGATCCAGAATCTTAAACATGCTTCACACATACATGTGCATGTGTGAGAACCAGATTCTCAGTTGTGGTAGCTGGGGTTAGCTCTGTTCAAGAAGATGGAACAATACTGTTCCATGGCAGCTGAGGATCTGTCCCAGTATGTAAATGTAAATGTAAATATCTATTTTTACAAGCCCTCCTACAGTTTCCTTAAAAAAAAAAAGCTTTCTTTTTAGACACTGAAAGCATACAAGCAGTCAAAAATGTCCCACTTTCTATATTTTGTCTAATTCCTACCTCCAACTTCCTTTGAAAGCTCTCAAAATCTAATGAATTCAAAAGAGGCAGAGTGAATTAAAACTGAAGTAGCTTTGCCTTCAGTGAGTTGAGCCTGCAGGAACCGAAAAAAAAACCAGGAGAAAATGAAAAGGTATGAAGCCATGTAAATCTAGATAATTAAAATGTGTGATTTTAAGTGGGCTCACCAAACCCAGCAAAATTCCCGCTGTCCTATTACTTGTAATCTTCTGCCCTTTTGGCTAGCTGCAGCAAGTTAGTGTCAAGAGCAAATACTCACTGAATGCAATCTCTACATCAGAGCACTTTCTGCCATGAACCACATTTTTAATTGTTTTGAGTTTACTGCTCCCTTTGCATGCCATGTGTACACATGCACTCCTCCCGCCTCCCATATTTCATATGTAACTAAGATGTAATCTGGAGCTGTGGTCTGGAGCTGTAGCCTGGAGCTATAGTCTGGATATGGAGTATTCAAACCTCAGAGCTCAATGAGTTTGAATCCACGAACCAATTTGTCCTCTTTTAAGATGGAAACCACATGCATGCTTTGGATCTATACCAGGGGTGGATTCTGTATACACTAATTTTAATGCATTATGATTCAGACTCACTTATTTGTTGTGACACCAGTACGAATACCCACTACTGGATGTTCACCTCTCTCCTCAGTAGAAAGAGAAATGCTTTCCATATTCATTTCTTGTGGAGTGATTTGTAGTTCATTGCAGGAAAAAATCAAGTTTTTTTTCTCAGTTTTATTCCTCAACATCCTTTTTGACAATTGCTTATAAGGGACCTCTAGAAAATTTTTTATAGCATTTGGATCTCTTGGTCACTTTCCTCTGGGAAGTCCCTGTTATCCCACTCTCTTGCTGAAAGCTGCTCCACTGTTTTTTCAAAGTAATCCAATCCTACAGGGAGGTACTTTTCCCCATTTTAACAGCCTCAGTGTTTTTAGAGACTGAAGAACATCCTCAAGGGGTATTTCTGTCCAACAAACTCTCTCTTGAACTGCTGTTCAGAACCAGTTTCTCGGGCTCCCTAAAACTGTGGTAAACTTCAAAGCTCTGCAATTCTCAGGATTTTCCTCATCTCCTTTTGAAGACAGGCAACATGATAGGGTTTCTCAGCCTTCTTGTATTGCTGCATTTTTCAAGGGAAGAAGGCATCCACTTGTCAGTATCTTGGCTTTTTCTCACTTTATTTCCCCTCAGAACTCCCAGATGAACACCATCCGGTTGTGGTGATTTACTGCACTTGAGTTTCTCAAGTTACTCTACAACTTCCTCCTTAGAGACTTCAATCTGTATAAAGGCCACACTCTGATTTTCTTTGCAAAGTGCCTTTGGCACGGGAATTTCTACATGACTCTCAGCGGCAGACATGATGCAAGAGATTCATTTAACTCTTCTGCTAGCTTGCTGCACTCTTCTCCTGACCCACTTTATATGGATTTGTGGGGTCTCTGGGGTGCTTTTGTGCATAACCCAGCTTAAGACTTATATTCACCAACAGGTGAAGCTTGGCTCTCAGGTGGTATTCTCTTGTTGCTCCACTGAAGGATATTTCTGCACATTGCTGCAGCCATTCTCATCATATTGTCTATGGTTGGTTTATTAAACCCAGTACCATTCCTATGCACTACATCTGTCATAGGTGGGTGAAATCCTTGCAGATGCAAACCGGCACTGTCCCTGAGAAGACATTCAGGTGAGGAGCATGTCCTGCAGGAGTTCCCTTCTCTGGCACTATGGTAAAGTGTCTCCCTGGAAAGGTGAGTGCTTGGCACCACAATACGGGAGGAGAAAGACCCATATCCTAGCCCATAGCCTGTCTGTCAGCCAATTGAACAGCCATTTGATCTTTTACCTTTGATAAAGAGAAGCCAGAAGGCTGCAGTAATCCTTTCTCTTTTTCCCTTTCCCTTTCCCTTTCCCTTTCCCTTTCCCTTTCCCTTTCCCTTTCCCTTTCCCTTTCCCTTTCCTCTTCGTAGATTTTTATTTCTGTTTCTTCCCACTTCCTTTCTGTTTTAAGAAAGACAGAAACTGCCATATGGCCAATCTAGTCTCTAATGATTGTGGAGGACAGAACTAGAACATTAGAAACGGGGCAAAACCATTGTGTGTCCTGTTTTATTCCCTGGCCGGTGCAGGCTGGCCTTCAGTCCAGATGTTTCAATAGAGGGTCAGTTTTGCAAAAACACATGCTTGCAAATACTACTGAGCTTTGTGACATAAAACTTATTTCAATGAACTTGGGCGACCGTTACTTGATCTGTTTATAGAATCAGATCCCAGATACTAGCTTAAATTGTATTACAGTTCCTAAAGCTATATATACGTGATTTGAGACACAGACAAACACCACTTTGATATGGGATGGATATGAGATTGGCTTTAACTATAATTGCCTAAGGCACAGATGTGGAAACTGTATTGGAAATCTGTTTCCATGGATTCATTTATCAATGCAAAAAGTATTTCTGCAGCCATTGAGATTGTCCTAACTTTCAGAAGGGGTGGTCAGTGTCCTAACTTTCTTATTTCAAGTGAAGAAGAAAAATCTAACACTGAACTGCTCTACTTTCTCATTGGCTTTTTGGAGTAAATAAAATACTCTGAACTTCTGCAACTTTCTAGGTTGATGTTAAATGAGTATCAAGATCCACAATTCCAGAGCTGCCAGTCAAAGTGCAGTTTACTAAATCTGTAGCAACATACAAACAAGCATGCACATCTCTAGCACATCTGTTTAAATAAATGAAAAGAGTCTTAGAAAATAATCAGATCTTTAATTTCCTAAAGTTTGGGAATCTACATACAGGGCAGGATTCATTACAACTTGCTGTGGCTGTCTGGGAATTAGCTCGCTAGTCTCAGGTGACTTCTCTTTCTCTGCAGATCTCCCTTAGTTCAAAGATTTCATGAGACCATTTTAGGATGGCAACACAGATAGCCATAGAAAAATAGGTACCTTTTCCTGCTGGAGTCTCTTTTTCTCTCTCTTCACTACAGGAGTGTAGGCAGTTACCTTAGACCAAACCAGTAAGGTGGGATTATCTCGTTGTTACTGACCTGGTTCATTGCCATTTTAAAATTAAGCTAATTCAGTGTTAGTCTGATTTGATATAAGTTTTTTTTTCCTTTACTGTAGTCTACAACAGTAACAATGCCTCCCAAACATCTCACTTCTAATCTGTTTTCACCAAAATGATTTTCAGATTTTCTGCTTTACATGATGTAGAGAAATGCTACTTTCTTGCTCTTATTTTCATCACCTATAGGTGTTCTCATTTTATTTTTCAATATTTTGACTGAATGCAGTGATATGTCAGGGATCCACTCAACAGTGCATGAGCAAAAGCTCAGCCAGTGGCCTTGTGGTGCAGTAAAGAGCTAAGATACAGAGAATAGACTGTAGAGAGGCAGGTTTTAAGATATTTCTTCTAACTGATATAATCCATTTTGTACAGTCATATTACATTGACACAATATATCACTATACATTTTCAAATAGATCTGAAACTATTATCTCAGTGGCCAGAACAAATATAATGTGTAGATATTTATAAAAAATGGTCAGCAATAACTAAGTGAAGTAATTGAAGTCAATTATTATACAGCACTTAAGGCAATTTCTGTATCTCCATTTTTTGCACCCTGCCTTCTCACAAAACAAGAAGATTACAGAATCCCCTAAAAAATAAGTTTCTTAGAGATCAGAAATCTTTCAGAGTCCTTCAGGAAGGGACAGCCGAAGGTATACAAAACACAGAAATAAAAATATCTGTTTGTGTTAACAAAAGCAAAATAGCATCCTCACAAAGAAGCAAGGAGAGTCTTGGCCCCTTAATTCCATCATGCTTCCAGGGTTTGAAAAGCTGATTACATGGCCCTGCTGGCGACAGAAGAAGATTTCTTATCACTAATACTTTTGCCTTGAGTTTTGGATTACCTTAGGGTCTGCTTAACTTGTGGAGTGTGTGCACTGTCAGGACACAGGTTGTTCCCTTCTCAAAAACTTTGGATTGCCAATTAAATTTACTCATTAAAAGCTGTATACTATTCTCTTTCCCCATTGCCTCCCTCAGTCTGTAAGATACTGAAGCTATTGTTGCTAACTTGGGTTCTGGTTCACCTGTTGATGTTCTGATCACTCTCAAAAGAAGCTTTCTGAATATCATTGCATCACCTCATTTTCTTACTACACTTTATCCACGAATGTGCACCACCTTCCCCTCCTCTTCATGGGATTTTTGCCAGGATTTTACAAAATCTTGCCTGCTCACAGGACAAGGAACATAGTAGCTAGAAGTACTTCCTCCTGTGTCAATCAGGCTTGTAGTCTACCTTCTCCACTATTGATGTCTCCATATGACTTACTGCATGGAACTGTAAGAAAGCTAGACAGAATATTTTTTGGAGAGTGCCTTCTTTGCACTGCCTTCTTTGCATATCTGCATAGTTTTATGTAGTAATCCATATTTTTTGTTTGGGAAGTACAGGAAGTATCCATAGGCAAATAACAAATAACAAGTGTCATCACATCATTGTGGATATCAGTGTTGTGTTAGGTGAACAGGAGAGAAAGATTATTGTAAAGTGACAGAACTTCCTTTCAAATCGGGTGAGGACTACGTTGAAATATCCCTCAATTGAGAACATTTACAGGGATGATTACCTCTTCACTTCACAGTACTTAATATATTGCTCACTTCTGTCAGAAAGAGATGCTTTCTAGGGGAATAATACCAAGTGGTGGAAATCTCCTGTGGTGTAGACACAACTGGTGGTGCAAAATGAGTGATTAGTAAATATCTTTCTGTTGGAGTTGAAAAAGAGGTGTGGAAGAAATGAACCTTCAACACAGACAAAGTATGTTTGGTTAGTATCCATTCTACCAGTGGAGTGATTCATGGTTGTCTTGTGCCTGCAAAATTTTCATTAACACTGGAAAATTTTGCCAAAACTAAGGTGAAGTCAAGGCCTTGGCAGATATCTTTATGCATTTCAGTCTGGACAACAGCTTCTCATTTGGTCTCAGAACATTTTCTAATTTATTTATTAACTCTGCATGCTTTCAGATTTTAGGAAAGTTCTAACACAAATCTGGGTGTGGAAATGAGATCTTAATCACATCCATACACATCTCCGTGAAGAGTTACGATGCAATCTTGGTTTACAAATCTCTGTTCTAGAAGGATTTTTCAATAAACTTCAGATGCGAATGTCACAGTTTAAGGCCATTTATAAAATCTGTGAGTTTTGCAACTGGCTCTGAACATTAGCATACTTGAGGGGGCCCATGACACCCTGTGTGATCTCAAAGTGGCATCTTGGAAGAGTAGTTTTTGTTCTTCTTTTTCTCCCCATAGATCCTTAAAAATATGCAAATCTATGTGATCTTCTTCTCATACAGAGAGTTGCAAATACAGCTACGGATCAAAGATTAGAGCATATGCCTATTATTGCAGCTGCCAGTTAACCAATCCAAATGTTTAACTCTTTAAAGAAATAGAGGGTCAGCCACTTTCTGAATAATTGTTTCCAGACAGTCTTCTGTTGGTTGAATTTCTATATCACATTCAACTTCAATTGCTGCTGTAATTTATCTCCACTCCACAGACTCTAACTTTACTAAATTCACATGTTAGTACTTCAGTCACTTATGCTTAGAGCATACTCTATGATCATTGACTGTTTTTCATGGTGCCTCACAGATTAAATGAGAAAAAACAGTGCCATCTCAACACCTGCCTCTGGCCTTTTGTTGTTCTAGGAAGAGCCAAGAGGAAGGAATTGGGCCAAAAATGATTCAAAAAAAAAAATCAAGTCAGGATGTGTACTAACCTTTTTGTAAGCTTATCTTCACTTGGATATTGACAGTCAGAACAAGGGGTGTTTTGCTGACAGCCACAGTTGCCAGTGAAGTGCCACGTTGTGAGAGTATGCTTCTTCACTAGGTCACACTTCCTTGTTTTTTCAGTCTTGCCTTGTCTTCATGAAGAAAAGTGCTTTAAAGGTGCTCTGATCATACCCTTTGTCCCACTCTGGGGGACACCACCTCACCCTCAAGCCTCCCAAGAGAAGGTACCTTGTGTTGGGGTCAACAGAAACAGCCACATCTTTAGAGCACCCTCCTGGAGAGTCACCAACCACCATCTGTTGCACGTTCTTGCACTGTGCCAGTTTGCTTCACCAACCTTCTCCTGTTTCAGTCCAGGCACAAACCAACCAGCTGTTACCTAAAAAGATGGTAAAAATTGTGTAGGATTTTTTACTTTATCTAGTGTTATACTAAAAAATAAAACACATTGCAACTCTGGTCATATTCCAGTTTTGGTCTGGGCTATTCAATGCTAATAGACCCTACTTCATTAAATGACTGAACCTCAAATTAAATATTTTTCTCAACAGGCACTTGATTTTGATGAAGAGAGCAATGTGTCAGTTTAAACTGAAAAGGACTGAGGAGACAAAATGGTTAAGGACATGCTCTGGACCCTTAGACTCTCTTCAGAAGGTATGATAAACACCTCTCTTTGGCTAGGTCTAGTTCCCTACACCTTTCTGAGGAGAAGTAATGGAGAGTGCTATTTATTATGTGTTGGGATAAGGCAGGGAATGTTTTCCACCTTTAAAAAAAATAAAATCCAGAATTTATGGGAGTTAGAAAAGCAATTTCCTTTTAAGGTGCAAATTCCTAATTTGCCACATAAAAGTACAGGAATTAAGTGCTAAATCCTTCTTAGCCAGTGAGACCTGTGAAAGGAGGTATGAAAAAAAGAGTTACTGTTAGGTTTCTATTCATGTCTCCTGAAAGCCAATGTATGCAAAAGTGCACTCAAACAGCCCTCATTTTTTTCAAAGCCTTCCTGCAGTTCTGACTGGCTTTTAAAAAATGAGCCCTTGTCCAGTTTTATTTGTGTGGTGGGTTCTGATTTTGTTCTGCCTGTACTGTATCACTTTTCTCTCTCTACCATTAATCTTCCATGAATATTCCCCAAGGCATAGTTCTCCCCATTCTGCATGGAGAGTTTCTATTGAAATTAATGGACAATCTTTTTGTGGGTGGAAGGAAGAATACAACCTTGTATCAGCCCTGCTGCAAAAAAGATTATTCATTGAAAGAAAATGTTAGTCCCACTCCTCAAAGCCCAAGGTCTAGTCGGGCAGATTAGAGTGGGAGATCCCAACAGGAGGTCTAGTACAGAAGGAAGAACTACTCGTGCAACATGAAAACAAAAGCCAGAACAGAAAACTTTTTAAATGTTGAAACAAAATCCCATGGAAAGTCAGTGGTTGTACTCTCTTATGAAGTATACTGTCCCAAACCTAGTTTTAGGGCAGATCCATTGCAGTGGAATACGGTACAGCGAAGATATGCATAAGCAACCAGTAGAAGCAGGCATGGTCATGAGAACAGCATTGCTCCCAGCCTAACTTGGTCTACAAAGAGGTGCTGTGGATTGGTCAGGGGTGATGAGCCACACAAATAAGGGTACATTGTGCTCTGCAGATATATCACCTAATTTGGAACTTGGGCTTGGGAACTTGGGCATCTTTAACACAGTTGTGCGTTGCACAATGTAGACATGTTAATGAGTCTCATTCCCCTTAGAAGCTTAAATGGAAAAGTCTTATGTGCCTTTACAGAGAAACCTTTAATGAATTGAAGAGGGTGTTGACAACCTTCAAGGAAACTGTATAATTCCTTATAGGAAGATAGTTGCTGCAATGTGAGGTCTTGAAGCAGGTGGATGACATTAAAAAATATACTACAGTATCTAAGCTTAGTAAAACTAACATACTACACTTAAGTAGGCTATGGAAAGGTAAATATGCTCCAGGAATGCCTCTGAGCAGTTTATGTTACAGTAATGCTACTGTCACATTTTGGATGGATCGTATCTGTAGACATTGTAATCTAAGGATAGGAGATAGAATTTAATATGTGTGGGAGAAAGTTAAATAGAGGATAAAAAGCCCTCTTTCCTCAAATGTATTTTCAAGAATGAACCTCTCCTCTGTCTTTTACTCTACAGATGTCTATGGAAGCTTTCATGGATTTCCTAGGCTGCTCCAATCCTTTTAATTTTTGGAGCTATTTCGTAGGGGAGTTCCACTTGTAAGGATGACTCACCGTGCCAGTCGCTTCCTGTGATGCATTGTTCCACGGAGTGCTGGAAAGAGTGTTAAAAGTTGGAAAAACACAACAGCAGACAAATTGTGTGTGTTTGCTGTTTGTGAAACACTGATTATTATATGATTAGTGTGCCAGTGCTACCCTTGAATTTTCAGTTTCAGCAAGTGATGTGTTTTTAATGTTTAAATTTTATTTCAGCATCTCTGGCAAAGATCTGCTCTTCATTTATCTGTATTTTGTTTGACTTTTATAGATATATCACAATGATTGCTTCAAGCAGTGCTCTATATGCTCCTTCCACCAAACTGGAAAGCTTGCTTTAAGATTAGCCTTGTCAGATTTACTTAAAGTGACCGGGCAAATACATACAACTAATTTTGTTACAGTAAAAATTAACTAATGCTCTTTTTCATGGTGAGATGCTGTAATGATTTTATATAGCAGTCAAACTATTTAAATACTAATGCTGCCTTCATGCTGTAATCACCATTCCAGTCAGATGTCATTTTTAGTAGCCTATAGGGAATTCCATCCCTTAATTATTCTTCAATACACAAACCAAGCATTCTTTAATTGGTGTAAATTGAACAGTGTTCCAATGCAAACAAGGAGAGAACAAACTAATCAATGATTCTGTGCATGTCTATTGGAAAGCTATTGCCATTAGATCAGGTAACAAATCCTCAACTCCATTAGCTTCAGAGGAACGATGAGGGAAAAATACTGCTAACGTTAATTCTTGTCATCAATCAGTAGTGGAAAAGGTGTAGTAGAACTCCAGTATTTCTAGAAGGTGCTTGTGGAAATTTAACATATGAAGATATTCTGACCTCGGACTATATGTCTTTGATGGGACTTTTCTGGAAACAATGCGGTTTTATCTCCTGCTTCCTCTAGTCATGTGGTCTGGTTTTTATTTTTTATTTATAAATAAAGGACTCTTGAATGATAACATAACTTTCAGGAAATTTTTAATGAATTTTCTTACTCTTCTAGGCTGTGCTCCATATATTCATACATACTCACAACTGCAGCACAACATAAACTGATTGGCTCTGCCGTCTTTTTTTTAATGCCATCTGAAATAAACTTGCTGTATTTAAGAAACAGATGAAAAATCCGTTTCATAAATGTGTCATATTCACTTTTCATTCTTCTCTTTTTTTATCAGTTCTCTAAAACTGATTATTTATCACTGGAGAGGGAAAGGAAAAAGAAAAGTAAAAGGTGCACTAAAAACCTCTGGCCCGGATCTGCCAGTCTTACAGTTTTAGTTAGTGTGAAAAGTGAAACTCTTCTGGAAAGAAATATACTGGCTGTGGATGTTCACTTTTTAATCTATTTGTTTTTGACATAATATGCTATTTACTGTTTAAGGGTCTTTCATGTTGGTTTAAGTTGAAGGTTTTAAAAACAGTCTAGCATAAAAAGCTGTAAGTGACATAGACCAGGTAGAGAAATACAGCATCTTCTACAGACGGCCTTTGTTCACTGCATTACATCTGAAAGAAACATAGAGCAGGCTCGGCAGATATAACCCACCTTCTCAAAACAAGAGGGCTTCTAATTTCCACACGCCCTAATTGTAGTCACATTACTCCACTCTCTGTATCAGACCCCTCAGGGCTGGCTCTAGGATTTGCTGTGAAGTCACATGCGTGGGGCCTGAGGCAGTTTTTCACAATGTCTTCAGCTGAGGAGTGTGAGATTTGGGTTTCTTTTTTTTTTTTTTTTTGCTTTTGCCAGTTGGGATTCTCTAACCGACTCAGTTGTTATGGGTGGCTGGCCTGAGCAGTAAAGAATAGAGCAGCACTAAGGTAATTCATTTGAAGGTTTCACATTTATTTGCTTGCTATGAGGATGAGGATGCTGCAGTATTTGTTTTCTGAGGAAAAGGGAGCTGCTCCCCTCGTCTACCTTCCCAAACCGGTGTGTGTGACTTCCACATAATGAATTTGCCTCTATTTCCCTGCTCTTGCTTCTTTGCTGGTTGGTTCTCCTGTGTGGTTATGATATTCCTCAACAAAGCACCCTCTCTGATTTAAGGCAATGTTTCTTCATGTTCCTCTTCAGCATCTTCAGTGATAGGTACAAACGTGATGGTGATGCAGCAAGTGATTATGACACTTAGAATGGGTTTTCTGGAGGGCTGAAGGGGCTTTTCAAGGGTGATAAACTACCCCTTTGCTCCCCACTCTGCTGAGGACATGTTCAGAAAGGAAGGGGATCCTTTGGAATCTGTGCCTGCTGGTAGACCCTGAAATAAAGAGATGTAGAGTGCCGGGGGCTGAAGCATCTGGGAGACAGCCAAAGAAAGTTTGTAGGGCTGCTGCAGGGTGTGGGTGGGATACATGGTTTGAGGTGACACTGGACAGCCTGTGGAGTCTGTCTCTGACACTTTATACGAAACAAAGGCCTTTAACATAACTATACTATGCCAATGAGAAAACTTTATCAAAACTGAATATTAGATAAGAGGGTTTTTTTTAGAAGTTTATCAAGTTGAACTTTTTTTGTAAAGCTTGTGAATTCCACTTGTTTAAAAAAGGCACTTTTTAAAACCACTGCTTTTGTACACAGAATCAAGTCATACTGCACTTGAAACCACATGAAAAAAGAATCAGGCCAATTTCAAAACTATACTTGGGATCCAAATATCACCACTAGGAAGGATTTAGCGTAACAAATTTACCTGAAGGTGGAAAAAAATAATTTGCAATCATGTGTTGAAGGTGGTTTGAGCTGTAAGAAAAGGCTAGGATTTTTCACCTGATATTTATGAAAAACACAGGATTTTTTTTTTGTTTTTGTTCAAAGAAAAGAGGCAGATTGCTGGGAGAGTTTCACTAGAATAATTTTTTAATAATCTTTGTATTCCTAGGCATATCTGGACTTCAAAGTCCATATTAAAACCCTCACTGATTTCCTTGGGATTATGCCGAGGATGTTCTGCAGGTGACAGGAGGAACAAATACTCACCAGGCCTCTGCCATTGCTTGGAAAGCCCAAGGGAAGTGCCCCTCTCATTCCATAAGACAATCTTTAATCACCGTTTTGCAGGAAGAGGAAAATCCCTCCATTTCCAAGGATGACAGAAAGAGAGAAAGACAAACTGGTGAGGAGGGATGTGTCACTCCCTTTTTGAGACAAAGAACGAACGATAACACAGGAGTATCCAAGGAAAGGGAAGCCATTAGCAAGCTTTTGCAAAACAGCTAGAATATTTACAATTGCTTCAATGTAAAAAGATACAAATGCATTAATTATGTTGAAATGCACTAATTTTAGAGTATGACAATATTATAAAATTACTTGTGGCTTGGTATGTACTTCAACACTTCTGCAGATGACTCCAGAGATCACTTAGATTTGAAAGATTTTTTAAACAATATGACCTCGGAGACATTTATTAGTCTTCCAAAAAAATTTGAGTGAAGTGCTCTATCGATGTGATATTTTTTTTTGTCAATATACTACCTTAAAGAAATAATCATTCCCACTTAAACTTATATTATTTCAATTGCATTCTGTGTATCTTTGCCAAATTGCCATTATTCCAACACTGATCCAGAATCTGAGATTAGTTTTCCTCACACTTCTCCGTTTGGTCAGTGATAATGACTCTGATGCTAAAAGCTGCTGAATAAACCTCAACTTCCATGATAAAGTTCTGGCATATGGAATTCCTTTATTTTATAGAATTTAATTCCAGTTTGCTAATCACCGAAATCTCTTCTCAATTATCATTATTTATTTAAATTTTAATGATCTCACCTTGGGACATACAGACCAATCTATCCATCTTGCTTCTGCAGATCAACTTCATCCTTAATTGCTCTCTCCCTCATAATGGAAGCTCAGTTAAGCATTCATGTTAGGTTTCTTGCTCTAGATTAATTTAGAAGTTTGCTTTATTCCACCATAAGAGTGCCATCAGTTTCTTAAAGGCAATTAAAAATATCAATGTAATAACTGTTAAGGCATTGGTTTCAGCCAGAAACTGTACTACATTATCTTGAAAGTAGTTTGCTCAGCCTATTCTGAAAGTTCATCAGTGAGGAGGACTCCAGACTTGCCACAAATAATCCCTTCCACTGCTTCAATGTCTTCACTCTCAGAAAGGTTTTGCCAACATCTGACCCGAATCTCCCTTGTTTCAATGTAGGGCTGTTACCTTCCATCATTTTGCTGTAGACCTGAAAAGCAAACTCTCCCCTGCCTCCTTGCAGAAGACTTTTTCAAATGTAGTCTTTATGTCTGCTCGTTCTCTTCTCAAGATAAAATCACCCTGGTTCAGGTTTTCTTGCCGGTCACATTTCCCAACCTTCTGATCAATCCTAGTCCTCTCCTTCGGACAGCATTTAAGACAGCTGTGTCTTTCTTGAACTGTGCTGCTTTAACTGGATCCTTGCCCAGTGCTCAGCTAAGCCTATATCTTACAAGAAAACTTCTTACAAGAAAAATTCTGTTTGCACAGCTCCCAACAGCTTAGCCTTTTTGTATCAATTGACGTTTCTGATTTCCTCTTCCATGACTCTGGAGAGAAAGAAAGAGATTCTCCTTCATTCAGAATGAAGCTTCAGCATTGTGTTGCCCACTCTACCCGGTGAAATCTTCAAAGTTTTTAATATGCTGCTTAAGATGGAAAGATGGTCCTGAGTATAATCTGTTGGAAGAGATTAGAAACCAAGCTTTGTCTTTGTAAGTGAGAGGTAATTTTGACCCCATGCAGTTATCCTTTCGGTTTTCTTTCCAAAATGAAACTCACCCCAAACCCGCAATGTTTAGTTTTATCTTGTTTTTCTGGATTTCTTTCCCTAATTTAATTATTTAGTAATTTAGTAATTTAGGCAAAAATGCACCAAAAAGATCTTGAATTTTCATTTTTATTATTGTTATTTCATACAAAACAGCTTGCATATTAGGCATAAAAAAATATGGATTGTCATGTTTTGTTTAAAACTTCAACTCAAGTTCAGTAAAAATTTTGTAAAAAACCCTCTCCCAATTGTAGAGTGGATGCTCTTCTTCTTGACTTCAATTAAGCAAATAAACTGTTAGGGAATTCTACCATAAGTATATCAGCTGCATAAATTTATTCTGATTTTATATCAGGCTAGCTGGTTGGGTTTGTTTACAGCTGTCTAGTTTGAATATTTTCTAAAAAATTGCATGATTTTAATCACAGAAGACTTAGACTTAGGAGACTCACTCCCTTAAAGTCAACAGAAAACTCCCCTGAGCTTCTCTTGGGAAGGGCTGAGCTTTTAATCTGTCTTGTTTAATAATAAAGTCTCTGAGATAGACTGGTAGATAGGTTTCTTTGAGACACACTTGTACTAATATTAAACATGTTTTCTTTCTGATATACCCTAGTTTCTTAGATTGCTTAAGCAAGTATTGGTGGCTTTGCTACTGTGGTCTGCTCCTGACCCTCTGGTTTGTATTTCTGTTCCTAATCCATGAAGGTAGATAAATATTTTGCAGCATAAGTGTGAAAATATATATATTTTGAATGTCTGAAATCATTAGTTTGTTGTTTTCTTATGCCATTAAATTCCATCACACATGATCATTTAAGAACAAACATTTGCAGTCAATATTTGCTAAAAATGTCCAACTCAACCTAGTAAATAAAGCATTAGAAAACATAATTTTATTCCTTCACCCAGCTAAATTCATTAAGACTGTAACACAAGTAAAAACTAAAGACAAAGGGAATTTCTTAAACTGTGAAGGCCTGTAGCATATTTGCATTTTGAAATTAATTGCTGACCTAATTATTTTTCAGTAGTAGGATAAGTTAATCAAACATAACTTAGATAAAGCTTCTGAACACCCACAGGATTTTCTCCCCTAGAGTAAATTGTTATAGTGGTCCAGTCTGACAATCTATGTTCACTGTCATCTTGTGACCAAAGGAAGACTATCTGGGAAATGGTACCGTATGGAGACACAAGAGAGAATGAAATACTTAGATCTCCTGTACAAAGGCATGATAAGCTAACAGTCACCAGAGGAAGTCAGGAATGACAAAGCTTCGAAAAAAGAAATATCCTGCCTTTCAAATCCATTTAGATTTATTTTTATACCGTCTCCAGTTTGGACTAAAATGCTCTGATATTAAATATGCATATAAAATACAAAATATTACACAAATGTATTGTGTAATGTTTCATTTCTAGCATATCTATGGACCTCCGTTTAACGCTCAGCATCATTTTGATGGAAAGACTGGTGTTTATAGGCCAGACTAGGACCTTTTCTTCTGTGTTATCCACAAATAATGTGTCACAACCAACCACTTCATGACCTGAGGCTAAGGATGCACAATTTTATTTCAAAACACACTTGGAAACAAAATCTGATGAAACTATCAGGTAATGTGACTGATGCATTATTTTCAAAAGGCATTCCTAGGCATTTGAGTTAGAAATAACCCATCAGGAGGAATGTGAACTACTTCGTCGCTCCTGTTATTACAGTACTGCCTCTCTCCTGTCACCTGCTGGTAATGGCAACCCACAGTAAAGGATGTTTTTCTGATCATTTTGCACTCATTAAATACAGCTGTCACAATAGCGGATGCGAGAATGCATACAAAACTTTTATGCCACGTCAAAATAAAGCAGAAACATTTTAAAAAGATCTGAAACCTTTGAAGCCTTTGCTTGAGAAATATTGAAATATTGCTTTTTGTTGTTGTTGTTTTTGACAATTGAAATTGTTCCACAACGACACGCATTAAAACTCACTGCAGAACAAAACATCATCCATCAAAATTAAAGAAAAAGGCAAAAAAATGGAAAAAAAATAAAAAAAATCAAACCCAACCTCTCAGAAGCATAAAGACTTTGGTTTCTGAGAGTTTGAAGTTCTGGTTCATCACCTGATTCCCGGGGCTGAACGCATATTGAGTTCCAAAATTTCAAGGGAGCTGGCATTTACTTCTGGACCATGGATGAAAACTGCCCCATAAAGCTTCCAGATGAGTGAAAACATCTCCCCCTTCTCATTTTGAGAAACAACTCTCTTTTAGGCTAAGCAGCAGTAAATCCTGTAGTTGTTTGACATTACTACCATAAAAAATATTTTAAATGACAGCAAGAATGGCCTCAAAGCCATTCTGTAACTGGTGTGAACAGATAGTACCCTATGAGTAGCATTAGTTAATATTCCTATCTGTACGCACAATTGTTCTGAAGAACTGTGACATTGAAGATGACCTGTTGAAGACTTTGGTCACCCTAAGCTGGAAGAAAGCACTAATTTGCACCTACCTCCCACCTCCCTATTCCAGGATTGCATGATTATTTAACAAAAAACATTTAACTTTGAAGCATCTCCTTGAACTGATTACTATCCTGAAACTGCGAAGCAGAGCCCTTGAGCAAAGATACAGATTTCCAAAGATACAGATTTTTCAAATGACACTGACGTTGTAGGTAAAATAGCTACTTGTGAGAACAAACTCAAGATATTCTGGGTACCTGATCTTAAGCTTTAATCACCAGACTTCATCAAAGATTGGACCATACTGGTATAGTATCATAGTACAGTTAGGGTTGGAGGGTACCTCAAAGATCATCTAGTTCCAACCCCCCTGCCATGAGCAGTATAAATCTACTACTTTTCTTACCTGCATTTACTCATTTAGCAAAAATGGCATGAGCTCCATTTCCTTGTTGTAAGTCCTGTCTTCTACCCCTCCTGAGAGTACGGGCTGGGGTCAATTTTGTGATTTAGTCATTGTCGGCTTTCCTTTCCCTTTTAATTTTCAATCTGCAACTTTTGCATGTGCAAAAAATGGTGGGAAAAACTACGCATGTGCATGTGTTTGTATGAATGATGAATGTGTGTGTGATTGTATGTGTGTGTGTGCGTAAACACACCCTTACCACATGCCTGGAAAATGCTTCACACACAATCCTATCAGCAGCAGGATGCAGCAGGGATGCTGGGAAAGAAGGCCCTTGAAAGACATGACTGGACTGGAGCAGCCCCAAGTTGTCTTATTCCCCCTGCAAAGTGCAAACAAGTTGATGGCCAAAGGGAGACAACTTCTGGCATCTGTGCACTTGGCACCCATGCAATGCAAGCTGCTTTCACTATGGGAAGCTAAGTGTGTCTCCATGAGATATGGTGACACTACTGCTATTATGGGGAGATACACTCAGCTGTCTCTCTCTTTCTCTGACTTACTTCTTCCTGATGCCACTTTTTCCTGCTCCCTTTACTTCTTTTTTGGCTACCTTACGTATTGCCCTTTACCTTTGTTTAAGGTATCTTTCCTGAGATGAATGAAAGAAAGGAATGTGGCCTCTGCTTTGGGAAAATCTTTCTCCAAGAACATAGTCACCTACAGTACTTTTTGCTAATGGGTATATTGAAGACATGACAGAATTTGTGGGTGAGAATATTAACACTTGGAAGAACAGTGCTGAGCTCAGCCTACTGCTAGCATTCCTGACTCAGTCTGTCCCAAACTTGGTCCATCTGAGACCCCAGCTAGCATCTACTCCCCAGACTGCATAAAACTGTTGCAGAAAGCTCTAGATTCCATAAATCTGAATCTCAAGACACTATGTAATCCCAGCTATGGCTGTAGGGTCAAGTCAGTTTTGGACTTAACTAGGTGAAGAGAAGTCGTGGTGGAGTGACCAGTGAGAGAAAATACAGTCAGAAGAAATCTCAACATGTAGTTTCTGGATGAATATGAACAGAAATTAAGAAGAAGATGTAGAATTTGGCATGCCCTAGAGATGAAAGAAGTGAAAGATAATTCAGTTAAAGGGTACAGGTAGTGAAAAAGAAACAGAAGAAGAGAAGAAAAGCAGAAATATGAAAAATATAAGAAGGAGGGGGAAGGAAGCAATAGAGGAAAGGAGAAAAATACTTTTGGCAGAATACAAGAGGGAACAGAGAAGTTGTGGTAGAAGAGAAAGAGGGATTCTGCCCTTAGTGAAGGGCAGTGTCTGAAGTAGGAAAAACTTTATGGGAAAACTGAGATGAAGAGACAAAACTAATATGAAACATCCATAGGAAACATCCAGCTCCCCTTGCATGCATCCACATCATCTGCTGGTTTACTGAGTGTGACTTCTCTATCAATGTCAAAACCCTCCTGCTGGCCTTGGGCCAGCTGGGACATCCTGCTCATGCCCTGGATGCTTCTGGCCCCCCATGCTGGGACCTGTGTTCCTTACTACTGCCATCCTGTGCCACGCCAATAAACTTGACTGCCTGGCCAGCTCCCGCCTTATGGCTTTCAAAAGTAATTTTCAGACTGGACCATAATCTTGAAATCTGCCCGACAAGGCGCAGCATAATCCCAGCTCTATTTTAAAGGTCAAGTACTGCAGGTTTTCTTGGTTTTGACTCATTCAGACCTCCCAGCTATTTCAAAAAGCCATCGACCTAGATAAGGGAGGGCAGAACTGGGGCCACAGTCAGATTTCCAGTATAAAAAGAGACTTCATTTCCAGATGGCTTCACTGTACCTGTTTTAAGGTTTTACCGTTCTATTTCTCTCATTGAAATACAAGGAAGGATCTGTACATCAAATACATAAAAGATTTGACTTTTAATTCCCACCATGTATTTTGGTAAGAGGAATTAAATGTCAAAACACAAAAGCAATTATACACTTAATGGTAAAAAACATATAATCAAGTCATTTTTTTTTTATTTTCAGATTGTAGGGATTGAAATAAAAGGGCAAGAGGGTCTTACTTTGACCTTATATGAGACGGAAAGGCACACTTGTATCCTTTTGTACCTTTTACAAAATGAATATGCCTGTAATCAGACCCATTCATTTTGAAAAGGAGATTGTGCTTTAGATCCATGGCATATTTGCGAGGGTGTTGAGAAAGTATTTAAGTAAAATGTGCCATAGGAAATCAGCTCCTAGGAAATGCAGTTATTCTTCATGATGATATACAACTAGTTTGGCATAACACTTGGGGTAAAACAAAGCCTGCTGGTACGGGAGAGTCGTCACTGCATATTTTACCCACCATCACTGCAGTAAAGTAGGCAAATGTTCCAGCTCAGGAAACCCCTGAGCTGCCAATTGCTGGAGGCTGGGAGAATAAACTGGGGCACTCTGCTATGTGGCTGCCCTCTTCTTCTCTTCTGTAGCCAGCTGCTGGTGGCCACTGTTATGGTTAAGACACAGATTCTCAGATCTGCCTTTGTCAGGGCAGTTTTTTCTTTTTTATGTTCCTTTCCTTTATGTACCCAGCAAATTCAAAAGGGGAAGAAAGCAAAGCCATGTTGGTACCTCTATACTTCTATGATATTAGAAACTAGTGGCCAGTTGCTCGTGTATCTATATACCGATGTAGTGAACAACTGCTCCTACTCCCAGTTTAGGAGGCACTTCTACATTACACGTCAGTAGCTGTATAGCACTGTGTAAGACTCGTGTAGGGGTATGTCCCACAGTACTAGTGAGCTGGTTCTCCAGACTGGGCACAGGACAGGATGCATCACAGCTCTCTCCGGCCTTAGTAGGCGAGTCTCCTTTCCAAAGGCTGAGGATGACTGTTGCACTTTTGCAGCTGAATTTGTCATCTTTCCATTGCAAGTCCTTCTGTAGCTCAGACAGACTGAAGGTACAGAAGTGGACTTCTATGAGTTTAGTGAAAACGTAGTCCTGGGATGGTGCTTGTCTAGTTTTATAGCCATTTCTGGGGGAACAGAAGTCCTAGTAGTGATGAATATTGCTACATTAGTGCAATTCAACAGTTGCTTACACTCAGCATAAATCTCTGTGAACCATTAGACCAATTTCCTTTTTACTGCTTCAAAACTTATGAACAACTTCTGCCAGAAACATATCAGATACAAGGTGTAGGATCAGTCTTCCAACCCACAGACTAGCTTAGACAGATTGCTCCAAATTCTAGGGTCTGATTCCTACTGACTTATGATATTGTGTTCCTGAAGCTGTACAAAAGAACTAAAAATTAACATGAAAGTAGCTGCCATGTAGGTAAAGATATATAACTGAGTAGCTTTGGCATGAGCTGAAGAAAGTTCCCAAAGCACAAATCAGAAAACACAACTCAAAATATCACAGAAAAGAAATTCAAGCTGAATTACTTATAAGCCCACAGTTTTGCCATTTTATATAGGAAATATTTCTGTGGAGTGTGGTGATTCCATTATATATAGAGAGTTGGGACTCTGCTTAAACTTTATCCAGGTAATCAAGCTATAGCAAATATTTCCCTTCAATGGCATTACACCAGAAACCTCGCCCAGACTGAAGGTAGGTTATTTACTGTGGAGCTGGGCTAAGTAGTGTTCTGTATTACTGTAGGTGCTAATTCTTGATTTCTAAAATTCATTTTGGCACAATTATTTTTGCATACTTATGTGTTTTTTCACTGCCTCTTGAACAACAGTAACATAAAGATTAAAAAATAAAACGATGAAAAAACAGTTAAAAATAATAAATTGAGGAAGTATGAAAACACTGGCCAGTTCACCTGGAGATCTGCTGCTTCTTTACACCACTTCAGACTTAAACATGTGTACAGAAGTCTTGAAAAAAACTCAAAAGATTTGAAGAGAATATTTGTATGTATATTTTATGTCTAGGAAATGGTAAAACATCTGTTTTCTGTGCGAAAACACTATTATATATATATATTTAGCTTTCACTTTTAGTAGGTATTATTTGCTAATGTATTTTTTTGGGGAGTTTGGAATTCTCATGTTAAACTGTGGTATTTTTCACTTTCTGAAGAGAGGGGTAGCAAAATAGGCAAAGAAAGACAACCTGCTAAATGGTACTTACTGAGAAGTAGGATTCTCTCTTCCTGGCAGAAAGAGCCTCCAAACTTTTAAAACCTACTTTCAGGCTTGCATTTCTATAAGAAAAAAAAATAAAATAAAAAAAAAAACCAAGAAAAGATTAAAAATTGCTTTTTTTAATGAAAGATAATTTCTCTCAAATTTGGAGAACTGAATTGAATACCATCGTGTTCATTTTCCCCACAGAGAGAATGAGATGACTGGCGTAAGTAGTCCCTGAAAACAAATTTTTTGATGGACATTTTCTGTCATCCTTTGTGATTATGGCGTACATTTTTCTGTTTTGTAATATACGGTAATGATATGGATTTTCTTCTTTCCATACTGGAGGAATGCTTCCTTACCTGAAGAGAGGGGCCGCAGACTACTAGTCAACCTAAAAATCCTGTTAGCATTACATCTCAGCACAAATAAAGAATTTGGATCAGTGCCTTGTTAGATCACCTCTATTTCTAGCTCACTGAGTAAAAAGAGCATTTTTGCAGCCTAGTTTGATAAGTAAAAGGTGTCTTTCTCACCTGTGTGCACTCTGAATTGTCACTCTTGTTCTTTGTTCCTTTGCATGTGGCTGTTGTCAGCTCCCCAGTCACAGAACCACTTGCAGGAATGGCTCAGGAGAGTTTTGGAAGAAAGGAAAGGGAAAAAAGGAGCTGCATTTTTATTTAACAGGAGAAGGAGAACATAAAGAAAAGAAAGGTGTTCTCAAGAATGTAGCCCGCAGCCTTGTCAGGTAGCATTTCTTCAGATGTTTTTTCTTTCTCTCGCCTTTCCCACTCCAAGATCTCTCTTCATCATTTTTTTAAACATCTCTTCTGGGACAGAGACATGAAAGTGAATTGTGGGTCAAAGGCAAGAATTAGGGGTTGCTGGGGCTGCTTTCTGATGGCTTTACTTTATCTTTGTGTCCAAGCTTTTGCCAGTCAGCAGGTACTGCGGGTTATCCATTCCAGTCACATCATTTTCTGCGTGATGACAAGCATCACACCTTCATCCATCACATTTACATTTCAAACTGCCACACTGCTCTATTGATTAATTATTTAGCAGCTCTTGGCCACTTGTGAGTGTTTCTGCACTCACATTTCACGGAGAAGGTCCGCTCCTTTCATTTATGTGTGGTTTTGTAAAACAAGAAAAATATGTTAAAGCTTTTAACATACACACATCCCAATAACCCATGTGCGCATGGCTGTATATATGTATACGTGTGCACATATTTATGTGTGTGTGTGCGTGTACACCGGTACAATTAGGTACACATAGGGAGCAGAAGCAGGTAATCTGATCAATAAGCACATGCTCGCACTGATAATAGATTTCTGAGTTTTCAGAGCACTGAGCAGCAGATCAATGAGACCTTGCAGGTGTGCTGGAGCCAGGAATTGCATCAGCTACATTACACTCCCTACAGACCAGTGGGAACATGCACATCGTCCTCCGGACTCTGTCACTTTGAGCAAAAACAGGCAGAGGGCTTTTGCAGGTGCCTGATAATGGCTATGTTTCTTCCACATCACAGGCAGGAAATGGCAGCCTCTGAACAGGACAGGGGATCTGCTTGCCACAGCAAATAACTCCATCTATCTTTCCTTCAGTTCTCCTTTGGTGAAATACAGAATTAGGATCTAATCTTATAGGCTTTTCACATGCTTGATTTTATTTGTGAGGTACTCAAGTTCCACTGTAAGATAAAATCTCTCTGCTCCAACTAGAAAAGAAAACCTAGGTTGGTTTAGAAATCTTTATTTGTAAGAGTAATGTTTGGCTTTGCTTCTCATCCCTGATGTGGTCCTGGATGCTCTGCTTCAGCTGAACACTTTTTTGATCCACTGCCTCTCATCCAGTGCTTCCCATGAGAACAATCTAACACTTTGGTGTCCATGGTGGTGGTGTCCTCTGGTCTACTCTCTGATATTTGTAACTGCTTGTCCAAAGGTATGTGTCTCTAGAAGGAACAGCTGCAAGAAGAAAGCAACATCTAGTATTCGATGATAAGAAGAATGTTTTCACTAAAGGTTTTGTAAAAATCTTCTGAAATATATGATGTCGTGTTCTTATGTTGGAGCAGGAAATGAGGTCATCTTGAATTCTAAAATAAAGTTAGCATTTGGATCTGTTTTAATGTTTTCTACTCTTTTCATTTTTTACAAGTCTATTGTGGGTATAACCCAGCAAATGTAAACAGGGTGATTCTTTTCACTGCTATTCATTTTCAATAATTTCTGACTTATGTAAAGCCTATTAAAATCAAAGGGAGTATGTATATTAACTTAATAGGCTCTGGATGAGACCCTTGAAGAGGATGGACCACATGGTTCTTATTGCTCCATCTCTTGCATTTCTGTCTTTATCCTTCAAATTGTAAAAGTAAATGTAATACCACTGACTTTTAAATGGATGAGATTTGTGCTATATTGAGCTCATTGTCTGAATAGTGTTAGGGTTGGTCAACATAGTTCTGTCAAAATTACTTGGTGTGTTATAAAGCACATTGGGAACTTGCATAAGGCAAGTGAATATTCTATTTATATATTTACAGTGAAATATTAAAAAAAATCAGACAATAAACCAAAACCATTAGCTTAGTCTATTAGTGATGGTAATATACTACTTAACACACCGAGAATAACTGACTCTGTGGAGAGCACTGAAACAAAAAATGAAGTCAGCCTCAGTCCTGACTTGTGGCACAGGATTTGGTTGGTTGGTTGGTTGGTCAAATAGGATCTCCACTTTGCCTGCAGTTAAAGGAAACATTTGATTTTTGATTTTTGCCATTTTTTCCCCTCTGTGTTTGCTTCTCCTCCTGTCTCATTTAGTCCCTTTCTGTCTCTTTTTTAACAGAAACTTCTCTAGAGTGCAAATTCATATATTGTTTCTTTCCATCTCTTTCCAAAACTCCTCCAGCCCTGGATGGGCTGGAGGGCTGCCCAGCACTTAGTGCTGACAAAGGTAATTTTACGTGGATGGACTTGAAGTCAGGCAGACTGAACTCTCCAGCTTATGTCCTATTGGGCCATCAGGGCCAGGCCTGAAGGCAAGATGCTTTGATGGCTTCTGGGTCAAGTGTGTTTCCTTGCCTTGGATAAGCAAGGGAATGGAAGACAGACCAGCTGCTCCAGATATTCCCCATTTCTCCTCCAAGGTAGTCTTGTACAGCACCAAAACTTATGCCGGAAAAAGGCCACTGAATTCCTGCTAGTGAGGGCATTGGTTTCCTTGCTTTGATGTGTAAGGGAGGAAGAGAATATAGCATGGGCATCCACGGACTGAAACAATAGCAATAGATAGTACTCTCTGTAGCAAGTCTGATCCTCTCAGTTTCCAGAATACTCTGAATATGCAGAGAAAAATCTATTTTTTGTGCCTGTTTTCCCAAGTAGTTTACACTGATGCAAATTTTGCATGTGAAATGTCATGGAAGGAGTACTGAGTTATAATTACAATAATGAAAACTTCAAGTAATCTGAAAATCAGCCCTTTTATGATTACACAAAGGTGATAATATCTATTACCTCTACAATTAACAAAGTGTCTTATAAAGTGCACAACTCTGAAAGATGCTGTAATTTGCATGAACATTGAAATGCTCAAATACAGTTTAAGTACAAAAATGAAGGATAGAAGGAGAACCTTTAACTTGTACAACAGAGTGGTTTCTCTCACACGAGTAACTTCAATAGGAAAATGGCAATACTACTACTATGACAATACTCAATAAAATCAAGGACATTATTACCTAGACCTCTGTGCAATACTGTTCCACTGTGAAGATCTGAAATCAAAAGAAGACCTAATGGAGCTCCTCTTCTAATGTATAGTGCCAGAGAATGTATTTACGTGCCTTTTTAAAAAAAAAAAAATTCCTTTGAAATAACCCTTCTCTGTAGGGTAATGGTGTCTCTCACATACCTATTCACTCATTGATGCTAAAACTAGAAGCTGCTATAGTGTCCTAGACAATAACGGCAGGAAAGCTCTTCACACTTCTGTCTGTTTTTCGCTGGCTTCATCTCTTCACATTCACAGTTAACAGGCTTGCTCTCTATAAAAATATAAACATAGTAATTAGTTCACCATAGGTATGTTTAATTTGTAATGTCACAAATAAAAAGGAAAAATAACACTTCATCTTTTTTTGGGCTTAATGAGATCAAGGAAATATTTTCATAATTGAAAAGAAAGATTATTTTAAATAAGATCGTTTATTAGGATGTGAGAACAATATAAACTAGGCACCTTCCAGAGAACTATTAGGTAAAATGGCATACATGATAATAAACAAAACCAATTAGATTATGAGTGGACTTCTTACTTTAGAAAGATTAAAATACATAAATATAATAATTCTGCCTACTCAACAGGATTACACAGGCTCTAATTCTAAGTTATACCATTTCTGACTGCATAAATACTAGCCAGCACATCCTGTTACTGCCAGTAATGAGAAAAGTCCCATGAAATCAATGTTATGAGAGAGAAAAAACACCAACAGCTAGAGCAACAAGTGGTTCTTCTTCTTATCTATGGATATAGCATTACTTTGCCATGTTAAGAAGGAGTAAATACTCAGCTATTGCTGAGATGCCGGTCAATTGCACCACCAAAGTTAGCTGTTTTCCACTTTGGTAACCAGAGTCCACTAAAGATGAACATCCACATCTTATTGTCAATTTTTTTCTGCAAAAGAATTATTGTTAATCAACTTTGACATAAAGGTCAGAGAAGAAGAATGCTGTATCTTCTGCCCAAGCCTGGTCAATCAGTCAACAGAGAGAGTATTTTCCCATACAGTATTTTCCAGAGGAATTAACAAGACAGACAAATAATCAAACAACCAAACCACGAAATGGCAAGTCATAGATCAAGCTAATAATGCAGTGGTGCTGTCCGTGGAGAACAACATTCCTGCCTGATTTCCCAGCATGTGGAGCACTTGCTCTTACTTTATTAACCAAGCAGGACTCACTTCTGCCTTCCCAGTGCACCCAGAAGTCCCAGAAATCCAGGATTGGCCCTATTCGTTATGTTAATAGCATCAATAACTACTATTTCTGGCCAAAGAACCCTATTCATCAGATGGTCGCCTCTCGCAGCAAATCCCATAGGTTGATCACATGCAACACAACATGTTTCTTTACATTTTTTATAAATTTACTATCTTATACATTCTAACTTCAACAACTGCCCTCTTCTTTATAAGTAATGTGACAGGAAACAATGGAGGTCATGACTCGGGCTTTGATTAAGCTGGCCTCTTCTCCCAGGTCTCAGGGGACAGGACAAGGGGGAATGACCTCAAGCAACATCAGGGGAGGTTCAGACTGGATATCAGGAAAATGTTTTTCACAGAAAGGGTCATTGGGCACTGGCAGAGGCTGCCCAGGGAGGTGGTTGGGTCACCTCCTGGAGGTATTTAAAAGGCGGGTGGATGAGATGTTTAGGGGCATAGTGTAGTGGTTGATAGGAATGGTTGGACTCGATGGTTCTGGAGTTCTTTTCCAACCTAGTGATTCTGTGAGCCTCAAGTAGGTACAATACTGAGAAACAGACTTCCTTGCTGTGCCTTTTACATGGTAATATTGATGCAGAGAAATGGAAGAGTGCTCCTTTTCCTCAGGGACGTAACTCCCAGCCATAACTTTGCTGGAGAATCACTGCAGGATTACATGGATTAGACATTTTTGAGACATAAACATCCTACATGACAGCACGTTTCTAGTGCATTCCTGCAATTTCTATAGAAATGCTTGCAGAAGTCATTGATCCACAGGCGTACAACTATGGACTTTGCATAGTCTATACTAACATTTATCTGTCTAAAATAAATGAGCAATGACATGGCTTGTAGGATGACCTCCAGGTAACTGCAGAGAAAAAGGTAAGGTGTCTCTTTTGTTTTCTCCAGACTAATAAGCCCTTAATTGTTCCTTAAAGTGTGGCATGCCTCCAATAGAGAGGGGATTTCCTGGTTCTGAGCACTGTGACTAGAGGGTGACACTGCTAGGTGGCAGGTACAAGACTGACTCTCCTGAGACTGGAGAGAGAATTGACATACAGTGTCCTCATATGCGAAATATTGCCTAAACCTCTAGACTGTTAGGTGAAATATTAGTTTACAACGGCACTACTATGACAGTGACAATGTTGTGAAAGATAAGAACTGGGTTATTAATTTCTTTGAATTAAATATGGTTAGCTTCAGTCTGAGAGGGCTCCAGGCCCCAAACTGGCTAGGAGACACATTGTTAAAAAGGGCTATGATGACAGATACATGCAGGACCACAGTTCTTATGCTTTAGCCTTTCCCTGTTCACCTATTTTAGTTCCCACTCTGGGATTTCTACCTTTCCCTACACAGCATTTGAAAGATATAAACACAAGTGTCTGCAGTCACTTCTGCAAACTGATGCTTAAAAACAATTTATAGTGCTGTGTCTAAGCCTTCAAGGAGCTGCTTCTTAGTCCCTCTTTCAATAACCCCTTTTGGGGACCATAGTTAGCATGGGTGCAAGGTGCATGGATATTACTCCCTCTGCCTAGAAATATGTTTACTTATTTCTAGAAGATAGGAGGTCTTGGAAGGAGGAAAGTACTCTAGACCTTACTGACTCTAGATGTCATTGCTTCATCTTGATGCAGAGGGGAAACATCCAGGAGTCCAGTATTCTAGTGGGATGGGAGAACTTTTTCCATCTCAACTGGAGCTGTGAATAAGATGTGAGCTGAATTTCACACTAAAAGCAACGATCTGGTAAGATAGAGACTTGATGTTTGGTGGTTATCTTGATTTGGGAGTGTAGTGGAAAACGAGTCGTACTTAACTTCACGTAAATGACACAGGCACAGCAACGTGAAGAATACTATGGGAGCAGTAGCAACTGCATACAGCTTTTAGGCTAAGGATTAGCTGCCTTTAAAGAAGGCTGCCCTCACTAGATTGAGAACTGATTGCAATACCTTCTTGTCTCTTCTTTACCTCAATCAATAATTTTTAGGGTTCAAAATAATCAGAGCACAATAATTCCTCCACAGGAACAGTCATCCAGTGATGAATTACGTAGCCTAGTCTGCATAAGTATGAAAGAATAAAAGCAAATTTTGAGCAAAACTTGCTATACTGAGGCAAAATATGTGTCTCTGCAGCTGACAGATATATGTCTTTGCTGCTTTGCAGAGCCTTATACTTAATGGTAATAAACGTTGGTAGCACAACAGACTTTTTAAACCAAACAAACCAGCCCAGAACACAGTGATATGTGTCCTGTGTGTGCCTTTAAATACTGTTAAAATTGAATTTGACTAGACTTGCTCAAATCAGACCTGTTATCAACAACACATTGTCTCAGGAGACCAACATTTGTCCAGTTAGGGCTTCCTTCATTAATCGTCCAGCATCAAGCAAGCCAAATCCAAATCTGTGGAGAAAAAGCAATTAGATATTTTAAGCAGTGATAAGAACACCACAAATAATCAATTTCTATGGCATTAGCAGCTACCTGGCCCAGAAAAAGTCTATAAAAGCTAAAATTTATTGCAGAACACCAGAC
Organism: Cuculus canorus; assembly: GCF_017976375.1. NCBI lineage: Eukaryota > Metazoa > Chordata > Aves > Cuculiformes > Cuculidae > Cuculus > Cuculus canorus. The sequence goes on from NC_071401.1 coordinate 65,679,027, forward strand.
AGCTTACAGAGCATTGATTCTTAGTAGTATGCATAGATTGCTGGATTTAAAGAGAAATCCCTAATGGTTCTTACCATTATTTTTTTCTTCTTTTAAAGAGAAAACAAGGATAAGGTGTTCATAAGGCCAAACTGCAGAAAAAACAAATGTTTAATGACTGTTAAATAGAATTTGTTTACCTTTCAGATGAAAAGAATGTTACCATACCGTTTGATAGCAATTACATGCAATCTGATGCATAATCTTCATAAAAGATGAGAAGCTAAATGTGGTCATAGTATTCTACAGTTAGAAAAATATAAATTGCTCTTATTTGTTAAAAATTTATTGCACCTCAGAAGCCAACAGACTAGAAATTGTTTTTGCATTTGTTTAGTTTGTGAATCCTTAGGCTTTAAAGCCTTCTATTCCTCCATCTCCTACTCAAGTATTTTAATCTGCATTAACCTTTGTGATTTTTAACTACTTGTAAAAGCAAAACAAAAGACATTGCAAAACTTTATTCTCTTCAGCAGAAAAATCCTTTGTCTAAATATTCCCAAAAGGCAATTTCTGTATGTAGATGTTATAACTGGCCTTTAAAGGTGAACCTAAACATATCTGAACTCGGATTTCTACACCAACAGACTCAGAAGTCAAACGGGACTTTGGTGTAATCTCGTCTGACCTCCTGTATACACACACTAGAAACTTTCCCTAGAAGCTGGATTAAATCATGTCTTTCAGAAAGATGTCTAATCTCATTTTAAAGACTTCAAGCTATGGCGAGTCCACCTCCTCCCTGGGTAAGCTCTTCCAGTGTTTAATTACCCTTACTGCTAGGAAATGGTGTCTTATTTCAAGGTTGAATTTGTCTAACTTAGCATTCAAATACTGAAAATGCGGAGCGTTTGAGAGAGAGCAAATATAAGTGACATGATGCATTTTATATTAATCCTAAATCAAAAGATTATGGAAATACAAAAAACATGACAACTAAAGCTCTAGTCTGGCAAACATTTATGCAACGGGTAGCTTTCTGCATAGGAAATGGTTTCTTTCAGTTCAGTAAGCCTACACATATGTGTAAAGTTACACTAAGACTTCAAATAGAATTAAAAAAAAGCATTTGGAGTGACTTTTGCTGTGAGAAATATGAAGCATTAATTAACAAAGACAGCCTCCCTCCACCTCTGTCCCCAGTTTGAGCAGGGTAGGATACTGTAAATTACTATTAGAAGAAGAAAAAGCAAGAAAACTTCCTATTACAGAAATCTGATCGCTGCAGTACAGGGATGACTGCTGAAATCCAAACAAAACCTAAGGGGGGAGGAAAAAAAAAAAGGGAACAAATGGAAAAAAGGAGAGTTGTCAAGATAATTAAAACTTTGCAACAATTCAGTAGTGGTGCTGATAAAAACAGGACTGCTGGCTGAATGCAAATAAGATGGTAAAGGCCCTGTTTGGATTATGGTAATTACTCAGTCTGAAGTTAGCTCCAGCCACACACACATATGAGCACACACATACACACACAGCAGTGGAGTGGAACCTGACAACCATACTTGGCGTGTGATCATAAAATTCCCTGGCACGCTCTCAGGATGCCATGTGGAGCTATTTGTACAGTTAGGTACGGGACTCTGCAGCACAGGAAATACCAGCGGAAGCACGGCTGACCCGCCTGGCCTTCAGCAAGAGCCTGCCCCCCTACTTATCGCTGGCCTGGATTCAAAAATGATCTCTGGAGAAGGCAAATCAATCGAACACATGTTTGGTCTAAAGATGTCATTTTGGAATATGCTAAGATATTTCCTTACATTAGACCATTTTGTTTGCCCCTAAGATTTGTCAAGTGCAATTGAATGCACACACATCACAACGCGCGCTAGTGCCAGAACAAAATAATTTCAATGTGTCCTTTAGTACTCCGATAAAATGCAGGCAGTCAGTGTTGAAACGAGATGCCCTGTGAAAGTCTTGTGCGCACTGGCATTCTGCATTTCTTCCAGGAACTTGTTTCTTTGAAATTTGGGATCCATCCAAATGAGCAGATTTTGTGTAAGAATGAAGAAGGGGACCAGCTCAACCTCTCTTCTTGCCTTCTAGACGGAGGAGTTGAGGCAGGCTAATTTATGTGATGAAAAATCATTAAAGAAATTACAATTTCCAACTCTGATTCCTAAATAATAAAGCTTTTATGAGGACAATATCATTACAAATAACCCTATTAATCCGTTGATTCAGCTTGAGTGCCAATTCTGATATATGACAAAGATGTGTTTCTTCAACAATTTTCACAAGTTAATATTAAATAGTATTGGCACACACATCATTTTTATTACTAAGTTCTTTGATTTGTTCACCCTGCACAGTCTGCAGCTGTGTGTTTTATGACCTACCCATCACAGGAGAGACTCCCATTAGCACCAGCACACAGCAGAGGAGATGTGAACATTGCAATCAGCCTTTCCATCCTCATTCTGGTTTCAGTTAGCACTGAAAAAAATGTTTTGAGCAGAGCAGAAAAGGCGCAGCCTGATCACAGTGGCTGAAAGTGCACCCGTACTGTGAAGGGCAAGCTTCCCTGCCTGGCATGTTCAAAGTCTGTGGAGACTATATCAAATCCAGATTTATACATGTCTGTGGATGCCAAGATACAGTCCTCTGATGAGCAGGCTCGTTAGGGAAGGCACCCACCCAGTCCTCTTCCCTCCCCTTACCACCACTTCACCAAGGCACCCTTTTTCTCTCCCTCTGCAGTGATCTTGTGTGGTTACTATAACACATAAAAGGACGCATAAAGTGCATCAGTCTTGAAATGCTGCAAGGTGCTTGAGTTGCTGTACTTCATCTGAGACATAAATTAGGTGTGTTTTGACTCACTGTGCAAGCCTTTGGTGATGTGTTTTATCTCTTTTTCCAAAGAACACCGCTTTAGAAGAGCACTCTAATAGCTGATACCCCAAAATCAAAGTCACATGATGTCTTTTCTGAAATTATCTTGAAGTTTACACGTTTCCTCTTTGATTTTTATCTTGATTAAAATAAATAAGTGAAAAAGGGAAAAAAAGGAAAATTAAAACCTGCCAAAACCTGTACTCTTACAAATCACTTCACAGTATTATTCAGGACTAGTGATTGTACAGCAGAGGAGAAACAATTGATTGTAAATATGAAATTTCAGCTTAGAGATCCAGTTTCACAGGGTTATCATGAAAAGGGCGGTCAATACAAATCACAATATGACCTTAACATCATCCTTTCCACTTTCCCATATTTTACGCATATTTAATCACCTGCAGTTACATTTGACAAGATGCAAAAGTTGGGCTATGATCCTAAAGCAATCAAGAATGTTAAGCACTTCAGAAATGGCACAGTGTGACTTTGCCATAAAATATGAACATTTATGAAGGATATAATAATGTATTCTAACAGGAAAAAAAAATCTGCAAAACATTGCCAGATGTTAAAGGAAGTCTGATGAAAATGCACATTTATTAGTTCATATTAGACAAAAAGCACTTCATAATCATATAGTGTTGCTATTGCGATAAATGCAGTATTTGTACCAAAATGCTCAGTTCTTCTCACTACTGAGAGATATGGGATTATGTGTCTTAAAATTGAGGAATAATGATAAGACTTAAAAGACAATTTGAGGACCCACAAGTTCTTAAATTTTTGTATTATATAAAAATTTCCAGAACGAATAATAAGTTTCTGGACCCTTTGGTGTTTTGTGCTGCATGGATTTTTTTTTTTTTATTAGTGTGGACAAGTAAATTTTATTTGATAGCTTGTTGTATTTAAAGACAGTGTAAAACTCTCATTGCAAACAGTTGTTTACAGTGCGCTTTTCAGCACAAAGCTGTTTTAAAGCTCAATTGTGCATTTTGCAGATAAAGTGGGAAAACTAACTGAAGGCTGTATTGTAAGCAGTGGTTGCCGTGGAAACCCCAGTTTCAAGAGCTGGTTCTCCATTACCACTTAATTTAGGCTTCCTAATTGCATTCCACTAAATCGGTAGCGACAATATCTGCAGAGCAAAACTGCATGCCCAGTCTAGCGCAAACCTCTTTGAAACAGGCTTTTTGAAAGCCAGGAGCTATAAAAACTCAGCATGACGTGGAGCATATGAGAAACCTGTAGTTCAAATGTACTGCTGCTTGCTTTCTCATCCCTAGTAACTTCAGTGCGCTCCACACCAATCTATTAGTTCAGTCTACCTTAAAGATCATAAAGCTCTGCCATGTGGAAACTCATCTGTCCACCAACACATTGGTGCAAAATAGATTTAATTGTACTCCCAACCCAGTATCATGTCCATCTTATTTTACTACACACCAGCAGGTAGCCGGTGCAGAGCCTTACTTTCCTTGAACTGCCCTTGCTCCATAATACGAAGAGAACAATACTTTCTCAGTTTAAATCATTTGCCACCGTTCAGCTGTGCAGCAAGCCAGACCGCCCATATGTGACCTAAAGAGAGCCTTGTCAGAACCACTAGACATAAAAGCATTCCAATTATCGACCACACTGCTTTAATAGAGGAGGCAACTAATATGATAGTGTAAGTGATTCTGCCACTGAGAAGCTCTTCGTCACTGTCAGATTAACACTTGAGTTAAACTCTTGTAAATCAGTCACATTATGCCGTTGGTTGAGAAATAAACACAGACCTATTATGCTTAGAATTCCAGAGGGCTCTCCCCACCATCCGAGTTGTGCAGGATGCCCTATTAATCTGAATTTTGTCAGGTTTATTATTTTGCAATTACTAATGTGGGTAATGTTGGAAAGATTTAAGTTGTCTATGATTAGATTCTGAAATGGATGTACATGACCAGCAAAACCTTCTGCAAGGGAGAAGGAGACAGAGGAAGAAAAAGGAAGAGCGAGGGCTACAGGAGACAGCTTACATGTAACTTCAGACTGGAAAAAGCCAGCAGACTACCAATTTAATTAAATCCCATAACCCTTTTTTTCAAACAAAAAAAAAGGACAGAGCATTTAAAAGCAAAATACTTCAGTGTCTTCAAGCACAAGACCTCCCACAAGCTCACAGCGAAGTGCACCTCCTAGCCACTCCTAGCCACTAATGTGGTTGCATTTGAGCCCTCTAATATGTATCACGTGAATGTCGAAGTTGAAAATAATAAGTAAACAACTACTCTTTCAATGCTTCTTTCACTCCACAGTATTATTAAAAGCTGGTAAGATGCCTTTAAGCCATACATTATCATCAGCTTTTGCATTTCTGCAGATTTTCTCTAGTCTCTGACTTGTCTTCAGCTCTACTTGAGCTGCTTTGAAACCTGAATGAACACACTTTTGTCTTTGATATTTGGGTTTTGGATGTGAAACAGTGGACAAATGAAGATTTTTACCACAAGCTGGGGATTTATTTTTACTGATACAGCTCTGCCTGTTCAATGAAGCCCTTTCAGGTGGATAATGAGTCTGGGAGAGAAGGAGGTGGGGTCAGGGACAAGAAGACTGGCTGTTGAGTTTGCTTGGTCTCAGGTTGCTTCAGCCAGATGGACTCTTCTTAGGGTTTCTAGCCAGATCCTCTTTCGATTTCAGGAGCCCAATTTGAAACCAAGGCAGATCCTCCAATCAAAAATACCTACACATCTTTCTAAAGATGCTGACCTGAGATGACATGTTATTGTGTCCCAGCGCAGAAACAGCACCATGAAGAGATTTTAAGCTAAACATCTTTCTCACTGCATCATCTTTCTCCAGTGAAGTAGGGAAAGAAGCCTTGGTGTCACTTTACTCCTGTTTCATTTTCTGCAAAGATCTTCTGGGGAAATAGAGAGAAAAGGATGGATGTAAAAGAGGAAGAGTAGGAAGGAATAGTCACCACTATGCTAAAACTTTTCAGAAGAACTGGTGGAAAGTTAATGTGGTTGGAAACTGTATTAATATTTATATTTTACTTTCTTCTTCAGAAGGCCCTTCAAAAGGGGCAGTGTCAGAAATCAGGGGAAGGCCAGTAAAACTGTATGGTAAGATGGGGAAAGCCAGAAAGGATGCTTTCCCACTCTGTCTTCTTAGTGTAGTCTGTCTTCTAGTCCTTATGTGGAAAAGTGCAGCCTGAGTGGAAATTTGAGGAAGGAAATCCTTCACCCCTTGTCATGAATAAAATTATTTGGGCAGAACTTGATCAGAGACTCCTCTGGGCATCATCTACAGCAGATTAAGCTCTCCTTGGGTGGGTCTATAGGAAGAGACTGTAGACATATATTACATTCTCTTACCAGTCTCTAATGAGGGAGTTAACAGATCTTAAAAAAAAAAGAAGGAAAAAAAGGGTCTGTCAGAGACATGTTTCATTGGAGAAAAAAAAATCTGTTTTTCAGTTTAAGTAATTCATGTCCTAGAGAATAACAAAGAAAAATTAAAATGCTCTCAAGAGACAATGGGCTCTATTCTGTCCTCACATGCATGGCTTAGTTACAAGTGGGCTTTGAGCCAGCTTCTGTGCTCAGCTACACACGTGCAATTTCCTTTGACTTAAATAAAGCATATATTTTTATGGGCAGAATCTGGCCTTTTTGTGTATGGGAATTCCTATGATTTGTTTATTATTTATATGGTATTAAAAAGGATTAGAGACTCATTGTTCTGAGCTTTGGGAAAACAAGGCTGCACGCTCTGTCCACTGGAGAGATTACAGTCCCAGCAGCATGCGAAGGGTACAGGCAGTTCAACCACCAGACTTCTATGCAGTTATATCTTTCTCAATTATAAAGAAGTGTACGTAAATTTTAGCCACCTAGAGAATAACTGAGTTTCTTGACATGCTCTTTAACTGTCACCTGCAGATTCCCCTGGGCTCTGACTTACATTCAGGAATGGATTCAGATGGCTGTCAAATTCTCTCTGTGCCTTTCCCAGCCCACTCTGACCCCAGCATGACACTACTTCCCACCTCAGATTTACTGAACCGTAGTCTTCAGCTTTAAAATTGGTTTACCATGGGTGGGTACTTGGGCTAACTTCAAACACCTTCTTTTAAGAGGGTCTACAAGCTGCTGGAGTCAGCTTCTGTATATAGACAGATTCCTTGGACTAAGAGTACGTATTTTTCTGGGCAGAATCTGTTCTTTTTAGGTATGGCTTTACACAGACACAGGACTCCATCTGGCTCACCTTAGCTTTGGGCTTGTAAAAATCCCTAGCAGAAGCTATAGAGGCCGCAGAGGTGAGGAATTTGAAGGAGCAGAGGGTGACAGCCTTACTGCTCTATTTGGGGACCATATAGAGCATCTGACAGGGCACTGGAAGAAGCAAGGGGATGTTGGTAGGTGGGAATTGTGCAAATCAGCTCTTCCTCTGAATTCATCTCTGCATGCAATGCTTTGTTATTTAAGCGTAGTGCAAGCAAGAAATCAGATGGACTTAGGAACTCACCCACCCTGATGGAGGTGGAAGTGTAGGGAGTGAGACAGAAGATTTTAAGCCCTAAAAAAAGAGCCAATCCAGTGTATTCAGCCTCCTCCATGTGCTGGATGCCTGTTTGTATGCCAGCAAGTGCGGTTGGATTTCTGCAGGTTTGAGAGGGAAGGGTTTCAGGGCAGGGAACGGAGCCAGGGAGCAACTGCTCTCCATCCCTCGCCACCCCTGGCGTCTTTCCCAGTGGAACTCGGAGTGGGAACTAACACACGCGGAACTGGTGCTGGTCCAGCTCCCCAAGAGGAAAACATTCTTTCAAGCTAGATGATTCTTGTTTGTAGGTACGTGACAAGTTATTTAATTACTGTGAAATACAGCACTGTTCTGATTTTGAAAATGCATACATTTTTGGAGGACCGCTCTCATTTTTCTAAATATTTTTTAAATGCAACATTTACAAACACCTTCATTTTCTTGTTGTTGCTGACTCGCTCATTGACATTTTAAGCTAAACAGCATATGGCTTATAGCTTTGCACAAGCAATTGTATACAATTCATACATTTTCTGGAATTAAAAAGACTTGAAAACATGATGACAATTTTCAGAACTATAGGTTTATTCTTAAAACTTAGAGATCTGTGAGATTTATTCATCATTTTTACAGACTTTTTCGAGTGATTCAAAAAGAGTTGCTCAGGGCATTCCAGTTTCTTGGCTACAAAATAACAGCAAAAACACAGGTGCATACTTAGATGTTAAATTCACCCATGTATTCAATGTGCTTTGTGGTCTTTAGATGGAAGGGTATTACTGAAGTGTAGGTATTAAATATTGTTATCAGCATATAAGACATCTCTTGCCCGTGATTTAAATCAGCTTTCCCTGGAAATGTAGGAAATAGGGTTTAAAAGGACCTCCTGCATCCAGTTCAAACATGAGCTTTTGCTGTCAACCACATGTCACATAATTGATTTCATGAAGTGCTCAAGTTTCAGATTGGAACGAGCAAAGTTTCTTGCTCCCCCTACTTCTGTGGAGGGCTGTTCCATGATTTCCTTCCAGCGCTTCCTCCTAATTTCCTGTTTGAGTTTATTCACGGTCATCTTATAACCATTTGCTCTTATGTCAACATCATCCTTTAAAAAGCTCTTCTCCCTTCTTGTATATTTATAGACAACAGTTATGTTTCCTCTCAGCCTTTGTTTTGTTTGTGTAAACAAGTGAAGAACTTTTAGTCTCCCTTATTAGATAGCCTCTCCTCTTCCCAGCATACCTTCTCTGTTCTTGTACCAGTTTGAATTGATTTTCCTGTACACGGGTCACCTCAGTTGGACAGTATGCCTATACTTTGCTAGAGCAACAACACAGTGAAAAACAGAAAAAAATCCCAGCATTGCCAGATAGCTCTCCCTCATCACACTTCTGTTCATAGCCGCCTTTTATTAGGAAACAGTGTCATCCAAATTCCAGGTACCTTAATTGTGTCTCTTGTTTTAGTCAACTGTTGAAGCAATGACATTGATCCAAGCCGGATCCCTAAAACAACTGCTTCATTATTTATCTTCTGAAGTGTACCATCTTGAGGTGATACTCCCAGATTTCACCTCATCCCTTCCCATTCATTTTCTTCCCTTTCTCCTGCTTGCACTAGTGCAACTCAATATTGGTTGTTTTCCCAAGCTTTGCATAACCAGAAAATTTCAATAGCACATACTTCCTTTTGTGTAGTATGGTTATTAATGAAAATATGACCAAACAAAGTGATTAGTGTTAAAATCAGTCTGTGCAGGAATTCAGTACTAATTCTGTCCATCTGAACATATCCTTTTTCAGCATAATCCACAGTCACCTCTTCTTCAGTCAGTCCCTTACATTTCTTCCAAATAATCTCAGATTTCTCCAGTTTAAATAATACTCCTAACCCCTGATATTCCCTATATATATGATTTACAAATCATATATATGATTTACAAATGTCCACAGAATCAAGATTTATTGGTTTTTTTTTTTTAAACCCTATTATTTATGAAAGAAAGTTATGAGAACTTAAGGCACAATATGACATATTTCTACACATCTCTCATGTCCTTCAAAAATAATTCTAAAATCTGGCATGCAATGAGAGAGTATTATGAATCTGAGTAAATGATGCAACAGTCACACAGTTGGGACTCTAATGGGTTAACAGCTGCCGTGCAGGAAGCTGATCGGGAGCCACAAGAAGGTGCATGCCTTAATGAGGAGCCAGTAAGGAGCCCTGAGGCATGGAATGGGGGCTAATATAAAGGAGAAAACAGTAGGATAGAAAGCTGAGTAACCCAAATAAAGATATATTTCCTCTTTACTTGTTTATGCTGCAATTACTGTCTTCCATGAACACCAGGCCTTGCACAATTACCATCTAGACAAAAATCAGAAACACTGAAGTAACTCAATGAGGTGGATGGGGGTATGGTTATTTCTGTCCCATACTTAAATCTTTATGTTTTACAGTTTCACTAGTGTGCATTACTACATTTTCTCAAAACAATGGTGAGCTACCAGTTAAACTGAAAATGCAGACTATAAATTACACTGTGAAGCACTGCTTTGTTTAATTGGTGGGCATATTGTTCCTACAGTCTATACTTTTGAGTTCTGGGGAGGCACCCTGTTTCCAGCCTACTTTATTTTTCTTTCAAAGGAGCAATTTTCAAAAAACACCAAGTTCACTTGGACGAGGGCAGTCCAGCAAATATTGGAAAGGAGTCACTCCAACACATGGTTCAGAATTGCTCCACAGCAAATGAATAGTATGTAATGACATGGATCAACTTTATTCCACTTTGTTCAAGTTTTCAGGTAAGACTGTATCCAGTTACAATTCCAGATGGGTCAGTAATGTATGGAGTATAAACCATGTCTTAATATTTTGGATTAAATCGCTTATTCTTTCTTTCCTGGGAGCTGACTGACAGGAGGAAAACCTTGGGAGATATGAGGATCAAAACCAAAGCAAAACCAAATGAAAGTTGTTCAAACCTCAACACATGTTTAGCTTTTTATCCTGTCCAGAATGGTTCATTCATCTTTTGCTGTCCCTCCTACTTTATGCATTAATTAGGTACCTTTCAGGCATATTTTCTCCACTAGCTTTTGTGTTAAGCAGAATTTTTTTTTGTCTTTACTATTAGTACACAAGTATCAGGATTTATAATAGATGCTTTCTGTAACAGCACACGGTGTCCAGTCTTCACAAATTGCTAATTGCTGGACATTCCTTTAGAAGACAAATTAATTGTATTAATAAATCAATATTACTGTAAATGGAACTGGAATAAAATCAGACTTTCTGGTATATTGGTAATCACCTAGGTAAACACTGGGAATATCTTCTAAGTCAAATAATATGATTCTCAAAAGCATGTTTCTGTAAAACACTTGTAAATACATAGTATTTAAATAAAAATCTGGAGAGCCGCTCTTAAGCATTAAATTAGAACAAAGTAAAAGAGAGTTTACTTGAATATCAGCTCTAGGTTTTTCTCTACCATTCCCATATTTTCTTTTTGTTCTGATTTATCTTTTTTTTTCACACCTCTTGATCCTCCAGCCTTCCGCTTGCTCTTTGCTCTCTTGTAGAAAGAAAAGAACTTGAAAATTTTGGCGACAACCCATAACAGAAATGAAATAATTGCAAAACATGTCTGTTGCTGTTTTCTGTTGTCTTGCTCTGTCTTACACCCTTTCTCTTCTTTTATGTAGAAAATGACACACACGATCACATGATAGGTCTTTCAGGTCTCATATTCAATCTCTCTGAAAGTACCAGCACATAAGGTCTCCTCCTTGTCTTTAACAGAGTCTGACCTAAAGCCTAACACTTGGGATTAGTATTCCTCTTACAAAATAGGCAACTAAAAGTATTTTGTACTATCTGAGTAACTGTCTTATGGAATCTGTGGCCTCAGTGCCACACACGGGCAATTATCGAAGCAGTGGCTGGGGAGGGGAAATGCTTTCTTTTCATGAGTTTCTAAAGACCAGTTTTTATTTTCAGGCAATGTTTCCTTACCCTCATTTAGTGATAGGCGAGGGAGAATGCAAGTTCCTCATTTACACCAACTATATTTTTGCAAAAATTTATCATACCAGCTCCTATTTTCTTTCCTTCCCTTATTTCCCAAATCTCCCATTCCTTATCTGTTACTAGCATTTTTATTGCTGTGTGACCTTGGTTTTGCAGAGGTCTCTGCTCTAGGAACTGCGTAAGTGTTTAAGGAAGCAACGTCTTGCTTTGAGCAGCTTCTAGCCAACACATAAGCAGGTGAGGGAGTGAGAAGTAATACTCTCATTAAGGAGGTGTTGTGCTGGAAACATTTCATGTTCTCCCAGAGAAGCAGTATCAGTTTTACACCACCTCTGACAATATTCCTCTGCACAGATGCCTCAACATGCAATAGCGTTGTGCTCCATGTCCTGTGGTTCAAGTAGAGAAACCTGTGGGTGGCAGGGAGTGATAGGGAGTGAGCAGAGCTGCAAGGGGAGTCGGGAATCTCTCATAGCCTGGAGGTAGGATGCCGGACAGCCCCCACGGACAGCAAACTGTACAAGCTGCTCCCTCACTGGGAGAAACAGGTCCTTAGGAAAAGGAGAGAGAGCTGCCATGGGTAAACTTCTGGGGAAGGATGAGGTGGGAGAGTACTGTGTGGTTCACTGATTTTATGGGGAGTGTGGGAAGGGGAATCTGGTAGTAAATAGAAACATATGGGCCAGTTCACAGGAGAAGAGGTGGAAAAAGAAAAAGTAAAAAAAAGCTTTCTTTGGGAGGATGGTGGAAATGAAGGCTGGGAAGCTCAGAGAAGATGCAACATCCTCCTTGAGATGAAAGGCTTGCCCTTAATACTAAAATCCAGGAAGGATAGGGCCATCACCAGCCCCTTGAAAACATTGCATGCTAATGAAGTAGAAACAAAGACATGCTTAATTTTCCACAGAGCTGACAGTATATGTATTAATGTTTTTATGAGTCACTTTTGCATATCTGATCTTAGTATTTTGATGGTACTTTCTTACCATCCCTGACTCAGCCACATTCTGTCACACCTTCAAGAAAGGAAATAACACTTGCTTGGCAGCAACAGGGAATGGCCTAATTGCTGTAGTCTCAGTAACAATGAGATACATGTCTGAATTTTAGGAAACTCCAAGTGCACAGTCTACATAAAATTGTGGCAGCAGTATCTCTGATTTTTATTGGATGGAGAATTGATTCCCATAGAATCATTTACCATAAAAAATGCTACAACACAAATCTCATCAAAATATTCTTAAAATTTAGTTCAGCTAAAGCAGATCTGGATATAAACTTCTGTGAAAGTGACTCAATTGATACTTATCCATATTCTCGCTATGTTGTTGGATATCTGTGTATGGACAATTATTTTGCCATAGAAGACTCTTCTATTGATTTTTTTCTTAAATTATTTCTTTACTACAATCTGTTATCTTTACTGTATAATAAGGACCAAAGAGGGACTTAAATCAGCAACTTCATAATTAAAATACTAAAATAAAAGCCTGTATAATTAATTAGGGTCACTGTGGCACGTAGAAGTTTCTACAAATTAACCCCAAAGAAAACTTATTCCTGCTCATCTGTATTTGCTATAGGACTGATATCACTGATTCAAAGCAAACCTCCATGTGATTGTCATCTGTACTTCAAATCTGCAAGTCTAACACAAGTCAATTGCTTCTCTGTAGGCTCTCTCCATCTATTTATGAGTGAAGAGAGAAAAGAAGATATAGGTGGATATGCTATTGGGGTAATGTTCAAACAAGAAAGTAACGTACAAATATTACTTTATATCCCACCCCATCAACAAACTGCTGAGACCTCTAATTCTCATAATGATACCTTTGGGAGTTGTAGGACATCTTGAAACCATTGCTGCACTTCATGGTAAGTCTCTATCAGCATGTGAATGACAGAGCTGTGGTGCAAGAATATCACAAGAAATAAGCCACGTAGTTAATAATTTTCATTTAACAAACAATTTGTTACTCAAATACAATTGTTGCTGTGGAGATTCCATGAGCTTAAATCTGGCATTATACGGTGATTTTAGAGTGGCATTTCAAACTCAGCTAAGGGATCAATGAGAAGATCAATATGAGCTGGCAATGCGCACTTGCAGCCCAGAAGGCCAACCATATCTTGGGCTGCATCAAAAGAAGCGTGGCCAGCAGGGTGAGGGAGATGATTCTGTCCCTCTATTCCTCTCTTGTGAGACCTCATCTGGAGTATTGTGTCCAGTTCTGAAATCCTCAACATAATAAGGATATGGAAGTTGGACAGGGTCCAGAGAAGGGCTACAAAGATGATCAGAGGGCTGGAGCACCTCCCGTAAGAGGACAGGCTGAGAAAGTTGGGGCTATTCAGCCTGGAGAAGAGAAGGCTCTGAGGAGACCTTGTAGTGACCTTCCAGTACCTGAAGGAGGCCTAAAAGAAAACTGTGGAGAGGCTTTTTACAAAGGCTTGTGGTGATAGAACGAGGGCCAATGGCTATAAATTGGAGAGGGGAAGATTTAGACTAGATAATAGAAGGAAATTCTTCACAATGATGGTAGTGAAACCCCGGAACAGGTTGCCCAGGGAAGTCGTGGATGCCCCATCCCTGGTAGTGTTCAACAACAGGCTGGATGGGCCCTTGGGCAGCTTGATCTAGTGGGATGTCCCTGCACATTGTGGGGGGTTTGGAACTAGTTGATCTTTTAAGGTCCCTCTCAACCCAAACTGTTCTATGATTCTCTGATTCTAATTCACTGGAATACTGAGACAGAAATATATCTGCATGGAAATTAGGGGAAATAGGGAATTAGTCTTAACTGACACTGTATTTAAAAACAGAAAACAAAAACTGTAAAACTTTCTATAAATATAGACACTTTTGCCCAGGATGCAGGAGACTAATCAAGTTTTTGTGATGAAAATTTTCTTTTTGTTATCAGTATTTTCTATTATTTGCATTGTGATATGCCTTCGGGCCCTGAACTAGAAGTCAGGTTCCATTATAATGGATATTGTGCATGTAATGAAAAGACAGCCTCCCTCTCCAAAGTGTTCTAGAGTCAAACTTATGCATATATTGCAGACAGAAAACAGAAGTGACTGCATGTAACGTGGAGATACTGGAGAGAGTTTTAAGTTACACAGCTTGGTAACCTACCCCCAGGAACACAGTATCAGTGAGGGCTAATTACCCTTCCTTCTGAGCACATTTCCAAAGGTGGCAGTAAAAAAACCAAAAAGTGAATCTGGAGGGGAAGAAAAAAGACTAAAAGCAGGGAAAGTTAGTAATGTCATCAGATTTTACAAATAAACAAACAGCTCAAGAGCACATAAGAGGTAGAGGGAAGGGAAGGTTAGAGGTAAATATAGAGTTTGCAGTTACACCCAGTCTAATGGCAAAATCCCTGCTGGAGGGTAGCTGTTCAAATTAGCCTGACATTTTAGCTGTACACAAGATGCTTCTGGTGGAGGAATAAGCAGCTAGCATCCCTCAATGCCACTAGGGATTAATTGAGCATAATGTCTTTTGGAAAGTAACAGCATTTTCTTGGAAGGCAACAAGGGAAAACTGATAGTTTTGCTGTGTAACTGAGTTTCATAATGAAATGTTGCCATACGGTGAATCCTTGTTGCCTCATTACTCTTAAACCTTTATTAAAAAAAGCTTTTAAATTGTATTACTTAATTGTTCAATTTGGGGATCTTACTGCATAGTTCCATACCAGATCTATGTTTGGCCTCTCCTGGATGAGACAGCATAGTACTCAGAAGCAAGGAACATGAAACTTAAGGCTGACTGGACCTGTGGTGGGTTTCCCCTGGCTGCGCACCAGGTGTTACTCTACTACTCCCTCCTGAGCCTGATAGGGGAGAGAAAATATGACAAAAGGCTTGTGGGTAAAGATAAAGACAGGGAGATCACTGAGCAATTACTGTCATGGTCAAAACAGACTTGACTGGAAAATTAATTTAATTTATTATCAATCCAGTCAGAGTAGGGTAATGAGAAATAAAGCCAAATCTTCAAACACATTCTCCCCACACCTCCCTTCTTCCTGGATTTAACTTTACTCCTGATTTTCTCTACCTTATCCCAAATGGTGCAGGGGGATGGGGAATGGGTCAGTTTAGCACACTTCCTCTTTGTCATTCCTCAGGGGAAGGACTCCTCATGCTCTTGCCCTGCTCCAGTATGGGGTCCCTCCGATCGGAGACAGTCCTCCATAAACTTCTTCAATGTGAGTTCTTCCCACAAGATACAGTTCTTCACAAACTGTTCCAGCATGTATCCCTTCCACAGAGTGTTTGCTTCAGGAACAGACTGCTTCACTGTCGGTCCCCCATGGGGTCACAAGGCCTTCCAGCAAGGAAGACACGTGGTCTATGGGACCTGAAGATATGCATCCTAGAGTCCTGAGGGAATTGTCTGATGTGGTTGCCAAGCCACTCTCAGATGTTTGAAAGTCCGTGGGAGTCAGGAGAAGTCCCTGGTGACTGGAAGAAAGGTGACATTATGCCTGTTTTTAGAAATGGTAGAAAAGATGACCCTGGGAAGTACGAACCTATCACTCTCACCTCTGTGCCTGAGAAGATCATGGAACAGATCCTCCTAGAAACTATGCTAAAGCACATTGGGAGGAGATTAGAGGCAACCAGCATGGCTTCACCAAGGGCAAGCCCTGCCTGACCAACCTAGTGGCTTTCTATGATGGGGTAACCACATCAGTGGACACAGGAAAACCAACAAATGTGATCTATCTGGACTTCTGTAAAGCCTTTGACACAGTACCCCACAACATCCTTCTCTCTGAATTGGAAATATGTGAATTTGATGAATGGACTGTTTGGTGGATAAGGAATTGGTTGGATGGTCACATCCAGAGAGTAGTCGTGAATGGCTTGATGTCCAGATGGAGATCCACAACAAGTGATGTCCCTCAGGAATCCGTACTGGGGCAAGTGCTGTTTAATATCTTCATCAATGATATCAATAGCAAGATTGAGTGCACCCTCAGCAAGTTTGCAGATGACACCAAGCTGATTGTGCAGTTGTCACACCGTAAGGACGGGATGTCATCCAGAGGGACCTAGACAAGCTTGAGGAGTGGGCCTGAAGGGGGCATACAAGAAAGCTGGGGAGGAATTCTTTACAAGGGCACGTAGTGATAGGATGAAGGCGAATAGCTATAAATTGGAGAGGGGAAGATTTAGACTAGACATAAGGAAGAAATTCTTCACCATGAGGGTGGTGACACTGCAACATGTTGTCCAGGGAAGCTGTGGATGCCCCATTCCTAGAGGTGTTCAAAGGCAGGTTGGATGGGGCCTTGGGCAGCCTGATCTAGTGGGAAGTGTTCCTGTCCATGGCATGGGGATTGGAACTGGATGATCTTTAAGGTCCCTCAACCCAAACCTCTCTATGATTCTATTCTATGATTCTGTGATCTGCAACCTACACAGTCTTAGAAAAAAGTCTGTGTCTAAAAGGTTAAAAAGGGAATTTTCATCTCAGTTTGAATGGTAACTCATTTTCGAATCTTAAAAATGGCTTATTTGTCTGTAAGTAATTTTGAAGTTACATACACACAGACAGTATTTTCTTCAATTTAAGTTGCCAGACTTTTGTACTAGGCTTCTGGAATAAGAAGTTTCAACAAGTTTTAATTGTGTTTGATTTTTTTTTAACAGGGGAAGTTGTCCACTCAGACTCTAATTTGAACCTATACTTATTGAGAGAATGGAATCATCATATTTGGAAATGAGATGAAGGATGGAGAATTCAGCCCTGTTTCAGAAGATGAAGAGCATCTAAAAATTGGGAGTTATAAAGAAAAGGGATCTGCATATTTGCAGCAGCTGTTCCGTAATGTCAGTACTTTCTATTCTGCTGGATTTCCTTACGATTTCTGTTGTGAAGGTTTATTTTTGTACACCTCTGACTAATGCACCTTGGATAGCACTGGGCACTCCCAAGCTGTAACACATTTCATGCGCAAAATATACATAGGTAGCAACATCATAAATGATGCCAATACAAGAGATGCCAAGCTTTTCAGACCCTGCAAGACTATTCTAGGTAAACACATTAGGTGAAATCTTAGTGTGCTGACACAGATGAAGCCCTGTTGCTGCATTTTGTGAATCTAGATTTTCCTATGGGAATATACCAGTGTATGCAGGAGAGAGTTGTATGAGAAATGACAGCCTTGTTGTTCTAGGTAAGGCTCAGCTG
This sequence comes from Cuculus canorus, assembly GCF_017976375.1. Taxonomy (NCBI): domain Eukaryota; kingdom Metazoa; phylum Chordata; class Aves; order Cuculiformes; family Cuculidae; genus Cuculus; species Cuculus canorus. Next base: position 65,696,701 of record NC_071401.1, read on the forward strand.
TGTGTTCTGTATCTCCTTTAATACTGATGCTACTGTTAACGTTAAAATCTGTTCATTCAGCACTCATTCTCAAGTTACTACTCTTATTCACCACAAAGTAGGAGAATTGCTTGGCTAGAGTCCTCCTAATATCACTTGGTGAAGCAAAGGGGATGGGAGGGAAATGAAGAGAAAGCTGTTCAGCTAAGAAAGGAAATTAACTATTAATTTCTATATCCATTTCTGCTTCTGTAGCCAAGCAAAATCTGAACATTTTCTTTATATTCACTGGAAGCAAGGTTCTTTTACAATTAGTATAGGTTTATACAGGCTAGCTTAACCAGTCCTAGTTACTGACTTAGTACGAATGCCCTGGTTTTCCACTAATTGCTACCAACTCTCACTAAGTAAACAAAGATGTAACATTTTCACATCTATAGAAATGTTTCTGTAGTTGTACTATGAGACAGAAGAAGTCAACCTGATCTAAATCAACAGGCTTCCTCGAAGAAGTTTCTTTCTTTTTTTGGTAAATTAATAATGGGTTGAGGGCCATACCTTTCTGATATAAGAGATATTTACTTATACATAGGCCAGGAGATGAGAATAATGAGAAACTTTTCAAGTCTGTTTACTGAGTTATTTCTGAGTGGCTCATGACAAGCAAAGAGACCATTTGCCTTACAACATCCTTGTATATGAAGTGTCCTCAGTGAACAAAATTACACATTTAATTCTTAGTGTTTCTCAGATGCAGGAATTCTCTTCTGTCAGTATTGCTTAGTATTGGCTTTATTGAAGTTCCCTAGTATTCCCAGTCAAGGGTACCACTGTGATAGATGGGCTAGAAAATACAGAACAAAATTCAAAAATTAAGTCTGCAAAAGCTTGAGAGCAATACAGAAATGCACCCTTTATGAGCTTGAAACCTAGACATAAGATATGCAACAACAGTTGAGGCAGATAATTGAAGGCATATCAGAAACAGGCAATACTGGTCAGTATGGTAGGCAGTGCACGTAAAGGGCTAAGAAGTAACTATAAATTTCTGTATAAGCACCAAATGACTGCTCAAGGTAAACAAATATGATCTCAGTAATAACTGATATTCAAACAGAAAATAAATAGCAAGCATATGAGCATTTTAAGACTCTAATTCCATGAAGGATTTGAGTCATCCCATGAAGGACAGCTCAGATTTGCAAAGTTAGCCACCCTGACAGAAACGTGCAATCTTGCTAGACCTGATGGAAATTACCCGTAATCTGTCCAGGCATCCTCAGTGCTGGCCTGTATGAGTCCTTTTTTTTTAAATTTTCCATTACTGGAGTCACTCAATGGAATTATAGCCTTTTGTACTCACACACTTTCCTCTTATTTTTGTATAATACCAACTCCACTCCATACTACATATGCTTTCTTTGACACCAGTCTCACAGTACCTCAGGCTCTTAAAAACTTCCCGATAGTAAGCTCATATCTCCCAAGCCTTGATGGTTCAGACAAAGAGTCTATTACGACTCTTCTCTCTTCTGTGTTTGGTGAACTCGCTATTCTATGTGAAGTCATACCTAAACTGCAGGGCTTTTTTCACAGGGGTTGGATGTTGAACAGAGCATCCCATAAATTATGCAGTGACTCTTTTTAGAAACTTGAAGAGGAGAGCTCTGTGAAACATTTATGAAGGTACCTTGTATCATAGAAAACTAAGTTTGTATGAGATTTCAGGCAACTCCGAGATTTGTGAACATCTCCGAAAAGTTTGCACATCAGCATGCAAGGCTCAGGGAAACTTTCAGCAATGTGAGAAGGTTACCTATTGCCCAGCACGTTTGTAGGAAACCTCAGTCCCCAGAGGACCTCTCTCAAGCAACATGTAAATAATTTTCTCTCCCTTCTTTGGACATCCCTGGTGGAGAGAGGGTTTCTAGCATAGCTATCAAGATATTTTCTCGCAGAAGGATAGAAATGGAAATCCTGAGGTGTGTCCATGCTACCTAACTTTTGGCACCTGACAATTAATGGACGGAGACAGTCTCTCCTCAAGGGTGATCTGAAGCAGTAGCCATTGACAACACAAAGTGCTTAAGGAGACAAATCCCCCGAATAATTAAATGGCTAAATTTGGATAGTGTTCATACCTCATACTACAAGTTTCAGTCTTCCTTCCCCATGGAAACAGCAATAAGTAAACTTCTGCCCCGTGTTCCTTGTGTAGGTGACATAAAATGTTAAAATACTAGGTGCAGGGTGGCAGAGAATGGGAGGCAGCTGTGAGTTAATTAACTGGCACGTCTATGAGAACTGTGCCTGGAGGCCACCACTAGGACTGGCAACTCAGTGTGCAGAGCACTGTACAAACACATAGGAAGAAATATCTGTCAGCCCAAAGAATCTGCCATCCAAATAGACAAGAAAGATGAGCAGAACAGAGCAAAGTGGAAGGGTATGCTATTTCTGAGATTTGCTTCAGCTGTCTAATCCCATACTCAGTAAATCCTGAGTGAGAAACCCAAGCAGCCCTTCCATTCAGCCAGAGCCCTCACAGATACCCTTAGGTGCAGCCTTCCAAAAGTTTCCAACACCCAGCAGGCAGCAGGCTCTTTTAATGAGAGGATATTGACTAGCTCGTCTGTGTTTCTAAGTTCACAGACCACAAAATTATCAGTTAGCTTGGCAGAAATTGTAATTCCGACATCAGTGCTACCACTGATTACCATTTCACAGGTAGCAAAAAGGCCTAAATTGCCAATAATGATTGTGAAAAAGTTAGTGAATGAAAAGTAGAAGGCAGGCAGAGAGATGCAATGAGGAATTGTACAAACTATAAATTGCTTAATTTTATCATTTTACATATTCCTTTTCTGTTAAAAGTGGGATATTATACAAAATAGGCCAAAATGAGATATCCAAATTGACTTAATCTGTGGTAAAATAGTAGGTGCACAGGAATTAATAGTACAGTAATCAAAATAGAATATCTTAAAAGAAAAATATGAATTAAAAGGCTTTTAGCTTTTGAGAAAGGGAATCCCATTGTATAATTAGATCATGAACTAAGGCCTTTCACCACTGCAGATTCATACTGTGCACTATTTAAGTGCCACCTCTTGATTCTCCTACTGCAGCTTCTAATAGCAAACCCCGTTCAGCTTTTCTTTGTGCAAACCCAATCACATCACATCAAATTATACAACTAATTAACACAAACTCCTTAAAAAATTGCATATTATTTTGGCAAGCCAAATTAACGTCAGTCCCCTGAAACCATGTTTAGTAATTCCCACTGACTGTAGTAACGCCTACTACTGAGAGAAGGGCTAATCAACTACAGGCTCTCCTGCTGATGAGCTGAACCAAGTAACCAGATGTTTCTGCCTTCTAGGCTAATGAAAATGTCATGCATGTTTTTCTCTGCACCTAGATGAAGAACTAATTCTACCATGGACATGGTCTAGGTAGCCCTCATTTGTCTGGTGGTGGATCTGACAGGTACCGCTAGCTAATCCTGAGCAGGCAGGTACCACCTTGCTAAAGGTGTTTTTGTTTGAACCAGTTAACCCAGTCTGCTGAAGCAGCCTACCGCTAGGACTTCCTCACACAGGATGTGGAGAGCAAAGGGAAAGCTGATGAACCTCACTGTGGAAAGAAATATTTCCGTCATATTGTACTTTATATAAAAGCTGGGTAAAGTATGTTTTTTGTGTATTGGTAGGAGGTCCCATCAGCATTAAATTACTTAATGAGATGTCTATTGCAATTAAAAGAGGCATAAAATTTATATTAACATTTTAAAGCTTGCTTATTTCAGGAGTGTCAGTTTACATGAGTCTAAATAGGCAATAATGAACATGATGAAGTATTTCATATTAAAAATGAGTACTCTGTAACTGTCTAGTAAAATCTTGATATAAAACTATACTGTATAACTTACAGGGCAGTATAAAAGTTTCACATTTAGATTTATCCCATCTTGAATCTCAAATAATGGACTTATGATTAAATGTGAATACAAATGAAAAAATGCATTTGCATGTAATCTTACAAAATACATTTACATGATACATTTATTTAAAAAGCTTACAATACATTATGATGGATGATACAGACATTTTCAGAAACAATAAGCCATAATTTAAAGATACTGTGTAATTATTTAACAGCAATATTTTCTAAGTTCAGCTGACTTGTGTCTCTCGTGCTTACGAGGACAGACTGAGAGAATTGGGCTTGTTCAGCCTGGAGAAGAAAAGGCTCCGAGGAGATCTTATAGCGACCTTCCAGTACCTGAAGGGGCAACAGGAAAGCTGGAGAGGGAATTTTTACGAAGGCTTGTGGTAACAGGGCTAGGGGCAATGGCTATAAATTGGAGTGGGGAAGATTTAGACTAGACATAAGGAAGAATTTCTTTATGATGAGAGTGGTGAGGCACTGGCACAGGTTGCCCAGGGAAATTGTGGATGCCCCCTGCCTGGAGGTTGGATGGGGCCTTGGGCAGCCTGATCTAATGGGAATTGTCCCTGCCCATGGCAGGGGGTTGGAACTAGATGATCTTTAAGTAACCTTCCAACCCAAACTATCCTACAATTCTATGATTCTATGACTGATTCTATGCTACTGCTAGATTAAAAAACAATGTGTCACTAGCCCCTACTATCCCGATGCTTACCTGTTGCAGAAAAAAATGTGTCACATTTAAAATGCTACTTAAGGAGGAAGGGAATTAGGTCTATTCATACAGCTTTGGTTAGAGAAATGCAGTGAATACGTTAATTTCAGACCTCACCCTCAGCAGTTAAGTATATTCTTTATTTTGTTTTTCAACAAATTGGCAGTAGTATATATAGCCTATAAGCAGAAGTTAGGCTTTTTATATTTTAAATTTTCTTAACATGCTCATTGCTGTATTAACATCTGTTCTGAAACTCCCACCACCACAGCAAGGAAGCATCAATTAACATCAGTTTGGAAGTGACAGATATTCAGTCAAGGAGGAATAAAACTCTACAGCAATTTTTGCCAGCAAAATCTCATCATGTGTGCAAAGATGTAGTCTACTGGTAACACTAGTTTGATATTTGAGGCGATGGATCACTGAAAGAATGAAGTTTGTCTCTCATGACAGGAGACATGCATGAACCCTTAATTCTAAATTCAAAGATAAGGCCACTGAACTGAGAGTGACCTGGCTCTGGTCCCAGAAAGTTGTGTTTCACTGGATTTAGTTTCTACAGCAGAAAAATCTTGCAGTGTGAGAGGTAGTCTTTCAGACAGCTAGACTCACTTGCCAGCGAAAGAAATAGTGGAATTGGAATTTACTTGGGATATTGTGGCTTACTAGAGCAGACCATGGACTACCTGACACCTGGTCATCCTGTATCACAAAGTGTACAAGCTAATAGTTACAAACCAGTGGAGGTTTCTGGCTGGATTTCAGGACTGGCTCCAAGAACAGTGGAGTTGAAAAATCCTGCTATTTTATCATTGAAAAGGTATGGTGGTGTGCAGAGATCCATGTCCAAGAAATGAGACAACAGCCTCGGGCTATCTTGGCAACTGTACAGTCCTTCTAGCAGCTTCTTTGCTTTTGCATACTATGACTTTACAAAATAGAGTATCATTCAGAAATTAGTGGAAAAAGAGGAGTGAAGACTAATGTATGTACAGTTAGCATATTTCTTTCTTCCACAAAGAAGAAATAAATTCTTAAAAAGTAAAAAGAGAGAGAGAGAAGGAGGAGTGAAAATAAAAAAAGAATAGTTTTTTTTTTGTAAGTCAAGTGAATATTTCAATTGGAAACTAGAGATTTAATGAGTATGCAAATTTTCAGTGAAAATGTTTCCCTTTTGAAAAGTAAACTGCTGCCTTTCCTGTAACGAGGAAAGTTGCTGTTATAAAGTATAGTTTACTTTTATAAAGTATTTTCTATTGATCTTATCAACATTTCTGTGATGGAATGACAAGAATCAAACAAATGTTCCTGAACAGTGAAGAGCTTTGGCTTAGGTCCAGTAATTTCAGGGCCAGGAGCAGCTATCATGAAGAGAGAGTGACCTTTATAGGAGAGCAAACGGTTGCATGAAATACACTAATAGTAGTTATTCCAGTGATGAAGGCAACTTTTCAATACAAAAAGATTCAAAGTAAAAGAAAAATATACATATATATACACACACATATATACAGACACACATAGATAGAGAGTGAGAAAGGGGAACAGTCTAATATTATTGGACAGTTTTGGAAACATGGGAAATTAAATATGTATTTGGAGAGTGTATAATTGAATATTCTTCATTGTCTAGTGGCTTCCATAAAATGAAGGAGATTTTGTTACCTTACAGAAGCATTTCCCTGTACACTGATTTGTGCCAAAAAGAAAGACAGAGAAATTGCTTTGAACAGTTCAAATTAACAGCAATAATCCTAGATAAAAGACTGCCATGAAAATCACAGGATCACACTGACATAACTTTGACCCATGCACTTTTTAGACAGCAAAGGATCATTGGAACCTCACCTATCCTGGTCCACAGTTCTTCAGTTTATGTAAGGTTGGAGAGGGAATAACAAAATTTGATTCTGAACACATCTTGACAACCAGGTTTATCCTGTCACAGCTGTGTTCCGAATAAAATGTTCAAGTACCGCAGTATGTAAGAGTCATGCAAATGTGTTCCTGTGGGGCTTTTGGGTAAAGTCTGGTGAAAAAATGCAGGAGTGATCCATCCTGCTGCAGAACTGGGACTGAAATCAGACTTGTGAGCTATAAGTGTTCCCCTGTTGTTAGCTTCTGTGATAAATTTTCTGTCATTCCTGTATTCACCAGTTTCATCAACCTTTCCTTGAGGCTACTTGCCCGGGCAATAAAAATAGATAAAGGCCTATGCACATAAGAAGTAATATAGAGGAAGGACAACAGCTGAGAAAAACAGTTCTTGGAGAAAGAGTAAAATTATCTGGGATATCTACTACTTCCTGAAAATTCTCACAAGTTTACCCACCATGCTGAATTTCTTCCAGCATGAAGGAATCCTGCAGCATTTGGGATCACAGGAATGTTAAGTTGTATCACACTGGAAGTCCATTTGGTCCACTGTCTTGCGAATGGTGATCAAAGCCATACACTTCAAAGGAAGATGCAATGAAGTATGAACAAGACACTTACAGAAATATCCAGCTTCTGATTCGTCTTTCTTATTGCAGACAACCAGTGAATTGCTTATGGTTTGCAGCTAGAGAGTTTCTGCCTCTTGTAGCTTTTCAATTTTTCTTTAGTATTGTGTACCTTCTTTACATGTGCAAAAATCTTTCTATTTAACTTCAATAAATTGTGATAAAGTGTAATCTTATTGCACGAACTTCTCCCCATTTTACTGATATTGTGATTAACTTTCCATATTCATATTCACCTCTCTTACAGGATAAAATACACCTTTTTGGCCATCCAGTACCCTTTGAAAGACTTAAATGAACAAGTTATAACAATCTGTTCAAGGAATTTCTTCCCCTTTGCTCTTTGCAATGCAAAAGCTTCAAAGGTCAGTTCAGATAGATTTTGCACGCTGCAGAGATATTCATTATTTAACCTTATGTATACACTCCTCATACAGGCAGATTTTATCATATGAGCAGCTTTTAAGATATATTTGATGTGCATGTGCATTTATTCATTAATAATCGAACAAGATGATGAAGGATCTGCTGGAGAAGGTAGTTGCTAGGAAAGGATCATCGGTACCCTGAGAGAGCCAAGTATTTTGACAGACTTGAAATGACACAGTAGGGTAATTCCTTCCCTTTCCCCAGCTATTCCAACGATAATAAGCTGTATTGGATTTCTTGAAGGAGGAAGAAAAATCTTTCTCCTTTGGGCACACAAGCCTCACTAAACTTTTTGGAGGAAAATATTTCTTCCTTCTGTGCTTGCACTGCAGCTGAGGATAAAAAAAGAAATAATACTTCCCTGAGAAAGCCTTCAGACCATCTTTCCGGAGAGTTCTTATTTTATTGCAAGAATATAAGAAAGTCTAATTATAAAATGTACCTGAATTTAAAAAGTATTTTCAATTTCAATTGTGCAGATGGCATTGACAGATGTACAGTGTTTTTCTTACATGGGGATAAGACCAAATAGTGTCTTGACTTGTGCACCACTGGAACACTGATTTTTTTGAGGAGGCTGGGTAAAGATTGGTTAGAGCTTTGCAAATTTTTAAAAAGGAGAAATCTGTAATTTGACAATGATTACTCATTTTTTGTGACCTATGATTTGAGCTTGAAAAAAAGCTGTATTTACTTCTTTGACTTTAGCAGATATATCAAGTGTGAACAAGGGCACAACTCAAAAGCCATGGAAGAAATCAGATTTTGGACTGGGGTGTATACCATAAAAATATTAACAAAGGGAACTGAAAAGCCACTGAAATAAAAGACTGTGATTCGGTTTAGGTCCACACATGGTAATGCATTATTGAGCTGTGATTTCTCCCGGTTAATAATTAAATGCACTCCTACACTCTTAAAAACTAATATAAGAAACACTTTTTGGACAGAGAAGAAAAGTGCACACAATGGATATTTGACTAAGAAGCATGTAAACCACAAAATAACAGCTCTCTGTTCTGTACAGCTTTATATTCATTTACAACTAGGTTGTTTCATTACTAATTCCAGAGCATTAGTATGTATTGTGTTCTTCTGTACAGCTTGTTGTACAGAAACAATTCAATAAATGAAAAGTCTGAATTCTAAGTATTAGTATTATTTTTGTTCAAAATTTCTTTGTGGTGCAAGATTCTTTTGATTGCTTAGGACCTACAACAAACCCCTGTTGTTTATCATAAATAACAAGTTGTTTTATTTCTCCAGGCTTGCAAGTTTCATTTTCTTATGTTGCTATAATTTCTATTCATTTTTAACATGAACACATTTTCCTACAGAAGTGGTCTTACATCTAACTGTACCTTGTGATTTGTTGGCTGTGAAAAGCATGCTAGTTGATGAGAAAAGGGTGAAAATCATTCCACCCCCTCACCAGAGTCAACCTAACTTTTCTAAAGATGTATTTTTGTCGCTTTTTGAAAGGGTATAGGTAATGTCCTCATTTCTGACTGCCCACTTGCTAGACATCTTTCTATACTGCATTTGGAAACAAGATAGTGGTGGTACCATTAACTTTATTTCCCACAGATTTTTTATTGTATCAACAGGATCCAGCACTGCCAAAAAGGAATATTTTCTTTGTTTAAAAAGTGCTATTTGAAACAGCATAGTTGGTGTTGATTTGCTCAGGATCACTAGTTTTGCAAAATCTTTGAAAATTGCACAGTCTTTCTTTCTGAACTGATCTTTTCTGTTATGGGTGAGGACAGGGAATTATGGTTTCCATGTTAATATCTTATCTCATATTTATATCTATCTTTCTTCCCTAGTGAGAACTTTGCATATTTTCCATGCTGAAGGTTGAAAAACAGGGCTGGCTGACACCAATACTCTAATTTTTAACTGTGATCTTTCAGCCACATTCTTTTTTCACATTCAGAGCCCTTTACATTTCATAGCCATGGGTTCACGGGTTTTATGAAGAAACAGACAGGCTGGATCATGCGAGGTGTCTGTCCACTCTGCTGCACAGCACTAACACGAGAGAGTACACACGATTTACTTCAATGAACTCCTGCTCCCACAGTTTCCCAGTGTCACCCCACTCGCAATCTTTAATAAAGATGTGATCAGTCATTTTGTTCTTCATGCAGCTGGGAAAAAATGTGCTAAGAGATACCATAAGACAACTAGAGCTTGTCTTGCTGTCTAACAAACTGATAAATTTGCATAACCAATTTATATATTTTTTTCTAACTCTACAGGAAAATGAGGTACAGCTAATAGCATGCCTCTGATAAGAGTCTATTGACATTTTAACTGCTGAAGACCCATTTTAAACCTGAAGAATCTAAATCTGCTGGGGGCAGGGGAGCTGAAAGGTTACATATGCCATTTCTTGTGGTTGGGAGTTCCTCTTCCACAACCACTCGGGCAGCCATATCTGATGGGAGAGTGTTTCCAACTGATGAGGAAAATCTATCAAATAACTCAGTCTTTCCTATTGAAGACAAGCAGTTTCTTCAGGAGTTCAAAGAAAACACTCATTGTCTCATATATCATAGCAAGTGCTCCCACTACATCTCCAGATTGCCTTTTGCCAAATCATATTCCTATACTTCTTCTATTTTTTTTGAAATCTGTTTGCCTCTTTTGCCTTTTTTCCCCATAAGGTAAATGTGTTTTAGTCTCCGCCATATTATGAACATGCAAGAAAGCAAGCAAGGAAACACTACAGACCTTCTTCTGTACACAACAACTTCCATTTCCTTGACAATGTTCATTAGAACCATGCCTACTGTCTGTCTGGGATTTTTCTGCTTCCAATATTCCTTCATCCCCTCCTGATCCATCAGTCTTCACTGGCATGCCTCTCAACAAAATCTGTCAGTCACCCTTCCTGCTTCCAGAGCAGAATTAATTCATGTCTAACTTCACATGCCCATTTTCTTTTATTTAATTTTCTATGGTCTTTCTCCTTTGAGCTGTATTAACACTCTAATATGTCTTCATTAAGTGCTCTCACTTCTTTCATCTTTGTGTGTGAAGATCCCTGACTCATGTCCTGATTCCCTCCTCTCTGTTTTTCACCCCTTTTTTCTTACTTCTGGATAATTTTGTCTGCAAATATATATGTAGCTATCCGTTCTGTGTTCAGCCATATAGATACCTGTTTTTCTGAAATCTACCTTCTGTCAAGCAAACCCCACACCCTTACTGGCTAACATAACCTTGTGGACATCCAGCCATGAGTTCAAGTTTAGCAGAACCAGAGCAGAACAGCCAAATGTCCTTTAACCCTTTTTTTCCCTGTTACTGCAGTAAAGATTACTGCCATTGGTGATACACACCTATTCCTGATCTCTCACATGCAGGCCATATCTGAATCTTGCTGACTCTCTGCAATGCATGTCTAAGATGCATCCTTCTCTCTGCCTCCATCACTTACCTACTTTAACTCCCTTTAACTTTTATCTGGAGAACAATATTTTTTTTCCTTTCAAGCACTGACAGCTGTTGTTTCCTGCTCTTTCCTGTTGAAAAGACAACATCAATAAACATTTTCCAAGCTCATGGGATCATTGACTCAAGTTTCTCTACTGGCTTTCCTTTACCCACCACAACGAACATCACATTGCTCATCTTCTTGACTTAGCTTATCAGTACTTCATGGTTGTGTTTCTGTTGAAGTCTTTGGCAGACGTCCACCATCTACTGGTTAAAGTTCAGATGGTGTGTCGGTGGAGTCCTCCTCCTTTGGGAAATCACCCTTGCCAACAATTCTAAGCAATTCTAAAGACCACATCACTACCTTCTTTCAAAGCTTTAAATCTATCCATCTCAGTGACTGCTTGGGACCTAGAGGGGAACTTTGCCCTACTTATGTAGTTGTCTTCATCTGAACAAGTCTTCTGTTATTTTCAGTGGAAAATAATATATGTTTTATGGTGTAACTCTTCTGAGCTACTTCAGGTATCTACTGCAGGGCTACATCAATCTCACTTTACAAGCGATTGTTCTTTCTCACAGACTGCCAGGGAAACACAGAAACCCAGCTCAGATGCAGATGATTTTGCAGCTACTCCAACTAACCTACCTAGTTATCTAGCGATGGGCACATATAGACTATATCTATATATATCTATATACATATCTATAGTCTGTACATATCTATAGACTCCAATGCTTGAATTTAAGTGCCTACAGTGTAGGTGTCTACAGTGTAGGTGTCTACATGTGAGGCAAGGTTCTAAGTTCTCATTACATCAACAGAGATATAATTAGTAGAGTTGTTGGAGCCTGGACCACAATTCAGCTGAGACTATACTTGCACCAGAATGAGCCAAATCGCTTTATAATTTCTTCTAAATGTGTCTTTATGAGCTATAACAGGAGCTTGGACATTTGTATGTAGACTTCAATGTCCTTACCTTTAACTGAACCCCATCCTTGGAATCGGAACTGGATCCAAATCCTTCCTCAAGACTGTAGTCTGCTTACGTTGGGATAACTCCAGTCACCTAGCTGGTAGGTTATTGACCTAAAATTTGTTTCATATTGCTGGCAAATGAAGCCATCACCATTACCTCTGTTTACTGTAATATTGACTTAGCAGACTCAGTTAATGGAACTGCTTCTACTGAGTCATCAGTTATTTCTTTGGTCTTGATGTCTTGGGTCTATTTGAAGTATAAAAATCTTAAATATATGAGTTTTAATGTATAAAGAGTACCACAGTAATAATTTGCTGACTCATGAGGAAAAATTTAAGAGTATTTGGGAATGCTGCAAACCATGATTTATCTTCCTGGAAGTAGCATCTCAATCAAATGTTATCAATGTGATTCTAAACCATTGACATTTTCTGTTAGAAGGAAATAGTGGTCTTTAAGCTGATCAGGGAGCTACTTTTTCCCCTTGTGTGAAATTAAAGAAACAAACTTTCCTCTAAGAAAAGCAAATTAAATCCTAATGCTACTTAATCTAGCTTATCCTGTTGCACACGAAAGAAATGTTATTGCCACCCAGGCTTCGGCTTCTGCAGAATATTTTACAAAGGATCTCCTCTCTTAAAACAAGGGACATTTTAGCGCTTTTTTCCATTGATTCTCCTGCTTACATCTGGTGTGACCTCCCATAATTTCCAGGATCTAGATCTAGTTGTATAATGACATCTAAAAAAGGACCATTTAGAGATAAATACTTCAAATACAAGTATCTTTTCCTTCGGACAAATCATGTCTTTAAATCAACTGGTGAAGAAGTTACGGCCTCTTGCCCGCATCATATGTAATAAGAGCACAGCTTCACATTCAATTAGTTTTCCCAAACAACCACATTATCCAACCACAAGCTTGAAAACTGCAGTCCTTGAATTATGTGTTCTTTTCCTAATTTTTTTCCATTCCCAGATTCTTTAAGTAGGGCGTACATTTTCTGCAGTCCTGCTAGATATCAGCGCTACCAGTGAAATAAAAAAAGGGTTTTTTTTTGGTCTCATCTCTGTTTCAGTCTTTGGAGGAAGAGTTTTCAGGTCAGAAAACTCATCTAGTTTAAAGCAGAAAGCTGCCACTTGGCAGTGTAATCTCTGCATCTTCTTTGGTGGTGGTGGGAAGGGGTTGGCTTTGGAGCAGGCTATACCTGTGTGCTTAGCGGTCAGCTCCTGCTTTATCTGTACTAATACCGTTGTTCTGGAGAGGCAAAAGGGAAGGAGTTCAAAAAGTTATCACAATACCTTTACAATGAGTCTTTTGTAACCCAACATGTAGCATGTACACACCAGAGGATAGTAGGGATACTGTGTACTTTACTACATCTGGTGGAACTTTTTCTGCCTCTAAGAGTTTTGCTGGTTTTAGCAACAGTCCAGGACCATATAATTCCTCAGAAATGTGAGGTTAAGGACAGACAAATAGAAAAATAGGGTGGTGGATTCCAAAAAAGAGTATGCTTAGAGCTTGTCTTTAGCTGACGTTGTACATCCTTGCTTTTTTACTATATATTGCTCATAAGACCTGAATGATGTTTCAGAACACATGCACACACTCCTGCCTTGCCCCCATCCCGTGCACACAGACAGATACAAAGGTAATATCATAGTTGTTCGTATCTTACAACAATCCATACATGGAAGTCCGTGTAGCAGAAAAAACACGTCCCACTTAGTGGACTGTTAAGGCTAGCTTGGATATTTTTGATGTGCGCTGAACTAAGGGATATCAAACATATCTTTGGTGTCTGTTCTTGCTTCTGTGAGATCAATGGCAAAATTCCTTCTAAACTAGGTAATACATGTTCATAGTAAGAGGAAGTTGTACAGGCATTTTGCAAATACACATACATGCATTCTACATTGTAAAATGTCACTTAAATATTTTCTACTCCATCACTAGAAGTAATTTTCTTCACAAATCTGGAGAAATTCCTACTCATATGTTAAAAATAAAACTGGTGTGAATTGTACTTCTCTAAAGACAAAAAAAAGAAGTTAAACAGCATCCCCTTACAAGAGTGTACATGCATGTATGTATGTGTTTGCATGCATGCCTGCTTATGTTTATTCATATTTTTAAAATTATTATTGTGCCTCCTTTATCTCAGCAGACTGTCCGGTGTAGGATGAAAGCATTGTCATATATACATAAGACACGAGGCAAATTAATCCAACTGGCCTGCATTTTCTCATCTGTTACAGATTTAAGATCTTTAGCTCCACAACATTTCAAATTTCTCAAACTTGAAAACCAGAGAGTGAGAACCGTGCACAGGAGAAAATCTCCTTTCATCACACTGGGATTATTTGTCTGTCCCAGGTGCTCGAGCCTGGGCTTTCTTTTCGTTTAATTGATAACTGTCGGGCTCCTCCCCTTAACCCACTGACTTTTGTGCGTTCCCTTCCCGGATGACTACTGTTTCACTGTTCTGCCTCATTCACTTATGGTTGACCTGGAGCTCTTGGGTTAAGCTTCCCCACTGGTATTCAACCTTGGACCTTATTATTGTTCTACTCGTCTGACCTCCAATACACTAAATTCTAACAAGGTGATCTGAAAAAAATCACTCATTTTTTTCTATGTGGTTTCATGGCTTGTCTTTATCGCTCTTGGCTGATGTTCTTTTCTCCACTTCAGACCACCAAGTGCTCTGCTTTAGTTTGTCAATTTATAGTGCTGTCATGGTTTCAAATGCTGTGACCATTGTGTGGAATATACTCTCCTGACCTCTGAAGCAACTTTCTGTATTTCAATTGTTAACTCGTTAGGGTTTGGAAGAACAGCTGAAGAGAGTGTGGCCTTTTTCCCACAATTGCTTCCAATAAGCTGGTTGAAGAGTCATCACAATCCAGGATTAAGAGAAATGAAGCAGATGCTGCTAAAGTTATTTTTCATTCTTGCCTAAAGGAAACAAACAAACAAAACCCCTCAGTCCCAAACTATATACTGATGATCTTCTTCATCAGTTCACCACTAAAATGCAAGAAAGTAGCATATTAATAAAGCTAGTAATGAAAATATAACCTTCTGATTTGGATAATTCAAATTCTTTGTCAAAGTATGCCAAAATGTAGACAAAATATATTCTTTAACATCATTTTTATATTTCTCTACTTTTACTGTCCAAAGGCAAATCTTCATTTGCACTGATCCTATGTCTTGGATCCTGGGCTTTGAACATACTTCTCCCAATCAAATTTTTGTAACAAATACTGTTTAAGCTCTTCCCCTTCCAAAATACCTTGGGAAGAAGAGGAAGAGGTAAAGAGGAGTGAATGAAAAGTACCACCAGATTTTATGCAAGCCATCTTCCTCTTTAGACAACAAGAGTGCAGTCACAATCTTGTGTTAAAAAAAAGGAATCTCCTTGACTGCCTTCTTTTCTGCATAAGTGGAGAAATCATCTTGCTCACTGAGCAAATAGAAAGGTGTTCTTGCCATTTAGGGACAGATCTATAGCATTAGAATAAGGTTCTGAGTTTTTATACTCTGAATTTTCAGATTAATGCACAACATCTTATTTTTGAGCTTTCTTTCTGTAGCAACAACTGAGCCACCAGCTTCTGAATCACAAAAGCAGTCTATGTTTTTGCCATCTTGCATAATTTACTATGGTATAGAACTTAACAGTTCTAAACTTGTAACAATTAGTTATATACACACAACTTTTTTCCCAAACAAAATGTTTTCAGTGATTTTTCTGCCTTTTCTTCAGCATCATATATGTTTGTCTTCACCACAGATTTTGATATCAACAGAAAAAAACCCTTTTTGAACCTCATGGGAACTATGTTGAGCCTTTAGCAAAACACTTCATTTTGAGAGGCTACTTGGTACAGCATTCTCCCAGCACTAACCATGGCTGCACACTTTTCTGATAACATTAAATACTTGAATGCATCCTTTGTTTTTGTGTCGGAGTGTCGTAGTAACAACAGTTTGTGTTCCTGTAGGTCTCATCATCAAAGGTTTCAGTATACTTTTCAAACACTAATTTAAACTTCATAGTTTCCCACAGGACAGGGCTGACTTGGGTGTTCCTCTACTCGTTTAAATTAACATGATAAGGGCATGATGTTTTTCCACTCAATCTTATAATATCCTTTTACAGATGGGTAAATTGAGGTATTTGCCAGCAAGCATCACATCCAAAGCCACGGACTGAGTTAGTACAAGGGATGCAAGCAGTATCTGATATATGTTTTTCAGCCCCCTAAATCACTTGCTAATTCTGTCATCGTGCTTGATGATTTAGCATTTAACAGTTCTGTTCAGTATAAGTCCACCTGTTTCAAAAGACTCATTTAGACTGTGCATATAAGAAATATTATCATAAAGCTTAAATAATTTAAACCCCAGAAATTAGTGCCTTAATAGAATTAAAATGACAGAATGTAAACACTCTGGAATTGATACTGCCTAAAAACAATGGATGCATTTGATTGTCTATGTCAAACACCATTAGACTTTTTACTTTAATAGAACCGTAAAGCCAATACCATACAGCAGCTTAAATCAATTTCCCTAGAATGATACTGCAACTGTCAGATCTTCTAAAGTTGTAGAATATTTCTTTTCTGAAGAGGCAAGGAGCTCTCAAATCTTATTGTTCTATTTAAAAAAATATATATTTGCATGGACGATAAAATACTATCAGAAAGCAATTTGTGTCAGTGTTTGTACAAGCAATTGCAAAAAAAAAAAGCTGGCTGATTGCATTCCTGTGCTTCTTCTTGCATCATTGTTTTTAACAGATGGTTTGTTATTATGACTGCCTTTACTTCAACAAGACTTTAGAAGATTTTTCTTTGTTTTTCCCTTTTTTTTTTCCTCGGAGTTGTAGTGCACCATTTGTGTTTTAAAACTTTATGTGGGTTACTTTGTCAGTGCTGTGAATCTCAGTTAAATTCTGGTCTCTTATGGTGTTGGGATAGTAAATCTGTGCTTGATCTGGACCCAAATGTATTTTGATTGTAAATAGAAAGTCTTCTTTTATGAGGATGTTCACTTCACAGCTTGAGCAGTGTAATTTTTATACAGGTCTCAGCAATCAATAAAAAAGCCACAGGAGGAATGATTTATCTTGTTGGTTACAGAGACTGTCACCGAGAGAAATTGTAAAAGATCAATTTACACAACCTGGTGTGAGAACGTTATTGATATAACACGGCTGATCAGTTTCTGGTAGTCTATGGGCAGACAACGAGAAGAGAGCCCTGCCCTCAGATAGGGCCACTCACCAAGATCTTAATAGACTTGCTGGTCCATAAAATGGACTTGAAGCCAATGGAGGGCGAGATTCTGTGCACTCACGGTACACTGACTGGCCTGCCGGAAAATGGATTGGCTCAGTTCCGATTAGTTAGTTAAGCAGTGTCATGCATCCTCCTTTTTTTGTTGTTTTGTTTTTTGGTTTTTTTTTTCTTCTTTTTTTTTTTTTTTTATCCTCCCCTCCTACTGTGAGAACTGTTCACTTGGAGGCTCACTGCCTTAATTACAAAGGGCCCTTTTAACTACAGGTCACAGGAGTTGGCTCACTTGACAGGAAATAAGGAAACAAGCTACCTTCCTGGAACAAAAAAAAAGAAAATCAAACTTCTGCTCCTCAAATTAGTTAAATGAAGCTTATCAGCACTTGTTAGTTGATCCTTTGACAGTCTGTTAATTGCAGCTGGTACATTAAGTTATGTTATAACCAGCAGGACATATGATTAAAAAAAAAAAAATCTATGGATATGCCACATGGCATGTGTTGGTGGAGAAAACAAAGCAAGAAGAATGTTGATCTTTGGTGTAAATATCACAACACAAAAAACATTTATAAGATGCTTTCTTTTTTATTCTGTAAAATTAAATTGTATTCTAACCAAAGAGGCTTATTTAGATCAGAAAAGAACTTCGCTATACATTAAGATTAGTAAGGTTCTCATTTTGATTTCTATATAAAAATCAACACTGGCTACTTTGTAAATACAAGAAATCTTTACCTATAGATGTTTTACATACAGCTTTCAACATATTTTTTTCCTGAAACATACTCTCCATTATATTTTATTTACAGACAATAATTTCTCACTGTTATTACTGAAGGGAAAGAAAAGAACATTAGCAGCATTAAGAAACCCCATGGCAGTTGTTTCGCCTTTGTAGGAAGTGACTCTACTGTATAACTGCTAGCAAAATAAAGGATCGAAAGGCACATCAAGGGGAAAAAACTGTTTTCATGTGTTTAACCTGTTAATTATAGCAATCTACACTACAGTGTAAGTATTGTAACCTGGAATGGGAATCGCGTGTTTGAAAGAATGAGCTGACTAAGACAAAAAATGATTAAATCCACACTTTGAATGGACGATTTTCATATGTAATTTCAGCTACACATTCTTAAGTTGTTTCATTTTCACGTTTCTGTACTCCTCGGCACGTATCAAAGTGAAATACTAGCTGAAATGAATGTTTCCCTACCTTCATGTGCTCAAGTATTTGAAATGCTTCTCAAAGACCGAAAGACTTGTTCTTCTGGACCCATAACATGTGTTTTAAGAGATATTTCATCCCTAATTTGAAGTCAGATTTTGAGATTTTAGGCATTCCACTGATACTGCATTTTTTTTTAATCTACAGAATAACACAGATAAATGCAATATTACTTTCATGCTCCTGATTATTGATAGTCCCTGTTAACTATCATCACCTTTCCATGTGACAGAACTAGCCAACAAGCCTCTTACTGTGGTCATAATAAATTTTCTGAGCATAGAC
This sequence comes from Cuculus canorus, assembly GCF_017976375.1. Taxonomy (NCBI): domain Eukaryota; kingdom Metazoa; phylum Chordata; class Aves; order Cuculiformes; family Cuculidae; genus Cuculus; species Cuculus canorus. Next base: position 65,715,540 of record NC_071401.1, read on the forward strand.
AAATGCATCCACACCCCCCTTTCCCTCCAGTTCCTATAGGTGTGAAAGTCAGATTCTTTGTTCTGAAAATGGGTGGAGTGTGGGTGCCGTCCCTCTTCCTATGCCTCCTGTGGTCAGAACAGAAAAGAAATGGAGGAAACACGGCCAGAGAGAAGAAGTAGAGCTTGTGAGTCACTGGGAAAGGAGTGGGTGGAGGAAGAGGATGGAGATGGCCAGCTGGGTATGATGACAGTTAGAAGGAATCAGGGCTAGGGAGGAATGAAGAGCAGGAGGGAACTCACTCTTAATATGTGCTCCACATGCTGAAATTACTTGATATTACTCGACACCCATATGTATTAGTAAGCCCTCAAGCACACAAACTTCTGGAGTAAGAGTAATAGCCTGGTCCATTTGTTGGGCTTGATCCTTTCCACTTCCATAAAGAATGAGAGCTCCTACCTCCGAGGGCATGTAATGAAACACAGGAGTGGCCCATTGCCCTTTTATAGACCTCCCGTTTTACTCATCCCTGATCCAAGTCAAATTTGATCATGAATAGATGTTTACATCATTTTTTCAAGTCAGGGTTGAGTGGGCAAAGGAAGAGTCACTTTCCACAGCTGCCAGGCCATTCACTGCCTTAGGCAGTCAGCGATCATTAGCCAGCCGTTTTCCTCCCCTGCCCTTCTCATAACGAGCTTGGGCTGTTCCCAGCACTCAAACAAATGCTTTTTCTCGGCATCTGAAACATGAACGCTACCTGTGCAGAGCAAACCTGGGCATGCTGCCATTGATCTGTCTCAAGTAGGATGGTTGTCTCCCTTCCTGCTTTTATGCCTTTCTTATTACCCTTCTCTGCTTTCAGGGCTGCTGCTAAATGTTCACATCATGCTCACTAACTCAAAGTTGGACAATTTCAGTGACTACTCCCCAAATTACTGACTGCAGAACTGCAGAAAAATATATTGAGGAAGCTCCTTACCAAGATTTTACCTAATTCATTGTACAGGCACCTGGTAACAACACTCTGTGTTCAGGTCGTTAAAGCCTTTCTATTAGAGAAAATCCTGGTGACCTTTTATTGTGAGAATCTCTCACATTTCTGTTGTTTGTAGAAGGTGTTTGATATTCAGCAAAGGAAATCCCTGCGGGCCACAGAAGTGTTTTTTCTTTTTCCCCTGAAATCCCATTTAGGATGCAAGGTGACAAAAATTCCCATTACCCTTCTCTAATGTTTATATTTCAGGAAAATGTTGGTAGGCTTCAGGTTGCAGGCCAGGCTCAAGCTGGCACTGCCAGCACCAAGAAATACACTGGACCAGGTGAAGCTAAGAAAACAGAAAGGTATGTGAAGAAGAGAACAAGTCACATTATTTCTCACACTGTAAAAAATTCTCAGGTGAGTCACCTCCATACCACACCACTCCATAAAATCCTTAGCTTAAGGGGTAGGAGTAAGGTAAGCCAGACCAGGCTGCTTCTTGATACCTTGTAGACTCAAGATGTTTTCCTCATTCACACAAAAAAGCATCACACACAAAGCGTCTTTCTTCAGCTAATGTGCATTTATACAGTTGAAATTCTTGACAACTCTAGCAATAGCACCCTGTACTGCAATGAGGAAGGTTCAAGATTCACGTGTAACTTCTGATGCTAGAAATAAGAAAGGAAATGTTAAAATAATTTACAACAGAGTTAACTTTAAATTAAATTTCCTGAGGCCTCAATAGCTAGCACTTGAGATTTAAGAAATACCTCTGAACACTTATTTATTCCCTTTTTACATGAGTGCGGTCTGGTGTAAATGTGTTACATATGATCATACTGCATTTCCCAATTGACCCTGTCTAAATCAGTATTCAGAGTGAAGGTATTCAGGGGTTAAGAAGAGGTTAGCACAAACAAAGAAAATCCCATTATTTTAGTCTTGAGTGCTTGATTTTACAGTCCAAGTAATTATTTTCACCTAGCAGTTTGTGAGCCTGGAGTCTCATATATTCTTATATTCAGAAATAACATGTGCTATCAACTAATGTCCATTTTAGTTCACGTATGTTATTCTTTGGTTGAAAAATGACAAAGTTTAAGAATTTCAGAGAACTACCTAGAACCCATGGTAACCATACAATCTATATTATTTCTTATGCAGAGACATCCTTCCCAGAACTGTATGGAAGAATGTTCTTTGCCCTGGGAAAAAATGCTAGAACTTTCTTCTTCACTGTTTAACCATAGACCTGTAGTACTCATTGTACTCAGATATCACTTTTATGCAGCATTCATAATCATCAGATTCCGGAGGGGACCACACACGCATATCAAGGGTCCTGTATTCAGCTTCAACTGACACTTTCTTAAACTAGAGTTGGATGAAAAATAAATTTCTAGTTTAGAGGCATTTCAGGCTTTAATTTTATACCAATTCAGAGACAAATCCTATTTTTCTTTTGGAATTTTTCGTGACATCAGAATTCTGGGATTTTTTGAACTCTCATAGGAGCTCCTGAAATGAAATACTCTCTCAGGAACTTGGCAGTTGATGAGTAAAGTTGACGTGCTTCTTGCTAGATTCCCTTCAGCTCACTTCAGAATTGTAGCAGTTCAAAGACTCATGCACATACCTTAAAATGTTTTTATCTTAATGTAGGAATCTTTACCCGTGCAGCGTAAGGTCCTTATATCTACATTTGAACAAATAGATTAGCTTCTTCAGTGTTTTGTAAAGGTAGCTTTTTAGGGAGATTACTGGTTGTAGAAAAATATGAATTGAGTTTCTAATGACTAAATTAATTTTTTAAAGATTTTCAGCTAAGATGGTCTTCTGCAGGGAGGCACTGAACACTGTACCAAATCTTACAGAAATATTCCTTCTCCTACTTGCTCTTTGCTTCCAGCAGGGAAAGGGCTAAGAGTGTGCTGCGAAGCCCCAGCCATGTTGACGCTTGGCAGCATGTGTCGGCACTGCGCTAAATGGATAAACTAAGGCTCTGATGATTACCCCACCTCTGACTGCCAATTAAAAAGACATAAAGCCAGAGACACTGGCACCAGGGCAGAGGCTCAGAAGTCACACTGCTCAGCCCCTCTGTGGATACAAACAGGGTAGAAATCAATTTTACTAATTGCAGTGGATGCCCTGAGGGCTGTATCCCCACACTTTAGGAAATGAAATGAAGGTAATGAAACCAGTTGAAATGAAGACATGACCAACAGGTGACACTTACTCATAACACATACATGAATAAAAAAGTGTCACGTGGAATTTAGGATGATTGCCCATAATTATCATTCAAATCATGTGGTCTCTATCGTTTCCCCAAAATTCCTTTCCCTATGGCAAATGCATTTACCGAAGTGAATTCACACTCTGATGCAGCACATGCAAGTGTTTTTGCATGCTATTTCCATTGGATGGTATTGATGATGAGTGTGGGTAAGATTTACATGTCTGAAGGTAAACTTGTTTTAGGTATTTACATCAGGACAAAATGCGTTATATCCTGGAATTGTTTTCTTCCTTCCAGCAAAGGGCCAAAGTTAATAAACTGTAGCAGGTTCCATCTGTGTAACCTCAATACCAGAGTAGTAGTATCCACCTGCGTACTGTTTAAGACCTTATGTTTCACCAGTAGTATAAATATTAAGAATGGTGATGGTATATGGTCTTGGTACTGGTGATGTAACTCCTGGCAGTCATGTTCTAATGCTAAAGCAGACACATTATGACATTTTTGTCCCCATGTTTCCTTGCTTCCAGTTTATACTTACTTTTTGAAACTAACAAAGGTTTAAATATCTTCTATTCAGAGAGCTTGTTAGATTTTGACAGTAACATTTATATTTTTCTGATCAAAATGTTCTAACCTAGAAAATGTAAGAATTTTGGTTGGATTGCTGGGGTCTGGGTTGCTTTTATTCTTGTTTGTTTTTTTGTTTTTTTTTTTTAAGGTAATTTCTCTTTGAAAATAGTCTTTTCCCAAAGCATTCAGCTGTACATAGCCAGAGTTTACAAGGTGCACTAAAACTGAAATATCAAAGAGAACTGTTGAAATGAGATGCTTGTGAAATGTGTGCAATTATCTGCTATTAACTCATCTGGAATCCTGTGATGAGCAAACTGTGATTTTCAATGTGTCATTACATTGTTGCATCAATGGGTTGTTCAACAGCTCAATTTAAAAAATACTCAAGAAATAATCATTACAAGAGGTAATCCTTCCCATTTGATTCAAATAAATCTGTTCCAACATTAGGTTGACATGATCATGGATCTCAGGAGGTTTTAGTGCTTTGTTTGCATTTGCTTTACAGTATTTACTGCTGATTTTGTTGTTGGGTGTTTCAGTTTTGATAAGGCATCTTGGATTCTGTTTTCTAATTATGTACAGAAGCATGACGGATAATGCTACCATTTCTGATTTCTTGCTTTAAGCTACAGTAACACAGTGGTGTTCTTCACACAGGGTCAAAGTAAAGTAGTTATTTGTTAATACGGTGCTACAACATTTTTTGTTCTCTGTATAGCTTTGCCTCTTCTGGTGGCTATTCAGCTGGAGTCACTCACATCTAGCAGGTAGATCTCTTTTGTGGTTTTCATTTGCAATTAACAGAACTTGTTTGGAAAATGGTCCCCAGTTATCATTTTACTGTGACTTTCTTCTTTACTCAATTGAAAGCTGGTCTAGAAAATTTGTCTTTTATAAGAAACTATCAAGCATTTAAAATAAGCAAATATACTCAACATTTTCTATTCTTAAAAATATCGCTTTCTTTCAACCTTTTTAGAAAGAATTCTATACAATTGTTTACAAATTTCACCATGGTCAGACACTACACATATAAATTTAATTGGATTTTGTCCCGTATATATTTAGTAGGAACTGCTTGTTGACAAAAATAATTGCGAGACACCCCCCCCTTTTCCCCCCCCCCCCCCCCAACAGAGTGTATTTCCACTTGGAGGATTTTGCTGCTGGACGATTGGTTTGTGGAAATTTGTAGTCATGTTTTTGGTTCTACATAAACTTAAAAATTTTCAGTATCTTGCTGATGTGGTGTTTTTTCTTCTAGGTAATCAGTCAAGGTAACTGCATATGCTGGCTCCTTCCTCTGTAACCAGTGTAAGCATCCAATTTTTCTGGCCAGAAGGAGCCTATTTCGGTGTTTCAGATGACAAAAAGCATGAAAAGGCTTCTACCAGGTGAATATGTGCTGATGCACATGTGTAGGAATTTACTTCTAGCAGACATTAGGGATGAAGAATTAGCCAGTAGTAGTTTGCATGATGCAGTAGGTAGGAAGAATCAAACCACTGATGTATGAGAAAGGCAGTGGAAAGTGATGAGACAGCAGTTGTCTATGTGCTGGAGGTTATCATAAGGTAGGTTGAAAAGAGAGAAGAATAAGAATGGGGAAGAACTGAAAAAATAGATGTGGAGATGAAGAAAAGAAAAGGAAAAAAAAAACAGTGAATGGAAAAGAGTAGAAGTCGAGAACATGAAATGCCTGTAGCATCAGGTTGTAGTCAAAGAAAAGACAGAATAAGGTGGTCACTTGCATTTCTAGGAGATTGAGGGCAACTGCATGACTACTGCAGGTTAAGTGTACTATTAGATGACATTGAATAGTACTCTTCAACAATGAAACCGCGCCTTTGTGTCAGAGCATGTGTTGAGTTGTAAGACTGTGTCTGAAATAAGTTATGAAGAACGGCCTACACTGATGTGGTGCAGACAGAACATTAGATCAAGTAGAGGATATCAATAGGGATAAATAACAGACTAAAAACTGGAGAGGAGAGGAGAGGAGAGGAGAGGAGAGGAGAGGAGAGGAGAGGAGAGGAGAGGAGAGGAGAGGAGAGGAGAGGAGAGGAGAGGAGAGGAGAGGAGAGGAGAGGAGAGGAGAGGAGAGGAGATGACTTTCCAAATCACGTCTGTACATTGAAAACATCATGTAATAATCCAGGCTGTTACCATTTTGAATATTGGTGGCTCCTTACTCATTTTCTATGTGAGCACTGAGTGCACAGTAAATACAAAGAGACCCAGTTCACTCATCCAAGTGGACCAAGTGACCATGAAGACGTGTGCTAAGTGTGTTTATTTGGGAAGGGGGAACGGAATGGCTGTAAAATCACAGCCTAGCTTCCTGCATGCCATCTTTCTTGTCCAAGAAGGCAACCCCTTCACAACATAAACTACCAAGATTTGGCCTCCCCATGTGGGTGCTGATGGGGTGTAGGTTCAACTGTTTGAAGAACAGCTCTAACTTAATGAAATAATTCAGATGTTTGAATTACTAAAATACTCACAGAGGAACCGCACCTGCCAAGAATAGGTGGAGGTACATGAACGCATAAATTTTGGCTGCATCAACAGATACCCAGTAGAGACTCTTTCAATAATTTATCACTGAGTCTGTGCAACAAAGTGTCTTACACTGGGAAACAGCATTCAAGCATGAAATGACAAAAAGAAATAACTGGCTGCTCAAGAAAGGGTAGTTGACTAGGAAGAAAACTTTGCTTCTACCAGTTTGTTGCTGTACACTCTTCACAGATTGTGTGTAAGGGAGATTGTTGCGAGGGTCATCCAGTTTTCCAAAAAATCAGCTATTCTGTAATTTCAAAAGTGCCAATGCAACATTCACCACGAAATTCAGGAGCAGAAACTCAGCTTGCAAGAGCCATCTGCTGCCCCAGGGTTTCCCTGTGCTTACCAGTATATCCCAGGTAATCATACATTGGTCTTACTGACAACAGGGGAGGGAGTGGAGACCGTAAGAAAATACATAGATTTTATCCTCTAGGGTGTTTGCTCTCATTCAGCCCAGGCTATTGGTGAAAGGCTTTTTTCTTGAATGATGGTCATTTGGTAGTTTATATGAAGTGAATCTGGTAGTCTCAGAGGAACATATAGAAATGGATGAGCACCACAAAGACTGTAGGTGTTGCTTCTCAGAGGTAACTTATAAAGGGAGATGGAACAGCAGCAACCTCTTCAAATATAATTAGGGATGCCTGCATCTCTGAGGTTTAGGGGGCAGTGTGATCTGCCTTGTTGCCTGCAAGTATTTTCTTTATGCACAAATAGCTACTTAAATATTTGACTATGGGGTGTTATACTATCTTTTTGTTTTCATAAGCATTAAATATGTTTTTCCTCCCTCCCATTCATTTTCTTTTCGTGAAACAGCAGTGTGGTGAGGTTAGGTACATTTTGGCAATCCCAGTAAAATCAGTGCCATCAATCATAAGCTGTGATTACTGTCTTGGGGAAGTGAGACCAACTTATATGTGTGGATATAAAGATCTGGTAACAGCAACCGAAGAAAAATTTCAGAAATGCTTTTTTTTTAAAAAAAAAATGTGATGGAGGATTTTTATTTTGCTCTCGGTTTTGAAAGCAGTGGAATGAAATGGCTCCATTTGAAAACAAAAACTGCATAATGATCTTTCTATCTAAAAATAAATCTTATGTTAATAAGGACCACTGGTAGTATAGTTACAGAGCCCCAAACCCCCATGATTAAAAAAAATATATATATTAAAACAACAAGAGAATTTAGAGTTCTTTTTGGAGAGGAAAGAGAAGAAGGAGCAGAAGGAGGAGGGGGAGAAACAAAAGAGAACTCTGTCTTTCAGTTCCAATAGTTCTTGATGTTTAAAATCTCTGAAGTTTTCTTATGTGTTATGAAAAGCTACAAATTTATCTTTTGCCACTTTCCCAAGGGAAGCTGACCCAAATCCACCAGCAGCAGTTGAAAAGGTTTTTCCAAGCTTTATCAAATGGCCCCAACAGAGACCAGCTTAAAATTAAAAGCTTCCCCTACCAGAGGGAATATATGTGACTTTAATAACTGAAATGTGTTTTTACTTTCTATTACAGGGGTCAAAAGGTTTCTAAACAAACCAAATTTATCAATTATTTAGAGCTGATTTCTTCTGAAGTGGTATTTCTAAGATATTATTTGGTGGATAAATTCAATGTTCTAAGGCCAGCAGCAGCATTTTATTCATAACAAATTTCTCCTAAACTGAATTTGCTGGGGCAACTTAATTTCCACTATCGTGTTTGCACTGTAGAAATATCAACTGAAGTGTTATAGGGCCTAACTAGTGAGCTTTTCAAAGAGAAATTCCATATAAGTATGCTTATTCAGCACCACCCTGCTTGCCATTTATTGCTTAAGTAATGAACTGGTACACTGTGTCTGCAGTAGAGTTTCTTTAGCTGCTGAAATATCCTTAAAAACCACAAGGCACCTTTAAAATCAGGAAACAATATCTTAAACTACATTGTCACCCTTGCAGCAAAAGAAAATAAGATAACTGTCAGAAGTTTTGTTAAAGACATTTTAAAATGAAAGACCCACACACGTGTGCACATAGATACACATATTTTCTTAGCTTTCTCTGAGAAATGAACACTTTATTTAGGTTGTTGAGGAAGTGAATTAACAGTAAATTTAGAAAGAGACCATTCTTAATACCGAATAGGGTCCACTGACCGTGAAAAGACTCTGTTTGTTATACATTAGCTAAACATACATTGGGTTTCTGCCTAAAGTCTGCCATTTGGTGCAGGCAGAAGACGTTACAGAACAGTTCATAAATCCGTGTGGAACCCTGTTAAATGAAACCAACCATCCAAGAGTTGACATTTTGCCATCTTTAAAATAGCTGCCTCACTTGCAGTAAAACTTCAGGTCTATTTATGCAACAAATACAAAGTAGTAAATGCAATCGAGGTGTTTCGGAGGTATTTTTTTTTCAGAGAAAGAATCCGACTCCTAATAAAC